>NC_085988.1:63017328-64434828 GCF_030014385.1 Trichomycterus rosablanca | reverse complement strand
TCATCCCCACCGGGCATTTCTCTGCCTCCAAACACGGCGAGTGGAGTTGATGCCAAAGAGCTCAATTTTGGTCTCATTTGACCATATCACATTCTCCCAAGCTTTCTCTGAATCATTCAGGTGTTCATTGGCAAACTTCAGACGGGCCTGTACATGAGCCTTCTTGAGCAAAGGGACTTTGCGGGCACTGCAGGATCTCAATCCATTACGGCGAAGTGTGTTACTAATGGTTTTCTTGGTGACTGTGCTCCCAGCTCCCTTGAGATCATTGACAAGCTCCTCCCGTGTAATTCTGGACTGACCTCACCTTTCTCAGAATCATTCTTACCTCACCAGGTGAGATCTTACATGGAGCTCCAGAGCGAGGGCGATTGAGTCTTTTATACAGGGACAGGACTAATTTGTGTGCCTCATGGGCACATAACCGGTCTGTGGGGGTCAGAATTCTTGCTGGTTGGTAGGGGATCAAATACTTATTTCCCTTAATTAAATACAAATTAATTTATAACTTTTATTTAATGTTTTTTTTCTGGATTTTTTGTTGATATTCTGTCTCTCTCTGTTAAAATAAACCTTGCATAAAAATTATAGACTGTTCAAGTCTTTGTAAGGGGGTAAACTTACAAAATCAGCAGGGGATCAAATACTTATTTCCCCCACTGTATATACATGCTGTATGCTGATAGCTGATTCCCAAAATCCCTTGCTGTGCACTCACTGTATATTTTGATTACATATATTCTGATATTTCATTATCTTTTAGTTATTTTATTTTTTTACTTATCGAAAACGTTGTAATATAATAATAATGACCTGACGAGTGCAGCCAATCAAGGGGGGGCACTTCGTGGAGGGTTGAGTTCATGTCGTGGAGAACCCCCCACCATGGGCCCCAGTGCACCTAACCCCCCTGCTCCCCCATTAGTTATGCCCCTGGGTGGGGCTCGAGCCAGCAAACTTCTGATTACTAGTCCAGTACCTTAACTGTTGAGCTACCATTGCCCCAATCATGGTAAAGGAAGTTTTTTAAGGGTGAAAAGAAGTTTTTAGAGTTTACTAAATAATCGAAAATAAAAAGATGGAGTTGACGTGTGGCGGTTGCGTCCCACCATTATCAGTAGCAAAGGTCAGCAGCAGTAGAGGTGAAATACGACTGGGTACTTGGATACGACTAGATTGGGAGAAAAGTTGAGAGAAAATGCATAAACATTCATTTAAAATGCTAAAAATCAGGCTTTCTTATTTTTATACAAAATTGAAGAAAGTTTTACAAAGCAATTCACAGCTGCAGTTAATTGCTCTTACTTTTTATTCATGGTCATTTTTTAACCTAGTTTACCCTTCATATTTAGTCACAGGAAGAGGACGGAGGCTTTGCTGCGACGTGCACCCGGTCACTGCCATGGTAACGGCCTGGAGCGCAGCTCTCCTCCGGTGACAGTGACGGTGACAGGGCATTTTAGCCCACGTGAGCTGCTGCGTGGGCACATCGGGCACCAGGATAGCCCTGAGCAAACACGCCGACGTGGCGCCCCCACCACCAACACCAATGGTACAATGAACTCCAGCATCAGCCGCCATGAGTCCCTGCGTAGGGAGCGGGAGAGTCCACCCATCCGCCAGTCACCAACCACACTGCACTGCAGCATTCCTGAACAGCGGACACGTACACTCAACCCACACACCATGGCACAGGTCAGTGATACGTAAACACACACACACAGGGTGTTGTTCAGTGCTGTAAAAAAGTGTTTGCTCTCTTCCCAATTAGTTATTACACAAGTGTTTCAGGTCTACAAACAAAATGTAATTTTAGTCGTTTTAATGTCCTGACAACCTACATAAACTAAAAACACAGATGGCAAAGGAAAAATGTATTTACTAAAGAGAAAATAAGTTATTTAACACCAACTGGCCCTGTGTGTAAAAAGTAATCTCCCCCTTATTTAGCACTGTGGCTTGTTGGGTAACACTGTCACCTCACAGCAAGAAGGTCCTGGGTTCGATTCCCAGGCAAAGTGGTCCGGGTCCTTTCTGTGTAGAGTTTGTATGTTCTCCCAGTGTCTGCGTGGGTTTCCTCCTCCCACAGTCCAAAGACATGCAAGTGAGGTGAATTGAAGATACTAAATTGTCCATGACTGTGTTTGACATTAAATACTTGAACTGGTGAATCTTGTGTAACCAGTAATTACCTGTCTGAATGTAAGTGTGTAAAACATGATGTTAAAATCCTAATAAATAAAGAAGTACTCAGTTAATTAACTGACTTCAAATAATAATAAGATATACGTATAATAAAATAATAATAATACACACCAAGACTTGATTACAGGTATTGGAGAATCTAAACACCTCTAAAGTAAAATATTTCCAGCAATGTGAGGCAGACTAAAAGGTCTCAACTAAAATTAATTGACTATACTGGGTAGAGCCGCTGGTTTTACTGGCTGCCCCATGTGCTGTAAATGTGACAGGCAAAATTTAACCAATCAGAACAGGGAAGTCACATTGTACTTGCCTATCTATTATTTTTAAAGCATGTGTGTTTGAAAAGTGGCAAAGGCCAGGACCTAAACTGTTAGTTTCAGCTAAAAATGGTTCCTCAAAAATCACTGACATACTGTTTAATGGCAATAATAAATCAGTAGTCCTGGTTGGCTGCATGCATACATTAGTAGGCTATTAATACTCAGTAATAGGCTGAAGACTGTGCTTACATGCCACAAATGACCAAACACCTCCCTAAAAAATGTGTTTTTGTCCATACAGGACATCGAGGAGACCATGAGCCTGGCGCTGAACGAACTACGGGAGCTTGGAAGGCAGAGCGGAAAGCCAGACCTGGTCCTCGACACCCTGGAGCAGGTGAAGAGCAGTCCCTCCCTTCCTTCTGGCTCTACACCCTCTACTCTGTCCAGCCCGTCTGATTCTCCAAGCCCGCTGAGCCCCCTAAGCCCCCTACCCCCGCTGCCCGGCCCAGTGTCCCACCGCTGCCCGGACCCACTCCCCTCACCCCGCATGGGAGTGACACTCCGGCCCCCGGCTCTCCGCCCCAAACCGGCGGTAATGCCCAAAACCAACGCTCAGCCCCCACAACAGCCTCCGATGACACCTCAAAACTTCCCAAATGACAAATCAGGCACTATGTAGGTTTGGAAAACAGGTTCAACAAGAGGAAAACAGGGTCCCGATTAAGCCTGAGGACTGAATTATACCTACGGAGGGTGAGACAGGGTGACGATGTTAATAGTGAATACAACCATAGGGTTGATAGCTCAGCTTCCATGCAATGACAGTCAGCTAGAGTTAGTCTAAGATATTCTAATCATTTACTGTGTTGTCAGGGTAACGTGTGCGTGCATATTCTCTAAAATGACTAGTCTGTGTGTAGATACTTTATGAGGAACACATTCAGAGATGGCAGTAAAAAATGAGGGTCTTTTGTACAGGTTTTTTTGGATTTGTGACCCTGCGTTCACACACTAGACAATGAATGTCATGGATCGCATGTAAATCTGATGAAGAAAGTCACGATTCTTGCTGTAGCTGCAAGTGACAAACATTTAAATCCAGTAAAGCATAGTGCACACTATATGATTTTTTGTTTTATTGTGGACAGGTATCAGCTAGTCATGTTTGCGTAGTAGTTAAGCCTTCAGATAGCATGTTTCTAGATGTTTCTAGAATAGAAGTACGTTTGGCAAGACACACAACGCCTCAAAATATTCATAGTCATGTAGTGCCATCAGCCAATCAACACATATAACATAGTAAGTCACATGAGCTGGGCAGCCTTGCTCATTTGGTTTAAAACATGCACTTTAGTAATTTACATGTTTGGTTTTTGGTTTTATTGTTGTTGTGTGCTCTACTGTGGCCAGAAAAGCTAATCACAGAATAACTAAGCTACATTGCTTTCATGTAGTGTGTGCTATGATTGAATTTGTAGAACACTTGGTCTCAAATTCTCTGAAGTCAAAGTTATGATTCTTGCTGTAGCTGCAAGTGACAAACATTTAAATCCAGTAAAGCATAGTGCACACTATATGATTTGTTTTTTACTGTGGACAGGCATCAGCTAGTCACATTTGCATAGTGACTAGTAGTAATCTAGTTGGGCTTCAGAGAGCATGTTTCTAGATAGAAATACGTTTGGCAAGACACACAACGCCTCAGAATATTCATAGTAATGTAGTACCATTAACCAAGCTGTGCAGCCTTGCTCATTTGGTTTTAAACATGCACTTTAGTAATTTACATGTTTAGTTCTCAGTTTTATTGTTGTACTGTGCTCTACTGTGGCCGAAAGAACTACTCACAATATAACCGAGCTACGTTGCTTTCATGTAGTGTGTGCTATGCTTGAATTTGTAGAACAGTAAAGCATAGTGCACACTATACGATTTTTTTTTAATGTGGACAGGCATCTGCTAGTCATGTTTGCGTAGTAGACAAAGATAGTAGTAATCTAGTTGGGCTTCAGATAGCATGTTTCTAGATAGACTATAGCTTGACGTACGTTTGACAAGAAAGACAACACCTCAAAATATTCATAGTCATGTAGTACCATCAGTCAATCAGCACATTTAACATGGTAAGTCACATGAGCTGTGCAGCCTTGCTCATTTGACTTAAATATATTTAATTTAAAGTAAAGCATGCACTTTAGTAATTTACATGTTTAGTTTAGGTATTGCTGCACTCATTAGCTCGTTAACCAAGAAAATGTTAAGTAAGCTGTTTTCCCACTGTAAAGTTTATAAATAATATAGAAATTAAACTCAATGTGTTATATCTTTGGGTGTATATGTGCTGTAAATGGGACAAAATTCAACCATCAGCACATAGAAGTCACATTCTACTTGCTTATCAAATTTTTTAAGGTGTGTAAAAAGTGGCTTTGAAACTCTGGAACCTACTTTGTTTGGTTGATAAGTGTTTAAACTCTTAGCTTCAGCTAAACATGGTTTCTTAAAACCACAGCTTGCTCTACTGTGGCCAAAAGAACACTAATTACAGTATAAGTGAGCTACATTGCTGTCATGTAGTGTGCGCTATGCTTGAGTTTGTAGAACACGTGGTCTCAGTTTCTCTGAAATCAGCATCTTGTCGCCCACGAGTGTGAATGCAGAGTTACTGTAGGAATGGTTTTGACTAAGTGCAATCAATGCGTTTTCAATGTTGTGATTTGATTTGTCTGGCTTTATTACCTTATTACCAAACAGGGCCTTTCTTAAACTTTGCTGCTGCTTTCTTTCTTTTGTTTTCTTAACGCCGATTACTTGAGTTGGAATTGACACAGGGGTCTAATGGGAAATCGAAAAAAGGGTTATTCACATATAGGTGTATTGGGTGTATTGATGGTGAATGTTGCACCTCGCCTCTAAAACAGGGGAGAGGTGTTTAAAAAAGAATGAATGTATTAAAGGAGCAGTAAGTAAGGAAAGCTGAAGATGCTGCTTACAGCTTCTTTAACTAAACGTTCCACACTTTCACTTATACCACATAAAGCCTTGATCACCAAAAAAACCTTCCTCCTCACCAGTGCAGCCCAGGGTCTGATTGGATGATAGGGGGAGGACCAGAAATTGAGGGCACTTATGGCTTTAAAGATTTTGTGTAGTTGCTGTACTTGCATGTACCCAAGGCAAAAAAAAAGAAGAAATAACAGTAAAGAAGCAACATGTTTGGGATGCTGGGAGGGCCAACAAGGCATGCCCTCTTTCGGGTTGGCATGGTAACACTTCCATTCTGCCACTACTGCCGTTTGACGGTAGGTAGTGATTGCCATTCTTATTTTTAGCCTGCACTTCCAGTGTGTGTGTGTGTGTGGGGGGGGGGGGGGGGTCAGTGAAATTCACTTTAAAGGGAATGTCTGTGATTTTCAGATTTGGCTAATCTGGTGCCTTTTCACCAGAAAACAATGGACCTTCTAATATGCACCACTTGAAAGATTTCTGTCAGCATGATACAGACACTATGATGGCACTGCTCCAGTGTTCTCTGGCCATGTTTTAATGAATGCCTAATTTGAATCTAAATAGCCTTTTAATGCTGTAAAAAAGCCAAATATGACTTGTTCCCAATACCTACAGTAAGAGACTTCGAGCCACCAAAAGTCAACAGGACAGATTTGATGCTCCCTGGCATAGAGTCTAGACGTTTTGTAACCAGTACTGGTTGGATAGATTGCTATTCTTAAAGAGAATTTGTTTATGTGGTGTGTAAGTGGTAACAGAGCACTATATAACATTGCTCCAATAGCTTCCATAGTGTTATAATTGGTAATAATAATTAGATCTAGTGATTGCGAAATCCACGGCACATGATTTACATTCTTTATTTAAAGCCATTGTCATTCTGGAATATACCAGACCAGACCTGTCCAATAAAAAATGGTATGCAGGTTTAGCAAATAGAACTCATGTACACATGGCATGCTACAGTAGGCATTTGAGCAGTCTTTGTGGAGCTTAGTTTCCCTGTGTAGTCTTAAGTTAGTTCAAATCAGCTATTACTGTGGTACACCTACACTCATTATCTTTTTCTATTGATTAATTCTAAGCTTGGGACCCGTGTGAATGGAAAAAAGAAGCTTTCTGTCTGAAAAATCACTGACCAGCCCTTTAATGTGCAGTTCAGACTGCTGTAGAATTGTACAAACTGTATAATTACTAATTATTATTATTATTATTATTTATGCCTGCTATAAATGAGTGAACGAGTGAGCTGAGCATGTACAAGAGCAGTGTGTGTGTGCTAGTGTAGATTAGGTGATGCACTAATTGGCAGGACTGACTCTGTGTGTTTGTTAATGTAGATAGGTGTGAAGGCGAGTTGAGCACAGAACAGTGTGAGGTGACGTGTCTACCAAACAGCCATGTTATCACTTTTTTTATGCACAAATACCGACTCACGTTGTTGATTGTTCCTTTTTCTTTTCTACCTGCAATATTTTATACTTAATTATTGATTCTGGTTTTAAGAGGGTGATGTTTTTTTTAAACCTTTGTTTACTGGTGCTTTCTCGCGTGACTGTGTGTATGTGTGTGCGTGTGTCCCTGCATCTGCTGCCCCATTCCCTCCCCTGCTGCCACCGAGACACACTCACACCCTCTCACACACGCACGCCAAGCGTTCACGCGAAATTGCCTTTCAGGACGTGAGTTGAATGGAGGAGCCTGTTCTGCTGGAATGTGTGCGCCTGTCTTTCTCTGAAACGTCGTTCCAAGAATGAAGCGATCTGAATAGAGCTCTTTCCAAACATGTAACCACTTCTGAATGAATAAGTATGTACATTTAATCCATTGTGACATTGCACTTTCGTGTATAGGACTGTATTTGGCATGTAGCATTATATCATGTTGCAGTGCATTTTAACAAGGTGTCAAATTTGAATGTCTTTAAAATAAAGTAAGTTAATATGCCTCACTGTGGTGTCAGATTCTTTTAGCTCACCCTCAGCAGTCACGTCCACTCGGTAATACACTGCCTGGCCAAAAAAAAGGTAACACACTGTAATATTTCGTTGGACCGCCTTTAGCTTTGATTACGGCACGCATTCGCTGTGGCATCGTTTCCACAAGCTTCTGCAATGTCACAACATTTATTTCTGTCCAGAGTTGCATAAATTTTTCCCCAAGATCTTGTATTGATGATGGGAGATTTGGACCACTGCGCAAAGTCTTCTCCAGCACATCCCAAATATTCTCAATGGGGTTCAGGTCTGGACTCTGTGGTGGCCAATCCATGTGTGAAAATGATGTCTCATGCTCCCTGAACCACTCTTTCACAATTTGAGCCCGATGAATCCTGGCATTGTCATCTTGGAATATGCCCGTGCCATCAGGGAAGAAAAAATCCATTGATGGAATAACCTGGTCGTTTAGTATATTAAGGTAGTCAGCTGACCTCATTCTTTGGGCACATAACGTTGCTGAACCTAGACCTGACCAACTGCAGCAACCCCAGATCATAGCACTGCCCCCACAGGTTTGTACGGTAGGCACTAGGCATGATGGGTGCATCACTTCAGCCGCCTCTTTTCTTACCCTGATGCGCCTATCACTCTGGAACAGGGTAAATCTGGACTCATCAGACCACATGACCTTCTTCCATTGCTCCAGAGTCCAATCTTTATGCTCCCTAGCAAATTGAAGCCGTTTTTGCCGGTTAGCCTCACTGACAAGTGATTTTTTTAAGGCTACACAGCTGTTTAGTCCCAATCCCTTGAGTTCCCTTCGCATTGTGTGTGTGTAAATGCTCTTACTGTCACTATTAAACATTTCCCTGAGTTCTACTGTAGTTTTTCTACCATTTGATTTCACCAAACGTTTAAGTGATCACTGATCACCATCATTCAAGATTTTTTTCCGACCACATTCCTTCCTCGAAGATGTTTCCCCACTGTCCTTCCACTTTTTAAATAATGCGTTGGACAGTTCTTAACCCGATTTTAGTAGTTTCAGCAATCTCCTTAGATGTTTTCTCTGCTTGATGCATGCCAATAATTTCACCCTTCTGAAACAGATTAATATATTTTCCACGAGCACAGGATGTGTCTTTAGACATGGTTGTTTAACAAATGAGAAGCTACTCACTGCATCAGTTAGGGTTAAATAACTTGTTGCCAGCTGAAACATAATCACCCATGCAGTAATTATCCAATGGGAGGCTCTTACCTATTTGCTTAGTTAAATCCAGGTGGTGACCTTTTTTTTGGCCAGGCAGTGTATTTGGTTTATTTATACACGTGTGTTCCCATTAGTTGTTTACAAGGTAGTAATGACCCCTCTCCCTTTCCCTAGTAGATTTGGTCCCCTCCATTGTGCAGTTAATGGTTAAGGCTTTGAATCAAACCATTTTGTAAGCCCACCGGCCATGTGCATCTGAACATTTACAAAAGGGGTGGACATCTCCAAAAGAATTCATTCTGATTACTGGTATGCTATAGGGGAATTTTTGAGATGCTTTGGGTCTACATTTCTCTTTAAAACAAAGGGTCACTGCATAACAGCCATCAAATCCTCTCACTGTTCTACGATCAATCAACAGTTGTGGGGGAATAAGGTCTGACAGGTAAGCTTCAAGACAAAGATTTATATCTAATACAGCTAGCTGTGTTTAATAAGCTACCAATTAACAATACATTTCACATAACCGGTGCTCAGGTTGCACAGCGGTAAAATAAGCTAGCCCACTAGTACTGAGATCTCAAGCTTTCGAGTTTGAATCTTAGTTGCAACTCTCCTCGGTCAGGAGTGGACGTCTGCAGCAGTGGGCGTGAACTACAGTTGGGTAGTTGGATATGACCGGATTGGGGGAGAAATGCATAAATACAAAAAAATACAAACCTTTTGCTTACACTCAAGTTTCCTTTCTGTCATGTTAACAAAAATCATTTAGTGTGACGAGAAGCAATTACATTAAATTAGAAATGGTCAATTAGTTTTTCACAGCACTGTATATTTAAGTGGAGTAGCTTAAGACAAACTTAGGTTTGACAAGTAGGCGCATCATTTACTGTTGCTGATGTAGATGCTTTATTTTATGCACCTGTTAGCAATAATTATAGCAGAAATAGTGGTGTCTTCTTAACTCCTTTGGCCATGTAGTGTCATTTCATTACACACATTTGCAGATTAGGCTTGGTTACTTAGAGCTCTGACATTAATATTGTATTTAAGTGTAATCTGCATCTATAAAATCTGCTCAATAAGTAATTAGTAGTTACTGTTCCAATTAATTCACTGTAAAATAATTATTGTACATATTACATGTGCACATAAGAGCACAAACACTATCAGTGTAAGTATTGTAAATTTTAATGTTATAAGAGTAGCCCATGTCCTTTTATTTGGAATGTCCAGGATGTTAATAACGCAAGAGGGTTGAAGACTCATTTAGACCTTACACTGAGTGCCAAAGTGAAAGGTGAGCTAGTATTAATACAACCCCTGGCAAAAATTATGGAATCACCACTCTTGGAAGATGTTCTTTCAATTGTTTAATTTTGTAGAAAAAAAAGAAATCACAGACATGCCACAAAACTATCATTTCTCAAACTGTCAACCCTCTGGCATTAAGAAACAATAAAAAAAAGAAACAAATATAATAGTTGCGGTCAGTCACAATTGCTTTTTTTTAGACCAAGTAGAGGAAAAAAATATGGAATCACTCAAATCTGAGGAAAAAATTATGGAATCATTAGAAAACACTGCACCATTATTACTTTGTTGCACCACCTCTGGCTTTTATAATGGTTTAAACTCTATGAGGCATGGAGTTAACTAATGACAAACAGTATTCTTCATCAATCTGCCTTCAACTGTCTCTTGCTGTTGCCAGATCAGCTTTGCAGGTTGGAACCTTGTCATTGACCATTTTCTTCAATTTCCACCAGAGATTTTCAAATGGATTGAGATCTGGACTATTTGCAGGCCATGCCATTGACATTATATGTTTTCTTGAAGGAAAGTTTTCACGTCCTTTGCCCTATGGCAAGATGCATTATCATCTTGAAAAATGAAGTCATCATCACCAAACATCCTTTCAACTGATGGAATAAGAAAAGCGTCCAAAATTTCAATGTGGACTTTGGCATTTATTGAAGACCATCTTCCCTGTGCCTTTACCTGACATGCAGGCCCATATCATCAACAACTGTGGAAATTAACATGTTTTCTTTAGGCAGTTATCTTCATAAATTTCATTGGACCGACACCAAACTAAAGTTCCAGCATCATCACCTTGCCCAATGCAGATTCGCGATTCATCACTGAAGATCACTTTTATCCAGTCACCCACAGTCCACGATTGCTTTTCTTTAGCCTACTTTAACCTTGTTCTTTTCTTTTTAGGTGTTAATGGTGGCTTTTGTTTGGCTTTTCTGTATGTAAATCCCATTTCTTTTAGGTGATTTCTTACAGTTCAGTCACAGACATTGACTCCACTTTCCGGCCACTTGTTTCTCATTTGTTTTGTTGTGCATTTTCTGTTTTCAAGACATATTGCTTTGTTTTCTATCTTGATGCTTTGATGTCTTACTTGGTCTACCAGTATGCTTCCCTTTTACAACCTTCCCATTTTGTTTGTACTTGGTCCAGATTTTAAACACAGCTTACTGGGAACAACCAACATCTTTTGCGACATTCCACAATGATTTATCTTCTTGAAGGAGTTTTATAATCCTCTCATTTGTTTCAACTGACATATCTTGTGTTGGAACCATGATTCATGACAATCTGCTTTGTGCAACAGCTCTCCGAGGTGTGAGCACTCTTTTTAAACTGAAGAATAATTAGCAAATCTAATCTGCTGCAGATGTTTTGTTTTTAAACTGCAAATTACAGAGTGATTCCATAATTTTTTCCTCAGATTTGAGTGATTCCATATTTTTTTCCTCTACTTGATCTAAAAAAAGCAATTGTGACTGACCACAACTATTATATTTGTTTCTTTTTTTATTGTTTCTTAATGCCAGAAGGTTGACATTTTGAAAAATGATAGTTTTGTGGCATGTCTGTGATTTATTTTTTTTCTACAAAATTAAACAATTGACAGAACATCTTCCAAGAGTGGTGATTCCATAATTTTTGCCAGGGGTTGTATGTATATAAAGTGTAGAACACAGCATCCCACACTTATTTTTTAGAGAATTTAGAGTGCCAAGAAAGTTTTTTTTTCACCTTTTTGGACACTCAAAGAAGCTTTAAGGGAAAGATTTTCTTGTGATGATGATGATGATGTGAAAGCAGCAGTGCATCAGTGGCTACACGCTCAACCAAAAACAACAAGGTGTAAAAGGTCTACGATGTACAAAAGTGATGTAATTTGTGTAAAACCCTCATAGTACGTTTAATAAAGAGTATCACACTTTGTTTAAATGATGGTAAACTTTATTGTATTAAATGCATGACTCAAATTAAAAATAAAGTAAATTTAAATGTGTTTAAAAAAAAAACAACAACAACTAAAATGGCACTGATGGTCTGATGCTTGGTCCCAATAGTTCACAGTCATTAAACAACATAAGCAAAGCTACTGGACCACTTGATGTTTTATCAATATTTTTAAAAAGTTCTAATATTTATTAGTATTTTTATATTACAAATTAATTCTATAAAAATAGCAGCATGATTATTTAAAGAGAAACTGTTTAGTTGGCAGGCCAGAACAGAATTAAACTTTTAAACTTTCTTAAAGGATCTTACATCTGGTTTTAATGCTTATAATATATACACCGATCAGCCATAACATTAAAACCACCACCTTGTTTCTACACTCACTGTCCATTTTATCAGCTCCACTTACCATATAGAAGCACTTTGTAGTTCTACAATTACTGACTGTAGTCTGTTTCTCTACATGCTTTGTTAACCCCCTTTCATGCTCTTCTTCACTGGTCAGGACTCTCCCATGACCACTACAGAGCAGGTATTATTTGGGTGGTGGATGATTCTCAGCACTGCAGTGACACTGACATGGTGGTGGTGTGTTAGTGTGTGTTGTGCTCGTATGAGTGGATAAGACACAGAAATGCTGATGGAGTTTTTAAACACCTCACTGTCACTACTGGACTGAGAATAGTCCACAAACCAAAAATATCCAGCCAACATCGCCTCATGGGCAGTGTCCTGTGACCACTGATAAAGGTCTAGAAGATGACCAACTCAAACAGCAGCAATAGATGAGCGATCGTCTCTGACTTTACATCTACAAGGTGGAACAACTAGGTAAGAGTGTCTAATAGAGTGGACAGTGAGTGGACACGGTATTTAAAAACTCCAGCACCACTCATACCAGCACAACACACACTAACACACCACCACCATGTCATTGTTACTGCAGTGCTGAGAATCATCCACCACCTAAATAATACCTGCTCTGTGGTGGTCCTGACCATTAAAAAAACAGGGTAAAAGCAGGCTAAAAATGTATGTAGAGAAACAGATGGACTACAGTCAGTAATTGTAAAACTACAAAGTGCTTCTATATGGTAAGTGGAGCTCATAAAATGGACAGTGAGTGTAGAAACAAGGAGGCGGTTTTATTGTTATGGCTCATCAGTGTATATATATATACAGTATATATAATATAGGTTTGTGTCCACTTTGAGTCAGATGAGGTCAGATTTAGCCTTTGGATCCTGGTTTGAGCGTGCTGAAGGGTTTGGAGTTCTTCAGAGAGCTGGAAATCTCCTGCAGAAAGGCCACAACATGCGAGTCCTTCTCCGCTTTCTTTCCATCAAAGATCACCACCAGGGTGAAGTGCGGCTCAGGCCTGGTCAGAAAGTACGTGCTCTGGACCTTTTCGTCGTAGAAGTGCGACACTTTGTCGAGGGTGTTAAGCTCATTGCAGCGATCGCTCATGATCATGATGACGTTGGGCCAGTGGTTTAACGGCCGTTCCCCACCAGGCACGGACACCACAGCTGGAAACTGGTCCACTCCTTTAGGCGCTTCACGGTATGACTGCGGATGGTGATAGCCGTGACCCTGGAAGCTATCCAAGCCGCGATTGTCGAACACAAGTGATACGTTGATGGCGTCGTGTTTGCGCACAAATGTGCAGATCTTTCCGAAGTAGTCTGTCGAGGTCCGAGCGGTCAGAGACTTCATCTCGGACGGCAGCGCCTGTCGGCTCAGCGCTTCATGGAAATAGAAAGTAAACTTCGCCAGCAGCGCCCCCTGCAGCTTCTGCAGCCAGGTGTACAGGTGTGGCGGCTGCACCGCCTTCTGGGATTGACCACCGAACAAGTTTTTGCGGGTCTCGCGCTGTCGATCGAAGACTTGAGCCCAGGTTTGGAGCTTGGCGTGGGCTCCGTGCAGGTTAAGAAGCGAGGGCAGGAAATGCCACTCGGAGATCTGAGCCTGGCAGCGTAGCAGCTGTGCCAGGACGTCCACCTCCACCTGAAAGCCACTCTCCAGACGACTCAGGATCGGGTGGTGGAATCTGCAGCACAGAGGAACAAAATGGTTGTCACAGAAGACAAAATGGTTGGTAAGCATTTTTTTGGAATTGTGATGCCTGAAATAGGTTTGTGTTGGCATGTGAAGGAGAGGTTGTGCCAGCATGCTACTTTAAGCTCATTAGTGATGAAGATCACAGTCATGAATATGGTACGACTGCTTTTAGCTCATTACATCACCTTTGTATTCAGCACCAGGATGCAAATTCTTCACTCCTGACTTAACATTAATTACAAGTCTTAGCAGGCAGTGACAAAGGCAGAGGAAAAAAGCGAAAGGGAGAGACAGAGAGAAAAAATTGGTGAGAGAGACTATTAGATAATTAAGGACTGTGCCATATGAGGAAGCAAGAAAAAAATCTTATAAGCATTGCATTTCTCTGTTAAAAATCCTGGTTATTGGTAATTATGGCTAATAAAGGACAGAGTTAAACTTTTGCAGAAGATTATGGAGTAATTAAGTCTCCAAATTCACAATTTGATGCCACGCCTATGCAAAAAGAAAACCTTTTTTTTCAATCAGCCGCAAGCATCACTGCCTAGACACTGGTGGACGTTAAATCAAACTGGGTTGTGAGAGAAGGAGACTTTATTCTTCAAAATGCTGTGGCATTATAAAGTGAACATGAAAATCTGGAATACTTTGGACAGTGCGTCAATCCTTTGCAGAGCCTCGGCAATCTCCAACCCCCCAGATATAGTCATTCAAGCCTGTGTAGATGCCCGGCTGGCCGATAGCACCTCTGAGATCCGAAGCTGGATGTCAGCAATAGTGGGTGGTGGGCTAGCATAGTATACTGTGCCACCCAACTGCAATAATTAAATTCCAAAACATTAATTCAAATCCATGCGACCTGATTCAATAAACACAGAAAGCATTCCAGTCCCCAGAATCAGAAACGTTGAATACAGGACTAAATGCAGGAGCTAACATTTTAACAAAACCCCTGTAAAATTTCTCTCATATTTTCAGTCTAGGATTAAGCTGAACATTTTTATAATCTTTTTTTACCCATCAGTACCAAGAGCGAACCAATAATTCTAAAGTAGACTGTATATAGTCCATAGAAATCCAAAATAATAATAAAAAAAACTCCTACCACCCTATATTAATGACAGGTCAGACGTCTTACAGGTGATTAAATCTGGACCATAATCACAAGTTTTTAATAAGTTTTAAACATAGACAAACATACTTGAACTTATTAGAGGAACACAATGTTAATTTTACATTTCCTCACAATTGTGATTGATACAGTTTGAGCAATTGATGGTTGAGGGCCTTGCTCAGGGGCCCAACAGTGGTGGTGGTGGTGGGGCTTGAACTGGCAACTATCTGATTAGTAGTCCAGTACCTTAACCACTGAGCTACTGCTGCTATTAATGGCGAATAAACTAAATCTGGATGTTTCCATAAGATAAGAAACCCAAATATAGAGCCTATATAACACCAGACTCCTTATGAAATTGCAGGTGTTTCAGAAGGACCCCATAACCATGGTGGATTTTGCCAAGAGGAATGGATGGCTTATGATATAATATGATATGATATAATTAATATAATATAATATAATATACACACACTGATCAGCCATAACATTAAAACCACCTCCTTGTTTCTACACTCACACTTTGTAGTTCTACAATTACTGACTGTAGTCCATCTGTTTCTCTACATACTTTTTAAACCTGCTTTCACTCTGTTCTTCAATGGCCAGGACCCCCAAATAACTGGATAAGACACAGCAGCGCTGATGGAGTTTTTAAACACCTCACTGTCCCTGCTGGACTGAGAATAGTCCATCAACCAAAAATATTCAGCCAACAGCGCCCCGTGGGCAGCGTCCTGTGACCACTTATGAAGGTCTAGAAGATGACCAACTCAAACAGCAGCAATAGATGAGCGATCGTCTCTGACTTTACATCTACAAAGTGGAACAACTAGGTAGGAGTGTCTAATAGAGTGGACAGTGAGTGGACCACGGTATTTAAAAACTCCAGCAGCGCTGCTGTGTCTGATCCACTCATACCAGCACAACACACACTAACACACCACCACCATGTCAGTTTCATTGCAGTGCTGATAATCATCCACCACCTAAATAATACCTGCTCTGTAGTGGTCCTGGGAGAGTCCCGAGCATTGAAGAACAGGCTGAAAAAGTATGTTTGTTTGTTTGTTTGTTTGTTTATTAGAATTTTAACGTCATGCTTTACAATTTGGTTACATTCATGACAGGAACGGTAGTTACTCATTACACAAGATTCATCAGTTCACAAGGTTATATCGAACACAGTCATGGACAATTTAGCGTCTCCAATTCACCTCACTTGCATGTCTTTGGACTGTGGGAGGAAACCGGAGCACCTGGAGGAAACCCACACAGGCACGGGAAGAACATGCAAACTCCACACAGAAAGGACCCGGACCACCCCACCTAGGGTTCGAACCCAGGACCTTCTTGCTGAGAGGCGACAGTGCTACCCACTTAGCCACCGTGCCGCCCGAAAAAGTATGAAGAGAAACAGATGGACTACAGTCAGTAATTGTAGAACTACAAAGTGCTCCTATATGGTAAGTGGAGCTGATAAAATGGACAGTGAGTGTAGAAACAAGGAGGTGGTTTTAATGTTATGGCTGATCAGTGTATATTAACAATGAAATAAAGTTGACCAAAGAAAACATGAAATATCTTGAGTTCACACTGTCTGCAAAATCCATTATAAAACAGCATATAATAAAACAGCTGTACTGGTATTCCTCCAGCCCCACTCTTAATGATTTTTAGTTTTAAATCGCAGCAGTAGTAGGACATCGGATAATTGCCTCTCTGTCAGTCAGTGGGGGAAGCGTGTGCTTTCTTTGCCATTCAAGGTCATGGTTTCTAACCAGGACTTAATTCCATTTAGTGCAGAGAGGTGCCAGCCAATGATGAGCAGGACAGTGTCTCCAAGCTCACCATGTCTGATTAATTAATCAGATACCAGTGCAGATAGCCAGTCTTTTTCTCATTCTTTCTCTAGTGATCGTTTTAGTCCTGACATCTGTTCTATCCATCTCTCCATCACCCTTTTTACTCTATAGCTCTCTCTCTCTCTCTCTCTCTCTCTCAATACATGATGTTGCATCTGTTTGGCAGAGTAAAGAGTTCACCTTGAGAATGCTAGGTGAGCTCTGTTATTTGGCAGGTTCAGAGCTGGCACTCAAGACACAGCTCAGAAAATTCTATTTCTGTAACCATTCTTTAAAAATGCTAAACCCACGAGGGACTGAAGTTTAATAGAAAATAGCTTTTGATTATTTATCTTTAAAAATTTGCCTTGTCCTGGTTAAGGCTTCGTGAGTCTATCACCATCTGGAAGCTTCTCACAGAAGATGAATAGGAGGCAGGGTGTACGCCTAGACACCCACTTAATCAAACGCAACACAGAATTGTATGTTGCAGGTTTTTAAGAGGGACCCCTGTACACATTTGGGAATTGAAGACAATTTGTCAAGAGCGATGGGTCAACACTGAATAATTTTTTTAAATTTATTTATTTTTATTATATTAGGAATTTAGATCATGTTTACACACTTTGGTTACATTCATGACAGGACAGGTAGTTACTGGTTACACAAGATTCATCAGTTCAAGTCTTTGATGTCAAAACTCCAATTCACCTCACTTGCATGTCTTTGGACTGTGGGAGGAAACTGGAGCTCCCAGAGGAAACCCATGCAGACACAGGAAGAACATGCAAACTCCACACAGAAAGGACCCAGACTGCTTCACCTGGGAATCGAACCTTCTTGCTGTGAGGCGCCAGTGCTAACCACCGAGCCAACGTGCTGCCCTCAAAACTGAACCACTGTGCTGCCAAAAGCCTATAAAGTCTTTCATTTATGTCTTACAGTGCAATTATTAGTACTACTGTTATTAATTTAGTACAATAAATGTAGATGTAAAGTCAGAGACGATCGCTCATCTATTGCTGCTGTTCGAGTTGGTCATCTTCTAGACCTTCATCAGTGGTCGGTCACAGGCGCTGCCAGCTGGATATTTTTGGTTGGTGGACTATTCTCAGTCCAGCAGTGACAGTGAGGTGTTTAAAAACTCCATCAGCATTGCTGTGTCTGATCCACTCATACCAGCACAACACACACTAACACACCACCACCATGTCAATGTCACTGCAATGCTGAGAATCATCCACCACCCAAATAATAGCTGCTCTGTGGTGGTCCTGTGGGGGTCCTGATCATTGAAGAACAGCATGAAAGCAGGCTAACAAAGCATGCAGAGAAACAGATGGACTACAGTCAGTAATTGTAGAACTACAAAATGCTTCTATATGGTAAGTGGAGCTGATAAAAAGGACAGTAAGTGTAGAAACAAGGAGGTGCTTTTAATGTTATGGCTGATAGTTCATTTGTGTGTTAGGTGTATCTTATAAAATAATCAATTACTCTACGTACCTAATAAAGTGCTTGGTGAGTGTGTATATGCTATTTCAATATTATTCTTTTTTTGCTGCAGATGTGGTAGTGTTTTTCCACTTTAAAATCAACCAAATATGCAATCTGGCCGAGAGGGGGTGCCAAAACTTGCACTGACCTGGAACTGTACTTTTGCAGGATGCTCTCCAGTGTGCTCACCAGCTCCTCCGAGTTGACTGTTTTCTGACTGCCGAGGGAATGCATCTTCTCATAGTGGTCAGCCAGCTCCATCCTGGCCTGGGTGAAGTGGCACAGCTGCTGGGCTAAATGTGAGAGCAACTCCTCCAAGTACGGTGTGGAGTCAGCCGGAGACAGACGCCCCATAGACACCACCTTCTTCAGTTCATTGTGCAGAGATGTGTAAATGGTCCTAATCGAGTCTTTTCTGCTGAAGAAGGACTGACCACCTAAAGAGAAACAACATGCCAAACTGTCAACTGTGCAGGACTAATAATCTGCATTGTGCTGGAATAGTGTAGGGTTGCCCTCTAGCACCATCTGCTGTAGAATCCTGAGGGAGTAGCCAAATTATCCCCAATATAAAGCGCCTTTACAAATACTTAAATTATGCCAAGACCCTCTAAAATAGTGTTAAACAATCTTCATTTAGGCATGGTTAGAGCTTCTGACTGTGCAAGCTGATTTAAATCAGCCTGTTTAGTGGGCTACATAAACACATGCCATCTTCTTACAATCTTAAATTCAAGAAAAGTTGGGACGGTCTGCCAAATAAAGACTAAAAACAGTGATCTGTAAATTCAGTTTGGCCTGGTTTTAAAAATTGTACAAAGACCAGATATTAATTTTTACTTATTTTATTTTACCTTATTACCTCAAAAAAGGGAATTATGAATGATGTTAAGGGCCAAGGTCAAAAATGTAGGGTAAGATTGTATATATACACAGTATGTCAACAATGTCCAGGAATGCCTTAGACATATTTAGGTTTATTATTAGTAGTAGTAGTATTACTAGTACTATTATTAAGTGCTGCCAAGTCAGTTCTGATTTCTGGCAACCATATAGATTGTGTTTTTCCAGAACATCCTGTTTTCAGTCTTCCTAACGGCTAGTTAATTTTTTCTTAAATTGTATCCATGTCTTGCTGGCAGTCTTTTTTGCTTTTACCTTTTACTCTTTCAACAATAATTGTCTTTTCCAATGAAATGGTTCTCTCATCAAGTTTTAGTTTGGTTATATGGGTTTCAAGGTTTCGGTCTGACAAGATAAGTCACATTGTAAGGTTAAAATAGCCACGGTCTGTCATAGTACATGAGGTTGTATTAAAAGACTTTATCATGGATAACAGTTGACATCTCCATGAACAAACTGTAGCAAGGCCTAGATCAGGGCAGGGATATAAAACAATATCTAAGGTTTTGAGTGCTCCCAGGACCACAAGGACTTTAATAATAATGAAACATAAAAAGATTGGCAGAAACTTAAACACTCTTAAAGTTGTCTGCCTGGCTAAGTTTGGCGTTCATGAAAGAAGGGCTTCCTATTTTCTGGTTACCTGATTCTACTGTTGCTCAATTAGATAATAATACATATTTAAAGCTGGATGAGAGGGCATCCATAAAGAGTTTTGGCATGCACCCCTAGTTTTCCTGTTCAACACAGGTCATGTTGTAATAAGCTTGTTCTGATCAGTGGTACACTACGTATATGGTCAGAAGTATGTGGACACACCTTCAAAATATTGAGTTTAGATGGTTTAGCCACACCCGTTGTAAGAGGTGAATAAAACCAATTATTATAAAATACATTATAGGCAACAGTTTTAAGGAGACATTTTCCAGGACCAGCATGATGTGTCTCTATAAACAGAGCAAGGTCCGATTAATAATTATTATAATAACTATTGATACTGATTGTTTTGAAATGGGATATCCATCAAGCTCAAGGTCAGGTGGCGACTTACTCTTGGCCATATAATGTAGGCTTTCTCTAATCAGTGTAGTAGTGTGTACCTAGTTTTTGGCCGAGAAAGGTCATGTTGTGGTAGGCTTTTTCTGCAGCAGATAAATGTGCCAGGGCAGCAAGCAGAGAGCTCCAAATTGGCGCAGAGCTCCTGCTACTCTGTTCCTTTTCCTTCTCCACATAGTCCTTAGCCCGGTCAAACCAGAACATGCCAAGTTGAGTGAAGAAGCTCTCCAGGATTGCTCTCTCTTTAGGTACCGGCCGAAGCTCGTCTTCTCGCACAGCTTCCCCCATCAGGACCAACTACACAGGACTAAACTGTGAGAACAAATCATAGAGACCTGCTGTTTAATACGTTTTCATGACAAGTACTGTAGGTAAAAGAAGCTAAAATAAGATCACGATATTCCAGACAATGCTCAGAGTACCTCTGTGGTGAATATAGTTGAACGTTGTTATTAGATTATAACTGAATGAAGGTATATGAGCAATATAATGATAACCCTCTGCTGTATGGATTAGTGTCAACACTACAAGTAAGAGTGACTCAGCCAGTGAACATTGACTTTTATATCGAAATGAAGCTAAATATATTCGAAATTCAGCTAAGATAGCACACCGCGGTTAAAAAGCATTAATCAGGTGCTGCTGTCACACTGACGTATAAAAATCTGCTTTAAAGTGTACGGAATACCGTGACTTTAAGCTAACGTTACTTCTGGCGAGCTAATAAAATAGAGTTAAATCACCTGGTAAAAATTTACAGTGGCATTCCTGGTGAAAAGCTGTTGCTGAGGTGTAAAGTAATAATTACATGTCAAAGGACGAAATATGCGGAAAATTCAGATTACTTTCGGGAGGAAATACAAATTCTTCACTTCAAAACACCGTATGCACCGCTATGATACTTTCAACATCACTACGGCAAACCAGAGAGGACAAATTTTACAAACAGGAACTGCGCATGCTCCAGTGTAAGTGGTCAAGGACGTTCAGAATAGGCTTGTTCGACTTAACCCGGCGCTGCGCAGACCGATCGCCGCCTGGCTCGGTACGGTGCATGCCGGTTAGTTTTTTTTGTCCGACTTGCGTCGGCGCCACCGGCGCGTCTCGGTGACAGACTCGTTATAATCTCGCGAGAGCGCGGCGGCTGCAGGCGGCGGAACCAGTCCCTGCAGTTGCTCTCCACGGGCTGCGCTGCCTGAGAGACGGCTTGATGACGACAGAGCTTAATCCTCATTGGCTAGAAGCTCCGCTGAATCCTCTGGCGGTTGTTTCGTTTCATTCTAAAATGTAAATCTCAGTTTATGTGTCTTAAAGACCCGATATGTGCGAAATACTATCATGCTTTCTAGTAGCATGACAGTTTATTTTCGTACAAATTGCAACATATGTCATAATTATCATTCCATATCATGAAAAGACTCAAGTAGGCTACCTGATATTTCTTTAATGTAACAGATCTTTTTATCTTGATGTTTTTCTAGAACTTCTGATGGTTCTTGTCTTCTAATTTTATTAATATAAAGCAATCTAAATTGCTTTAATATTTTATATATTAACTGTTTTAATACCACGATCACTACTACACTTTGATTTATTTTTCATTCTTCTCTGTAAACTTTGTAAACATTTTAAAATATGCTACATAAATAAAAATGTGTGGATGAGTATGGTGTCATGTTTCTTTACAAGAACCAAGGCCAGAAGGTAAGCTGTTCTGGAAGAACAAAACAAATGTGTTGTTCAGAAGATGATTGTGTTAAGAGATTCATCTTCAATAAACCACAGCCACTATTCATCAATGCCTAAATAACTGATTTGTCAGTGCTCGAAGAAGCACAAACTTCTACACAATTGTACAATGTACTTATTAACCACATTATTCATTAGTGACTCATACTGGGTACATCGGTGAGCATACTGAAGTTTACTGTTTAACAATGCATCTATAAAATACAGTGGTGTGCGAACATTTGGGCACCCCGATCAAAATTACTGTTACTGTGAACAGTTAAGCAAGTTGAAGATAAAATTATCTCCAAAAGGCATGAAGTTAAAGATGACACAAAAACATTTTTTTTTATTATGTCTCTATAATGAATTACATCTTGGTTGTGAGGTTGTAGTAAATTCTGTTCATCATCGCCATGGTCTCCTGACTCCAAGCAAACACTGTGTAGAATGCAACAGACACTGCTGAGCTGATGGACTGGACATTCCTCATGTGCAGGCATCGGAGTCTCCTAAACTTTGCCGAAGGCATGCTCAATGACCACACGGCCAGTGTTTAGTTTTCTATTAAAGCGCTTCTGCCTAGCTGTCAAGTGCCCATTGTCTCTGTAAGGTCTCATCAGTTGGGGCAATAGAGGGTAGGCTGAATCCCCAATTATATACATCCCTTGTGGGACCAGGGACAGACAGGGGATCTTCTTCTAAAAGACAAGCAACCTCTGTGAGGCGAAAGGCTCTGGCATCATGCCAGCTACAAGGATGACCCACGCTGATGTGGGTGAACCGCCGGTGACTGTCACAAAATCCAGTGATAATGATAGAATAGAACTGTTTCCTGTTAAAATATGCCAGGGGGTTGTCACAGTGTGGCTTCTGAATATGAATGTGGCATCCATCTACTGCACAGATAGTGTTTGGAAATCCAGCTGCTTAAAAGCCTAACAAAGAATTGTGCAGGGTTTGTCCTAAAGGCCAGGAAATGTGGTGTGCCATGTTGAGTACAAAACTCATGGAGATGTTTGGCAAGAGTGGATTTTGTGATATTGAATCTGTCTGAAATACCCCTATATGACTCCTGGTTCGACAGTGTCCATAGACAGGCTAGGACACTCTTTGTCAGTGGCAATTTTGTCTGCTGTGGATTCATATAGACAGGGCCAATGGTGCTTATAAGATCCTACATAGTAAGTGAGAGAAAAGAAGGTTATCATATCGTACCTCCACTTGTCCTTTGGAGAGTCTGAAATGACCTCTAAATTCTGAGAGACTATAGAGGTGGACAACATCCTCTACAAAATGTTGTATTTTTGGAACAAGCCTAAAGAAGGGTAAATGTGATTAAGTCCTTACGTAGACAATATAATTAGACAGTTTGGACTTTAAGCCACTTTGACACAATATAATTGCAGTCTATTTACCATATACACAACCATAATGATTAAGGTCTGATTGAGTGCACTTTATAATTTCCATCTAATTATTTCTAGAACACTTTTACGTACATTGTTTTATCATATTCACTAATTCTACCTTGAACAAACCGTATATTTGGAATTATGTATTCACGTTTTCATGTGAAATGTTTCAATAGACAGTCTTGAAAAATAGGCTACTTAGTTTAGGTCTATTCATTTAAATTGTTGTAGACAAATATTTAAATCTATTCAATAACATAAATATGTGTTTGATAACATGTTTGTTAGAACTTTTCTTTTTCACCAATCTACAAGATAAGTGAATGATGAGTAAAACTATATTTATTTACAGATTTTACAGAAACTTATTTTGACACTTTATGGTCATCTATATTCACCACTATGGATTTGGAAAACAAACGCTGGGTTTAACCTGCTCAATGATCAAGAATGTTCAGTTCGATTTCACGCAAAAGCAGAGCGATTTCTACTGCATTCACTTCATCAGCCACGAAGAACGCAAACGCCGCGAGATCCGCTGTAGCTCACGTTTGTTGCAGGCAGTGTTGCCAACTTAGCGACTTTGTCGCTATATTTAGCGACTTTTCAGACCCCTCTAGCGACTTTTTTTTCAAAAAAGCGACTAGCGACAAATCTAGCGACTTTTTCTGGTGTTATTGGAGACTTTTGGAGACTCGAACGTGAAAACACACATTGTTCTGCAGTTACTGTCCTCAAGCACGGGCGGTCAGTATCACAGTCAGTGTTGCCAGATTGGGCGGGTTTCAACCAAAATGAGCGGATTTTGTTGGAAATTGGCAGGGAAAAACACACTTTGGCAGGTGGACAAAATTTGGGCTGGTTTGTAATTATTTTGGCAGCTTAAAATATAAATAAAAAAAGCTATTGCTAAAGCAGGTGGAATATAAATAGGTCTCCCTTCTCCCTACCTTCTCCCACCACATCCAACCCGTTGTCAAAAGTTTGATTGACAGGTTATTCTTTCCAGTCCAAGACACTGTTGCCACGCCCATCAATACAGTGATTCATATGTTAGACAAGTGATTTGAGTTGAATATGAAGGTAAGCAAGTCTCATATGTACGAGAGGTTGAACTTTCATTGCTTGCAAGTTTATTTTTATTTACATGCAAAGGGTTGTGTGTCCTAACAAATAATGCATTTTACAAACTTGGCAGGCTACTTTAAAGACATGCAAGCAAAAAAAATGTGTCCTTTATAATGTATAATTACTGATCTGTACATTTTAAGATATTAATTTGTAGGTCATGATGGTTTAACTGGTTTATTATTTGTGAAATGCTAAACATCACCTGCTTATCCTGTGTTTTGGGCGTTTTTTCATGCATTTTGGCTGAAAATTACTGTCGCAATCTGGCAACCCTGCCCAGAGTAGCTCAGTATTTTCTTAAAAAACAAAAACAAACCACGAATTAACAGAAGAATGTTCATTTGTAGTTCTAAACATATTTAGGGTGTTTTTTTTACCCACTTTTTGTCTTTCCCACGATGTTATTCCTCTTCTACAGCGTCAACTACATGCAAATGGCTCATATGCAAATTAGGCAATGACGTCATTTAGCGACTTCTAGCGACTTTTAGGACAACCAATAGCTACTTTCCTTACTGAGGAGTTGGCAACACTGGTTGCAGGTGGCGACTGTCCGACTTGACGGCTTCCTTTTAACCTCCTCCCCCAACTGCAACCGGCAGCTCTCGCTGACCACCAAGGCGAGGCGCAGTTCATCTCGAACAAGCCTAAAATGAATGAAACCACGCAAGCTTTGTAACGAGTATTTCCATTGGCTGCTAGAGCTGTCCATCAAAACCGTGTAGCTCCGGTAAAAAGTGAAACTCTGCGTGATGTTTCATCTCTACAGTTTATTCAGCTTATTCTATCACATGGTTATAAACATGATTTATATTTGTGATGTTTGTAGTTGTTTAAAAACACATTCGTATCTGATATTTATATGGACTAAGCGTTTACATGGACTGTTTTAATTAACACTTTTTTTATAGCTACAGTCAATTACTTATAGATAATGTCTGCTAACTTGACTGTTTCAGGTATTTATAGATGTTTAAATGGTCATTTAGAACAATATTTCCCAGTATTCTTTCTGCACAAACACAGTATTAAAAGGTTTTCTTAATAGATCTATGAAATAATCATATCTGTGTTTGATGCTTTATTGATGCCTTATATTACATCAAAACATTATGATTGGTGCACCTGTTTTCAGTGTCAGGGTCATGAACAGGAAAAGATCCTCACTTTTGTCAGATAATGTGCTTTCTACAATGAATTTAGATGTAATAATTTTATCATATTTTATGAATGTTTTATTGGTAAACACGTTCTTGCAATAACAATGTGCATAACTGTTCAAATTTTGCTTAATTATTAGTTTGCGATTAATTGAGATGAATACATATATATTTAGGGCTGTCACACGATTAAAAATTTTAATCGAAATTAATCTCGATTAATTTTGTTCTTTAATCGCGATTAATCTCGATTAAAATTTTTAATCGTGTGACAGCCCTAATAAATATACATAATATAATATACAGTAAGTGGAATGTTGTACATACGGCTGTTGTCCACAAGATGGCGATATGAAGCAGCAGTGGTATCTAAGAGCGGCTTTGCGTTTGGAAAAAGAATATAAACGGTTTATATACATTTATTTACTAACCGATTCACGAACCTGACCTACGTTTTTAGCGCAGTTCGAATTTGCGTAGGGTGCGCAAAGTGCGTAAGGTGCGTTCATACTTTACGTACATATAATTTACACTATTATTTTCATTAAAATTCCCCTATTTCTGTGTTGTAATGTCTTTAAGACGTTAAAGGGTTAACACGGAGTTACACTTGATGCCGTGCACGCATGCGTGGTTGCAGTTCAAAGATGCAATAAAAACAAAGCTCTACTAAACAGTTCATCTCCTGTACTTTTTCCAGTAATACTTCAGTATGTGCAAGTTTACAGTATGTGTAAACTTTATATCTAAGATAAAGTTTAATCAGGGAGATGAATATGCACTTCTGCTAGCTTTAAAAGTGGCATTAAGGACACAAAAGCATGGACAGACGTTAAATGTAGTTTGCATTATTTCTTTTTCTGACAATAATTAAGACTACATATTGTATGTATGTATAGGCTTATAGGCCAGTGCAAATAGCTGTAGATGTCGTTGTGATTTCTGCCTGATTGGTGTGCACTTTTCTGCTAATACCTTTTACTTTAATAATACAACGGACGAATACACTTCATGGCAACATTTCCCCTGCAACTACCCACTTTTTCATTTTTCAGTCTGATTGCACAAACAGATTGAGCACATTTTCGCATTCAAGACCCATTTTTATAATGCAAAGAAGCCTTTAAGCATGCAAATGAACCGACTAAAGAACCACTGTTTTTAAGAGTGTGCACAAATCAGGACAGTAATCAAGTACAGTAATGTAACATTTCAATATGTTCTTTATTTGTACTTGTAAATAGACACAGACAAAAACTAAATTTTTGTGCAAATTAAGCAGCATGAACAATACAAACGTTTACTGCTACAAGCGCAACATTGTCGCTGTTCCACCCGCTCGCATCCAACTTAGCTTATCAATGTTAACAGATGATCATTTATCCAAATAACGGTTCCTGGCATCCTGAGTTCGTCTTGATATGGTTTCCTCTCATTTCTCGTCTGCTTCTCCAGCTTTCACTGATACGAAAGAGTCAAAAAGTAATGCAAGTGTCTTTGCTGATACATCCACAATGGCGCATCAGTGACGTAACGGGCACTAAACACACGTGACTGACCTATGAGCAACAAGTAATAAACTACCGAATCACTAAACCGACTCACATCATTCATTTCAATCATTAGATATAATCTGTTTAATTATATTGCTTATTTATATTTAAAAGAAATAATTAATTACAGTTCCATATATGAAAATAATAATTTGTACTCATTATGTATGACAGTTTTGATAATAAACGGAAATTTGACCAAAAGAAGCGTGTTTGTGGTTTTTCTGCGTCATCATGTGGATCTTTGCTGAGGTAACTTGTCCAGTAGCTATACTTTACAGATGTTACCCAGTTAATGCTGGATTAAGTAGATTTATTAACATCTCTGATCGGTGTGACTTTTGTAAAAGCTTTAGTGAGTGATTCATCACTTATTCTTTGATTGTGTCTACACATTTTCCTTCTGTGTGGATGTGTTCTGGGATTTGGGTAAAAAAATTGGTAAAGACATTCCAATTAAAAGCCAATAAACTTTGTATATCTTTGATAACCCTCTCTTTCAGCCAATTGAATCTTATGTAATTTACCTAATTATATTACTAGCTAAATATTATATGCATAAAACAAAAAATGCTAAAAAAAAATTTATAAATATAAAACTTTTATAAATTTAGATTTGAATACATATTTGCAAACAGTAAATTCCTTGAGCCCTTCTTTAAACGAGAAATTATGTTGATTATTAACTGTCTTAAAGCACTTTAGATTTATATAAAAATAAAGGGTTTTATTTTATTGTCTGTTTTATTTTATATGTGATGCTATTGGAACAATATTTCTTAAATGATTTGTAATTCCTCTTGCTTTGTTTTTTTTTTCTTTGATATTTTTTATTGTTGAACATATACTGGTTATTGTTGTATTAATGTTAAAGCATACTTTTGGTAATATGATCATATATATCAAGTGTACTGTTATGTTTACTGTATACTGCTTCTATAAGTTTAGCTCGTCTCCTGGGGAGGTTTACTATATAAAGAAGAGTAAATAAACATTAAACAATGTGGCTGCGTCTGTACAGGAGCTCAAATACTAAAGAAAATAAAATTCAACACGTTTCCATGTGGTGTTTTAAGAACTGAGGCATATCGAGTGTTTCACTGTCAAACTGAACACTGAAACACGACTCTCCGCCATCTATCAGCTCCAGCTGAATTATGGGATAGATTATCGGACCATAAGCTGTGTCCGGAATCGCATACTTCCATACTCAATAGTACGCGAAACGAGTACGCGAGAGCGGTTAGTATGTCCGAATACATAGTGTAAATAAAGAGGTACGCGAGAAGTACCCGGATGACCTACTTATTGGGCAGCCATGTTTGAGTATGCAAGCGATGCACACTTGCGGTCCGCTAATGTATCCCATAATGCAACTGGAGCTGCGTAGGCGTTCAAAGCGGAATAAGAAACAAGAAAGATAGCGGAAAACGGAGTCCTCTGTTCACAAGTGTAAGTAAGATAAATAAAATTAAAAATTTTAAAGACGAATAAATAACAAAAACACGATAAATATCCAAAATTTTGGCGAGTGGGGTTTGTAATGAGTCTGTAACTATGGTGATATTACGTCATCACGTCCTTACGTCATCACTTGACGTTGGCAAGATGACGCATGTAGTACGTAGCGGTGTTGTGTGCATACTGTACACTTCTGTACTGAAAGTATGTACTTTTTTACCCGCCGAGTAGTGCATACTTCCTCCAATCTAGTATGTACTCTGTAAGTATGCGATTCCGGACGCAGCTATAGTGTGCTCTGTGTGCATACTCAAAAAGGTCATCCGGGTACTTCGCTTACTGTTCAGTATGGAAGTATGTGATTTCGGACGCAACTATGATCTCTATTTTCTAATTAAACTAGAGAAACGTACTGAATGTAGTGGAGAAAAAGTAAAACTGAAGTATCCATACTATAAATATTTTGGTTGATCCGCCCACCCTAGTAATAAGGTTAGAACAGCCGTGTGAAGGTGTCAATACCTAGCCTAGCCACCTAGTTCACAGCTGAGATACTGACTAAAACCCAAATAACTTATAAACCATAACTATTATTAATATGAAAGTTATACAATAAAGGTTTGTGCACCATGTGCAGTACACTAACTATACGAAAGACATTGCAGCTGTGAGTTCATATCCAAGCTCAACAACACCTGTACTTGTTAGCTTAGTCGCTAGTGTTAGCTGCTAAGCTAATTGCAGCGATCTCTAAAAGCACTCTGTAAATATAACTCTATCATATTAATATTGTAGCTGCTCTCAGGGGGATTGTAGATAAATTCAGATATTTAAAGCGGTCAGATTTGTTGTTTCTGGGTGCTTAATCATAATTGTACGTCGCTTTGGATAAAAGCGTCTGCTAAATGCTGAAAATGTAAATGTAATGCTTTATTTTCTACGGAGCCCCTTAGGGGTCACTAAGGAAAAAAAATATGTGAAGACAAAATCCGTACCCTCGGTTTAGTAATCCGTACCCTCGGTTTAGTAATCCGTACCCTCGGTTTAGTAAACCGTACGCACGGTTTAGTAATCCGTACGCTCGGTTTAGTAATCCGTACCCTCGGTTTAGTAAACCGTACCCTCGGTTTAGTAATCCGTATCCGTACCCTCGGTTTAGTAATCCGTACCCTCGGTTTAGTAAACCGTACGCACGGATTGTCTGCGCTACAAGTTTTACTGTGCGCCCACACCCCGTTTTACGGTAATACAGTTGCGAAGCATTGAAGAGAATAAAGCATCTTTTTACAGCTGGGGTGATGGGATAGCAAACTTATTAAAAAGTCAAATCAAAATCTTATCAAATGCCACCCCACAATCATAAATAACACGAGTACTTAGCTTGTGATTTGAGAGTATTTTACCCTAGGAATTTAGAATAATAGGATTGCAAACTAACGTAAAGTGAAATGTACAGTATAAATGTCTGAGACTCATAAAGTCAGTAAGTAGAAGTAGAAGTATTCTTTAAGAGTCTGATGGGGTGATTTGATAATAATTTGATTTGCATTTTACTTTACGTTGGTTTGCAATCCTATTATTCTAAATTCCTAGGGTAAAATAGTCTCAAAATCACAAGATAAGTACTAGTGTTATTTATTGATTTATTTATTTATTGTTTATTTATTGTTATTGATTTGACTTTTTAATAAGCTTGCTATCCCATCACCCCAGATTACTACAGTAAAGATGTCTGAATTGTATTCCATTAATAAAAGAGTTAATGCTCTTAAAGAAAAAAGTGGAGTGCTCTGATAATAATTTGATTTGCTTATTTTAGACCTTTCAAATTGGTCTGTAACAATTCCACTTGTTTTAATGGAATTTTAAAATTTTACATTTGAATAATTTTACCATGGTATGTCTTTTGTTGCCTCTATATATATATATATAGCAAATCAAATTATTATCAGAGCACTCCACTTTTTTCTTTAAGAGCATTAACTCTTTTATTAATGGAATACATTTCAGACATCTTTACTGTAGTAATCTGGGGTGATGGGATAGCAAGCTTATTAAAAAGTCAATAACACTAAATAAACAATAAATAAATAAATCAATAAATAACACTAGTACTCATCTTGTGATTTTGAGACTATTTTACCCTAGGAATTTAGAATAATAGGATTGCAAACCAACGTAAAGTAAAATGCAAATCAAATTATTATCAAATCACCCCATCAGACTCTTAAAGAATACTTCTACTTCTACTTACTGACTTTATGAGTCTCAGACATTTATACTGTACATTTCACTTTACGTTAGTTTGCAATCCTATTATTCAAAATTCCTAAGGTAAAACACTCTCAAATCACAAGCTAAGTACTCGTGTTATTTATGATTGTGGGGTGGCATTTGATAAGATTTTGATTTGACTTTTTAATAAGTTTGCTATCCCATCACCCCAGCTGTAAAAAGATGCTTTATTCTCTTCAATGCTTCGCAACTGTATTACCGTAAAACGGGGTGTGGGCGCACAGTAAAACTTGTAGCGCAGACAATCCGTGCGTACGGTTTACTAAACCGAGGGTACGGTTTACTAAACCGAGGGTACGGTTTACTAAACCGAGGGTACGGTTTACTAAACCGAGCGTACGGTTTACTAAACCGAGGGTACGGTTTACTAAACCGAGGGTACGGATTACTAAACCGAGGGTACGGTTTACTAAACCGAGGGTACGGATTACTAAACCGAGGGTACGGATTACTAAACCGAGCGTACGGTTTACTAAACCGAGGGTACGGATTACTAAACCGAGGGTACGGATTACGCTCTTCATATATATTTTTTTCCTTAGTGACCCCTAAGGGGCTCCGTAATTTTCTCCCCACTTCTGAGGTAAAACAGATCATCATGGCTTATCAACACCAAGCAGCTAACTCATACCACTTAGTTGTGCTTGCATGGTGAATAAATATGTAAAATTTGAATAGTGACGGAATGTATGTGTCCTTGTTCATTTAAAATAAAAATAGATACAAATCTGACATTTATAAGCACAAAGTCAAAAGAAAAGAGCACTTACTCATCAAAACACAAACACACGAAATGAGAGCCTCACTACGCATGCTCCGATTCACGAACCTGACCTACGTCTTAGGATCGTTTGTGAATTTGCGTAAGGTGCACAAAATGCGTTCGTATTTTACGTGGGTATAATTTACACTTTCATTTCTATAAAATTGCTCCTATTTCTGTATGTGCAAAGCATTCAAAAAGTCTCTCACTCTCTCACTGCTACATGTGTTCAGTCTCTCAGTGCCGCTCAGTCACGTGACGGTACCACAACAAATCACAGCAGAGCAGGAGGGAGGAGCGAGGTGAGCATGAGAGAGGAGCGGACTGAGTCTGCTCACACACATGCTCTCTACTTTCTTATTAAACGAGAGAAACGTTGTGAATGTAAAATGAAGTATCGATCCGCTCGATCCGAAGTATCTATCGATATTTGGATCGCTCCGCCCACTTCTAATTGTCAGTATTTATTTAAAATTCACTCCGTTTTGTCAACAGCACAGTGATAAATAAATTACTTTCTAATTTATAAAAAATATAGCATGTTGTAACGTTTTGTTATGTAAACTATTTAAATGAATGCGAAAACAGCAAGACATGATCAATACGTGTAAAACAAAATAAAATAAATAAATTAACAACAATTAATTAACAAATTAATTAATATTTAAAAATGATACAATCAAGCTTTATTTAATAACGGTGATACAACGCGAGTCGGTTCATACCGTTAAGCCAAGGGAGTCGATTCAAAGAGTCGGTCACGAACGACACATTAATATTTTACATTGATTAAGATGCACGTACTTGATTTATATACTTTTTGCATGACGTCTCTTCCAAAAAACGACCATAGCGAAATCATTTTTCGTTTGCAACCTAAATCTGAATAAAATGGACCTTATGCATCTAATGTATTAGCATTAAATTCATGTATCAAGCTACGCAAAGAGCCAATTCCAATTATCATTCTTAACAGAGTACTACTAAATTTAATTTAGCAATTGCGATGCTACTATTTTAGTAGTACTAAACATTTAATTGCTGGCGGGTTTTATGCATTGATTAAATATTTGTTGGAAACATGTGTTACGATGAATTAGATGAATGTCATCACTTTCAGGAGCATATTCCAATATTGAGGCGACAGCTAACACCTTAGGCGAAGAAGGTGAGGGCAAAGACCTAGAAAGATCGCCCGTATCAATGGAACTGCGATCAAGGTAGGGTTTCAACAAATTCACATGACATATGCGAGTCTTACTACGGCGATCTGGAGTTGCTAATATATAGTTACTGTCAGTTTGCTTTTCAATTATTTTATAGGGACCGGAGAATCTGGTTTGCAAAGCGGAACCAGCAACAGGTAAAAGTGCCAGGACCCGATCCCCAATGTTAAATGTGCGACTGACTGCCTTGATATCGAAGTGAGCCTTCATTTTCTTTTGAGAAGAACACAGATTTTCACTAGCAATTTTGCGGGCCAAGCAAAGACGTTCACGGAGATTAGTAACAAACATTTGAAGGTTATCACTTTCTGTTGATGATGAGGATAGCCACTGCTCATAAAGCACTCTAAGTGGGCCACGGACAGACCGTCCAAAAACAAGAGCATTTGGGCTAAACCCAAGGGATTCTTGTACTGTGTCCCTAATTGCAAACAAAAGGAGGGGTACTCCCTCATCCCAATCCTTTTGTGTTTCAAAGCAATATGCTCTTAGCATATTTTTCAAGGTTTGATGAAAGCGCTCAAGTGCGCCCTGAGATTCAGGATGATACGCACTAGAGACTGAATGTTTAATTTGTAGTTCACGTGTTACTTGTGCAAATAGTTTAGACATAAAATTGGTACCTTGATCCGACTGAATGCATTTTGGTAGACCGAAGGTTGTACAAAATTTAATTAAGGCCTTAACCACTGACTTTGACTTTATGGAGCGCAATGGAATAGCCTCTGGAAATCGGGTAGCAGCACACATTAGTGTTAAAAGGTAACAGTTTCCTGAGCTAGTCTTTGGCAAAGGACCTACACAATCAATTAGTAATCTTTCAAATGGCTCTCCAACAGCAGGTATGGGATAAAGTGGAGCCGGCGGAATAGACTGATTCGGTTTTCCAACCATTTGGCAGGTGTGACAGGACCGACAATAACGAGTCACATCTGTTTTAAGAGAAGGCCAAAAGAAATGCTGAATGATGCGATTAACAGTTTTCCTTATTCCTAGGTGACCAGAGAGATGGTGATCATGAGCTAAAGACAAAACTAAGGACCTGTAGGGAAGAGGAACCACAATCTGTTTAACAGTCTCACATTCACTGCTTGAACTTACAGGAGACCAGGACCTCATCAATACTCCATCCTTAATAAAGTATTGTGAACGACCTTCTGAGTCCTTCGTCTATTCTAATGTTAAACGAAAACAGGAAGCCAGTGTTTGATCAGCATTTTGGGCAGAGATTAGTGCAGTACGAGTTACCGAATCTGCGACCTCCTCAGATAATGGAGAAGAGACAGAGGTATTAGACTTATACTTAACTTTAGTGGGAGGAATCACACTAGACACTTTGTCTAAGTTATTTTCACCCAAAAATGAGTCAGACAAATCAATTATATCAGAAAACTTTCGTGCTTGGGCACGAGTTAACACACAAACAGGAAACAGAGCTGAGGCTTCTTCCCTTGAAAGATCAGCATGTTCCACAGGTTTATTTACTACCTCTGGTAGAGCAAAAATTTTTCCTCCGGCTATGTCATTACCTAATATCAAGGAAATACCACCCACTGGTAATTCCGACCGAACAGCAACTTTTACAAACCCCTCAAAAGTTTCAGTTTTCAAAAACACTGAATGCAACGGAATTCTGACCACACCAAGTTCAATACCTTGTACCAAAACGTCAGAACCACAATAGGACTCATCAGAGAATGGCAGTGCACTACCTAATATAAGTGACTGCGCAGCCCCTGTATCCCGGAGTATCTGTATAGGCTTCTTAACATCACTAACCTCTGATAGTGACACAACCCCACTAATGACAAACGGTTTAAACACAGGTTCTATAGTGGAGCAAGGAACCATCTCTGCTCGACCTCCAACTTCAGAAGGCAAGGTAGACAAAGCATGGACCTTTTTAACAGAACTGTTTGAACGAGCACGTTTACGCTGCAAAGTGGGGCACCCGCTGATAATGTGACCTTTCTCATGGCAGTAAAAGCAATCCCGTGTTTCCACAGGTGAAGTAGGGGCATCGGATCGGGAAGAACTAACAGCCTTACTAGATTTTACCGTTATGGTGTGACTACGTTGGGGAGCTGAAAACACAGTTTTATGAGTCAAAACAAATTCCTCAGCTAAGGTAGCAGCAGCAGACATTTTGGTTACTTTCTGTTCATTTAGGTAAACAACGATTTTCTCAGGCAAGTTGTTCTTAAAGTCCTCTAACAGCACCAGTTCTTTAAGTTCAACAAAGGTTGTAACATTACTAGCTGCACACCATTTCTCAAACAATGTGGTCTTTTCTCTAGCAAATTCTACAAACGTTTGACTGGGGTTTCTTGATAAATTTCGAAAATTTTGTCGATAAGCCTCAGGGACCAATTCATATGCTCTAAGAATAGTGCCTTTTACTATATCGTAATCCCAACTTTGCTCCAACGAAAGTGACGAACAAACCTCTTGAGCTTTTCCCACTAATTTGCACTGTAATAACAATGCCCACAAGTCTTTCGGCCAATTAAGTGCAGTAGCAATCCTTTCAAAAATTGAAAAATAATTATCCACCTCAGTTTCCCTGAAAGCAGGCACCAACACAACCTGTCGACTGACATCAAAAGTTGCAGCACTACTTACAGCTGTTGAACGGAATGGGGAGCGGGGCCTGGGCACCGGTGGTGCAGCAGGTGTCGAGACTTCGATATGGGCTGGGATGTGAGCCGCAGGAGAGAGCCTGCTCCGTGGTCGAGGAATAGGACTGCTACCTGCTAAGCTCAACCGCTTCAACTCCACCTCCTTGTCTGCCTCCACCTTTACTGCTTTTAGGCGCAACCCCTCAGCCTCCCGCTCTTGGATTTTAATTTCCAGCTCCAACTCCTTAAGCCGGATTGCCAGCATTGGGTCAATCCCGGAGAAAAAAGTGCTACTGGGATCCATGCGTGTCCGCACCACTGGGGCGTCTGCAACCTCAGTGGCTGCCGCACCCAGGGAAGGACTTGGAGCAACACCCAGAGACTCTTCCTTTTCCGGTAATATCCCCCTTTCAACCAGCTGAGTGCTCAACTCCTGCTTAATCTCATGTTTTGGAGCATGACGAGATATGGTAGCAGAGAAAAAGTCAGCCACAAGCAGTAAATCAGCCTTTCGACACTGATCAAACTGTTCCCACGTAGGGAAAAGGGTAAACTGGGTGAAATCAAATTTTCCCATACCTTACACAATCTGGTTTAAACAGAGAAACGATTTAGGAGAGACTCTAACAATAGAGAGAAAACTACTCATAGATCCCGGATGAGCCCCCATTTATGTTACGGCCTAGTCTAGGTTAGGCTGCAACACATATAAGGAAAATGGTATAGTTAGGGGAAAATAGACCACCAAGAACACAAGAGGAATTTGTTTAACCAAGTGTATTTACAATTTTGAGACAAAGCAAACCAGTATACCTTCAGGAGTGACCCAGGCCAAAATAACAAACAAAACACACACTATCTAATGTACCCACTAAAACTAGCTTCCCTAAAACAAAAGAAGAATTAAAATAAAAGACAAAGTACTTCCCTAACTCCCTACCTAACACAAACAGAGCACAAAACATAGATGACAAACAAAATGGCAGCCACTCCCTACCACTGGTGTACAAACAACATAGCTATATACAAGTGAATTATTTACATAGCAATCTAAATCCAAATCAGTAAGCTTTCTCAGTAATCACAAATACAGGTAAAATGGTCATACACAGGCAACAAGGCAATAGGCAACAGGCAAATTTAAACAAGCAAAAGGCAATGGGCAAAAAGGCAAAACACACACAACAAGCTCCAAACAAAAGAGAGAGAGGGAGGCGGGGCTCCTCAGCTCCTTTTAAAGGTGAATGGCAGAGATGAAGACCTGGGGTGGATCTGGATCCAGGAGGGTGGGAGGTAGACTCTGGACTGGATCCTGGAACAGAAACATATATACATATACATATACAACACAACATTTTATGGACATGACACATGTATTGTTTAAACAGTATTATTTTCCTACAAAGAATGACTGCGCTCTAAATGACCAAAAGAATTGGCGATTACTATTTTTGTTAAAATATCAACAATAGTAAAATCAAGAAATGAAGGAAAGGAAACTGATGGTTTTGGGCATTCCCTTGGAGACTTAATGCCTGCCGTAAACAGTCCGTGTTTATATTGTTTTGCGACAACGGTTTAACAGTTACCGGTACAGAGGGCCAAATTGTCCTTACAACTAGGGCTGAGTATCAAATAAAAACATATTCCCTATATTAGTACCATAGGTAGGGCATAACTAGAAGCTGATTTTACAGTCTATGTAGTGCACTATATTTTAACGCTGTGTCATTTGCCATTCAGCCGCTATCACCGTCAGTGAATGTTTGGATTTAGCTATTAGCCAGCCGTTTGAGAGAAAGTTGGATTTGTTGTGAGCTCAATGGATCCGAACCGGATTATACAAGCTTTAAAAGGAACTATAGACCCGAACCTGAGAATAGCAGCGGAGAATGAGCTCAACCAGGTCTGTTTCATTTGCAGGAACTTTTATATGACTCTTATCAGCTGCTTGATCCGTTTTGCGTTTTAGCTCAAATTAGCTTCATTTTTCAGTTCCGATACTGATCGCTGATTCGAAACAAGATAAAGAAATAATGATCATAGTGTTTTTTAACGTCCAATCTCTTCAGATTCAATTCGATCTTGATTATAGTCTTTTTAAGCATTTAGCTTTATGGCTCCTTGCATCAGTGGATGCAAGCTGGAGCAACACCTAACGCTTCTCCTATAGTTACACTCAGCTGTCAGTTTATTAGCTACAGCTATGTTGTGTTTATACTCACTGTCTGTTGTTTCTGTGCAGTCTGTTGCTACAGTTTACATACAATCAAAAGTTTACATACAACTGTTAAGGACGTGTGTGTCATGAGAGTCTGAGCATTTTAATGATTTCTGTAACTGAGTTGTTAGAGATCCACTTTGTCGCCATTTATCATTTCTTTGTGTAGAAAGATGTAGAATGTGATTTAGCTTTAACGAATTATTGCTTTCTAATTACTTGTTAGTGATTGGTTGTAATTTGTGACTTTACTGGGCCCCTTGGTGATGTGAGGCTTGACACATGGTCTTAGGGTTTTCTATTTTTTGGTGTATAATACTAAATAAAGTCTATTGCAGTTGGGTTTTAAATATGGCACTTGTATTGTATTAAAGTCTAATATGTCAACTTTTTACCATATTCTCAGCATGTGGGTGGATGTATATTTAAAAGAAGCCAATAAGGGCCTTTAAACATTTCAATCACTGTATAATAGAAAATAATAAATCTGTGACTTAATATCATAGTTGATTGTATACACTTCTGACAGTGATTGCTCAGTGGTGAAGGTACTGGACTAGTAACCAAAAGGTTGCCGGTTCAAGCCCCACCACCACCAAGTTGCCTCTGTTGGGCGCCTGAGCAAGACCCTTAATCCTCAATTGCTCAAAAAATGGTGTTCAGTCATAATTGTAAGTCGCTAAATGCCGTAAATGTACACAAATTCAGTATTTGTTTTTATCCTCATGGACTGTTTTTCAAGTTTTCAAGTTTCATGATGAGATGTCATGCAATGCCGTGTGTAGTGATTGGATTTCGGTTTGGCACTAATTCATCTCAATATTAACCCACTCAGCTGTCATCTTTTAAGTATGGGAAATGATTATCATACATAATAACATGTGCAGCTGGTGGTAAATTAATAAAGTATTTAGCAAATAATGGGCACATTTCCAGAAATGTAAAATAATAACAAAAACAACAAGAAACGGAAACGTTAGGTATCAATAAAAATAGATAAAATAAGGATAAAATTGGTATGACTTAATAAAATTGGCACCTTGTAGCTTACAAAGACAAAGTAGACACAACAGTCTCTGCTTGCTTGATTGTGTACAGTGTCAGTCATGGTACAGCAGCTTTTAACTCATCGCTTAACTGTTGTTTGAAGGTTAAAAGCTGTCAGACAAATAAAAACCTTCTACTCTAAGTTTGTTACCCTAAAGCTTGACTGAACTTTATTACTGACCACAGGGACAGAAAGCTTATTTTTTACAAAGCAGTCTTTTAAATCATTAGCAGCGTGATGCTCCCTTGACTGTGGACAGTGTCACTTATGTTTTAAATGCTTTACAGCAGTTCGTGGCAGACCATTTTGTTTGTTTTTGTACATTCACGGCATTATTTAATTCCAAAGTGACTTGTGTCTTTCTTTTTTGTGGTTCTTGGATTACATATGACCATGCAAAAGAACAAACATAATACAAATACTTTGTTATGGGTTTATTTTTATGAGCCAGATATACAAACCTCATTGTGACATTTTGTGAAATGAGATAAAAACCTGGATCTGTGATTTATTAATTCTCTTAAACAGTTATCAACTGACAAAAGTGAAAATAAATGTTCTTCTAGGTCAGCTAACAAAGTTTTGTTGTTGGCCAGAAGAACTTGACATCAGTTTGTTTTTTTTAACCTGGATTCTGCCCTCATCTGACCACAGCACATGTTTCCACTATCTTTTAAACCAGCGGTCCCCAATTTTTTTTGCACCACGGAGCGGTTTAATATAAGTTACAATTTCATGGCCCAGCGGGGGCGGGAGAATTTAAAATAGAATAACTATAGAATGGAAAATCAGTGTGAATCCTGAGCTTTTTCCGCTGCTCCCACCTAGTGGTGATTGGTGACCGGTACCGGCCCGCAGCCCGGTTGTTGGGGACCACTGTTTTAAACCATCTGAGATAAGTTTGACCCTAGAGAACCTGGCATCTTTTCTGCATAGAATTGATGTACAGCTTCCTGTTTGGGTAATAGTTTTAGTCAGCATTTCTTAATGCAGCAACAACTGTGTTAAGTGAAAATGGTTTTCCAAAACGTTCCTGCATACTTCCTGCATACGTGGGTATAACAGTGGCATGACAGTTTCTCATGCACTGCCTTCTGGAGACTCGAAGATCATGCAAATTCAGCTGTGGTTTTACTGCCTTGCCCTACACAGACTGAGACTTTTTTATGATATTATTTATGGAAGATGGTGAAAGAATTATTTGCAATCCTGCATTCGTAAACATTACTTTTTTGTCCAATTATAATACCTTCCCCTGTTATCAAGGTGATGCTTAATTTAAATTGAAAAAGGAGCTAAAGATCATTACACAGAAAGAGTTCTGATATTAAATGCACCTGACCCACTCCTAGTGTGCGTGTTCCACCTGTGTTTATAGATGCATTTAGCAATGTTAATCCAAACTGATTTTTTTTATACCAACTTGATCTGAACTCATAACGTGTAGTTAGTGCTTATAATGAACTGTTTACTACAGACTGTAAAATCTGAAACAAATTCTGCTTGCAGTTTTTATGTCCAAGTATAAAGACGTCTTGATATGAAACATATTGATGTGTTTTCTAATCTAATGGATAAGTATGTGCTAATAATAACAATATTTTTTGTTTCCTTTGTGCTTTTTAGTCTTACAAGATTATCAACTTTGCTCCAACTCTGCTTCAGATCATCGTGTCTGAGCAGGTGGAGTTTCCTGTACGGCAGGCTGGTGAGAGCTCCACGTACATTGCATTATATTGCAGTATTGCATTAAATAGTACTATTACTATTACCATTACTAGCCCTTGCTCCGTCCCAACTTTTTTGAGAATGCGTTGCAGGCCTATAATGCTGGAATGATTGTATATTAACAAATTAAATGACGTTGACTATAATACATACACATAATACATTCATACACACATCCACACACACACTTTGTATTGCATACTGTGTGACACACAATCTAAGGAATTACATTGAACACTTTGTTTACATTGCAAATAGAATTGTTTGTAAAGTAAATGGTGTTCATAATGCCCTTCATTTATCTTGCTGTTTACCATAGCTGCCATCTACCTGAAGAACATGGTGAGTCAGTATTGGCAGGACCGCGAGCCCTTGCTGGGAGAGGTCATGTTCCCCTTCAACATCCATGAGAATGACCGCAGCCAAATTCGTGACAACATGGTGGAGGCTATCATTCGGTGTCCCGAGTCCATACGGTCAGTCAATCACTGATATCACTATGGTGATATGATAAAATAGTATATTAGTATATTTAATGATATTTTCACAATCAATCACTGTGTTTTATTCTGGTAATAAAGCAAAACGATACATATCTTGAAATTATAGTCCCATTTAACCTGGCATAAGAATCGTTCACTCGTTTCATTAGACTCACTGGTGATTTGCTGTGTGTTTAACTTTCATAACCTAAAATTATTTTTTTTAGAATGAGCACATATTTACAAAAATATGGTTGAAGTCAGAAGTTTCATTCATTTCAAAGCACAAAGAAATCAATGTATTTTTGATCCACAGGGCCCAGCTTACAGTTTGCTTGCGCACCATCATAAAGCATGATTTCCCCGGCCGCTGGACTGGCATCGTTGATAAGATCAGCGTGTACCTGCAGTCTCAAAACAGTGGGAGCTGGTATGGCAGCCTGCTCGCTCTCTATCAGCTTGTCAAGACCTATGAGTGAGTTCTCTGTGTGTTTCATTACTTTTATGTAAATGTGCTCAGCCATGATCTGTAGTAAACCCAGTAAAATATGTGACTAAGCACTGTGTTAATGTCAGTTTGGAGTTGTGTAGTGGCTGTAGTACTATGGTGTTGTGGTGTTGGCAGGTTTAGGAAAGCGGAGGAGAGGACGCCACTGCTGGCTGCTATGCAGCTCTTTCTGCCTCGGATCCAGCAGCTTGTAAGCCAGCTGTTGCCTGATGCTACAGTGTTCTCAGTTCTTATCCAGAAACAGATCCTTAAGATATTTCATGCGCTCGTGCAAGTAAGTATGCATATGCCACTGTTTTTGCTGTCTGTAATGTTACTTTCTTAACCCTCCTGTTATGTTTACAGGTCAAATTGACCCATCTTAATGTTTCAAAATCTAAAAAGATATAGTTATAAGTATTTTTTGGTATGAAACTTCATTGATTTAACTTATTAAGCCAAGCAGAAGGAGTTATTAATGAGATATAAACAATGATTATTGGGATTTTTTGGTTTTTGACACTTTTGGATAATTAAACATGCCCTGGGTCAAACTGACGAGAAACGAACGTAACAGGATGGTTAAATGTTAGTGTATGCACTGAGGTGGTGCAGCAGTCAATGCCCCGAGTTTGCCCCCTGCTGTGCTACCACCTCGGCCGGGTGCTCAACGGATATAATTGTGTCTAAGGGTGGGGGAGATTGAATAGGGTTTCTCCTCTTTAGCTACAGTAGCAACCTTCAGTGTCTAATCAAGGCACCTGCACTGGTAGAGGACAATCTACACAGAGTATAGCATGACTCTCTATAAGAGAGTACAGCATGACTCTCTATAAGAGAGTACAGCTGTCTGTAAGAATTCACTGCTGGCTAGGGTAAAGAAGCAACACTGACTTCACAAACACCAAAAGATGGGGGCAGGTACTAATAAGCAGTTTTTTTCCCAGCTAGCTGGGAGTGGTGCAAGTGGAAAAGAACTTTAATATGGAATTAGAAATTATTTTAAAAAATGCTGGAGAAAAAAGTTGGAAAACTGTGGGGAAAAAGTGGGTTTGTGCTTTAGAGTTAATGTTAATGTAGACAACATCAATGTAACAATACACATGAGTAAAAATTTTTACACTTTTGTCATGTCCAGCAGACACACAGCTGGGGGAAAACCCATTGAATGGTAACCCCAACTTGTATTGGATAAATGATTCTAGTATTAGTTGTCCTGACCCATAAGTAAAAATGCCTGCACGGCAACTTTTAAGCTCATGGCGATATAAAACTAGCTTCATTGTGGACATTGTCACCCATGTTCCTAACTAGAGATGGGACGATCGATCGGCTATGAATCGGTATCGGCCGATTTTTAATCAAAATATGCTATCGGCGATCGGCGATATTTCCTAAAAGTAGCCGATCCGATCGTGTGATATATAAAGATCATGTTAAGTTAACAGCTCAGTGGATTGATCCAGACTTTGAGCTACGACGCGCCAACCATCACATCACCATTCATCAACCATCGTACAGAAACCACAGTGAAAGCTCTTCATGACCTAAAATAACATCATTAACGTTGTGCATCATACATACGATGTAATTTTGCTGATTGTAATATTTACTTTAAAAAGATAATTCAACCCGGTCACATCTGAGTCGATTCTATCAGCACGTTATATAAACTCCTGGTTCACTTTAGTAAATCGTAAGCGGTTCTTACTTGTGATGTAGATGAGAACAGAAAACGTTACAGAGCCAATCAGAGGCAAAAGTTTATTCATTACCAAATTCGTTAGTTCAGGATCATCTGCTGAACTTTTAGCTCCTTAGACGGAACGAGTCTGACTCGGTTACAGATCTGTGGTAATAGCAGTTTAATTAAGCTTTTTAATGAAGCTTTTTAATGTAAGAGAGTCACACAGAATGTTCTGTAGTAGTTGGTGTTTATTTAAAACCACGACATTTAATTAATAACAGTAAACACGGAGAGATAACTGAGAAGAGAAACTTACGCTTCGCGAAAAATGACTCGTGAATCAATGAATCACTTAGAGCGATACAGTGAACAAAGCGTCTCTTCTAAAGGCGCACACACACACACGCGCGCGCTGCTCCGGTTTATCTTCACTGTGAGGCTCTTTTTAAGTTTATTTATTTTATTTACTGCTATCGGCCGATGTCCCTGAAAGGAGATCGGAATCGGTGCCAAAAACCCCGATCGTCCCATCTCTATTCCTAACGCTTAGTTATAGCAGAACTGTTTTTTTTGTTTTTTTTTTAACTACATCAGGGGCTCAGTGGGTCGCCCAAGATTGGTCCAAGTCCTTTCTGTGTGGAGTTTGCATGTTCTCCTTGTGTCTGCATGGGTTTCTCCCAGAAGCTCCAGTTTCCCCCAGTTTAAAGACATGCAAGTGAGGTGAACTGGAGATACATAATTGTCCATGACTGAGTTTGACATTAAAGACTGGAACTAATAAATCTTGTGTAACCAGTAACCTCTCGTCCTGTCATGAATGTAACCACAGTGTGTAAAGCATGACGTTAAAATCCTAGTAAATAAATTACATCTGAACATTTGGATAAATTCCCTCTCAGCGTAATGTAATAGCTAGGGTATTTTATGCAGCTTTGCCAAACAACCACTGCTCTTTATACTTTTTAAGGACAGAAAGAAGTCACTAGCTGTAATCAATCATAATCTGTATCAATAAGATATGAGGCTATGCCACTAAATTATTCCAAATTGCTGTTTGGCTTTTTTTTCTTTTATTGGTTTGGTTTCAGCTGCATGTTTACAGTAGCCGGAAATTGTGCAATTGAAGGAAATAAGAACGATCATTGCGTAAACACTGAAAAGACTGGACAACACTGATTTTGCAATATTGTTATTACGCCGGTAGTCTTTATGTGGTAGTGTTATTATAACTAAATATGTGTGTGTGTGTGTAGTACTCCTTGCCTCTTCAGCTGCTTAATAACACAGTGATGACCCAGTGGATGGAGATCCTCAGAGCTGTCGTGGATCGTGATGTCCCTCCAGTAAGTTGTGTCGTGCTGTCCCAAATCAATACCGTCAAGCACATTTTTAGAGCCCTCATAGCATCTCTGCTTTCACTCTTCACCCAGGAGACTCTGGAAGTGGATGAAGACGATCGTCCAGAATTAGTTTGGTGGAAGTGCAAAAAATGGGCTCTACACATCATCACCAGGATGTTTGAGCGGTAAAGTCAGGAGGACACAATATTCTGGATTCCTAGTCACAAAAGTCTCGGACCCTGTGTTCAGTCTTTGAATAATTTATTTCTGTGTCTAGGTATGGAAGCCCAGGAAATGTGACAAAGGAGTACTTTGAGTTTGCAGATTTTTTCCTTAAGACATACTCAGTTGGAATTCAGCAGGTAGGTGATGGTTGTAGGGCTTTACAGTAAAATGATTCATATTTTATTTTTCTATTACAGCTTGGATTATAATTATTTGTCTTAAATATTATGACATTTGAGGAAAATACTCTAGCATTTTTAGATGTTATTGTTTCAAAACACATTTTTCAAAAAAAAGGATACAGATACAGGCCCATTTACTGGTTAAATTTTTTAAATTGTAAATGTAAACTCAGTTGGCAATCCATTCTTTAATTGTTTTTAACGCATCGTTTTATCCATCCATTGTCCATATACATGGTACATGAGCCAATCCATTTATACACATATATCTAGAGCCCTACTAAATTCACTGGAAAATGTGCTTAATTTCATGGACCTCATGGTGCCACATTTCCGCGGCAGTCATTAAATAACACTCATAAATTGAAGAATAAATGGATGCTACAAAACACAGTACAGCCTGCCTTATGGGTTGAATGTAGACCTAGAACATCCAGTGACTGCGTGGTGTTCTGTTACACTTCGATTTCTTAGACATTTTGACTAATTGATTGCTAACATTTGCCGTAGGATTGCTAAGACCACCTCAAATTGCAGACCACTAAACGTGAGGCATTTGAATGCGAATGAAAAACGTAAAATTGCTAAACACAAACTTTCAAGTTTGAGTTTTACAGCAAATTCCATATTACACAGGAAATTTTACGCTTCGTGGCTCGATTTTCATGGCCGCGATTTAAGTAGGGCCTTACGTATAGGACATTCATCCATACAGACACTGTGACCAAAAGTATGTGGACACCTGACCAGGAGCATGTTAGACATTCCCTTTTAAAACATTAAAATTGCAGCTGTAACAGCCTCCACTCTCCATGCTTGTTTAGTCATATGAGCATTTGTAAGGTCATGTACTGATGTTTAACTGCATGGCTCAACTCACAATTGACATTTTAATTCATAACTACAAGATCATTGTAGTTAAGGTTCTGTACTGGCCACTGAAGTCCCTCCACACTAAACTCAAACCAAGTCTTTTTGGACCTATATATATACAGTGGGGGAAATAAGTATTTGATCCCCTGCTGATTTTGTAAGTTTACCCCCTTACAAAGACTTGAACAGTCTATAATTTTTATGGAAGGTTTATTTTAACAGAGAGAGACAGAATATCAACAAAAAATCCAGAAAAAAAGCATTAAATAAAAGTTATAAATTAATTTGTATTTAATTAAGGGAAATAAGTATTTGATCCCCTACCAACCAGCAAGAATTCTGACCCCCACAGACCGGTTATGTGCCCATGAGGCACACAAATTAGTCCTGTCCCTGTATAAAAGACTCCTGTCACAGAATTAGTTTCTTCCGTTCAAATCTCTCGACCACCATGGGCAAGACCAAAGAGCTATCAAAGGATGTCAGGGACAAGACTGTAGACCTGCACAAGGCTGGAATGGGCTACAAGACCATCAGCAAGAAGCTTGGTGAGAAAGAGACCACTGTTGGTGCGATAATTCGAAAATGGAAGAAATACAAGATCACAGTCAATCACCCTCACTCTGGAGCTCCATGCAAGATCTCACCTGGTGGGGTAAGAATGATTCTGAGAAAGGTGAGGTCAGTCCAGAATTACACGGGAGGAGCTTGTCAATGATCTCAAGGGAGCTGGGAGCACAGTCACCAAGAAAACCATTAGTAACACACTTCGCCGTAATGCAGGGGTGTCAAACTCATTTTCACCGAAGGCCACATCAGCATTATGGTGGCCCTCAAAGGGCCGATTGTAACGTATCCTGCTGTGATATGCAGTCACATTGCTGTTTTTCTTGGAGGCTGAATTCTGCATTTAAATTGTCCTACTTTACCACAGACACAGCCTTATAACACAAGAGACGCACCGGTTTCTCTTCCTGAAGCACAAACTTGTTTTCACTTTCATTAAATTTCCTCCTTATGCTTAATTTTCTTAATTATCTTCTTGTACATTTTAGGATCATGTGTAAATATGTGTAACATCATCTACTGGCGGGATGTGTCACTTTGCAGGTCACAAAATCAGCCTGCATTTTGAAAGATGCAGTTTATTTATTTATTTATTTATTAGATTTTACAGTGTATTTTTAAGACAATCATTCTGCCCTCACTAATAGTTTATCCCCCTTTCTCAGCTAGACAGACAGACAGACAGCTCCCTTCAGAATACAGTCGGTTTATTTGCTCCCCAGCTGTGTGCATCAAAATGAAGTAAAAATACAAACAATAAAAACAATAAAGAACCTAATACAGTCAAAGCACACAGCTGTAGTCAAGTGTTACATCTGGTACAATATGAGATTTAACCAAACGTAAAATAAGGAGTTAAAATTGTGTGTAAAGTTACTAATTGCTATATTAACGTAACAACTGTATTTAATTACAGTAAATTTGTAACTAAAACGCTGTGATATACTCACTAAACATTTACAAACAACTGAGAATATAAACGCCACTACTTACAGACGATGCTTGGGTATTATATTGCAATATAATTATTTGTATTTATTTATTATTGTTTACATTACTGACTACGCTACCCCGCGTTCTTTTGCCGTAAAAGTCACATGGCTTCTTAGCGAAGGTTAAAGTTAGTTGCCATGACTACGATGTCACGTTGTCTCTTAAAGGCGCAGGAGCGCATTAAATTATAAGCGCGTCTCTGTAACGACTCGAACCATCACAACAATCATACAGTCGTTTAAGCTCTCGCGGGCCGGATCAAATGACGCGGCGGGCCGGATTTGAGTTTGACACCCCTGCCGTAATGGATTGAGATCCTGCAGTGCCCGCAAAGTCCCTTTGCTCAAGAAGGCTCATGTACAGGCCCGTCTGAAGTTTGTCAATGAACACCTGAATGATTCAGAGAAAGCTTGGGAGAATGTGATATGGTCAGATGAGACCAAAATTGAGCTCTTTGGCATCAACTCCACTCGCCGTGTTTGGAGGCAAAGAAATGCCCGGTGGGGATGGTGTTCTTGGGGTCATATCCAGCATTTCTCTGCTCCCAGCTCCCTTGAGATCATTGACAAGCTCCTCCCGTGTAATTCTGGACTGACCTCACCTTTCTCAGAATCATTCTTACCCCACCAGGTGAGATCTTGCATGGAGCTCCAGAGTGAGGGTGATTGACTGTGATCTTGTATTTCTTCCATTTTCGAATTATCGCACCAGCAGTGGTCTCTTTCTCACCAAGCTTCTTGCTGATGGTCTTGTAGCCCATTCCAGCCTTGTGCAGGTCTACAATCTTGTCCCTGACGTCCTTTGATAGCTCTTTGGTCTTGCCCATGGTGGTCGAGAGATTTGAACGGAAGAAACTGATTCTGTGACAGGAGTCTTTTATACAGGGACAGGACTAATTTGTGTGCCTCATGGGCACATAACCGGTCTGTGGGGGTCAGAATTCTTGCTTGTTGGTAGGGGATCAAATACTTATTTCCCTTAATTAAATACAAATTAATTTATAACTTTTATTTAATGATTTTTTTCTGGATTTGTTGTTGATATTCTGTCTCTCTCTGTTAAAATAAACCTTCCATAAAAATTATAGACTGTTCAAGTCTTTGTAAGGGGGTAAACTTACAAAATCAGCAGGGGATCAAATACTTATTTCCCCCACTGTATATATATATTCATATAGCCATTATTGCTTTTCTACATGCTTGATAATATACCGTAAAGTATTAACATTCTGAATCTTGAATCATGTGCTTGTATGGTTGATGAGTTGTAATCCGGTGTGTTTTTAGGTCTTGTTAAAGGTCATAGACCAGCACAGGCAGAAGCAGTATGTGAGTCCTCGTGTGCTACAGCAAGCTCTGAACTATCTGACCCAGGGCATTTCTCACTCCATCACGTGGAAACAGATGAAACCACACATGCAGGTTGGAATTAGGACTTTACGTTGTTGTGGTGTGACTGTTAAAAAAACAGTAACTGTACAATAAACTATAATAACTGGAACAATAAACTGTAATAATGGAATCTCATCTTGTTATACTGACAGGCATAGCATAGAATAGCATCAAATTCAAGCCATGTGAGGGGAGGGTGCAAAATTTTTTTATTAGAATTATTAAGCATTTCTATTATACACAATACTGTATGTATAATAACTGAATTTCCAAAAAAAAAAAAAAAAGAAATACCAACAAGAAGCAAAATTTAAGCACGTAAAAGCTGTGGATCCCCCATATGAAAGTGTAATACCTACAATTTTCCCTACTCCACAATGCAGCTCTTAATTGAAATAACAGCATGCTTGGTCAGTGCTAAAGTATCAACAGTATCCATGACACTCTGATTATACATATTATGGTGTAAGTTATTGTAGTATGAACACTATAAATAAAATTATTTGGACATCTGAATGTTACATGTGATAATAATTTAGTTAAAGAAGAAGAGGAGGAGGAGGGGCGGTGGCAGAAATCATTAAAACCCCTTTAGACTTCCATGATTTACATTATATGTCTAAAAGTATGTGAGCACCCTTTATAATGTGAGAGATCCATTGCTAACACTACATATTTCCAGCTTTGTGACAAACTTTTCAGAGGAATGGAGTCTGTTATTGATAAGCCTATATTAATGTCCATGTTTTTGGAATGGGGGTGTCCAAATAGCTAGTAGTCAGGTGGCCAAAGTGAAAACATTTGGCCATATTGTGTAAGAATGAAATAATTTGGTGTGTAACGTCTCACTGTATGGTGGCGTCCCATCAAGGGTGTAATCCGGCTTTGTGTTCAGTGCTGCAGGGGTAGTTTATGTATTAACTGCAATCCTGACTAAAGTAAAGGCTTGTACTGAAGATACTGTATTAAGTTAATAAAATAATAACTATAGTGTCATGTCTCCACTTAAAGGTCCACTTAAAAAAAAAAAAAATGCTTTTTTCTTTACAGACTATAACTCAGGAAGTGGTGTTCCCTCTAATGTGCTATAAGGACGAGGACGAGAGGCTGTGGCAGGAAGATCCATACGAGTACATCCACATGAAATTTAGTTCGTGCACTTCCTCTCTTGTTATTTTTTCCCCCTGAGTGCAATGTCAACTGAGAGCCATCTTAGGTTAAAATGAACGACCAATAAAGAAATGGGCATACAGTGGGTTCAGAAAGTATTTAGACACCTTAATTTTTACATTTCTTGTGGATTTGAATAGATATACAGAAATTGCTGTATATAAACAGTGAACAGTACATTTAGATGTGCAAAAATTCAAGAGGAGTATTTTCTTAAATCCACTGTATAAATTAAAATGATTGACACACATAGCTAAATAAGTAATTGCCACTGTCAGTGTCACTATTCTGGTGCCAGACACTGAGCAATTTTAAACTTCTTTAAACTTTAATACATATTTACTCACTTTATGGTGCAATATACTAGTACTGGTTAAATTCCCTAATGCTTGTCAGAACAGAACAGTTCTTTGTGGCATGTATACCACAAGATGTTGGAAACATTCCTATGAGAAATTGGACCATGATGACATCATTACCACATCCCAGATCTGCTCTATTGATTTCAGATCTGGTGACTTATTGTGTTAAAGGAACCAGTTTTATTCTATCTATTTCACTTATCGTAGCCTTCTTGTTGTACCGAATTAATCTGGTTATTCTCCTCTGACCTCTCTCAGGTGTTTCTGCTTGCAGAACAGCCACTTTGGACAGTTTATAGAATGCTATGAAAACAAGACGAATTCTGTTAAACCCTTTATTAACTCTCTAAATGAAAGATTTTTTATGTTTTCACTGACCGTCTTAATTGTACCTTGTAAATATAAACAAAATTAAAATTTGGAGCCAGTAACACAAAATTGGGACAAGGGAATTTTAAAACTGTTGCATTACCTTTCATATTAATTGCAGTTTTTATCATCTGGGAACTGAGGATGCCAATTAAAGTGGAATTTTTGTCCATTCTTGCATGATATTTGAACCAGCTTGTCTGGCACCAAACAATTCACTGTCGTAAACTCTGGTCATATTTTTCTTAATGTAATATTTAATCTTAGCAACATTTTTATTCCCGATTCATTTGATTTATTTTTGTATTTCATATTTTTATATAAATGAATTGTCCTATATCCCTGTAAACTGAAGTGTTTGTGATTTGTTGCTGCAGATATGTATGATGAACATGTATTTCCTTCTACTGCGGCCAAGACTCTGCTGTGCAAAGCATCCAGGAAGAGGAAGGAGGTGTGTCACACAGCTTCAGTTTCATTAGTTTGTTAATACTGAAATTTCTTATGTATCAGCTATAAGTAGTTAGTGTATTATTTGCTTATTGTCACTTTTGTCTTTGTTCAGGTTCTACCCCAGATGATGGAGTTCTGTCATCAGATTTTGGTGAACCCCAATGCTGACCCCCGCAGGAAGGATGGGGCACTGCATGTCATCGGTGCCTTAGCTGATCCGTTACTAAAGGTCAGAGTGAATATCTCAGCATATTTTAGATCTAATAAGTAATATAGAAAAGGTATATTATATATAAAATACAGTAGAGACATTAATGGACAGCACACTATCAAAATGTTAAGTAAAACGTGTGCAGTTAAGATATACAGTACACTTACAAACATCAAGTAAAAAAGAGCAATGGAGGTTAATAAAGTGACTATAAAATGTGTATTACAAGTAGTATAATGAATATGACTGCAGAAAGGAAAAGTGTAAGAGGCACTTAATCAAGAGAATTATGGCATGGTATAAACAGTGGTTACATATGTACACCATGTGATAAAGTGCATGTGCAGCACTTAGTCTGTCTAGTGTTATAAGAGACAAAGAAACTTAGTGTATGCATAGCATTATTGGATCATACATTTTACAAATGCAAACAGAGCAACATGTTGCTTTGTTCTAATGAAAGTAATTGGCCAAATGTACTACCAAATATGGCAAGTTGGGGAATTAAAATTTTGGTTAGCTGTAGTTACAAGCCTGTTTATTTAAATGAGTAAACAATCAGTGTGATTTATCCTGGCTTTCCATCTGTCATTAATAATTGATTAAAGTCATAATTGTTTTTGTAAATAAAAATACATTACCCCCAAACCAAAGCCAAAATAATGACCAGAAGGCCCCTGGTTCAAGCCACATGACCTCTAGGATGTCACTGTTGGGCCTCTGAGCATGGCTCTCAGTTGCTTGCATTGTATTCAGTCACAGTTGTAAGTCGCCTTATATAAAAGTGTCTGCTTAATGCCATAAATGTAAATGCCTCAGATTTTTGTATGTGACTGTGAACAGTGGTAGCGCAGTCATTATGGTCCTGGACTAGTAATGAGAAAGTTGATGGTTGCCAACCCCTGAGCAAGGCACTTAACTCTCAATTGCTTGCATTGTATCCTGTCACAATTTTGAGTCACTTTGTATAAAAGTATCTGTGAAATGCCATAAATATAGATAAACAACCGAAGATTTTGAAAACACAAGACTTTCAAGGGACCCTTTTAAATTTTAGTGAATTAAAAACCTTTGCCAAGTGGAACCAGTCAGAAAAAAAGCAATGCATTTCCATCAACAAAGTTCTCATGTTGATAGTTTGTGGTGTCTTAATACATTTTCCCCATATTAGTTTCATTTTGCCCCCATTTCGATTCCAAAAATGTTGTGATTTGGGTAGCATGTTGACTGTAGGTTTCATGATGGATATTTCTTTTGTAGAAGCAAGCGTACAGAGATCAGATGGAGCTTGTATTACAAAACTATGTGTTTCCTCTGCTCAACTCGAACCTGGGCTACCTGCGAGCCAGGGTAAGTTACAGCATGTACTGACTGACTGTATCTGGTCGTGTGGGGTGAGAATGCAGTGTAGACCATCTCTGCTTGAATGCACTTAAACCATGTATGTCATTGTTGATCTACACTTGAATGCATTTAGTACAAGTCTGGTCAAAATGGTAAAAAGCGGTTATAAAAATATTTGAGTTTATCTTTCCACTGTTGTAGATTTAGATATACTGCATTGCTTAACTGACTACATTTCTCATTCATCCTATATTTAGGGACATGACTCAAGCTAAATCCTAAATTGCAACATCAAAATAACAGATATAAATAATGTTAATAAATACCTACATCAAGGAAAAATTGCAAATTGAATGGAACACTCAGACAACCAACAAACTTTGTGAAATACATTCAAACATTAAACCAAGGGCGATACATAGACCAGGTCATACATACAAGATGCAGAATTGGCACAGTAGAACAACCCACCAACACCTGATAAATAGAGAAAACCCTTAACCTGTGATATCTGCCAAACGCCTGTTATGATAAAACACATCCTGACAGATTGGTTCCTTTGTGATAAATACACAAAGGAAAGACAACAAGTGCACATGTCTGAAACCATATAAGAAATTCTTACACAAGACAATACAAGAACAGTTTTAACCTACCTCATAGCCATAAGAAAATATAAAAAAATAAAAATATAAAGTGGACCCACAATATAAAGACAAGATACAATAAGCAGACTTAAACATAATGCTGACCATGCCATAAAATGACACAATTGTGTTAAACAAAAAATTGCTTGTTTTTATTAAGAGCCCCAATTACTGATGATAATCCTAATAGTAACATATAGACAAGTGCTAAGTGTTACTCTGTCTGCAGTCCTGCTGGGTTCTGCACTGTTTTAGCCCTCTGAAGTTCCACAACGAGCTGGTCTTGAGGAACGCAGTGGAACTGGTCAAACAAGACCTCATTGCTGACCAGGAGATGCCAGTCAAAGTGGAGGCTGCCATCGCTCTTCAGACTCTAGTCAGCAACCAGGAGCAAGGTCAGCCCCAAATGTGCTTTTCCAGAAACATACTTAAATAAAAAAAGGTGGTGCTTGCTTTTCACTCCATCTCGATCAAGTACTGACTGTGTGTGTTTGTATATAGCTAAAATCTACATAAGACCCTTCATCAGGCCTGTAATGCAGGAGCTGCTGCACGTCATCAAAGAGACGGAGAATGATGACCTCACAAGTGTGATTCAGAAGCTGATCTGTGAATACAATCAGGAAGTGGCGGCAATAGCAGTTGACATGACTCAGAACCTGGTATGGTTTTTATATGAAGTATTAATACAATATATCCCACTATTTAAAAAAAAATCTGGTCAAAACATATTAAGAAGCACGTTTGGGTGGCGCAGTGTTAGCCGAAATCTTTAGCTCTTGAGTTTAAAACTTCTACAGGGCTATCAACCTGTCTGGGTGCTCATACAAGCATATTAGGCATATTTGGGAGGGTATAGGTTGAATTAATTGCTGATGTGCATTAGTGATGGTTGATGTGTACCACATATCAGGTCTCTACAAATGCAATTTTTCCACATGCAGGTAAATAAGATTATAAATTAAAAAAATTATGGTGTGTAAATATACTGATTAGCCAAGACAGAAGGACCACTAAACCATACAGGGCAACGCCCATTTGTCATAACATTTCTGCATGTCACAGTTCAGGATGTATTAAATGTTGAACTGATTCATTCATAGTACACATTAAAAGCAGCAGATATGATCAGGCAGAAGACCTGCGTGATTTGTTAAGGGCCACTGTTTGTTATGGCCAGATGACTGGGTTAAATCATCTCCTAAACATTAAGTTGTTCACTGACAGCTGTTCTGAGTATCCACTGGCAGTGGTCAGAGAAGGGTCAAGCCAGTGCTTTGAATGCTTTTGTATATGGCAAAGGCATGTCTTAGGCCGGCCAGAGTGCTTATCCACCACCAAATGGATCTACAATGGGCACACAGGCATCAGAACTGGGTCAGAGCAATGGAACAAGATCAACAAAGATCACATGGACAGCTAAGCATGTGTGCATTGATTACACATGGATGAGTTGGCACCAGGATGCACTGTAGGGCAATCCACCTCTCAGCATACAAAAGTTAATAGGCCTGCTGGTAATGTCCTGGTACAGATACCTCTAGATTTTTTGTGGAGCCCTTATGACTTAGTGGGACAGAGCTGTTTTTTGTCTTTTCGATTTAGTCATATCCAATTACTCGATTGCATTTCGCGTCCTCTTTACTGATGCTGACTTCCACTCCTGACCGAGGAAAGTCGGGACTAACACACGCCCCCTCCGACACGTGTGCAGTAGCCGAATGCATCTTTTTTCACCTGCACGAGGCGAGTTCATATGGGGCTCACTTTTACGCACTGATCCTATTATCCCTCGTCTCTGTGCAGATGCCATTAATCGAACAGCAGAGGTTGTAATTGCATAAGTTATGAGGAATCCCCTCATCCCCTATTAGGCACCCACCCTACGAACGAGCCAGTCATTGTTCATGTAGGCATCCAGCCTGCCCGTAGCAGAGCTGAGATTCGAATTTAGAAGTTCGAGATGTCAGCTGTAGTGTGCTAGCGTATTTTACCGCTGCGCCACCTGAGCGCCAGACAGAGCTGTTTTGACAGCATATTAGGTGGGTGGTTCTAATGTTTTTGCTCACTGGAATATGGTATACTCTCATTGACTACTTTATTAGGATTATTGTAATGTTTTTGCACATTTAAACAAAATAAAGGCAATGTAGTGGGATAAGTGGGGATGTCAAACAAAGCATTGCTTCACTAATGGCAGATCTGCCGAAATTTGACGACAGGTCTAGAATTCACTCTACTAAGGTTACATTCAAACCAAATTACACAATGCAGGTTAAAAAACAAAAACGTTATACTGTCAGATCCATTCATTGTTACGTTTTTAAACTGATGGTTCAATTGTTTGCCAAAGCTAACGAGCCCATTACTGTCACAACAGAAAAGGTCAAAACAAAATCGTGCTGTTAGGAGAAATTACTCAACCATTCAGACATCACAATCAGAAGTACCTTTTTTGTCAGGGTAATTTATTTAGTCAATGTAGATTTGCAAAATACAATACTGAGTGCAGGCTCTCTGCTGTGCAGGCAGAAATCTTCAGCAAGGTTCTGCAGAGTGAAGAGTATGAGGAGAGTGAAGACAAGACTGTAATGGCTCTGGGTATCCTTAGCACCATAGACACTATCCTCACCGTCATGGAGGACCACAAAGAGGTGAACACCTTCAGAAACAAGCAGACACGCACTTGCTGCTGTACCAAAGTATCGCTAAATAAATCACAGTGCAGTGGTTAATCCTTTCTCCTCTACTTTATAGATCACCCAGCAGTTGGAAGGGATCTGCCTCCAGGTGATCGGCCTTGTGCTTCAGAAGCCCATCATAGGTATGGCAGGTGTGTCTGTAAAGTCACTTTTTGTTGTGTAGAAAGGGGAGGGAAAACAATAGCATTTATTTAAACTGGGAATGTTGCATGTGCGCATATCCCTACAGTGCTTAGAAAGGGGTGCCAGGTCAATGCTTTATTACATCAAACAGGGTGAACTGTAGTGCAAGTAATTTTTTGTTCTGTACGTCCTGCAGAGTTTTATGAGGAGATTCTGTCTCTAGCATTTGGCCTCACATGCCAGACCATTTCCCCTCAGATGTGGCAGCTGCTGGGCGTGCTTTATGAAGTCTTTCAGCATGATTGCTTCGACTATTTCACAGGTAGGAACACATAACTCACCAGCTAATAGTGAAAAGGATGCTCTGTCTAGTCCAGAAAGTGTAATAAAGTCCCAGCCATTACATACTGTATATCACTATAGTTATAAGATATAGTTTCTCTATATACGTTTTCTTATGGTGCACCATTAAATACTGTCTGCTTAAAGTACAACTTAGCTAAACAGTTCAGCCACTGGTTGCTGATCCTATCTGCCTACCTACCTACCTGCGTACTTATCCCAGCAACTGATGTTTTAAAGCTAAGAACATTCACTATACAGCCAAATGTGGGAACTTTCGTTCCATCTTTCTATCCTGGATTTTCATTTCCAATTTTCAGTTGTTGACCACAACTGTATGGCAGCTTTAAAATAGAATTTATAAAACGGATAGTTCCGGTCCTAAAATCTGATTGGCTGAGCCGCGTTCGAAGCCGTTGTAAAATCCCTGATAAACGCACACCTAGGACCACCTCACATCATTCCATATTAATACGCCACTGAATCGAAAAAGTTAATGTTATTTTCGCCCTCATGTTGCCTAGCAACACTGTTAATCGAACTATTTTGCGTCGCGGAAGAATGCTTTATTGTAAGTTTATACACGATAAATACATTTATGAATTAAACATTGTTGTATTTATTATATTTTATGTTGACCGCCGTTTTATAAAAGCAATAAGCCACTCGAGACTCCGCTTCGCGTCGTGCCAAAAGCGTCATCCCCGTGCTAAAATCACAGTAATGCACGGCCTCTCGTGGCTTATTGCTTTAATAATTTAGTCCAGTCATATTGTGCAGTGTATTGATGATCTTTGATGATGTATTTGCAGATATGATGCCCCTCTTGCATAATTATGTAACTGTGGACACAGACACACTACTCTCCAATCCCAAACACCTAGAGGTCATCTACACCATGTGCAAAAAGGTAAGAAGCACACAATGAGAAATAATGAAAATATTAAATCATTTATATTATGCTGATGGTGTACTCTTTTAAAGCTATATTTAGGCTATGTATTTTTGGCTAATAGATTCACTTTTTGACCATCTTTGCTTTCTGCCAGGTCCTGACAAGTGATGCAGGGGAGGATGCAGAATGCCATGCTGCCAAACTGCTGGAGGTCATAATATTACAGTGTAGAGGTCGAGGCATTGACCAGGTGAGTCTGGTAACATGCCATATCTGGCCAGTTATATATAGTGCCACCAGCCAGTTTTGATAATGAATGTGTGGATTTAGAGTACCAATAACTGATGTTTTAAAGCTAAGTACATACACTATATAGCCAATTGTGAGTGAATTGAGTTCTGGTCTTAAAGCCGCACCCATTGCTAACAGGATTATTAAAACAGTTATATAAAATGAACAATATACTTTCTAATAAAAAGGGAAAAAAAAAAATTATAATTAAAGTGTCTCTGTGTGTTCCCTCCCTCCCCCAGTGTATCCCTCTGTTTGTGGAAGCGGTGTTGGAACGCTTGACGCGTGGTGTGAAATCCACAGAGCTGCGCACCATGTGTCTACAGGTGGCTATTGCTGCATTGTATTACAATCCCACACTGCTCATAAACACTCTGGAGAACATGCGCTTCCCTCACAGCCCCGAACCCATCACCGCCCAGTTTATCAACCAGTGGATGAATGACACGGAGTTCTTTCTCGGGTATGCATTATAATTTTCAATTTCCAGGCAAACTAGCCCGGTTTATATGAACTTGAATATCAGCTGTAGAAAATTGTAGTCAATTACTGACAAGGGTTTAGCATGCCATGACATTAGGAAACTTATAACAACGCAATTAATAACCCAAATATGTAGTTTAATCTTCAGTATGCATACTGTATTTGTTACATGGCAAAATTTCAAAATCATCAATCAATTCATATTTCACTCATTATATTACAAAAGAAGAACAGCTGCAGAATTTAAACTGTAATCCCAATTCTGCCGTGACATAGATGTTTCCTACAAGTGGTCATAAATGTTTACTTTTTATTGTTTATACCTGTAGACTTTGGCTATTATTGAAGTATACTGGGACAAAATTTGTAAATGTGCAACACTAATTTTTATACAAAATATTAGCTAAGGCAGTTTGATAACACATTTTAGACTCATTTAATGCCATATTAAAAATGGAAATAGTTTAATTTGTGGTTACATCACATGCAGTTCCAACATTCTACCGATAGATGTTGCCAGACTAGTTTTGAGTCTACAAGTGACTTCTGAAGGTACACTGATCAGCCATAACATTAAAACCACCTCTTTGTTTCCACACTCACTGTCCAATTTATCAGCTCCACTTACCATATAGGAGCACTTTGTAGTTCTACAATTACTGACTGTAGCCATCTATTTCTCTGCATGCTTTGTTAGCCCCCTTTCATGCTGTTCTTCAATGGTCAGGAATCTCCCAGGACCACATCAGAGCAGGTATAATTTGGGTGGTGGATCATTCTCAGCACTGCAGTGACATTGACATGGTGGTGGTGTGTTAGTGTGTGTTGTGCTGGTATGAGTGGATAAGACACAGCAATGCTGATGGAGATTTTAAACACCTCACTGTTACTGCTGGACTGAGAATAGTCCACCAACCAAAAATATCCAGCCAGCAGCATCCTGTGACCACGGACGAAGGTCTACAAGGCATTTTAAAACTCCAGCAGCACTGCTGTCTTATCCACTCATACCAGCACAACACACACTTACACACCACCGAATGATCCACCACCTAAAAAATACCTGCTCTGTGGTGGTCCTGTGGGGGTCCTAACCATTGAAAAACAGAGTGAAAGCAGGCTAAAAAGGTATGTAGAGAAACAGATGGACTACAGTCAGTAATTGTAGAACTGCTTCTATATGATCAGTGGAGCTGATAAAATGGACAGTGAGTGTAGAAACAAGGAGGTGGTTTTAATGTTATGGCTGATCAGTGTAGATTGCATAACATTACACAACATTTTTTGTACAACCTTAATTCAGTTAAAATTTCTGCAGACAAGCAAAACTATAACTGCTCTATTTTATCAATAACTCAATGATTAAAGTATGCTTTGCTAAATATGCCATCATGCTATGCAGCCTGCATGACCGCAAGATGTGCATTATTGGCCTGAGTCTTCTGATGGACCTGTCCAAAAGGCCGGCTGTTCTGGACTCTGTGGCCAGTCAGATTCTCCCCTCGGTTCTGCTCCTGTTCCTGGGCCTGAAGCATATCTACACCTCTCGAATGCTCAACAAGCCTGAGCACTTCTCTAGAGCACGGGGAACTGATGAGGATGAAAATGGTAAGAGTCTTACATTATTTTATTCTTGATTAATAGTCGTTTCTATTATTAGCACAGCACTACACCCCCCACCTCTCCCCAGAGTTCCATGCTCCAATCCATTTTCTCTGCTCCAGTGCTTTTCAGTGAGCTCATGTGAAGTTTGGAAGCTGTTGAGTTGAGTCAGGTTTGGAAACTGCTAAAGCAGCAGTGATTTAATTCTCCAGGGCTGAGCATGTGCATTTACATTTCAGCTTACTAGGTTTAGTTTGTGTGCTTTAAGTCAGAGATTCATTAGGACCATGAAGGATGGGCCCTGCTGAGTCTGGTTCCTCTCAAGGTTTCTTCCTGTAATTTTCAGGGAGTTTTTCCTTGCCACAGTCGCCCTCGGCTTACTCAACGGGTTTTTTGTATCTGTTGGTCCTGGATTTTGTAAAGTTGCTTTGAGACAATGTCTATTGTAAAAAGCGCTATATAAATAAAGTTGACTTGACTTGACTTGACTGGGATTAAACAAGATCTAGGGAAAACATTCCGGGCACTCAGTGTTTAGTGGCTGAGACGTAAAAACTGCAGATCACACATTTTTATAACGTTTAGTAAAATTGTATCAGAAGTCTTAGAGACACAGTAACACCAAAATAACTGTAAGCAACTTGCTAAGTTTGCCATACACTGTTTTACTGCATATGTTACTGCTTATTACTGTGTATTATACAACCCCAAATCAGAAAAAGTTGGGACAGAATGAAAAATGCAAATAAAATAAAAATGCAGTGTTCCTTACATTTACTTTGACTTTTATTTGATTGCAGACATGATAAACCTGAGATATTTTATGTTTTGTCTGCTCAACTTCATTTCATTTGTTAATATACCTCCATTCCTGCATTTCAGGTCTGCAACACATTCCAAAAAAAGTTGGGACAGGAGCAATTCAGGGCTAGTAATGAGTGATTGATGTGATTCCAAACAGGTGATGTGAACATGTGATTGTAATCATGGTTTGGTACAAAAGCAGCATCTAGGAAAGGCTGAGTCTTTGATGAGCAAAGATGATCAGAGGATCTCCAGTTTGTCAACAAATGTGTGAGAAAATTATTGAAATGTTTAAAAACTATGTACCTCAAAGAAGCATTGGAAGGGATTTGCGTATTTCTCCCTCTACAGTGCATAATATCATTAAAAGATTCAAGGAATCAGGAGGAATTTCAGTGCGTAAGGGCCAAGGGCGCAAGCTGAACACCCGTGATCTTCCATCCCTCAGACGGCACTGCATCAAGAATCGCCACTCAACAATAGCTGATATAACCACATGGACAAGGGATAACTTTGGCAAACCTTTTTCAAGCACTACAATACAGAGTTACATGCACAAATGCCACTTAAAACTTTACTGTGCAAAAAATAAGCCTCATGTTCACCATGTCCAGAAGCGGCGTCGACTTTTCTGGGCTCTGAGGCACCTAGGATGGACCTTCACACAGTGGAAACGTGTATTGTGGTCAGATGAATCAGCATTCCAGGTCTTTTTTGGAAAAAATGGACTCCATGTGCTCCTGACCAAAGACTAAAAGGACCATCCAGACTGTTATTAGCATCAAGTCCAAAAGACAGGGTCTGTCATGGTATGGGGCTGTGTCAGTGCCTTTGGCGAAGGTCATTTACACTTCTGTGATGGCAGCATTAATGCAGAAAAGTACATTGAAATCTTAGAGCAACATATGCTGCCTTCAAGACGTCATCTTTTCCAGGGACGTCCATGCATTTTTCAACAAGACAATGCAAAACCACATGCTGCACACATTACAAAGGCATGGCTGGGGAAAAAGAGGGTACGGGTACTGGACTGGCCTGCCTGCAGTCCTGACCTGTCCCCAATAAAGAATTTTGAAAGGAAAAATGCGACAACGACGACCCCGTACTGTTGCACATCCTAAGACGTGTTTGCAGGAAGAATGGGACAAAATAAAAGCTGAAACACTAAATCACTTGGTCTCCTCGGTGCCAAAACGTCTTTTAAGTGTGGTGAAAAGAAATGGCAACATTACAAAGTGGTAAATGCTTTACCGTCCCAACTTTTTTTGGAATGCATAGCAGGCCTAAAATGCAGGAATGGAGGTATATTAATAAATGAAATGATGTTGAGCAGACAAAACATGAAATATCTCAGGTTCATCCTGTCTGCAATCAAATAAAAGTCAAAGTAAATGTAAGGAACACTGTTTTTTTTTGCATTATTTGCATTTTCCATGTCGTCCCAACTTTTTTCTGATTTGGGGTTGTAGTACACAGCTGCCTTTAATAAAAGCGATTCTGATTAACCCTATATAAAGTTAAGCTCTTTTGGTAGGATTTTTCTCACATTTGCATCTTACAGCAAAAACCATAGTCCACAAAGAGCCTACAAGTCATCAAACAGATCTCATTGTTGAAAGGTATCAGTTAGTAAATCCAAGGTATTACATATACCATGAAACACAGTGAAGACAATCATCAACAAGTGAATATAATATGGAACAACAGTGACAACAATGAACTGGACGTCCCTTCAAAATTGATGAAAGAAAAAAGAACAACTGGTCCTGGAGGCTGCCAAAAGCATTCAAAAATGTGCGATTTGGAACACAGCCAGGTTCGGTTACAGTTGTATCTCTAAGCTCCAGCCTTTACAAGCTGTTTAACTGAATATGTACAGTGTATCACAAAAGTGAGTACACCCCTCACATTTCTGCAGATATTTAAGTATATCTTTTCATGGGACAACACTGACAAAATGACACTTTGACACAATGAAAAGTAGTCTGTGTGCAGCTTATATAACAGTGTAAATTTATTCTTCCCTCAAAATAACTCAATATACAGCCATTAATGTCTAAACCACCGGCAACAAAAGTGAGTACACCCCTTAGTGAAAGTTCCTGAAGTGTCAATATTTTGTGTGGCCACCATTATTTCCCAGAACTGCCTTAACTCTCCTGGGCATGGAGTTTACCAGAGCTTCACAGGTTGCCACTGGAATGCTTTTCCACTCCTCCATGACGACATCACGGAGCTGGCGGATATTCGAGACTTTGCACTCCTCCACCTTCCGCTTGAGGATGCCCCAAAGATGTTCTATTGGGTTTAGGTCTGGAGACATGCTTGGCCAGTCCATCACCTTTACCCTCAGCCTCTTCAATAAAGCAGTGGTCGTCTTAGAGGTGTGTTTGGGGTCATTATCATGCTGGAACACTGCCCTGCGACCCAGTTTCCGGAGGGAGGGGATCATGCTCTGCTTCAGTATTTCACAGTACATATTGGAGTTAATGTGTCCCTCAATGAAATGTAACTCCCCAACACCTGCTGCACTCATGCAGCCCCAGACCATGGCATTCCCACCACCATGCTTGACTGTAGGCATGACACACTTATCTTTGTACTCCTCACCTGATTGCCACCACACATGCTTGAGACCATCTGAACCAAACAAATTAATCTTGGTCTCATCAGACCATAGGACATGGTTCCAGTAATCCATGTCCTTTGTTGACATGTCTTCAGCAAACTGTTTGCGGGCTTTCTTGTGTAGAGACTTCAGAAGAGGCTTCCTTCTGGGGTGACAGCCATGCAGACCAATTTGATGTAGTGTGCGGCGTATGGTCTGAGCACTGACAGGCTGACCCCCCACCTTTTCAATCTCTGCAGCAATGCTGACAGCACTCCTGCGCCTATCTTTCAAAGACAGCAGTTGGATGTGACGCTGAGCACGTGCACTCAGCTTCTTTGGACGACCAACGCGAGGTCTGTTCTGAGTGGACCCTGCTCTTTTAAAATGCTGGATGATCTTGGCCACTGTGCTGCAGCTCAGTTTCAGGGTGTTGGCAATCTTCTTGTAGCCTTGGCCATCTTCATGTAGCGCAACAATTCGTCTTTTAAGATCCTCAGAGAGTTCTTTGCCATGAGGTGCCATGTTGGAACTTTCAGTGACCAGTATGAGAGAGTGTGAGAGCTGTACTACTAAATTGAACACACCTGCTCCCTATGCACACCTGAGACCTAGTAACACTAACAAATCACATGACATTTTGGAGGGAAAATGACAAGCAGTGCTCAATTTGGACATTTAGGGGTGTAGTCTCTTAGGGGTGTACTCACTTTTGTTGCCAGTGGTTTAGACATTAATGGCTGTATATTGAGTTATTTTGAGGGAAGAATAAATTTACACTGTTATATAAGCTGCACACAGACTACTTTTCATTGTGTCAAAGTGTCATTTTGTCAGTGTTGTCCCATGAAAAAATATACTTAAATATCTGCAGAAATGTGAGGGGTGTACTCACTTTTGTGATACACTGTATATGAATTTGTTCTCTTTGTCTAATTATTCATTGCCTACACCCAGCCAGACTCGCTCATCATTCTCCAGATGTCTGTTCTTTTGAGGAGCTCTTTGGCTGTATGGTAACAAAAGCAATGACCAGTCTGCCACAATTTAAAAGATGTTGCAGGACTAAAAACCAACATGGCATAGATCTGTATGAGGGATCTTATTCAATTGTTATTCCTTTTAGAGGAGATTCCTAGTGATGAAGATGAAGTAGCAGAAAAGAGCTTCAGTATGCAGCCCTCCAGCGCTCCCAGTGGAAACGGCAATGAAGACGAGGATGATGACGACGATGACGAGGAGTACTGGGACGAGGAGGGTGTTGAAGGCACTGCGCTAGAGGAGTACAGCACGCCACTGGACTATGACAACGGAGAAGACGAGTATCAGTTCTTTTCAGCCTCACTGCTTCGTACGTACCACTCCACTTCTCCCAGACACACTATACTTTACAGTTAAATTCTTTGGTATGGCTCTTAGGTGGCTCTTCTGCTAGCCCACCTGCAGATTCTGAACTCTCAGCTCTGCTACCGGTTGGTTGGGTGCCCCCTAGCCGACACAATTGGCAGCGGCTGCAGCAGTCAAAATTGGCCACAAAAGGTGGGAAAAGATCAGATTGAAAAAGCGGTGGGCTCTCTGACACTGTGTAAGGACCCTAATTAGTAGGCCAAGGCGCCTGTACAGAGGTGGAGAAACGCAGAGATCAGATAGTGACTTCCCGTGCATGAGACTGGCCGAAGTTTGGGCAAATAAGAATAGGTTGGTGGACTGGGCACTTGTCGGAGGGAGCGTTTGTCAGGCAACTATACCCTCCTTGGACGTGATTGGTGTCCCCAGCAGCAGCGGATTTAATTGGCTATGCTAAATTAGGAGAAAATGTGAGAAAATGCATAAATAAAATGGTAAAAACAAAAAATCATTGGTACCAATAAGTTACCATAGTAAGTAATCTAATAACTGGAACCAACATTACTGCATTTTTATTGTTGCATGTGGGTGTTTTTAAGGGTGTTTTTAAAACTAATAAACTTGCTACAAGCTACTTGCTACAACAGCATGCTTTCAAGAGTAAAACATGCTAGTCCACCCCAGATCTCAGTGGTGCTATAGGCCAGTCTGGCGTTCACATAGACATGATTGGCTATGTCTGGGGTTGGGTGGAGGGGTGACCTAACTGCCTAATCATTAGGAGGTTCACTTATCATTGTGCTGTCAGTGCCGGTCCCAAGCGTAGATAAAGTGGTTGTATCCACCAGGAGCAGGGAGCAGCTCATATGGTGTTGATTGCTCTGTTGATGTCTTATACATACATTATTATACCTTATACATATAATTCACAGGGTATAGCAAGTGCAGCATGTAAGATTTAAATAAATCTCTAAAGAATTTAAAAATGGAGCAAAAAATGGAGCAGGACTGATTAGGTCAGGATTTGATGTGTGTGAGAATCACACCTCACAGGGCCGGTGTAAATTGAAACATTGATTAAAATAGAAGCGTCGCTATTCCCTGAGAAGGTTGGCAGATGCAGTTGCACCTCAGATTGTGGAACATGTATTAGTGATTAATCCATAACTAATAAGTGTGCATGTACAGTCAAACGTTTACATATGCAGTGAATGTAAAAAGTTACAATGCCAGATTTTTGTAATGTAAATGAATGGGACCAAGATAACTCTTTTCCACCTTTAGTGTGACATGTAATCTGTACAATTCAATTAAAAACAAACTGAAATCTTTTAAAGGGGAATAAAAAATAATTACAACAACCTTGCCGCATAAATTTGCACACCCTTAAACTAATACTTTTTTGAATTACCTTTGTGATAGCATTCAGTCTTTTTGGGTAGGAGTCTATCAGCATGGCACATCTTGACTTGGCAAGCTTTGCGCACTTTGCAAAAGTGCTCCTAATCTGTCAGATTGCAAGAGCGTCTCCAGTGCACAGTCCTCTTCAGGTCACCCCACAGATATAAGTCTGGGCTCTGGCTGGGTCATTCCAAAATACTTTGTCCTTCATAAATCAATGAAGTTATTGCTTTTTATGTTTGCTCAAACATTTTTTTTAAAGATGAAAGTTGGCAAAATGTATTTGTACTCAAATTTAAATATCAGAAAAAAAGCATGTGTACCACATCACCTTACCCCTCTGCCAATAACAAAGCAAAAAATTAGTAATGACACTTATCAGCTGCTAATGTTGTCAATGCTGTGTTTACCATATTACACATTACTATTGTACACCTTGACTTTTAAAATCCTGGAAGAAGTAATGCCTGGATGTAAATGGCCGTCAAAGTGAATTAAATTCTAAAACCTCAGGTTATATTAATTGTAAGGGCCAGTGATAGCTCAGTGGTTAAGGTACTGGACTAGTAAACAGAAGGTTGCCGGTTCAAGCCCCGCCACCACCAAGTTGCCACTGTTGGGTCCCTAAGCAAGGCCCTTAACCCTCAATTGCTCAGTGTGTAAGTCGCTTTGGATAAAAGCGTCTGCTAAATGCTGAAAATGTAAATGAAAATGTAAATGTCACAATATACACAGTTGAGTCACATTATTATGACCACTTCCTACTTTCTATGGCTGCAGTGCGTAGCTCATGAAGGAAGTCACGTTTCGTGAGCTGGCTTATTGGGTATATAAGGTGTGGAAGGCACCACACCTCTCAACCAATTTAGGTATAAATCCATCCTTGCATATCAAGTACACCCATACATGCCGATTGTCTTCCCTGGGGTGGATGGAAGCTATCAGCAAGACAATTCGACATGTCACATGGCTAGAAATGTCCGACATTGGTTGGAAGAGCATGACCAAGTCTTCCAAGTACTACCCTGACCCCCCAATTCCCCAGATTTGAACCCAATTGAGCATCTGTGGGGCCTCAATCGTCGTGTTTGCTCTGTGGATCCTCCCCCACGCTCCTTCCAGCAGCTGTGGGATGCACTGCAGTCAGCATGGCTCCAGATACCTGTGGCAACCTACCAGGACCTTATTGAGTCACTCCCAGCCCGTCTAGCTGCTGTCCATGCTGCACATGCCAGTTACTCTGGATATTAGCTAGTGGTCATAATAATGTGACTTGCAGTTTAATTTCACATGTTAACAGTGTGGGTAATGTTTGGTGTTTTAGGAGTGCAGAGCACAGATGCTCAGTGGTATCAGATGTTAACACAGTCTCTGAGTGATGATCAGAAGAAGCAGCTGCAGGAGATCTACAGCCTGGCCCAGCAGAGAAGAAGCGCAGCAGGCAAAAGCTTGTGGTGAGCATTAAAACTATCCTTTTTAATTGCTTTGAAACTTTAATTTACTTATTTTGAATCTAAATCAGTTTGTCGCATAAGTGATGCAGTGCAGATTGACCCTGAAAAGTTGCAAACAGCAGGTCAGTAAACATTCAGGTCACAGTGAAGTAGCAGCTCAGGTTGAAACATCAGTCTGGGATTACTTATGACATTTAAGTAAAAAAAATAAAATAAAATAAAAATCTAAATCCAGGTTGACAGCTCTTGACCATGAATAAATATCCTCGTCTTTCCAGGATATGCATCGAGGTAAAACTAAGTATTTATCCACTAGTTTTTGTCATTTATCATCTGGTGCATATATCCATTATCCGTTATACTTACACACACTGTCTTTTTATGATCAATAGATCGAGATGGATAAATATATAGATAGATTTATCAATTAAATCTCACCTGGAGAAGAGGAGGGCTGTGCACGTGTCTGAAGAGGCTTGTACAGCGATGTGCTCTCCTCGGATGTAATCGGGTACCCCTCAGCACTGGAAGACAAATTGAGTGCACTAAATCGGGAGGAAAATGGAAAGAACATGCATAAAAAAATGCATATCACAGCCATGAATTAGGTAGTGCCTTAATAATTTTACATTTACATTTTCAGCATTTAGCAGACGCCTTTATCCAAAGCGACTTACACAATGAGCAATTGAGGGTTAAGGGTCTTGCTCAGGGACCCAACAGTGGCAACTTGGTGGTGGCGGGGCTTGAACCGGCAACCTTCTGTTTACTAGTCCAGTACCTTAACCACTGAGCTATCACTGCCACTAATAATGCCCTATAATGCTTTCCTGTCCAAGATGTACTGTCTTGTGCTAGGATTTCTGGGTGGCACCAGATGCACAGAGACAATTATTATAAAGAAGCGATTATTAAACATGATCCAATAATTGATGTTTAGAGACACACTCCAAAAATGTTAGTTGCTAAAGAAGCTTGACATTGCCTTCTTTCTGTTACAGAGATCTTTTCTGTGTGTGATGTACCAGTGCAGCTGGATGGAAAAAGTTTGTAGGTATATGGACCTGCATTGAATTAAACTCTGTAGTCCTAATTTTACAAGGATTCAACAGACCAACGACTCCCAACTGAAGATTTTTTATTTCAACACGGACTGGAGGGGAGAGTGAGGAGGAAGCGAGAACCCCATCAGGACCACTGAAGCACTTGACTGGACAGAGACAAATTGTCCTAGTATGAGACAGATGCATTGCTCTTGTCCTACCACAGTCTGACTCACTAGTACTTCATGTATTGGGTGGGTGGGGGATGGCAGTATTGATATTTGTATGTGTGAGCAAGTGTAAATGAGACCCTGAACAACTCATCCTCCAGCTCACTGAAGGAGTAGAAACATGCAGGGGTGGTTGAGTGAGTTGGTCTTTGCTGTCGATGTTTCGTAGGTATGTTCATGTCTAGTGATTTACACTGAGAAGACTGTGCTTTATATTTGTTACATGTTTGTATGTTAGATTTTTGTTTTTGTAACGGTTTTGAAAAATTAACTTAAGTCATAAAAATTAGTCTAACACTATATAGCGTCTGTGTCTGCTTTGTGTCTGGTGGGTGCAGGATATTTAGGTAAGAACTAGAGAGAGTAGTTAGCATTAGTCTTTATTTATTTTAGCCCAGAGGGAACAGTCATTGGATCCCAGGCACTTTTATTCTGCTCATATTTATTTAAGACTGTGATCCAATATACACCGATTAGGCATAACATTATGACCACCTCATTGTTTCTACACTCACTGTCCATTTTATCAGCTCCACTTAGAATATAGAAGCACTTTGTAGGTCTACAATTACTGACTGTAGTCCATCTGTTTCTCTGCATGCTTTGTTAGCCCCCTTTCATGCTGTCCTTCAATGGTCAGGACCCCCACAGGACCACCACAGAGCTGGTATTATTTGGGTGGTGGATCATTCTCAGCACTGCAGTGACACTGACATGGTGGTGGTGTGTTAGTGTGTTGTGCAGGTATGAGTGGATAAGACACAGCAGCGCTGCTGGAGTTTTTAAACACCTTACTGTCACTTCTGGACTGAGAATAGTCCACCAACCAAAAGTATCCAGCCAACAGCACGCTGTGGGCAGTGTCCTGTGACCACTGATGAAGGTCTAGAGGATGATCAACTCAAACAGCAGCAATAGCTGAGCGATCGTAGGATTGTCTAATAGAGTGGACAGTGAGTGGACACGGTATTTAAAAACTCCAGCAGCGCTGCTGTGTCTGATCCACTCATACCAGCACAACACACACTAACACACCACCACCACTCAGCAGTGCTGAGAATGATCCACCACCTAAATAATATCTGCTCTGTGGGGGTCCTGACCATTGAAGAACAGGGTGAAAGCAGGCTAAAAAAAGTATGTAGAGAAACAGATGGACTACAGTCAGTAATTGTAGAACTACAAAGTGCTTCTATATGGTAAAATGGACAGTGAGTAGAAAAAGGTGGTTTTTATGTTATGGCTGATCGGTGTACACTCGCTATGCTAAGTAAAAAGAAAACTTCCCCCATCCTAATTGCTTTTGTTATTGCATATTTGGCATACTAAATTATTTAATATAGTTACAAATTACACAGAAGTAACTGTATGGGGAGGAGCACTAGATTTGGTAAGACTTAATTACATCTTTTTACTTATTACATTTATTCACTGAATTTATCCATCATGCATATCACTCTTATTAAAAGGTCAATGCCCTCTGGTTACTTCATTAACCAGGTAATGTTTCCTTATGTCTCATTGGTATGAATTACAAGGGTGTGGAAAAAAGGGGCCAGATCTGATATACTGCAGATCCCTCCTACTTAACGAACAAGTGAAAATAAACGAATGGTAACTCATTACAGCTCAAACATATAATGTGCTATTTGCTTCATAACTCGAACACATCTGTCTCTACACAAACACTCCCAAAACAATTCAACCATTAATCTCATTTTAACTCATATTACTGTTTCGGACATGGGCTCGCTGCATCATGGGAAGCGGTGCGTCCTGGGGGGGGAACCCAATACGGCCTTTCACCACAGTGTAAAAGTGGTAATTTATCAAACTGAAAACAGCCAGACTCTATTTATTCAGCACTGTACAATATAAATCTTACTTATGTTGAAATGATAGCTGAAACCCACAGTCAAACATGGTGGTGGTAGTGTGATGGTGTGGGGGTGCTTTGCTGCTTCAGGACCTGGACATTATGAATTGTCGTTATAAGGGAAGGAAAGAATCTGTCCGTGAGATGCACATGAGGCATGATTGGGCAATGCAGTAGGACACAAATACTGTAAAGTGACCTAGATTTGCCTTTTTTTTTAATATATATATTTTTTTATGCATTTTCTCCCCAATTTTAGTGTAGTCAATTTGTCTGCTGGGGAGTTTCGAACCCAGGAGTTCAGAATCTCGGCACTGGTGTGCTAGCGGAATATCCTGCTGCGCCCTAGCTTTGCCTTTAAGCAAAAGAGATGTTATGAAGTTCATGCTGAAAGACCTGATTTGAAGAATTTCTGCTGTGGAACAGAATATTATCACAGAAAATAAATAAATTATAGAGAGCTTTTAGTTGGTCCTTGTTGATAAATTTAACCAGTGTTTTAGTTGAGGGGCTGTTAATTTCAGTTTATATTCATTGTTTCTACACTCACTGTCCATTTTATCAGCTCCACTTACCATATAGAAGCACTAGTAGTAGTTCTACAATTACTGGCTGTAGTCTGTTTCTCTAAATACTTTGTTAGCCTCTTTTCACACTGTTCTTCAATGGTCAGGACCCCCACAGGACCACCACAGAGCAGGTATTATTTGGGTGGTGGATCATTCTCAGCACTGACGTGACACAGACATGATGGTGGTGTGTTAGTGTGTGTTGTGCTGGTATGAGTGGATTAGACACAGCAGCGCTGATGGACTTTTTAAACACCACTGTCACTGCTGGACTGAGAATAGTCCACCAACCAAAAATATCAAGCCAACAGCATCCTGTGACCACTGATGAAGTTCTAGAAGATGACCAACTCAAACAGCAGCAATAGATGAGCGATCGTCTCTGACTTTACATCTACAAGGTGGACCAACTAGGTAGGAGTGTCTACTAAAGTGGACAGTGAGTGGACACGGTATTTAAAAACTCCAGCAGCGCTGCTGTGTCTGATCCACTCATACCAGCACAACACACACTAACACACCAGCACCATGTCAGTGTCACTGCAGTGCTGAGAATGATCCACTGCTTCTATATGGTAAGTGGAGCTGATAAAATGGACAGTGAGTGTAGAAACAAGGAGGTGGTTTTATGCCTGATCAGTGTATATTACATGCTGTGGAGTTCTCATCTTTAGCTATATCATGTAATACGTATGTTTAGTACAAACTGGAAAAGTTAGGACATTTTGTAAAATGAAATAAAAACAATTATCTGTGTTTTCACTGACCAACTTAATTGTAGTTTATGAATATAGACATATTTAATACCTGCAACAGCCTCAAAAACAATTAAGCCAGAGGCATGTTTACCACTGTTACATCACCTGTGTTATTAATTACGCTTGTTAATCATTTGGGAATTGATGACACTAATAATGCAGTTCCTTCTGGATAAAAGACATCTGCTCAACAGTCTGTGATCACTGTTGTCTGATTCATGATGTGACATACATTGTCAACAGAAGACAGATCTGGACTGCAGGCATGCCAGTCAGGCTCACACTATATTGTGTCTACAAAGCCATGCTGTTGTAGTATGTGTAAAATAAGACCTGCCACTGTCTTGCTAAAATAATTGCAGACTTCCCAGGAAAAGACGTCACCCTGATGGCAGCATGTGTGTCTGAAATCTCAATATACATATCCGTGTTAATTGTACCTTCAAACACATAAGTCACCCATGACATGGACAGTGATGCACCCCCCATACAATGACATGTTGGCTTTTGCAGATAACAGTCTGGTAGGTCTTTTGTACAGATAACTTAAATTTTAGCTTGTTTTTGGGTAAAAACAAACAAACATCATCTGACTAGTAGTAATAGTACTAATAAAATTGTAGAAAAGTTTTAGGTGGTCCTTGATGTTACATTTTCGACATTTAGCAGACAATTTTATCCAGAGTGACTTGCAGTACTGTGACAGTATACAGTCTAAGCAATTGAGAGTTAAGGGCCTTGCTCAAGGGCCCAACAGTGGCAACCTGGCAGTGGTGAGTCTTGAACAGCACAGCATCTGAGATGAGTTCTGCCCAGAGAACTTGGCTGCATTGATCCTTTTCCTTTAGAAACAAAGTTTCAGGTTGTGTTTCTTGATGCAGAGGTATCAAGAATTACCACATAGCAGCTGACTTCCAAAATCCTGCAGACAGTGATATCAGCATGCACGAATCACAATGACATATCTGACAGCATTAATTCGTGAAACAGGTGTGCATGTGTTTCTTATCTGCAAGTGCGTCAGTGAGCGCTTTCTAAATTCAAACCAGATTAGAGGTAAGAACATCCTGGAAATTTTACCTTCAATTCTTTACAACTGCCGTTTACACTTTCAGCATTCAGAAACATCTAGACAGTGTGATAAAAATCGGAAAATGTAAACTTAAAAAATAAGTAATTAAAAATTTTTTTTTTACAGTAATTTAGCTCATTATCGTTGATTTTGTTTGTTTATTAGGACTTTAACGTCATGTTTTACAGTTTGGTTACATTCATGACAAGGTTATATCAAACACAGTCATGGACAATTTAGTATCTTCAATCACCTCACTTGCATGTCTTTGGACTGTGGGCGTTAACCGGAGCACCCACAGGAAACCCACGCAGACATGGGGAGAACATGCAAACTCCACACAGAAAGGACCCGGACCGCCCCACCTGGGGATCGATCCCAGGACCTTCTTGCTGTGAGGCGACAGTGTTACCCACTTAGCCATCATCTTTGAAGATAAGAAGGTTTCACAAATGATCCTAAGAACACAAGATCTCGAGTGATTTATGGAGGTGAAAGGATCATGTCACGGGTGACCTGCCTGCAAACTGAACTTGGGCATTACATGTTAATATCACTGTCCCACACTTATGAACAAACAAAAATTTCAAGCACCAGGAAATTTCAACAAGGGAGAGCCAAACATAGCCAAAATAACTCTACTGGTTTCTTAAAATAGAAGGTTTCTTATGTCATGTCTAAATGCTGTAATAGCAGCTTTGCAACAAAGATACTACTGTTATTAATTTGTGGTGTCTGAATCGAGCTCACAAGTTTCAACACGGCATAAATCATTTTTGATTTATTTCCATCATTAATGTGACGTCTAATCTTTAATTATGGGTAACATTAAATTAAATAATATGGTTGCTAATATAGTAAATAAAAAAAGAACTAAAATAATATGGTTGCGAATAATATGGTTGGAAACCCTCTTATAATTGGGGATTTGGCTGTGTTCCAATCACAGTGAACCAATCACATTTAAACTCATGTTAAATAGTGTTCAGTGACATTGCCATTAATTAAAGTGCCTGATTAACCCCTATATAAGGTTCAGCTCTTCTAGTAGGATTTTCCTCATGTTTACTTAGTTGCATTCTAACAGCAAAGGCCATAATCCACAAAGATCTCACAAAGTACTAAGGGGATCTCATTGGAGAAAGTTATCAGTCAGGAGAAGGGTACAAGGCATTACATATATCGTGAAGACAGTCATAAACAAGTGGAAAAATATGGCCCAATAGTGACATTACCAAGAACTGGATGTCCCTCTAAAATTGATAAAAAAGACAAGAAGAAATCTGGTCCAGGAGGCTGCTAAGAGGCCTACAGCAACATTAAAGGAGCGGCAGTAATTTCTGGCAAGTAATGGGTATGTACTACATGTCACAATAATCTTCTGTATTCTTGTCTGGGCTGTGGGGTAAGGTGGCAGGAAATACATTCAAACCTGGCTACATGTGCTGTGGTCTGATGAGACCAAGGTTTAATTTTTTTACCAAAACAATTGTGCATTACTAAAAGAACAGCATACCCACAGTGTAGCATGATTATGGCAGCATTATGCTTTGGGTCTATTTTTCTTCAGCTGGAACTGGGGCTTCAACAAGGAGGGAAGATTTGTGAACAGTTCCAAATTTTGATTTTGGCACAAAACCTTCAGGCCTCTGCTAAAGGTTTAAGATGAAAAAGAAACAATGACCCAAAGCACACCTCCACATCACCAAAAGAATGGCTTCAGTAGATGAAGATCAAAGTTTTGCAACGGCCAAATCCCAGACCTGAATCCAGTTGAAAACCTGAGAGGGCTGTGCACAGACAATATCTTCGCAAACTGAACAGATTTAGAGCGCTTTTGCAATGAAGAGTGGGCCAAGATTGCCAAGTCAAGATGCACCATGCTGACTCCTAACCAAAAAGAAAAATGGACATAATAATTTTGAAATGGAACCTACCTTAAACATTCATAGAGTTATTAAAGATTCATAGAGGTAATGCTGTCATCATTGTTTCCCCATGTGGTTGTGCATTATAGGTTTGTGATGTGTTGAGTTCCATGTTCCTGATGCTGTAACGAAACAATTTTGCTTAAGATTAATAAAGTTCTATCTGTCTGTCTGTCTGTCTGTCTGTCTAAATCAAAAGGTGATTAAATAAAGTATTAGTTCCACAGTGTGCATAAGTATGCAACAATATTATTGTAAGATTTCAGTTAATTTTTCAATCATTCATCTTGGTCTCATTTTTACTTCACAAAAACCTGCCATTGTAACAGGGATGTGTAGACTTTTTATATCCACTGTCTTTGGCCAGTATAAGCCAAAACTGGGCATCTATGTCCACAACATAATTAGACCAGATGTGAAAATTGGATCTGAGCCACATTTAAATTTGGTCAAGGTGGATCTGGACCAATTCCAGTCAGTATTTGCATCAGATATAGTAACCTGATCCTTGCCGGTATTGGGCTGCTATGCAAAAAGACTCTTTCAACATATTTGACCCAAATACATCCGGTAGTCTATTTTATAATGTGGGCTGCTTATTGTGGAATGTTTAAACATAGTGTAACTAATAGTGTTTACTATGAATAAATATTAACAGAGTACACTAATAGTATTAACTTACACTTATTAACACCTGATCACCTGTAATCTTTTATATTTTTATTAGACATCATGTCAGCCCAGGCTTTTAAGACTCAACTCATAACAGGTTCTACGTTCAACATGTAGTTTAGTTCAAATAGGAACTGTAAATTTGCAAATTTACAACACAAAGGCCACAGATCACACAAAGATCACAGTTTATGAGGAGGAACAATAGGCACTTATTAAACTTCTGTTCAGTAAAACAGTAAAAAGGCTGCACGGTGGGTAGCACTGTCGCCTCACAGCAGTAAGGTCCTGTGTTTGATTCCCAGGTGGAGCATGGGTTTTTGCAGTTTGTATGTTCTCCCTGTGTCTGCATGGGTTTTCACCAAGAGCTACGGTTTCCTCCCACATTCCAAAGACATGCAAGTGAGGTAAATTGAAGATACAAAAATTGTCCATGACTGTGTTTGATATTGAACTTTGACGGTGAACTGATGAATCTTGTGCAACCACCTGTCCTGTCATGAATGTAACCAAAGTGTGTACAACATGATGTTAAAATCCTAATAAATAAACAACAGTAACAGAAAATTATTTTTTTTTATCTTAAAAATTATTTAAAACAGACGTGTGATTCGACTCTTTTTAACGATTCCACTGAAGAGTCGAATCCGTAAAGATTCGACTCAGTAAATCCGCGCATGCGCAAGGAGGTGGTTGTTCTGGCTTTTTCTGCTCGGACGAGGCTCTTGTCGTCCAGTCTCCGCGGCGCTTCAGTGTTGAAGGGCTGCGGCTTAATGAGTTCCAGGAACGCGATGGCCGCAGCGGTACGTCTTCCGTTTGGCCAAGGCAGGCGCCGTGAGAGAAGAGGGACGACATGACCTGGTGCAGCAGCAGCAAATGGAGAGCAGCAGGGCAGCCGCTCCTGTCAGAGCTGCTCGGTTACGGAGCGCTGCTCGCCGCATGCCTGCTCTGCTACTGGAACTCGCTATGGGGGGAGTTCGTGCACGACGACGTGTGGGCTATAGTGAACAATCCCGACGTGAGGCCCGGCTCCAGCCTGCACAGCATCTTCACCAACGACTTCTGGGGCAAGAGAATGGCCGACAACACCAGCCACAAGTCCTATCGACCGCTCTGCATACTCACCTTCAAGTAAGTCTCTGTGGTTTTCTTTATCTGTAACTTTATAGGCAGACAGGCGCACTTTCGGCATGTGAACAGGTCTGCATGCGCATCTGGACTATAACAAGAACGGACGGTTATTAATTAACTCGATGTTGTTGAGACTTTTCTGCAAGTTTTTGCATGGTATTAAAGTTTATGAATGGTTTGCATAAGGGTTAACGCTACTTTCAATGATGTTCATATGGATTGTCAGATACTGAACGCAAAAGTGCGTTAAAAACACATGTTGTACAAGTTTGTTTTGTTTTATTAGGATTTTAACGTCATGTTTTACACTTTGGTTACATTCATGACAGGAACGGTAGTTACTCATTACACAAGGTTAATCAGTTCACAAGGTTATATCAAACACAGTCATGGACAATTTAGTGTCTCCAATTTACCTCACTTGCATGTCTTTGGACTGTGGGAGGAAACCGGAGCACCCGGAGGAAACCCACGCAGACACGGGGCGAACATGCAAACTCCACACAGAAAGGACCCGGACCACCCCACCTGGGGATCGAACCCAGGACCTTCTTGCTGTGAGGCGACAGTGCTACCCACTTAGCCACTGTGCCGCCCTTGTTGCATAAGTAAAATGAAGTTCAAGTTTGTTTAAAGAGGAACAGTCCCACAATAAAATCAACTCTGTCGTGAAAGCTTGAAAAAAGTTCCCCTTTTTCACAAAACCGTTAACACAAGCCCCAGAAACCTTGACCAATTACGTCACTGTGTCTGTTACGAGTTGGGTGGTAACTCATCTATGTATAGAATAATAATAATTTACTTAGCCAGCCTAGTTTAGGGATATAAATTGTTAATATTGAGAGCTCTTGTACCATGTGTGGAGATGTTGAAGAAACAGTAATTTTGGTCTGACCAGCAAGATCACTTGTTTAAACCAATTAAACTATTAGGAGCTTAAATTTGTAATATGTTATAATTGTTTGTTTGTTTGTTTATTAGGATTTTTCATGTTTTACACTTTTGTTACATTCATGACAGGAACGGTAGTTACTCATTACACAGGGTTATATCGAACACAGTCTTGGACAATTTTGTATCTCCAATTCACTTCACTTGCATGTCTTTGGACTGTGGGAGGAAACCGGAGCACCCTGAGGAAACCCATGCAGACACGGGGCGAACATGCAAACTCCACACAGAAAAGACCTGGACCACTCCACCTGGGGATCGAACCCAGGACCTTCTTGCTGTGAGGCGACAGTGCTACCCACTTAGCCACTGTGCCGCCCTAATATGTTATAATAATAACGATTCCAATAGACACATAGAATATATTGTCATTTTTTAAAAATTCTATATGCCAAACTTTTTTGTTATTCATGAATATTTTGTAGGCTCCTAACCAACTCTGCCCTTTAAAATTAAAAATTTAAAAAAAGCAATCAATTTATAGATTACTATAATTGTTTCCTTTGGGGTTGTGATGATGGTTGATTTTTGGGACAGTGGTAGCCTAGTCGACAGTGTTTGGGCTATCAACTGAAAGGTTGAGAGTCGAATCCCAACTCTGCCATGCAGCCTTTGTTGGGCCCTTAAGCAAGGCTCTTGACCCTCTTTGCTCCAGGGGTGCCGTACACTGGCTGACCCTGCGCTCTGACCCCAGCTTCCAAACAAGCTGGGATATGCTAAGAGATAATTTTGTTGTACTGTGCATCTGTATATGTATATAAGACAAATAAAGGCATTCTATTGTTCTATTCTCTATTAGCTTTTGTTGTAAGTAACTCAGCTATGTTTCGAGGCTGCTTTTTCACTGATAAATTCAGGTCTGTTTTTGAATCTCTTATTTGTGCTGCAACATTGGTGGTAGAGTTTGTTTGTTAGTGTATAATACAGATACAATGAAATATCTGGTCCATTGGTTAAATTTGAGGAAAGCTGATTGTTGTTTGTTTGCTTGTTCATTAGGATTTTAAGGTCATGTTTCACACTTAGTACAGGTTACACATGGTTCACCAGTTCAAGTTCACTGTCAGGGTTAAAGGAACCAGACAGCTCCACCTGGGAATTGACCCCAAGTTCTTCTTGCTGTGAGGCGACAGTGCTACCCATTGAGCCAGTGATAGGTTTATTTAATATAAACCAAATGGGACGTTTGCAACATGCATTGTTTAGTGCATTTTACACACCAGAGAAAACTAATTTCTACACACATAATTCCACATAAGCTGGTGACTTCTCAGTGCCCACACAAAAAGGGCTAGTCCATTAGACTCAGCAACATTTACATTTACATTTATATTTTCTGCATTTAGCAGACGCCTTTATCCAAAGCAACTTACATTACAGTTACAGTATACAGTCTGAGCAATTGAAGGTTAAGGGCCTTGCTCAAGGGCCCAACAGCAATAACCTGGCAGTGGTGGGGATTGAACCAGCGACATTCTGATTACTCGTCCAGAAGACATGATGGGGACATGATGGAGACATAATGGGGACATGGTGGAGGCATGATGGGGACATGATGATAACATGACAGGGACAGGGTGACATGGTGGAGGCATGGTGGGGCAATGGTGGAGACATGATGGCTTAGAGAACAATAGACAGTCCATCTATACACACATCACATAAGCAGCAGTATCACAAGTCCTTGCTCATTATCAGGAAGATTTGGGGATGTTGAACATGCACAAGCCCTTGCACAAGGGGCAACATACATTACAATGGGCAAGCCTGGTAAGCCAATTCATGTTCCTTATATGGGGGAAGGCATCTTGTGTTCTTGCAGGTCTCCAAGATCCATGTTGCAGTTCTCACTCTTCCAGCTGTGCCACTTTGCCACTCATTATTAAATCATTATTCTTAATACTGTAGTAGTCTTCCAAACTTTGTTTCTTGGTTATGACCCCAAATTAATCATCAGGACCAGCAGAATGCTAGTTCAGCAGAATGCAAATTTTCTACGAAGTTGTTAGCTAGCAGTTTATTCCAAATAAATATGTTAATCAAATCTAAGAGATGCTGCTGTAATCTTAAATCTTACCAGCATTAGTTAATACAACAAAGTCAGCAGAGTGTTTTATTTGTATTATAGCCAGAGGCAAAAAAAAAAATCATTTTTTTTTTACATGCATTTTGTTTATTGATGATTCTATAGTGATACTTAAATTACCTACAAGGAAGATTTTGTGCATTTCCTGTTTTCCTCATGTGTTGGAACACTGTTAGAACCCTAATTAACATATTTAAAAGCATTTTGAAACATACCAGTATAACAGAGGCAAATATGATTAGTCTGTGACCAAAGTACTCATGGGCTTTGATTAGTTGATCAAACATCACTTCATGAGAGTCATTTAAATTTTACAGCCAATATTAATATTTTTTTATTCTTCCTTGGGGGCGGCACGGTGGCTCGGTGGGTAGCACTGTTGCCTCACAGCAAGATGGTCATGGGTTTGATTCCCACGTTGAGCGGCCTGGGTCCTTTCTGTGTGGATTTGCATGTTTTCCCCGTGTCTGTGTGGGTTTCCTCCAGGAGCTCTGGTTTTCTCCCACAGTCCAAAGACATGCAAGTGAAGTGAATTAGAGATACAAAATCGTCCATGACTGTGTTTGACATTAAACTTGAACTGATGAATCTTGTGTAACCAGTAACTACCTGTACTGTCATGAATTTACCCAAGAGTGTAAAATCCTAATAAAATATATACATACATTTTTTTGCATTTTTGCCCCTTCTTCTCCCTCCGTGCTTCTTTTTCACCTGGTAGAAGCGGAGTCTGACAGAAAGCTGTATAGAGTATAAAGAGACACCCTTGTCCAGGCACCTCAACCAGCCAGCCGAGCCCAAATTTGCCCTAGCAATGAGGACCTCCCCAACCACCACCACCAACCAGTTAGGTCTGTTGCCTGGCCAGGTCACTAGCACAGCTGCACCTCCTGAAAGCCTATGCTCTTTGAAGATGCTGGGCTAGGCTTGATGTTATGAGTGTTTTGAGCGGAGGCAGCTGATGAGTGACAGGTTTATGTGTGCAGCCTGACAACCATGTTTGTTTTTCCATCATGAAGCAACCTTGTCCTCACAAAAAATAAGGTTTATTTAAAAAAATTTTTTACAACCCCAAATCAGAAAAAGTTGGGACAGAATGGAAAATGCAAATAAAATAAAATGGGGGGGGGGATGTTACTTCTAAAACTAAAGCAATTCATTTTTTCACCCACAGGAGACATACTGTATCTCATTAGTCTAACTGACCACACACACACACACACACACAGGTTTAATGTTATCCAGTTCAGTCTGAAAAAACCTTAAAAATAGGTCTAGCAGTGAAGATAAACCGGTGACAAAAGCAACGACATGTGTGTGTCTTTAAGAGAGATGCTCTGTTCACAGTATCGATTTAAGTGATTCAGGAGTCGGTTCATTTTATGCGAAGCGTAAGTTTCTCTTCTCAGTTATCTCTCCGTGTTTACTGTTATTAATTAAAGTCGTGGTTTTACATAAACACCAGCTACTACAGAACATTTTGTGTGACTCTCTTACATTAAAAAGCTCAATTAAAAAGCTTAAATAAACTGCTATTACCACAGAGCGGTAACCGAGTCAGACTCGTTCTGCCTGTGGAGCTAAAAGTTTTCTGTCAGTCAGAGCAGATTATCCTGAACTAATGAATTTAGTAATTAATAAACTTTTGCCTCTGATTGGCTCTGTAATAGGGCTGGGCGATATATCGATATATTTTCATACACGATATAAGATAAGACAATATCGCTTATATCGATATAGTTCCAGTTAGATTCGACAGTTCGTCGTTCCCTTCTCCCAGTTTGTCTCTGCACATGTTCACCTGCCCCGCCCCTCTCCCTCACTGAACACAACTCGCCCCTCCCCCACCACGTCAGTCGCCCGCAGGGTATGTTCTAAACAGCTCTAGTGACTATAGAGCTCCGTCTAAAAATGATATTTTCGTTGTTGATCAATTTGAATCAATAACACTTGCATTGATGTAGATTTGAAAATGATAATACTGAATATAAAATTTCAGGAACAATTTCTTGGGGGAACGTCAGGGGAACGTTTGTAGGGGAACATTCGTGGGGGAACGTTCGTAGGGGGAACGTTGGGGGAACGTTCGTGGGGGAACGTTCGTGGGAATGTTCGTGGGGGAACGTCGGGGGAACGTTCGTGGGGGAACGTCGAGGGAACGTTCGTGGGGGAGCGTTGAGGGAACACCACCTAAACGTTCCCTCAACAATCCACCCAAACGTTTTCTCAACAATCCACCCAAACGTTTTCTCAACAATCCACCCAAACGTTCCCTCAACAATCCACCCAAACGTTCCCTCAACAATCCACCCAAACGTTTTCTCAAACATCCACCCAAACGTTTTCTCAAACATCCACCCAAACGTTCCCTCAACAATCCACCGAAACGTTTTCTCAACAATCCACCCAAACGTTTTCTCAAACATCCACCCAAACGTTCCCTCAACAATCCACCCAAACGTTCCCTCAACAATCCACCCAAACGTTCCCTCAACAATCCACCCAAACGTTTTCTCAACAATCCACCCAAACGTTTTCTCAAACATCCACCCAAACGTTCCCTCAACAATCCACCCAAACGTTTTCTCAACAATCCACCCAAACGTTTTCTCAACAATCCACTCAAACGTTCCTTCAACAATCCACCCAAACGTTCCCTCAACAATCCACCCAAACGTTTTCTCAACAATCCACCCAAACGTTTTCTCAACAATCCACCCAAACGTTTTCTCAACAATCCACCCAAACGTTTTCTCAACCATCCACCCAAACGTTTTCTCAACAATCCACTCAAACGTTCCTTCAACAATCCACCCAAACATTCCCTCAACAATCCACCCAAACGTTTTCTCAACAATCCACTCAAACGTTCCTTCAACAATCCACTCAAACGTTCCTTCAACAATCCACTCAAACGTTCCTTCAACAATCCACTCAAACGTTCCTTCAACAATCCACCCAAACGTTCCTTCAACAATCCACCCAAACGTTCCCTCAACAATCCACCCAAACGTTCCCTCAACAATCCACCCAAACGTTCCCTCAACAATCCACCCAAACGTTTTCTCAACAATCCACCCAAACGTTCCCTCAACAATCCACCCAAACGTTTTCTCAACAATCCAACCAAACGTTTTCTCAACAATCCACCCAAACGTTTTCTCAACAATCCACCCAAACGTTTTCTCAACAATCCACCCAAACGTTTTCTCAACAATCCACCCAAACGTTTTCTCAAACATCCACCCAAACGTTCTCTCAACAATCCACCCAAACGTTCCCTCAACAATCCACCCAAACGTTCCCTCAACAATCCACCCAAACGTTTTCTCAACAATCCACCCAAACGTTTTCTCAACAATCCACCCAACCATTTTTCTCAACAATCCACCCAAACGTTTTCTCAACAATCCACCCAAACGTTCCCTCAACAATCCACCCAAACGTTTTCTCAACAATCCACCCAAACGTTTTCTCAACAATCCACCCAAACGTTTTCTCAACAATCCACCCAAACGTTTTCTCAAACATCCACCCAAACGTTTTCTCAACAATCCACCCAAACGTTTTCTCAAACATCCACCCAAACGTTTTCTCAAACATCCACCCAAACGTTTTCTCAAACATCCACCCAAACGTTTTCTCAAACATCCACCCAAACGTTTTCTCAACAATCCACCCAAACGTTCTCTCAACAATCCACCCAAACGTTCTCTCAACAATCCACCCAAACGTTCTCTCAACAATCCACCCAAACGTTTTCTCAACAATCCACCCAAACGTTTTCTCAACAATCCACCCAAACGTTTTCTCAAACATCCACCCAAACGTTCCCTCAACAATCCACCCAAACGTTCCCTCAACAATCCACCCAAACATTTTCTCAACAATCCACCCAAACGTTTTCTCAACAATCCACCCAAACGTTTTCTCAACAATCCACCCAAACGTTTTCTCAACAATCCACCCAAACGTTTTCTCAACAATCCACCCAACCATTTTTCTCAACAATCCACCCAAACGTTTTCTCAAACATCCACCCAACCATTTTTCTCAACAATCCACCCAAACGTTTTCTCAACAATCCACCCAACCATTTTTCTCAACAATCCACCCAAACGTTTTCTCAAACATCCACCCAACCATTTTTCTCAACAATCCACCCAAACGTTCCCTCAACAATCCACCCAAACGTTTTCTCAACAATCCACCCAAACGTTTTCTCAACAATCCACCCAAACGTTTTCTCAACAATCCACCCAAACGTTTTCTCAACAATCCACCCAAACGTTTTCTCAACAATCCACCCAACCATTTTTCTCAACAATCCACCCAAACGTTTTCTCAAACATCCACCCAACCATTTTTCTCAACAATCCACCCAAACGTTTTCTCAACAATCCACCCAACCATTTTTCTCAACAATCCACCCAAACGTTTTCTCAACAATCCACCCAACCATTTTTCTCAACAATCCACCCAAACGTTTTCTCAACAATCCACCCAACCATTTTTCTCAACAATCCACCCAAACGTTTTCTCAACAATCCACCCAAGTCCAAACGTAAGGGAGGTTTAACGAAAACGCTACTTTTAATACCACACAAGCTCAGTGCAAAACAACAGAAAAACATGAGCACAGCCGGAAACGATAAATTGTGATCTCTTCCCTACACACTCGCTCCCTGCGCCCTATAGTGCACTTAACATTCTTAAAGGGCCAGACAATATATTTAGTGTGATTGCAGTAAGGCAATTTGTCCGTTTTTTGTCCGGCTTTCTTCGTCCGCAGTTTGAGAGATATTGACCCCGTTCCAACGCCAAATCGTCCGGCCTGTTAGGGAATAGAGCGCTTGTATACAGGTTTTTGATCCGCCCGCCCGTTCGCCAGCCACGCCTGTTTTTCCGACACATTTTTCCCATAGACTTCCATTCATTTTCGAAAAATTTTTAGATATCGACGCCGTTCCAACTCTAAATCGTCCGTCCCATTAATGACATCATTTCTTGAAGAAAGCTCGCCCATTCGCCCGCCACGCCCACTTTTATACTGTTTTTTGGTCCCATTGACTTCCATTCATTTTTTTGAATGGTTATTTCTATAACCTTTACATAACCTTTACATAACCTTTATTTAACCTATAAGAGCCCCATTCACTTCCATTCATTTTTGAAAGTTCGAGATATCAGCGCCGTTCCAACTCTATATCGTGAAGCCCACTGACGACACCCAGACTTGGGTACAGCATGGGGATTCGAACCCATGCCCAACTGCCATGCCCGTTTTTCAGCCCCATTCACTTCCATTAATTTTTTGAAAGTTTGAGATATCAACGCCGTTCCAACTGTAAATCATAAAGCCCACTGATGACACCCCGACTTGGATACAGCATGGGGATTCGAACCCATGCCCACCTGCCACGCCCGTTTTTCGGCTCCATTCACTTCCATTTCTTTTTTGAAAGTTCGAGATATCAACGCCGTTCCAACTCTAAATCGTAAAGCCCACTGATGACACCTCCATTTAAATACACTCCCTCTCACCTGCCACGCCCAACCACTGCACCGCAATCACACTCGCATTTTCTGCAGGAAATGCACATCTCTAGTTGTAATTCACATTACACGACAGGAGATACCTTAGAAACAACTTTCTTTTTCTTAGAATAGCTCTTTTTTTTTAAAGTAAAAATAGTTCTTGTGTGAAGAATGCATGAATTTTAATAAAAGTGCCTGTAAAAAATTTGGAACATGTAGCTTTGTCTTAGAAGTGTCTTTTTGTTATTACCTTATGGGATAAAAAAAATATTGAGATATATATCGTATATCGCCGTACAGCGAAAAAATATCGAGATATTATTTTTGATCCATATCGCCCTGTAACGTTTTCTGTTCTCATCTACATCAAAAGCAAGAACCGCTTACGATTTACCAAAGTGAACCACGAATTTATATAATGTGCTCATAGAATCGACTCAGATGTGACCGGGTTGAATGATTTTTTTAAAGTAAATATTTCAACCAGCAAAATTGCATCGTATGTATGATGCACAATGTTAATTATGTTATTTTAGGTTGTGAAATGCAATGGTTGACGAATGGTGATGCGATGGTTGGCGCTTTGTAGCTCAAAGTCTGGATCAATCCACTGAGCTGTTAAGCTTAACACGGAGGTGATCTTTATATATCCCGCGATCGGATCTGCTGAATTTAGGAAATATTAACCGATCGCACATTTTGATTAAAAATCGGCTGATTTCGATACATAGTCGATCGATCCTTCCATCTCTAGTGAGAAGCTTTGATTTTTTGCGTAAGACATTGTTCTTTAATTGCACTGAAATTCTTGCACTTAAAATGGAATAGATTGACAGGAAAGGTATGAAGAAGAACTATGCAGTGGCTGTCTCAGTGGTGCCAGTGGCTGGAGGGCGCCTACAGAGACTTGATCGGCTGTGTTTAAAGGGGGGCTGAACAGCCTAGACATTGGGAGGTACGCTCTCAGTGCCAGTCCTGAACCTGGATAAAAATAGGAGGGTTGTGGCATAAAGCTGTGCCAGATCAGAGATGTGGACCAGAATTATCCGCTGTGGTGACTCCTTATACAGAAGCAACTGAGAGGAAAAGAAAAAAAAAAATCACACACATCTTCCACAATCCATTAGTTAATTACTATGCCTAGCATGTGAGTTACAGCAGGAATAAACTGGTTTTATACCTTTAGGGTACAGGGTCAGATCCACGTAGGCTGCCTGCTCTTTGAAGATGCTGAGCTAGGTTTGATGTTGTGAGTGATTTGAGCTGAGGTGGCTGACGAGTGACAGGTTTATGTGTGCAGCCTGACAACCACACTCGTTTTTCATCATGATGCAGCCTTGTCCTTCCTGTTCTCCCTGTCCTTATGGGAATATTATTTTGTGTTGCGGCTTAATGTAGTCGTGTGATGTGATCATGACATGCCAATATAAACAACTTTGGATTATTATTATTTAAGAAACGTTTGTTTTATCTGAAATTAATGTATTGTACTGCAGTGTCTCTAGGTTTAGAACAGCCATCTATATAGCTGTTTTAGTTTCATGCCATGTTTATTGCTTTTTCTATATTTCTACACTCTCACTTAATCGCTCTCTTAATCTCTCTTAATCACTCTCTTAACCCTTTGATGCACAAGCTAAGCAAACCCCTTCTAATGCACAACATGGGTCAAAAATGACCCATATTCATCCATTCAAGAATATTTTCATATGCACATTTGTCAGTTATTCATGTATTTGCTGTTTTAGCTAATAAAAGCTATCTATACTAGAATATGTAAACAGCTAGCAAGCAAATAGTATTGGACATGTTCAAGATTCAAGAGCCTAATCTTTGGTTGTCTTTCAAAAGATCAGTAAATATGTTTTTGACTACAAACACTTACAAATGTCAGTAGTTTCTGTCAAATTCCATAGTAAATACATAAGGGTCATTTTTGACCCATGTTGTGCATTAGAAGGGTAGTGATACAAAAATGATTTTTATTAAAAAAGCAAAAAATATAAAACTGATAAGGATTTGTGATGATCAAAAACAAGTTAATTGAAAAATTCATGGAAGCTTGAATGACGAAATTAATTTATTGCAATGATATAGAAAATAAAAACTCAGTTGGGTCATTTTTGACCCAGGTTGTGCATCAAAGGGTTAATCGCTTTAAAGTCGCGGAGGGGGGCTGGAGCCTATCCAAGCTTTTCAGTGGGCGCAAGGCACACAGTAACACCCTGGATGGGGCGCCAGTCCATCGCAGGGCAGACACACATACATACACCCATTCACCTATAGGGCAATTGAATGTCTCCAATTAACCTGACTGCATGGTTTTGGACTGTGGGAGGAAGCCGGAGCTCCTGGAGGAAACCCACGCAGACACGGGGAGAACATGCAAACTCAAAACAGAAAGGACCCGGACCGCCCCGCCTGGGGGCGACAGTGCTACCCACCAAGCCACCGTGCTGCCCTATATTTCTACAATGTTTGCGTTATATAAGGTAATGTATGGTATTGGACCAGTAATCTTAAGGCTGCTGGTTCAAGTGTCACATCTGCCAGGTTGCCACTTTTGGGCCCTTGAGTAAGGCACTTAACCCTCAATTGCTTGGAATGCATAAAGTCATCATTGTAAGTGGCTTTGGTTGAAAACATCTGGCGGCATGGGGGCTCGGTGGGTAGCCTCACTGCAAGAAGGTCCTTGGTTTGATTCCCTGGTGGAGCGGTCCGGGTCCTTTCTGTGTGGAGTTTGCATGTTTTCCCCGTGTCTGCATGTTTTTTTTTCAAGAGCTTCAGTTTCCTCCCACAGTTCAAAGACGTGCAAGTGACAGGAATTAGAGATACAAAATTATCCATGACTGTGTTTGATATTGAACTTGAACTGATGAATCTTGTGTAACCATTAATTACCTGTTCTGTCATGAAGTAACCAAATGGTCCTAATAAATAAATAAATATTGGACCAGTAATCTAAAGGCTGCTGGTTCAAGCCTCACATCTGTCAGGTTGCCACTTTTGGGCTCTTGAGCAAGGCACTTAACCCTCAATTGCTTGGAATGCATGAGGTCAACATTGTAAGTTGCCTCTGCTTAAAGCGGTAAATGTACCAGATACCACAAAGATGGCACTTTCAGAGACTTGCCAAGCACAAATCCATCATTCACCCATGGAAGACATGGTGCCAAAATGCACTGTAGGACAATACTATGGTTGGAATTGTGCTTGTATGTTTTAGCCCATCAATGCATGCTGTAAATGATTGGTTCAGTTTAAAATAAGGTTTATCTAAATTAGAATTTTTTTTTTACCACCGGGTTTTAACCTGGTCAGGGTCGCGGTGGGTCTGGCCTCCCTGGAATCACTGGGCGCAGTGCAATAACACACCCCGGACAGGAAGCGAATTCGCCACCGGGCCTCGGCAGGCTTTTACTATGAGCAGATTAATGATCTCTAAATCTGTCGGAGCAAATTTAAAGAATCTGTCAGGTAATTTTGGCTTGAAGGTGGTTGGGAACAAAGACTCATTAGAGTGGATGCAAAGTGAATTTTTATTAGCCAATCTATGTCTCCTGAGGGTGGAGCACAAAGAAACGTTCTAAGCAGCTGTTTTCAAAACTGCACACATCTGACATGCTCCAGACCACAAATGCCATTAAAAGAATGGTGGCCTGACTCGCAAGAATAGTGGTTTGCTGTTTTTACTTAGATAAATATACATATGACATTATGAGCACCTTGTAGGGCTGGACGGTATGACCAAAAATTTGTATCACGGTATTTTTTTTTGGTATGACTGGGTTGTTTTTGTATGTCTGTGGTTTATTCTACTGTCATAAGTACATTTCACCATGTATATAATGAAGGTTTTGAGTATTATATGCTTTGCTTAGCCCCACAAAATGACACAATATACACTGATCAGCCATAAAATTAAAACCACCTCCTTGATTCTACATTCACTGTCCATGTTATCGGCTTCACTTACCATATAGAAGCACTTTGTAGTTCTACAATTACTGACTGTAGTCCATCTGTTTTTCTGCATGCTTTGTTAACCCCCTTTCATGCTGTTCTTCAATGGTCACAGAGTAGGTATTATTTGGGTGGTGGGTCATTCTCAGCACTGCAGTGACACTGACATGTTTGAAAAGTGGATGACTTTAAATATATCTGATTCTAGTTCGCTTATAACGTTGGAATAGCGACTAACATGAAAGTGTTTTCACCCCGTAAAACATACCTGGAATCCAGTGTTTTAATTATTGCTCTGAAAGCTTCTTTCTCGATTGTCTATAAAGGAATCGTGTCCTTGCATATGTGGATTGTTACTGCGTTTGTAATGTCGTTGTTTGCAACAGCCGTGGCTCAACAAACCATTTAGAATAGTATAGTATGTGTAGTATGTGTTTTAGTCTGTTCTAAACTGCCGACACGCCTCTTTTCTTTGGCGGGTTGTTCCGGTGCATATTAGGTCTTCCCCTCTTTATCTTCCATCTGTTTTTGTTTATTTTTTTCACTATATTCACCTTAATCTGCACAGTGCTCCATAGTGCTCAATATTATATGATACAGCTACAGCTGTTAAAATTAATTATGTTACAGTATGGCGGTATATGAAAAATCCATGCAGTATGAGTAATCAAAGACGATATACCGAATGTACCGTCATACCACCCAACCCTAGCACCTTGCAATTTATGTATTTTGAATCCAGCATTTAATACAGTCTATAGGGCACGGTGACCTTGGCTTTTTAATTAATCGCGGTTGACAGCACAGTACACTTAATATCTAATGTGCCTTACAGTTGTTGACCTACACAAATTCAACTTTAAATAACATGTAGCAATTAGGACCAGATCTTACTTTATTTTTTTTTAGATTAAAACTGTGCTTGCATAGACAGTTCAAATTACATTAGACGGTAGATTTAAAGAATTCACTTTTCACTCTTACTCACTTTCTAAGCTGCTTATGCTATTTAGGGTTGCTGGAGCCTATCCCAGCTCTCAAAGGGAGCAAGACACACAGAAACACCCTGGCCAGTCCATCGCAGGGCAGACACACCCAAACACATTCACACCGTAACACTACACACACACCTTTTTAGTATCTCCACTTAACCTGACTGCATGTCTTCGGACTGTGGGAGAAAATCTGAGTACCCAGAGGAAACCCACGCAGACACAGGAGGACATGCATACTCCACACAGAAAGGACCCAGTCCACTTGGGAATCGAACTCAGGCCCTTCTTGCTGTGAGGTGACAGTGTTACCCACCGAGTCATACCGTCCAACTTAAAGAATTGTTCATAATAAAAAAACCGTAAACATCATAACTGTGTTCTTTCTGTAAATTAAAAATACATGGACAAAAGGCATGTGACTTGTAGACTAGTGGACTTTTTGAACTCTGAACTGTTGCCAAAAACATAAAAGCTTATAAATTATATAGTTTAATTTACATACTTGCCAGCAAAACAACCTAAAGCTTAGGTTGAGGAGAGGTGTTCACATAAATTTGGCTATATAATAATTGTGTTTAAATTTTAAGCACAAAAGTGAGGCATAACTTTAAGGGTAAACTTTGTTAGGTAAGACATTTACTCCTAAACGTAGATATACGTAAGAGAAAAGAAATATTCACACCTGAGTAAACTGCAGCTTTATGTAAAACAGTGTCTAGATGTAACTGTACATGCTGCTGTTGGTTACAGATGCAGATGTTGGAGCATCTGTATTCTGTACACTACTGTGCTGTGCAGTTCATTCAGCACTGAACTTTAAGCAGCGAGAGCACAGTACACCCACACCCACCCACAGTTAATATGCCTCTCTCTGCCCTCATTTCTCTCTCTCTGTCTCTCTCTCACTCACACACACACACACACTTTTATAATCAGAAAAGGAAGTGTCATTTGTCATTGTTCTTACTAACTAGTATGTTAGTACTGCATGCCAGACAAGAAGGGAAATAAAAAACAGTGTCTATTTGCACCCGGGTACACATAGCATTCCCCACACAGTACAGCTATTCGTACCCCAAAAAGAAAAAGAGCAAACAAACTCAACTGCGCATGTCTACCAACGACTGCTCTGCTGTAGGGCGGAGTTGCAGAAAAAGCGCCACTTTGAAAGTTTGAACACTTCCAACAAAAGCTCTTTGGAATTATCAGTGTCACCACTGATAATTTAAATGTACTTTTTTTCATGTGTGACAAGCCTCATTGTCACAAAGCAGCTTAACAGAAATAAGGGTTCAAGCAAAAGGATAGCTAAAAAGCTTAGTCTTATTATTAGACAGTTACACAAAGGTGTGAATGGTATATATTTCTCTTTATATTAGGGTACAAACAAATACATCACTTTTTACACATGGATGTATAAATTGCTGTTTGCTTCAGGTTGTATATTTTTCAGTTTCACACCAGTATATAAACACTATACATGGACATGCTAAAGGTCAAGAGATAGCAGTAAATTGATCATGAAGTGGCATTACCTGGGGACGACTTGGGAATGCCCAAGTTGTGAGGTATTATCTTGTAAGTAAGGCTGACCACTGGCCAGTGTGCTCATGGCAAGGCGATGCGAATTAATGGAGTTTGAGTGAGGCAAGATTGTGGGTACCAGACGGGTGGTAGGTCCCAGTGTCACATGTACTGGGAATATGTCATAGAGGGACCAGAGATCCTGCACCTACAAATACTGACCCCTCCAGATATTTCCGTCCACTTGTGGAACCAATGCCTGCTGCACTTAGCCAGGCTAAAGGAGTACCTAACATGATACTAGTTCCTGTACCAAGACTTTTTTTACATTTACATTTACACTTTTGGCATGTCAGTATATATTGCTATTTTACACCTGAGTGTAGATAATGTATAATGTAAATAATACAATCTGAAAATATTACACAATCTGAAAATAATATAAAAAATAGCGAAATTATTTGTAATCTTGTGATATTTACACCTGGGTGTAAATAGTATAAATTGCTGTTTACACCAGGGTGCAAATTGTACACTTTGCTGCTTACACCAGGGGTGCAAATAGCATCTGCCAATAAAAAAAGTCAATCTATAATGCAGCTCATAGCAGCAGGTTAATAGCAGAAATGTGGTAAAGAATAGTGGATTGTTTTATTTTTGTTACCTGTTATTATTATTATTATTATTAATTATTATTATTAGTTATTATTAGTAGAAGTGGTAGTAGTAGTGGAAGTAGTAGTAGTACTTGATAATAATATTTGTTATTGTTATTATTAGTAGAAGTGGTAGTAGTAGTGGAAGTAGTAGTAGTACTTAAAAATAATATTTATTACTATTATTACTATTAGTAGTAGTAGAAGTAGTTAGTAGTAGTAAAATTATTATTATTATTATCAGTAATAGTACTTCTTATTAATATTATTAGTAGTAGTACTTAATAATAACACTTAATTCTACTTAATAATAAGCACTTAATAATAATTGTTATTATTATTATACAGTAAGTATATCTACGTATATGGAAGAAGGTGGCCTGGTCTGATGAATCACGTTTTCTTTTACATCACGTGGCTGGCCGGGTGCGTGTGCGTCGCTTACCTGGGGAACACATGGCACCAGGATGCACTATGGGAAGAAGGCAAGCCGGGGAAGGCAGTGTGATGCTTATTGGCAAAAGGATAGCTAAAAAGCTTAGTCTTATTATTAGACAGTTACACAAAGGTGTGAATGGTATATATTTCTCTTTATATTAGGGTACAAACAAATACATCACTTTTTACACATGGATGTATAAATTGCTGTTTGCTTCAGGTTGTATATTTTTCAGTTTCACACCAGTATATAAACACTATACATGGACATGCTAAAGGTCAAGAGATAGCAGTAAATTGATCATGAAGTGGCATTACCTGGGGACGACTTGGGAATGCCCAAGTTGTGAGGTATTATCTTGTAAGTAAGGCTGACCACTGGCCAGTGTGCTCATGGCAAGGCGATGCGAATTAATGGAGTTTGAGTGAGGCAAGATTGTGGGTACCAGACGGGTGGTAGGTCCCAGTGTCACATGTACTGGGAATATGTCATAGAGGGACCAGAGATCCTGCACCTACAAATACTGACCCCTCCAGATATTTCCGTCCACTTGTGGAACCAATGCCTGCTGCACTTAGCCAGGCTAAAGGAGTACCTAACATGATACTAGTTCCTGTACCAAGACTTTTTTTACATTTACACTTTTGGCATGTCAGTATATATTGCTATTTTACACCTGAGTGTAGATAATGTATAATGTAAATAATACAATCTGAAAATATTACACAATCTGAAAATAATATAAAAAATAGCGAAATTATTTGTAATCTTGTGATATTTACACCTGGGTGTAAATAGTATAAATTGCTGTTTACACCAGGGTGCAAATTGTACACTTTGCTGCTTACACCAGGGGTGCAAATAGCATCTGCCAATAAAAAAAGTCAATCTATAATGCAGCTCATAGCAGCAGGTTAATAGCAGAAATGTGGTAAAGAATAGTGGATTGTTTTATTTTTGTTACCTGTTATTATTATTATTATTATTAATTATTATTATTAGTTATTATTAGTAGAAGTGGTAGTAGTAGTGGAAGTAGTAGTAGTACTTGATAATAATATTTGTTATTGTTATTATTAGTAGAAGTGGTAGTAGTAGTGGAAGTAGTAGTAGTACTTAAAAATAATATTTATTACTATTATTACTATTAGTAGTAGTAGAAGTAGTTAGTAGTAGTAAAATTATTATTATTATTATCAGTAATAGTACTTCTTATTAATATTATTAGTAGTAGTACTTAATAATAACACTTAATTCTACTTAATAATAAGCACTTAATAATAATTGTTATTATTATTATACAGTAAGTATATCTACGTATATGGAAGAAGGTGGCCTGGTCTGATGAATCACGTTTTCTTTTACATCACGTGGCTGGCCGGGTGCGTGTGCGTCGCTTACCTGGGGAACACATGGCACCAGGATGCACTATGGGAAGAAGGCAAGCCGGGGAAGGCAGTGTGATGCTTTGGGCAATGTTCTGCTGGGAAACCTTGAACCTGCCATCCATGTGGATGTTACTTTGACATGTACAGTGGGGCCAAAAAGTATTTAGTCAGCCACTGATTGTGCAAGTTCTCCTACTTAGAAAGATGAGAGAGGTCTGTAATTTTCATCATAGGTACACTTCAACTATGAGAGACAAAATGAGAAAAAAAAATCCAGGAAATCACATTGTAGGATTTTTGAATAATTTATTTGTAAATTATGGTGGAAAATAAGTATTTGGTCAATAACAAAAGTTCAACTCAATACTTTGTAACATAACCTTTGTTGGCAATGACAGAGGTCAAACGTTTCCTGTAAGTCTTCACCAGGTTTGCACACACTGTAGCTGGTATTTTGGCCCATTCCTCCATGCAGATCTCCTCTAGAGCAGTGATGTTTTGGGGCTGTCGCTGGGCAACACGGACTTTCAACTCCCTCCACAAATTTTCTATGGGGTTGAGGTCTGGAGACTGGCTAGGCCACTGCAGGACCTTGAAATGCTTTTTACGGAGCCACTCCTTCGTTGCCCGAGCGGTGTGTTTGGGATCATTGTCATGCTGGAAGACCCAGCCACGTTCCATCTTCAATGCTCTCACTGATGGAAGGAGGTTTTGGCTTAAAATCTCACGATACATGGCCCCGTTCATTCTTCCCTTAACACGGATCAGTCGCCCTGTCCCCTTTGCAGAAAAACAGCCCCAAAGCATGATGTTTCCACCCCCATGCTTCACAGTAGGTATGGTGTTCTTGGGTTCTTCTTCTTCCTCCAAACACGACGAGTTGAGTTTTTACCAAAAAGTTCCATTTTGGTTTCATCTGACCACATGATATTCTCCCAATCCTCTTCTGGATCATCCATATGCTCTCTGGCAAACTTCAGACGGGCCTGGACATGTACTGGCTTAAGCAGGGGGACACGCCTGGCACTGCAGGATTTGAGTCCCTCTCGACGTAGTGTATTACTGATGGTAGCCTTTGTTACTTTGGTCCCAGCTCTCTGCAGGTCATTCATCAGGTCCCTCCGTGTAGTTCTGGGATTTTTGCTCACCGTTCTCATGATCATTTTGACCCCACGGGATGAGATCTTGACCCCAAGGGAGATTATCAATGGTCTTGTATGTCTTCCATTTTCTTACAATTGTTCCCACAGTTGATTTATTCACACCATCCTGCTTGCCTATTGTAGATTTACTCTTCCCAGCCTGGTGCAGGTCTACAATTTTCTTCCTGGTGTCCTTCGACAGCTCTTTGGTCTTGTCCATGGTTGAGTTTGGAGTCTGACTGTTTGAGGCTGTGGACAGGTGTCTTTTATACAGATAACGAGGTCAAACAGGTGCCATTAATACAGGTAACGAGTGGAGGACAGAAGAGCTTCTTAAAGAAATCTTGGTTGAGAGCCAGAAATCTTGCTTGTTTGTTATTGACCAAATACTTATTTTCCACCATAATTTACAAATAAATTCTTTAAAAATTCTACAATGTGATTTCCTGGATTTTTTTTTCTCATTTTGTCTCTCATAGTTGAAGTGTACCTATGATGAAAATTACAGACCTCTCTCATCTTTCTAAGTAGGAGAACCTGCACAATCAGTGGCTGACTAAATACTTTTTGACCCCACTGTACCACCTACCTAAGCGTTGTTGCAGACCATGTACACCCTTTCATGGAAACAGTATTCCCTGATGGCCGTGGCCTCTTTCAGCAGGATAATGCGCCCTGCCACAAAGCAAAAAAGGTTCAGGAATGGTTTGAGGAGCACAAGGAGTTTGAGGTGTTGACTTGGCCTCCAAATTCCCCAGATCTCAATCCAATTGAGCATCTGTGGGATGTTCTGGACAATCAAGTCCGATCCATGGAGGCCCCACCTTACAACTTACAGGAGTTATAGGATCTGCTGCTAACATCTTGGTGCCAAATACCACAGCACACCTACAGGGGTCTAGAGGAGTCCATGCCATTGTGTAAGTCGCTTTGGATAAAAGCGTCTGCTAAATGCTGAAAATGTAAATGTAAATGCCTTGATGGGTCAGGGCTGTTTAGGCAGCAAAAGGGGAACCAACACAATATTAGGAAGGTTGTCATAATGTTATGCCTGATTGGTGTTTTATTATTGTTATTATTATAAGTAGTAGTAGTACACTTAATATTATTTTATCAGTAGTAGTACTAGTAGTAGTATTGAATAATAATACTTAATATTATATTTTTTAATATTATTATTAATAATAATAGTCCATCGACTAATGACTGACAGTTGAAATAATCAGACAGTCTTCTTAGTATAGACAGATCTTTTCATGCAGAGCTTTTCAGCCACTTTCACAAGCTTGTTCCGTCTCTCAGCACGACCCCAGCGGCCACAGAGCCCATCGGTGTGGGCGTAAAATTGTGTGTTAGCTGTAGAGCTTGTCAGGGTGTCTGCATGTACCTGACTAACACCTGGCCTCTTTGTCTCTGTTTCTGCAGGTTGAACATTCTGCTGGGTGGAATGAATCCGTTTTATTTCCACTTGGTGAACATGTGTCTGCACTGCGTGGTGACCACACTTCTCATGCACACATGCAAACGCTGTGTATTCAAGGATGGACGTCTGGCTTTTCTCACGGCACTCCTCTTCACAGTCCATCCCATCCACACAGAAGCAGTAAGTCATATAGCTATATTTGCATGTTCCCACTACTTATAGTTATGACCTTTTGCTTTTAAGACTTGCTGAATGCATGTCAAGAACGGCTGCAGGCTGTTAATTTGCTCATGTGTGTGCAGTAAGAAAAAGTAGCAGGGAGGTGAGTTTTGAATAATGAGATGATTTGCTGGCCATTTTTAAGTTATAAGGTGAAGTCTGTGTGTCTCCTTGAATTTGCCACGAATTGTTGAAGGCTACTTTATATCCAAATTTTTTTTTTAAATGCCATTAAGGTGGCGCAGAGGTCTAGTACACTGGCTTACCACTGCTGAGATTCAATCTCTGATTTATCGGCTGACCAGGCGTCTATACAATTGTGACAGGTTCTGTTTTAGGGTGGATGGCCTTGTGATGGACAGTCCAGGTTTTGTCACGGCTCTGATCTGGATAAAGTGGTTAATGAAAATTAAATAAAAATTCCACTATTACTGTGTGTAAGTAACATAAGAATTTCTGTAACTTTAGGCCTGCATTTGTTGTGTAGATGCTGTTTTTTCCTCTATGGACCTGGAAACCCACTGTCTTTCAGACCTGGGGTTCAAGTTTTTTCTGCTCCTAATATAACTGGTCCAAATCATTAAGGGTTTAATGATTAGTAAATGAGCTGAATTTGACGTGTTGAAAGCATGGAAAGTGTAAAGCTCTAGAAGAACTTTAGAACTGACATTAAGTAACCCTGGTACAGATACCTAGTATGGGTTATCAACATACACAATTGATTAAAAGTGAATATTTGTAGAATACTCACTCACTCACTCACTCACTTACTTTCTTAACCGCTTATCCAATTAGGGTCGTGGGGGAGGTGGTGCTGGAGCCTATCCCAGCTTTTCAGTGGTAGCAAGGCACATAGTACCACCCTGGACTAGGGCTGGACGATATGGCTAAAATTTATATCACGATATAACTCCTATTTTCGGTCGATACGATATAATTCCGATATAAAACACCAAAATTGGATGGCTGTACCTGCAAACCTCTTTTCTGGTTTCTGGCAAGAAATACAAGCTGAATACACCACTGAATTAGTCCTTCATCTCTTATCAGCTATTTCATCTGCTTCTTTTTCAACTGTGGACAGTGGCAAAGCCAGACAATTTCCATAGGGGTGGCCAGACTGAGACCACTGCTCACACAGGGGTGGCACAGAAACTGTCTGATACCTTATTTTTGTATGTGGCTAGTAGCTGTTGATCTAGTAGTGTTTTGGTCACTCACTTGTTTACCTATACAGGCAGTGAGTGCCATGTAGAATTACATCAAGCCTAGCATAATAAACTTTTTATTTTTTCTCATATTCCCTGTGAAAAACTAAAATATAGCCTATAACCTTAACAGAATTTCAAAGATATTCCTTTGCAATACTTGATCATTTGATTGCAAACTTGTGTGTACTGATGAGACTCATCTGCATATCGATCGAATTTGTTTAAAAATCATATCACCGTTATTGAAACATTTTCTATCGCGATATATATCGATATCAAATTATTGTCCAGCACTACCCTGGACGGGGCACCAGTTTTTATTTGTAGAATACATGTTGATTTAAAAAAAATGTGTACACTGCAACAATTAATTATAACACCAGAATATATTAAAACCTATCAGTTCTACACTGTTATACCAACCCAGTGGCTAGAATACTTGAAATGACATTCACTTTTTTGGCTCTTTTGTGAAAAAAGTGCACGTCATGATGCACAGTACTCCCACTGACTTTTAATCTGTCAGCATTTCATGCTTAGTTTTTTTTTCCATGAACAAAGGAGACCCAGTTTCAGTTTATTCACAAAAATGTACCAATACAAGGAAACATTTATATAATTAGATTTTAACACATCTAAGCACTATAAAACATCTCTGTGAATGTAATGGTTTAACTGTGAGATAAATGTAAGCATTGTAACCACTAGAAGCAAGTTAGCTGACTTGATTTTCTTCTGAATGGCAGAAGGACACTGTGGTGTTTTCAATTTTACTTTAATTTTATTCACTCATTCTGGTATTTTTTTGGCATACTTTTTTATTGTATTTTTATCAACTGCTTTATCCTGGTCAGGGTTGTGGCAGGCCCGTTTGCTCTTGAAACCACCGGGAGCAAGGCAGGAGTACCCTGGACTGGGCGTCAATCCATCACAGGGCTTTGGCCTTGCCTCCTCAGACATAGCCAGTTTTCTTTGTAGACACCCGGCTGGCTGATGGTATATAGCAGGGGTGTCAAACTCATTTTCACCGAGGGCCACATCTACATTATAGTGGCCCTCAAAGGGCCGATTGTAACGTATCCTGCTGTGATTGCAGTCTGCCTTTTAGGTCTTGGACAATTTGTTGTTTTTCTTGGAGGCTAAATTCTGTGTTTGGTTTCAAAATGCCACATTTTTACTGTATATTTATAATGTACACCGATCAGCCATAACATGAAAACCACCTCCTTGTTTCTACACTCACTGTCCATTTGATCATCTCCACTTACCATATAGAAGCACTTTGTAGTTCTACAATTACTGACTGTAGTCCATCTGTTTCTTTGCATGCTTTGTTAGCCCCCTTTCATGCTGTACTTCAGTGGTCAGGACCCCCACAGGACCACCACGGAGCAGGTATTATTTGGGTGGTGGATCATTCTCGGCACTGCAGTGACACTGACATGGTGGTGGTGTGTTAGTGTGTGTTGTGCTGGTATGAGTGGATAAAACACAGCAATGCTAATGGAGTTTTTAAACACCTCACTGTCACTGCTGGACTGAGAATAGTCCACCAACCAAAAATATATCCAGCCAACAGCGCCCCGTGAGCAGCGTCCTGTGACCACTGATGAAGGTCTAGAACAGACCTGGGCATTGTACGGCCCGCATGAGACATCCCCAACCGGCCCGCATGAGGTCCGTGGCAATTACAATTTAGATGTAAATAAATGTACATCAAACATGTATTACAACAGGATTGATTTTGACGGGAGCGCTGTGTCTTTAAATATCCGCAAGTTTCGATTTACGTGTGTACCGTAATGCGAACAGAACTGAGTGTGACTGACGGTGGAGTTTTTAACAAGACATGAAGTTCTGAAGTCAGATGTAACGCTGGTAAAGGATCAGAATTTAGGCTCTAAATCACTGTTACGGTACTAAACAGAAATATAAGAACATGAACGATGCAGAGCATCACACCTGAAGCTTCACTAACTAAACTGCAAAAGCAACAAGGACTTTTTATAAAGTTTAACACATCCAGAACTGAAGCAGTCAGGACCAGCTTTGTGATTTTAAAAAGAATATCCAACAATAACAAAGGACTGAAAAACAAATGAGACTCATTAGACTCAAAACAAAATAGTGTAAAGTTTAAAAACCTGCACCTTTCTGATTGTAACATCTAAACATTAACAGCTTATAAGAACTGTACAATGTACTGCTTTTTTATAAAGAGTGGGAAGTTGTAGCCTAGCGGTTAGTGGACTAGTAATTAGAAGGTTGCTTGTTCAAGCCCCACCACTGCCAGGTTGCTGCTGTTGGGCCCTTGAGCAAGGCCCTTAACCCTCAATTGCTCAGACTGTATACTGTAACTATATTGTAAATCGATTTAGATAAAGGCATCTGCTAAATGCTGAAAATGTAATGTAAATGTAGATAAAGAGATAAAATTAATATTGAGCAGAATTAAGTTCACCTTATTGGTCCGGCCCTCCACAACAGTCCCAGTTTCTTACGTGGCCCCTTGGAAAATTTAATTGCCCACCCCTGGTCTAGAAGATGACCAACTCAAACAGCAGCAATAGATGAGCGATCGTCTCTGACTTTACATCTACAAGGTGAACCAACTAGGTAGAAGTGTCTGTTAGAATGGACAGTGAGTGGACACGGTATTTAAACTCCAGCAGTGCTGCTGTGTCTGATCACGCCACCACCATGTCAGTGTCACTGCAGTGCTGAGAATGATCCACCACCCAAATAATACCTGCTCTGTGGTGGTCCTGTGGGGGTCCTGACCATTGAAGAACAGGGTAAAAGCAGGCTAAAACAGTATGTAGAGAAACAGATGGACTACAATCAATAATTGTAGAACTTCAAAGTGCTTCTATAAGGTAAGTGGAGCTGATAAAATGGACAGTGTGTGTAGAAACAAGGAGGTGGTTTTAATGTTATGGCTGATCAGTGTATATCTACATTTATATTGTACTCCTTTACCACAGACACGGCCTCATAACACGAGACGTACCGGTTTCTCTTCTTGAAGCACAAACTTGTATTCACTTTTTGGCACATGGTATATAGTGTAAAATTATTTATATAAGTTAATAATGTAAGGCAGAGATTTTAAACCTTTTCTGCAAGGTCTTACAATGTACAGGTATTATTACTTTACACAAAGACCCAAAAACAATAATAACAAAAGAAACAAACATAACCAAAACTTTTATTTGATTTATTATTATAATTTTTTTTATTTTATTTTATTTTATTTTTTTACTAAAAATAGTTGTAATGAACCCGCTCAGGTGGCACGGTGCACTCGTCAAGTGTGGGTGATAAGACGGTCGATTGGCTGTGCACGTGTCGGAGGAGGCGTGGAACGGCCTCGTCAGCCCCGACCAGGAGCAGGGACCGGCATTAGTGAGAGGATGATTGATGGGATGAAATTGGATGCGCTAAATTATTAAAAAAAATAATAATAATAAAAAAAAATTTAAAAAGAATAGTTGTAATGTAAAAACTAAAAACAAAAATTAAATGTTTTTGTCTTGCTAAGAGTCTAACTTTATTGTTGTTATTAAATTTTATATTATATAATGTGTAATCACAGGCTATGAAAGGCCATCTGGCTATTAAGGGAAAATGGAGAGAAACAGAAAGCGTGTGTGGGCGTGTGTAAAATTGAATGGTAGCGTTACTCTAGACGCTGATGGAACCTGGCCGTGGCACATGAGCCGAAGCCAGATCAGATAAACATCCTACATCATAAGCAGCAAACAGCAGCTGTAACTCATCGTTCCTACACAAATGAGAAAGACATTCTCACTCCTACAGGCGTGAGAGAGGAAAGTCTGTGTATCAAGGACTGTATATTCTCACACTCTTGTCGTTTTGATCGATTGGGAGGAGGCGTAATTACTGTCTGCACAAACATATTCGGTCTCAGAAGTAAACTTTTACACAGAGGAGACCCAGTTGTGTGTATCACTGTGTGTGGGGGTGTGTGTGGGTGTCTGTCCATGTAAGTTTGAGTGGGAATATGTGTGGCCATGCGAATGTGTTTGAGTTTGTGTGAGCAAGTGTGTGTGTGTGTGTGTGTGTGTGTGTGTGTGTGTGTGTGTGTGTGTGTGTGTGTGTCAGTGTGAGTGTGAGTGTGGAGGCGACCGTGTGTCTTTCAATATAATTTGAAAGTTTTTAGTGAATATTTTGCAAAGGTTACCACATGAGCTCTAATCTTGTTAGACTTGTTCTGTACATTTGTTAAAATTAAAAACAAGTCAAAACTAGAATTCTAAAAGCACTCCCTTTAGCTGTCCGCTCGCGGCGTTAACAGCATTGATTTACACTTGCTTGAGGTTCCTGAGCTGAAAGGCTCTATTCAGTGATACTGGCGCTCTCTGTGGACAATGTGCTGGCCTCAACACACAACCTGCTGACCATCTGTTTCACTTCCTCTCTGCTCACTCCCACCAACAAGCAAGCGTGATGTCATGCCATAAGAGAAGAGACTAGGTTTAGTTTTTTAGTTGGACTAAGTATGAAGCAGGAGTAGATGTGTAGAGCTGAGGTACAATCAGTGCTTGTTCTAGTTAACCCTTTGTGTAGTCGTTACATGCTGAATACTCCTCTTGTTTTAAGGGTCAGATTGACCTGTCTTCATTAAACCCCTAAAATAAGGCAGCTTCATTCAGTTTAAAACCCTGTTATATTATGCATTGAGAAACGACTTGTCATTTATCACAAACTTTGTGATTATCTGAGGTCACTCTAGGGAAAGTCATTGAGGGGATGTTATCTGCTGATAATCAGGCGGCACAGTGGGTAGCACTGTCGCCTCACAGCAAGAAGGTCCTGGGTTTGATTCCCTTGTGGAGTTTGCATGTCCTCCCTATGTCTGCATGGGTTTCCTCCGGGAGCTCCAGTTTCCTCCCACAGTCTAAAGACATGCAGTCAGGTGAATTGGAGATACTAAATTGTCTATGACTGTGTTTGACGTTAAACTTGAACTGATGAATCTTGTGTAACCAGTAATTACCTGTCCTGTCATGAATGTAACCACAGTGTGTAAAACATAACGTTAAAATCCTGTATTATAAATATTATCTTCACAACTTCAAAATCCAACATTAGCTTTAATGGCCAATTGTATTTATTTATTTAGTTTTTAATTTTTCCCCTTTTTCTCCCCCTTTAGCGCATCCAATTGTTCAATTTGCATCGTGCTTCCTCTCTGTCTATGCCGAACCCTTCCCTGACCGAGGAGATCAAAGCTAACCCATATCCCCTCCGAAACATGGGCAGCAGCCCTATGCATTTTTGCCACCCACACATTGATGAGTGTGGCGCCACCTAGCGTTGCATGCGGAGAGACACACCCTAAGGGCACTCTTCCTCATCTCTGTGCAGGCGCCTCTAATCAGCCGGCAGAGGTCGTAATCGCATTCTGACAGAGAGAGACCCACATCCTGTTCTTTGTCCCACCCCCCCAACTGAGCAACCGGCCAGTCGTTGCTCATACAGCCACTCAGCCTCGAACCGGCCTCGAAGAGCTGGATTCGATACGACGTGTTTTTTTTACCGCTGCGCCACCTGAGCAGCTGTATTTTTAAATATTCTACTGTTTTTATATGTTTTCATTACAAATCATATAAGCAAAGCAATAAAAGTGAGGATGAATATTTTACAATTTTACTTGAATTTCAATACTTCCTAATCTTTGGTATGGTCATATTTCTAATAGATGAACGATGGCTGCAAACATATTCACTTAAACAAGCTTCTGATGATGAGCCCATGTGGCGTAATGGTAAAAAACCAGCGGCGCCTGTGTCTGGGGGTTCAAATCCCAGGCTTTGTGGCGGCATAGCACTGCGAATGATTGCCACCATGTCCACACTGCAAAAGCGTACTGAAACACAGCAAAGTAACCGACATGATCAAAGGAATATGAACAAAGCAGCTGTGTGCATGTAGTAGAAAAATGAGAGGGATTAGAGCTGACCATGATGTCCATGTGTGGGTCTGTCTATGGATTTTTATTAGGCAGGGTTGAGTCTGACTCAGTTGCAGCTGCAGTAGAGGAATTCCTGCAGAATTAGGTAATTGGTTGAAGAAACAGCTTGAGTGCTTCAGATCGCCAGCAGTTAGCAGATGTGTGTGTGTGTGTGTGTGCTGGGCTTGCATGATTTGTAATTATTTGAAACATCGTCCACACAGTCACAATATCCAGTGACTCCAATTACAATTCCAATAACACACATTTTAGCCTTGCACTTATTCTCTGTACTAAACTATATATAATGTTACTTGCTGATTAGTTCTGCTTTGTTAGGCTTTTTTGGGACAGTGGGAGCCTAGTAGGTAGAGCTTTGGGTTGAAAGGTTGAGGGTTTGAATCCAAGCTCTGCCATGCAGCCACTGTTGCGAACCCTGTCTACTCCAGGGGTACTGTACAATGGCTGACCCTGCGCTCTGACCCCAGCTTTCAAAAACAAGCTGGGATATGCCAAAAAAAATAATTCTGTTGTACTGTACACGTGTATACACTGATTAGGCATAACATTATGACCACCTCCTTGTTTCTACACTCACTGTCCATTTTATCAGCTCCACTTACTTTGTAGTTCTACAATTACTGACTGTAGTCCATCTGTTTTTCTACATACTTTATAATCTGCTTTCACCCTGTTCTTCAATGGTCAGGACCCCCACAGAGCAGGTATTATTTAGGTGGTGGATCATTCTCAGCACTGCAGTGACAATGACATGGTGGTGGTGTGTTAGTGTGTGTTGTGCACAGCTGGACTGAGAATAGTCCACCAACCAAAAATATATCCAGCCAACAGCGCCCCGTGGGCAGCGTCCTGTGACCACTGGTGAAGGTCTAGAAGATGACCAACTCAAACATCAGCAATAGATGAGCGATCGTCTCTGACTTTACATCTACAAGGTGGACCAACTAGGTACAGCATAAAAGGGGGCTAACTAAGCATGCAGAGAAACAGATAGACTACAGTCAGTAATTGTAGAACTACAAAGTGCTTCTATATGGTAAGTGGAGCTAATAAGTGAGTGTAGAAACAATGAGGTGGTTTTAATGTTATGGCTAATTGGTGTATGTATATAAGACAAATAATGGCATTCTATTTTATTCACACATTGATGATATGGGCTTAATTTGTTTGAGCAAAAAACAGACAGGGTTAAGGGCCCTGATTAAAGGCCCAACGGTGGCTGCATGTGCATGGCAGAGCTGGGATTCGAACTCTCAACCATTCAACTGCAACAAGGCTTCTGATTTTACCCTCCAGTTCACAGATATGCATTGCCATCATTTTTTTCTGGATTCTCCCCCCTTTATCTCTCAATCTAATCATTTCCCGTTCCTGATTGTAAATCCGCTGCCGCTTACACAGCTGCTGATCTGATTAAGAAGAGCCTGTGACCACACTCCCCTTCCCACACGTGACCAATCGAGCAACTTCTCATCAACTGCCAGTGTGGGGATCGCACGCACAGCTGTATCACGCATAGATATATCACTCATTGACACACTCCTTCCTGAATACAGGAAAGGACATGCCACATTGTGGGATCTGCTACACCCATGCCATCACGGAAATCAACACCTCTCTGTTGCATCTAGGATGGAGGAAATATTTAACTGCACAAAAGCGGAGACTCCTTAATTGCTCCTGAAAGCACACATATAGACTCAAAAAGGCATCGCCTCAGCTAAGTGTTGCACTGTAACACCCACCCTGCCCATCCCCCCCATCATCCCCGGTGATGCAGCTTAGCTTGTAACAGTTCCTGCTATAAAAATGGCCTAAGGTATGGTGCGGCATTAAACCCACATCAATCAATAAATCAATAGCCGTCTAGATCCGCTCCTAATTCAAATATTAATATGCTTGTTAAAAATACAATTACATTCCGTTTTTACCAGTAGCATTGTTGATTGTTGAAACTTGACATTTATTTCATTTACCCAACCCAACTCTTTACTGCCATTTATTTTAATGTGATTACAAAGTTGTTGTGTCTGCTTGTATCTGCAATAAAACACAGTTTACCAGCACCGGCAGCTGATTATTGCTCAAACAAGGATGGATGTAAAAAAAACCAAAAAACAACAACACAGGTAATTTACATTTTTTATGAAAGGTGGCATGTAAGTTTGATAAGCTAATTATCTGTCTACTGGGACATCCCTGGTCGTGTATGTGTGTGCTTTTGTTATTAATGTATTTATAAAAATAGCCCAGCAATTTTTTTGTTTCTCCATGCAAGTGTACAGTCTAAACTTCATTTTTGTGGCTTTATTCACTGTAAATGTCAGTTATTCTTAGGGGACTTTAAGTAAAGCTGTGGGTTACCAACTAGAAGGCAGTGAGTTTGAAACTTGGCTTTGTTTGGAACTGTTGGGCCCTTGAGCAAGGCTCCTAACACATTCAGCTCCAGGAGCTCTGAATGAACAGTTGTACTGTACACGTGTGTGTATATACAGTCAAGCCGGAAAGTCTGCACACCCCTTTCCCATTCTCCATGTTTTATTAAGATACAGACTCATTCTATAATAGATTGAATTAATTTTTTGCCTCAAATATCTACACACAATCACCAATAATTACAAAGTGAAACGGGGTTTAGAAAAAATCATTTACTGACAAAAATCATCTATTTAAGGGTTACATATCTGTACACACCCTTAGCCTAATACTTGGTTTATGCACCTTTGGCAGAGAATCTTGTTTCTCAGGGTTTGAAAATCCTCTAGGTGCCTTTTGGCAAACTCCAAGCGGGCCGTGGCATATAGATCGGCATCGCCTATCGGCCGATCGCACTGAAAGGTGATCGGCGATCAGAATCGGCCTCAAAAACACTGATCGGTCCATCTCTACCCAAAAGTGAGCTGAGGTGCATTTTGTTTTTACTGATATTGCTTGAGATGTTTCTACAATTTAATTGGAGTCCACTTGTGGTAAATTCAATTGATTAGACATGATTGGGGATTTCCAACACCTGCCTATATAAGGTCCCACAGTTAACACAGTGCACATCAGAGCAAGCCTTGGCATAGATCTAGAGAAGGGTACAGAAAAATTGCTGCAGCTTTACAGGTCCCAAAGGGCACAGTGGCCACCATCATTCTTAAATAGAAGAAGTTTGGAACCACCAAAAATCTTCCTAGACCTGGCCACGTGGCCAAACTGAGCAATCGGGGAAGACGGGCCTTGGCTAGGGAGGTGAGCAGGAACCCGAGAATCACTCTGACAGAGCCCCAGTGTATCCTTGTGGAGATCAGAAGATCAACCATCCAGGCAGCACTCCACAAATCACACCTTATGATACAGTGGCCAGACGGAAGCCACTCCTTAGTGAAAGGTACATGACGGCCCGCTTGGAGTTTGCCAAAAGGCACCTAGAGGATTTTCAATGGTTGCAGTTTTTCGTTTTAAAATAATGAGTTTAATGACTGCAATTTTGACTGCATTTATGTAATTTACTGTTTTTCCGTGTTAAAATAATTAATGGTCTACATTTAATGATTGCAGTATTTTCACTGTATTTGTTTAATTCACTGTTTTTTTCGTTTAAAACATTAAGGGCTATGTTTAATTATTGCAGTATTGACTGTTTAATTTACAGTTTTTTTGTGTTAAAATAATTAATGGTCTACATTTAATAATCGCAGTTTTCTGATACTCACTGTATTCAGCCGCATGCATGGTGTACTCTTAAGTGCCGTATCAGATTAGTAGTGTTAAATGTCTTTGTTTTGGTTCCCCCGCGAGACACGTTGGTTTTACAAATTTTACAAAACGTCCTGGATGAGTCTGTGTCATATACGGTAAAAAACTGCCAGACTGACGACATGTTTCCTGTCCGCATATGCAGCTGAACACCATAATCGGGATCGGCTCTCGGGGATCGGCTACATTTGAGAAATATCGGGCGATCGCCGATTGCATATTTTGATTAAACATCGGCCGATACCGATACATGATCGTTCCTCCCATCTCTACTTTTGGGTGTCATATCAATGGGTGTGCACACTTGTGTACATATGATATTTTACATTTTGTTTTTTAATAAATTAGCACAAATTTCTAAAAACCTGCTTTCACTTTGTCATTGTGGGCTATTTTGTGCAGAATTCTGTGACAAAAAATAAACTTAATCTATTATAGAATGAGTCTGTAATGTAATAAAACGTGGAGAAGGTGAACGGGGTGTGCAGACTTTCCCGCTTGACTGTACATACACTATGTACATACATATATACATACATACATACATACATACATACATACATACATACATACATACATGATCAATAAAGGCATTCCATCGGACCTGGATTATCATTTTATTATTATTCGACTGAAAAAAGTAAGTGGCCACACAGCAACTCTACTCACACAGCAGCTCGATCACATTTCAGGCACGGTGTTTACGGAGAATGTTTCTACATTAATATCTGTAGATCTGTAACAGAGATTTTGGAACCAGCCAGGTTACCTGCTTCAGTCTGATGCTATGCGTGATGAATAATAAACATGATATGAGGTGTATTAATTCATCCTGGAGTCTCTGTAGCTTATGGATTCCCTGTTCAGTACCCGTCTGCTTATGAATTCTGCATGCATGTTGTTTATCTGGCTGCTGTCAGAATCACATGCGTAACAGTTGGGCAGGTTTTTACTGTTGTGACACTAGAAGTGATGCTGGGCATTTTAAGTGCCCTGTAGGTTTTTGTGTAAAATGCCCATTTAACATTGAGAGCTACTCACCGAGCTTGTGTTTTGTGGTGGTGTATGAGTTCAGACTGCAGCGGGGGATGGGACACAGAGCCTGACAGATGTTGGAAGTAGAGAATGTTTTCTCTGACGAATAAGAAGAATCTCTTCATGTCAGTGTTCTAGTGGGTACAGTGCCACCCAGAAACACAGGACAGGAATATACCCTGGACACACTTCCACACTCACTTTCACCTAGAGACAGTTTACAGTAGTTAGTTTTGGGGGGCACATGGATATAAGAAGAACATGCAAAACTAGTATACAGTGGTACCTTAAAATTCGATGTCAATTGGTTCTGGGAGTGGCATTGAGTTTAAAAGGCGTTGAGTTTCAAGGTATTTTTTCCCATAAGGATGTTTGGTAAACCTGTTTGTGTTTTATGGTCCCGTGGAACTGCATTATATTTTAGGCTAATATAAAATAATGGAGTTGTTTTTGACACTTATACACTGAAAGTAACACAAATATAATATAAAAACACTGAAATACAATTAAAAACAGTTAAAAATCAGTTAAAAGTACAATAAAACCTGCACTTTACCTTAACTTCTTTATTGTTTTCTTATGCTTCTTAATTAGTGGAGAGAACTTATAAGCAGTAATAATTAAGAGAGTTTTAGTGTTTCTATGTCATTCTTTTAATACATTAATTCACTTTAAGTTTTTTTTTTTATGATAAGCGTTTTAGACTCTCTCTCAGAAAAGCTGATTTACACATTTCTCAGAACCCTGAGCTGTAACACAAGTTTAAAAGTGAAACAGGAAAAAAATGCAGCGAAACAGATACATGTGGAGCTTTCAGAGTGAATCTGATGGTTATTCCACCCAAAGGGTACAACTTTTTTGATGAAGGGTGTCGAGTTGGGATGTTGAGTTACAAGGTACCACTGTATTAATATTTATTATTGCTTATCCTTTAGATCTTTCATACACAATATTAACGAAAAGCTTTTCTTTCCTAGAAATACCATGGTTGGAATTATGGAGGGGGGGTTGACCCTCCTATTTCATACTTGGACCCCCAAAAAGACATAAAAACAACAGTTTGGAGGGTCATGGTAACTTTTTAGAAACTGGCTGATGTTAGCATTTATTAATATGCAGTTGACACAGTCAAATTCAGTAACTCAGATATCAATAAGGTGTATTAAACAAGCTGGATAGATAACTACTTACATTACCATACAGTACCTTCTCTGGCTTGCACAACTGCAAACTTAATGAAGACACAACCTAATAATGGGAGTGAAGGCAGGTAAACAAGACGAGAAATTGTATGGTTCACTTTAGGGTTGTCTGAAATCCTATTCCCCTAGGTTGACAGTGTTGTATACAGTGAAATACAATGGCACCTGTGAAATGTAACAGAAATATATTCCCATTCATATTTTATGTGTTTAAGCTTGCCTGAGTAACCAATTAGTAACACTAAAACATCAGCCATGACTTTTTGTTTCACTACGATTTATATACGAGGTTCCACATGCCTACTTTTCCTCAGGCATAACTCTCTCACTCATTGATTGTTATGAGAATACAATGATGTGTGATAAAATCTGATCGAGTGTCGAATTTCTACTGTTGGAGCATTAATGAAGCTTAAAGCAACTGAAGATATTAGGGATCTCTTGAGAGGTTTGAGTGGCCAGAGAACCACAAAAGATGACAGTCAGGAAATTGCAAACGTTGTTTGTGAGGATTGCCAGAAAAAAAGCCTGACAAACTCAACTCCTGAAACATCTGCTAAATTGTAGGTGACTCATAGTAAGAGCATGTTCTATTGTCATGTCAGGTAAGACCAAAACAGTCATGCAAAGAAGTACTTCATCCCCACTGCATAGAGGTCAGTCTTTAAAATTGTGGGCTTTTTTCCCCAAAGGAGACAGCTCGTTCAGATACTGTATATTATAGGCTCAGAACCCGCAGTTATTAAATCAAAGCCTGACTGCCTCAGTTAATTTTAAGAATATTAAGACCTACATGTCCTCACAGTGTTGTACTGTGTATGCTATCCTAAAATCCCTGTAGTTCATGTCACCATTACATTACACATGCTGAGCTATAATACCTTATGTAAGAAGTGATTAAAATATTTGGTGTTCACTGTTCACATGTGTGTAGTGTTGAGCAGGCTTTTGCGCTGACCATGCCATTGCTTCCCATGGAGTTGGGCGGTGCCACCAGCTCGCCACTCTGCTACCTGCATCTCTGCACAGATTTGCCTCAAAGGGAAATCTTATTCAGCTTTGTATTACTGCTGACTTCTGTAAAGCACCACCTGTGAGACTAATTGTTTATATGACATAGTCAAAAACGAAGCACAGACATGGTGGAGAGAAACTGATTCTCACTGCTTCACAAAATGCTGAACTGTTGCATTCCATTTTAAATCAGAACCGTGGGATTGTGTGAAAAATACCAGGTTTGCATTTCATATTAACCCCATGTTTACTAGTCCTGGAATCACTTGTGGCTTCGTAGCTCTTTAATCACATTTAATGAGCCCTTTGATTGAAGCAATAAAGTTTGATGAATATATTTCCCTTTTTTATCTTCTCAGGTCTGCAAAAGGCAAGCACTGTAAAGCTCACATGTTTTAAACTAAATGCATTTTATACAAAACTGCATGTGAATAACCTATCAATACTGTTATAAACTGATCAGCCATAACATTAAAACCACCTATTTGTTTCTACACTCACTGTCCATTTAATCAGCTCCACTTACCATATAGAAGCACTTTGTATGTAGTTCTACAATTACTGACTGTAGTATGTACTGACTACATACTTACATACACAGCAGCACTGCTGGAGTTCTTAAATACCATGTCCACTCACTGTCCACTCTATGAGACACTCCTACCTAGTTGGATCACCTTGTAGATGTAAAGTCAGAGATGATCGCTCATCTGTTGCTGCTGTTTGAGTTGGTTCTCTAGACCTTCATCAGTGGTCACAGGGCGATGTTGACTATTCTCACTTCAGCAGTGACAGTGAGGTGTTTAAAAACTCCATCAGCACTGCTGTGTCCGATCCACTCATACCAGCACAACACACTAACACTTCACCACAATGTCAGTGTCACTGCAGTGCTGAGAATGATCCACCACCCAAATAATACCTGCTCTGTAGTGGTCCTGGGCATACAAGGGGGCTAACAAAGCATGCAGAGAAACAGATGGACTACAGTCAGTAATTATAGAACTACAAAGTGCTTCTATATGGTAAGTGGAGCTGATAAAATGGACAGTGAGTGTAGAAACAAGAAGGTGGTCTTAATGTTATGACTAATTGGTGTATATTTTGGATTAGTTTCATGCTGCTCAGTGGCACAGCCAGCAGAAAGCAGTATTGCCATGTATCATGTAAAAGGTGTTAACCCTGCTGTAAGCACCAAAATGTGCTCAGCCTCACTGTGAACAAAGCACAAAAGGTTCATTATATAAAAGCAGCCTTATACTGAATTGAAGGTGAACAGTAGAGCCTGGCATTAACATGGGACACGACCCAGCAGGTGTTAATAGATGATTGCTGCTCAGTCTTCAAATAGCTTACCACACTATTGTTAATTCCAAAAGTGCTACCAGATTTCATCTTTTTCAATTTTCACACTTTTCCACTTTAACAGTGTGTGATTTTTACTACTTTAGGTTTTATCAAATTTCAATTTTTGCTTGAAACAGGTGGATGAATAAACTCTTCTGTGTTTATTGCCTTTTGTAAGATACAATCTTGAAGAAAAAAGAGTTCTCTGCTCTGTATAGCTGCGCTACAGCTTCTTGGTGGATGAAACCTGCTGTCAAACTTTTATATGTGATCAGAATTTTGAACTCTCCAACAAAGACCTTTTGCTGGTTATTTATATCCACATAGCAAACCTCTCAAGTCTAGTGCATTGAAGTGAAATCTTACTATCATTTCTTTTATTTTGCACCAACTGCTATTTAAGCCTGGGGCATTCATGTCATGATTATTGGAAACAAGTCGATAAAATGAACTTTACTTTATTGCTTTGATTTTATTAGACATCTTTTGTTATGTTGATGTAGTGGAATCTAAATGCTAGGGCATCTTTCTCACTAAATAACCTTGCTTCATGAATTGATCGCTTTTGTTAGGAGTCGGTCCGTCCCCTTGGTGGACACCAGGGGGGGCCGATCCGCGTCTCACTCAGCTGACTCCGGTGCTTGCACGGACAGAAGCCGTTTGACTCCCTCTGTGCCCACCAGGGGGAGCCAAGCGCGTGAGACTCCTCTCATTGCCACCCGAGGGCGGGTTCGTGGTAGTTCTACTAGGGGGAGCAGAACTACAAAGCCCAAGCCGCCCTCGCGCAATCAGCAGCAACGGGGAACACCTGGCTGAGCAGGTACTTAAGGGAACGCTTAGCCAGGCATCCCCGTCACACCCTCTTTTGTGCTCTCTTGCACGGTTCGTTAGGGATACTGGTAACGCGAGGCCTCATAGAGGGTTCGCGGTAGACCTACGGTCGAGGTAATCAAAGTGACTCAGGGACAGGTCAGGACCGGTGTGACTACTATGCATTTCCCTAATTAAACTTGGGAATTTGCCCTTTAAGTCTCTTCTCTTTTCCTGTGCTCGTTGTGTCGCTTAACGTTCCTCGCTGTGCTTTCTCTGCATGGTCGCTAGACAGACCAAGCTCAGTTCGTCCCGCCCATGAGCTCGGGGTTTTCCGTACTCATCGGTGGTGTTCACGAGCGTATCGCCTCTCACTCGGGTGTGGGCGTAACGCGTTAGAATTCTCTCATTAATCCACTTTTGGTTAAGACGGGTTTATATTTTAGCCTGCTTCTTTCATAATTACCCCTTTGTTTGATATCGCCTTTAAATAGTCAGAGATAGAAAGAATTAATCTCTTTATTTACAAAAGAAGCGATCCTTTGTTTGCCCTTCATATTGCTCACCAGCGCCGTATTTGTTAGTGGCGCTGTGGCGCATCCGGTTAAGTCACCGCGGGTTAGTATAGGACGGCGTCGGTTCGAATCACACCGAGGCGCGTTTCAAATGCGCATCACGATTCGGCTTTTGGTCGTGTCTGGTGTAGCGAACCGGGCTCTTTAGCCCCCTTTCTTTTATATCTCGTACTTAGTTGGGCTCGCCACTTCAGAGTAGTGAAACTTTTGTTATCTTCTCTTTTTCAGTTGGCTTGGGCTCGCCCAGCCCCTTTCCGTTCCGCGGTTTCATTTTTTGTCTTGAAGGGGTTCTCTGAGTTCTGCTTCGGATCGACTCTGCCCCCTCAGGGCGACATACACCCCGCGATTGAGTCCACCCATCAGTAAATCGTAACAGCTTTGCTTTGCTATTTTTACAGAGAAGATAAATTGTTAGTAAATTTGGTTGTAGCGTGTTGCAGGCATCAAATTATAAATACAGTGGACCCTTGACTTACGTACTTAATTGGTTCCAAAGGGCTGTTCTTAAGTCAAAATGTTTGTATGTTAAACCTATTTTTCCCATAAGAAATAATGTACATAGAATTAATCTGTGCCAGACCTCCCAAACCACCCCCTTACCTAACCTTTCTAAATGTCTTAAATGGTGTTTTTGTTATAAATACAAGTATATTTCCCTTAAATCTTAAATTATAGAATAGATATTCCTGTAATAAACAATAATAAACAAAAATACACCGTACATAATACACCATCACATACACCATAATACATTTCCTTCTTTTTTTATAAAATGTATCTACCAGAAACAACAATAACTCTCATATTTCTCTCATATTTCCTTTATTTCAGTAGTATTGTAGTTTGTAGGTATAATTGCGTGAAAGAAAGAAAACTTTACTTTTTCTTTAGTTCCTTTAGTTCCTTCTTCTCTCTCACTCACTGTCCCCTCTGTCCAATACACCGTGACACCTACTGGCAGGAGTAATTATACAACAAAGCAACGCTTTCTCTGCAGCTTCTTTTTGGCCATTTTTATACAGAATTTTACGAAATATAAAGAAAATACCAAAAAAAAAAAAACACTGTCTGCTGTCCAAATGTTTGCTCACTGTATGTGTATATATATATATATATATATATATATATATATATATATATATATATATATATATATATATATATATATATATATATATTTAGAGAGAGAGAGAGAGAGATCCGAAATTTGTTTGTACGTTAAGTTGAAAAAGATTGTTCGTAACCCAAAATGTTTGTATGGTAAACCGTTCGTAACTCAAGGGTCGACTGTAGTCTTTTTACGTTTTTATGTCATTTTCATGTTTTACACCTCTTTATCCTGGTCAGGGTTGCAGCAGGTCCAGTTTTCCCGGAATCACAGTGCACAATGCAGTAACACACCCTGAACTAGATGCCAATCCACTGTGGGGCCTCAGCCATGGGGTTTAAAGTTCCATCATGCTGCCTTGTAATCTTACATATTTGAGTGACAGAGCTTGTTGAAAGCTGATATATTTAACAAGCAAAAACAAAAGTGAACTGTTAGATTGAGTGTATTGTAAACCCCTCTCTTCATAATGTGTGTGTTCCAGGTGTCAGGAATTGTTGGAAGAGCAGACATGCTGGCCTGTTTGCTGTTTCTTCTGGCTTTTCTCTCCTATATTAGGTAAGTATGTGTCCCACTCTTCATTCCATCTGTAGCTTCTCATTATCTCACATTTTTTCATCGCTGTTGTTTCCAAATTTCATAATTATTTTATACACTGATTGTACTTTTCATGTTTCTCCTGCAGGAGTGTATCAGGGTGCAGTTCACCCGACTCATTCCCATCCACGGTGTCTCCATGCTTTCTGGTTCTCACTTTGTTCCTGGGCACCAGCGCCATGTTGGTCAAAGAGACAGGCATCACAGTCTTCGGAGTGTGTGTCTTGTACGATGGCCTGGTGATCTGCCGCAAACCCCTCATCTCGTATGTAAACTCTGTGTGCATCTGTGTGTGTTTTGAAATAACCTGTGTGCAGTTTGTAACCGTGCATTCTAAACTAGCATCAGTGAGTTTTCCTGGTGAGGAAATGGGTGTACATGAGACTGGCAACTGCTGGGTAGTATGTGGGTGTTCATGCTTGTCAGCAAGTACTCTGCTAATGCTTTCTAAATCCAGGGAAATCCAGACTGGTACTCCTGCGCCAAGTCAGAGACTGGCAGCATTTATCAAAGCCATAACATTAAAACCACCTCCTGGTTTCTACACTCACTGTACATTTTTTAGCTCCACTTAACATATAGAAGCACTTTGTAGTTATACAATTACTGACTGTAGTCCATCTGTTTCTCTACATATTTTTTTAGCCTGCTTTAATCCTGTTCTTCAATGGTCAGGACCCCCACAGAGTAGGTTTTATTAGGTGCTAGATAATTCTCAACACTGCAGTGACAATTACATGGTGGTGGTGTGTTAGTGTGTGTTGTGCCGGTATGAGTGGATCAGCAGCAGTGCTGCTGGATTTTTTTTTTTTTGTAATACCACATCCACTTTGTAGATGTAAAATCAGAGACGATCGCTCATCTATTGCTGCGGTTTGATTTGGTCATCTTCTAGACCTTCATCAGTGGTCACAGTACGCTGCCCACGGGGCGCTGTTGGCTGGATATTTTTGTTTGGTGTACTATTCTCAGTCCAGCAGTGACAGTGAGGTGTTTAAAAACTCCAGCAGTGCCGCTGTGTCTTATCCACTCATACCAGCACAACACACACTAACACACCACCACCACCATGTCAGTGTCACTGCAGTGCTGAGAATGATGCATCACCCAAATAATACCTGCTCTGTAGTGGTCCTGAGAGAGTCCTGACCATTGAAGAACAGCATGAAAGGGGGCTAACAAAGCATGCAGAGAAACAGATGGACTACAGTCAGTAATTGTAGAACTACAAAGTGCTTCTATATGGTAAGTGGAGCTGATAAAATGGACAGTGAGTGTAGAAACAATGTGGTCATAATGTTATGCCTCATCGGTGTATTTATATAAACAGTGTATCACAAAAGTGAGTACACCCCTCACATTTCTGCAGATATTTCATTATATCTTTTCATGGGACAACACTATAGACATGAAAATTGGATATAACTTAGAGTAGTCAGTGTACAGCTTGTATAGCAGTGTAGATTTACTGTCTTCTGAAAATAACTCAACACACAGCCATTAATGTCTAAATAGCTGCAACATAAGTGAGTACACCCCACAGTGAACATGTCCAAATTGTGCCCAAATGTGTTGTTGTCCCTCCCTTGTTTCATGTGTCAAGGTCCCAGGTGTAAATAAGGAGCAGGGCTGTTAAATTTGGTGTTTTGGGTACAATTCTCTCATACTGGCCACTGGATATTCAACATGGCATCTCATGGCAAAGAACTCTCTGAGGATGTGAGAAATAGAATTGTTGCTCTCCACAAAGATGGCCTGGGCTATTAGAAGATTGCTAACACCCTGAAACTGAGCTACAGCATGGTGGCCAAGGTCATACAGCGGTTTTCCAGGACAGGTTCCACTCGGAACAGGCTTCGCCAGGGTCGACCAAAGAAGTTGAGTCCACGTGTTCGGCGTCATATCCAGAGGTTGGCTTTAAAAAATAGACACGAGTGCTGCCAGCATTGCTGCAGAGGTTGAAGACGTGGGAGGTCAGCCTGTCAGTGCTCAGACCATACGCCGCACACTGCATCAACTCGGTCTGCATGGTCGTCATCCCAGAAGGAAGCTGACGCACAAGAAAGCCCGCAAACAGTTTGCTGAAGACAAGCAGTCCAAGAACATGGATTACTGGAATGCCCTGTGGTCTGACGAGACCAAGATAATCTTGTTTGGCTCAGATGGTGTCCAGCATGTGTGGCGGCGCCCTGGTGAGAAGTACCAAGACAACTGTATCTTGCCTACAGTCAAGCATGGTGGTGGTAGCATCATGGTCTTGGGCTGCATGAGTGCTGCTGGCACTGGGGAGCTGCAGTTAATTGAGGGAAACATGAATTCCAACATGTACTGTGACATTCTGAAACAGAGCATGATCCCCTCCCTTCGAAAACTGGGCCTCATGGCAGTTTTCCAACAGGATAACGACCCCAAACACAACCTCCAAGATGACAACTGCCTTGCTGAGGAAGCTGAAGGTAAAGGTGATGGACTAAATCCAATTGAGCACCTGTGGCGCATCCTCAAGTGGAAGGTGGAGGAGTTCAAGATGTCTAACATCCACCAACTCCGTGATGTCATCATGGAGGAGTGGAAGAGGATTCCAGTAGCAACCTGTGCAGCTCTGGTGAATTCCATGCCCAGGAGGGTTAAGGCAGTGCTGGATAATAATGGTGGTCACACAAAATATTGACACTTTGGGCACAATTTGGACATGTTCACTGTGGGGTGTACTCACTTATGTTGCCAGCTATTTAGACATTAATGGCTGTGTGTTGAGTTATTTTCAGAAGACAGTAAATCTACACTGCTATACAAGTTGTACACTGACTACTCTAAGTTATATCCAATTTTCATGTCTATAGTGTTGTCCCATGAAAAGATATAATGAAATATTTGCAGAAATGTGAGGGGTGTACTCACTTTTGTGATACACTGTATATATATTTATATAAAATAAAGCTGCCGTTTAAATTTACACGCATGTAGTTATAGGCATAAAATCTAATTTTTCCATAACACGTGTTTTAGCCACAACAGTTGCTAACAGGTATAATAAATCAATTATTAGGAAATAATAAGGAATTTAATATATTAAAAAATTATATAATAATTACATTTATTAGGAAATTATTATAATAAGATGGTACTCACTGTGGCGGACATCTTTGTGTCAGTTTCCCGTCACCAATGCTATTAAATTTTTTTCTTCAATTAGCATTTCTTTTAAATGTACAACAGTTAGATATAATAGAAATCCACTCCTTGATATCAGTAAATTTCTTGATGAACCATTCTGACTTTGACTTAATGCTATGTTCGGACTCCACTGACTCCATCCGGCAAGGTGAGGCCCAGTAGCACCGGCCATGGGTGACTGGCGCAGACAGAGCAGCCTCATGCTAAGCTAAAGGCTAGGGCTATGTGATCGCCACTACCTAGCCTGCTGCTAGCTAATGTTCGCTCCATCGAAAACAAGCTGGATGAGCTGGGAACTAGGATTATAACCCAGCGTGAGATCAAGGAATGCTCTGCTCTTATCCTCACAGAGACCTGGCTCTCGGACAGCGCACTGAACTCAGCGAACCAGCTCCAGGCACACACTGTCCACCACAGGGACCGCACCTCAGCATCGGGAAACTGACAAAGAACGGCTGTTAGTGAAATGCAGACCCTTCAGTCTCACAAGAGAGTTCAGTGCAGTATTTTTACTGGCTGTCTATATTCCGCTACAAGCAAACTCTGCAGAAGAGATGGAGCGTCTGCGGGACACAGTCAGCAAACAAGAGAAAGCACACTCAGACATTAGCTGCGTCCGGAATCGCATACTTACAGAGTACATACTAGATTGGAGGAAGTTTGCACTACTCGGCTGGTAAAAAAAGTACATACTTTCAGTACAGAAGTGTGCAGTATGCACACAACACCGCTACGTACTACATGCGCCATCTTGCCAACGTCAAGTGATGACGTAAGGACGTGATGACGTAATATCACCATAGTTACAGACTCATTACAAACCCCACTCGCCAAAATTTTGGATATTTATTGTGTTTTTGTTATTTATTCGTCTTTAAAATGTTTTATTTTATTTATCTTACTTACACTTGTGAACAGAGGACTCCGTTTTCCGCTATCTTTCTTGTTTCTTCTTCCGCTTCGAACGCCTACGCAGCTCCAGTTGCATTATGGGATACATTAGCGGACCGCAAGTGTGCATCGCTTGCATACTCAAACATGGCTGCCCAATAAGTAGGTCATCCGGGTACTTCTCGCGTACCTCTTTATTTATACTATGTATTCGGACATACTAACCGCTCTCGCGTCCTCGTTTCGCGTACTATTGAGTATGGAAGTATGCGATTTCGGACGCAGCTATTGTGTTTGCCGTAGCTGGCAATTTCAACCACTGCAACCTACAGACTGTTCCTCCTCGAGTACCACCAACATGTGAGCTTTCTGACGAGGATTAGTAAAATTCCCTGACCAAGAGTACATCACCATGAGGGGGGCCTACAAGACAGTGCCCTGGCTGTACTTCAGACAGTCTGACCACATCTCTGTTCCTTTATCCAACCTACAAACATCTTCTCAAGCAATTCCCCAGTAAGCAAAAGGGTTAAATGTGGAATGACACTGATCTGGTGCTACAAATTACGTTTTGTCACGTTTTGTAGCGATTAAGAGCCGAGTTTTGATCGCCGAGCGAACGCCGAGTTGCTCCCGAGCCGGCAAATCTAGCACCGACCAGTCGCCGAGCAAAGATCAGGGCAAAAATCGTGTAGTGTGAACTAAGCATTACTTGTAATCTCTCGGCTGGACCACTGCAACTCCCTTCTAGCAGGTGCTCCCATGTCCACTATTAAACACTTGCAACTCATTCAACTGGCTTCCTGTAGCTGCCCGCATTCAGTTTAAAACACTGATGACACCTTGGAGAACTCTTCACACCCCGCTGTATACCACGCAACCTCAGAGCCACTAGTCTTGCTCACCTTGATCCTCCACCCAGAACTCAGGGAAGACAAGCATTAAGGCTCTTCTCTGTACTAGCACCCAAGTGTTGGAACAAACTTCTTCTGGCTTTCTGAACATCCGAGTCTCTCAACGTTTTCAAAAGACGATTAAAAACCTCTTAACTAAACACTAAGAACTAACATGTACCTACTAACGCTCTTGTTCATTTCTTTTCTTGTTTTTTTTTAACACATTTTCTTCCCATTTCACTCAATTTTGTGTTCCGCTGCTGAGAGATACCAGATTGCATCCGAGGAGAGCACGTCGCTGTATACGCCTCTTCCGACACGTTCACAGCCCTTCTCATCTCTTCTTTCTGCACAGGAGTCTCTTCCGCCAATCAGGGTCCTTACACAGCGTATGAAGAACCACCCACCCACACATAGTCCGGCCCCCACCCTGCAGATACGGTGGCCAATTAGTATCTGCTTCAGGCACTGCCAATTTTGCCTGCCAGATGGCGCCCAGCCGACCGGTGGCAACACCGAGTTTCGAACAGAGGAGTTCAGAAACTCGGTGCTGGTGTGCTAGCGGAATATCCCTCTGCGCCACCTGGGCACCTCTTATTCATGTCTTATTTTCTTTATTTCTTAAGTGTTTTCTACTTAAACTAGAGTAGGAAATGTTGACTGTGGAAGCACTTCTGTAAGTCGCTCTGGATAAAATACCGAAAATGTAAAATGTAAATATACTCCAATCAAAAACCCTGGATAAGCTGTGAAGTTTGGTCCATGCAGTGTGCTCGCTCCACTGCATGTCTCAGGCAATACAGAAGACTACAAAAGGGCATGGTCTGCTTAGAGCTCTCAGAAAGGCTAATGATGATTACCAGCATAGAAGCAGGGTGGTTGCAACCAGCAATGCCTTACTGCCTGATGAGCTGAATAAGTTATTTGCTTGCTCTGAGGCCCTGAATACCAACCAACAGAGAGGTGTTTGGCCACAAAGTGCACACAGAACACATCACTCACTAAGTCACTGGCAGATGTGCATAAGGCTTTGAGTAGAACAAACCCACTGAATGCAGCGGGCCGTGGGCATAGTCAATGTTTGCTCAACAGAGCTGGTTGTTTGCAGACATATTCGATCTATCTTTGGCGCAAGCTTCTGTGCCCACTTGTTTCAAGTCCACCCCCATTGTGCCACTCCCGATGAAAAGCACAGTGACCCGCCTGAATGCCTATCGTGAGTGAGTTGCACTCACTCTGATTGTGATTAAGTACTTCAAAAGGATAGTCATGACTCATATGCAGACTATTCCGAACCCTCTGTACTATCTGCAGTTTGTGTACTGTCAGAATCGGTCCTCTGACAATGCACTAAGCATTTCAACACAGTCATCCCACACAACCTTTCTGAATAGCTCCTCTTTCTCTAACCGACACTCTCACTTTGTAATCTGATGCTAAAGTTCCTAACAGAAAGACCCCAGTCAGTCAGGCAGCTTGGCAAATGTGCATTCAGCACAAAAACTTTAAGCACAGGGATCCACCAGGGCTGTGTGCTGAGCCCCATGCTGTTCACTCTTTTTATGTATGACTGCATAGTCTCCCAGAACAACACCATCAAGTTTCCCAGTCATCCCACACAACCTTTCTGAATAGCTCCTCATCCTCTAACTGACACTTTCACTTTGTTTTCAGGTGCTAAAAACCCTAACATAAACACTCCAGCCAGTCAGGCAGCTTGGCAAACATGCATCCAGCACAAGAGCTTTAAGCACAGGGATCCCCCAGGGCTGTGTGCTGAGCCACGTGCTGTTTACACTTTTCATGTATGACTGTGTAGCCTCCCAGAACAACACCACCAAGTTTGCTGATGATACTACAGTCATTGGACTGATCACTGGTGAATATGAGCTGGCACACAGGAGGCCGGTGTCAGATCCTGGTGGTCTGGTGTCATGACAACAATCTGTCCATTAATGCAGACAAGTCCAAAGAGATAATCGTTGACCCAGGAAGGAGGGAGGAGTGGCACTCGCTATACAGGGTGACCTTTAAATTCCCTGGCGTTCACATCAGTGAGGATCTCACCTGGCTTTACAACACATGGCAAATCATCAAGAAGTCCAAGCAGTGATTGTACTGCATGCTAGCCAAAATTCTCAGCATTCTTTGTGTGTACGGTCTAGTGTTTTTTCCAGCTTTATAGTCTGGTATGGAAACTGCATTGCTCAGGACAGGAAGACCTTCTACAGGTGATCAAAACTGCACAGTCCATCTCAGGAGTAGCTTTTTTACTACAGGACTACCATACTACTGTACCAGGGCCATTAGGAAGGCACTCAACATCATCAGGGACTGTACACACCCCCAAAACAGCCATCGCACACTTCTGCCATCAGGAACATGCTACAAGAGTGTGAAGTCCAGGTCAACGAGACTCACAAACAGTTTCTATCCACAGTCAATCAGGTCTTGTAAACAACTCCATCAGCACAATGCTTCCTTAGCGGTAAAGGCAATCCCAGCATTCTGTGTGTGGCAGACGAATGTGGAGCAAAAAAATTCTCATTGATTTTTAATTTGTATAAAGGCGTACAAGTGTAATTCAGTCTTGTCAGTGACAATTGAACCTTTTTCAGTACACAGAGGGAGATATTAGCTGGCATGCTAGTGGGTTGTGCCACCTCAGCCCATTGGTTTGAATGGCCTGAGGATAACTGTGTTATGTCTTATTAGAATCCTCTCTGCTTAGGCAGCTACCTAGGTAGGCAGTAGACAGCAAGGCAGCTTACTAGGTTTTGCTCAATTTATACTTCAGGTATTTGATCCTGCTCTCATTCGTAGAGAATTTCACGAACAACTTAGCAGTGACATCGGCACGAGCTTTCAACCCGCTTTCCTGTGGGCTGTTACATTAAATTAACTCCTGTCGTCCATCAAAATCAAACATGGGCAGGAAAAGCAGTTGCATCCTTAGAAGCGCAGTAGAAGAGTGGGTTTAGCTGGGCAGACTTAATAAGAGGAATTGTATTGTATTGTACTTTTGTACATTTGTAGTACTTAGCAGATGTTTTTATTAAAACCTAATAGCTATCCTAATACCTAATAGATAAACAAATCAACTCTGTGGTAAGGAATAGCTTCTTCCAGATCAGAAATATTGTGAAGATTAAGCCTTTTCTCTGCTATTCTGACCTGGAAAAAGTTATTCATGCATTCATTTCTGCAAGAATTGACTACTGTAATTCTCTGTATATTGGGATTAATCAGTCTCTGTTGCGGCGCTTGCAGGTAGTCCAGAATGAAGCAGCAAGGTTACTGACTAATACCAAGAAAAGAAACCATATTACACCCGTCCTTGCCTCACTACATTGGCTGCCTGTTCAGCACAGGATTCATTTTAAAGTGCTTTTATTTGTTTTTAAAGCGCTTAATGGTCAAGCCCCGGCTTATCTCGGTGGTATGCTTTCTCCCACGACCACACCGCGCTCTTTAAGATCAGCCACTCAGAATTTGTTGACTGTTCCTAGGTCTCGTTTGAAGCTAAAAGGTGATCGTGCATTTGCAGTTTATGCTCCGAGGCTATGGAACACTCTACCTCCTACTATTCGACAAGCACCTTCGGCCGCTGTTTTTAAATCACTCCTAAAAACATACCTTTATAAGCTGGCATTTGAACAGTGAGGAGCTGTGGTAATTATAATTGTTTAGTCTATTTTTATCTGTTTTATTTTGTCTCTTACTCTGTATTTTTATTTGGTTTTACTTTTTTAACATAATGTTGTCTTATGTATGCTTGTTCGATGTACAGCACTTTGGTCAACGTAAGTTGTTTTAAGAGTGCTTTATAAATAAAATTTACTTACTTACTTACTTACTTACTATCAATGTCCCAACAAGCAGTAGTCCATTACCATAACATCTGAGCTACCAGCTGCCTCTTACCATTGATGTATTATTTTATTTAGAAAAATATACAACCCCAAATCAGAAAAAATTGGGACAGCATGGAAAATGCCAATAATTTGGAGTTTCTTACATTTACTTTGACTTTTATTTGATTGCAGACAGAATGAACCTGAGATATTTCATGTTTTAACTGGTCAACTTTATTTCATGTATTAATAAACATTCATTCCTGCATTTCAGGCCTGCAACACATTCCAAAAAAAGTTGGGACAGTAAAGCATTTACCACTTTGTAATGTTGCCATTCTTTTTCACCACACTTAAAAGACGTTTTGGCACCGAGGATACCCAAGTGATTTAGTGCTTCAGATTTTATTTTGTCCCATTCTTCCTGCAAACACGTCTTAAGATGTGCAACAGCAGTCCAGTACCCGTACCCTCTTCTTCCACAGCCATGCTTTTGTAATGTGTGCAGCATGTGGTTTTGCATTGTCTTGTTGAAAAATGCATGAACGTCCCTGGAAATTATGATGTCTTGAAGGCAGCATATGTTGCTCTAAGATCTTAATGTACTTTTCTGCATTAATGCTGCCATCACAGAAGTGTAAATGACCTTTACCAAGAGCACTGACACAGCCCCATACCATGACAGACGCTGGCTTTTGGACTTGCTGATAACAGTCTGGATGGTCCTTTTCGTCTTTGGTCCAGAGCACACGGCATCCATTTTTCTAAAAAGAAGAACTGGAATGCTGATTTATCTGACCACAATACACGTTTCCACAGTGTGATGATCCATCCTAGATGCCTCAGAGCCAGAGAAGTTGACGTTGCTTCTGGACGTGGTTAACATAAGGCTTCGTTGTTGCACAGTAAAGTTTTAAGTGGTATTTGTGCATGTAACTCTGTATTGTAGTGCTTGACAAAGGTTTGCCAAAGTAATCCCTCACCCATGTGGTTATATCAGCTATTGTTGAGTGGCGATTCTTGATGCAGTGCCGTCTGGGGGATCGAAGATCACGGGTGTTCAGCTTGCGCCCTTGGCCCTTACGCACTGAAATTCCTCCCAATTCCTTGAATTGTTTAATGATCTTATGCACTGTAGAGGGAGAAATACGCAAATCCCTTCCAATCTTACTTTGAGGTTCATTGTTTTTAAACATTTCAATCATTTTCTCACACATTTGTTGACAAACTGGAGATCCTCTGATCATCTTTGCTCATCAAAGACTCAGCCTTTCCTGGATGCTGCTTTTGTACCAAACCATGATTACAATCACCTGTTTGGAATCACATCATTATTTAGTTTTTTCACCTCATTACTAGCTCTAAATTGCCCCCGTTCCAACTTTTTCTGGAATGTGTTGCAGGCCTGAAATGCAGGAATGGAGGTATATTAATAAATGAAATGAAGTTGAGCAGACAAAACATAAAATATCTTGGGTTCAAACTGTCTGCAATCAAATAAAAGTCAAAGTAAATGTAAGGAACACTGCATTTTTATTGTATTTGCATTTTCCATACTGTCCCAACTTTTTATGATTTGGGTATGATTTGTATTTCCCAGTTTGAAATATTTCCAATACATGCTGCTTCGAAATACAGTTAACAATGTAATATTGTTATTGTGTAAGATTTCAGCTAGAAATTCCTCTTTGCTCACCTAATAAATTTCACCCTGGCTGAGGTTAAATATTTAGCACCAGTCAAAATAATTGTTTGAGGCCGCTCTCCCAAAACACAGAAGTATTTCCTGTAAAGCATGCTTCTCATTAGCCACTTTGATGTTTTCAGTACTGATTGGCTGGTCGCACTGATAAAGAATGTACAAAACAAATCTCACAATTACAGCTTGCCTAGTTCCTTATGCTGTCCCTGGGATTTGCAAGCACTTAAGCATACAAAACAAACAAGCAGTTCTCTGCAGCACTACGATGGCTCTGACTTTTATTTCTCACATTTGTGTTTTATTTTTTAATTTTAGAAAGTGGAATGTCTGAGTCATTAACTAAAGCCTATTGTTTTAAACGCCAGTTTCTCAGTTGTAATTTTTTTTGGCACTTGTACTACCCCCTCACTGGCTGATTAGGACTGAGTGCACAATCCACAAATGCTTAGTCACCTTCTGCATCTTTTGACCTGTCATTAACAGTGCCTCACAAAAAACCACAGTAAGCCACACCTTAAATATCCCCAAATACCCCTAATGCTTATGACTTGACCAGAAAACCGATTGACCCACTCCTCCCTCAGGCACAGCCATTTGTGGATGTTTAGCCACTGGACCAGGTTGATAGCACCACCTGGGAGTCAGACTCGAGAGCTCAGGATTAGATTGCTGCACCATTCAGGAGCTCGATTAAATAAAGCTTTAATAAATTGGACACTCATGTTGTAGCAACAAGTCTTATATGAGGGTTATTCAAAAAGGTTCACTTTTTAACTCTATTTATAAAAGTTTCAAAAACAAATTACATAACTTTTGTACATGGTCACCTTTCGATGCATTTTTCCCAGCGCCATACCAGCTTTTTAATGCCATCAGCAAACAATGTTTTTGGTTGAGCACGTAGCCACTGATGCACCGCTGCTTTTACATCATCACATGAAAATCTGCTTCCCCTTAAAGCTTCTTTGAGCATCCAAAAATGTGAAAATCAGATGGCACTATTCCAGACTATAGGCTCTGTCTGTCTCTCAGAAACGAACAATTACTACTCCTCAAACCCGCACCGCTTCTAACAAAAATATAAAAGTGCAGAAACTTTTTGAAGACTCCCCATACATCTAGCCTCCAGTCTTTCATGTTGGTGGAATCTGTTGTCTTTCAGAGTGGATGTGCTGTAGACAGCCAGAAATAATTAGCAATGGTCTTGGCAGAATACAGCACACATTAGTCACGCAGTCTGATTGGAATACATTAGTAATATAGTCAGACCCAGAACATTTATTCAATTCCACAGAGTGCACAGAGCCTTCAGCTTGGAGGCAGAAATGTAACGTCTCAATTTCTACAGGTTATGCAAATCTCAGTTTTACATGCTTTACATAGTGTATCACATTCCTGAATAGCTTCAAGTCATCCAGCTACAAAACAACAGAATTGTCAACATACTTTATTAGTCTGTGAATTGGTTGTCTAACAAAGAGATCAGCAATCAAAGGAAATGAAAAGAATACTTCAATCAAGTAAAGTCAGTGACTTGTTAGTAAGGAATTCTGTTCAGAAAATGTATTTGTCACATAAATACAAAAGCAAGAATGAAAGCACATTTTAACATCAAATTAGAACACCACCAATAGGTCACGTCTGTGTTGGTTTCCTCCAGGTATTTCATTTTCCTTCTGGCAGAAGGTGGACTGGTTACCCATGTGAGTCAGTAATTGCCTGTGATGAATTGGAGTACATCTGAGTAGGCTCTGGACCCAGCCCAACCATGTTCAGGATGGAGCAGTTTAAGAAGATGAATAATTGAATGAATTCATTTATTACAGAACTTTTATTGATCCACCACAGCAGTCAGACATACACTGATACTGACAGTATTGGAAAACCCTTTCTTATTGTTGAATGAATGCCTCAACAATCGCTAACTAGTGTAATAAATCAATTATATAAAGGAAATTATATGCCTCCAATTTTGCAGCAGCAGTTTAGCAAAGTTCCTTTCCTGTTTCAGCATGACATAAAGACATAGAGAAAGTCCAGTGGTCTGCACAGAGCCCTGACCTGAGCCCCATCAAACAGCTTTGGAGTGAACTGGAACATCAATTGAGGCTTTTTTTTTTCAGTGCCCAGCCATACAAATGCTTTTTGACTGAATGGGCACAGATTGCCACAGACATACTTCAGAATCTTGTGAGAAGTCTTTTCAAAAGAGTAGCTGTTAAAACTCTATTTTAATGTCTTTGGTTTTAGAAATGTGATGTAGATTAAGCTTGTGGTCAGATATTCAAAACATTTGGCCATATAGTGTACAACAAACTAAACTTGTGTACATGGGGACTTTCTCCAGGTTCTTTGGTTTTCTAGCTGCCAAAAACATACAGAAAATGAATTAACTGATGTCAATTGTCCCCTAAGGTGGCACAGTCGCCTCACAGCAAAAAGGTCCTGGGTTCGACCCACAGGTGGGGCGGTCCAGGTCCTTTCTGTGCAGAGTTTGCATGTTCTCCACGTGTCCGTGTGGGTTTCCTCCGGGAGCTCCGGTTTCCAACCACAGTCCAAAAACATGCTTAGGTTAATTGAAGACACTGAATTGCCCAATAGGTGAATGGGTGTGTGTATGTGTGTGTGTATGTCTGTCTGCCCTGCAATGGACTGGCACCCCGTCCAGGGTGTTACTGTATACCTTGCGCCCATTGAAAAGCTGGGATAGGCTCCAACACCCCCCGCGACCCTGATTGGATAAGCGGTTAAGAAAGTGAGTGAGGGAGAAATTGTCCTCTTGTGTAAGTAAGTCAGGAGCTTAGACACAGCTTTTTGTGTCAGTAGTGGGGCCGATTATTCCAATGGCACCACTAAGACTGGAACTTTGCCAACCAAATGCCTCACCAATTTGTCCTTGGTACCCAGACCTATCCAGCCATATTTGCTGTGGATTTTATTTCTATTGAAACAAATGCATAGATTGTCTATTACTTTATATTTCAGATAGAGTAGTATTGCAGCTGGTACTGTGAGTGCTGTAAAAAAGCATAAATACTGTACATCTGTGCATGTTTACTTTCCTCCAGTTTCTCTTCCTCTAGTCTGGCTGCATTTAATTGCTAGTAGAAGTGAGCAAGTGTGATCTTTACTGTTAGTGGAAATACATGAAATAAAGAAATGCAATAAAATATTAACATTTCCATTTTCGGCATTTAGCAGACACTCTTATCCAGAGCAACTTACAGAAGTGCTTCCACAGTAAACATTACCTTACTCTAGTTCAAATAGACAACCGTTCAAGGATACAAATCCGCTGTAACCCTGTTAGAACCAAGGTACAGTGCATCCGGGCAGTATTCACAGAGCTTCACTTTTTCCATATTTTGTTATGTTACAGCCTTATTCCAAAATTGATTAAATTCATTTTTTCCCTCAAAATTCTACACAAATTGAGCTCAGGTGCATCCTGTTTCCACTGATCATCCTTCAGATGTTTCTACAACTTGATTGGAGTCCACCTGTGGTAAATTCAGTTGATTGGACATAATTTGGAAAGGCACACACCTGTTTATATAAGGTCCCATAGTAGACAGTGCATGGCAGAGCACAAACCAAGCCATGAAGTCCAAGGAATTGTCTGTAGACTTCCGAGACAGGATCACATCGGGGCACAGATCTGGGGAAGGGTACAGAAAAATCTCTGCAGCATTGAAGGTCCCAGTGAGCACAGTGGCATCCATCATCCGTAAATGGAAGAAGTTTGGAACCACCAGGACTCTTCCTAGAGCTGGTCGCCCGGCCAATCTGAGCGATCGGGGTAGACGGACCTTAGTCAGGGAGGTGAGCAAGAACCTATGGGCCACTCTGACAGAGCTCCAGCATATCCTTGTGAAGATGGGAGAACCTATCAGAAGAGCAACCATCAGCAGCACTCCACAAATTAGGCCTGTATGGTAGAGTGGCCAGACGGAAGCCACTCCCTAGTAAAAGGCACATGATGGAGTTTGCCAAAAGGCACCTAGAGGATTCTCAAACCCTGAGAAACAAGATTCTCTGGTCTGATGAAACCAAAATAGAACTTTTTGTCTGGAGGAAACCAGGCACCACTCATCACCTGGCTAGTGCCATCCCTACAGTGCAGCATGGCAGTGGCAGGCAGCATCATGATGTGTGGATGTTTTTCAGCAGCGGGACCGGGGCGACTAGTCCTGATAGAGGGAAAGATGAATGCACTTATGTACACAGAGATCCTTGAAGAAAACCTGCTCCAGAGCGCTCTGGACCTAAGACTGGGGCGAAGAAGGTTTACCTTCCAACAGGACAACGACCCTAAGCACACAGCCAAGGGAACAAAGAAGAGGCTTTGGGACAGCTCTGTGAATGTCCTTGAGTGGCTCAGCCAGAGCCCAGACTTGAACCTGATTGAACATCTCTGGAGAGATCTGAAAATGGCTGTGCACCAACGGTCATCATCCAACCTGATAAAGCTTGAGAGGTTCTGCAAAGAAGAATGGGAGAAACTGCCCAGAGATAGGTGTGCCAAGCTTGTAGCTTCATACTCAAAGACTTGAAGCTGCAATTGCTGCCAAAGGTGCTTTAACAAAGTATTCAGCAAAGGCTGTGAATACATACCTGTATGTACATGTTATATTGTTGTGTTTTATTTGTAATAAATTTGCAAAAATTTGTTTTTCAGTTTGTCATCATGGGGTATTGTGTGTGTAGAATTTTGAGGGGAAAAATAAATGTAATACATTTTGGAGTAAGGCCCGGACCGCCCTACCTGAGGGTTGAACCCAGCACCTTCGTGCTGTAACATAACAAAATGTGGAAAAAGTGAAGCGCTGTAAATACTTTCTGGATGCTCTGTATAAGAAGAAGAAAGATTTTTAATAGTATTCAATCAGACAAAGATAGACTTTAAGTCAGCAAAAGAAAGAGAGTTTAGTGCCAGACGTGACATCAGCAGTCATTCCTTTGAGAGATGAAGCTTTAGCACACTGCAGTTCCATCTCAATGTTCCCTGAGAAGGGAAGGAGGAAGGATTTTGGCTATATCGCTCACTCCTACAGTCAATTACCTTTAAAATATTGAAGAATCTAAAATCCTACAGGCAAGTTAAATGATGAATTAGATGGAGCAGGTCAGATGAGTGAAATTAATATTTTACGTTTTATGTATCTTTTTATTTTCTGCTGCTGTGGTTTTATAATTACTCACTGCTGTAATATTAATCACACTTCCTTGTAGGCCTTTCATGTTGTACAAATGTCCAGAATTCCAAAATAGTTGGTACATTTTGACTAATGCAAGAACTGACAAAGCTACAAAAAAATTACTTTTAATGTTTTTTTTAATGCATTTTCTCCCCATTTTCCTCCAGATTTAGCGCACTCAATTTTGTCTTCCGCTGCTGAGAGATACCAGATTGCATCCGAGGAGAGCATGTCGCTGTACACGCCTCTTTCGACACGTGTACAGCCCTCCTCTTCTCGCACCTGCATTCTGTGCAGGCGTCTCTTCCGCCGATCAGGGTCCTTACACAGCGTATGAAGACCCACCCACCCACACATAGCCCGGCCCTCACCCTGCAGATACGGCGGCCAATTAGTATCTGCTGCAGGCACTGCCAATTATGCCCGCTAGATGGCGCCCAGCCGACCAGTGGCAACACCGAGTTTCGAACCGGGGAGTTCAGAAACTCGGTGCTGGTGTGCATGCGGGATATCCCACTGTGCCACCTGGACTTTTAATGTTTTGACCTACCAACTCGATTGTACTGTGGTACCTTGCAATTCGACGTCCTCTGAATACGAAATTCAATAAATCTTTGAAACTCGACGGCCTTTGTGGAGAAATTTGTACCAGTAAACTTGACTTTCCCTTAAATCAGACGTGTTCAGCCTTTAAAAATGTTTTTTTTTTTTATTTAATTTCAAATTAACAAAGAACAGACGTATATAAAAAAACAGTGAAACCTGCTCTTTACCTTTTACTTCGTTATTGTTTCTTTATGCTTCTTAATTGTGGAGATGCTTGATCTTGGAATACTGTATTCTTTTCATTAACAGGAAAACATACCCTGAAACTCAATGCCTTTAAAAGTTGACACCAGTCCCAGAACCAATTGACGTTGAGTTTCAAGGTGAAATATATAGCCACATCGGCTTGGGAGTACTTTTAAAAACCATTGTCACTTAATACAGTTCACCACTGTGTCAAGAAATACAACAAATACAACCTGAAACTCTTTTACACAGAAAATGTTATATAAAGAACAATCCATACAAAGACAGTGGAGTCCACAAATCAGATTGTTTGTAGGAAAAATGGGCATGGGAAAATAATGGCAAAAGGGCCATCTGCAAAAAGTGCAAAAGCCAACATCAGTGCCCACAGCGTGGGTGACTTGCATATGTGTGAAGGTAGCATTGACACAGAGGCTTATATTACATTTTAAGAGAGACGTGCTGACAACAAGGTGACATATTTTCCCATGATGTCCATGGTTATTCCAGCAAGTCAATACCAGGTGTCATTCTGCATGCACTACAAAAGAATGGCTTCATAGACACGGAGTGTATGTAATTGACAATTGGACATGAAGGGCCAAAAACATAAAGGTATCAATTTAGAAAATATTCCAAAGAAGACAGTGTACTGAGTTTCAGAAGCATAATGGCTGCTGTGGGAGGAACACACACTCAGACTCATTAGCTCTCTCCTGCACTTCTGTACCCGCATCCGTTCTCACACAGCATCTTTTGTTCTTCTCACTTTTCATTTTTAGTCACAGCTGCCACACTGTAATAATATTCAATGCAAATTCTTCACAAGAATTTCTCATATTTAATGTGTGGCTGGGTGATATGGTGTAATATACTTTTTAACAATAGAATAATGTCTGAACTAGGGACTGGGTGCTGCCAGGGATTTTGGGCCCTATCACCCCATTTGTTATGTTTTATATCTTTATATTTTCCAAATTTAACACTTGATGTGACACTGATATTTATCTAAGAAAAGTCTTCTACAGTTCAAATTAACTTTTTATAGAAAAACATCTGCACAGGCGTCTCTTCCGCCAATCAGGGTCCTTACAATGCGTATGAAGATCCCACCCACACATAGCCCCACCCTAGCAGATACAGTGGCCAATTAGTATCTGCTGCAGACACTGCCGATTATGCTCGCCAGATGACCAGTGGTGGCAACGCCGAGTTTCAAACAGAGGAGTTCAGAATCTCAGCGCTGGTGTGCTAGCGGGACCTGGGCGTCCACCAAACATTTTTGAGATGATGCTCTACAGTCCTGTGGAAAGTCCTTTAAAAAAACAGTCGTAAAGCTGCATAGTTTTGGAATTGGATGTGCAACAAGCTCATGTGTCCACATTAGGGGTGGGCGATATGGCCTTTAAATAATATCACGATATTTTGGGATATTTTTGCGATAACGATATTCACTAGCGATATTTAAGAACACTTTTTTAAAAAGTTTATTTTAAAAACACTTTTGTTTTGCATACAGTCAGGAAATCTAAGGTACAAATGTTACTTATATATCACTTCCACCGTGCGTATTTTACCTTATATTGTTTATAAGTTACCTTAAAAACACAAAACATTGTAGTTCTGATAAATTCTGACTAATTACAGTGTTTATATTTTATATTATTACAGGCTGTATTTGTATTCATATTGACATTTATATTAAACAAACCAGCAGAATCTCACAATCACATTTATACTAAAGCAATAAGCCACGAGAGGCCGTGCGTTACTGTGATTTTAGCACGGGGATGACTAAAACTTCTTTCCCGTGCTAAAATCATAGCAGTAACGCACGGTCTCGAGTGGCTTATTGCTTTTATAAAACGGCGGTCAACATAAAATACAATAAATACAACAATGTTTAATTCATAAATGTATTTATTGTGTATAAACTTACAATAAAGCATTCTTCCGCGACGCCAGGTAGTTCGATTAACAGTGTTGCTAGGCAACATGAGGGCGAAAATAACATTAACTTTTTCTTTTCAGTGGCGTATTAATATGGAATGATGTGAGGTGGTCCTAGGTGTGCGTTTATCGGGGATTTTACAACGACTTCGAACGCGGCTCAGCCAATCAGATTTTAGGACCGGAACTATCCGTTTTATAATGTCCGTTTTACTTCAAATAAATGAGCATCGAAAAAATCCCGAAAACTTTCAATATTTGATAATGCTTTGCTATCATTGCAAAATGAAAGCGCACGGTAAACAGCAGCACCGCGACCCAGATCAACCACACAGCAGTATAAAATCATAACCGCAGCTTACCGTGGAGGCCATCTTGTATATTTCCAGAATATTTCCAGAATATAAAAATCCATATTTAAATGTGTTTATCCACCTAACTAATGAAAACTGTCTTAGATCATTTAACCTAATTTATTCTCTTGGCTGTCGTGGTTGAAAGCTGAAACTGGTAATTCGTTCACTGTCGATCTGTCAATTATACAACAACCAATGAAGAGAGAGATGCCCAAAATTTATATTAGGAAGCTCTGATTGGTTTATACATCTAAATCTCTTGAACTGGAGTTGTTTTGCCCACAGAGTGAGCAAAACAAATGAATCTTTACCATAGATAAGAGCACAGTTTTCTGATTCGATTCCAATGAATAATTCGTCTGAAAAGAGTCGTTTCTGACTCATTGACTCAGTGATTCAGTTTCCATGCTTATACGCGAAGGAAAGCGTTCCACTTAGCGCTTTTGTTTTTTAAACGTTCTCAGATGGTAACCTGTGTATCCTATGTTCGTTCACTGACAGTTTTTGGCCTCACATCATTCTCAGACTCACGCAGTGACTGACACTCCTCGTACTCACGCGGGTGCTTTTGCTTTAGGTGGTGAAATAAATTTGATGTGTTGCCACCTTTTGTCGTCACGGTATTTTTGCACGTTTTGCAAATTACAGTCGTTTGTTTGGAGTCTGACCTGCCAAAAAACTTCCACACTAGTGACGTAGCTCCCCTTTTAGGGACTAGTTCGTGCTCAGTGCTAACTCTGGTACTACTCTCTGCATTGGTCGCCATTATTTCACTGTTACGCGCTTGAGAGTGAGTGACGCGCGTTTGCTAACAATATCGCGATATGGCAGAAATCATATAGAATTTACAACTATACTGGTATTATAGTGAACGATAATGTATCGCCCACCCCTAGTCCACATACATTTGATCATTTAGTAAATAAATAAGTATAAGTACATTTCAATTATTTTAAATGATTCAAATTCAGTATGTAAGTGCTAAGACAGCCCTTTCGGTTCTGGGTCTGGGTGTGTGTGTTGGTTAAGAGTGAGAGTGTACTCCCCGACTACTAGGAGGGGAGGGGAGCTACTACCTGACTGTGAAATGTAGGTAACGAAATGAATTAGGCTTTTTGATGGATCCATAATTGATGGAGAACTGTGTCACTGATTAATAATCTGATTAAATTCATCTCGCCATGTAGAACCAATTCATTAATCAACCTTTGTTGTGTTTTTTTTTTTTTCAGGCACCTCTCACGGTCCAAGCTAAAGAAGTTTATCCAAATCTCTCAGCCTTTCATCAAACGAGCATGTGTGGTCTCAGTATACGTAAGTGAGATTATTGCACTGTTTTGTATGTTTCCAGAATCATCTTTTTGTTTTAAAGCTGTGTGTATATGTGTGCTTTTTTGTAGGTGCTGTTCATCCTCTCTGTTCGCTTGTGGGTCATGGGTGGCTCCATGCCTCTGTTTTCAGAACAGGACAATCCAGCATCCTTCTCACCATTGCTTTTAACCAGGCAAGCTTTAGCACTTTCACCCATAGTCTTATATCAAGATTATATCATGATTATGACAACATACACACACACACACGTATATACGAGGGTTCTTCAAAAAGTTTATGCACTTTTTAAAATTCTATTTATTGGGAATTTCAAAAACAAATGACATCACTTTTCTACATAGTCACCTTCTGATGCATTTTCCCAGCAGTGTACCAATTGTTTATTGCCATCAACAGAAATGTTTTTGGTTGAGCGCGGAGCCACCGATCAGCCATAACATTAAAACCACCTCCTTGTTTCTACACTCACTGTCCATTTTATCAGCTCCACTTACCATATATGAGCACTTTGTAGTTCTACAATTACTGACTGTAGTCCATCTGTTTCTCTGCATGCTTTGTTAGCCCCCTTTCATGCTGTTCTTTAATGGTCAGGACCCCCACAGGACCACCACAGAGCAGGTATTATTTAGGTGGTGGATCATTCTCAGCACTGCAGTGACAATGACATGGTGGTGGTGTGTTAGTGTGTCTTGTGCTGGTATGAGTGGATCAGACACAGCAGCACTGCTGGAGTTTTTAAATACCGTCTCCACTCACTGTCCACTCTATTAGACACTCCTACCTAGTTGGTCCACCTTGTAGATGTAAAGTCAGAGACGATCGCTCATCTATTGCTGCTGTTTGAGTTGGTCATCTTCAAGACCTTCATCAGTGGTCACAGGACGCTGCCCACGGGGCGCTGTTGGCTGGATTTTGTTGGTTGGTGGACTACTCTCAGTCCAGCAGTGACAGTGAGGTGTTTTAAAACTTTATTAGAATTGCTATGTCTAATCCACTCATACTAGCTGGCTAAAAAAATTATGCAGAGAAACAGATGGACTACAGTCAGTAATTGTAGAACTAAAAAGTGCTTCTATATGGTAAGTAGAGCTGATAAAATGGACAGTGAGTGTAGAAACAAGGAGGTGGTTTTAATATTATGGTTGGTCTATATCTATCTATCTATATATATCTATATATATATATCTATATATATATATATATACAGTGTATCACAAAAGTGAGTACACCCCTCACATTTCTGCAGATATTTAAGTATATCTTTTCATGGGACAACACTGACAAAATGACACTTTGACACAATGAAAAGTAGTCTGTGTGCAGCTTATATAACAGTGTAAATTTATTCTTCCCTCAAAATAACTCAATATACAGCCATTAATGTCTAAACCACCGGCAACAAAAGTGAGTACACCCCTAAGAGACTACACCCCTCAATGTCCAAATTGAGCACTGCTTGTCATTTTCCCTCCAAAATGTCATGTGATTTGTTAGTTTTACTAGGTCTCAGGTGTGCATAGGGAGCAGGTGTGTAGTACAGCTCTCACACTCTCTCATACTGGTCACTGAAAGTTCCAACATGGCACCTCATGGCAAAGAACTCTCTGAGGATCTTAAAAGACGAATTGTTGCGCTACATGAAGATGGCCAAGGCTACAAGAAGATTGCCAACACCCTGAAACTGAGCTGCAGCACAGTGGCCAAGATCATCCAGCGTTTTAAAAGAGCAGGGTCCACTCAGAACAGACCTCGCGTTGGTCGTCCAAAGAAGCTGAGTGCACGTGCTCAGCGTCACATCCAACTGGTGTCTCTGAAAGATAGGCGCAGGAGTGCTGTCAGCATTGCTGCAGAGATTGAAAAGGTGGGGGGTCAGCCTGTCCGTGCTCAGACCATACGCCGCACACTACATCAAATTGGTCTGCATGGCTGTCACCCCAGAAGGAAGCCTCTTCTGAGGTCTCTACACAAGAAAGCCCGCAAACAGTTTGCTGAAGACATGTCAACAAAGGACATGGATTACTGGAACCATGTCCTATGGTCTGATGAGACCAAGATTAATTAGTTTGGTTCAGATGGTCTCAAGCATGTGTGGCGGCAATCAGGTGAGGAGTACAAAGATAAGTGTGTCATGCCTACAGTCAAGCATGGAGGTGGGAATGCCATGGTCTGGGGCTGCATGAGTGCAGCAGGTGTTGGGGAGTTACATTTCATTGAGGGACACATGAACTCCAATATGTACTGTGAAATACTGAAGCAGAGCATGATCCCCTCCCTCCGGAAACTAGGTCGCAGGGCAGTGTTCCAGCATGATAATGACCCCAAACACACCTCTAAGACGACCACTGCTTTATTGAAGAGGCTGAGGGTAAAGGTGATGGACTGGCCAAGCATGTCTCCAGACCTAAACCCAATAGAACATCTTTGGGGCATCCTCAAGCGGAAGGTGGAGGAGCACAAAGTCTCGAATATCCGCCAGCTCCGTGATGTCGTCATGGAGGAGTGGAAAAGCATTCCAGTGGCAACCTGTGAAGCTCTGGTAAACTCCATGCCCAGGAGAGTTAAGGCAGTTCTGGGAAATAATGGTGGCCACACAAAATATTGACACTTTAGGAACTTTCACTAAGGGGTGTACTCACTTTTGTTGCCGGTGGTTTAGACATTAATGGCTGTATATTGAGTTATTTTGAGGGAAGAATAAATTTACACTGTTATATAAGCTGCACACAGACTACTTTTCATTGTGTCAAAGTGTCATTTTGTCAGTGTTGTCCCATGAAAAGATATACTTAAATATCTGCAGAAATGTGAGGGGTGTACTCACTTTTGTGATACACTGTATATATATATATCTATATATATATATATAGATATATATATATATATATATAGATATATATATATATATAGATATATATAGATATATATACTGTATATACAGTTGAAACCAGAAGTTTACATACACTATATAAAAAGACACATGTGCATGTTTTTTCTCACTGTCTCACATGAAATCAGAATAAACTCTTCCTGTTTTAGGTCAATTAGGATTACCACAATTATTTCTATGTGCTAACTGCCAGAATAATGAAAGAGAGAATTTTTTAAGGCAATTTTTATTACTTTCTTCAAAGTCAAAAGTTTACATACATTTCATTAGTATTTGGTACTGTTGCCCTTAAACTGTATGACTTGGGTCAAACGTTTAGGATATCCTTCCACAAGCTTCTCACAATAGTTGGCAGGAATTTTGGCCCATTCCTCCTGACAGAACTGGTGTAACTGAGCCATGTTTGTAGGCCGCCTTGCTCGCACCTGCCTTTTCAGCTTTGCCCATAAATTTTCTATAGGATTGAGATCAGGGCTTTGTGACGGCCACTCCAAAACATTGACTTTGTTATCCTTAAGCCACTTTGTAACCAGTTTGGCAGTATGCTTCGGGTCATTGTCCATTTGGAAGACCCATTTGCGCCCAAGCTTTAACTTCCTGGCTGATGTCTTGAGATGTTGCTTCAGTATTTCCACATAATGTTCTTTCCTCATGATGCCATCTATTTTGTGAAGTGCACCAGTCCCTCCTGCAGCAAAACAACCCCACAACATGATGCTGCCACCCCCATGTTTCACAGTTGGGATGGTGTTCTCAGGCTTGCAAGCTTCCCCCTTTTTCCTCCAAACGTAACGATGGTCATTATGGCCAAACAGTTCAACTTTAGTTTCGTCAGACCACAGGACATGCCTCCAAAAATTTAAGTCTTTGTCCCTGTGTGCATTTGCAAACATTAATCTGGCTTTTTTATGTTTCTTTTGGAGTAATGGCTTCTTCCTGGCAGAGTGGCCTTTCAGCCCATGTCGATACAGTACTCGTTTCACTGTGGATAATGACACACTCTTACCAGCTTCAGCCAGCATCTTCACAAGGTCTTTTGCTGTTGTTCTTGGGTTGATGTGCACATTTCGGACCAAAGCACGTTCATCTCTGGGACACAGAACCCGTCTCCTTCCTGAGCGGTATGATGGCTGGACATTCCCATCTTGTTTGTACTTGCGTATAATTGTTTGTACAGATGAACGAGGCACCTTCAGGCATCTGGAAATTGTACCCAAGGATAAACCAGACTTGTGCAAGTCCACAATTCTCTTCCTGATATCTTGGCAGATTTCTTTTGACTTTCCCATGATGTTACACAAAGAAGCAGTGTGTTTCAGGTGTGCCTTAAAATACATCCACAGGTGTCTCCACTTAACTCAGATGTTGCCAATCAGAAGCTTCCAAAGACATGACATGATCATATGGGCTGTCCCAAATTGTTTAAAGGCATAGTAATCTTAGTGTATTTAAACTTTTGACTTTGAAGAAAGTAGTAAAAATTGCCTTAAAAAATTCTCTCTTTCATTATTCTGGCAGTTAGCACATAGAAATAATTGTGGTAATCCTAATTGACCTAAAACAGGAAGAGTTTATTCTGATTTCATGTGAGACAGTGAGAAAAAACATGCACATGTGTCTTTTTATATAGTGTATGTAAACTTCTGGTTTCAACTGTATATATATATATATATACAGGGGTTGGACAAAATAACTGAAACACCTGTCATTTTAGTGTGGGAGGTTTCATGGCTAAATTGGACCAGTCTGGTGGCCAATCTTCATTAATTGCACATTGCACCAGTAAGAGCAGAGTGTGAAGGTTCAATTAGCAGGGTAAGAGCACAGTTTTGCTCAAAATATTGCAATGCACACAACATTATGGGTGACATACCAGAGTTCAAAAGAGGACAAATTGTTGGTGCACGTCTTGCTGTGACCAAGACAGCAAGTCTTTGTGATGTATCAAGAGCCACGGTATTCAGGGTAATGTCAGCATACCACCAAGAAGGACAAACCACATCCAACAGGATTAACTGTGGACGCAAGAGGAAGCTGTCTGAAAGGGATGTTCGGGTGCTAACCCGGATTGTATCCAAAAAACATAAAACCACGGCTGCCCAAATCACGGCAGAATTAAATGTGCACCTCAACTCTCCTGTTTCCACCAGAACTGTCCGTCGGGAGCTCCACAGGGTCAATATACACGGCCGGGCTGCTATAGCCAAAACTTTGGTCACTCGTGCCAATGCCAAATGTCGGTTTCAATGGTGCAAGGAGCGCAAATCTTGGGCTGTGGACAATGTGAAACATGTATTGTTCTCTGATGAGTCCACCTTTACTGTTTTCCCCACATCCGGGAGAGTTACGGTGTGGAGAAGCCCCAAAGAAGCGTACCACCCAGACTGTTGCATGCCCAGAGTGAAGCATGGGGGTGGATCAGTGATGGTTTGGGCTGCCATATCATGGCATTCCCTTGGCCCAATACTTGTGCTAGATGGGCGCGTCACTGCCAAGGACTACCGAACCATTCTGGAGGACCATGTGCATCCAATGGTTCAAACATTGTATCCTGAAGGCGGTGCCGTGTATCAGGATGACAATGCACCAATACACACAGCAAGACTGGTGAAAGATTGGTTTGATGAACATGAAAGTGAAGTTGAACATCTCCCATGGCCTGCACAGTCACCAGATCTAAATATTATTGAGCCACTTTGGGGTGTTTTGGAGAAGCGAGTCAGGAAACGTTTTCCTCCACCAGCATCACGTAGTGACCTGGCCACTATCCTGCAAGAAGAATGGCTTAAAATCCCTCTGACCACTGTGCAGGACTTGTATATGTCATTTCCAAGATGAATTGACGCTGTATTGGCCGCAAAAGGAGGCCCTACACCATACTAATAAATTATTGTGGTCTAAAACCAGGTGTTTCAGTTATTTTGTCCAACCCCTGTATATATATATATATATATATATATATATATATATATATATATATATATATATATATATAATAGGGATGACCGTGAAGATAACTCGGTGACGAAAACAATGACTACTGTTATAGGAGATGTTTGTGTGTGTCTTTAAAAAAGGTGTACAGTGGGAGATGCTCTGTTCACAATATCGCTGTAAGTGAGTCAGGAGTCGATTCGTATGAAGCAAAGCTTGTGCACGTTCTAAGTTTCTCTTCTCAGTCAGCTCTCCGTTTTTACTGTTATTAATGAATGCTGTGATTTCAAATAACCACCAGCTACTGGAACGTTTTGTGTGACTCGCTTTCCTTATGGGAGGGAGGCCTAATTAAACTGGCTATTACCACACAGCGATTGCCAAGTCAGGCTTGGTCTGTCTGTGGAGCTAAAAGTTATCTCCCCTGAGTTTTCAGCAACAATATACTGAACTAGTGAACTAAGCAATTGATGTACACACGTGGCACATCTTGACTTCACAGTATTTGCCTGCTGTTCCACTACAGGTGTTGAGTCCATAAAGAATAATAATAGTTTGGATGGTTGATTATTTTGACTGGATCCCTCAGTAGGTGAAGAGGAAATTTAATCTTTTAGCACAGAATACTGCAACACAGTCCTTTTTCAGTATGATTTGCCACAGCTGGTGTGAAAGACTGTGAGTCCTGACCTCAGCTCTATCAACACCTGGGATGAATGATTTAGGACTTATTTAACCAAACCTCTTGGTTGGATAGAAGCACATTTCTGCATGTCATGCTTAAAAATAGAAGCAGAAGTAGAAGGCATAACTGCAAAACCAGACTGAGAAATTTTTATGATAAACAATATTTTTAAAATTCTATCCAGAATTCATGTTTATATAGTGTTGTGTAGCATGCACATGTAGCCATGTCCTGTTGTGTAAATATATATATATATTTTAATGATTAGTAATGTCTCTTTTTTAGGTTCCTAACATTCTGCTATCTCCTTGCCTTTAATGCATGGCTGCTACTGGCACCTATAGTCCTTTGCTATGATTGGCAGGTAGCATTCTACACACAAACACACACACACATGGTTTAAGCAATGAATACTCCTGTGTAAATTATAACTGATTAATGCAGAACTTTCCTGCTTTACTTGATCACCTCTGTGGTTATAGGTGGGCAGCATCCCTTTAGTGGAGTCTGTATGGGATGTACGCAACATTGCCACCCTGATGCTGGCGCTGGGCATGCTCGCTTTATGTCTGCACTGTGTAAAATCATTACAGGTGAGTGTGTTTAAACACATGTACACATAAAACACAGCTGCAAGAACATAATAATAATAATAATAAAAATTTTATTTGAACATTTCTCAACTTAAGATGTTGGGTCTTTTACCATATACTGTACATAATATTGTAAACAGATCCAGGGAATTGGGACACATTTCAGTCCATGTATGACAAGGCAGGAAACCACTGTTACATGCGTGTGACCTTTCTGCTATTGTGATAAATGTAGTCACATAGCCTTGGGAGTACTTACACATGTTGTTACTTAACATGCAAGTACTACTGCTGCATCAAGAAATGCAACCTGAAACTCTGTTTTGCAAAGTGAAAGTCCGGTGTGGTGTGCATCAGTGCCCACAGCATGGGTGACTTGCATATGTGTGAAGGTTCCACTGATGCTGAGGCATATACTGAAGTTTTTAAGAGACATTTGCCATGATGTCTTTTCCTGGGAAGTCCATGGTTAGATCAGCAAGACAATGCCAGGTCTCATTCTGCACACACTACAACAGCATGGCTTCAGATCTACTTCCTATTGCAAATGTATAATGCATTATGAAGAGAAGAATCAATGAGCAGCTGAAATCTTGTATAAAACAAGAATAGGCAAAAATTCCACTTGCAGGACATCAACAATTAATATGTGTCATTAATAAAAATGTGCAGGCATCAGATTTTACATTTGATTATATTTACGAAATATATTTGAGTTGATCAGTAAAAACTATGGATGCATCAATACCATTTTTTCCCGTACGAGTACAAGTACATGTATTTTTGTACTCGCCGATACCGATACCTATTTAGAATGATGCAATCTGGAGCATTATGGAATAGTGTAGTTTTTAGTGTAAAATAGTGCAGTGGAACAGTTGCTTGGGTTGCCATCACTAATTGTAAAAAAAAAAAAAAACACCGCACGGACATCATTGAGAAAGCTTCTGACAAGCTAACGTTAACGTTCATTAATAAACGCACGTAATTAACGTTGTGCACATCATACATGCGATGCGATTCTGCTGATTGAAATATTTACTTTAAAAGGATAATACAGTCCGATCCCATCTGAGCCGATTCTATCAGCACATACATTCGTGGTTCACCTCGGTAAATCGTAAACGACTCTGAGTCGGCTCCCGCTCTGTGGTAATAACCAGTATAATTAAGCCTAATAATTAAACCAGACTTTTATTTTTATTGTATTTTACAAAGTATGCCAATTATTTTTCAGATTTAAGGGTGTAAATTAAAGTTTGTGGACACCTGACCTGATCATTGTTGGACATCACACTTCAAAGCCATGTGCTTTAATATGTACAGGGTGGGCCATTTATATGGATACACCTAAATAAAATGGGAATGGTTGGTGATATTAACTTCCTGTTTGTGGCACATTAGTATATGGGAGGGGGGAAACTTTTCAAGATGGGTGGTGACCATGGCGGCCATTTTGAAGTCGGCCATTTTGGATCCAACTTTAGTTTTTTCAATGGGAAGAGGGTCATGTGACACATCAAACTTATTGAGAATTTCACAAGAAAAACAATGGTGTGCTTGGTTTTAACGTAACTTTATTCTTTCATGAGTTATTTACAAGTTTCTGACCACTTATAAAATGTGTTCAAAGTGCTGCCCATTGTGTTGGATTGTCAATGCAACCCTCTTCTCCCACTCTTCACACACTGATAGCAACACCGCAGAAGAAATGCTAGCACAGGCTTCCAGTATCCGTAGTTTCAGGTGCTGCACATCTCGTATCTTCACAGCATAGACAATTGCCTTCAGATGACCCCAAAGATAAAAGTCTAAGGGGGTCAGATCGGGAGACCTTGGGGGCCATTCAACTGGCCCACGACGACCAATCCACTTTCCAGGAAACTGTTCATCTAGGAATGCTCGGACCTGACACCCATAATGTGGTGGTGCACCATCTTGCTGGAAAAACTCAGGGAACGTGCCAGCTTCAGTGCATAAAGAGGGAAACACATCATCATGTAGCAATTTCAAATATCCAGTGGCCTTGAGGTTTCCATTGATGAAGAATGGCCCCACTATCTTTGTACCCCATATACCACACCATACCATCAATTTTTGTGTTCCAACAGTCTTGGAGGGATCTATCCAATGTGGGTTAGTGTCACAAAAGTGTTTGTTAACTTCACCATTCACATAAAAGTTTGCCTCATCACTGAACAAAATGTCCTGTGTAAACTGAGGGTCCTGTTCCAATTTTTGTTTTGCCCATTCTGCAAATTCAGTGCGCCGATCTGGGTGATCCTCGTTGAGATGCTGCAGCAGCTGGAGTTTGTAAGGGTGCCATTTGTGAGTAGCTAATATCCGCCGAAGGGATGTTCGACTGATGCCACTCTCCAGTGACATGCGGCGAGTGCTACGCTGTGGGCTCTTGCTGAATGAAGCTAGGACAGCCACTGATGTTTCTTCATTAGTGACAGTTTTCATGCGTCCACATTTTGGCAAATCCAACACTGAACCAGTTTCACGAAACTTGGCAAGCAGTTTGCTAACTGTAGCGTGGGAGATGGGTGGTCTCGTAGGGTGTCTTGCATTGAAATCTGCTGCAATGACCCAGGTACTGCGTTCACCAGACATCAACACAATTTCTATCCGCTCCTCACGTGTTAATCTCTGCGACATGTCAATGGCTGTAAACAAAGAGAAGCTTGTAAATAACTCATGAAAGAATAAAGTTACATTAAAACCAAGCACACCATTGTTTTTCTTGTGAAATTCTCAATAAGGTTGATGTCACATGACCCTCTTCCCATTGAAAAAACTAAAGTTGGATCCAAAATGGCCGACTTCAAAATGGCCGCCATGGTCACCAACCATCTTGAAAAGTTTCCCCCCTCCCATATACTAATGTGCCACAAACAGGAAGTTAATATCACCAACCATTCCCATTTTATTTAGGTGTATCCATATAAATGGCCCACCCTGTAGTATTATTAGTAATATGTAGTACTGCTTCCACACCTGTGGGAAGACTTTTTTATGAGATTTTAAAGTTTGGCAGTGGAAAATAGGGCCTGTCCAGTCAAAATAATTTTTGTAAGGCTGAGCACTGATGTTAGACGAGAAGGTCTTCAGTTGGGTTGAAGTCAAAGCTCTGTGCAGCACTCTGGAGGTCCTCCACACAAAATACACCAAACCATATCTTTATCGATCTTTTATTGAACTGAATTGTATTCACCTGTTTGGCAAAAGATGTACCTGAAACACCCAACTCAATATTTAAATGGGGTTTTCACATACTTTTGGCCATATAGTGTTCTTGTGCTGAGAATTAAATGTGAATGTGACTTGATTAAAATGTTTGAATAATAATAATTATTTTATTTAACTGATTAATTTGTAGATTATGTTCCTTGCTTTTTCTGTTTGAAGTGTAGGCTTGCTTATTAATGGCTAATGAGGCTGCGGGTTAGCTTAGCTATGGGATACATGCTGTGCTAAATTTGGTGTACTTACAGATGTTGATTTTATTGAGCAGTCATGCAAAAAATTGCTTGCTTTGTCTGCAGTTAATCATAAAATGTTTTTAAAACCACTGTTTTGAAAAGATGGTGCCGCTGCGTTGCACTGTATGTGATGCTGTGCAGCTGCTTGTCAGAAGTGCACTTTATCTCATCTGCTGTGTTAATGAGTTCTAGTTTACTACTGGTTGTTGATTTATCTGTGGAGAGCGGGCATGTCTTCGGGGCGTTGAAGGATGTGCTGGGATGAGCAGATCTCCTGGTTAAATAATTCATGTGTCAGGAACAGTTTTAGAAAGGTGTGTGTGTGTGTGTGTGTTTTATTTGGCTGCATTGCAGTAAACAGATTTTATTATCTGATCATGATTTATTTACAGAAAATACAATTAATGAGGCTTTAAGTGTTTTTGGAACAAAGTGGCCCCAGTAAATTTGAAATGGAAGAAGCTTGGCACAACTATAAACCTTCTTAGAGTTAACCATCAGGTCAAATTGGACACCAAGAAAGTGGGGCCTTAGTCTTGGAGGCTGCAAATAATCCACAGTTACTGTCAAAGAGTTCTGAAAGTTCTGTGCAGAAAAAGAAGACCATCTCCACAGCCGTACATAAATCAATTCTTGATGGCAAGAGTGGCAAGACGGAAGCCACCGTTGAGTAAAAGGCATATGGCAGCTATGATTACATATGATTCTGGCAACGTAAGAAAAAAATCTCTGGTCTGATGGGACCTTTGGGCAAATCAGCAAGCACCCTGTCTGACACAAATCACCATACATCACATGTCTAATACCATCTCTGCTGTGAAACATAGTGGTGGTAACATAATAAGTAGCATAATAAAGGAAGAAGACTTGGTAAGCATATGAAGAAGCTCAGATGAAACCAAAATGCAACTATTGTTCTAGATGCAAAGTATTATGATTTGCAGAAATCCAACACTGCTCATGGATGGATGGATGAATGGATAGTTGGATAGATGGATAAATGGATGGATAAATGGATGGATGATAAATGGATGGATGGATGGATGGATAGATGGATAAATGGATGGATGATAAATGGATGGATAAATGAATGGATGGATGAATGGATGGATAAATGGATGGATGGATAAATGGATGGATGGATGGATGAATGGATGGATAAATGGATGGATGGATAAGTGGATGGATGGATGGATGGATGGAAGGATAGTTAGTTAGATAGATGGACAGATGGATGGATGGTTAGTTGGTTAGTTAGATGGATGGATGGTTGGATAGATGGACTGATAAATGGATGAAGGGATAGTTAGTTAGATGGATAAATGGATGGATGGACTAATAAATGGATGGATGGATAGTTAGATAGATGGATGGATGGAAGGATAAATGGATGGATGGATAAGTGGATGGATGGATAAATGGATGGATGGTTGGATGGATGGATGGAAGGATAGTTAGTTAGATAGATGGATGGATGGTTAGTTGGTTAGTTAGATGGATGGATGGATGGATGGATAGATAGATGGACTGATAAATGGATGAATGGATAGTTAATTAAATGGATAAATGGATGGATGGACTAATAAATGGATGGATGGATAGTTAGATGGATGGATGGAAGGATAGTTAGATAGATGGATGGATGGATAGTTAGTTAGATAGATGGATAAATGGATGGATAGACTGATAAATGGATGGATGGGTAGTTAGATAGATGGATGGATGGATAGTTAGTTAAATGGATAAATGGATGGATGGACTGATAAATGGATGGATGGATAGACATAAATGGATGGATGGATAGTTAGGTAGATAGATGGATAAATGGATGGATGGATAGACATGGATGGATGGATAGTTAGGTAGATAGATGGATAAATGGATAGATGGATGGATGGACTGATACATGGATGGATGGATAGATGGATAGTTAGATGGATGAATGGATGGATGGATGGATGGATGGATGGATAGATGGATGGATAGACATAAATGGATGGATGGATAGTTAGGTAGATAGATGGATAAATGGGTGGCTGTACAGACATAAATGGATGGATTGATAGTTAGGTAGATAGATGGATAAATGGATAGATGGATGGATGGATGGATGGACTGATACATGGATGGATGGATAGATGGATAGTTAGATGGATGAACGGATGGATGGATAGATGGATAGACATAAATGGATGGATGGATAGTTAGGTAGATAGATGGATAAATGGGTGGATGTACAGACATAAATGGATGGATTGATAGTTAGGTAGATAGATGGATAAATGGATAGATGGATGGATGGATGGACTGATACATGGATGGATGGATAGATGGATGGATGGATAGATGGATAGTTAGATGGGTGGATAGATGGATAGTTAGATGGATGAATAGATGGATGGATAGATGGATGGATGGACACTTTATTTGTACAATGAAATACTGTGTGGTACTTCTCAAACATGAATCATATAAAAAGAAATAAAACACACAGACAGACCCAAAACATGCAGTTAAAAGTAGTAGCAACAAAATAAATGAGGTGCAAATAGCAAAAATAAGGTGCAAAAAATGTGTGCGTTACTAAGGGCTGGGGTAGGGGTGTGCAGAGGGAGTAATGGAGGTCACAGCTCTGGGGAAGAAACTGTTCCTCAGCCTGCTAGACCGAGTTTTTTTGTTCTGTATCTCCGTCCTGAAGACGGGGACAAACGGTCTGTGTCCTGGGTGGGTGGGATCTGTAGTAATGTTGCTGGGGTTTTTTTGGAGTCCAGGTCTGGGAGTGGACTTCTTGTGATCCTCTGTGCTGTTTGTATAATTTGGTCTAATGAGTGTATCATATTAGCATTGTTTTATGATAACAAAGAAGTCCACCAGCTTTAGTCTATCAGGAATTGAGGCAATGCCACACAATTAAATGACATTGTAAAACTGTTTGCATCACTAAAGTTGTTGTACACTATGTGGCCAAAACTATTTGGACACTTGACCATGAGTTTGTTGGGGCATCTCATTACAAAAACCTTGGGCATTAGAATAAAGTCCTGTCAGCTTATTAAAAGGCTACAGTATTAAAGAAATGTAGTAGAAATTTAATTAAAATTGCATTTTTAGTTTAGGCATGAAACTGCAAAAATGGGGATTAACAAAGCAATAAAGGCAACCCATCATAACCTTTTTATGAGCTATTTCAAAGATAGCCAAGGTGTCAGTGAGTACAGTTTCCTATGCCATCAAAAGGTGCTTTGAAACTATGGGAAATTCTGAACTTGTTTTGATGCTGCTGTTTTTGGGTCTACCAGACCTGTCAAAGAGTCAACATCATGTGTGATAGGCTCAGAGGATAACATTGACAAAAATATAAGATTTTTGGATGGATAAGATTGGATAGCTTGACATTGACAAAAAATGTTCATATGCCTGCATTTGTAGATTCATATCATTGTTCGTTTTTATCTCTCTCTGTCTCTCTCTCTTTTCTCTCTCTGTAGAAAATTGAGGGCAGGGAGGTGCTGGTGGGGATACTGTTCCTGGTGTTCCCTTTCATCCCTGCTACTAATCTGTTCTTCCGTGTGGGATTTGTGGTGGCTGAAAGAGTCCTTTACATGCCCAGGTTTGTGTGATAGTGAAATGTAACTGGTTGATTAACAATGAAATTGTGAAACACGACCTTTTGCTATTTACCATACCACTGTTGTAGTGAAAATTCACTTTTTACTATTTTTATGCTTTGTTACCACAGTCCTATTCAACAAATGTGTCACATTACACCAACAATAATCCACACTGCATTCACAGAAATCCCTCAAGATTAGTGGTATGAAACTATTACTTCTACCATTATTTCTACCACGCCCTATATCACATACTTATTTTTGTTTTTATTGTGAGTTCTTTGTAATTGGGTTGGAAAGGGGACAGTTTTGAGGTATGTGTTTAATAATTTAAAAAAGAACAGATACTAAAACTGTTCCCAGACTACAGTGGATACAGTATATTTCAGACATCTTAATTGTTTTTGTGTTGTGGATTTAATTTAAATGGATACAATGGTCTGCGATGGATTAGGGTGTGTTTCTGCATCACTGCGCCCAGTGATTTCTGAAAAAACGGACCCACCCCTAACCAGGATATCCATAACACAAATTATGCAAAAAGTCAAGCGGTATTAATGTTTTCTTAAGAAGTCTACTCGTCATAGCTACATGTTTTTGTTAAGTAAAAAAATCAGACCAAGATGAATCATTACCATTTCTGATACTGTTGTCATATCTAGTACACAACCTAAAATTGCTGCAGCTCCTCTTGGCAGCCTCCCAGGACCAGGTTTCTTCTTGCCTTTTTATAAATTTTATAGGGACATCAAGTTGGCAGTGTCACTGTTTACCATATTTTATCCACTTGTTGATGACTGTGTGCCATGGTATATGTAATGCCTTAGATTTGTTTTACCTTTCTTCTGTCTGATATCGTTCAGCAATTAGCTCCCTTTAATGCTTTGTAAGCTTTTTGTGGACCATGGCTTTATATGGGGTTAATCGGGCAACACGGTGGCTCAGTGGGTATACTGTCGCCTCACAGCAAAAAGGTCCTGGGTTCGATCCCCAGGTGGGGCAGTCCAGGTCCTTTCTATGTGGAGTTTGCATGTTCTTCCCATGTCTGCGTGGGTTTCCTCTGGGAGCTCCAGTTTCCTTCCTTCCAGTTAATTGGAGATACAAAATTGTCCATGACTGTGTTTGACATTAAACTGATTAATCTTGTGTAACAAGTAACTACCGTTTCTGTCATGAATGTAACCAAAGTGTGTAAAACATGACATTAAAATCCTAATAAATAAATAAATGAATAAATATGGGGTTAATCACAGTCAATTTAATTGATGGCAGGTGTCACTGACCTCTATTTTACATGAGTTTGAATGTGATTGGTTCATTTTGAACACGGTCACATCCCCATCTACTGTATAAGATGATGTGAACACTTATGCAGCCTTATTATTTTTTAATTAACATTTTTTCAGTTTGTTTTTCAATTGCGCAGATTATAGGTCACATTAAGGGTGGAAATAAATTTGAAGTGATCATATCTTGGAATTATTTTGATGATATTTGTTGTTTTTTACATCACAAAAACTTGCTATTTTAACAGGGTTTTGTAGACTCTTTATATTCACTGTATATGTTTTTTACAAGTGTATGCAAGAATGAGAGATGGGGGTTGGGTATCACATAGAGCTTAGTTTGGCTCGTCATACGTGATACGGCTCTGTGCGTTAACCCAACACTGGCAGGTGATAAAAAGCATCTGGGTGCACGTTGGAGGAGGCATGTGATAATGTACAGGGCTCCTTTGCCAGAATGGAAGTAGTGCAAGCAGCAACAAAGTTACAGTTGGGAATTGTAAATGAATAAGGGGGAAAAAAAACTGAAAAAAAAAAAAATCCAGACTAGAGTGAGTCACACACACACATTTCTTAATTTAGTCTAAGCTAGCAAGCAGCTATGCAAGGAATGTCAGTAGCTCTCTTCTCTCTTACTGCTCTGGGTTATTGCACTTTTTAGATAGATGACAATACTCATACGCATATTTGTCACATCAAATTATTTTATATAGACAACAGACTGTTACACTAGGGTTTGAGTCAGGATATTAACTTCTTGCAGCACCACTTCAAATGTACAAACCTGCAATAAACTAATCAAACAATAACAATTTAAATAGCTCAACACAACTAATATACTTTTAATGACTCCTCCAGTCTCAGATTTATTCAACCTTGTCATGACAGGCGTCTTTATTACTTAGTAGAGCACCCTTTTGTTGTTATAACTTGCTGTAAATGTGATGCATAGCCAGACACCAGATTGTCAATGTTCCTGAGAAATCTTAGCCTATTCCTCATGGCCAACTTCAGGGTTTTTGACCACCTGCCTCCTCAGAAATCTGGTGATGGCTTCCTCTTTCCTCCATTAACTTGCAAACTAGGTTGCAAACTATGCTTCCAACTGCATCTCTAGGAACAACCAGTGTCATTGCTAGCTTTCTGTATCAATTTCCTTGCTTTTGAATGGCAATTATATCTTATCTTAACTTATTGGACAACTCTCTTGACTTAGCCCTATTTCTAACATGTTATCAAACGTCAGAGTCAACAAATTCGTAGCCAGTAAAGCCAATTGATGTATTTTATCTCAAGCACACCTGATGCAACTAATGAAGCCCTTAATAAGTTGCATCAGGTGTGCTCAAGACAACATCCAATTTGCAAATGTGTGCTCTTATAAGGGATTCTTTTCATTCGGTTGAATGAAGTTTTTCTCTAGTGGCTTTTTGTGTTGAATTAGGTGTGTTGAGCCATTAAATTGTTCTTGTTTGATTTGTTTGTAAATTTTGTTAAAAGACCTTATTGCAATGGTTGAGTAATTGAATACATTTAATAAAAGGCAGGCCAATACAGCTTTTACACTCTGTGTTTACCATGCTGTTGTAGTTACGTGCAGAATGAGGCCTGGCACTATCCCATTGGCGTCATCTTGATTGCCGTAAATATCTCTGTAAAGTCCACTTATATCCACTTCTGCATCAATGGTGCCTTCACACATATGTAAATCATCAGTGCCATGGGCACTGTTTCACCTTATACACCAGATGTTGGCTTTTGCGTCTCTTGCTAATAATAGTCTGATTAGTCCTTTTTGTCTTTCGTGCTTCCCAAAAACAAGCTAAAACTGGGACTCATCAATGTTTCCACAGTCTTTCAATCCACCTGAGAAATGTTTGGATCTAGAGAACTCTATGTATTGAACTGATGCATGATTTCTCTGTGTAATAGTTTCAGCTTGCATTTCATGATGCGGCGGCTGACTGGTTTAAGTGAAGGTGGTATGTGGGTTGAAGCTCATGCACATTCAGTGAGTTAACCATGGCCTACAAAGACTAAAATTTCTCCAGGGTTCCTTCCTAGTGGGTAGAGCTTTGGGATCTGCTATGCAGCCACTGTTGGGTTCTTAAGCAAGGCCCTCAACCCTGTCTGCTCCAGGGGTGCTGTACAATGGCTGACCCTGCTCTCTAATCCCAGCCACCAAACAAGCTGATATTTGTGGGGGAAAAAATTCCATTGTACCGTACACGTGTATACGTATATATGATAAATAATGGCCTTCTTCTCTTAGTCTTCTACTCTTAGTCTATTATTAGATTCTTAAATGCATTATTCATGGTTTTCCTAATGATAAATTTGGTGTATCAGCAAAGCCCACATTATCGAAATGTATTTATGGAATTTAAATACATGGAGTAGAATTTAATAGCAGTGCACATTACAAAATATGCGCTGGGCTTTTAAAACTAATTAAGATGAAAGGTGCATCACGGTTGATTTGAGTTTTAATTTCAAAGTGATGTACTAGGTAATGAAGTACTATAGGGAATTATAGTGATTGTGATATGGCCTGTAAAATCTTGTTTTATTTTCATAATTATCACATTACTTAATCATTCTGGTAAATGGCAGATGAGGCACCATGTTGCAGTGTATTCCTAAAAAAAGAGATTGGCCGCTCAGGTGGCGCAGCGGTAAAATACACTAGCACAGCGTTTCCCAACCTTTTTTGCACCACGGACAGGTTTCATATGAGATATAATTTCACGGACCGGCCGGGAAGGGAGGATTTAATAATATTGCTCACAAACGGTGTAAAATGAGCTTTCTTCGCTGCAACGACACGCTGCTCCCACCTAGGGGTGACAATAAGACAATAACACCCGAAATAGAAGCAGTGAAAACTGCTTTTCTAGCAATCTCTAATTATTCATTCTTTCTGCCCGGTGGTTGGGGACCACTGCGCTAGCACACCAGAGCTGGGATTTCTAATACATCGTGTCCAATCTCAGCTCTGCCATCCAGCTGGGCTGGGCGGCTATATGAACAACGATTGGCTGTTGTTCATCCAGGGACGGAGCCGGATAGGGACCTCATAACTGGTGCAATTACGACCTCTGCTGGCTGATTGATGGCATCTGCACGGAGTAGAGGAATGATGCTGATCAGGATGTGGCTCTCCGTGCACAAAGCTGATCACATAAGTACTCGCCTCGTGCAGGTGAAAAGATGTAGTCGGCGACTGCTCACGTGTCGGAGGGGGCGTGGGTCAGTTCGCTCTCCTCAGTCAGGGGCGGGGGTCAGCACCAGTAGAGAGAAAGCATAACGCAATTGGGTAAAAAATTGGACGCACTAAAATCGGGAGGAAAAAAGGGAAAAAATGCATTAAAAAAAAGAGATTGACACCTATTTATTAAAACGTTTTTATAAACTTATTTTTATAAAAAGAAAACAATCGTAAAGCTTCTCCACTAGTTCAACATGTATTTGATTTATGATTTATTTTAGCAGTGACATGCTGAAACTTTCCTTTACGTCATTTTCCTGTTTTCATAAATTTTACAGCTTGTTTCTTTTCTCATTCTACATTCTAACTGCACTGCAAAATAATGCACATAAAATGTAATTGAAGAAAAAGCCCCATTGTGGTATTACAGTTTTTCCAGAATTTGATTTTGCAAATGGAACATCTGAACCAGTGCCAGCGCAGTTCTATATTTCTTGCCAGCATGCTAGTATTAAGACTTTCTCAGAAACTTGGCAAGTAAGTGATGTCTGTCCTTCCCTTCATATTTATTCTCACATTTCACCTAACACCCCATCCTTCCTCTTTTTTGCAGTATGGGCTACTGTATTTTGGTCGTGCATGGTTTGAACCGGCTATGTGCCCTGCTGAGTCGATGGGGTGCAGCTGCGCTCACCATCTCCATGCTGCTTCTGCTTCTCCTCTTCTCCTGGAAGACAGTGCAGCAGAATGAGATTTGGCTTTCCCGAGAGGCCCTCTTCAGGTCTGTGTGTCTGTTGGTTTGGCCTTCTCAGAGTACTTAAAATGATGAAATTAATTAAACATGAATCACTGCTGAACAATCAGCCAGAGACTTACTCAAAAATAATAAAATAGGTTTAATGGAGTGGTGAACTGATACCAATCGGAGCAAATAACTGAATGAGATTGTGCACATTTGAACATCTTTGGACTTAGAATAACCCAAATCCTCCCTTATTATTAGTTATTGCCATATTAGTTTCATTGTTTTTACTAGGTGTGTAAAATACTGACTATTTCAATATACAGTATTCTCAATATCAAGATTTGCATGAACTAAATTAAGAATTTTTTTTAAACATGAACTGAAATAATATACACTCACCAAGCACTTTATTAATTACTTTATGCTATATGGTGCATTTATTGGTTATTTTATAATCTACACCAACCATATACAGTAGATGAACTTTGTTGGTGTACAACTACTGATTGGGGTGGCATGGTGGCTCAGTGGGTAGCACTGTCGCCTCACAGCAAGAAGGTCCTGGGTTCGATCCCGAGGTGAGGTGGTCCGGGTCCTTTCTGTGTGGAGTTTGCATGTGCTCCCTGTGTCTGTGTGGGTTTTCTCTGGGAGCTCTGGTTTCCTCCCACAGTCCAAAGACATTCAAGTGAGGTGAATTGGAGACACTAAATTGTCCCTGACTGTGTTTGACATTAAACTTGTAAACTGATTAATCTTGTGTAACAAGTAACTACTGTTTCTGTCATTAATGTTTGTTTATTTGTTTGTTTGTCCACTAGTGTTTTATCTGTGGACAATTTCAAATCACACAATGCTGTTTGGCTTTATATTTTTGGATTTGTTCTACTTTTGTTCTCCTCTTAGTGTATAAAAATATAAACAACACTGCTGCGCCAGATATATTTATACCAACACAACACAGCACCATGTTATTTCCTAATTAGTGTCACTGCGGTGCTGGGAATGCTCCACCACCCAAATAACATGAGGGGTCCTGTTTGATTGATAAATAGGGTACAGGGAGTGACAAAGTGTACCTATAAAGGATACTCTGGGATGACAATGTGGACCTAAAACAGATGGGCTACAGTTACTAGTTGCATAACCAGAAGGTGTAGTTTATTACTTAAATACACAAAATATCATGAAAATGCATTTATTATGACTGCAATGTTTGGACAACCTTGCTCAAATCAAAGTTTTGGAAATTTGACAAAGAACTATGGCTTTTTTTATTTATTCACTGGAAAAATAATACAAGAGCTACCAAAAACTTGCAATGAATATGAAACTGTGGCAACATGGGTGACACTGTCAACCAAGCTTTACAATACAATGGCTTTTCATACTGAAGATGTGTTGTTCTGGAAACCACACATACCACACTGTACAAACTAAAACCACAGAGTCTTTTTGGCTTCTAATGCTTTGAAACGACATTTTTTGTTTGAAATGGATCACTAGCTTTAATGTGGGTGCGGACAGCTTTGTCTCTTCTTTGTATTTAAGTGATCTGAATTGTTCTCTCTGTTTTTTTCTCTCTCTCTAGGTCTGGTATTGAAACATTACCTCACAATGCAAAAGTTCACTACAACTATGCTAACTTCCTAAAGGATAAAGGGCAAAACCAGGCAGCCATTCACCACTATAAAACAGCCCTCAGGTTAGTGTGTGGGTGGCTGGATGTGTATGACTGTGAGTGAGTGAGTGTTGAAGTACATCAATAGAACATGTACAGTGTATCACAAAAGTGAGTACACCCCTCACATTTCTGCAGATATTTAAGTATATCTTTTCATGGGACAACACTGACAAAATGACACTTTGACACAATGAAAAGTAGTCTGTGTGCAGCTTATATAACAGTGTAAATTTATTCTTCCCTCAAAATAACTCAATATACAGCCATTAATGTCTAAACCACCGGCAACAAAAGTGAGTACACCCCTAAGAGACTACACCCCTAAATGTCCAAATTGAGCACTGCTTGTCATTTTCCCTCCAAAATGTCATGTGATTTGTTAGTGTTACTAGGTCTCAGGTGTGCATAGGGAGCAGGTGTGTTCAATTTAGTAGTACAGCTCTCACACTCTCTCATACTGGTCACTGAAAGTTCCAACATGGCACCTCATGGCAAAGAACTCTCTGAGGATCTTAAAAGACGAATTGTTGCGCTACATGAAGATGGCCAAGGCTACAAGAAGATTGCCAACACCCTGAAACTGAGCTGCAGCACAGTGGCCAAGATCATCCAGCGTTTTAAAAGAGCAGGGTCCACTCAGAACAGACCTCGCGTTGGTCGTCCAAAGAAGCTGAGTGCACGTGCTCAGCGTCACATCCAACTGCTGTCTTTGAAAGATAGGCGCAGGAGTGCTGTCAGCATTGCTGCAGAGATTGAAAAGGTGGGGGGTCAGTCTGTCAGTGCTCAGACCATACGCCGCACACTACATCAAATTGGTCTGCATGGCTGTCACCCCAGAAGGAAGCCTCTTCTGAAGTCTCTACACAAGAAAGCCCGCAAACAGTTTGCTGAAGACATGTCAACAAAGGACATGGATTACTGGAACCATGTCCTATGGTCTGATAAGACCAAGATTAATTTGTTTGGTTCAGATGGTCTCAAGCATGTGTGGCAGCAATCAGGTGAGGAGTACAAAGATAAGTGTGTCATGCCTACAGTCAAGCATGGTGGTGGGAATGCCATGGTCTGGGGCTGCATGAGTGCAGCAGGTGTTGGGGAGTTACATTTCATTGAGGGACACATGAACTCCAATATGTACTGTAAAATACTGAAGCAGAGCATGATCCCCTCCCTCCGGAAACTGGGTCGCAGGGCAGTGTTCCAGCATGATAATGACCCCAAACACACCTCTAAGACGACCACTGCTTTATTGAAGAGGCTGAGGGTAAAGGTGATGGACTGGCCAAGCATGTCTCCAGACCTAAACCCAATAGAACATCTTTGGGGCATCCTCAAGCGGAAGGTGGAGGAGCGCAAAGTCTCGAATATCCGCCAGCTCCGTGATGTCGTCATGGAGGAGTGGAAAAGCATTCCAGTGGCAACCTGTGAAGCTCTGGTAAACTCCATGCCCAGGAGAGTTAAGGCAGTTCTGGGAAATAATGGTGGCCACACAAAATATTGACACTTCAGGAACTTTCACTTAGGGGTGTACTCACTTTTGTTGCCGGTGGTTTAGACATTAATGGCTGTATATTGAGTTATTTTGAGGGAAGAATAAATTTACACTGTTATATAAGCTGCACACAGACTACTTTTCATTGTGTCAAAGTGTCATTTTGTCAGTGTTGTCCCATGAAAAGATATACTTAAATATCTGCAGAAATGTGAGGGGTGTACTCACTTTTGTGATACACTGTAAGTGGGCGTTTAAAGTATTGGATTATCCACAAGAAGGTCACCGGTTCAAGCCTTACAGCTACCAAGTCGCCACTGTTGGGCCCCTGAGCAAGGCCGTTATTGTCCAGTTGCTTGCATTGTAATCAGTAAGTGGCTTTGGATACATTGCAGGTCTTTTTTGATTCTAAGCTGCCGAGCTATTTCGCTGTTGACATACTTTATTGTATACACAACAATAAATACTGACAGCCTACTATAGTGGCAAAAAACATATGGACACCTTAACATCACATCTAGATGGCTTGGTTCTCTTTCTGAGGTTCTAGATCTCAGGAATGTTTTAATGCTTTTAATTTTTAATTTTTCCTTATGTAAAGCACTTTGAATTGCCACTGTGTATGAAAGGTGCTATACAAATAAACTTGCCTTGCCTTGCCTTGCCTTTTCACACAAGTTAACAGCCCCAGACTATACTACAGCAGGATAAGGAATAATATTCCAGTATTACCATCAATGACATGGCGCCAGTAAATCCTGGTCGTCTCTGAGCTCATGAGATTAAAAGTGGACAGGAAACAGCCTCCATTGTGCATACTGATATGCTAAGTGACTTTGCAGGAGCAGATGAGATGAGTCCCAGACTACTGCAAGCTTTGCAAGAGGTCCCCTCTCTACAGACCTCTACAAATTGTATTACCTCAAGAAGATTTTGAGTAAGAAGGTATTCTGGACTTAGGCTACATTAGTCTTATAGCTATGGCTTGAATGCAAATCTAATAAAGAAGACACCAGACATGTCTCGGCTGCCCAGTTTGAGATACAGTTGAACATTTTGTGCCAGACAGTTCGTGTCTGACTATATACAGTTTATTTAAGAAATGTCTTGGCATTGTTTTCTTACTGTCTAAATACAGTATACACTTGCTATTTAAGAAGTGTCTACTGGCATTTTCTACTGGCATTTTCTACTGGCATTTTCTTAAGGCACATTTGAAAATGTTCTGCTTAGCAAGTTCCTTGAGCACTTTCATAAAGCCTTCATGGACCCTATGCTGTAATTCACATGACTGTTTCATGGTTGTCTCTCTGTAATTGTGCCTGTCTTTCTTGTGTTCTTTTTCTAGGCTGTACCCCCGGCATGCCAGTGCCTTGAACAATTTGGGCACGCTGACTCACGATGCGGAGGAGGCAGAGCTCTATTACAGGAAGGCTCTAGACATCAACTCTCAACACAGCCGAGCTCTCTTTAACCTGGGAAACCTCCTCAAGTAATGATATGAACACACATGTACACTCATACATGTGCCTCCCTGTAGCCTTTGTTCTAGTTATAATAACAGTAGTAGTGATGATCGTGTTGTGCAGGTCTCAGGGGAAGGAGGAAGAAGCTGAGCAAATGCTGAAGGATTCCATTCACTATGGGCCAGATTTTGCTGATGCCTATTCCAGCTTGGCCTCTTTCTACGCTGACCAGGTGGCTTTTCGTTTCTCTGATCAACTTTATTCATCAGCCATTGCTAGAGATGTTGTTATTAAGCGATGAGAGAATAAGATCAGCTGTAGGTCAGATTTTGTTGTTGTTCTTTTTTTCGTTCAAAATCTGCAAAATTATGGATTATCCATATTAAAAAGGTTGTCAACGTAGATGGTTTAAAGTTGGTTTGATGTCTTTCCTAAGTTAGTGGTGGTGTGCCATTTCCCAAACAGAATCTGCCTCTGGCTAATCATGCACAGTGTTTCTTAAAATGCTGATCAGTCTGTCCCTTAATTACTTTTTTTTTTCTTTTCCAAAAATTTTCGATTGTCAGAACAAAAAATAGTTCATACTAATATGTAATACTAGTATTAAAAAAATATATAAAAAATGTATATAAAAAAATTAGCATATTGTGATAAAGTTCATTATTTTCCATAATGTAATGATAAAAATTAAACTTTCATATATTTTAGATTCATTGCACACCAACTGAAATATTTCAGGTCTTTTATTGTTTTAATACTGATGATTTTGGCATACAGCTCATGAAAACCCAAAATTCCTATCTCAAAAAATTAGCATATCATGAAAAGGTTCTCTAAACGAGCTATTAACCTAATCATCTGAATCAACGAATTAACTCTAAACACCTGCAAAAGATTCCTGAGGCTTTTAAAAACTCCCAGCCTGGTTCATTACTCAAAACTGCATTCATGGGTAAGACTGCCGACCTGACTGCTGTCCAGAAGGCCATCATTGACACCCTCAAGCAAGAGGGTAAGACACAGAAATAAATTTCTGAACGAATAGGCTGTTCCCAGAGTGCTGTATCAAGGCACCTCGGTGGGAAGTCTGTGGGAAGGAAAAAGTGTGGCAGAAAACGCTGCACAACGAGAAGAGGTGACCGGACCCTGAGGAAGATTGTGGAGAAGGGCCGATTCCAGACCTTGGGGGACCTGCGGAAGCAGTGGACTGAGTCTGGAGTAGAAACATCCAGAGCCACCGTGCACAGGCGTGTGCAGGAAATGGGCTACAGGTGCCGCATTCCCCAGGTCAAGCCACTTTTGAACCAGAAACAGCAGCACTGGACTGTTGCTCAGTGGTCCAAAGTACTGTTTTCGGATGAAAGCAAATTTTGCATGTCATTCGGAAATCAAGGTGCCAGAGTCTGGAGGAAGACTGGGGAGAAGGAAATGCCAAAATGCCTGAAGTCCAGTGTCAAGTACCCACAGTCAGTGATGGTCTGGGGTGCCATGTCAGCTGCTGGTGTTGGTCCACTGTGTTTTATCAAGGGCAGGGTCAATGCAGCTAGCTATCAGGAGATTTTGGAGCACTTCATGCTTCCATCTGCTGAAAAGCTTTATGGAGATGAAGATTTCATTTTTCAGCACGACCTGGCATCTGCTCACAGTGCCAAAACCACTGGTGAATGGTTTACTGACCATGGTATTACTGTGCTCAATTGGCCTGCCAACTCTCCTGACCTGAACCCCATAGAGAATCTGTGGGATATTGTGAAGAGAAAGTTGAGAGACACAAGACCCAACACTCTGGATGAGCTTAAGGCCGCTATCGAAGCATCCTGGGCCTCCATAACACCTCAGCAGTGCCACAGGCTGATTGCCTCCATGCCACGCCGCATTGAAGCAGTCATTTCTGCAAAAGGATTCCCGACCAAGTATTGAGTGCATAACTGAACATAATTATTTGAAGGTTGACTTTTTTTGTATTAAAAACACTTTTCTTTTATTGGTCGGATGAAATATGCTAATTTTTTGAGATAGGAATTTTGGGTTTTCATGAGCTGTATGCCAAAATCATCAGTATTAAAACAATAAAAGACCTGAAATATTTCAGTTGGTGTGCAATGAATCTAAAATATATGAAAGTTTAATTTTTATCATTACATTATGGAAAATAATGAACTTTATCACAATATGCTAATTTTTGGAGAAGAACCTGTATATAATTCATATTGCGTTGTTTAATGCATGTAGCTGTTACAATGATATAGATTTTTCTCTCCTGGATTTTTCCGCTTCATCTCCCCTGCACATCATCCGATCTGACAGATCTGAACAGAGCCGGATCACCTCAGACTTGTGTCCGATCTGCAGCCACTTCGTATCATCTGTCGTCATTGGTTTCCCACACAGAGTGCCGGATCTCACACAGAGAGCCACGTGAAGCTCAGTGTAAAACACACACACACACTTCAGGCGCCCGGATCAGTTCCGGAGATCGCATGTTGCAACGGGAGGAGCCCTAGTCCTACCTTACCCTCCTTAACCACACGCTGGAACCAGAGCTGGGATCTCGGATAAATCGTATCGAATCTCAGCTCTGCCTGCCGGCTAAGGCTGAGCGGCCACATGAACAACGATTGGCCTGTTGTTCAGATATGGGTGGGAATAAGCCGGATGGGGATCTCTCTCCCATGACTGGTGCAATTACGACCTCTGCTGGCTGATTGATGGTGCCTGCACAGAGATGAGAAAAAAGTGCTCTCAGCGTGTCTCTCCGTACACAACGCTGAGCTACACTGCACTCGTCAAAGTGTAGGTGATAAGATGCATACGGCATGCTGCCCACGTGTCGGAGGGGGCATGGGTTAGCTTCGTTCTCCTCAATCAGAGCAGGGATTGGCATTGGTGGAGAGGAAGCATGACGCAATCGGGCAATTGGATGCGGTAAAAAAAGAAAAAGGGAGAAAATGCATAAACAAATAGAATAGAATGCCTTTATTTGTCATATATACATATATAGGTGTACAGTACAACAAAATTCTTTCTTAGAATATCCCAGCTTGTTTGGAAGCTGGGGTCAGAGCACAGGGTCAACCATTGTACGGCGCCCCTGGAGCAGAGAGGGTCAAGGGTCTTGCTCAAGGGCCCAACAGTGGCTGCATGGCAGAGCTGGGATTCGAACTCTCAACCTTTCAGTTGATAGCCCAAAACCCTACCCACTAGGCTACCACTGTCCCCAGATTTCCAGATCCTGTCTTGCTCTGTGCCTCCTACTTTATCAGCTGCAAACGTTTTTAGTTCTTTTTAAATAGTATATACAAGCATACCATCCCACCATCTGACATTTTGTGGGTGGTACAATAAATGATCCGGTTTAATGACTTTTCCTTTGCGGCACATTACTAAATAAATTACTAAAATACATATTAGAGCTGTATTTTTGAAATAATTTCTATTGTCTAATGTAGTGTTTTAAAAGTCAATGGGTTTTATTTTAGGATCTCTGTATGAACCGTGCAGGCAGGCAGTCAGTCAGAAAAGTTTCCCGTGGTGATAAAACCAAGAATAAAAGCTCTATTTTGAAGCCTGCGGATGTGTTTGGTTGCAGAAGCGCTCGGCAAAAGCTAACGAGATTTACACCAAAGGCATTGAGAATTGCCCAGACAGCTCAGACCTCCATAATAACTACGGCGTGTTTCTGGTGGACACAGGTCAGTGGAAAATCTTTCAGCCAGACAACATTTATATTGGCAATGCAATGCTAATAAAATATTAATACTCACACTCTCATACTGATGTATGAGCAAATGACTTTCATCATGCCCCTGTTTCAGGAGATAGCAAACGGGCTGCTGTTCATTACCAGCATGCTGTGCAACTGAAGCCTTCACACTACGTTGCCATGGTAAATCTGGCTCGTCTGCTGCGCTCCTCCAATGGCAGTAAGGAGGCTGAACTCTGGTACAAGAGGTGAGCTGCGGAAATCCCATCAGTCACTCAGCTTTGTTGGAGCGGGGTTTCAAACGTTATAGTTTAAAGCTGTAATAAAGTTATTGCAGGTATTAGCCGTTACATGCACTATATGGCCAAAAGTATGTGGACAGTCATTTACATTTTACATTTTCAGCATTTAGAAGACACTTTTATCCAAAGTGACTTATAGTAGTCTAAGCAATTGAGGGCAACCAGTGGCAACCTGGCAGGGGTGGGGTTTGAACCAGCGATCTTCACATATTGCTAACAGGTGTGTAAGATCAGTTATATAACATACAATTCTTTCAACTTGTGGTAACTGTTTCATTTACATTTACATTTTCAGCATTTAGCAGACGCTTTTATCCAAAGCGACTTACACAATGAGCTGAACACGATGAGCAATTAAGGGTTAAGGGCCTTGCTCAGGGACCCAACAGTTCAGCATTGAAACCCAAATGTTTCAGCATGACAACAGAAGCAAAGTGAGGTTCATAAACATAAGTTTTGGGTTTGCTGTGGAGGAAATTCACACCACAACCTTGGTGTAAATTGAAGCCGTTAGTAGGGCTGTCGCGGTGAAAGAATTTCCCCTTTGGGGATTTAGCGTGGCTCAACACCGCGATATGCGGTATTAGCGCCATTTTTTAATTATTTTTTTTAAATTACTTAATTTATCTGGATTTTAGAGCTATATAAACAAGCTTTATTGTTAGGCTATAATTTGGTATATTATTGCTTTTTAAATGACAAAGATGAGACAGCTTTAAGATAAATCAAATGCGTGTTTATCGTTAAATACAGAACAGAGCATGGATGCACAATAAGAATGCACGGCTTTTCTCTATTAAAAAAAGGTTTAAATTTAGCTTCTAGCCTAGGCTAGATATACACTGTGAAACGAAAAAAAAGCTAACTGTTTAGGCTAAATATTTTAAATGCACATCTAATCAAAATATGGTAAAAAAAATAAATAAAAATAAAATGAAACCTTTCGTTTAGAATAAAGAATAAAGTCTATAAGACCTTAAACCTGCGTTATCATGTCCTTGTTGCGCGCTAGAAAAACCAACATCTGAGTGGGGTAGCGATGTTCCCGGCAGCACTAACAACACTCTCTGATGGTGTGCTCGTTGCACAAATACACATGTACTTGCATGCGACTTTAGAGAGCAGAGGAAATCTAGCCTGGTTGTCGCGCCACTATTAACTATCTATTTATTAGGTATAATTAACATAACAATATATACTACATTTTAAGTTATTATTTGTTTCAATACATTTTTATTCAACGAAAAAATACATTTAAATCAGCAAGAGAATATTTGCAGGCTGCAATGCCATATTAACCATCATTAAGTGTTTTAGTACGCCGAGGCTGTTTAAATGTAGTCTAAATTACAAGTATTTTATTGAGTGTGAACTTAATTTGATCATTAATAAACTTGCCTATAATTAATGTTGCCATTGTTTCCATCTTAAAACACAAAGCCTGACACTCAGCAGCAACGGATGCGAACAGTTGGCGGGAAAATGCCACTCTTAGCTCATTTTCATTATGAATTTATTTAACATTTATTACGCCCGAATGTAAGCGTAAAACAAGATGGACCCTGCAACAACAACAAAAAAAGAAAGAAAATACGTGAACATCGCGGTTGTGACGGTTGCTTGGCATGCCCTGCGGTTGGCTGGTCTATACCGCGGTATTGCAAAATTGCGGTTACCGCGACAGCCCTAGCTGTTAGTTAAACCCAAATGGACCACATAGGCACCGATTTCCACAGACCCAATCAAAAACCTCTGTATTAATTCCCTTGGTTTTTAAATGGGAGCTTGTGGCCAGAGGCCACACTGGCCATTTAATAAAATTGCTCATTTTACGGTTGAAATCTTTTTTGTCTATTAAGTTGTTCCTTAAATTGCACATTTAAAAAAATTAACTGACCCACAGTGTCATTCTGCAGCTTATTAAAATCTATGCAAATTTTCTAGGTATCAGATTTTTTACTGGCAGTGTGATTTTTAGGTTAGTTGTCTGGGTCAGGCCTGTTCCTGTGTGGTTGTGCATGGCTAAAATCTGGCAACCCTATCAAAACAGCATGCTTCTGGTATTTTCTGTGAATAGAAGTCTTTTTAGTTTTATGACTTTATTCACCACATGATAAAGACTAATACTAATTAAAATGTGTTGCTAAAATTAGCACTGCTTGCCGCCAAAACACTGGCAGCAAGCAGTATTAATTTAAAGTGTAAATCTCAGAAGGCAGGACGTGTTTTTACTGCTAAATTGGAACGGTACAAGCCTCTGTGTGTGTGTGTGTGTGTTGTGTGTGTGTGTGTGTACGTGTGCGTGCGTGTGTGTGTGTACACAGGGCACTGCAAGTGGTGCGTAAAGTGGATATCCTGACTCCTCTGGGAGCACTGTACTACAACACAGGCCGATATGAGGAGGCTTTGCAGCTGTACCAGGAGGCCGTATCACTGCAGCCGGACAATCAGGATATCTGGCTGGCTCTGGTGAGACTGGAACATCAGATCTTTTCTGTGTTATACTTATAATCTATTTTTTAATACTGGCTTATTACTTTGACAGCCTTGTTAGAAAACTGTGGATAAGATTTATTTTGAACCGAGTTAAAATAATGTATTGCATGTGGGACAGCATGACAGGTGTTAAGGAGATAGTTTCAATTCCCACAGTCCTGGTCAGTCCGCAAAGGGGCTTTTTCCCATGACTATATGGGTTTTCTCTAGGTGTTCTGGTTTTCTCCTACCTCCTAAACCCTGCAGAAAGGGGGAAATTGGCTGCCTTTAATAGGTACCACCAGGTGTAAGTGATTGTGTAAATGTGTGTTGCCCTGTCTTGTATTTCTGTCTTGTATTTATGGTTTTCTGTGGTTTATGGACCCACCTCGCCCTTTACCATGATGAAGCCGTTGGTAAAAATGAATGAATTAGGTGAACTGATATGTTAGGGGAAAATTGTGCTGACATTGTAGCATCGTTATAGGAAATTTAAAGGGCCTATTAAAAGCCGAAATGCTCAGCCTGTAGCACAGATTCTGTAGCACTGAGCATTAAAGCAGTTTAATGAAGTCTCCATAGACCCTCTACTATGATTCACATTACTTTCACAGAGCCACTGACAAAAATAATTCCTGCTGCTTTGTAGACAGAAATGACTTTTACAGTGGCGAGAACATGTAATCACCAGTTTTGTTTTTGTTAATTAGTGTGTTTTTAGTTTGTATATTCACTTAAATTTGGACATGTATTGTTGTTTGACATAAAATTAATACAGATAAAGCAGACCTAGATAACACTAATGAATATTGCAAGGCTGTTTTTGGCAATTACAGCTTGAAATGCCTGGTGAGAAATAATTAGCTTTTGCAGCATTGTGGTTTATTTTTGTCAATTCTGTTTTGCAAATGGTTTTAAGTCCCTTTGATATATTTGCAATTTCAAAATTCATTTTATATTTCCATTGGAATATAACAATCTATCTCGGATATTAACTATCTCGAATTATGTTGTACAGTGGTACCTTGAAGCTCGAGGTCAATTGGTTCTGAGAGTGGCGTTGAGTTTCAAGGTATTTTTTCCCCACAAGGATGTATGGGAAACCTGTTAATGTGTTCCATGGTCCCGTGGAGCTGCATATATTTTAGGCTAATGTAAAATAATGGGGTTGTTTTTGACACGTATACACTGAAATTAACAAAAATATAATGTAATACAAAAAAAAACACTGAAATACAACTGCAAAAGAGTTCAAAATCAATAAAAAATACAATAAAACCTGCACGTAACATTTACTTCTTTATTGGTAATTACTTGACATTTCTTCTTAATGTTCTTATGCTTCCTAATTGTGGAGATGCTTGATCTTGAAATACCATATTCCATTCCGTAAAGACACATTCACATAAGACGCAGCACAACAGCTTTTGTACTGGCTGTGCCGTTATTTCCTATGGAGTGTGGTGGTGCACAAAGCTTAACGTGACTTATTGTACTAAAACGAGCGAGGAATTTCATTAGTGAACAGAACTTATGAGCAGTAATAATTAAGAGAGGTTTAGTGTTCCTGTGTCGTTCTTTTAATACATTACGTCACGTTAAGCTATTTTTAATGATGTGTTTTAGACTCTCTCGGAAAAGCTGATTCTCACAATTTCCCAGAGCCTTGAGCTATAACACAAGTTTAAAAGGGATACAGTAGGAAATTCCAGCTATACACAGGTACATGTGGAGCTTTCAGAGTGAATTTGATGGTTATTCCACACAAATGCAGATTCGTCTCATATTTGCACTTTGATGATGCTCAAGGCAAGCGCTAAACAAAGCGGCAGTCGCACACACGTCGAGTTTAAGGGAAACGTCAAGTTTAAGTGCGCCCACCTGCTGCGCCGTGACCAGGATAAAGTGTTGGTAAAGCATAAACATGAAATTAAATAAATAAGTAATCATTTTAACTTTTTTATTTGTAGTATTAATATCTAAAACTTGATTTATTTAATGCTACATTTACATGTGTAAGGGTTTAATACAGTAACTAAACTTTTTTGTCCATCAATAAGTGTGTAAATACCTCGATCAGGCATAACATTATGACCATCTTCCTACTAATGTGTTGGTCCCTCTTTTGCTGCCAAAACAGCCCTTACCCGTTGGTATCTGGCACCAAGATGTTAGCAGCAGATCCTTTAACTCCTGTAAGTTGTGAGGCGGGGCCTTCGCTCCCCACGTGCATCAATGAGCCTTGGTTGCCCATGACCCTGTCACCAGTTTACCACTGTACCTTCCTTGGACCACTTTTGATAGATACTGACCACTGCAGGCCAGGAACACCCCACAAGAGCTGCAGTTTTGGAGATGCTCTGACCCAGTCGTCTAGTCATCACAATTTGGCCCTTGTCAAACTCGCTCAAATCCTCACGCTTGCCCATTTTTCCTGCTTCTAACACGTCAACTTTGAGGATAAAATGTTCACTTGCTGCCTAATATATCCCACCCACTAACAGGTGCCGTGATGAAGAGATAATCAGTGTTATTCACCTTACCTGTCAGTGGTCATAATGTAATGCCTGGTTGGTGTATATCTTTGATCATGCTTAAAATATGTACTCTTTGTTCAGGTACAAGGTCAAAATACATTGTGTGTAAATTTAAATATGATCCGCTGGAAGTAAATAACCAACAACAAAATGTGTTAAATCCTTGTTTTTCCCTCTTGATTTGTCTCTTCTCAGGCTCAGGTTATGGCTATGGCTGGCCAGGCAAAAGAAGCAGAAAAAATGACACTTGGCATCATTTCAAAACGCAAAAGCTGCATTGAGTGTTACCGCCTGCTGTCTGCCATTTACAGCAAGCAGGGAAACCACACTGAGGTGTGTCTTTCTGTCTTTTATGGGACTTTCTAAATTAAATGGTGCGTGCACAGACACATTAAACAGCTTGAGTTAATGAATAGCCTTAAGCGAAAATGAATTACAGTTGTTTTTATTTTATTAATGTTTAAAATGGGAAATTAAGCCCGTTTTGTGTTTGATTACTGCAATCACATGTGTACTTAAGTCACTTTTGGAGGAGAGAAAAAATAATAATAAAGGGAAACTCAAATTAAATGAGGTTTGAGTATATTTCTGGTATGTTTGCACATTTAGTGTGTGCATTAGTATGGTTGAACACAATTCTTTAAAAAAATGTTGTGCACTCGGGTGGCACAGCAGTCAGACATGCTGACTCTCTATCATAGAGAGCTCAGGCTCCCGAGTTCGGTTTTATGAGTATTTACTTTAACTTCTTATTGCTGTGAGGCGATTGTCCTCCAGTGCTCCATGGTGCCATCTCTTCTATGGGTAAATGATTGTTGTCAACATAATTCTGAAGAAAACTGAGTTCAGTAAGCCAGCTGTCCATCTTCCATTTCTTTCATGTCCAATCTGATGCTTGGGTTTCCATTGTTGGTGCTTTTGATGGTAAACTGTTAGCATGGGCACTTTTATTGGCCTGCGACTTCACAGCCCCATACACAGAAGGGACTGATACTTTGTGCATTCAGACTTATTCACCTCATCACCAGTATTACAATTATCTGCAGTTTGACCCACAGAAGTCCATATGTTAATCCGTACCACACAATGGCAATTTGCCCATCATGGCATTCCTGAGTCTTGGCCGCCCAACAACCTGACGATGTTTTATGTCTTGTCCCTTCTCAGACCTCTGTTGATGGGTACTTACCACGACTGCCACGACTCACCACTACTTCCAATATTAGAGATACTTCATCCAATCTGGCCATAACGAGTTGGCTTTTATCACAGTTAGTCTTTATGCCTGAGTATATCTGCTGCATTCAACACATGTACTACAAGTAACTACCATCCAAACATTTACTATATACCTGACTGCGACCTGCACTGTGAGCCTCAAGGTTTGGGACTGATTTTCTGCAAACTGTTGTTGTCTGATGGTGGAAAATACTTGGACATAATAGGGCAAAATTTAATCTAATAAGCCAATAAAGTAAATCTGCAGAGAAGATGGATACAGAGATCAGTGGTGGCTCAGCGGTTAAGGCACTGGACTAGTAATCAGAAGGTCGCTGGTTCGAGCCTCACCATTGCCAAGTTGCCTGTTGGGCCCCTGAGCAAGGCCCTTAACCCTCAATCGCTCAGATTGTATTCAGTCATAATTGTAAGTCGCTTTGGATAAAAGCGTCCGCAAAATAAAGTAAGTGTAAATGGATACGTATGAAATAACTTAAGACTTATGTTGCATGGCCTAGCCAATGTCCTAACTATCCTAATGTGTCCTAATGTGACTATGTTATGTTTTTATGTTTACATGTGCTTGTGTGCTGCAAGGGGCTTTTTTTCGTGTTACCATAGTGTGCTCCTCAAGGAGCACAATCTGGTTGCTGTTTTTTTTTTTAATCTCCTACTCTCCCAATGTGTTCATTATTTCTTGTTTCTTATCCTGTCTTCCTGTCCTGTCTCCCCCCCTTGTCATATTGAATGTTCTGGATGGGTTGATGGCTAATTTCGCTGTAATTGTACCTGTTGCAATTTATAGTGACACCAAAGGCACCTTTGTAATGTTAAGAAATTAAAATTGGTTTGCCAATAGGCATGAGCCAAAATTGAAACACACTACTGTAATAGCAAATCAGTTTTCACCACAGACATCTAGAGGCTGCACTAATGTTATTAGTTTCTAAATACCATTTGACCTTTGAATTTGTTTTTTATGCTTATTAATCATTGATTTGCACTTAAATAATAACAATAATGGTTGGAGACGTGCTTCCCTTTCAGTGTATCTGCTTGTGTTTGTATTTTAGGCATTGCAGGCTTTGGATAAAGCACTGCAGCAGCAGCCGGCAGATCCCGCAGTGAGAGCAGAGCTTTTTTTCTCCATGGGTAACCAGCTCCGAGAGATGAATGAGCTGGACAGAGCCTTTGAGGTGCTGTCACCCCTGGCATGCTTTTTCTCCTCTCCCAGTACTGCACAACATACCCATTTAGTCTGCATCTCAAGTTTATTTTTCCACTCAGTTATTCCTTTTCATCTTTTTGTAGCATTTTCCTGTTGCTGCTCATTCAGTCTTTTTCAATTTCAAAAATAGTTAAGAAAATTGGGAGAAAAAATAGCCTATATTTAGAAAAAGGTCAGAGTTCATTTAAACACAAACACAACCACCTCCTATACAGTGAGGAGTCACTAATATGTGTGGGGTGGGTTGGTGAAAAACAGACAGACAGAAAACAGCACACTCTTATCTGGACCCACACACTGCTTATTTTAACAGAACTTCAGCAGCCGGTTTTGTTTGAGTCCTCTGTTTACTTTCCATGCTCTAATCCATTTTAACACACTTAGTCTCCCTTGTTTCCTGCAAATAGTGATTTTGGCTGGTATCTTTGCCCTTAGACAAACTCCAGCTCTCTTGACACATTATGGCTCCCTGTCTCTGGTTTATTTTGGTCACAGAGGGCTTTTGTTAGGTTAAAAGGTCAACAATAGAGATGTTTTAAATCTGTTGAAAAGTTCAAGTTAAGATAAGGCTTGTACACTGAGAGAAAACAAATATTGAAGCACTTTAGTTTTTGCTATTTTCTATACTTCAAATGCAAATATCCACTTAACATTTTCATTCAGTTTAATTAAAGTGACAAAAGTACAAGGAAAAGATTTTAAATGTTTTCACTAACCAGCTAAATAACATGCTTGTTTTCATTACATTTTACAAAATGTTCCTACCACTCTGGAATTAAGGTTGTATAAACCTTAAATAAATGTGTAATTTTAAATGAAAACAGCAGGTTTTTATTTTAATTATTCTGTCCCTCAGAACTCGAGGCTTTCTCCCTATAACAGCTTGTTTTGTTAAATCTTCTCAACCAATGTTAATATACACAGTCGAGTCACATTATTATGACCACCAGCTAATATTCAGAGTAACTTCTGTGTGCGGCACGAACAGCAGCTACGTAGATGGGCTAGGAGTGACTCAGTAAGGTCCTGGTAGTTGTCAAAGGTATATGGAGCCATGCTGACTCCAGTGCATCCCACAGCTGCTGGAGGGTGCGTGGGGGGGGCAGTGGTAGCCTAGTGGGTAGAGCTTTAGGCTATCAACCGGAACATTGGCAGTTCAAATCCAGGCTCTGCTAAGCCGCCACTGTTGGGTCTTTGAGCAAGGCCCTTAACCCTCTCTGCTCCAGGGGCGCCGTACGATGGCTGACCCTGCGCTCTGACCCCAGCTTCCAATCAAGCTGGGATGGGGGCCAGTGATAGCTTGGTGGTTAAGGTACTGGACTAGTAAGCAGAAGGTTGCCGGTTCAAGCCCCACCACCACCAAGTTGCCACTGTTGGGTCCCTGAGCAAGGCCCTTAACCCTCAATTGCTCATCGTGTTCCGCTCATTGTGTAAGTCGCTTTGGATAAAAGCGTCTGCTAAATGCTGAAAATGTAAATGTAAATGGATATGCGAAGAAAGAATTTCATTGTACTGTACACCTGTATATGTACAGTATATATGACAAATAAAGTACATCTTCTTCTTCTTCTAAAGAGAACATGACTATCGAGGTGGTCCCACAGACACTCAACTGGGTTCAAGTCTGGGGAATTAGGGGGCCAGAGTAGTACTTGGAATTCCTGATCAAGCTCTTCCAACCAATGTCGGACATTTTTAGCCATGTGACATGCCGCATCCCATCCACCCAGAGAAGACAATTTTACCCATGCTACTTTTACCCATGACAGCAACGAGAGATATATGTGCAGACAGCCTATCGCACACCTTATATACCCACCAAGGCAGCTCACAAAACAGGAATTCCCTCATGAGCTACACACTGCCGCCGTCGAAAGTAGGAAGTGGTCATAATAATGTGACTCGACTGTGTACTTTTTAACAATTAGGTGCACATGTATATTTTTCATTTGTGTGATTATTTTGAAGATTTAAATCTAAAACCTATTTTATTTGCTATATTTAGTGTCTGAATATATTGTTCTTTTACATTTTTTAATATATTGTTTATGCTTATACGACCTTTTTTGTTCATCCCTATGTAGTAAATAAAAATAATATGTGTACATTTGAAGTTGTGAATATATGCACTATATACACTGATCAGCCATAACATTAAAACCACCTCCTTGTTTCTACACTCACTGTCACATGGTAGTTCTTTAATTACTGACTGTAGTCCATCAATTTCTCTACATACTTTTTTTAGCCTGCTTTCATCCTGTTCTTCAATGGTCAGGACCCCCACAGGACCACAACAGAGCAGGTGTTATTTGGGTGGTGGATCATTCTCAGTACTGCAGTGACACTGACATGGTGGTGGCGTGTTAGTGTGTGTTGTGCTGGTATGAGTGGATCAGACACAGCAGTGCTGCTGGAGTTTTTAAATACTGTGTCCACTCACTGTCCACTCTATTAGACACTCCTACCTAGTTGGTCCACCTTATAGATGTAAAGTCAGAGACGATCGCTCATCTATTGCTGCTGTTTGAGTTGGTCATCTTGTAGACCTTCATCAGTGGTCACAGGACGCTGCCCACGGGGCGCTGTTCACTGGATATTTTTGGTTGGTGGACTGTTCTCAGTCCAGCAGTGACAGTGAGGTGTTTAAAAACTCCATCAGCGCTGCTGTGTCTGATCCACTCATACCAGCACAACACACACTAACACACCACCACCATGTCAGTGTCACTGCAGTGCTGAGAATCATCCACCACCCAAATAATACCTACTCTGTAGCAGTCCTGGGAGAGTCCTGACTATTGAAGAACAGCATGAAAGGGAGTTAACAAATCATGCAGAGAAACAGATGGACTACAGTCAGTAATTGTAGAACTACAAAGTGCTTCTATATGTTAAGTGGAGCTGATAAAATGGACAGTGAGTGTAGAAACAAGGAGGTGGTTTTAATGTTATGGCTGATCAGTGTATATAGTATATTAAATTACAAAAGCGAAAGTGGCAAGCCAAAAAGAAACTTTTTGGGGAAAATATATTTAGTGTACAATAGAACAAAAACCATAAAAAATCCTAACAAGTTTCTTGTAGTATTTCTAAAATTCACTTACATAGAGGTATCTTTTGTTCCACAGAGCTATAAACTTGCTGTTTCACTCAACCCTGACCAATCACAGGCTTGGATGAACATGGGTGGAATACAACATATAAAGGTAAGGGTTTACAAATCAAAAAATTAAAAGCAAACAAATAAACCCATAGTAAGCATAGTGTTAAATTACAATACATTACATTCTTTTTTTTTTTTAAATGTGGTTTTCATTTGCCCATGAGAACTTTCTGCCCTGCGTCTTACACATTCCATCTATGCATCCTCGTAGGGAGACTACGTAGCAGCAAGAACATACTACCAAAGAGCTCTAAACCTCTCACCTGGTTCCAAACTGCTTAAAGAGAATCTCGCCAAACTGGACAGGCTGGAGAAAAAACTGCAGGGTGCTTAGAGAAAACAGAACCTGAAGACATCCCAGAGTGAACTGCTAATGGAATACAGACATACAGATCGCTGAATGAAGAGCTGGATGCCTTCAAAGCTCCTGTTGCAATCAATGGTGACAGAAGATCTGTAAGAGGAGAATAAGTACTGAATCAAAAATGTAGAGGCTTAACGTAGCAGATGCATATTGCTAACGCAGGTTAGCTTCAACATGTATCAAATAGCAGGAGTTACTAGCCTCATTAACTCTTTTGAAGATTTATCTTGGGCCTGCCTAAATCTGCAGGTCTATCTGATATGAACTGAATGTTTTGACCGGTGTTTTTTGACACCTCTAAACTGAATTTGATTAATCTCTGTGAATTTGTCTAGAATGTATCTAATTGGGGCACTTGGTCCTGATCTAATTGTACCATAGGAGCTATTATCCAAACCTTCTGATGATCTCAGTTTTAATGACGGGAGATCCAGCCCTTTTCACACTCAAATTCTGAGTAATTGCCAGTATAGCTGTATTTGTAATCTCTTTAGCATTTCCCTGAGATGCTTTTTTCTATACCGTTACTATGCAAGTCCCAATGTGTCATTACAAATAGAACTTTGATTTGGGCAGCACCAAACACAGCTGGCAGTGTGAGTGAAATACAGATTCTATTTGGTTAGTAGCAAGCCGTAGCCTACTGGACTAGTAATCAGAAGGTTGCTGGTTCAAGCCCCACCACTACCAGGTTGCTGCTGTTGGACCCTTGAGCAAGGCTCAACCCTCAATGGCTCAGACTGTATGCTGTAACTGTAATGTAAGTCGCTTTGGATAAAGGTGTCTGCTAAATGCTGAAAATGTGAATGGTTAGTGGTGTTAGTGTCTGATTCTAAATCCTTCAAGTACTCTGGTTCACTCCCAAATGCATGATGCAGTAAGTAAAGATTTTTTTCTTAATGGCCCTTATGTATAATTGAGTGAGTAAACTGGTATGGCTGTAATGTTTTGCAATAAATCACCATTACAGTCTTTATAAGAATGAAGCAATTACTGAAGAAGAAAATAACTTTTTTTGTTTGTTTATGCATTTTCTCCCCTTTTTTCTCCCTTTTTAGCGCGTCCAATTGCCCGATTGCGTCATGCTTCCTCTCCACCAATGCCGATCCCTGCTCCGATTAAGGAGAACGAAGCTAACCCACGCGCCCTCTGACACGTGGGCAGCATGCCGTATGCATCTTATCACCTACACTTACACGAGTGCAGTGCAGCTCAGCGCTGTGTACGCAGAGACACACCCTGAGAGCACTCTTTTCTCATCTCTGTGCAGGCGCCATCAATCAGCCAGCAGAGGTCGTAATTGCACCAGACATGAGAGAGAGACCCCCATCTGGCTTAGTCCCACCCATATCTGAACAACAGGCCAATCGTTGTGCATGTGGCCGCTCAGCCTTAGCCAGCAGGCAGAGCTGAGATTCGATACGATGTATTCGAGCTCTGGTTCCAGCGTGTGTTTTTACCGCTGCGCCACCTGAGCGGCCTGAAGAAGAAAAGAACTTTAACTCAAGTTAATCAGTTGTGTATTTTTTGTAAGTTTCTGTGGTCATTTACAGATGATTTGGCTCATAAATGGACACATTACTGGGCTTTTGCTTTCATTTAATTAAATAGTTGAATCCTAGGAATGATTAGCCAACAGCTCTTTATAATAATAATGTTACTTTGCAGATATCTTTGGCTTATTACTTGATATTAAAGAAGTATGTAACTGTATGTAGAAGTAGAAAGTAAAGAACTGTGATTTTATGACTTTAACCACTGTAGGATTGGATTTTGTTGGTTTTTTTTCCCCCATCTCAGATTGGTGAGTCAGTGTAAGGATTTTCCTTAAACTTCTTGTTTCTCTTGTTTACCCTGATTTTCACCCCCTTTGTTTAATATGTACCAGACAATAGCTACCAATAAGGTGAGATGAAGGGATGGCACGTGCTTCCTCGATGTCACTGAGCAGATCCACTCTCTTACAGGAGGTCACTTTTTACCCACTTCTAACAGCATGAAGTCACAGAGCCAACAGATGATTAATGTGTATGGCAGGAGTGAATACTGCCCCCACCCAGAGAGCAGGGCCACTCAAACCCCAGCTTCTGGTCACAAACAGCTTGTGGCATTGTAGGGCTTTTACTTGCAAGGTCCATATTTGTTCAGTTGTACCTCTTGAAAATCTTCTAAATGAGTATTGCAATGTCACTTGTAACCTTTAAGCTGTATGAGGCTGGGAGATACAGCACAGCTGAGTAACAAATGCTTGCTTTCAGGAGTTGTTCCAGTAGCACATGTCTATTTAAAAGGTGTCCCAACTCCTAAATTCCAAAATGTTTTGCTGTGGTTCACAGGATACCACTTGATGTACGTCTGGGAATCACTTGGGGTTTTGACTTACTGGTAAATACGCAGCTAAATTGCTTGTGTGAAAAGGGCTTGAAAAGGCTGGTTTGCTCAACACCTGTGTTCTGTGAACATGGTAAGATACTATTCAGTGCTGTAGGATTAACAAAAGTGTGTTTTGCTTTGTGTGCATTGTTTGTGATTGTATGAGTGACTTTTAGTTGGAATAAGAGTCATGTTCTGCCAGAGAAATGCCCTTTTTACATACTAGTTATTCTAGAATGTTCCTTTTTTGTCACTGATTGTATGTACTCTAAACGTGGAATGTCCAACCCTCTAAGCTCTGTAAATAAAGTAGTGATCTGTACAGTGATTTGCATATCAAGCTCTTTTATTTTCTTACTGATAAACTGGTGAAATGAAGTTTAACAAATCAACGCATTTGTGATGTGATGCTCATTTTTTTATAATATTCATCATTTTATTTTATTCTGATTCTTTTTAAATCACTAGTTATTAAAAACATTTTGTTCAGTCGTAGCTGTTTTTCACATTTCAGAAACAATGTAGTCATGTATCATTATTTAATTAAAAAAAAAACATCCCAATGTACAATACAAGACGACTGTGTGAACTTATTATAAATCAAAACTACAGCATATTTAGGTGGCTCTGTGGTACTGCAGGTAGTGTGGATGCTGCAGAGCTCCAGGGTCCTGAGAGGTTGAAACATTGCCTCTGCTAATGCCAAGTTTACACTACACGACTTTCCAAGTCATCAGGTCGCTGTACAGTTCACACTACACGACTGGATCTCTTATAATCGGGAGTCTTTCAAGTCGGTGTATATTTCACACTACACGACTGATTGGCGATGGAGAGTTTCACACTACACCATCTATCACCAACTGGAATCGCAGGCGAGCTTCTCTGGTCTCCCAAACTATGTTTTGTCACGAAAACAAACGTGAGAAGTGACGAGGGGTTTAATGATACCACGTTCAAAAATGCACGTCAACAAGTAGCGAGAGATCAAAGTTCTTTGTGCAGCGTACAATCAAGGAGAAAAAAAAAATGAATTTGAGTGGATTTGGCTACGCGAGCTGCATGGATTGTTCTTTAGTGAGTTGGATGTTAATAAATATTTTTTGCAATGTAATGTTGGTGTTATGTTTTGTAGAGAACGATGAGGTCAGAAATACTGTAAAACTTGTGTGTGTACTGATATATTCTGATATAAACTATATTATGCCCCTGTCCCACCTTTTTACACCTCCTCCCCTGCGTTTCCCCTCACACCGTATCTTGCGTTCTCATTGGCTGTTCGACATAGCACTCATTGCCAGTTGGGTGACTCAGATCCAGATATTTGACATGCTAGATATATTTCTTTAGTTGCTGAGCGCTCGGCGAGCACTCTGTGAGCCGCTCGGATCGAGTTGTTGAGTAGTTCACACATAGCGATTGAGAGCCGAGTTTTGATCACCGAGCGAATGCCGAGTGGTTCCCAAGCCGACAAATCTAGCACCAACCAGTCAGCAAGTAAAAATCAGGGCAAAAATCGTGTAGTGTGAACTAGGCATAAATGTCTGTAAAAAGTTTACTATGTTCATACTCTCTCAAAGTAACTTTACATGTTCCATGACCAGAAAACCTCTAGTGAGCGAGCAGCGGTCAACAGTGGCAAAGAAAAACTCCCTAAATAGTACAAAGAAGGAAACAGTGTTCTCCTTGGGTGGCCTAGAGGATTAAATGAACAGATACTAAAGAGATTAATTGGATTAGAAACAAAAGATAAAACAAAAAGCTATAATAAATGCCTTCCTTATACCCAAGGTCACTTTACATATCAAAAGGTGAGAGAAAAACAGACTTAGGACAGAGGAGGAAAGTACTGAATGAAAAGGTAGGTTTTAGCTGAGTTTCAATAGAAAAAAAAATTAAGAGCAAAGGCGATAAGTTTGTGGTAATGCGTTCCAGTGAATGATATAACACTGAATGTACCTACCCACCAACAGTACCTAATCCGAATTTTAAATCAGACCAGAGACCACTATCTGAGGACCTTGTGCAGAAATATAGGGGTGTAAAAGTTCTAAAAAAACTGGGTCCATCAAGGTATTAGTATGTTAGCAGTAGAACTTTAAATTGAAAACGAAGTGAGACAGGTAGCCAGTTTAATTGTTGAAGAATTGGGGTAATATGAGCAGATTTTTATTAGACTATGAAAGTAATCCATGTCAAGTTTATCCTTCAGTTCAGTCTGTGGTAGAATATTGTTTTGTCAGTTTCTGTACATTGTGAGTGCAGTCACTACAGATTCCGCTTACATCCAGCAGAAACTGAATTGCTGGCATTGCAGCCTCAAACCAACAGACTTCAGCCTCAATTGAATAAAAAGGTAAAAGTGAACTACTTTGGGGTAAAAAAAACAGAAGATACAACATGTGTATGAAACATATGAACAAAATAATTAATAATACGTCAATTGTGCAGAGTATAAAATGAGACGGGTATTACAGCCATTAGGGCTTCCTTGGTACATCAGCACCCACATATCACACAATAACTCTGTGTCCCCTAAACTTGAAATATTTGAAACTTGACACCCTTTGTCAAGAAATTCGTACCCTTAAACTCGCCGTTTACCTTAAACTCGACGTGTGTGCGACTGCCGTTTTGTTCAGTGCTTGGCTTGAGTGGTGCAGTAAAACGTCATCAAAATGCAAATATAAGATGTCTGAGAGATATGAGAGTCTGCATCTGTGTGGAATAACCATTAAATCCACTCTGAAAGCGTCTGCATGTACAGTATCTGTGTCTAGCTGGATTTTCCTTTTTAAACTTGTGTTGTAGCTGAAACATTCGGATCCTTAAACCGAGGTGAACTGCTAGCCGTCATTACTACAACATGCATCGCCGTGCTGCCCTCTTGTGGTGGAAAATTGGAAGTAATTGAAAGTACTGCGGGATTTAACTCAAATTAGGGTTTACAGGTGTTAAAATCGTACCTACTGTCAACCTTTGATCTTACACTTAATGTTGGCGGTGATTGCTTAAACATTATAACCTTTTAAACTAAAAAATCAAAACCACAACCATTTATCAAAAAGCACACACATTTACCTACATTATTAACACTATTTACTGTTTTGACAAAATGATTCAGGTTTGTTGAACTGTCACTGCAAAACTGAAATAATACAGTGTAAAGTTTTAATACAGATGTTTTTTATTCCTCAAACTTTTCAGTTGTATTGCACTATTTTTGAATGTGTTACAGGTATTAAATTAGTAATTAGTGTAAAAATTACATAAATCAAGTTAAACATTACCCTCTTCGTGCTATTTAAATTCTTGTATTCATACCTGTATGTATATATCGATTATAATCTATATTATTTTATCTACATATATTGCTATTATTATTATTATCCGTATATTACCACTATTATACTCATCCATACCTATGTCTGATATTTTATATCTGATACAGTCTATATTCATATTCTATTGTATATACATATATATATATATATATATATATATATATATATATATATATATATATATACATACCCATAACCGATACATTGTTTATATTCATAACTATAATAATATCCTTATTTCTTTATTTATTCTAATATATCTGTATATATTGTTTACAAGAATAGATACACTACTGCTTCTGTTACATGTACCAGATGCACAATTTGCACATACTGTTTTTCTGTTGCATACAAAATGCTGTATAAATGCACCCTATTTACTTACTTCATTTATTTGAATTAGTTTCTCTTCTTTTGCTTGTTAAACTACTGGCGACCAATATTTTCCCTCAGGATAAATAAAGTATCTATCTATCTATCTGTCTGTCTGTCTGTCTGTCTGTCTGTCTGTCTGTCTGTCTGTCAATTTTCAAATGAACACCTGTAAACAGCATATAAGTTTCAAAGTTTACAAATCAGTCTTTATTTGCATTTTACTTTCCCCAACTCTTTTTGAAACTGGTGTTGCAATCGGATTCTACACCAATCAAAAAAATGCCATGTGACACCAGTTAAAACATTTAAATCAAGTTTATAATTTAAAAACAATATGGGAACATACCTTATATTTGTTTCAGCAACACCTATTCCTAACAGGTGAATAAAATGTAGTATAAAATTATATGCTGCCAACTTTGTGGCAACAGTTTGGAAAAGTTTTTTTTTGTCTTTGTCAGACAGGATTTCACAATTTGTGTGCCTGACTTTCAGAGGCCTGCAGAAGACCTTACCCTTAAGCCCAGTGAACATGCAGTATATTGTATGAAATGGAGCATTGATTACTAGGCAGGTGGTCTCATTCAAAATCAGCGCCTGACCTCACATATACTTAATGCGCACAAATCCTCACACATCCAATGTTAAAGCTGCAAAGCAGAGCAGCTTATATAACAGTTCACATTAACACTGATTGTTTCATGGATATGTCTCCACGAATTTACAGACAGACATGCACTGAAATTCATTAAAAGCTGTCCTCCCCTGTCATATGTAAATAAGCAAACTACTTAAGAGTGTACATGTGTAAGTGGTGCCCTACGATAAATTGTGGGCTTGCCCAGGGTGTGTTCCTGCCTAGCTCCCAGAGTATCCTGGTGGTGCTAGATAGACACACAGCAACCCAGACCAGATAAAACAGTTTGTGAAAATGATTGAATTAAAATTGTCCTTAAGTGTGAGCAAGTGGCTGGGTGAGTAATCTGTCATGATAAAATAGTTCTCTACACAAGGCCTAATGATGATCTGTGCCTACTGTTTACTGGTTGCACCAACCTGACCAGGAATAATCGGTTAGTGAAAATGATTTTACTAATAAAAACTGAGGGCAGGGTGGCACAGCTGGTACAGTGGTTGTCGTGTCTGGTAGACAAACATGTAGAAGGTTAATTTGATGCACCCATTTGCTTGAGTGTTGCCTTGCAAAGGAATGGCGATCTTTTTTATTTTATTTTTATAGACATCACAAGCAAAACACAAAGTTTTCTTAATCTTCTCTGACAGTGCCTTTAATAGTTTCTTTTTCTTAAGAATATTGAACTATGTACAATTAGGGAATATATTGCACTCTACAATACTTACCCACTCACACACTTTCTTAACCGCTACTCACACACACATACACACACCCATTCACCTATAGGGCAATTCAGTGTCTCCAATTAACCTAACTGCATGTTTTTGGACTGTGGGAAGAAAACCGGAGCTCCCGAAGAAAACCCACGCAGACACAGGGAGAACATGCAAACTCCACACAGAAAGGACCCGGACCGCCCCGCCTGGGGATCAAACTCAGGACCTTCTTGCTGTGAGGCGACAGTGCTACCCACCAAGCCACCGTGCCGCCCCACTCTACAATAGCACAACAAAAATAAATACATAAATACAATCTAATATAAAAGTTATACATTTAAATTGCATTGTTATCAAAATAATAAATCTCTCAGTTGTTACCTTCTATAACCATTCTTGTTATCACATCTGGTCTCATTTCTGCTAAATACTTTATCCAATCATTCCAATGCATTTGAATACATCCATTATAATATTTACTAAAAAAGTTTTTCTCTATTAAATACATTTTTTTAGTTAGTTATATCCAGTCATCTATAGTTGGTCCTTCTGATTGTAACTATTTCCTGTCAGTGCATTTTTACTAGCTTCTAAAAGCACAGCCATTAAATATTCTGCTTGTCCCATATCAGGGTGAATAAATCCCAAATATAATACCTAACTGCACACAGGAATCTACCTTCTAAATAAATGCTGTAGAGCTTCCTTTGGAATAGAGATCTTTAATTTGGTGCCATGCTTTACTTGGACTCACCAGCGGTGAATTAAAATGAATGCAATTTGTCGCTGGTTGTGACAGAATAAATGAGTGATGCCCCTATTATCCCAGTATCATGTTGTCCTTAGATTTTAATATTTATATTGAATGTATTAATATAATGGATTAAAACATTAATAACCTATACATTAGGAACTTTCTTGTCAACATTTTTTTTTGAGGACTATTTCTCACATACCTAGAGATAACACAAATGGCATTTAGTTTGGACTTATCTTATAAATTCTTCATTAATAATAAAATAAGAGATGTTTTTAAAGTACTTCACAAATGTTACCCAGTTAATGCTGTATTAAGTCGATTTATTACCATCTCTGATCGGTGTGTCTTTTGTAAAAGCTTTGGTGAGTCGATTGATCACTTATTCTTTGATTGTGTCTATACCTTTTCCTTTTGTGTGGATGTGTTCTGGGATTTGGGTAAAAAATTGGTAAAGACATTCCAATTAAAAGCCAATAAACTTTGTACATATTTAATAACCCTCTCTTTCAGCCAATTGAATCTTATATCATTAATCTAATTATATTACTAGCTATATATTATATTCATAAAACCAAAAATGCAAAATCTTTTATTGCTTTTATAGATTTAGATTTGAATACATATTTGTACAACAGTAAATTCCTTGAGTCCCTCTTTAAACGAGAAATTCGGTGCCTTTTGTGTCCCCAGTACTGATCATTGTATTTATTAAGTAAATTTTAAACAATACAATTTTTAAACATCTTACTAAAAATAATTAACACTTTCAAATACTAAACACAATGTTTTATACCCCACCCCCCAAAAAAATGACTGAATACATACTGTTTTTATCTCTTAGATAGCAGAGGTTTTACCATGTCCCCAGTGCTGTACATTCTGATTTAGTGATGGATACATGAGGTTTAATCATAAAAATCTCAGTCTTTCAATACTGTTTAAAAGCTTTGCTTAAGTCCCTCTAAACCAGGGGTGCACAACTTCTTTTTACCAAGGGCCGATTTCACATAAACACCTAAACCAGAGGGCCACACATTTCATTTTTACAGATCTGTCCACAAACAGTTCTTTACAGGTTTTTTAAAAGGAACTCGAGCCTGTTTACTGTTTCCACCATATAAGTGAGTCTGTATCAGTATCTACACTGGAGGACATCGAATAAGCACTCAGCTCAGCTTTGTCCTCTTGTGATTGGGGGGTGGATGGAGGGGGCACATTGCACGTCTAACCATATGGACTACAATTCCCATGAGCCCCTGGACTGTCACGTGACTATCACATGTCCCCGGTCAGCCAATCCTGATCGCGCTCACCGTCTCAGGAGTTTTGATTCAGTTCAGCTGTGTTCGGTTCCATGAATCTTATTTAAACTCTTCTGTTTTAGTCTCGTTGTGAAGTTTTGTCGATCGTGTTTGTCTCCTTATTTCTGAATATAACCATTACCGTGTATAATCCTTGTTGTCTTCCGTTTGCTGCCTGTCTGTTTATCCTCTGGTTTTGGACTCTGCAGGGTTTTGTCCACTGTTTTCGCCCTTATTATATTAAACGTTCCCTGATTTATATTCCGCGAGCGTCTGCTCAGTTTCTGCCTCGTGACATGTTGGTATTTTAATTAAAATATAAAGTATGTAAACAACCGCGATTGTCACATTCTAACATCATGTGAAAACGTTCATTCTAATTAACAGAATTAATCGTGAAAATGGCCCAGCACTAAATACAGTTACATAAAATCAGGTAGTTAGAAGAAATGTGTTGGTCAGTGGGAGATACTGCAGCTTCTTTCTGACACCAACTGATTAATGTGGTCGCAAGCACAGCAGACATGAGAAAATACCTGTATGTCCATTCAGGGTTACATTTCCTATACTCGAGATCCACTTCTCTTTGTTTACTCGTACTTGGTTTGGACAAACACATGGTGCAGCTGAAGTAACTTGTATTTACATCATTTACTTTTCAGTCGCAAGTTTATGGAATTACCCGGTGAATTTAAAGTGACAGCATCATTTATTTAAAACTGCATCAGCACTTCATTTGGCGGGCCGGATCGAGAGTTTTGCCGGGCCGGATCTGGCCCGCGGGCCGTATGTTGTGCACCCCTGATCTACAAACATAATTATTCACCCCATCAGTCTTTACTTTGGAACAATGAATACATCACCTATAGGGGAAAAATCACTGTTTTTACATTTATGGTTTAATAACGATAATCTGTTCATTCACCAGTTACTTGATGATTGTTATAATTTTATTTCCTACTCTGATTTCTGTAACAAATTTGGATTTTTTGTTCCAATACTGAATTTAAGAAGGTTTGTGACTCTATTTCTGATGGTCTTCTCTCTTTACTTAAAAGTAACTATAAGGCAACAACAGACTTTTCTTTACCTAACTATGTTATAGCTTTGAATGGGGTTGATATAATAGATAAAAAATGTAATAATAATTTTATAAGGCAGCTCTTATCCCTTAAATCCACCCCATTAATAACTTTCCAGTGGTCAGCTCAACAAAGGAAAAACAGCAGCTCAATTTGGACTCTCCCTTACAAATATGTTCTTAATAACAAAATAAAAGAGCTGATTTATAAAATTTTATACAAATGCTACCCTGTAAATGCAATTCTGAGTAAATTTTATGATGTGAGTGATGCATGTGTTTTCTGTAAAGGAGCTACAGAATCCACTGAACACTTATTTTTTGATTGTGTATTTTCCTATTCTTTCTGGGTTGATCTCTTGATAGACTTAAAAAGAAGATGTGGTAAGGAAATTCCTCTGAAAGGCCAATATGTTTTATTTATTTCCAATGACCCTTTATTTAACCCCGAAGAGTGCTTTTTAATTAACCTTATTATAATTTTAGCCAAATTTTATATACATAAAATGAAATTTGCCAGAAAAACACCTACATATATGACTTTCGTTGGAACGGACTTGTGTAGCTATGTAGATACATTGGTAAATTTCCGACAGAAGCAAAATAAGAAGTGTTTTAGATCTATTTCATTGTTAAAGCTTTTCAATTTGATCTGAATCCCAAATGGTATTATTTTTTGTTTCTTGTTTTTTTCTCTTTCTCTGATGAATGATAAATATTGAACTCATGTCTTTTTACTGTATGTTCGATTGTTATTTACATTTAATAAAAAAAAAAGAAAAAAAAAAAAGAAAAAAAGAATGGCCATTTGTCCGTAACAAGGTGGACATCCTGGGTCAGAGACTGCATAAAATTTTTTTAATAAAACCTACAGTTTGTGTGCTTGAGCTTGACCAGTATTAGTTTGGAAAAGAATAACATGTCCTTTTTATAATAAAACATAAAAAAATAATAAAAATTTCATTTTCAAAAAGATTTAAGGTCCAAAAGGCACCAATCCCAGGAATGACCCAATATTGTTAAAGCATATATTTGGTAATATTTTCATATATATTAAGTGTACTGTTATGTTTACGGTATATTGTTTCTTTAAATAATAATGATGATGATGATGATAATAATAAGTAAGCGATGCCCTGCAATGAATTCACGTGGGTTTTATGTTCTAAGTATTTCCGGGTGACGCCGGACCCATCGCGAAACTGATCAGGATAAAGCTGTTATTAAGATTTAAAAATAATTAAACTGTTGACGTTATACGTGTGTGAGTGTGAGTGTGTGTGTGTGTGGGGGGTCTTTTCATATTTAAATAATTACATATTATTGTTTTTGCAAAGAGTAATGGTCCCCTGGTTGTTTTGATACGACTACTTCCGGCATATTTCAGAAAAGGTTTGAGCACCCATGCCTGATTATTTCTGGACGCTGTAGCACCTCAGGTTAGCAGTATGCTTGAGCTAAAACGCGCTGCTGCAGTGGTTTCGGTTTGAATCCGTGGCAGAGGTTCGTCAGTGCTGGGCGCATGTGCTCCATGTGCGGTAGAATAAGCTCCGCCCCCTGCTCCACTCAGCTCGTTTTCCTCGTTCCTCCAGCTACTACCCGCCCGTGCACACGCTGAGCTCTGTCTTCTGTAATCATATCTCCTAATATTCGCCTTTAGTTTCAACAGGAAACTTCTGCAGGATGGGGGAGATTGGAGTTCCGAGAGAAATGTTCCTGTGGAGTATGGCGATTATTTATTTATTCGCTTTTGCATCGCTCTACATCCAGATACCAGGTAAGAAGTCACACTTTTCGGGTGCTGCTGGATTTGGGCGCGGCGCTCATTAGAAACTTTTCCTCTTCTCAGTGTTTGTTAACGGCGTGAGTTTCTCATCAGCCCGCCTGTGCTTTTAAACATCCAGCAGTTCTTCTCAGTCCAGTCCAGGTGTCTGTGCTGTTTGTGCACCAGTCTTAACCTGCTTACTTTACTTCCACTTGCTAAAAAAATGGAGGCACACAAAACGCCAAATCTGTAAGATCCAGACTGCCCAGATTGCTTGTAAGGCTTTACTCATCATCATCATGTGCTACTTTGCACAAGCTGTGGATAATTTGCAGAACATGAGCTATTTTAATGGGAAGTATTAATGGCTTGGATGGAATAAAGTCAGCAAAGTTCATGATGCAGAAGTTTTGCCCAGGAAAAAAACCAAAATTTAGGATGTACTATGCGTGCATTGCATAGTGTGACCCGTCATCACTTGTCCATGTGTGCTTTCGTCAGCAGAAATCAAATGCTTCTGCATATGGGTGAGCTGCCAGCTGCCCAAAAATGTACCACCCATATATACGTGTCAGTGTCTAGTTCAAACTCATCCTTGTGAGTAAGGAGTAAAGGGTTCTGTAGAAATGTCCTCTGCTATTCGTTTATTTATTTATTTTTGGTAATTATTTAATGGAGTTACACTCACAGCACTTGTAACAGCACTTGTCACAAAAAAACTGGCCACTTTTTGAGAAGTAAAAGTCTTTCCCAACAATGGTCAGCTGCAAGCTATAGCTTTATGAAGAACTGCAAACATTTTTTGAAGTCTGCTGCTCTGTCTGGAAATTTGTAACAGCCACCAGACTGATATCAATATTTTACATTACATTTTATTTGTTATTTTTGCGTTTTCTCCCCATTTTCCTCCAGATTTAGCGCACTCAATTTTGTCTTTTGCTGCTAAGAGATACCAGATTGCTTCCAAGGAGAGCACGTCACTGTACACACCTCTTCCGACACGTGCACAGCCCTCCTCTTCTCGTCTCTTCCGCCAATCAGGGTCCTTACACAGCGTTTGAAGAACCACCCACCCACACATAGTCCGGCCCCCACCCTGCAGATACGGTGGCCAATGAGTATGTGCTTCAGGCACTGCCAATTATGCCCGCCAAGTGGCGCCCAGCCGACCGGTGGCAACACCGAGTTTTGAACCGAGGAGTTCAGAAACTCGGTGCTGGTGCGCTAGCGGAATATCCCGCTGCACCACCTGGGCACCCGTATTATGATCTTAATGCGATCACCTAAAAATCATATAGGGTTTTTAATTTCTCAGAATTCTTTTGGAATCATAATGGGGTCACACTTTTTATTTAGACCAAAACTGTTTAACAGGCTGCTATTGAACTAAAGTCAGAAGTTTAGGTCTGTAGGTCTTGCATGGCAGTTTGGGGAATTTTGCCAGTGTATACAAATTTATAATTCCATTCATCTTTTTGGCATGACCTTCTAAATCTCTGATTATGATTGAGCTAATTTTGAAGCTTCATGGAAAATTTTTGCTGATCACATGGACAAAGAAGAGAAGAATCAACAGGTTCAGAATTCATTCCGACTTATATACAGTTAATTTTTGAATAAAAAAATTTTCAGATCATTTGTTTATAAAAATAAGTTTATAAAAAATATTTCAAATCCCAGGTCTAAACTAATCTACAGATTTTCTGCAACATATTACACATTGTTATGCCATGTTGTTTATTTAGCTGATCTACAGTTGGTTAAAGCTGAGATTATCAAGTTCAAGCATGCTTATTGGACTCGGTTGGAGTGTCTTAACAATGCTCACTACAGTGGTGAGGTTGTTATTCCAGTTTATATGACTTATTTACCCTCCCCCTTCCCCGTCGACAGAAGTCAGAAATGGTTCACAATGTGTTGCAGAATAGTTGCAAGGTCAAAAGTTGTGCAAAGTATGTTTGCATTTAAGATTGAGCCTAATGCAAATAAAGACTAGGCCTACTAGACTGATTATACTTTAAAATGGATGCAATGATTTGACCGGTAAAAAGGCATGTCAGGTAGTTCACAGTGGGACCAGTTTTCTAGAGACACCACATTTGTGTGTGTAAACACAAGGCTAGTTCCTACAGTGTATCACAAGTGAGTACACCCCTCACATTTCTGCAAATATTTTATTATATCTTTTCATGGGACAACACTATAGACATGAAACTTGGATATAACTTAGAGTAGTCAGTGTACAACTTGTATAGCAGTGTAGATTTACTGTCTTCTGAAAATAACTCAACACACAGCCATTAATGTCTAAATAGCTGGCAACATAAGTGAGTACACCCCACAGTGAACATGTCCAAATTGTGCCCAAAGTGTCAATATTTTGTGTGACCACCATTATTATCCAGCACTGCCTTAACCCTCCTGGGCATGGAATTCACCAGAGCTGCACAGGTTGCTACTGGAATCCTCTTCCACTCCTCCATGATGACATCACAGAGCTGGTGGATGTTAGACACCTTGAACTCCTCCACCTTCCACTTGAGGATGCGCCACAGGTGCTCAATTGGGTTTAGTCCATCACCTTCACCTTTGGGGTCGTTATCCTGTTGGAAAACTGCCATGAGGCCCAGTTTTCGAAGGGAAGGGATCATGCTCTGTTTCAGAATGTCACAGTACATGTTGGAATTCATGTTTCCCTCAATGAACTGCAGCTCCCCAGTGCCAGCAACACTCATGCAGCCCAAGACCATGATGCTACCACCACCATGCTTGACTGTAGGCAAGATACAGTTGTCTTGGTACTGTGGCGCCGCCACACATGCTGGACACCATCTGAGCCAAACAAGTTTATCTTGGTCTCGTCAGACCACAGGGCATTCCAGTAATCCATGTTCTTGGACTGCTTGTCTTCAGCAAACTGTTTGCGGGCTTTCTTGTGCGTCAGCTTCCTTCTGGGATGACGACCATGCAGACCGAGTTGATGCAGTGTGCGGCGTATGGTCTGAGCACTGACAGGCTGACCTCCCACGTCTTCAACCTCTGCAGCAATGCTGGCAGCACTCATGTGTCTATTTTTTAAAGCCAACCTCTGGATATGACGCCGAACACGTGGACTCAACTTCTTTGGTCGACCCTGGCGAAGCCTGTTCCGAGTGGAACCTGTCCTGGAAAACCGCTGTATGACCTTGGCCACCATGCTGTAGCTCAGTTTCAGGGTGTTAGCAATCTTCTTATAGCCCAGGCCATCTTTGTGGAGAGCAACAATTCTATTTCTCACATCCTCAGAGAGTTCTTTGCCATGAGGTGCCATGTTGAATATCCAGTGGCCAGTATGAGAGAATTGTACCCAAAACACCAAATTTAACAGCCCTGCTCCCCATTTACACCTGGGACCTTGACACATGACACCAGGGAGGGACAACGACACATTTGGGCACAATTTGGACATGTTCACTGTGGGGTGTACTCACTTATGTTGCCAGCTATTTAGACATTAATGGCTGTGTGTTGAGTTATTTTCAGAAGACAGTAAATCTACACTGCTATACAAGTTGTACACTGACTACTCTAAGTTATATCCAAGTTTCATGACTATAGTGTTGTCCCATGAAAAGATATAATAAAATATTTGCAGAAATGTGAGGGGTGTACTCACTTTTGTGATACACTGTACATTTTTGGAATAAAGTGGAAAGTTTGTGTCAGTTAGAGTTGGTTGTTCTGAGGTGTCTTTACAAGTTTTAGAGTAAGTTTATTTAGGCTTTGTACCCAACTGAACAAAAACCTTTTCTACTTATTGTTTATATGTGTCATGTTAAAATAGAAATTTTTATGTATGCCAGGTAACCTAAGTAGCAGATTATGTTTTACCCTGCAGCCATAGTATTATTCAAGTGAATAACCTTTGGGTGTGTTTTGTAAACCCCAATACTAGGAGAATGTAAACGAAAAGCCAGGTTAGATTTTGTTTATGGTACTCTTCTGTTCTGGGCGGCACTGTGGTTAAGTGGGTAGCACTGTCACCTTACAGCAAGAATGTCCTGGGTTCGATCCCCAGGTGGGGTCCTTTCTGTGTGGAGTTGGCTCGTTCTCCCCGTGTCTGCGTGGGTTTACTCCGGGAGCTGCGTTTTCCTCCCACAGTCCAAAGACATGCAAGTGAGGTGAATTGAAGATACAAAATTGTCCATGATTGTGTTTAATATAACCTTGTGAAATGATGAATCTTGAGTAACTAACGTTTCTGTCGTGGATTCCAGTACTGAAGGTTTCTAATTAAGTATGGTACTCATTAGGCTGTGGGTAAGCAGCACTGTTGGTTGGTGTTTGTTTGCGGTTGGTTGATTTGTTTTGAACAAATCCCATGAGAATTAAACAAATGAACTATAGGCTAAATTTTATAGGCTCCTGTTTGGGCCAGTTTATGTTTGAATGTGCAGTGTGAAAACACCTGTAAAAGCATTCCAGGTGTTATCACTTCCGAATAGCTCACCAGCTTTAATGTATTTTGGGACTACGCCTTTTCTTTTTATTTTAAATATCTTGTCCAGTTAAATATTCAAGTTTTGTATTTTTAACATGTAACTTTTTATTTTTTTAGTACACACTGGTCTTAATAATAACAAATAAGTTATTTTACCTATGTTACATTCTGCTAAGTTTAGGTGTATATGCATGTAAAACCTCCATGAGTGGGAATTGACTAGGTAGCTTTAGACTTTAAAAATGTTAGAAATTTTTTTTGCAGATATATCTGCATTCTTCCTGCTGCTGAAATGCTTCCACTCTATTCTACTTTGACTGGGTGGAGTAGCCATAGTCAGAATCCTGTGCCAAAGAAAAAAAAATAGGCCAGAGAAAGATTAGAAGAATATTAAAAGCTGTGACTCATATCGGCTTTGACCAGGTATGTCAGTGTTTAACAGACAGAGAAGTCATTCTTTAATGCTGTCGGTTAAAAATGCCTTTCAAATTCATTTCCAACTGCTGCTGCTTGGTTCCAATTGAGAGCATTGTACAGACTAACAACACTGATTTAAAACACATCCAGACCAACCTTCAGTTGTGTCTGCTTCAGCTCTGTACAGACAGATTTTATTTGCATTTTATTTGCATTTACCAAATTTAAAGGATTAACAATGAAACTGTCGAAAACTAAAACTGACTCTGCACACATGGATCTTTTTGCACAAAAATATATTTTGTGTCATATTCCAGTATGAAGGTAAAACCCTGCTTATCTTCTCATAACTACACTTATCTCAGGAAAAGCTTTAATATATCGACTGCATCTAGGGGTGGGTTTATAAAATCGATTTTTCGAATCGATCTTTATTTGAATGATCCGATATCGATTCATATAAACGCGAGATCGATCTTTTAAATATGCCCCTTTTTACGGTGTACACGGAAATCTGTTACCTTCTTTAATCTCGCGTGACCAGCCGCAGTTTTTTCGTGCAACGAGATCTGACCTGCACATCAGTTCAGCATGGCAGAAGCTCCAGTAATGCCTGGTTCACACTACATGATTTCTGCCCAGATTTTCGGCGACTGGTCTGCGCTAGATTTGCCAGCTCGGGAGCAACTCTGCTCTTAATCAATGTGAAACAGTGAGGGGAAACACACGGGAGAGGTTGTAAACAAGTGGAGCAGGGGCGTAATATACTGTAGTTATCGTTCTCTACAAAACAAATTATTTATTAACCTCCAACTTCAGAACAATCCCTGTTAGTCGTGTTGCCAAATCCACTCAGATTCCTTTATTTTTTTCTCTTTGATATTACGCTGCTCATCAGCGCACAAACTTTGATCGCTCGCTACTTGTTGGAGTGTATTTTAGGACGTGGTTTCATTAAACGCCTCGTCACTTCTCACGTGTGTTTTTGTGACAAAACGTAGTTTGGGAGACCAGACAGACTCATCTGAGATTCCTCCTGGTGATAGATGGTGTAGATGTTAAACCCCCCCATCAGTCGTGCAGTGTGAACTGTACAGCGACCCGGCAAATCAGAAAGTTGTGTAGTGTGAACTTGGCATAAGCTGTGCAACAGCCAGGTGTATGTTTACATTACACATACGCTGTTGTAGCGTGTCAGACATATAAAATAATAAAAAAAAAAAAAAATTTATGTTACTGTTTTTTGTTGTGGATTACTTATTTATGTAAAAACAAATATTTTTTAATAATGAGTGTTCTTTGTACAATTATCACATTCGTTCTCTGTACATCTGTACATATTTAAACAAAACCTGTTAATGTAACTCAAATATGCCTAAATGTGTTGAATCGAAATTGAATCGAGAATCGAATCGAAAATCGAAGATCGAATCGAATCGGGACCTTGTGAATCGGAATCGAATCGATCCAGGAAATTAGTGGCGATACCCAGCCCTAACTGCATCTTTATTATTTATTTTATTTATTAATTTATTTATTTACATTTATTTTGCTTCCTCTCTATTGATAATCACCTCCACTCTGACTGAGGAGAGCCATGACTAACACATGCCCCCTCCGACACACGTGTGCAGTAGCCGACTGCAGCTTTTCACCCACACGAGGCGAGTTCATATGTGGATCAGCTTTGTGTACGAAAAGACAAACCCTGATCCCATTATCCCCTGTCTCTGTGCAGGCACCATCAATCAGCCAGCAGAGGTCGTAATTGCATCAGTTTGAGGTCCCCTCTAGCACCCTGCCCTTGAACAACAGCAAATCGTTGTATATGTGGGACCCCAGCCTGCTGGATGGTAGAGCTGAGTTTCGAACCAACGAATTCAAAATGCCAGCTCTGATTTGCTAGCGTGTTTTACCGCTGTGCCACCTGGTTATTATTAACATGTTTTGTTAGCACTTGTGATGAACTGTTTGATACAGACTGGATGTGAATCTACATTCTGAAAGTTGAACTGGTTCTGCTATCTGTGTTTGTTCCTTCTACTTTTCTACATTACTGCCATGTTCAATGCTGTTTAGAACAGTTGGTCAGTAAAGCGTGGACACTCAGTGTGTTAAAGTAAGTCATGTATAGTGATGGCACTAATGATGTTTGTTTATCAGTTTTTAAAAAATGGCTAAATTTGCATCCCAAACTTTGACTCAATTCTCGCTCTGTTAACGACAAGGTGAATTACAGACTCAGTACTGTAGTGGCAAGCTTTTCAAAAAGGATGGTTCCTCATTCTTTAGGCCCTGTATATTCTGTTAAGAGAGACTAACTTGCCGCTCAGGTGGCACAGCGGTAAAAAGACGCGCTGAGTACGTGGTATCGAATCCAGCTTTGCTTCACCGGTTCGAAGCCGAGTGGCTGTATGAGCAATGATTGGCCGGTTGCTCATATGGGGGGGGTGGGACAAAGAACCGGATGTGGGTCTCTCTCTGTCAGAATGCGATTACGTTCTCTGCCGGCTGATTAGAGGCGCCTGCACAAGAGATGAGGGAGGGTGCCCTTAGGGTGTGTCTCTCCGCATGCAACGCTAGGTGGCGCCAAACTCATCAATGTGTGGGTGGCAAAGATGTATCTGGCTGCTGCTCGTGTTTCGGAGGGGATATGGGTTAGCTTCGATCTCCTCTGTCAGGGCGGGGTTTGGCATAGACAGAGAGGAAGCATGATGCAAATTGAACAATTGGATGCGCTTAAGGGGGAGAAAAAGAGGAAGAAAAAAAAAAAAAAAGAAAAAAAAAAGAGACTAACTTGAGGAATGGGTATACTGAAAAAGTATACTGCAAAATACTTACAGGATAACCTGTTAAAGGCTGGGACAAATGTATCAGTGGCTGCCATGATCACTTAACAACCAAGGACTTCTTGTCTAAAAAGCATAGAATGTGTTGGCTGGAATAAGCCAGAAGAGGGTCATGATCAGAAGAATACTATCCCCACGATCAAGCATGGCAGTAGGTTAGTGATCATGTGAGGATGTTTTTCTTCTGCAGGAACTGGCAGTCTTGACCGTGTGACTAGCATCATAGATTCACAGAAAATCATTTTTGAGAAGGATTGTTTTGCCTTTTGTGGTGAAATTAAACCTTGGTAGGAATTGCATTCTCTCCAGCATGACAGTGATCCCAGACACACTTTTAGGTCAACCAAAGCTTGCTTAAGGAATCAGACCTGGAATATTCTGGAGTGCCATTCCCACTTTGGTGGAATTTAATGAAAGTAGTTGCAGCATGAAAGCAATCAGACATCAACAAGCTGGAAGCTTTGCATGAAAAAATAGGCGAAAATTGCAATAGATGTGTGTCAGAAGCTTGTTAGCACTTACTAAAATCACTTATTAGAGTTTATCAAAGCAAAAGGCTGGGGTTTAAATAATAGTGCATGTGGACATTTGTCAAACAAGTTTGTGCCAACTTGTGTGTATTGCTTATGTATCAATAAATATTCTCTTTGAGAGACTTCTTGTTGTATTTTTATTCTTGTTACCTTTTAACAAGAGGGGGTTGAATATTTCTCATTCCAACCATATGTTTTTGGTTATGTGGCAGTCATTGGCTCCGGCATGATGGCTAAGTGGGTAGCACTGTCACCTCACAGCAAGAAGGTCCTGGGTTCGATCCCCAGGTGGGGTGGTCTGGGTCCCCATGTCCACGTGGGTTTCCTCCAGATGCTCCGTTTTCCTCCCACAGTCCAAAGACGTGCAAGTGAGGTAAATTGGAGACGCTAAATTGTCTATGACCGTGTTTGATATAACCTTGTGAACTGATGAACCTTGTGTAATGAGTAACTACCGTTCCTGTCATGAATGTAACCAAAGTGTAAAACATGACGTTAAAATCCTAATAAACAAACAAGCAGTCATTGGCTCAGAAAACATTGCACATGTAGATGGTAGGATAGATTCCACTAAATACCAGCAAATTTTAGAACCTAAGTCAAGAGACTAAAGCTAAAAAGAAAATGGCTTCTACAACTGGGCAATGATCTGAAACATACCTTGGAATTGAACCATGAACACACCTGGATCAGAGCATCATTAAGCTTCTGGACAGTGTGTGGCATTACTTGGTGGTGTTGTATGCACTGACTTAATGTTCCAGAGGCTCTAAGTTTGATTCAGGTCTGGGAAACATGAGGGATAGTCAGTGACTTCAATGCCTTTGTCATCCAGAAACTGCCTACACACTTGGGTCACGTAAGGCCAGGCATTGTCCTGCGCCAGGAGGAACCCAGGGTCCACTTCACCAATGGGTCCAATGTGCGCAATGTGATCCTGCTCTTATTTGTCAAGTGAACAGGTGCCCAAAGAAGGACCTGACAATTCTGGTGTTCTCTGGCAAATGCCAGTTAAGCTGCATGGTGCTGGGCTGTGAGCACAGGTCCCATTAGAGGAGTCTGTTTCTGACAGTTTGATCAGAAACATGCACACTAATAGCCAACTATAGGTCATTTTGTAGGTCTCTGGCAGTGCTCCTCCTATTCTTCCTTGCAGAATGGAGCAGATACAGGTCCTGCTGCTGGGTTGACGCCCTTCTATGGCCCTGTCCAGCTCTCCTCCTGGTATCTCCTCTATTGACTTTAAAGTGTGTTGGGAGGCACAACAAACTTTTTTTAGCGACAGCATGTATGGATGGATCGTCTCATGCTACCAGTAGTTAAAGGACGAGACACGACAGTATATTTACATTTACATTTTCAGCATTTAGCAGACGCTTTAATCCAAAGCGACTTACACAATGAGCGGAACACAATGAGCAATTGAGGGTTAAGGGCCTTGCTCAGGGACCCAACAGTGGCAACTTGGTGGTGGCGGGGCTTGAACCGGCAACCTTCTGCTTACTAGTCCAGTACCTTAACCACTGAGCTATCACTGGCCCTTAAACTTAACTGTTACTCTTTCGCACATGTATACGTATGACCTGTATTACGGCCTGGATTTTGACGTACAATGCTGATTTGACCCTAGAGCCTTAAACTAGAGCCTGTAACTGTAATGGGAAGCTGTAAAACTGAATGTATGTATTTGTGCAGGTCTGTTCGGGGATGAAGGGGTCGTACCTGTGCGACTCCAGATGCCCCGGGAGGCGATTCCTGTGGAGAAACAGTTGCTGGCTGCCCCATCCCTCCTGTGGCTGGCGCCGTACTTGGGCATTGGAGCTCAGCAGGGAATGGAGCTCATCTGTCTGCTAGGGGTGCTGCTGAGCCTATTAGCAGTGTTGGTGGGTGTGTTCAGAGACAGCCTGGTGTACTTCTGCCTCTGGGCCCTTTATCTCTCTCTCTACACGGTAAGTCTTTTTTATGTAGTGACATTTTTAGTGAAAACATTTTTAAAAAATCTTTGAATAGCAGTATTTCGCTGATTTGGCTAAAGCTGCACATATATTTGGTGACAAAAATTAAGATGAAAAGGAACAAATTTGAAAATTTGTCATTGTTTATAGTTAGGGCTGGGCGATATGACTAAAAAACTTATATCTCAATATGCTTTTGAGAGGTAGCGATATATGATATAATGTGAACTTAACAATGTACAATGGCAGGCCACTTTTAGGTATGACTGGGACTTTTTATATGTCTGTGGCTTATTTTACTGTCATAAGTACATAATACAAAACGTTTTAATTTCACCATGTATATAATGAAGGTTTTGAGTACTGTAAGCTTTGCTTGGCCCCACAAAATGACACAATTAACGACAGAATCAGTACGCGTAGAACAGTTGCAATAAGTAAATTTTTTTAATTGTTTATTTAATGTTTTAAGTATTGTACAATTCCCCTTAGCTCTCCCTTTAACGAATAAAACAATGTTTGCAAACTCCACTTGACCACAGGTCTGTTATAGAAAAGTGGACGACTTTAAAATATCTCCAATTCCAGTTAGCTTATGACGTTGGTTTAGCAACTGACCTGAAGTATTTTGCCCCATAAGACATACCTGGAATCCACTGTTTTAATTATTGCATACTGTATAATATTATATGAATTGCTGCTTTCTGAAGCCTAGAACTGTTGTATTATCTGTGCTGTGCTATGGCTGTATTTGAAAAATCTATACATTATAAGGAATCAAAGATGGTATACCGAAAGTACCGTTATACCGCCCAGCACTAAGTTGTGTACATACTTTATTAGTAATTAAACTAAATGGAACTATATTGTATAATATTCACATGTTGGTGAAAGTGACACTTTCCTAGCAAATAATGCTGACAAACAAATATGCGACAAAAGCAGTCCAAATAAATTTGGTGCAAATAAATTAAAATGAGTAAAATGTACATTTGTATGTATAATCTGTGTCAGGGTCTGAATTTAGGCAGCACACTGCTTTTCTTTTTTTGGTGACTGCATGATTTCAGATATTACAAAAAGGCCTTTGTTGCATTAGGTAATGCCACTGATTAGTCCACCATTAGGCAAACACTGAACTAGAAATGTTTGTGTTGCCAGATAGCAGGTAGTAAGCCACTGCTCTCCACGTTAGTCTAAAGCTCTTCAGTCTTATTTTAAAGACGTGTGGTCAAACTGTACATTTCTCTAAAAATCTATTGTTTTCAGCCCTGGTATGTGACCGTACCATCTTAACTGCCCACTACAGATAACAAATGGGTGATATCATGAGCTTTCTAACTAACAAGCTTCCAAACTTTTAAACTGCATTCATCAGCCAGACAGCTACTGCAGATATTAATATCGACTTATTGACTTGGCGAAAGCAGATGAAAGTTTAATTCACACAAGTTCTTTAAACATTATGCTGTGCCCTTTCACATGCTTAATGGCAATAGTTACCTAAGGTCACAATATCTGCACTTAATGGCCGCTCCAGGGTCTCTGCGTGTACTTTGTGTAGGGAGAGCAGGGACACTTTCAAGACGTCCCTCTTACATCGGAGCATTTGCAGACCAGGGTTATTCAGGGAAGACTCCCAAGCAAGCGGTCCACATTAGCCTCCTGACAGCAGATCTACTTGTTTGCGGTCAATATTTCAGTGCAGTTACCACACTTGGACCAGCTGGTGTGTCCCCCTTCCTTTTCACACCTCGTGGACTCCTCACTGGATTGAAAGCATAAGCCATTGTGTTTCTTCATATCACCTCAAAACATCATTCAGTTTTGTCTTCTGCCATATTATGGCTAAAGCAACAAGTAATTACTGTGACTGCTGTGTAACTGACCAACTTCCGGTCGTAGTCACTGACGCAACGACAACATGGTATCGAGCCAGAGCAAAAGTATAATTTAGCACACAACACACATCTTTTAGAATTCAACATGTAATAACAAGTTTTACATCATTATTGTTTTCAAAGCTTGTCAAAATGAGGGCGTTTCATGGCCCTTTTAAATGAAAAGTGTTTAGTTTGGCAAAAACCAAACATGGCGTTTCAGCGTAAGAACTGGCAGTGGCATTGTCATAGTTTGGGTTTGCTTTGATGCCACAGGATCAAGATGCCTTGCCATCATTGATGAATCTGTGAACAAGTTTGTCAGTGTGTCTGTCTGTAAACTGAAGATTCAGTGAATCTGAAGACATGTCTGTGTGTAAAGGGCTGAACACTACAGAATGCTCAGCTCAGGACTGATCAGAAAGATCAGTCATGCAGCACTGAGAATCTCCACATGGACAAATACCAGTTAAGATTATATCAAACTATGCTTATTTTAACAAGAGAACTGGAAATGATGATACTAATTAACCCATAAGTTGTTCAGTTAATGCTGTCAGTTAAAAAGTCATTCAAATATATTTCCAGCAGCTGACACTGCATTTGAATTACATTTTTTTCCACCAAACTGAGACACTGGGTACAAGAAGAGCTCTACAGTTCTAACCCCACCAGGAAAACTTTTTCAGTGCTTTTATATTATTTAAATCATGAACTATGGAACTATGCATGTTAAAATTCAAAACAGTAAAGCTGTTTTGCATCGTTATGGAGTCTGATTACATGATTCTGTGTTAACATTTTTGTAAATAAAGAAAATGGGTGGCACGGTGGCTTGGTGGGTAGCACTGTCGCCTCACAGCAAGAAGGTTCTAGGTTTGATTCCCAAGTGGAGCGGTCTGGGTCCCTTCTGTGTGGATGTTTTTCCCGTGTATGCGTGGGTTTCCTCCGAGTGCACCTGTTTCCTCTCATAGACCAAAGACATGCAATCATGTTAACTGGAGATACTAAAGTCCCCCTAGGTATGAGTGTAAGTGTCCATTATGTGGTAACCTGCCGACCTGTCCAGGGTGTTTTCTGCTTTTCACTCAGTGAATTGGACCCCCTACAACCCTGAGTAGAATATAGTGATGGTAAAATAAGACAATTAATGAATATTGATGATGTCAGAAAAAGCTTTAAAATACCAATTACATATGGTGTATTGATTAGCATTTTAGTTAGCTTGTTTGAACTGTTTGAACAATGAACTGTTTGGTGTGTGTAAAATCTACAGTTTAAAAACTTAACTGCTTCTGCTCATGGTGTTTGTATGCTACTGTTTAACATTACTGGCTCTTTTACTACATTACACTGTTTCCCTGGGTTCCATCCCCAGGTGGGGCGGTCCTGGTCCTTTCTGTGTGGAGTTTGCATGTTCTCCCCGTGTCTGCATGGGTTTCCTCTGGGTGCTCCGGTCTCCTCCCACAGTCCAAAGACATGCAAGTGAGGTGAATTGGAGACACTACAAATTGTCCATGACTGTGTTCGATATACAGTGGGGCCAAAAAGTATTTAGTCAGCCACTGATTGTGCAAGTTCTCCTACTTGAAAATTACAGACCTCTCTCATCTTTCTATCATAGGTACACTTCAACTATGAGAGACAAAATGAGAAAAAAAAATCCAGGAAATCACATTGTAGGATTTTTAAATAATTTATTTGTAAATTATGGTGGAAAATAAGTATTTGGTCAATAACAAAAGTTCAACTCAATACTTTGTAACATAACCTTTGTTGGCAATGACAGAGGTCAAACGTTTCCAGTAAGTCTTCACCAGGTTTGCACACACTGTAGCTGGTATTTTGGCCCATTCCTCCATGCAGATCTCCTCTAGAGCAGTGATGTTTTGGGGCTGTCGCTGGGCAACACGGACTTTCAACTCCCTCCACAAATTTTCTATGGGGTTGAGGTCTGGAGACTGGCTAGGCCACTCCAGGACCTTGAAATGCTTTTTACGGAGCCACTCCTTCGTTGCCCGAGCGGTGTGTTTGGGATCATTGTCATGCTGGAAGACCCAGCCACGTTCCATCTTCAATGCTCTAACTGATGGAAGGAGGTTTTGGCTTAAAATCTCACGATACATGGCCCCGTTCATTCTTCCCTTAACACGGATCAGTCGTCCTGTCCCCTTTGCAGAAAAACAGCCCCAAAGCATTATGTTTCCACCCCCATGCTTCACAGTAGGTATGGTGTTCTTGGGTTCTTCTTCTTCCTCCAAACACGACAAGTTGAGTTTTTACCAAAAAGTTCCATTTTGGTTTCATCTGACCACATGATATTCTCCCAATCCTCTTCTGGATCATCCATATGCTCTCTGGCAAACTTCAGATGGGCCTGGATATGTACTGGCTTAAGCAGGGGGACACACCTGGCACTGCAGGATTTGAGTCCCTCTCGGCGTAGTGTGTTACTGATGGTAGCCTTTGTTACTTTGGTCCCAGCTCTCTGCAGGTCATTCATCAGGTCCCTCCGTGTAGTTCTGGGATTTTTGCTCACTGTTCTCATGATCATTTTGACCCCACGGGATGAGATCTTGCGTGGGGCCCCAGATCGAGGGAGATTATCAATGGTCTTGTATGTCTTCCATTTTCTTACAATTACTACCACAGTTGATTTATTCACACCAACCTGCTTGCCTATTGTAGATTCACTCCTCCCAGCCTGGTGCAGGTCTACAATTTTCTTCCTGGTGTCCTTCGACAGCTCTTTGGTCTTGGCCATGGTTAAGTTTGGAGTCTGACTGTTTGAGGCTGTGGACAGGTGTCTTTTATACAGATAACGAGGTCAAACAGGTGCCATTAATACAGGTAACGAGTGGAGGACAGAAGAGCTTCTTAAAGAAGAAGTTACAGGTCTGTGAGAGCCAGAAATCCTGTTCGTTTGTGGGTGACCAAATACTTATTTTCCACCATAATTTACAAATAAATCCTTTAAAAATCCTACAATGTGATTTCCTGGATTTTTTTTTCTCATTTTGTCTCTCATAGTTGAAGTGTACCTATGATGAAAATTACAGACCTCTCTCATCTTTCTAAGTAGGAGAACCTGCACAATCAGTGGCTGACTAAATACTTTTTGGCCCCACTGTAACCTTGTGAACTGATGAACCTTGTGTAATGAGTGACTCCCGTTCCTGTCATGAATGTAACCAAAGTGTAAAACATGACGTTAAAATCCTAATAAACAAACAAAACAAACACTTTCATTAAATGATTTATTAAAACTGTCATAATGTATGTTGCATTATTTTTTGTTTTTGTTGGCAGGTTGGGGGAGATTTCCTTCATTCTGAATGGTAAGCCCTCTAGTGCTGTTAAGCACCTCCATTGAAATAAATTTGCAAATCAAATTTATAGTGTATAGTAGTTGGTGTTTTGCCAACTATTCAAAGCTGCATGCACCCAATAGGGCTAATGTGCAAACAGGTTGAATGTTTATGATGTTTTGTTAAACTGAATATCCAAATGTGTAATTGAGGAAAATGATTTCACACTCTTACTAATTCACAAGTCACAAAACACCCAAACTCTAATATTTAGTAAATATAAAATGTATTGCTAATAAAGTTATAACGTTCTTATTTATCACAATACAAAGAAAACATGCAGATGCAGAGAAAAATCATCTGCTTACCATATACATAAATGCCTTAGTCCGGTACAGGTCAAAATGCACGATGCAAACATGTATTAGGAAAACTATTAGGACAGTTGCACTGATGCTGGTATCCTAGCAGCACCTAGATGTGATTAAGTCTATAATTTGACATCTTCCAGTGGTGTTACTAACCATGTTAATATTTAGCCATCTCATTGTGAATTAAACACTGCTTTTGTGTCTCTTTTGACTTTTAACAATGAATATAGTATTCAAATGTTGCTTCAAAGTCAAACCTCCAATATGTTACCAAAGTGTGCTTTTGTAGTGAGGTTACTGGTGGCTGGTGTGTACACTCCCTTTAACACTATGCTAAATTGATAGCTTGTAAAAATATGAACATCTATTAACAAAAATTCATCCTTCACTTTGCTTCACAGTTGGAAAGAGGAATGTTTGGTAAATGTTTGTTTGGAAGAGTAAAATGCACAAGTAAATCGTTTTCTACTTTCCTTAATATTCGTGTAGCCGTTTTAAGCCTGAACTTTGAATTTGCAAATTAGTGTGTTTAAATAAAAAAGCACAATTATTTGAATTTGGTTTAGGCATTATGTGTTTTCTTATTATTATGGCTAAAGTTGAGTTCAGACAACATTTTATTTGTAGTCATGGTATAAATCTGGTTAATAGGTGGAATTATTATTTATACAACATACAGCCAAAAGTATTTTGACACCTGACCATCAGCCTGTCTGACATCCCATTTAAAAATTATTTGCAGTAATATAAACCTGGCTTTGTAGTGAAGCCTCCACTCTTCTGACAAGGCTTTTTACAAAACTTTGGAATATGTTTGTGGGAATTTGTGTCCATTCAGTCAAAAAATTAATTTTCAGGTACTGATGTTAAAAACAATAACTGCAAGCCTGTTTTATGTTTATATTGCAATAAAACTATTGGAATTGAGGTCTGGGCTTTGTCCGATGGAGTTCCTCTACAAAACTTTGCTTCATTAACAGGCACAGTTATGTTTCGATGTTGCCACGAAGTTAAAGGCATCTTATTAATTTTATATAATTAATTTGATACACCTGTTAGCAATGGGTGTGACTGAAATACCCGAACTTAATTATTTCAAATGGGTGTCCTAATACTTTTGGTCATATAATGTATATTACTCTTGCTTGTTTCCCTTTTTAGGGACAATCTATTGTTGGAAGCTGGTTTTCTGGCCCTCCTGGTTGCTCCTTTCTTACGAAGATCCTCCTCAACCCACGATGCTGTGACCTTTTGGTTGGTGCGCTGGCTACTCTTCAGGCTTGTGTTTAGCACAGGTGTAAGCAAGCTAGCCAGCAAAGACCCATCCTGGTGGGATCTCACAGGTAGGTGTTTGCAGTTTAGATATACTGGTAAAAAGTTAAAGTATTTTGTGCATCTGCTTTCATCTTAATGTGTCCTGATTTAATTCACAGCATTGAGTCGACATTATCAGACCCAGGAAAGCCCCACTCCACTGGCCTGGTATGCCTACCAGCTTCCTAATTGGCTGTTAAGGCTTGGTGCAGTTGGTGTACTGGCAGTGGAGATTTCTGTTCCTCTACTGATGTTCTTAATTCCTGTGCATGGCTTGAGAAGCGGTGCTTTTTGCATTCAGGTAGGTCATTCATGAGGGACAGAGGTATCCTAGTGGGTAAAGCTTTGTGTTATCCATTGGAAGATTGTGGGTTCAAATCCTAGCTCTGCCATGCATCCACTGTTTGGCTATTCAGCAAGTAAATGAGGAGATTATCTGTGAATGAAGAATGACTAGTAAATGAACGAGACTTGAAGGGATGGAGAACTCATGGTTAAAACAGAGAATTAAACTACATAAGCGTTGATATCACAGTAGGAAATTAACATGAGTGACAAAATCGGTCATTTAACATTTAATTTCTTAAATGTGGTATATGAGTGGTATACGGAAATGCAACTTCAATGTAGTTTGCTATAAAACAAATAATTGTAATAAGGTATATTAACCTTTAATAGAAAACAGTATCAACTCGAGAAAATGGATGGTTCACTGTGGATGTTAAAACTGCATGTGGCTCACAACAACTAGCAACAAATTCTGTGTTCAACACTGGAGTAAAATATATTTGGCAGATATAATATGGAAAATAAGAATTGTGCAATTTTATCTTTTGTTAAAAGCAGCAAAAAAGTTGTTGCATGCCATGTTTTATTTAATTTACCTTAAGTAAAATTGCATGTCTTGCGATGTGACTTGCGCATGTGCACATTGCAATGACGATGCTGAAATGATATATTGTTCATTCCTAGTGTATGTATACACTGATCAGCCATAACATAAACCACCTCCATGTTTCTACACACATTGTCAATTTTATCAGCTCCACTTACCATACAGAAGCACTTTGTAGTTCTACAATTACTGACTGTAGTCCATCTATTTCTCTGCATGCTTTTATAGCCCTTTTTCATGCTGTTCTTCAATGGTTAGAACTCCCCCACCACAGAGTAGGTATTATTTGGGTGGTGGATCATTCTCAGCACTGCAGTGACACTGACATGGTGGTGGTGTGTTAGTGTGTGTTGTGCTGGTATGAGTGAATCAGACACAGCAGTGCTGCTGGAGTTTTTAAACACCTCACTGTCACTACTGGACTGAGAATAGTCCACCAACCAAAAACATCCAGCCAACAGCGCCCTGTGGGCAGCGTCCTGTGGCCAATGATAAAGGTCTAGAAGATGACCAACTCAAACAGCAGCAATAAATGAGCGATCGTCTCTGACTTTACATCTACAAGGTGACCCAACTAGGTAGGAGTGTCTAATAACTCCAGCAGCGCTTCTGTGTCTGATCCACTCATACCAGCACAACACACACTAACACACCACCACCATGTCATTGTCACTGCAGTGCTGAGAATGATCCACCACCTAAATAATACCTGCTCTCTGGTGGTCCTGTTGGGGTCCTGACCATTGAAGAACAGGGTGAAAGCAGGTTAAACAAGTATGTAAAGAAACAGATGGACTACAGTCAGTAATTGTAGAACTACAAAGTGCTCCTATATGGTAAGTGGAGCTGATAAAATGACTGAGTGTAGAAACAAGGTGGATTTAATGTTATGGCTGATCAGTGTATCTGGCAAATAAAGGCATTCTTCTGTATAGTCACTGTATGTTCAAAATGATAAGAATTGCATAATAATTTTATACAAGACATTAAGTAAAGTTGACTGTAAATGTATTGTGTTACTAAAAAGGCAATTAAAAATTAATGACTATGTTCCAGTAAAGTATTTAGCTATATATGTTAATAATAATATTGCTAATATTATGGTGGACAATTGTAAATAAAGTTGTTTATTCCAGGTTTTCACGCAACTGTGTGCAATTCTTCTGGGTGGCTGCAACATCTTCAACCTGCTTACCATCGCACTGAGTTTCTCTCTGCTGGATGATGAGCATTCTGCCTGCTGCACAGCCCTCAAGAAAAAAGCCAAGACTAGGAGTATGTTGTCTTAACTTTAAAGTAAAAGTAGAGTATTTTTGAGTATACATATTTGTTAAGTAAATCAAGCATGAGTTATTACATACAGTGTATCACAAAAGTGAGTACACCCCTCACATTTCTGCAAATATTTTATTATATCTTTTCATGGGACAACACTATAGAAATAAAACTTGGATATAACTTAGAGTAGTCAGTGTACAGCTTGTATAGCAGTGTAGATTTACTGTCTTCTGAAAATAACTCAACACACAGCCATTAATGTCTAAATAACTGGCAACATAAGTGAGTACACCCCACAGTGAACATGTCCAAATTGTGCCCAAAGTGTCAATATTTTGTGTGACCACCATTATTATCCAGCACTGCCTTAACCCTCCTGGGCATGGAATTCACCAGAGCTGCACAGGTTGCTACTGGAATCCTCTTCCACTCCTCCATGATGACATCACGGAGCTGGTGGATGTTAGACACCTTGAACTCCTCCACCTTCCACTTGAGGATGCGCCACAGGTGCTCAATTGGGTTTAGTCCATCACCTTTACCTTCAGCTTCCTCAGCAAGGCAGTTGTCATCTTGGAGGTTGTGTTTGGGGTCGTTATCCTGTTGGAAAACTGCCATGAGGCCCAGTTTTCGAAGGGAGGGGATCATGCTCTGTTTCAGAATGTCACAGTACATGTTGGAATTCATGTTTCCCTCAATGAACTGCAGCTCCCCAGTGCCAGCAACACTCATGCAGCCCAAGACCATGATGCTACCACCACCATGCTTGACTGTAGGCAAGATACAGTTGTCTTGGTACTTCTCACCAGGGCGCCGCCACACATGCTGGACACCATCTGAGCCAAACAAGTTTATCTTGGTCTCGTCAGACCACAGGGCATTCCAGTAATCCATGTTCTTGGACTGCTTGTCTTCAGCAAACTGTTTGCGGGCTTTCTTGTGCGTCAGCTTCCTTCTGGGATGACGACCATGCAGACCGAGTTGATGCAGTGTGCGGCGTATGGTCTGAGCACTGACAGGCTGACCTCCCACGTCTTCAACCTCTGCAGCAATGCTGGCAGCACTCATGTGTCTATTTTTTAAAGCCAACCTCTGGATATGACGCCGAACACGTGGACTCGACTTCTTTGGTCGACCCTGGCGAAGCCTGTTCCGAGTGGAACCTGTCCTGGAAAACCGCTGTATGACCTTGGCCACCATGCTGTAGCTCAGTTTCAGGGTGTTAGCAATCTTCTTATAGCCCAGGCCATCTTTGTGGAGAGCAACAATTCTATTTCTCACATCCTCAGAGAGTTCTTTGCCATGAGGTGCCATGTTGAATATCCAGTGGCCAGTATGAGAGAATTGTACCCAAAACACCAAATTTAACAGCCCTGCTCCCCATTTACACCTGGGACCTTGACACATGACACCAGGGAGGGACAACGACACATTTGGGCACAATTTGGACATGTTCACTGTGGGGTGTACTGACTTATGTTGCCAGCTATTTAGACATTAATGGCTGTGTGTTGAGTTATTTTCAGAAGACAGTAAATCTACACTGCTATACAAGCTGTACACTGACTACTCTAAGTTATATCCAAGTTTCATGTCTATAGTGTTGTCCCATGAAAAGATATAATGAAACATTTGCAGAAATGTGAGGGGTGTACTCACTTTTGTGATACACTGTACATCTATATCTCTCTCTTCAGCTTGGGGCCAGTTTTTTGTTTCGGCTCTGACATTCCTCTTCAGGCTTGCCATCTACCTGCTGATTATCTTCGGTGCAATGAAGTTTTTTAAACTGGAGTTCAACTGGGAAAAGAAGATTGTGACATCAAAAACAAGTAAATCCCTCTTAGATTTGTATGTAATTTTGCCCATATTTTTTTATGGGTAGTAGTTGGATAGTTTGGTCTTTAGAGACCGGTTTGGAACTGTGTATATATAATGTTTGATTTAATGGAACACTGTTCCATAACGGTTCTGCTTTTCTGAGCACTATACCACCTTTAGGCTGATATAGTAATGTGTTTTTACGGCCCTTTGGGGTTGTGTTGAGGCAGCTAAGATTCCAGCATTCCAGCAATCTGATCACTGAATCTAACAATATGGCTTTGAGTGTTGAGACATGCACGGTTGAGCTGCTCATTAAAAATTCAAATCAATTGTGTCTGCACATATCAGTGTACAAATATATAATTAATATTTTTCTGTAATAAATACAGTGGCTCAGTGGGTAGCACTGTCGCCTCACAGCAAGAAGGTCCTGGGTACGATCCCCAGGTGGAGCTTATTACAAGTTACTTACTGTATAGCAAATAATATTTAAGTTGTATTTCTGTATATCACCCATGGGGCTGTGTGGAGTTTGTATGTTCTCCCTGTGTCTGCGTGGGTTTCCTCCGGAAGCTCCAGTTTCCTCCCACACTCCAAAAACATGCAAGTGAGGTGAATTGGAGATTCAAAATTGTCCATGACTGTTTGATATTAAAGACTTAAACTGATGAATCTTGTGTAACCAGTAATTACTTGTTCTGTCATAAATGAAACCAAAGTGTGTAAAACATGATGTTAAAATCCTAATAAATAAATAAATATACAGTCAGGGGCTTAATGGCTTCCATGGCAGAGCACTTGCATGCAAGACTTACATCACCAAGCAAAGCGTTGGCTGGAGTGGTGTAAAGCATACCACCACTGGAATTCTGTGAAGTGATGAATCACACTACTCTATCTTGGCAGTCTGATGGACCAGTCTGGATTTAGTGAATGCCAGGAGAACATTACTTGCCTGACTGCATTGTGCCCATCAACAAGTAGCGAGAGATCAAGTGAGAAAAATAAAGGAATCTGAGTGGATTTGGCAACACGAGCAGAATGGCTTGTTCTATAGTGAGTTGGAGGTTAATAAATATTTTGTTTTGTAGAGAACAATCACAGGTCAGAAATACTGTAAAACTCGTGTGCTGATGTATTATGATAGAAACTATATTACACCCCTGCCCCACCTGTTTACAACCTCTCCCCTGTGTTTCCCCTCGCTGTTTCTCACATTGATTGAGAGCCGAGTTTTGATCGCAGAGCGAACACCGAGTTCCTCCCGAACCTAGCGCTGACCCGTCGCCAAGCGAAAATCAGGGCAAGTGTGTGTGAACTAGACATAACTTGAGCTTCTGCCATGCTGAACTGATGTGCAGGTCAGATCTCATTGCGCAAAAAAACAGTGGCTGGTCACGCGAAATTAAAGGGGTAACAGATTTCCGTGTACACCGTAAAAAGGAGCGTATTTAAAAGATCGATCTCGCGTTTATATGAATCGATATCGGATCGTTCAAATAAAGATCGATTCGAATCGAAAAATCGATTTTATAAACCCACCCCTACTCGTTACAGCTGCAGTGTTTTCTTGTTATATCAGTTAACCACAATTACAGAGTTACAAAAAAACTGCTGACTTAACTCCATACTGAGAAAACAGCTTTCAAGGTTAGCTATGCTAATAACACAAAGCTCTAACTTATACAATGTCATTGGGCACATTTGGCCTTATTTGTGGCTGTCTGTTACACATTTGGCCTTATTTGTGACTGTTCCTCACATATTTTGTAAGGAAACTTCTTTTTAATTTTTATTTCCATTTAATCAGAAGGTGTGTTAGAATATATTTGTTTAGCTTATGGTTTGGGACAAAAAACCCAGTAATGACCCATGTCTGTCCTATAAATAGATTTTATCCACAAGCCAATTTACATCTCTAACCATGTTTTACATAACACAAACCAAAACAACCATAGAACAATTCAAAAGATAGGGAGGTTAAAAACAGATCATGCTTGTTTGTTTTTTGCATTGCATTAAATGTGTGTTTGAATTAAGCTAGTAATACTAATGAATGGATTATATACTGTATAGTTATTGTTTTTTTATGTTTCTACTGACTGTCTTTTGAATTCTTTTTCAAACAGCCTTTACAGAAAACCAATTCGATGAGTTCATGAGGAACATCCAGGCTCCTACCGTTTGGATGGGAGTGCTCTCTCTGACTTGGGAAGTGGTAGCTGCTATGCTCAAGTAAGACCTTTTTATCTTTATTTGCTTTTTCATTGACTGTGAAAGTAATGTTTTGTTTGAGTTTCAATCATTTTTGTTGTAACTTCTCTTCTCAGATGTTTGTATGCTCGAGGCATTTTAGGCAAGCTGTGGGCGCTTATTCAATGGGTCATTTTCTCTGCTGCAGCCGTGGGTGTTTTAACGCTCAGTGTCGTAAGTAACAGCTCACATATTTTCATGTTTAAAAAAAAAGAATAATAAAAGATCATGGGTGTCCAAAGCTCATTAATGCACATGGAGAGCAAAAGCTGGCCTGGCTTGTCTGATCTCGCAGAAGAGCTACTGTTGCACAGATTGCTGAAAAAGCTACTTCTGGCTATGATAGAAAGCTGTTAGAACACTGGGTTCGGTTGCTGCAGGTTGACAATGTCTGCTACCAGAAGCACATACAATAAACACATGATTAGATTAGATTAGTTTAAACTTTGTCATTGTGCATAGTACAAGAACAGAGCCAATGAAATACAGTAGCATCTAATCAGAAGTGCAAGATAGAGATTATTTACATATAATACAGTTAAAGTGCAGAAGTGACCAGATAAGTAAAATGAGGAGACACAAGTTAAAGAATATGAAACAGGTAATGCTGATTATACAGTGTACATAATTACAGAGTGGTAAAAAGAGGAATAAAAGTGGCTAAATAAATAAGTAATGGATTAGAATAAATAAAGTAGAGTATATAAGTATAGCAAAATATATATGTATTTCCTTTTCTGGTTATGTGCATGCACAGGAGTGTGCATTGCCTACCTGGTAAAGATATGGCATCCGGTGTGCTGTGGGTAGATGCCACCACAAGCTTTGGACTTCACAGACTTTACTGCTCATAAATAAAAACATGTTAGACTTTTGTGCTACATGGCTAGCAATTTATTATACTTTAGTTGTAGGCAAAACATGTTTTGCTTCCATGGTTCAGAATTCTAGTTTATACACAGTAATTTCTGATAAAGCTTTTCAAACAGTGCAACTGGAATGCTAAAACTCCACCTGCTATTTCCACCGTTTCACTTATATTGAACAAACAAAGACATTTGTTAACATCACACTTAAATTCCAGCTGTTTATTTTGCTTTTAAAATTGTCCTAAACAAAAAAAACATTTTATTGTTATTTGAAATTAATGTTTTTCATTCATATTATAAATTTATATTATTTCATTTATCTTAAACAGCAGGTTTACTATCTGCTAATAAATTTATATAAATTTAAGAAAAAAAAAAAAAGAAAAAAAAAATGTTACTCACACTGTTACTAAACACTTACTAAAAATGTTACACTCACAGTGTAATCACACAATTAGGCATTTAGCAATGTGTGCACATCCAACTCTTTTACGCAAAAAAGGTACTACAAGTTTCTACATGGACATTTGAAGTCATGTGCCATATAAAATCACTCGACGTTGAACATTACTAATGTATCTATATTCGAGTTTAACATTTTAAATATATTTTTTTAGCTGTAATAACTTAGTTAAAATACATTTAACATAAGCCAACTAAGATATGTATCCTTCAAGTCAAGTCCTGTAAAATTTTAAGTTGGTTATGTGATATTCAAAATCATGGGGTTATTTAATAGTGAATAAATGAATCTTGTAATGCTGCTTTTTTGGTCCAGGGAAGAACTAGAATGTATTTGTAATAGTAGAGACCTGTCTACATTAGGGATTGTGATATCACAAAAATCTGTGTTATATCATGGTTAGGGTATACAGCATGCGATTACTGGGTAAGAACAAGCTTAATTTATTGTGGTATGGATTTTAGGTAAAAACATTCCTGGTTATGTAAAATTCAAATTCATACGGTTATTTAATTGTGAATAAATGAATATTGTGTTGCTTTTGTGGTCCAGGGAAGAACTAGCTTGTATTTGTAATAGTGGAGACCTGTCTACATTAGGGTTGGTGGTATCACCAAAATCTATGTTATATCATGGTTAGGGTTACTGGGTAAGAACAACCTTAATTCCTTGTTGCATGGATTACAGAAGGTAATAACATTTCTTTGAGATTTTGGAGATTTTGAGAACTACAATTATTGAGCTAGAATAAAGTTCAACCAAAACACTAAAAAAAAAAACATTTTTTGTTTGTGTTTGTGTCTGTATCTACACTTAGGTTCCATACACTGCCCTGACAGGAACCACCAGTAACATTTTACCGGAGGTGAGACTGGCCTACAGTGTGGTGGAAAAGTATCAACTAGTCAGTTCATATGGCACTCAGCACAGAACGATCCCTCCTGCCGGAAGGCCTGAAATCATCATTGAAGGCAGTGATGATAAAAAAACATGGACGGTAAGAAAATCTTAAATATTTAAATTGTTTATTTTACTCATTACAAAAAAAAATTAAACAGAAACTTGAGAAGGCACAGCAGTACATGAGTAACATCATTCATTGTTGGGTTCTGGTAATAGGTGGGTTTTAAATATTTTTGACCCCCCCCACTTGGTTCCTCTGTGGATCAAGAATGTCTATCAAACATATCCTATATTCATGCCAAAAGATGAACACCATCAGATCAAAATTCTACCATACAAACAACTACAAGGAAATCTTCACCTAGGTACCCCTCCAAACTGATTACATTCTTAGAAGCACTAAAAAACACCAAATACGTTATGACAATATAAACAATTAAATTCTACTCTGTGTCAGTCACACAAACACTCTAACCACTATACTCTAACCAGTAAAGCAAGCAAATCAACCCTCGACTTTCATGTTTAAAGACTGAATTTATTATTCAGCCATAATAATAGCCATATCAGCTGACCATGGCATTAAGAATTAAGCAAATAAATAAATACAAATATTATTGAGAGCATGAGTAACAGGCTTTGGGTTTTGCGCCATCAGAACAAAAGCAAACAACTTGCCAATGAGTCCGCAAGACTAAAAGATGACATCTGATAGACTTTCACATAAAACCAATCAGGATTGTTGAACAGTAAAACAGTCGTAATTTATACAAAGCAAGCCATCAGAGACTAACCTGCCATTTCTAGGGGGTCTTTTTTAAAAACAGATCAACATAAATACAGCCACAGCAAAATAGCCTCTGGTGTTTCTGTGTAGGCTTTACATTTTCCATGACCCTGTACAGGATGAAGCATTATATTATTATAAATAAATACATAACAAAAAAACTGATGTAATACAGTAAAATATTGTAATAGTTTATTTTAAAGTCTGTGTAAACATTGCTGTTGTAAAGAAAACTATAACTGAACTACATAAGTCAAACATTGCTAGGGATACCAGATCAGTTTCTCTTGTAGCATTTACATCTATATGTTCTATTCTGTAATTCTTATATACATCTACACTGACAAAGCATACATATGAGCACTGACAGGTGAAGTGAATAACACTGATTATCTCTTCATCACGGCACCTGTTAGTGGGTGGGATATATTAGGCAGCAAGTGAAAATTTTATCCTCAAAGTTGATGTGTTAGAAACAGGAAACATGGGCAAGCAGAAGGATTTGAGTGAGTTTGATAAGGGCCAAATTGTGATGGCTAGACGACTGGTTCAGAGCATCTCCAAAACTGCAGCTCTTTTGGGGTGCAGTGGTCAGTATCTATCAAAAGTGGTCCAAGGAAGGAACAGTGGTAAACTGGCGACAGGGTCATGGGCAGCCAAGGCTCACTGATGCACATGGTCCGATCCAACAGACGAGCTACTGTAGCCTCTTTCAGCAGTATAATGCGCCCTGCCACAAAGCAAAAATGGTTAAAAAATGGTACAACAACGAGTTTGAGGTGTTGACTTGTCCTCCAAATTCCCCAGATCTCAATCCAATCGAGCATCTGTGGGATGTGCTGGACAAACAAGTCCGATCCATGGAGGGCACACCTAGCAACTTACAGGAGTTATAGGATCTGCTGCTAACATCTTAACACCTTCAGGGGTGTTTTGGCAGCAAAAGAGGGGCCAATACAATATTAGGAAGGTGGTCATAATGTCATGCCTGATTGGTATATATATTGCAGTTCTGTATATAAAAGGCTTCACAAGTCTAACTGATAAAAAATTTTAATCAGTAAAAAGACAGTGAGCAGTTGTAATGGCATATTTTGTTTAGTTTTTACATTCATAATAATTATGACCAATTTCTTCAGCTAATTTCAAAACAAAGGTTGTTTTTTGAGACTTCATAACAGAACTAGGTGAGATGGTCACAAAGGTCAATGTGTTCTTTAATAATTAATCTTTATAACAATGTAGAATTCATACAATTCATAACATTGAAATTAATATCCTAAATGCAAACTAAATACACCTGTGTTTTTTTACTGTTTAAAAATATTTGCTTTGTAATCAGGCAGCACTCTACTGTCAATATTACAGAAAATTGCTTGGAAACCAACTTGTTATTCATGGTAACTGTGTAGTTAAGTTGATGTGGCAGTTAGCATTGTTTGCATGAAACCAGTTGTTTATCTACACATATAGTCTTTTTTTGTTTAAGCAGGAATCACAGAACAAACTAGATCTGTCTCTGTAACACCACACACTACCAATGACACATCAACCAGGGATGTCACTGATTCACTGGCTAACCGATAACCGACAAAGACATTAATGCAATTCTGGACTTACACATGCCCCATCCAAAATGTGTGCACTAGCCGATTACATCTTGTCACCTGCACAAGGCGAGTTCATATGTTGATGTTTAGGTGCCATCAATCAGCCAGCATCAATCAGATCGTAATTGCATCAGCCAATCAGAACAAGCCAATCATTGTTCATGTAGGTGCTCAGCCTGCCGGTTTGATGTTGTCAGCTCTGATGTGCTAGCGTGCTTTACCGCCACCTGAAAGCCTGCCCCAGCTCTTATCAGGAAAACCTTTAATATACAGACTGCATCTCAACTCATGATTAGGGTGTTTAGTTAGTACTAGTAATAAACTGTATGCTATAAACCCTGCCGAGCTGGTTCTGCTCAATGTATTGTTGTTTATCTTACTGTTCTATAATACTGCCGTGTTTGCCATGTTCCACTGATCTTTTCTTTGCTTTTGGATTTGAAATATTATGAACCATGGACAAATATGTGTCAGGTGAAATTGTTGGTTAAATGAGTACTGTTATATACCATGTTTTGGTATTTGAAAAAAAAATCCCTTTCAATAAGGGGGCTGGGGTGGTGCAGCTGTATATTACACTAGCCAGTTACCTCTGGAATCTATGGTATCTACATACAGACCTAATTAGCAATGTCTGTATATGTATTATGCTCCTGATAATGAGAAGTAACAAACTAATCCTTGTGGTGTTTTTTGCTGAGCCTCTCTTTGCTACATCAGACTTTTGATCTTGCCTGTTACAGGAACTGAACTTCATGTATAAGCCCGGCAGTGTGAGTGGGGCTCCTGTAGTTCTCGGTCCACACGAGCCTCGGTTAGAAGAGCTGCTGTGGGAAGCTGCTCGTGGAGGACACGACCAAAGCCCCTGGTTTACAGGCCTGATACAGCGCCTGCTGGAGGGCAAAGAGGATGGTGAGCCAAATTATACCCAAACAAGCTTACAACATAATCTGAAAATCTGCACCTAGTTACTAACAACGATGGCATATGTGCCAGTTTGTGGGTAGCTTATTCAAACTATATTAATGCAGATTTTGCTTAATGACTATTTTAATAAGCTTATTTGTGTGGTTCGTCTCTGTTGTCTCTGCTCTGCTGTAGTGGAGAGTCTAGTGCAGGTGGATGAAGCTCAGTATCCTTTCAGCTCCACTCCACCGGAATTTGTTAGAGCCAAGGTTTACCACTACCATTTTACCCGCACTGCTGAAGATGGGTGAGTTTTACCCTTAATTCAAGTTTTTCATCCATCCATACTGGATGTTAGGATGTGTTCTAGATCCAAGAGTCGATTTTTGACTTTATTTACTCTTTATTTATTTTAAACTTTCTAGATCTGCCACTGGATTTTTCCTTTATGTAAACACCAGAGACTGTTTAATGTAAACAATCACAGGAATGGCAGTTACTGACATTTAAAAACCAGCTTATCCGGCACCAATGTCTATGCCAAAATTAAGAATATTTTTTCCCACAGTTACATGTCACTATTATATGAACTTTTTATCCAATGTCTGTATGATTTTATATATAAATTATGCTTTTACATGACTGGTTGATTGGCATAGAATGCATAGTATCCTAATGTATGTTTGTTTTAATAGCTTTTTATAAAATACATGACTACTGTATTATGTGATATGAAATAATACATACTATAGTAAATATGTAGGCACTCTGCTGGCACAGTGGTCTATCATACTAGCCCCTCACTACTGAGATCTAGGTTTGAGACTTAGGTGTACTAGTGGTTGTTCAGGCATCTACACAGATATGATTGGCTTTGAAAGGGGGGTCCAGAGTATTTTTGTTCAGGGTATTTTTGCCTTGCGCCCAGTGTTTACTGGCGAATCAAGGCCCACCACAACCCTAAGCAGTATGAAGAGGTTAATCAAAATTAACTACATTCATTCATTGTCTGTCAAAAAGCAATAAAATATTCTCAACATGACAGATGAATGCATTTGCGTTTGTGAGGTCAGACTTTAATGGTGTATGAGAGGGCCTGGTTTGCATTTTCCGTTTTGATCCCAAAGGTGTTTGGCCTGCACAAAGCCCTAACCTCAACCTGTCTGTCAAGTTCCTCCACACTGAACTTACTGTATTCAGTAATAAAGAGGTGTCTCCCAACATACTTAACCTTAAAGATTATAAAAATATTATTCTTCTTTTAACTACAGCTAAAGGAAACTTATCTGCCTTAATTAAATATTTGCTTCCTAATTTTTGTGTAGTACCTAACATGTAGCTGTTATATTGATAGAACTCAGCCGAAGGCCTGGTGGAAAAGGGAGTTTGTGAGGGACTTCTTTCCCACAGTGCACTTGGGTGATTCTGTACTTACTACGCTGCTGAATGAGGCTGGACTAAAGGTAACCTAGGACTGCGATTGCAATTAATGTCATTATGTACATTATGAATAGTAAAGTTCACACACTTGTTTTTAATATTTTCAAAGACATTTTAGATAATTTTTTAAAAAAACTTAAAAAAAGCTCCTTAACGAGCACTTCAGTAGGTACACCTATCTGGTATGTATTCATGTATTGTGTACTGTTACAATTAAAAATATCCAACACCGAAAATAAATAACTTTTCTGCAGAGCTCAATTTAGCTCTAAATCAAGTCAGTTGAATGATGCAACAAATGTACAATAAAAATGAATAATGTTTGATTTCAGAGTAAAAATGAGCTGATTACAACCTCTACATATTATTGCAGACTTTAAAACATACTGCAAGTCTTTTTGACCTAAAGTTGGGTTACAGCATGAATCAACCATTGGAAACCTGATATTACAAGTCACTACCATGTTTTGCAGTGTTTGGCTGCACAGATTGGTCTCTCTGTCTCATGTCCCTTGTAGCAGACAAGCCCCCGATAAAGCAGCCCATGTCATATGTCTCCCTTGTCTAACGACTCTTAATTTGCCTCAGCTGTGACATATAAACACAATTAAGAGTTGTTTAAATTGTGACAGCTCATCATGTTAGCAACACAACTTGATCACACCCTCTCATTACCACATTTAATGTCAGTGCAGTTCTAAGAATTATACACCACCCAAACATCACCTTGTCAGTGGGGGTCCAGGTGGTCTTTTTCGATTGGTAAATGTGCTACAACAATCAACAGATGGGTTACAGTCAGTAATTCTATAGACACAACTTTTATATGTACCAGATCAGTGTACCTAATAAAGTGCTCAGCGAATGTATATAAACTACATGGCTGGGAGTATGTGAACACTGCTTTTTAATTAGTTGGCTTAAACCTACTGCATGGTTGTAAACTTAATGTGTTTTGTATCTGTTGGCAATCTCTACAGACAAACATTTTTTAACAGAATGGGTCACTCTGGTGGGCAGCTGGTTTTCAGTATTTAGGCTAGGAATTGTAGTTCAAGGAAAAGGTTTAGTGTTTTGCCACTGTCTGGTGGGGCTTGAACCGGCAACCTTCTGATTACTAGTCCTGTACCTTAACCACTGTGCGGCCACTGCCTACAGTAAGAAATAGGAGGCAGGTGAGTGAATGAGGTGATGTGAGATCAATTTGTAGACTGGTACTGGAGTAAGACATGGAAGTTATAGCAGTACAGAACAGGGGTTAGTGAGGAAATAGTTGGTCAGTTATATGATGAGATGAATTGAGATGTCTATGGTATGTTTCTGCTTTGAGCTTAGTGTTTTTGGGATTGGCTCCATACACCATTATCTCAATGATTAATGAAGCTTAATGAATGATGATTACCAATCAGTTATGGTGGTTTTTATTTAGGTTTCCAAATCATTTTGTCTATGTAGAGAAACTATATTCTACCAAATGGTTTGTTTATTTAAAATCAAACATGTGGCTACATTACTGACATCATGTTTTTGTGTATCTAGAAGACGTTCCCAGTCCAGCCCAGTTCAGACACACAACTGTCCCAGGCTCTGAGTGTACTGCAGGGCCATGCAAAGGGTCTGTCTGGACCCATGCTGATTTTAAGCTTGCTCGCTGCTGTGGCTTCTATACTTCTTCTCAAAGTTCTCTTCTCATGGACCGGGAGCAGTAAAGGTACAAAGCCAAAAACGGTTTCATCTGAACAGAAAAGAAAACCCAAAGCGGCCGCCGATGCCTCAGGGAAAAGCCATGCAGCTTCCAGTCGAGGAGGCAAAAAGGACAACTCAGAGGAGAGGAAGCTGGACTCTGACAGAAGTCCCCGCAAGAGAAAGTAAAAGCCTGAACAGCACTTTTGGCCATCCTCTATCTCTGGAAAGAAGCAATAGGGGGAGCATTTAGTCTCAGGTGTGTGCTGACTTCAGTGGCTGTCTAAATTCTGTAGATTATTCCTCTAAACCCCTTCAATTTATTTGGTTGACCAAAAGCAGACTAGCATCATCTGTTCAATAACAGAGCCACTAGGTCTCTTAGCGATGAAATGTGCCAGGGCCTTTAAATAATCACTTAAAATCTTAAAAACTGGGTGTAATGTTTATTATGTGTAAGGACTCAAATAATATAATATTTTCCGGTAAGCCTGTGTATTTAACATCACAAATAGCTGCAGGATTTGATTGTAATAAGCTGAATGAATTTTTTGGAATTTAGGCTTGTTACTAGTTTAACTCCTCAAAAGGGAGTAATGTTAAGATGTGTATTTTCATCCCATGATGTAAACAGTTAAGAATTATAAAGTGTCTTTCATAAAGATGTGGATTTTATTTTCTTTCACAAATTTTAGGCCTAGCTTACATTTACATTTCTATTCAAATATCAAACTATTAGTTGTTACTATTAGGCACATTATCTATTGCTTTTTAATAATATTTAGTTTTATTAATAGATTAATTGAGAATAATAATATATACGAGGGTTCTTTAAAAAGTTCCCACACTTTTTTAACTCTATTTATTAAGAATTTAAAAAACACATTACATCACTTTTCTACATAGTCACCTTCCAATGCATTTTTCCAGCATCACACCAACTTTTTAATGCCATCAGCGAAAACATTTTTGGTTGAGTTCATAGCCACAGATGCACCGCTGCTTTCACATCGTCATCACATGAAAGTCTTCTTCCCCTTAAAGCTTCTTTGAGCGGTCCAAAAAGGTGGAAATTGGATGGCGCCAAATCAGGACTATAAGCTCTCTGTCTGGACACGAGCAATTACTACTCCTCCCGCCCTCACCGTTTCCAACCAAAATATTAAAATGTGTGGAAACTTTTTAAAGATCTCTTGTATATAGTAATTTAGCCAGTTATGTAGCTCCAGGTTGGAAATAAGCATGTATCCATGGACAAACTATTATTTTTCTGGTTTTCCCCCCTTAATCTCCCAGTCTAGTAGTTTTCAATTCCCAATTGTGAATCTGCTGCCGCTTGCATGTCTCCCAATCTAATCAACGAGAGCCGGATCACCACACACCCTCTCCAACGTGTCCAATCTGCTGCCTCCCACCTCCTGCCATTGTTTGGTTTTAACACAGCCATATCGCTCTCTAAGAACCATGCTAAGCTCTTGTGTCTGCACAGGAGCCTGGACCAGTCCCGGAGTTTGTATCTGGCAACAGGAAGAGACCCCATTCAAACTTTCCTCCCTCAAACACAGCCATTTGTGTTTGTGTCGACACCTGGCTAGATCACATTTAATGGCTACTTTCAGCATGATACTGCACCATGTTAGGAAACACGAGTCATCTCAAACTGGTTCCAGGAGCATGACAATGAATGTTCAAAATCTGTGTACTTACATAGCCTCCTCAGTTACCAGGCCAGTGACACATCTTTGGGATGTAGTATAACGACAAATCTGCAGCAAAAATCTCGGAGAACTGTGTCCCCCTTGATGAGATGTTACAAATCAGAATCGAGGAGTATTGAGTTTTCATAAATCAGTCACCACCAGGTGGCAGTGTAAGCAAAAGTTCAAATTAGTTTTACTCCAAAGGCTACTGCACCGGTACACTGTCATAATGTACTTTTATTTTATTAAACATCGTTTTATAATACAAACTAAGGTGCCAAATTAAACGAGTGGCTTGCATGAATGGAAATTTCTTACATTTAACACATTTTCAATTAAAACCATACTAAAATCCCTTAATGAAAAACCTTTACCAAACGGTATGCATATAGCACTTGTTCGTTAATTAAAAATAATCAAATGTAGACATGAATAATGTAATTAAAATGTCTTCATAAATTTTTTTTTTTATATATAAGAAAGCAATAAGCCACGAGAGGCCGTGCATTACTGTGATTTTAGCACGGGGATGACGTTTTTGGCACGACGCGAAGCGGAGTGCCTAAAACTACTTTCCCCGTGCTAAAATCATAACAGTAATGCACGGTCTCGAGTGGCTTATTGCTTTTATAAAACGGCGGTCAACATAAAATATAAGAAATACAACAATGTTTAATTAATAAATGTATTTATCGTGTATAAACTTACAATAAAGCATTCTTCCGCGACGCAAAATAGTTCGATTAACAGTGTTGCTAGGCAACATGAGGGCGAAAATAACATTAATTTTTTCTATTCAGTGGCGTATTAATATGGAATGATGTGAGGTGGTCCTAGGTGTGCGTTTATCGGGGATTTTACAACGGCTTTGAACGCGGCTCAGCCAATCAGATTTTAGGATCAGATTTTTTTATCCGTTTTATAAAAGCAATTTTTGAACAGTTTCACCATATCAATCAGTTGTTATAAAACGGATAGTTCCGGTCCTTAAATCTGATTGGCTGAGCCGCGTTCGAAGCCGTTGTAAAATCCCCGATAAACTCACACCTATGACCACCTCACATCATTCCATATTAATACACCACTGAATAGAAAAAGTTAATGTTATTTTCGCCCTCACGTTGCCTAGCAACACTGTTAATCGGATTACCTTGCGTCACGGAAGAATGCTTTATTGTAAGTTTATACACAATAAATACATTTATGATTAAACATTGTTGTATTTATTATATTTTATGTTGACCGCCGTTTTATAAAAGCAATAAGCCACTCGAGACCGTATGTTACTGTTATGATTTTAGCACGGGAAAGAAGTTTTAGGCACTCCGCTTCGCGTCGTGCCAAAAACGTCATCCCCGTGCTAAAATCACAGTAACGTACGGCCTCTCGTGGCTTATTGCTTTAATCAAACAGGTCAGACATCGGAGGAAACACAGTAGAGAGAGTGTCTAATTTCAAATTCCTAGGCACACACATCTCCCAGGACCTCACATGGACCACCAACACCACCTCTCTAGTGAAAAAAGCACAGAAGCGGCTCTACTTTTTAAGGACACTAAGAAAGGCCAACCTGTCCAAGCAGCTACTGGTGTCCTTCTATCGCAGCACGGTGGAAAGCATACTCACCCATGGCATTCTGGTGTGGTATGCCAGCTGCTCTGAGGCTGACAAGAAGGCTCTTCAGAGGGTAATCAAATCAGCTCAGAGAACCATCAACACTGAGCTGCCTTCACTAGAGAACATTTACAAAACCCGATGCCTGCGTCGGGCCACAAACATCATAAAGGACTCATTTCACCCTTGTTGCAACCTGTTCTCCTTGTTGCCCTCTGGTAGGCGCTATAGGAGTATCAAGGCCCGTACTTCCAGACTCCTGAAAAGCTTTTACCCCTCCGCCATAAAAACACTAAACTATCAAACTTTACATCCTAGGAAATAATGTGCAATTTATAGAGACCGTGCAATAACCTTCTTCTTCTTTTCTTTTCTGGAAAGTTCTTAAAACCACACGTTTATTTCTGTATCTAGATGTGTATATGTTTATTTTGTAAATACATGTGTATATACAGGGGTTGGACAAAATAACTGAAACACCTGGTTTTAGACCACAATAATTTATTAGTATGGTGTAGGGCCTCCTTTTGCAGCCAATACAGTGTCAATTCGTCTTGGAAATGACATATACAAGTCCTGCACAGTGGTCAGAGGGATTTTAAGCCATTCTTCTTGCAGGATAGTGGCCAGGTCACTACGTGATGCTGGTGGAGGAAAACGTTTCCTGACTCGCTTCTCCAAAACACCCCAAAGTGGCTCAATAATATTTAGATCTGGTGACTGTGCAGGCCATGGGAGATGTTCAACTTCACTTTCATGTTCATCAAACCAATCTTTCACCAGTCTTGCTGTGTGTATTGGTGCATTGTCATCCTGATACACGGCACCGCCATTGGATGCACATGGTCCTCCAGAATGGTTCGGTAGTCCTTGGCAGTGACGCGCCCATCTAGCACAAGTATTGGGCCAAGGGAATGCCATGATATGGCAGCCCAAACCATCACTGATCCACCCCCATGCTTCACTCTGGGCATGCAACAGTCTGGGTGGTACGCTTCTTTGGGGCTTCTCCACACCGTAACTCTCCCGGATGTGGGGAAAACAGTAAAGGTGGACTCATCAGAGAACAATACATGTTTCACATTGTCCACAGCCCAAGATTTGCGCTCCTTGCACCATTGAAACCGACGTTTGGCATTGGCACGAGTGACCAAAGGTTTGGCTATAGCAGCCCGGCCGTGTATATTGACCCTGTGGAGCTCCCGACGGACAGTTCTGGTGGAAACAGGAGAGTTGAGGTGCACATTTAATTCTGCTGTGATTTGGGCAGCCGTGGTTTTATGTTTTTTGGATACAATCCGGGTTAGCACCCGAACATCCCTTTCAGACAGCTTCCTCTTGCGTCCACAGTTAATCCTGTTGGATGTGGTTTGTCCTTCTTGGTGGTATGCTGACATTACCCTGGATACCGTGGCTCTTGATACATCACAAAGACTTGCTGTCTTGGTCACAGATGCGCCAGCAAGACGTGCACCAACAATTTGTCCTCTTTTGAACTCTGGTATGTCACCCATAATGTTGTGTGCATTGCAATATTTTGAGCAAAACTGTGCTCTTACCCTGCTAATTGAACCTTCACACTCTGCTCTTACTGGTGCAATGTGCAATTAATGAAGACTGGCCACCAGACTGGTCCAATTTAGCCATGAAACCTCCCACACTAAAATGACAGGTGTTTCAGTTATTTTGTCCAACCCCTGTATATGTCTGTGTGTACATACATGTACCGTCAAGGAGATGCTCAAAAATTTCGTTGTGCACTGTGCAATGACAATAAAGGCATTCTATTCTATTCTATTCTATTCTATTCTATTCTATTCTTGATGCTAGTTTGCTAACTGACAGAGTGCTGGTTGGCAGTAAAGAGCACAAATTCATCATTTAAATAAAATAAAATAAACGTTAACTCTTCACCCCATTTTAATGAGCAAATTGAATTCAATGTGCATTCATGTCACTGGAAAATGTAATCTACAGTATATTTCCAAAAGTATTTGGACAACAGACCATGAGCTTACTGTACATCTTATTTCAATAACAAAGGGTATTACAATAGTGACCTCTATGTGATCTTTTTGACTGTAACAGCAAACCCTCTGGGAAAGCTTCACACAGGACTTTGAAGTATGTATGTGCATGTATATATGATTTTGTGCCCATTTGGTCAAATAAACTTTTGTACAGCTGGGCACTGATGTTGGTCAAGAAAGCCTCAGTTGATGTTCCAGTTCATTCCAAAGCTGGGGCTGGGGTCAGAGCTCTGTGCAGGCCACTGGAGACCTTGCTTGCTATAGCACCATAGTGTGATGCTACCACCACCATGTTTTTTTTTTCATAGATGATATTAGTAAGGTGATGCAGAGTGCCTGTTTTTTCACTGGGCATAGTGCTTTCTCTTCAATCCAAAAACTGATATGCACCTGACCACAAAAAATGTTTCAGGGAATAAAAAGACAAAATTTTAACAGACAAAGAGGATTACAGGAGAGGAAAGAACAGAAAACAGTAAGTACAAGTCAAATGTACTCCCAGTAATGTTATATGAAGTAGAACGCGAGAAGCTCAGAACTGTATGTTGTAGCAATGTAATTAGGATAAAATTGCATAAACTTCTTCCTTCTAGTATAATTCTAGACCTGGCGTTGGAATAGAAGGTCTTTTATATTTAAGGCCATATAACAGATGCAGGGCTATGTTAAACTCCAAAACTATACAGTCTATGTTTGGCTTTGGATTATGGTTTTATCTTTGATGTCATTGTGATTGAATTACTATAGTAAAGTTCACTAGTTTTCTTGTAATAACTAGACTCTTGTATCACATGCAGTAGCTTAATAGTGACTGATTTTTGAATGAGTCACTGAATGTGCTTACACTGAAGTTTCACTCAGCTTTTAAATAAGAGGTGAGCTTAAGCCTTCCTGTCTTCTATTAAAATCCTAGCCCAAAAGACTACACTTCTACATAGTGCATTATAATATTTTACATTTACATTTTTGTATCACATTTTCCAAAAGTGTAATGTGGCCATTCAATCATACAAAAGCACAGTAGAATAACAAATCGTTCCCTTTTCTGACACACATCACCCTTTAAAATGTAACAACCCTGCTTTTTAGTTAGCCAGTTTGTCCATTTTAATAGGTTAGAAACAGATCCAGGCTTGATTTCAGCAAGCCATGAAGAACACAGTTTCACTTATCTTAAACTTTGCCATCCACGTTAAACAGACACCCTAAAGTTTCTACAGGATCACTATACCAGTTTCAAAACAATATTAAAATATATTAGAATAAAACATATAAAGAACTCCTAACAGTCTGTCCAATACTAAGGCAAAATTGTCTTCGGATTCAAGGAGAAAATAGTTATTGTTCTACAAATAGACAAATCAAAAGTGGAACCATATAAAAAAAGGGTTTTTAAGTCATTATAAACTAATAAAAATGCATTTAAAGTAAAAACATACAAAGAAGAGTGTAGTGGTAATGTAATCAGCTCTCTACCAGAACATTTTTAAGAAAATATAAAAATATAAGATCATCTGACCACTAACTGACCATTAACTGAAGCTGATGTGTAATTTGATTATGTGACAGGACAATGAGTGCACTTCTAAATGGCTAGAGGTGAACATAATTAAAGTGACCTGTACTTAGTAGATGCTGCAGCCAGACCTAATACAAGCAGTTCATGCCTGAAATCTGTGTCTGTATGAAATAGCTCGGCTAAGAAGATAGGGTTAAAATCCATCTACAGCAATGAGGAAACCTAATATCAAACAATGGAAAAGAGTTTACAGTGCTGTGAAATGTTCTAAAGAAATTTAAATACAGATGTGAAACAAAGTCATTGAAAACTACTTGCCTGAAAAGGTTTACAAAGCCATTACTAAGGCTCTGAGAATCCAGTGTATCACAGTTACAGCCATTATCCACAAATGGGGAAAACCTGAAACAGTGGTGCACCTTCCCAGAAGTGGCCAGTCTAAAAACTTCATCAGTAATTTATCCAGAAGTCCACAAAGAAACCCAGCTGAACATCTAAAGAACTTCAGGGCTCATTTGCCTTCATTAAAGCCAAAATTTACAAGATTCTACAGTAAAATGCCATCTATGGAAAGGTTGCAAGGTAAAAACCACTGCTGAACTAAGCATGCCCACCTCTGAATTGCTTAAAAAGGTTTTGATGTGGCAGAGTCAAAGTCTTGACTTGAATTCCATTGAGATGCTGTGGCAAGAACTTAAATGGGCAGTTTATGCTTGAAAATCCAATGTAGCCTAATTAAAACAATTCTGCAAAGAACAGTGGGCCATAAATTCCTTCACGGACTCTGCAAGTTATTGCAAATTTTTCACTGCAGTTTTTTTACTGCCAAGAGTGGCATAACCAGTTATTAGGTTTAGGAGGGTAATTACTTTTTCACAGTTTTTATCTTCAATACATTGAGCGATCTGTTAAAAACTGCATTTTGTGCTTACTTAAAGTTGGAAGATCTGAAATATTTAGGTAAGAGTCAAATACTTTTTCCACAGCACATATATTTGAAGTAACTGATACTAAAGGTGATGGAATTAGAAGTTTAAGGTGCAATTACTTTTAAACAAGAATTATGTGGGTGTTAGATAACTGCGCACCCAAAATATATATAGTTTATAAACGTTGCTCAGTTGGCAGCACTGTCGCCTCACAGCAAGAAGGTCCTGGGTTCTATCCCCAGGTGGGATAGTCCTGGTCCTTTCTGTGTGGAGTTTGCATGTTCTCCCCGTGCCTGTGTGGGTTTCCTCCAGGAACTCTGGTTTCCTCCCACAGTACAAAGACATGCAACTGAGGTGAATTAAACAAAATGGTAAATGTTTGACATTAAAACTTGTGAACTGAATATTGTGTAACTACCGTTTCTATCATGTATGTATCCAAAGTGTGTAAAACATGATGTTAAAATCCTAATAAAAATTTTTAATGTTTTATATAAATATGTTGTGTTTGTACTTAAGTTCCCTTTGTGTAATATCAAGTTTGTTCAATGATCTAAAACCATTTAATGTGATTAATAATAGACCTAGTGAATAAAAAACATCAGGAAAATTACTTACATTTTGTATATTTTTAAGAATAATATTTATTTTACGGTAAGTCAAAAACAGTTTAAGGTTTGATGAAAAACACTAAATTGTGATTTATACCTTTTATACAGCTGAAATAAATACATATACAGGTCCTTCTCAAAAAATTAGCATATTGTGATAAAGTTCATTATTTTCCATAATGTAATGATAAAAATTAAACTTTCATATATTTTAGATTCATTGCACACCAACTGAAATATTTCAGGTCTTTTATTGTTTTAATACTGATGATTTTGGCATACAGCTCATGAAAACCCAAAATTCCTATCTCAAAAAATTAGCATATCATGAAAAGGTTCTCTAAACGAGCTATTAACCTAATCATCTGAATCAACGAATTAACTCTAAACACCTGCAAAAGATTCCTGAGGCTTTTAAAAACTCCCAGCCTGGTTCATTACTCAAAACTGCAATCATGGGTAAGACTGCCGACCTGACTGCTGTCCAGAAGGCCATCATTGACACCCTCAAGCAAGAGGGTAAGACACAGAAAGAAATTTCTGAACGAATAGGCTGTTCCCAGAGTGCTGTATCAAGGCACCTCAGTGGGAAGTCTGTGGGAAGGAAAAAGTGTGGCAGAAAACGCTGCACAACGAGAAGAGGTGACCGGACCCTGAGGAAGATTGTGGAGAAGGGCCGATTCCAGACCTTGGGGGACCTGCGGAAGCAGTGGACTGAGTCTGGAGTAGAAACATCCAGAGCCACCGTGCACAGGCGTGTGCAGGAAATGGGCTACAGGTGCCGCATTCCCCAGGTCAAGCCACTTTTGAAGCAGAAACAGCAGCACTGGACTGTTGCTCAGTGGTCCAAAGTACTGTTTTCGGATGAAAGCAAATTTTGCATGTCATTCGGAAATCAAGGTGCCAGAGTCTGGAGGAAGACTGGGGAGAAGGAAATGCCAAAATGCCTGAAGTCCAGTGTCAAGTACCCACAGTCAGTGATGGTCTGGGGTGACATGTCAGCTGCTGGTGTTGGTCCACTGTGTTTTATCAAGGGCAGGGTCAATGCAGCTAGCTATCAGGAGATTTTGGAGCACTTCATGCTTCCATCTCCTGAAAAGCTTTATGGAGATGAAGATTTCATTTTTCAGCACGACCTGCTCACAGTGCCAAAACCACTGGTGAATGGTTTACTGACCATGGTATTACTGTGCTCAATTGGCCTGCCAACTCTCCTGACCTGAACCCCATAGAGAATCTGTGGGATATTGTGAAGAGAAAGTTGAGAGACACAAGACCCAACACTCTGGATGAGCTTAAGGCCGCTATCGAAGCATCCTGGGCCTCCATAACACCTCAGCAGTGCCACAGGCTGATTGCCTCCATGCCACGCCGCATTGAAGCAGTCATTTCTGCAAAAGGATTCCCGACCAAGTATTGAGTGCATAACTGAACATAATTATTTGAAGGTTGACTTTTTTTGTATTAAAAACACTTTTCTTTTATTGGTCGGATGAAATATGCAAATTTTTTTGAGGAATTTTGGGTTTTCATGAGCTGTATGCCAAAATCATCAGTATTAAAACAATAAAAGACCTGAAATATTTCAGTTGGTGTGCAATGAATCTAAAATATATGAAAGTTTAATTTTTATCATTACATTATGGAAAATAATGAACTTTATCACAATATGCTAATTTTTTGAGAAGGACCTGTACATGTAAAGCAAATTACCTGCAATTATTTTGCTGTTGTTCTTTTCCAAATAGTTGAAACACACCCTCCTTGTAAAAAAATACATATATATATATATATATATATATATATATATATATATATATATATATACACACACACACACACACACACATATTTTAATTGTGTTTTATTTTGGAAATACTGTATACTGGTTTAAATGCAGCGACTCAGGATATTAATTTCTCAGTATAATGTAATAGTTTGGGTTTTTAGCGACTTGGCGAAGGTTAAATATAATATTAATATAATATTATATAAATAATATTATGTTTTAATAATTCGGTCAGCATAAAGTAGTAGAATGTAGAAAATATAAAAATTTCGACCCTCAGTATAGCTGTCATTCACACGTGCTTTTATGTAAGAATAAAGCAGTATCCAGAAAGTAGGCTGTAAAGATGACGCGCGTAAAAATGCACCTATTATTTGATGCTTATGTAAAATAATAGGACGCTACAGCTGGTAACATGTAGTGGGTGGAATGTGGTTTTGGACGCAGCCCAAGTGTCAGCATTCCCTTAGGGTTTGAAAGGAGGGAATGAACTCTATCGTTAGTGCTTTACCACGCGCTGCGCGGCGCACACCGCACCGAAACAAGAGCGCACCGCGTTATCCTCTCTCACCCGCATCTGTTGTTATTACTACTATCACTAATGAAATAATGACTTCGTTCTGCTGTCGAAGAAAAAGAAGACGATAAGAGGTCACCGAGATTTATTTTATATCTCATGGTCCACATGAAGGAGTCGAAGGTAAGCAGATGTGGAGTGCCCACAAAGCCGCAAACTTTCACTCTTGTTGACTTTGCGCACTTTTCCTAGAATCTGTAAGTCTGGTATGTTTAATAATACATTAAATAGCTGTAGTATTTAAAATATTATCTAACACATCCAGTCAATAAACGGTTGTCATTTTACATGGTTTACATTATCATATTACATTATTATATGTCTGATGTCTCTTATAATTTGGTCATAGATCGGGGGTTGCGCATGTGTGTTAGTATTGCTGTTTTCTGGGCTGGTAGCCTGTTCTGGTGCGTTTGGGAACCCTCTGACTGACGATGTGGCCACGTTGGACACACTGGTGAGGCACACATCCTTATTTTTTTCTTTTTAAAACATTTCTTTAACATTACTCTCTGCTTGACTTAATTTAAATTCTAAACGTCTTCGTCTTTGTCAAGCCATACTCTCAGCAGCAGCAACAACAGCAACATTAACAACAATTATAATAAAAAATAATGATAATATGCATTAAAGTGAGAGGAAGAGTCAGGGAGTATTGGTGCCAGTCACTGTCTTTAAGGATATTCTCTGTGTCCACGTGGGTTTCCTTTAGTAGGTAGATTGGTTACTTAAAATTGCCCCTAGGTTTGAGTTTTGAAATTGGTGCCACAACAGGGAGACCTGGGTTGAACCTTATATCCAGTCACTGTCTTTGAGGAGTCTGGGATATTCTCTGTCCCCAGGTGGGTTTCCTTTAGTAGGTAGATTGGTCACTTAAAATTGCCCTTAGGTTTGAGTTTGGAAATTGGTGCCACAACAGGGAGACCTGCTGTTGAGCCTTATATCCAGTCACTGTCTTTGAGGAGTCTGGGATAGTCTATGTGTCCACGTGGGTTTCCTATAGTAGGTAGATTGGTCGCTTAAAATTGCCCCTAAGTTTGATTTTTTAAAATGTGTGATGCCCTGACTGATGGCACATTGTCCTGACTGGATTCCTGCCTTGTGCCCAGTTACCTGATCCACGTTGACCCTAACTGGGATAAAGTGGTTACTAAATATGAATAAATAATACAACAACAATGCCAATATCGTAGCAGTAGATGTGTTATAGACTATATGGATTTGCCACCTACAAACAGCATATACAAACCAAAAGTAAATTAATAACTATTGGGAATAAGTGTCTTAGAAAAGTAAATATCTGTGTGAGAGAAAGAAACAAAGCATGGCAGTAATAAACAAGTACTCCCACTAAATATGTCTAAAGTTTGTAAAACGCACTATGTGTAAAATGGTTTTGTTTTTAAAAATCAGAAATTGAACAATATACAGAAATTGAACAATATAGTGATTGTACTAGGAAATCATTATTTTTGTTATTAAACATTCTTCCAAATTGTATTTACAGTGGCTTATGGCCACACCACCCTGAGAACGTCTGATCTTGTCCGATCTCAGAAGCTAAGCAGGGTTGGGCTCAGTCAGTACCTAGAGGGTAGACTGCCTGGGAATACTGAGTGCTGTAAGCTTTCCCTGTGATGAGCTGGTGACCTGTCCAGGGTGTTTCCAACCTTTCACCTAATAAACCGTACCCACCGCACCCCTAAATAGGATAAAGCAGTGGTAAAACACACTGATGATGATGATGTATTTACAGTGGATATGAAAAGACTACACACCCTTGTTAAATGGTTTTTGTGATTTAAAAAAATCAGTGCAATTCAACTGAAAAACAAACTGAAATCCTTCAGAGGAGAGAAAAATAATGTGGTTGCATAAGTACGGCATTTAGAGGATGCTTTTATCCAAAGCGACTTACAATTGTGACCGAATATAATGCAAAAAAGTTAAGGGCCTTGCTCATGGGCCCAACAATGACTGTGGTGAAGCTTGAACCATTACTAGTCCAATTAGTCCTTCGCTGCTGGGGACCCCGACTGCATCAGGGGAGGGTATATTTGCCTGACACTTGCTCCCTCTGACACATGTGCAGTTCACCAACCCTTTCTTATTTGCCCATACTTCGGTGTACATGGGGAGTTACGCACTGATCTCCACGTTCCTCATCTTCTGTACAGGCACCTTGAGCTACTAACCTGAGTCCTTACACATCGCGGAAGACCGATCTCTTTTTTTTAAGGCCAGTCTTTTCCCATCTAGCAGACTTTAGTGGCCAATTTTGTCTGCTGCAGGTACTGCCAATTTTGCCTGCTAGGCGGAGTGAACTTGGAGAGTTCAGAATCCCAGTCGATATGCGGAATATATTGCTAAACCCTGTGCCTGTTTTTTTCCACTTCTTTATTATTGACTGAATCAAGTTTGTAAATATATTGAGTGTGTTAATTCAAATATGTTGTTATGAAAGACCTTACAATCCTTGTGAAGTAACTAAAACAGTTAAGCTACAAGTTTCTTACAAAAAATTATTTTTATTTCATGTGTTACCTGTGTTACCACTGCTCTATCCTATATTCAAAATCATATAAAACATATAAAATGATAACAAAAATTAATACAAAAAAAGGCTGATACTAATGAAGAAAAGTATATAATATGTTAAGGTATAGTGTTCTTTTGGACATAACTGCTAAATACTTTTTGACCAAAGGAGTGCATCGTAACACACAGTAAGGAGATCAGAGGTTAAAAGTGAACAAGCAGGTCTACAGTATACATAGTACTTAGCACATGTAGTAAATTAGGTACCTAGGGTTAAGAAAAATAATGAACCTAGAATTTGATAAAAGTAAAGACTATTTTTTAAATCTAATAATATTTCTAAATTGCATGAATACTGTGACGTTTGAGAAATTGGTCACCCTTTCCCCTGTTGTAAATATAATGTTCTTATCTATTTTATAGAGAGAAAATATTCCAAAGGATTACAGAATTCGTATTCGTTACATTCCCAAAGACGTGGTAAGTCTGAAAGCTACATGATTTACACAATGCATGTTGGCATAAATTGATAAACTGACACTGAAGTACACTTTCACATGATAATCCTGTGCACCCCACCCCACCTTGCCTTTTTGTTCCTCTAAAGGTATGTTATTCCCTGAGGACTTCTTTGTACTCTCAGCTTTTACAGGCACTTTTTAAATATGCACTTACTCACTGTAGTCATTTGTCAGATGTTTGTTGCTGTGCGTAATGTGCCAGGTTTTTTTCAGCGCGGATAAGTGACCACCATAGGTCCACCACTGACCATATACTAAGTCATAAATCAATCTGACAACAGTAGTATTCATGATTACGATGTAAAACATTTGTGGCAAAATGGTACAGGTAGTATTAGTGCCTTACAGTATTTTATGTAGCTTTTCTGCCTGGTTAAACTGCTATGTATATTATTTGTATAATAAAGATAAAAGTGGATGCCAAGTATGGTGTTACCCTAAATAACACCATACTTAAATTAATGGTAACACATTGGTTATTAAAATATCATGAACTGCTTGGTTATATGAGGAAAAATGCTATGTTACTGAGGGGAGGAGGACACTGGATTAAAGGACAATTAACGCACATATCACAGGAAAAAAAGATGAAAAAGAGGATTTGTGTTCTTAACTGTGCTGGTTGTACCAGGTGTGTCTTATACAAACTGCACTAGGTGTGTCTATGTATACACAGTGTTTAAATACCAGCAACCATACTGCACTTTATATACCTGCACCAAACACACTACCATGGCACTACTGTGGCAGTGTCAGTTCTCCTTTGAGAAGGGTCTACCACAAAAGATGGATAGTTATATGTTTCAAGTTAGTTACATTCACTTAAGTAACATTTCAGTGGTTGAATTACTGTTGTTTCCGTGATATGGTCATCATGTAGAGATAAAATATAATAATTTTAAAAGAAGAGGGAAAGTTCGGATTCTCTTTTCATTATTATTACACATTCCCGCATTCCCGAATATAAATAAACAATAAACAATTGGGAAACACAAACTTTTTATTTTATGATAAAATTAATTATCTCTCTTTGCTCTCTTTCTCTCTTTGCTTTAAAAAAGCAATAATTATTCTCCATGTCTGTTTACTCTGGTCTAGAACCAGAGGCTTGTAATTATTCAGATGTATTAAAATACTAGAACCAGAGTCTTGTAATTTTCCACATGTATTAAAGTACTAGAACTTGTCAATAAAAGACAAGAAGACAATTACTGCAGTCATGACACTTATAACGCAGGTCATCCACAAATGCTACAAATGTTTGTGTATAGAAGATGCTGTATACCATAGCAGGAAACAATAAGATAAGAGTGTATTCTGGAATAAAGATTTTTAAATAATTTCAATTGAAATAGATACACACACACACACACACACACACACACACACACACACACACACACACATATACAGTATATACTGTATATACAGTGGGGAAAATAAGTATTTGATCCCCTGCTGATTTTGTAAGTTTACCCCCTTACAAAGACTTGAACAGTCTATAATTTTTATGGAAGGTTTATTTTAACAGAGAGAGACAGAATATCAACAAAAAATCCAGAAAAAAAACATTAAATAAAAGTTATAAATTAATTTGTATTTAATTAAGGGAAATAAGTATTTGATCCCCTACCAACCAGCAAGAATTCTGACCCCCACAGACCGGTTATGTGCCCATGAGGCACACAAATTAGTCCTGTCCCTGTATAAAAGACTCCTGTCACAGAATCAGTTTCTTCTGTTCAAATCTCTCGACCACCATGGGCAAGACCAAAGAGCTATCAAAGGACGTCAGGGACAAGATTGTAGACCTGCACAAGGCTGGAATGGGCTACAAGACCATCAGCAAGAAGCTTGGTGAGAAAGAGACCACTGTTGGCACGATAATTCAAAAATTTAAGAAATACAAGATCACAGTCAATCGCCCTCACTCTGGAGCTCCATGCAAGATCTCACCTGGTGGGGTAAGAATGATTCTGAGAAAGGTGAGGTCAGTCCAGAATTACACGGGAGGAGCTTGTCAATGATCTCAAGGGAGCTGGGAGCAGAGAAATGCTGGATATGACCCCAAGAACACCATCCCCACCGGGCATTTCTTTGCCTCCAAACATGGCGAGTGGAGTTGATGCCAAAGAGCTAAATTTTGGTCTCATCTGACCATATCACATTCTCCCAAGCTTTCTCTGAATCATTCAGGTGTTTATTGGCAAACTTCAGACGGGCCTGTACATGAGCCTTCTTGAGCAAAGGGACTTTGCGGGCACTGCAGGATCTCAATCCATTACGGCGAAGTGTGTTACTAATGGTTTTCTTGGTGACTGTGCTCCCAGCTCCCTTGAGATCATTGACAAGCTCCTCCCGTGTAATTCTGGGCTGACCTCACCTTTCTCAGAATCATTCTTACCCCACCAGGTGAGATCTTGCATGGAGCTCCAGTGTGAGGGTGATTGAATTGTGGGGGTCAGAATTCTTGCTGGTTGGTAGGGGATCAAATACTTATTTCCCTTAATTAAATACAAATTAATTTATAACCTTTATTTAAAGTTTTTTTTCTGGATTTTTTGTTGATATTCTGTCTCTTTCTGTTAAAATAAACCTTCCATAAAAATTATAGACTGTTCAAGTCTTTGTAAGGGGGTAAACTTACAAAATCAGCAGGGGATCAAATACTTATTTTCCCCACTGTATATATATATATATATATATATAAATTTATTTTATTTTATTTATTATTTTTTTTTTTTACAATACTTTAGTTTTTGAGTGCTTACTTATTTGTACCCACCTACCTTACTCAAATTTAATTCAGTAACTATATATTTTTAAGTAATTGTCTTCTTTTTGACAAACATATTTGCCACTTCACCCATCTCTGTCCATCCCCCAAAATTAAATCGTTTAAGCTGTTCTTTTTTCCATTTCAATTGATGATCAGAGAACAGTATGACTGACAAATAGTACATAGCAAAATATACTTACAATTTCATACCTGCACCGCACACCCATTTGGTGTATTACCTAATAAAATGGTTACAAGGTACATAACCATTATAATAATTATAATAATACAGTTATTTTGATATAGGACAGGACAACTGGTATTTTGATGGTGTTCATGTATCTCTGTGTGTTTTATATTGTGTTGTTTAAGGGAGGACTGTGCTGGCTTCACCTGAACCTATATCCAGCAGAGAGCAGTTTAAAGAGCTTAGCCCTCAAGTTTGGCAACCTCTCCACCAATAGAGAAAATATCACTATGTTTATTACCATGCTGCAAGGGCTTCGTTTCCCCATTGACAATGAAGAACTGGTAAGTTACACTGTTGTTTATGCACATAAAGTATAAACAGTTATTTATACAGAACCTGTGATGTACAGTATATGCTACTATTGAGTATTGCATTTAAGTAGACAAAGACTTTAATATTTTATTAACATGCTGCACTGTCTGCTATACTACTTATAATCTATTTGTTTATGTTAAAATCTTGATACAGCGTAATCATTAAAAAAGATAGAGTTCGTTGAATGCTTATTAAAAAATAACAATTTAAATACAAAAATAAATAAATGTTTTATGTTTATGTTTATGTTTGCCTTTTTGAGTTTTTGGGTAAATGTGTTTTAATTTAGATGTTTACAACAGATTAAAAATGTTCTTTAAACACTAAAATTATTTGGGGACTATTAAAGGTGCCCCTACAATCTTTGACATGGGAACTAATATAACCCATTACCGTGACAGACTCTAGCTCTTAAATTTTATGCTGGTAACAGTCTAAATGGTCACTCCAAAATCGTCAGTAAAAAAAAAAAAAAAACTCAGAAACAATATAGTTTTCCACTGTGCATTGGTTTATTTCAGGTAAGATTGAGCACAGATGTTGGGAGCATTTATGGACATTAGGTAATGACAAATAGTGTTTATTTTTAGTTATGCCCAAAACCAATGTAGTTCTTAGATGTTTTATTTAAAACATTTATAGTCCTAAAATGGCTCTGTCCCAACTTGCAAAAACCCTTTAACTAAGTCAGTACTTAGTAACACTTTGGCAAACATTACAACTATCAAACACTTTTTACTTTCTATTCTCTCAGTGGACAGGAAGGGCAATTTCAAAAGCTTAGTGGATCAGTTTTTTTTGCTGTCAGTGTCACATTTGATCTCAGAATTTGCTGATATTTTGTGGAATTGATTCTTCAATTGTCATGCATGAAACAAATACTATTGTTTCAATAGTAATAATTGCTTTAAACAGTAACTTTTGTGTATTGTGTGTAAGATCCTAAATCCTTTCTACTATTTTTATATATTGTAGTGCTTGTTTTGTATTATAAAGGCACCTATTATAATACATTATATAATTTCTCAACTACAGTGGCACCTTGTAACTCGACGCCTGCTAAAATCGAAATATTTGAAACTCGACACCCTTCGTGGAGAAATCTGTACCCTTAAACTCGACATGTTTAGCCTTAAAAAACATTGATTTAATTTCAAATTAACAATGAACAGCCGCTTTGTTCAGCACTCGGCTTGAGCGGTGCAGTGAAACATCATCAGAGTGCAAATACGAGACAAATCTGCATTATAGCTGGGGGTTCAGTGAGAATCACCTTTTTCTAGTTTAAAATGCTTAAAAAATAAAGCTTAACGTGGATTAATGTACTAAAAGAACGACACAGAAACACTAAACTTAATGATTACTGTTCATAGGTTCTCTCCACTAATGAAATTCTTTACTCATTGTTTTAGTACAATAAGTCTATATAAAAACACTGAAATACAATTGAACCATGGAACTCATTAACAGGTTTCCCACATCCATATGGGAAAAAAATACCTTAAAACTCAACACCTCTTAAACTCAACACCACTGCCTGAACCAATTAACGTCGAGTTTCAAGGTACCACTGTATTGTAAAATATACCCATTTTTCACCATATAAAGTTACAACCCAATCCAGTACTTCATCACTATTACAAATGCTATACAGCTTTTTCTCTGAGTTAATATAATTTCAACTGTTTAAAGTCAAATATTACAATTTTAATAATACTGTAATAATGATAATAATAATAACAAATAATGAGATAATAAGAATATCAATCATGTATTATTATTATTATTAACACAGATAATACTATACTATACTGAGATAATACTATACTATACTGAGATAATACTATACTAACAGTTATACCCCCCCTTACCATACTAATTCTATTCGTTTCTATTTTTACTAATTTACTTTAAAATCTTTATTTGAACTTTTTTTTCAGAATTTCTTCAGAAAGATATTTCTACTGTTATTAATGCATGACTATTGTTCATTTTATGCAATAAAAATAGAAACTTGTCTCTTTCACAGGAGGTAACAATGCAGGCCTTTAAATGCCATTACCGAAGTGCGAGATGGTCCACCAAGCATTATTTTGATCATGTCAAGGAGGTTCTTCAAATGTTTGCCTCAACACCACATCAGTTTAACTGTACGCCTCCCCCTTGTCGTACCTCTACTGCACCGCCCATTACACCAGGTGAGCAGTGGATGTATAAACACACACCCACACACAAACACAGAAATTACAACATGGAAATAGTAAACACGCCCAGTGATTGAACTGTAACTTGTGTAAAAGTGACGTCATTATGACCCGCTCTGAATTGGTGTCTTGTTGATATGTTTTGACAGGTCGACATGTGATTGACAGAGCAGTTACCAGCACACTAGCACTGCTCGCTATTCCTTTCATTGCAGCACTGGCACTCTTTATCAGAACAGTTAAGCATTTTTTCTGGTTTTTACATCAGCTTGCAGACTGCTGTTAAATGTCATGTTTACTAGTTTTATGAAACCAATGTTTGCATCTTCTTACTCTTGCAGGCACTCCGACGAAACAGGCTTGAAACTGCATCCAGTTTATCAAGTGCTGATGGCACAGAGACACACAGTGACCCTCAAGTCAGCAGACAAGCTTCACACAATGACCCTGAATTATGTTCCCTAAATGAACAAAACAGGTATCATTGCTTTAATTAAGACCACCACAATACTGCAGAGGTGAAGGCTTTTAGTAATGTCATACATTGTGTTTGTTTTGTTTTGTAACCAAGTCAGATTTTTGCTTTTGTTTTCTGTTACCTTCCCTCAGGGTGCAGCACGATACCATTCAGGTTGGAGACACAGCAGTTTAATCTGGCATACCAGCATTATCTGGATTTATGAAGTGCATAATGAAGGGATTTAAACAGGCCCAGTTGTGCAGGGTTTCGCCGTCACTTTTGGAGACAGATCCACACGGCCTATTGTCCATACCACATCATCTGTTATGGCTGAAATAAAGACACATACTCGAGTTCACATTTGAGCTTGAACAATTAGTCATGTCTTGACGAATACCAAATAAATGACCTCACTTGCAAAAATCCTGACATCTTGAGCCCCCTGGCAAGATGTTTCTGAAGAATGCACACACAGGAAGGCATCCTTCAGCAGAGGCTCAGCCTGGTGGAACGCTTTGGTGAGCCAGTAGTTTCAGCGGAACAGGAAGCATGGTTCTTTTGAAGACAATATTTGGTCACAGAAGCGCATCTACAACGTTGCCTGCGGCAGGTCCATCCCTTTGAGGACAGCTGCTGGAGCTGCAGGCTTCAGTTTGGAGCATAAATGGCTTTTTGTAAGCAATGCTGAAGCTTCCCTCATGTTTCAGCAAAACACTGTGACAGAACACTGGACATGCTTGTCCTAAGGGTTACGTGCAGTTGGGCTTACTGGATGAAGGATCAAAGCTTAACTGCAGATGTCTGATTGTCTTAACTGATTTGTGATATTTATTTCTAAAGGTAAGTGTAAACTATATAGCATGATGAGGTCCAATTGCTTTTTAGAAGTGTTTTCCGGTGTGTTTATATGAGATTTGGCTATACGCATATTAGTAGAACCTTAGACATCTTGTGAGAGGGATATGATGTTTATGGTGATCAAGTTCAAACCACATGAGCCCCTTTGCCATTACACGCAACCAAATACTGTACTATCCATACTGTACCATGTGTGCTACCATCCGTTACCAATTGCACAATGGTACTTATAAAAGTAGGGAACTGCTAAAGGTAAGGCTGTGACGGCCAGATGCTGAGAGCAAATACACCACTTTAACAACAACAGCAATAGCAACAACAGGACGATTTTGGGTTTGCCCCACTGCATTTGTTGTGGTGTTTTAATGTTCTGCAGCCCTGTTTTTTATGTCTTTGACACTGTTTAATATAATTTGTTGTAGTTAAACATGGCACTTGTATTGTCCTGGCAATCTTGTTGGACCATTTAACGACTTGCTCTGTTCGTACCCCTACCCATACAGCCTGCTTCTGGGTGCTTGGTTCCTGGTCAAGAAGGGTAACCAAATTTAGCATGGGTACTTAGAAACAGTACGGGTCACTTGGCAGTAGAAATAACAACTAAATGGATTTAAAAATGCTCTGTACCATAAGGCAATGTGCAGTGGAAAGGGGGCAATAGAATATAGAGTGTCAAACAATTTTGTTTCAAAGGTACATTGACAATTCACTATTCAAAGTTTGGTGTCATTATTTTACAACGTAATGTGTGGACAAATCACTAGCCTGGGCACTGGTTATACTGTATATCCAGGATCAATTGATATTTGTAATTTCAAGGTGAACAAGTAGGCTGCAGGCATATTAATTATCAGTAAATGTTTTCCCATCAATTGTAAAGTGACCTTGAGACTGTGAAAGGTGCCATATAAATAAAATGTATTGTTATTATTATTACATTTACATTTATAGCCACTTTTATCTAAAGTGACCCACAATTGTGACCAAATACAAAGCAAGCAATTTGTGGTTAAGAACCTTGCTTAGCAGCCCAACAGTGGCAACTGTAGGGTCTTTAACCGCCAATTACTAGTCCACTACCTTAACTGCTGAGCTAACACTAGCCCTGTTATAAAAAACTGTGCTCCCTATTCCCTTAAACTATTATTTTTATTGTATTTATTTGATATGCATTTTGTAACTCATCATCAGTTGGTTTGTATTTATTATTTATAACAGCAGGTTTATTTATGCAGCTTTGTACACAGAGTAATTCTGAGTGTTTTACAAATAAAATAATAAAAATATTAATTGTTTAAAATAATTGAATTGGGCTATTTTAGAAAGTGATGTTTTTTTTTTCTTTTATAATAATTTAATAATTATTATGTATACTGTAAATTCTCGTGTTTAACCATTATGCTTGTTGTGCAGACAACAAGGCCCTAAGTGCTTATATACCATTCAGGACAGGGCTAGGATACATAGAGCTTTTACGGCTTTGATACATTTGTTGAAGAATGCCTTTATTTGTTTTATATACAGTGTATCACAAAAGTGAGTACACCCCTCACATTTCTGCAGATATTTAAGTATATCTTTTCATGGGACAACACTGACAAAATTACACTTTGACACAATGAAAAGTAGTCTGTGTGCAGCTTATATAACAGTGTAAATTTATTCTTCCCTCAAAATAACTCAATATACAGCCATTAATGTCTAAACCACCGGCAACAAAAGTGAGTACACCCCTTAGTGAAAGTTCCTGAAGTGTCAATATTTTGTGTGGCCACCATTATTTCCCAGAACTGCCTTAACTCTCCTGGGCATGGAGTTTACCAGAGCTTCACAGGTTGCCACTGGAATGCTTTTCCACTCCTCCATGACGAAATCACGGAGCTGGCGGATATTCGAGACTTTGCGCTCCTCCACCTTTTGCTTGAGGATGCCCCAAAGATGTTCTATTGGGTTTAGGTCTGGAGACATGCTTGGCCAGTCCATCACCTTTACCCTCAGCCTCTTCAATAAAGCAGTGGTCGTCTTAGAGGTGTGTTTGGGGTCATTATCATGCTGGAACACTGCCCTGCGACCCAGTTTTCGGAGGGAGGGGATCATGCTCTGCTTCAGTATTTCACAGTACATATTGGAGTTCATGTGTCCCTCAATGAAATGTAACTTCCCAACACCTGCTGCACCCATGCAGCCCCAGATCATGGCATTCCCACCACCATGCTTGACTGTAGGCATGACACACTTATCTTTGTACTCCTCACCTGATTGCCACCACACATGCTTGAGACCATCTGAACCAAACAAATTAATCTTGGTCTCATCAGACTATAGGACATGGTTCCAGTAATCCATGTCCTTTGTTGACAGGTCTTCAGCAAACTGTTTGCGGGCTTTCTTGTGTAGAGACTTCAGAAGAGGCTTTCTTCTGGGGTGACAGCCATGCAGACCAATTTGATGTAGTGTGCGGCGTATGGTCTGAGCACTGACAGGCTGACCCCCCACCTTTTCAATCTCTGCAGCAATGCTGACAGCACTCCTGCGCCTATCTTTCAAAGACAGCAGTTGGATGTGACGCTGAGCACGTGCACTCAGCTTCTTTGGAAGACCAATGCGAGGTCTGTTCTGAGTGCACCCTGCTCTTTTAAAACGCTGGATGATCTTGGCCACTGTGCTGCAGCTCAGTTTCAGGGTGTTGGCAATCTTCTTGTAGCCTTGGCCATCTTCATGTAGCGCAACAATTCGTCTTTTAAGATTCTCAGAGTTCTTTGCCATGAGGTGCCATGTTGGAACTTTCAGTGACCAGTATGAGAGAGTGTGAGAGCTGTACTACTAAATTGAACACACCTGCTCCCTATGCACACCTGAGACCTAGTAACACTAACAAATCACATGACATTTTGGAGGGAAAATGACAAGCAGTGCTCAATTTGGACATTTAGGGGTGTAGTCTCTTAGGGGTGTACTCACTTTTGTTGCCGGTGGCTTAGACATTAATGGCTGTATATTGAGTTATTTTGAGGGAAGAATAAATTTACACTGTTATATAAGCTGCACACAGACTACTTTTCATTGTGTCAAAGTGTCATTTTGTCAGTGTTGTCCCATGAAAAGATATACTTAAATATCTGCAGAAATGTGAGGGGTGTACTCACTTTTGTGATACACTGTATATACATTAAAACCACTTCCTTGTTTCTACACTCACGGTCCATTTTATGAGCTCCACTTACCATGTAGAAGCACTTAGTAGTTCTACAATTACTGACTGTAGTCCATCTGTTTCTCTACATACCTTTTTAACCTGCTTTCAATGGTCAGGACCCCCACAGGACCACCACAGAGTAGGTATTATTTAGGAGGTGGATTAGTCTCAGCACTGAAGTGACAATGACATGGTGGTGGTGTGTTAGTGTGTGTTGTGCTGGTATGAGTGGATCAGACACAGCAGCGCTGCTGGAGTTTTTAAATACCATGTCCACTCACTGTCCACTCTGTTAGACACTCCTACCTAGTTGGTCCACCTTGTAGATGTAAAGTCAGAGACGATCGCTTATCTATTGCTGCTGTTTGAGTTGGTCATCTTCTAGACCTTCATCCGTGGTCACAGGACGCTGCCCACAGGGCGCTGTTGGCTGGATATGTTTGGTTGGTGGACTCATGGCTGGATTACTGACCGGGCCAGTGGGGCCAGCGCCCAGGGGCCCTTGAGGTCAGGGGGCCCCGGCCCAAAACATTTTGCGATGCCTATCAACATTTATGATACAATATATTTTTATTTCCGAGGGCCCTCCATTTTAAGGATCCTCTGACTATTAGGGACTTTAACCCCAGGGCCTCTTGGGGGCCCTAGCCATGCTTTTGGGCCCCTAGCCATGCTTTTGGGCCCTAGCCATGCTTTTGGGGGCCTTAGCCATGCTTTTGGGCCCCTTATGAAAATGGATGAGGCGTTGTGGCACTGCTCTGACTTCGACTTCTGGCTATTAGGGGTCCTAGGAAAGAGGGGGGTATATTTTTAGAGGGCCCTGGTTATGAGAGCCCCTACCAGGGGGCCCTAGAGAAGAGCAGGGCATACCATTAGAGGGCCCTTGATCACGAGGGCCCCTGCTATGGGGCCCTTGACTTCCATAGAAGTCGTTTACCATGGCTCCTTGACTTTCTAGGGACCTACAAATTGCCAGGCAAGCTACCATAATTCATAACAGACGTTTTGTTGCAAATATGCGATTCAGGCCCTTACTTAATGTTTCTGAATTTGTATTGTTTCAAAATTATTATGTTCAATTTCTCTTAAGCGCAGAGACACAAATTAATTTAGCAATTTTGCCTGACAATATGTCCAACAGTGAGCTCACTCACTCGCTGCAGCATATCCTTCAGATCTGAACATGAGCCTGGCAGATGAATTGATACAATACAAATCATTCATAACAGAAAAAGAAAAATGTCCTAGTAAAATGCTCAAAACCATGATAAATTTGAATTTACAGTCAACCTTTCCAAATGTCTACATAGCACATTTGACTGTGCCTATCACAAATTGTGAAGGGGAGCGTTCATTCTCCAAACTGGCTCGTATTAAGAATGAACTCAGGATTAGGATGCGCCAAAACCGCCTGAACTCACTGTCACTTCTGGCCATTGAATCAGATTTGGTCAGACAGCTTAATTTTGATGAATTAGTGGATGACTTTGCAAGAAAGAAGAGTAGAAAGAAACTTATATAAAATAGATTCTTGTGTTAGGGTTAGTTATTGACAGGTTGTTTAATGTATTAATTTATTTATGTTTTTGGAGGGGGGTGGGGCCCTGGGCAACTCTTTGCCCAGGGGCCCAGACTATCCTTAATCCGTCCTTGGGTGGACTATTCTTAGTCCAGCAGTGACAGTGAGGTGTTTTAAAAACTCTTATCAGCATTGCTGTGTCTGATCCACTCATACCAGCACAACACACACTAACACACCACCACCATGTCAGTGTCACTGCAGTGCTGAGAATGATCCACCACCCAAATAATACCTGCTCTGTGGTGGTCCTGGGAGAGTCCTGACCATTGAAGAACAACATGAAAGGGGGCTAACAAAGCATGCAGAGAAACAGATGGACTACAGTCAGTAATTGTAGAGCTTCAAAGTGCTTCTATATGGTAATTGGAGCTGATAAAATTGACAGTGAGTGTAGAAACAAGGAGGTGGTTTTAATGTTACGGTGTATATAAATTGTACAACAAAATTCTTTTTCCGTTTATCCCAGCTTTTTTGGTCTGCCATTGTATGGCGCCCCTGGAGCAGACAGGGTTAAGAGCCTTGCTTAAGAGCCCAACAGTGTCCTGATTTTGAACCGACTTACAACTGATACCCAAAGCTCTACCCACTAGGCTACCACTGTCTCACTTTTGTCTAAAAACCATTTTTTTGCAACCCTAGGCTAAAAAAATAAAGTATAGCGCTACATCAACTTTACATGCTGTTGGGGTGGGGGGCATTTTGATTTGGGTCCACTTGCCAAGACTGACAATCCATAGAACTCATAAAGGATCACCGAATCGTTTAATGAATACAAAAATTGTGTAAATATGGGACGTTTTGGACCAACATGCTAGGCAACGTATTGTAGCATGATTGTCAAAACACTGAAATTTTTGCCACTGCACATTAAGACTGTACTAGCGGCATGTGCTGGCTGAGGATCTTGCTAATACATTTTATGTTGCTGTTTTTTTAATTTGCCATGCACCTGTATTTACACAATTAGACAAGAAGAAATGAAAGTTAGATCTCTGTAAGGGAGTCATTGTTTGAGTCAGTAAAGCAGTCTTGTAGCTACTATCACAGGCTACATCCTTTTAAATCCAACAAACACAGTTGACTGTCTACAGATAGGACAGGAGGAGAAAGCTCTGATTGTTTTCATGACAAAAAGCAAAAGGTCAGGGAGCATGAGAATTGAGGTCACATGATACAACTGTCACACTAACATGAGTCACATCCCATAATTTAATTCTCACGTTTGGTGTCTGTTTTACTTTGCCTGTGATGATGCTTTTACTCTTAGCAGATGACACAAGGCTGACCACAAGCTAAAACTGTTGTGAATAATTTATTACAGTCAGTTTTATTGGCACAGATTAGGCCTAGCACAGTCATCAAACCATAACATTTATATATTGCTAATGTTCTTCTAACAATAATTTGCATCACAGCTTGGATTACTTAGATTTCTATAATAATAATAATAAAAAATTCAACTTATATAGCGCCTTTCATAGTACCCAAGGACGCTTTACATAGGAATCATAATCACAAACAAGATCAAAAAGAAACAAAAGAAGACGAGTGAAAGTGCTGAGTAAACAAGAACGTTTTAAGAAGAGATTTAAACTCAGAGACAGAGGAAGAGAGACGAAGAGGGAGAGGAAGAGGGTTCCACAGTGTAGGGGCAGCAACACTAAATGATCTACCACCCACGGTGGTCAACCTAAACCTAGGACCAACCAGGTGACCAGCATCAGACGACCTTAACTTGCGGGAAGGGACATAGTGGTGTAAAAGATCAGCCAGATACAAGGGAGCCAGACCATGAAGTGCCTTAAAAGTGAGCACTAGAATTTTATATTGAAGACACTTATTGACTGGAAGCCAATGGAGTTGTTCTAATAATGGGGTGATATGCTCCTGTTTTTTAGACCGGGTCAGCACTTAGGACAATAAGACAATTTTCACCTATTCAGGTGAAGTCTGAGGAATTCTACATCAATTACAGTAGACCCTTGACTTACGAATTTAATTGGTTCCAAAGGGCTGCTCCTAAGTCAAAATGTTTGTTAGTTAAACCTATTTTTCCCATAAGAAATAATGTAAATAGAAATAATCTGTGCCAGACCTCCCAAACCACCCCCTTACCTAACCTTTCTAATGTCTTAAATGGTCTTTTTTGTTATAAATACAACTATATTTTCCCTTAAATATTAAATTATAGAACATTACTGTAATAAACAACAATACACAGTAGTACTGTACATAAAAACACATCACATTTCAGTACAGTACGTGTGCTGTACCATACATCATAATACATTTCCTTTCTTTTTATATAAAATGTATCTACCAGAAACAACAATAACTATCATATTTCTTTAATATTTCCTTCTTTATTTTAATAGTGTTGAATTTTGTAGGTGTAATTGCACAAAAGAAAGAATACTTTACTGAACCAATTTCCTTCTTCTCTCTCACTCACTGTCCCCTCTGCCTGATACACAGTGACAGCTACTGGCAGGAGTAATTATACAACAACAAATAGTGATTTTTTTCATTTTCTCACCACTGCGCTTCCTCTGCACCTTCTTTGGGGACATTTTAATATAGAATTTTACAAAATATAAAGAAAACACCGGAAAAACACAGTCCGCTGTCCGAATGTTCGCTCACTGTATATACATATAGAGAGAGAGACGCTCGGAGTCAACTTGTTCGTGACGTAACGTGTTTTGCGAATTTCTGTTCGGAATCCGAAATTTGTTCGTACGTTAAGTTGATAAAGATCGTTCGTAACCCGAAATGTTTGTATGGTAATCCGTTTGTGACTCAAGGGTCTACTGTACTCATAAAATGACACTACAGAGAAAACTATTGCTCTCGAAAAATGCTACACGATAAAAAAAAAAAACACCTAAATGTCTTATACTTCAGGGACAATGTTTTGTGTATATACGAGATTTTTTTTTAACATTGCACTATGTTTGGAAGATAAAAGATTCTGCACACTAACACCAACGCATATCCCCCACTGTTAAGCTTGGTGAAGGGAGCATTATGATTTGGGCCTGCTTTGCTGCACAGAAATTGGATTATCTAACAAGACAATGAGCCAAAATACACAAGTAAATTAAAAACAGAACAGGATAAAATGAAACAACCAAGTCAAATTCTAGACCCAGTTAAAAAGCTGTGGCATGACGTAAAGATAACTACTGGTGCAAGAAAATCTTTAAATATGTTCCTGAATGTCTATTCTGCAGCTATATAAAATACCAGTTGTGAATACAACTGTTTACAGAGCTTTTCCAGCCTGAACTGTCATTTCTTCCAAAAACATCATCAGTGCTGAGCAATTGCTTACTGACTCAAGTCCCAGTATTAGATAGGACAATTAGACAATTTTCGCCTATTCAGGTTTAGGTGGAGGAAGTCTGAGGATCTTTTTTTCAGTATGATTCATCAATTCTCTCTCACAAACTAACAATGCGAGTGCTGTCCATGATTTCGTGAAGCGTGACCTCCAACTTGCAATAAATGAGGTCAGTAATGGCAGACTGGCTATCATCAACCGTACCAGGATTTTAACAAAGAGCTCTCTCATTCACACAGACATGGCGCTTTTAATGGTGGCCAGAGTGTCGTTAGTCATCTAAGCCCACTCTACACACCAACACAGCTCTGAACAGCAAGGCTACAATGCAGATGTGCATAGACCAAAATACCCCCTGCGTTTAAAGAGCAGACATCACTGATCAACACCATATGATGTTAACATCGTCTCATTCGTTGAGTGGGGGAATATCTTAGTGACTCACAAAGATATCTGTTTGAAACCAGTGCAACATCAAAATATTGTGCTGAGTTGAGAGAGACTAAAGGATCTGAAATGGTACAGTATGTGACATGTTTTTATTTGTAGTATAATTTATTTGTTTAAAACAGTGAAAGTGACAAAAGTTTAAATGATTTACATTTACCATAGTACATGTTTTTTTCTGTATTTGTATTTTCCAACTTTAACTTTATAAACAGTATTTATTTAAATTTGACAGTATTTTATATGTCTGATTGTACTTTACTATAATGATCATTCACTAGTAGGATTAGTTTGCTACTTAAAACAGATTATTAGTAGGGTCTGTTAAATAGCTTGCTACCCTACTATTTTATGTTTCTACACCTTATGTTCATATTACAGTATTTATAATGTTATAAAGCAGTATTTTAATTAAAGTACCAAGCTGAATAAACTTTTTGCAGTACTTCTATAGTCTGATTATTAAATAAAATGCCAATACATGATCTGTGGAATAAACTTAATAAAATGGTTTACTGGTTAATAACCAGTATAAGTTTCAAATTATATATATATATATTTAAATCTAAATAAATATGAAGTGCATTTTTGTATTAATAATAATGTATTCAAAGTATTTAAAAATATAGATGTTTAAAAATTATATAAATTATTAGTCATTATTAGTTGTTAGACTTGCATTTTTCCCAATTTTCCTCCCAATCTAGTCGTATCCAATTACCCGATTGCATTACGCTTTCTCTCTACTGATGCTGATCTCCACTCGTGATTGAGGAGCGCGAGACTAACGCACACCCCCTCCAACACATGCGCAGTAGCCGACTGCATCTTTTCACCTGCATGAGGCGAGTTAATATGTGGATCAGCTTTGTGTACGGAGAGCCACACCCTGATCAACGCATTATTCCTCGACTCTGTGCAGGCTCCATCAATCAGCCAGCATCAGTAATTGCATCAGTTATGAGGTCCCAGCTCCGGCTCCCACCCTGTATGAACAACAGCCAATTGTTGTTCATGTAGCCGCCCAGATGGCAGAGCTGAGTTTCGAAACGACGAGTTCGAAATGTCAGCTCTGGTGTACTCGTGTGTTTTACTGCTGCGCCACCTGAGCGGCCAAATTTAAGACCTTTAAACTTTTATTTTGCTGTTTTGTCCCTTTGTACTACTCTTTTCCCTTTCATTTTCAAAGTAACTTTATTTGTAAAAATCTTTCAGCCAAAAACTGCCATCGTTTTATTAGTATTAAATGTATTTATTATTGTTTTTTCTATTTTCATTTTTGTTTACCATACATTGTATGGTAAAAAACAATTTTCTTTCACTCTTTACACACATTATATAAATAATTTGCCCTTCAATAATTGTCTTTAATTGAATGTTATCAGCCATTTATACCACATCTAAACATTTAAAACAAGATCTAGACATTTACAAAAGGTCATGTGACTGATCCGTGTTAAAATAAGTGGGATTTTTTCATCCCACTTTTTAAAATAAAAGCATTAATAACATATTTTAATCTTGAACATAACCCTGATTATAATGGTCACTATAGGGCTGCCTGTAGTCCCGGTCATGTTCGTGTAGGTAATGCTGGTCTTGATGATGCTGAGTGACATATTCTTGACCATAAGAGTGGTCAGACATTTGATTATAAATATAACTGTTTTGCTCAGGGTCACGCCGGAGCTGTTGATGTGGTGGATACTGATCACCATCTTCTTGACCATACATATTGACATGACCCTGGTTATATACTGCATTGTTTGGCTCCCTGTATGGTTGGTGACCCTGGTAAAAATTCTGATCAGTATAATCTGGGTTGGGATGGTCATGACTGTAGATGTCTGGCTGGTAGTCCTCCATATTTTCTGGATGAACATCAGAATCAGGTACATTTTCTTCATTTGCATTGAGAAGGTTGTTGGAGTCTTGCTCTTTAATCTTAAAACCAACGTTTCTGAAGATGTGAATTGCTAGGGCAAACTGCACAATCTGAAGAAGACAGTAAAAGGTTTGTAGAATAGAGATAAAATTTTAATATGTTTTGCATATTTTTGTAAGCAGCATAGATACCTGTATGACTAATAGTCCAATGTCCATGCCAACTATCCCAATTATATTTTTTTCCAGCCAGTCCATGAGTTTGTCCCCACAGCCCTGCATTAAGAAATAACCACACAATTAGTGTTAGATTGTACTAATCCCATTTTCAGAAAAGTTGGAACATTTTGTATGATGCAAAAAAAATCTGTGACGAATCTGTGAGTTCATAAGTCACCTGAATCTTCATTTAACTAGTACAAGTACAAAGACAAATGTCCAATGTTTTCATGTACTGACTTAATTGTGTTTGTAAATAAAAATAAAATTTTATGCCAGCAAATCACTCCAAAAACTTGAGACACCAAATCATTTTTGTATGTACACAATCAAATATATGAGCAAAAGTGTTTATACCCTGACCAAATACATAATTGCAAACAATCACTTATCTGAGCAAAGGTTTTCACTCCCCACCAAATAATTCTTGTATGTACACAATCACATCTTCTTCTTCTTCCTCGGCCTTTGTCCCGTTCGGTTGCGGGGTCGGCTCTCGGCGGATCATGATCCGCATTGATTTGGCACAATTTTTTACGCCGGATGCCCTTCCTGACACAACCCTCCCTATTTTATCCGGGCTTGGGACCGGGACTACAATGCACTGGTTTGTGCATCTAGCAGCTAGGTATCTATAGGACAATTCAGTGTTTCCAATTAGCCTGGTGGCATGTTTTTGGACTGTGAGAGGAAACCGGAGCACCCGGAGGAAACCCATGCAGACACGGGGAGAACATGCAAACTCCGCAGGACCCGGACTGCCCCACCTGGGAATCGAACCCAGGACCTTCTTGCTGTGAGGAGACAGTGCTACCCACTAAGCCACCGTGCCGCCCGTATGTACACAATCACATTTATGAGCAGAAGTGTTTATACCCTGACCAAATACATAAATTGAAACTCACAATCACAAAAGTTTTCCTTCCCCACCAAATAAATCGTGTATGTACACAATTACATATATGAGGGAAAGTATTCACACTTCCATCAAATACATACGTGCATACACACATTAATAAAATCTGTGCAAAAGTATTCACATCCCCACCAAATACATACTTAAATAAACACAATATTGAGAACCTCTGGTACATTATGTATAGGCACATTTGCTGTTACTAAGTAGTACCACAGACTGTCCAGGAGATCACTGATGCCCTGATCTAGGTCTGGGTGGAGATCTCCCAGGACACCATCTGCAAGTCTCATTGGGAGCATGCCCAGACATTGTCGAAAGTGCATACAGGCATGTGAAGACCATAAACTGAGTATGGCTGAGTCACATTATGAGTTGCTGTGGAAAAGCCTGTAATAAATTTTTTTTCTTTGAATTTCCGTGTGATTTTGAATCCAGGCTTAACCGTCTGGATGATTTTGGTTTCCACTGACCATTGTTACATTATTTTTTTCTCAGCAAATTACACAATTAATAGCAGTAAAGATTTTTAACCTGACTTATTCAATCATCAACCCACCACATACTCTACCACTGCTGAGCTGCAGTCACACTCTCATTTTTTTCAGGAAATGTACCTCTCCATTTACACTTTTTTAATCGTTTGGGCACTAAGGATACTAATTGTTGCACTTTTTTTGGGAATTTTTACATTCTTGATTGATAAAGGGCTTAAATTGCTTAACAACCCACTGTCATCGTTCTTTGATTTTTCTATTCCTGATATGCCATATATTTTTAAAAGGAAACTGATTTGGACTGCAGGCAAACCAATCAAGCATGCATACTCTGTACAAAGTCATGCTGTTGTAGCATGTGCAGAATAAGGCCTGGCATTGTCTTGTGAAATAACCATGGACTTCCTAGGACAAGATGTTACCTTAATGGCAACATATGTCTCTCTAGAACCCCAATATTGGATGTTTGATTGAACAAGTTTATATTTTATATTTACAAAATACAATCAAGTTGGTCAGTCTAAACATTAAAAGTAATTTCATCATGAATTTGTCAGTTAAAAGGGTTGAAGAAAAATAAAAAATGTTTGCTTCTTTTTTTTTTTACATTTTACAAAATATCCCAGAAATAGGATTTTGTACCTAAATATTCAGATTTTTACATTTACCTGATTTATGAAGCATTTGAGTAAACAGCTTACATCCAATTTTTTACTGGAATAATTGTGTTAATAGGTTTAGAAAATCAAATAGACAGCTGGATTGTAGCACAGTAGCTTGTATTTTACAGCTGACCATGTAAGGAAACATAATCTCTGCTGTGGTAAAAAGCTTGGCTGCATTCCAAATTTCACAATACCTTTTAAATAGTGTGTAAAAATAGTAACCATACCATCTATGTTGTACTAGTTGTGCTAGTTAGCTTCTCACCTTTATCTTTTGAATAAAATAGAGGTAGTGCGGAAAAGTACAGCAAATATTTACCAGAAAAACAAAAACAGTATGCAACATTGTGTGATTTAAAAATTGGCACTGAATTTATGACCTAATTAAGGTGAGAAACTTCAAGTTAAAAATTATGAATTTTGATTTTCAGATGTATTTTACATTGCATATTAACAAAGTGGCATGTGTCAATATGTCACTGTCTACTTTTATCTAGAGAAAAATTTATTTGTTTATCTTCAGTAAGCACTTCATCCTGATCTGGATTGTGGTAAGTGTGATCCCATCTGGATACAGTGAATGCAAGTCAGGAATACACCTGAAGTTCAAAGCCAGGACCCCAGGACCCTGGTGCTAAGATGCCCCAACACTGCCTGCTGTGCCCCCATCAAATGTTAATGCAGACTTATATTATTTCAAGGCAAGAGAGAGGTGTGAGTGAGTTAGTACTGAAGTGAGTGAGTGAGAATTATACCATTGTGTAGATATGTGAACCATTTCCAAACTTGTACATCTCGTTGGCCAAGAATATGTGGCAGGTGCCATTGAAACAGGAGCAGGGGTAAATGTCAGATATGTTGTGGACCTGAATAAGTGTGTTTGTCTTCCAGTCACTGGCAGCCTGTCTGCCACAGCATTTCGCCTAGAAAAAAAGAAAAAAGAAAAACAAAACACACCAGATCATAATAATGATGAAAGCCAGCTGCTCTTTTTATTACAGTTAAACTCATTTGAATAAATTAATTAACAAACTAAAATAATTACGGATAATCAGTATGCTTTATTTAATGATGAATAGGAAGTATAATCAGTACACACCGACTGCTGCATACTGTCTAGAAGCCTCCAAGTGCTTTCAGTTGTATTAACCCCATATGTGCGGATGGTGTTGTCTGTATATTCTGTCAAAACCCTTTCAATCTGTTTAAAGGAAGGAACAAGTTTTACAAAGGATTTTATCTGCTAACAAGTTCAAACAGCAATAAACCTGAATAGGTAATAGGTAATGCAGATTGTACAGTATCAGGAAGCATTATTTTGGGAATGTGGTGTCACAAGATTACACGAAATATGACATGTCAGTATTATCTTTGGAATTGCTCTTGTGGTTACAGCTTGCTTAGTAAGTAATGTATTATTTGATGTTTAACTATGAATTACAAATCAAAAGAAAAATGCTAAACATGCATTGGGTTTATACTTACATGGTTTCTTTTAAACAACAGAAGAAAGGTGATGAAAAGTTGACCTAAAACTGTGGCAATTAAGAGGCCCATGTACTGAAAAATATATAAAAGAACAAAATGAGCATCAAAACAAGAAACAGACTATATTACCGATATTACTATATTACAGTGGGTTATTTTCATTATTGACTTTGCTTATGTATTTTGTTCCTGTGCAGGGATGAAGGTTGAATTTCATAGTAAAATTTCATAGCATTGTGCTAAATGAACCCTCTTAATTTAACCTTCAGGCACCATCTGAATAAAAGTCTTGGCTAGGATTTTACCTAATATGACTCTATTTTGTGTAACTTTCTATCTGTTTAAGTTAATGCATATTAATCAATTAAAAATTTAATTATCAGTAAAATATAAAATATTATAATATAGAATAACATTGTTTCAACAGCAACAATATGGGTCTGGTCAGGTGTGACCTGAAATTTGATATATACGAAATACTTTTAAATTTGTTATATATTGTAGTGTAGTGTGGCAATTCTTACAAATGCAAGGAAACATCTGTTTTCTAAATAGACACCACAGCAGCCCAACATGAAGACCGCTACAACTACCAAGCCAACCACGAAGAGCCCTCCAGCCAGTACCTTGACATCTGCCTCTGTGAAATCAGTGACCACCCACAAAGCATCAGTTTGCACCATTATACTACAAAAATGTAATTCTAAACGCAATTTTATTTGCTTTTAACAACACAAGCTTAGACACTTTTCCTTGCCAAAAGAGATCAAATAACACTTCCTCAATTTCCTTTGTTTAAAGACCTTACACTTCTAACTCCTGGGTAACTCGGCCAACAGGAAATAAAAAACAAAAACTTACCATTGCTTAAAACAGTTATTATGTTGTTTTTATCGAATAAGATCCATACAGAACATCCAAAAAGGCTGATACCGAGAATCTATCAGAAAATAATAATGTTACTCATATATACATAATACATACATACACAGTACATATGTACATACATACATACATACATACATGCATGCATAAATACAATATATTTTACAATGCTGTCCTATACTGTACAAAACATTTAAAAATATATATTTTAATTAGCTTTTACTTTATGAAATAAATGTATTATCATCATAACTAGCACATATTTTCTTCAGCATAAGTAATATAACACTAAATTAAAGCAGAAATTGAAACTGAATCTTGAAATCTCTTTTGCCTCACCACAAAGAGGGAGTGGAACAGAATAAAAATAAATTTCCATATCTGAAGTTTGTCTTCTGCCTTCATTTTTTTAGAAAGAAACTAAATAAAACAGGTAGTCAAAGAAAAACATTAAGTACAAAACTAAAATAAAGACATTCCTATTTCTTAGGATAGAAGAATTGTTAACATTTTTACCTTAACTGATTTTACCTGGTTTCTTGAAAAAAATGACAACCTAAATACAGTTTATTTTCATGGTCCTTGCCCTATGAAGCCATTGCCTGTCTCTCTGAATTGTTTAATGAGAAGCCCTTTATTACACCCTTACGACTGAAGTTCACTTCCTCATAGCAACACCAATCATTAACCTTGTCAGTTGATGTGTGTGTGTTTTGAATTCTTTCTCTCTTTGCACTATCACATTGCATTTTTATTGTTTTCTTACTATGGCTTTAAATAAAAAAGCAGTGACAACCAGTCCTAATTTTGTACGTAATGTGTAACCTTTTTAATATATATTATATTTGTGGATAATATTATAATATTTGTAAAATTATAAAATCACACAATCATTTTAAAGAATATTTTTCTGCTATCATTGTGTTAGTTACTATTAAATATATCCCTATTGTTTAACAGGTAGACTTTACATTCATACATCTACTTCTGACTACAACTGTTCTAGACTATTATATGGTTCAAAGAAACATTAACAGTATCATTAACACTATCTACAACCACAAATCAGAAAAAGTTGGGACATTATGAAAAATGCAAATAAAATCAAAATACAGAGTTCCTTACATTTACTTCGACTTTTATTTCATTGCAGACAGTATGAACCTGAGATATTTCTGTTTTGTATATGTTAGAAACTGCATTTTCCATTCTGTCCCAACTTTTTCTGATTTGGGGCTGTATATAAAATTAGTTTTTTTCCAGAAAAGCTGGGATGTTTTGAAAAATGGAACAAAAAGGAGTATTTTTGATTTGTTAATTCTCGTGTATCTTTACTTAACTGATAAATGTAAAAAGAAAAGTTTTTACTTATATTATTTTCTCTGATCGTTGTATTTTGTAAATATAAAAACATTTATAATTTAATGCCTGCAACACACTCCAAAAAAGCTGGGACAAAGGCACCCATGTGTTCCATCATCTTTCCAATTTATGAGACTTTTATTTAGTTTGAGAACTTAGGATACTAATTGTTAAAGTTTTGCAAGTGGATTTTTGTTCATTCTTGCTTGATATGAGACTTCAGATGCCCAGCAGTCAGTGGTAACTGGTGTATAATTCTCCTCTTCATGATGCACCATACGTTTTCAGTAGGATAGAGATCTGGACTGCAGGCATTTTCTGTCTGTGGTTGTTGCACATATAGAATAAGGCCTGGCATTTCTTGCCGAAATCATCATGGACTTTCCAGGAAAAGACATTGCCTTGATGGCAGCATTTGTCTCTCTAAAGTCCCAATATATGCCTCTATGTCAATGGTACCTTTACACATATTTTTAATGCAGTGGTGGACTTTGTTAACTGACAATGGTTTTCTGAATTTTTCAAATGTCACTATATTTATCACAATAGCAGGACAGTTTCTCATGCAACTCCGCCTCAGAGCTCTAAGGTCACTGACCTGAAACAGTGGTTTCTGGCTTTGCCTACACAGACTGAGATCTCTTCCAATTTTTTTATTTTTTTCGCAATATTATGAACAGTCGATGGTAAAAAAAATTAATTATTTACAATCCTGCATAAATCCTGAACTGATAGGTCATGACTCATCATTACTTGTACAGACTGATCCTTTGGTGGATCCTTCCTTTATACCCAATCATGACTCAGTCACCGGTTACAGTATACCTGTTTATTGTGGAGTGCTGTAATTTGAAAATTTTATAAACTTTTCAGTTTTATTTTGCCTCTGTCTTAACTATTTTGGAGCATCGTCAATTCTTAAAAATTAAAAACAAAAAAGCAAGAGATGTTTCCACTGCTATGATGGTACTTTTATTAACTCTTTGTGTACATGTATAGGTGTGCATGCCTTTGCAATGTACAGTGGTACCTTGTAACTCAACTTCCCCTAAACTCAAAATCTTTGAAACTCAATGCCCTTCGTTGAGAAATTTGTACCCTTAAACTCAATGTTCCCCTAAACTCAATGTGTTCAGTTTGTTTTTTAAAAATGTATTTATTTAATTTCAAATTACCAATGAACAGTCGCTTTGCTCAGTGCTCGGCTTGAGCGGTGCGGTAAAACATCACCAAAGTGTGCATATGAGACGAAACTGCATTTGTGTCAAATTCACTCTGAAAGCTCCACATGTATCTGTGTTTAGCTGGATTTTCCTCACCGTTTCACTTTTAAACTTGTGTTACAGCTTGGGGTTTTGAGAAATTGTAAGAATCAGCTTTTTATTTCTGTTTTTATATTAAATTTGTGTTATTTTTAGTGTATAAGTTTCAAAAACAACCCCATTATTTTACATATGCATAAAATATATGCAAGTCCACGGGACCATGGAACACATTAACAGGTTTCCCATACATCCTTATGGGAAAAAATACCTTAAAACTCAACACCTTTTAAACTCAACGCCAGTCCCAGAACCAATTGACGCTAAGTTTCACGGTACCACTGTATTACCTTCATTTTGCTGCAATACCTTATGTATGATGTAAATGATTTATATTTTGGATCTGTATATGCATGTTTTAATGTTTCACTAACCCCCTGTCTGAAGCCCCATGATGGATTGGTGTCCTGTACTGGTTGTGTCACTGCGTTGCACCCAGTGACTCGGTGAACCTGTACCCACTGTGACCGTTAACAGGATAAAGTGGTGGCAAAACATGTAAATAAAATGAAATGCAATGAAATACCCTCTACCAACTATTATGCTAGTATTGTGCTAGTTGCCTACTACTGGCCAAAGCCCGCAGTACACGACTGCTCTGCGATCGACTAGAAATGCCTATGGATTTTACAGATAGGTGACTGTCTAGTGTGGTCTTTCCTTGCGTGGTTTTCTCTTCAGTAGCTACAGTAGCTAATGTGCTTTGTTTGGTGTGATACAGGAGCGTTATTTAATTTGTAACAAACACCAGTGGAAAATGTCTACCGCTTTGGAGAGTTATATCAACAGTATCCTTTGTCAAACAATGACTGGCTGCTTGTAGCCGGCGCGCCTCTGTGTTGTTAGAGCGTTGCTACATTAGCTTGCTTGAAACTGCTCATCTTTACGTGTTGGGTTTTGATAACATGCTAATGTTAGCAGTGTGTCTGGTATAGCATTTATTTGGCTAATGTTTTTCAATATATGGGTTTTTTGTAGCATTAATTCCTTGCAAGAAGGATAACGCACGCTGACTCCACAAAGAACTAAGTAAACATAGCTAACGTTAGCATTATTGCTAATTATTAAGGCAAGTTAAATACAAGTTGCATTTGGAACTACAGTTAACATAAGTTCAAGTTACACTTGTAAGACGTATATGTCATGGTAGTCTTGGGTTCTTTAGGATTTTTGGAACAAATTTATTTGAATTTCACGAATTTGTGCTTGTTTACTAGTTTACTGTAAGTTATCTGTGCCCTTATAAAATAGTTTGACTGCAGCCACAGCACTATGTGTCTAGAGACACATCCCTCACTCTTGTTTTTTGTTATAGACTTTGATTTTGACTTTGAAGTTCTACAATTACTGACTGTAGTCCATCTATTTCTCTACATACTTTTTTTAGCCTGCTTTCACCCTGTTCTTCAATGGTCAGGACCCCCACAAAGCAGGTATTATTTAGGTGCTGGATCATTCTCAGCACTGCAGTAACACTGACATGGTGGTGGTGTGTTAGTGTGTGTTGTGCTGGTATGAGTGGATCAGACACAGCAGCACTGCTGGAGTTTTTAAATCCCGTGTCCACTCACTGTCCACTTTATTACACACTCATATGTAGTTGGTCCACCTTGTAGATGTAAAGTCGGAGATGATCACTCATCTATTGCTGCTGTTTGAGTTGGTCATCTTCTAGGCTGTTATCAGTGGTCACAGGACGCTACCCATGGGGCGCTGTTGGCTGAATATTTTTGGTTGGTGGACTATTCTCAGTCCAGCAGTGGCAGTGAGGTGTTTTATCCACTCATACCAACACCAGCACAACACACACTAACACACCACCACCATGTCAGTGTCACTGCAGTGCTAAGAATGATACACCACCCAAATAATACTTACTCTGTACTGGTCCTGGGAGAGTCCTGACCATTGAAGAACAGCATAAAAGGGCGCTAACAAAGCATGCAGAGAAACGGATGGACTACAGTCAGTAATTGTAAAACTACAGAGTGCTCCATATGATAAGTGGAGCTGATAAAATGGACAGTGAGTGCAGAAATAAGGAGGTGGTTTTAATGTTATAGTTGATTGGTGTATATTGTTGGGTATTTTTCTTTATGATTGGAGACAAGCGTTGCTAATATATTCTTAGTGTATGGTGAATCTGTCACCAACTATCCTAGCTTATTTTAATTTCAACCCAATTTCAAGAAAAGTTGGGACACTTTCTAAAAATGGAGTAAAACTGAAATCTGTAATTTGTTTATTCACTTGAACCTTGCTTAACCGACAAAAGGACACAAAAGATTTTTAGTATTTTCAATGACGAATGTAATTTTTTGTTTGTTAAATATAAACAAATTTAGACATTGATGCCTGCAACATACTTAAAAAATCTGAAAGAGAGGTGTGCCTTTGTCTTAGAACTGACTGAAAATTCTCTCATTAAGTTTGGCACTATGTGGTGAACCATGACCCATATTTGCTTGCAAAGGCTAAGCCTTTAATAGATGCTTCTTTTATACTCCTTTTATACTCAGTCTTGGTGACAATTATACAATTGTAATTGTAATTAGGTTTGTCAGTGAAAACACTAAAGATGTTTTACTTGTACTTTTATCAGTGAAATTGAAAGTTCAAGGGATTCAACAACTTAGTCTTTATGTTGCTCAACACTAATATCTATGTATTCTGTTAATGGTGGTTTGTTTTTCAAAATGTCTATATGTGTTTTTACAGTTTAATATGCAAACACCTGAGTGGCAGAACAGGAAAATCAATTAATAATTAATGTGTGTGTGTGTGTGTGTTTATTTCCTTAACTGGTTCCTAAAGGGACTGTAGCCATTATTACATCAGATGGACGGATGATTGTGGTGGGTATCAGTTTAATCACTAATAAGCAATCTAATAATGGTGTACACCACAATGCTTAAGGAATTGAGCATTCAGCATTGAGCATTCATTTTTCAAGTATCACATTCAGTTTTTGATTTAAAATATTCAACAGTTGTATTTGAAATTGGAATCAGTCTAGCATGAACTGCCAAACTAAGTTCTTGCCACATCATGTACTGGGATTCAAGTCAGGATTTTACCTCGGTCTCTCCAAAACCTTAATTTTGTTTCTTTAGAGCCATTCAGAGGTGGACTTGCTCGTGCGCCTTGGATTATTATCCAGCTGCATAATGTGCTAAAGCTTTAAATCACAGGCTGTTGGGGGAACATCCTTTAGGATATTCTTAGAGCAGAATTCATGTTTCCATCAATTATGACAAGTCGTCCAGGTCCTGCACAAGCAAAGCAGCTCTAGACCATAATACTAGCGCCACCATGTTTTACTGCTGGTATGATGTTTTTATGGTGGAATGCAGTGTTTGTGGATAATGGCGGTCACTGTCGTTTCGCTGGTGCCACAGAGCTTTAGCAATGGCTTTGTAACCCTTTAACTGGCAGATTTCAATGACTTTGTTTTGTATCTGTATATGAATCTCTTTAGAATGTAGCATTATATTCTACATTCTATTCTTAAAACCTTCTATCCTGCGTTACATTGCCAGACAGGTTTTAATTATGTGATGGCTAGATTCAACAGGTTGGCAGTAATCATGTCTGGGTGTGGCTAGTGAAATTAAACCAAAATTGTCAGTTAAATTTGGTTAACTGATTAATTCTGTAGCTGAGGGAAGAAGACTTTTTCTCATAGTGCTAGTTATACCTGAGCAGGTGTAGTTGTAGTTCGATGATAGTAGTATAACACAGTATAAATTGGGAAAGGGGCATATACTTTTTTACAGCACTGTACCTAAACACATGCAGTTTGTGATTAAATGTTGTAACTGATAGATCATGTGTATAGTCCTGTGTATAAAACATCCTAATAAAATCAAATGAATTATAATTTTTTGCTATATCACTTAGCCCTTCCTGCCATGTTGGCTGTGGTTTAAAAACACCTATAGCAGATATATGTATATGCTGGTGACTATAAATAATTTTTTTATGATTTATTAGCTTAAATTGCTGTTGGATTACTACAGTTGATATGTCATCCTCCTAGTGTTGGGTTTTGTGCATCATTAATCTCTTGTTTTTATCTTTAGGGTACGCTTAAGGGCTTCGACCAGACAATCAACCTGATTTTGGATGAAAGCCACGAGCGAGTGTTCAGCTCCACACAGGGAGTGGAGCAGGTTGTGCTGGGATTGTACATTGTTAGAGGGGATAATGTGTAAGTCATACTCTAGCCAAGTGGTGGTCACTTACTGTTTAGGGTTTATGACTTTATTATCTGGTCTCGGCCTATACCCTAGTTTCTGATACTGTATCTGTAGGATGTCCAAAGTGTAAGAATCACTCTTAGTTTTTAGGTATGATGCACACTCAGCAAAATCAAGAGCATGTCTAGCTTAAACATGCTTCTCTTAATAAGCTAATTGGATATGTTCTGGATTTCTAAATCACACAAAATCAGCTTTACACCAGACTATGCACAGCATTAGCACCGTCAGTCATAGAGTAAAGCAACTTTTCTCCCACAATGTTAAGTCACAATCAACAGTTGTCACTGTTGGGCCCCTGCGTAAGGTTTTTAATCCTCATTTACTCGCATTGCTTATGCTCAAAATTGCTTTGACTAGAAGCGTCAGTTAAATGACATTAATGTAAATGTCTAAAAGCAGGTTAAGTTCAGGATCAGACGCCATAAATACAATCGACTATAAGATAAGTGTTTTTTTTAATTGTTTGTATCCAGCTTTCTCACTGCACTCTAAAAGTAGCTTTACTGCTTCTTCACTATTTCATTAGAAACATGTGGATTTATAGGAGCACAAACTGAGGCACTTCTTAGTTGAAGAGTTTTAGCTTAACCTATAGGCTTACTGCAGAGTTAATTCCTCATCTCACATCTCTCTCATATACTCTCCTATCCTTTGTAGCAAATATGAATGGGAAAAGCCATGCTATCACTCTTTTACAAATTCTATTTATTTAGTTATATACCAGTACATATTTGCATGTCATTAGTGTTGTGGAGAACCTGTTATTTACAAGGAACCTGCACTAGTTAAACACTAGTTAAATATGTATTGCTTTTTATTTTATTTAGAAGTCATCAGCTTCTAATTTATTTTACTGTGCTCACAAGAGTGTAAGAAAATGGCACTTACATTTTTAATGACATTTTATATTTATTTATTTTTTTATATTTTATTTTTATATATCTTAACTTGCTTCCAAGAACTAAAACTAATAAATAATTTAATATAGCCGACTTATTATCACATCAATATTTAAATTAGATTTAGATTAATTGAATAGTGCTTTTCATGTTTGCACTAAGATTAATCATAATCTTTATTTGAAGCTAGAACAACAGAGAGATTTGAACTAGTGTAGTGAGATAAGATTACATACACTTATGATGCTTTAAGTGATTTAACAGGTCTAACAGTAATCATGGCTGTGTGGCTTGTAAAATTGAACCCACTTGTCAATTGAAATTGGTTAACTGGTTAATTTAGTAGCTAAAGGGGCATTTACTTTTCTACATAGGGTAATGTAGAGCTGAACAGCATTTGTGTTAATAGGCATTTTCTGTTTACTTGGGATACCGTTGTTTAATGTTAAAAGTAGTTTAATTATAAGAAATTGCAAAGAGCGCATATGTTTTTTCACAGCACTGTTCATCAACTTACATTGTGGCAGGGCCTCCTAATTTGATTGACTTTAGCGGGTAAATTATTTGTGTCTATGTTATTATTGCTTGTTTTACTGCACCCCTTAAAAAATCCAATCTAATGCTGTAAGGATGTTTGTCCAGACGTTGGTCAAATAGACGACACTGTACACAGTCAAGCAAACTTGACATTGCTATGGGCTAGGAGGCTGCCATACAGGAATGAATCTCCTGCTTGTGCTTCCATTGTTTATCTCATAATAAGGGCAGCACAGTGGCTCAGTGGGTAGCACTATCGCCTCACAGCAAGAAGGTCCTGGGTTTGATTCCCAAGTTCGACCAGGTCCTTTCTGTGTGGAGTTTGCATGTTCTCCCCATGTTTGCGTGGGTTTCCTCCGGGAGCTCCGGTTTCCTCCCACAGTCCAAAGACTTGCAGTCAGGTTAACTGGAGATACAAAATTGTCCATGACTGTGTTTGACGTTAAAGACTTGAACTGATGAATCTTGGGTAACCAGTAACTATTGTTTCTGTCATGAATGTAACCAAAGTGTGTAAAACCTGATAAATAAATAAATATCTCATAACAATAACACACTTTAGTTGAGCTGTAGTTGCCAGTTTTGCAGCAGGGGCTTCTTTCTTTATGGAGATGTAAAGCTTGCTTGACAGTGTCGTCTATTTTCCAGCAGCCTCTTATTAGTGGCAGATGCGTTTTATGGGAGATTTCTGTATTTCATGTGACCATTCAAACAAATACAGTGCTTGTTAAGTATATAGTGCATTTAAAAGTATTCAGTTTTGCATGCTTTGTTTTGTGTATTTGAATTTGAATGGTAAAAATTGCTATATCCAGTCAGTCCACATGTAATCATCCATAATGGAGTGAAAATGTTTTTCAAAAACATAATACAGGGTGGGGCATAAAGATCTCCCACATTTTGAATGAATCTACCAAAAGAACCCAACTATCTAGAAAAAAAAATGCTTATATTTCTGAAAAGTACATAAAAAACAGTTTTGTTTTAATGGGTTTTAAAAATTATATCAGACAAATGGCGGCCGTTGTTGGCAATACATTGATGGAGTCGTTCCCGGAAGTTCTCCAAGACTCTCTGTGTCATCTCAGGTGGTATTGCGTCGATTTCCTCTCGGATCCTTTCCTTCAAATCCTCAAGAGTTCGAGGACGATGTCGGAAAACCTTTTCCTTTAGGTATCCCCAAAGGAAAAAGTCACAAGGGCTTAAATCTGGTGACCTTGCCGGCCACCCCACGTCTCCCCTTAAAGAGATCAAATGCCCAGGAAACATTTCCCTCAACACTCCAAGCGAACGTCGTGCTGTGTGAGCTGTGGCCCCATCCTGCTGAAACCATACATGTTCTGTATCCAAGTCATCCAGTTTCGGGCGCAGAAAGTTCTCCAACATTTCAACAAAATGGTAGAGCCTAGCCTACCGAATGAAACCTGTCCCGCCTCTCTACTGCCACTACAGCCCATACGGTGCCCACTCCAAATGTGGGAGATCTTTATGCCCCACCCTGTATAATCTTTGCACACCTGGGTTTGGGCAGTTTATCTCAGACTTCATGGCATACTCTTAAGGTCTGTAAGAGGCTATCTTCATGTCTTTCTACAGATATTCAATTGTGTTAAAGTTTGGGCTTTGGCCATGTCATTCAAGGACATTCAGAGAGCCTGGTTGGTATTGTGGCTGAATGCTTCAGGTCAAATGGAAGAGTGAACTGTTGCTGCAGTCTTAAGTCTGCTTGCACCCCTGAAGAGGTTTATAGAGGTTTACCAGAATCCTTGTTAATGTTGTTGAAAAGCACCCCCTAGTATGATGATACATAGATGGTATTAGCTTGGTGGAGTGCCAGAAATTTCACTAGCTGTTCTGCCAAAGGAGCTAAATTTGACTAGGTCTATGTCCTTAGGTAGCCCAACCAAAGCTCAGACTTAAACCCAATTAAATAACTAGAAAAAACCCAAACACAGCATTTCACAAATTCCTGCTATTTAATTTAATATAATTTGAGAAGTTGTGCCATGAAGAATGGGATAAACTCCCTAAATCCATGAGCCCAAAAAGACCTGCAGCTATAATTGCTATACAGCTAGACGGAAAGCCTTTAACATAGTGTTGAATAAAGGGTCTAAGTACTTGTGAATAATATATTTAATTTATTGATTCTTAAAATAATCTTCCGAAATGTGTGAGATATAAACACTGCAGGAGAAAAACACATGACTGGACATTAGCGAGACAAAGAGGTAGTATCTCTAAAGCCAGTATGTAGCTCGCAGTTCTGAAACTTTTAACAAAACATAGGTATTTATAAAAGTTTATGTATATATTAATGGTAGGAATGGATCTAATAAACTGATAATGCATATGTTGTATGTATTCTTTTTTCACAGTGTGTCTCACATGTAAAAAAAAAAAAATCCAGTTACACTGGCAAACCCGTAAATCAGTCAGCTAATGTGGAACCCGCTAAGATTGAGCCATGGCTATAAATCCATGCAAAATCAAATCTGCTGCACAAGTTTAAATACTACTTAAATTCACTGTATAAACCATATTTACATATGTAAATATATGTATTTTTGGTTGTTTATTGCTATTGCGGTACTAAAGTAATCTGAATTAACACATCTCTATGTTTTAGGGCTGTTATTGGTGAAATCGATGACGAAACAGACTCTGCACTGGATCTCGGTAACATAAGAGCAGAACCACTAAACTCTGTGGCGCACTAATTTTCAACAGTGTGCAAGTTTGCTAAAGGATGGACTCATTCTCTCAGATGTAAACAGTGCCGAGTATTTGTGCTGCCTCTCCTTCCTACAAAATTCAAGAAGTACCAGCCAAATGAAGCAGAATTGTTTCTGAAATGTTTTTTAATCTGTAAAAATGATACTTCGTGTTTAGCTTTTTTACATGTCTGATCATAAGAGCAAATAAATTGTGGAAGCTTTTGGTCTAAAATTTGTTTCCTTGTAGGGAAAGGAAAGCTATGTTCTGCCCAGACCTGTTTCATTAATAAATGCTGCAGGCAAAAATGGATTTGATATAATGATATCGTGTCAAGCTTCATAACCTTTTAATATATTTACTTTACTTTGATCTAGTGCAGTGAGTGTTAAATATACTCTAAACTCTGAAACTGGTGTTTACATTATGATATTTCATGTGATGTGTGGTATCCACAGTAATAGGAAATGGTTAGAGGTTGTCACACTCTAGATCATTTGAATTAATAACACCATGCTGCAAATTAGTCTTTTAGTTATTGTAGAAGCAGGAAGGGTGGTCTTTTTGTCTGCCTGATTTCTAAATGTTGGTTTACCTTTTGGAAAAAAGACAACATATTAAAATCTGCTTTTGTCACCCCGATCAATAAAAACTGAATGGAAGAACTTTATTTTACCCATTACTATTTATCAGATCTGTTTCTAATGCCTGCAACTTGCACAAGGTTTTTATTGACTGTTTCTTTTAATATGACATGGTAACACAAACAGAAGCATCACATAGAAGCCAATTTTGTTATATAAAACAGCTTTATTTTGACACTGCCAAATGTAAGAACTGTTTGATTATGCTGGCAGCAAACAGCAGTTATTTTATTGCTCGTGTTACATGGTGGAGAAAACTGTTGCTCTCCAGTCTCATCATACAGCTGTGCTAAACACAGAGAAACTCCAGGACATGTTAATTAAATCAAGGTAAGGGAAGGCTGTTTAATATGCCCTGTAGTGGACTAGCTTCCTCTCTGGAGGACAGGTACTAGATAGTTTGTGACCCTGCCTGAGATTAAGTGATTACTAAAGACATGCCATATAGAGTCATGGTATTTAGTCTTTGTGTAGGACCTCTCTTACGTTTACATGGTGTAAACTTTTTTAGGAATGTTATTATTCACAAACCTTTATAAACAGTGAAGAGAAAAGAAAAAACATTCAATGTCTTTAATTTTTGTAATTTATTTTACTTTTAGTGCATGTATTTACTTCAAATTTAAACAATAGTAATGCCTAGTTCTACATATATTTAAAGAAATATGCACTTAAAATCAACTGCACATTTTTTGAGGGCACAGTTATATGAGAGAATGTATTGACTCAAGAGCATCCAAAGACATGCATGCAGTGTGTGTGTTGACTCTGTGACGGACTGGTGACCTGTCCAGGGTGTTTCCTACCTTTCACCCAGTGAATTGCACCCACCGTGACCCTGACCAGGATAAAGAAGTAGTAAAAACAATGAATGAATTAACTACAGCAGTTAGTGTTCAGTGTCCTCAGTTTCCAAACAATTCTCACAAACAAAGTCTCATAAGAATGGTGATGGAACACAGAGGTAAACACACCAATTGTAGTTCTCTAATTACTGACTGTAGTCCATCTGTTTCTCTGCATGTTTTGTTAGCCCCCTTTCATGCTGTTCTTCAATGGTCAGGACTCTCCCAGGACCACAGAGTAGGTATTATTCGGGTGGTGGGTCATTGTTAGCACTGCAGTGACACTGACATAGTGGTGGTGTGTTAGTGTGTGTTGTGCTGGTATGAGTGGATCAGACACAGCAGCGCTGATGAAGTATTTAAACACCTCACTGTCACTGCTGGACTGAGAATAGTCCACCAACCAAAAATATCCAGCCAACAACGCCCTGTGGGCAGTGTCCTGTGACCACTGATGAAGACGTCGAAGATGACCAACTCAAACAGCAGCAATAGATGAGCGATCATCTCTGACTTTACATCTACAAGGTGGACCAACTAGGTAGGAGTGTCTAATAGAGTGGACAGTGAGTGGACAAGGTATTTAAAAACTCCAGCAGCGCTGCTGTGTCTGATCCACTCATACAGCACAACACACACTAACACAGTGCTGAGAATGATCCATCACCTAAATAATACCTGCTCTGTGGTGGTTCTGACCATTGAAGAACAGGGTGAAAGCAGGCTAAAAAGGTGTGCAGAGAAACATATGGACTACAGTCAGTAATTGTAGAGCTACAAAGTGCTTCTATATGGTATATGGAGCTGATAAAATGGACAGTGAGTGTAGAAACAAGGAGGTGGTTTTAATATTATGGCTGATCAGTGTATATTTAGGAAATACAGTGACAAAACACTTTAGTTGATAAGTAAAAACTTAGAAAACTCTTGGAATTCTTTTTACTTTCATCAGTTAAATGAAAGTTAAAGAAAATTAATAAATCTCAGATTTTTCTGTTTTGTTTTACAAAATGTCCCAACTTTTCTGGAAATGTTTACTACTGAGTTTCCAAATGTTTAATCATGTTCAGGTCATACAGATTAGCAGTCATTTAAGGTCAGCAATATTATATTTGCAAATTTTGGACATGCATCTTGTGGGGTGTAGAAACAGTAATGACTGTGATGCAGTTGTTGACTTGTTCTGCTGTATTCTGTAATTCCTTTTTTAAAATGGCTTCTCACTTATCTTCCTTATCTTTAGTCTGAAAGAATGTTGTGAAATCTTGCATGGCACACCTGTACAAGTATGATTACCTGTGGTTTTATTAACTCTTCACTTGCGGATTATTAGAACTATTGTACTAGGATGAATGTTAAGGTGTGGTTATGGCTCTGTGACTTTTTATATGTGTTGTTAAATAATTTGGCTTATTGACCTTCACCATGATTGCTACATTTTGTGTAAAATCTGTCCAATGACAATGGCTTTTATAATCAAACCAGGTGCAATTTGCATGAGAACATTCTGTATGTTCAGATTTGCTACATTATTATCTAAAACATTATTTATTTTATGTATATTTAGATACAGTATATACTTTCCAAAAACAGCAGTACTGCTTATAGTTTATAGTTAACTACTGTTAATAATTTCTTTGTTATGCTTACAAATACGTTTTGTTTACAGCATATGTCAAAAGACATGAAATTGAAATTAAAGTGAATATATGCACTAAAAGTACAGTAGATTGAATAAAAACAGAAGTGGTTAAATACTTGTTTTCAATTTATGTACAGTATAAAGAAATTGTATACACCAGAGTGTTAGTTTTTAAGACCAGTTTCTTGCTCCTCTATCATGGGTGCTACTTTATTGCTATATGTTTGCTCATCTTTATTGTGGTCTGAATTTGTAAACCATCAGTGGTTTTCAATAGACAAACAGAATTGTAGAAATTTATAAAAACTATTAAAACTGTTTTTATAATTAATTCTAATGTAATGTTGACATAATTTTGAGTTTAATTGAAAAACGTCTAGTCCTCTTGAGAGATCTCTTGACAATCCCCAGCTTTAGTACTTGGTTGAACATTCTTTTGTCTTGATAATCTTCAGTATGTGATTTGGTTAAGTGGTTAACATGCTTCTGACACATCTCTTGTAAAATATTGTGCAAATCTTGTGCAAACGCTTCCAGCTTTAAAAAAACAAACAAAAAAAAAGCTTTTAAAATTTGACATGTAAATTATATTACAAATGAGTTGAAAAAAATAATTCATTCCAAAAATCAAAACATAAATGCTGAGGTAAATAAAAATTTTTATTTAAAATATGAGTTTATAGTAGTTACAGAGTATAGAGATGTTTACAAAAACATGGATGCTTATATTGTGTATATTATATTTATATTTAGGGAGCACAAAACGTTTGCCTGGATGAAATGTAAAAGCTTAAAAAGCTTATAAGATCCTCTGCTGACATCTAGAGGTATTTGGAGAAAAGGAACGACACCTCAACAGCTTTACAGTAAGGCACACGGTAACACCCTGCCAGTCCATCGCAGGGCAGACACACATACACAAACCCATTCACCTATAGAGCAATTCAGTGTCTCCGATTAACCTGACCGCATGTTTTTGGACTGTGGGAAGAAACCGGACCTCCCGGAGAAAAAACCCACGCAGACACGGGTAGAACATGCAAGGGATCGAACCCAGGACCTTCTAGCTATTTCCAGTACATACAGTCTTATGCAACAGTGTTGATTTTTTGATGTTTTAAAAATATACATCCATTACAGGTAACAAACGCATGCACACTTTAACACACAATTACTATTTATTTGATGAGTTTTTACAAATTGAAAATTAAAAAATTAAATTGTTTATTTACAGTAGTATTTTATATTTTTCCCCAGTATGTTAAATTTAGCATATAAATAGTTATGCACCAAAATCTGCTGAATATAATAATATTTGTTCTATGTGTAAAAATGTGCCTAATTTTGAGCACTTTTCAGCTAACGCTGTGTCTCAAATTGCCTAATGCAATTATATAGGATGTACATACATAAATAGAACATGTACAATTATTTTATCTGGGAAAGTCTGCTGTGCTTCCACCAGGTTAAGAGAAAATGTGTGGGAGGGATGTTAGTGCGGTAGGATGAACTCCGTCACCCGGCTGCTGGCCTGGTCACTGTCTCCACTGCCAATGAGCAAAGCCTTCTGCAGGTCAGAGTGTAACTGTGGGCTCAGTGTTGTGCAATCATGATGGATTCTGATCCACGGCTGACCTGATAAATAAATAAACATTTATCTTTTGGGCCTTCACACACACACACACACACACACACACACACACAAACACGATTCATTACTTACCTTTCTTTATCTTTTTTCCTAGGTCTATCAGAAGCTCTGCTCCCACACTGTGGTTAATTGGCTGACCAGCTTTGGAACGGCCTGCTCCTAACTTGTGTAGTACCAGGGCAATGGCCATCCCATCTATGTCCAAAACGGTACCTGGAAATCATAAAAGGCCATTTACTAACAGTGTTTTTTTTTTTATAACTTATTATTATTCATTTATCTTTAGTGAGCATGTTATATTAATCGTACAGGGCACAGCACCTGAGTCCTGTGGACCAGGGTTCAAACCTCATTTCCTGTCACTGCATTTGTGGAAATTTGCATTTGTTTTTCCTGTGTGCATGTGGGTTTCCTCCAGCTACTCTGGTTGCCTTGTACTTTCCACAATATGCCAGCAGGTAGACTGCCCTGGTTGGGTGAGTTTGTGATGTGCTGCAATGATGTTGCTGCTGTGTCCATAGTGTATTCCTGTCTTACTGTCTATTAGTGAATTATTATCAGTACAGGCTAAACAGTATGTTAACCCCTGTATTTAATGATAGAATTGGTAGAACCTTCAGCAATTACATTTTTAGCTTGTCATAAGGAAATTTAGACCATACTATGATTTTTGCACGAACTTAGGTCATCTGATTTGGTTTGAGGTTTTGGTTTAACCTATTTATAAACACTAGTTTAAGTACAAAACCCATTTCCAATTTTTTAAATGCAATAAAAACAAGAATATGGAATTTGTTCATTCTCATTTAACTGACCTAAGTAGAAAAAAGACTTTTATTGTCTTGGATGACCAACTTAACATATACAGTCAAGCCGGAAAGTCTGCATGTCCCTTTCATCTTCTCCATGTTTTATTACATTACAGACTCATTCTATAATAGATTAAGTTCTTTTTTTGCCTCAGACATCTACACACAATCGCCAATAATTATTAAGTAAAAACCGGGTTTAGAAAATATGCAATTTTATTTTACTGACAAAAATGGTTTATTTAGGGGTTACATATGTGTACACACCCTTAGCCTAATACTTGGTTGAAGAACCTTTGGCAGCAATTACAGCTTCAAGTCGTCTTGGGAAAGAGGCTACGAGCTTGGCACACTTCTTTCTGGACATTTTTGCCCATTCCTCTTGGCATATCCTTGCAAGCTCCTTCAGGTTGGATGGGGAGCGCCATTTTCAACTCCTTCCACAGATGTTTGATTGGATTCAGGTCTGGGCTCTGGCTGGGCCACTCAAAGACATTCACAGAGTTGTCCCGAAGCCACTCCTTTGTTCTCTTGGCTGTGTGCTTCGGGTCGTTGTCATGTTGGAAGGTAAACCTTCGCCCCAGTCTGAGGTTCAGAGCGCTCTGGAGCAGGTTTTATTTAAGGATCTCGGTGTACTTAGCTGCATTAATCTTTCCCTCTCTATCAGGACTAGTCGCCCCGGTCTCACTGCTGAAAAACATCCCTACATCATGATGCTACCACCGCCATGCTTCACTGTAAGGATGGCATTAGCCAGGTGATGAGCGGTGCCTGGTTTCCTCCAGATGTGACACTTGGTATTCAGGCCAAAAGTTTGAGAATCTTGTTTCTCAGTGTTTGAGAATCCTCTAGGTACCTTTTGGCAAACTCCAAGTGGGCTGTCATGTGCCGTCTGGCCACTCTACCATAAAGGCGTGATTTGTGGATCGCTGCCTGGATGGTTGATCTTCTGGTTTTCCTATCTCCACAAGGATACGCTGGAGCTCTGTTAGAGTGACCCTCGGGTTCCTGCTCACCTCCCTGGCCAAGGCCCGTCTTCCCCGATCGCTTAATTTGTCTAGGAAGGTCTAGGAAGATTTTTGGTGGTTCCAAACTTCTTCCATTTATGAATGATGGTGGCCACTGTGCTCTTTGGGACCTGTAAAGCTGCAGCAATTATGCCTTGACACGATCCTGTTTCTGAAACCAAATGAGTGATCTGACACCAAGTTCAAAAAGAACTTTTCTCAACAAAAGATTGCACTTTTTCATGCTGTGCAATTAAGTGATCTGCCTGCAGTTCATATCAGTTCTTTATTAAAAGTGTATGCACACAATGACAACCATGAACTGAATTACTGTCCTCGGTTCCCAAACCATTAAAAAGTGCTGTTAATAGAAAAGTGATGTTAGTGTGTTGCAGGCATCATATTTGTTTTAATTCAATTCACTGTCAGTAAGACATTAAAAAGAAGTTAAACATTAAAATGGAGTTTGTAAAAAAATAATTTAGATTATTTATTTAGATAGCTGTTTACATACTGCCCTGTTGCTTTTCCTGGTCATTGACACAATGGGTTTGGATCTACCCAGAAACAGTAAAAACAAGGTGGGAATATAACCTGAACAGGACATCAGCCCTTTGGAGGGCAACACACACATTGTACATTATCTTTCTTATTTATACCTAGCAGCAATTTGCAACATGCAAACTCCTCCCAAATACTAAAAGAGGGTGAGAATCAAAAATTGGTCTCCAACACTCATGTTGCTGTGCAATATCTGCACTACCAGCTTCTCTGCATGTGCTGCCCAATGTCCCAAATAAATTTATACTGTCTTTGCCTGTTATTGTATATCTAGCATTGCTTCATGTTATATTGCAGTAATTTTGTGTATTACCCTCATCAGATGCTGTAAGCTCTGTCTGGTAGTTTGCGGGTCTCATGTGTTGAAAGTAGTCAGTCTGGTCTGAGCAGAGACTGCGGGCAACAGGAGCCGGCACCCCCTGAGCCTCCAGCATGGCTTGAAACTTTTGCAGGGCCATCCCATTTCTCAGGACATTGCTAATTGCATTCTGTCCACTTTCCAGTGTCGCTGATCGCCCACTCATCCACAGCAGGTAGCCACCTACACACAAGAGCACAGTGTAGCAGGGTCATTGTTGCATTCTCTTCTGGGACTTGTTAGAAGTTACACAAGTTTATGTCCAACAGATGGAACCAGTGAGTGTCATGGTTATTTTGAAAATGACCGCCTGAGAGACACAAAAAGCTGTTTTCTAACTAAATACACTATCTGGCCAAAATTACAGACTTTTGACTGTGAGCTTTAACATCCCATTATAAAACCATGGACATTAATATAAAGTTGTCCTTCGTTTGTGGCTATAAGTATATACATATATATATATATATATATATATATATATATATATATAGGCTGCAATTTATGTTTCAGTTCATCCCAAAGGGGTACTATGTGGCCTCTCTGTAGGACAGTGGAGTTCCTCCACACCAAACTTGTCAAAACATGACTTATGACTTAAGTGCACAGAAGAAAAGTCATGTCGGAACAGAAGACAAATGTTCCCAAAACATTGTCACTAATTAGGAGGCTTATAATGTATTTTAAGCACATCTTTCCAAAGGGTGTGGCTGAAACACCAAAACTTAACAAAGAGGAAACAAGTCTTGTCTACTTGTATTTGTCTACTTGTTGTAGACAAACTATTTTTCAGTCATAAGGAGTGATTTAATCTACAACAAAACTCTCTGCCATGATTTTCTAAATCAATAGCAGAAGTGCCCACATACCTTTGGCCATTTAGTTGGACAAAAGCTGTAGGGCATCTTTAAAAAGCCTTAAAAGTCTTCTTATTTGTACGTCCCTAATTTAAACCACACAACAAATCCTTCTTACCCAAAGACGTAATCAGTTCATTGAGGTCATCTGGGCCACGGCCCTTGAGACATTCTAAGGCTTCAGACACCTCCACAGTGTTTCCCACACAACGACCGATAGGAGCATCCATCCGACTAAGCACTGCCCCTGTGTTTATCCCCAATCTGTTTCCCACTGTAACCTGCAGACAAAAGTGCAGCTTCAGGACAGGTGGAAAGGAAAATTGTTGCTCAGTTTAAAGCATAATAGTAATCATTTTTTGGAAAACGTTTTAGCCACTCTTAACATCCAGACAAGTATAATACAAAAACAACATTTAGCAAATAACATCCAGATAGTTAACAAAGGATAGTATAACACCCAGCAAGGGTTTTAAGGGATGCCCATGCATGACATAATCTATGTTTTGCATGTTGCAACAGAATAACTGTGTTATCAGAATAGAATGCCTTCATTTGTCATATATACATATACAGACGTACAGCACAAGAAAATTTTTTCTTTGCATATCCCAGCTTGTTTGAAAGCTGGGGTCAGAGTGCAGAGTCAGCCATTGTATGGAACCCCTGGAGCAGAGAAGGTTAAGGGCCTTGCTCAAGGTCCCAACAGTGGCTACATGGCAGAGCTGGGATTCAAACTCTTAACTGTTCAGTTGATAGACCAAAGCTCTACCCAATAGGCTACCACTGTCCCAGTGGTAATCAGAGTGCAGGTGCTAGCAGTCTGTCTGTAGTCAAAAGCTGTCTGACATAAAAATTGTTTAGTGTATTCTTTAGTGCATTACTGAATGTACCTTTTGTATCTTTTATATTATCTTTTAAATTATGTACACATTATATAAGCATTTTACACAATGGTTACATTATGGAACATTTTTGGAATTGGAAATACACAAGAATGGCAATACAAAAAACACAGTATTTTTTAATTTACTTTGAATTTTAATTCCATATGAACTCAAGATATTTTATGTTTTGTCTCGTGAACTTTATTTGTTATTATACATTTATCCATTCCTGCATTTCAAGCCTGCAACAAAATCCAAAAAAGTTGGGACCGTAAAGCATTTACCACTTTGTAATGTTGCCATTACAGCACCTACGATGTTGCCATTACAGCACCAAGGATACCAAACGATAGTGTTTCAGTTGTTATTTTGTCTATTTTTTTCTGCAAAGATGTCTAAAGGTGTGCAACAGTAAGGGGTTATTTTAATATTTTTCACATATTCTCTACTGGGGACAGGTCAGGAAAGGCCAGTACTCATGTCCTGTAACTCTGTGTTGTAGTGCTTGACATAGGTTTGCCAAAGTAATCCCTTGCCCATGTTGTTATATCAGCCATTTATAAATGATGGTTCTTGATGCAGTGCTGTTTGTGGGATCAGAGATCATGGGTGTTCATCTTAGGCTTTTACACACTAAAATTCCTTAAGACTCCTTGAACAGTTTAATAATATTATGCACTATCTTACTTATTTGGAAATGCTGTCCCAACTTTTTTAAAGCAGATTTGCAAGAATGTAAATGTAAGGAACACTGCATTTTTATTTTATTTGCATATTCCATACTGTCCCAACTTTTTCTGATTTAAGGGTGTACAATGTATGTATACTTGTTCATGACACAATCTTTCACACAGACTAAATGCCTTTATAAATGAATATTAATTTTAATATGTAGAGTTTTGTCTCACCAGTGACTTAGCGAGGGCTCGAGCGCTGTTCAGGTCTTTATAAAAAGCAGCCCTACCAAACTTCACATCCACCACAAGTGCATTTAGACCTTCAGCTCCTTTCTTCGAAATGATAGAGGCTGGGCCAAAAAAACATTTAAAAACAAAGCACATACACTATACTCATCTAAATACAATACATTTTAAATATTTTATTTCATACTTAACACACAATTTCTTCCATTCTTACCTGTAATCAGTGGCAGACTCTCCACAGTAGCAGTGGCATCTCTGAGAGTGTAGAGAACACGATCTGCAGGCACTATAGCCTCTGTCTGACCCACAATGCAACAGCCTACATCCTGCAGTATCTGCTTCACCTAGCCACAAACATATCGTCGCTGTCAGATGAAAAACACATATCTCCAAAAACTTTTTCCCCTAACATTAACGGTGCAAACAAAACACAGATGGCAACATTTAGATACAATTCAGCACAGAAATAAAAGTGCATCTTTATCAGGTCGTCAGTCCGTCGGTTTCATATGTAAAATGGACTTATGTGTACAAATATAAATCATGTTTACAACCATGCAATTGAATAACCTGAATAAACTGTATAGATCAAACATTATGCATTTCTCAAACAGTACTGGAGGGGAAGGAAGAGGAGATTCGTGGTTTTGATGGACAGGTCTAGCAGCCAATGGAGATACTCGTTAAAGAGATTGCGTGATTTTTCATCTTTTCATTGGTCATTTTGATATTCGCTGCTGTGGACAGAGATTTATACCCACAATCAACACATGTAAAAAAGTGAAAACCGCTAAAAGTGGAGAACGGACAGTGACGATATTTAAGTTTTCAGGGGCTTTTTGATAGAGCACTGTCCAGTTTGGTTAAAACAATGTTTTGTTGTGCCAGACTTTATTTTGGTTTGAAGTCTGGAAAAGCATGTCAAAGTTTCTGGCTTAAAGATGCATGAGAACGAGGTGTTATTAAAATATAACCAAACTTCATACGTTCACATGCAGCCTGATAATCTGTTAATAATCTGACCACTAGCTAAATCACAATAGAATATGGTCATGTATGCAGCGTAATCAGAATACACTAGTCCCACTGAGGCTATTTTCAATTAAATTTTTATCTGATTGAACAAGGTAGGTATTCCTTTTAATAATCTGTTAAATAGCCATGTAAATTCCTTTTAATAATCTGTTAAATAGCCATGTAAATTTCTTTTAATAATCTGTTAAATAGCCATGTAAATTTCTTTTAATAATCTGTTAAATAGTTATGTAATTTCCTTTTAATAATCTGTTAAATAGCCATGTAAAAACCTGTATATGATTACATTCCCAATCGGAAAGTATAAGTACATTCAGTACATTCAGTTTTTTTTCCCCTCCCAATTTAGTGCACTCAATTTTGTCTTCCGCTGCTACCAGAGATACCAGATTGCATCCGAGGAGAGCACGTCGCTGTACACGTCTCTTCCGACACGTGTACAGCCCTCCTCCTCTCGCCCCTGCATTCTGCACAGGCGTCTCTTCCGCCAATCAGGGTCCTTACACAGTGTATGAAGACCCACCCACACATAGTCCGGCCCCCACCCTGCAGATACGGTGGTCAATTAGTATCTTCTGCAGGCACTGCCAATTATGCCCGCTAGATGGCACCCGGCCGACCGGAGGCAACACCTAGTTTCGAACCGAGGAGTTCAGAAACTCGGTGCTGGTGTGCAAGCAGAATATCCCGCTGCGTCACCTGGGCGCCCATTCAGTACATGTTAATTTGCATCATAGTTAAAAATAGGTAGCAGGGTGGACAACCGTAAAGCACCGTAAAGCAAGAACCAGAAAACCAACAGAAAACTGAAAACCTGTGTGACTGGACATGATACTCGTTGTCATGGCAACCTGTACATGAAGTCGTACTCTGAACGTGCACATAGTTTTGGATTGGATTACTTGCAACGTGCATATAAATAGAGAATTTCTTTACATTGTTAAGGAGAGTGTACATATAAACACCTTAGTCTTCATCTATAATCCAAATTGATTGGAAAATCTTTGCATTAAAACAATCACAGTTTGAATTCAAGGGTACACCTAGAATTCAAATCTCTGGTCAACCTTTAATTTTCTCTTACATTTACATTTACGGCATTTAGCAGATGCTGTTAACCAGAGCGTCTTACAAAAGTGCTTCCATAATTTACTCCTCTTGGTGTAAGTGAATGAGTTAGCGGCTGTATGAGTGTGTGGTGCTTTGGAATGAACTGGCACCATGTCCAGGGTGTAGTCCTGTCTTGCACTCAGATTGAATAGGTGACACTAAATCCACCATGACCCTGAACTGGTTAAGTTGGTTTGAAAAAGAATACATAAATTACTTATTATTATTAATTTAGTATTATTTTAGATTACATCTACTTTGTTCTAGAGTACCTCTGTACTGTAATGATTTTATTTACCTTTTTGATGGAATCTTATTTTATTCATTATTTATTTACCTCTAAATACTGGACACAAGGCAGAGGTACAGGGTGCTAGTCAATTTCAAGGCATCACACTATTACACATTCAGTAATGAATTTACACTTAAGGGTAGTTCAAGCAGAACTACATTTTGCATCTTTTGGGTGGTGTTAGAAAGCTGAAGTGTTCAGACCAAAGCAACTTACCCAATGGAACATGCCTAATTCCTCACAGTCAATGATTGGAGACAGGTTTTAAACCCACTTCCCTAGGACCCTGGTGCACTATGGCACCCACAGTACCAAACAAACATCAACAAACATGAGCTGTGGCACCACCTTACTGCCCTACCCAAAATTAACTCCCATAGTCACTATCAACAGTGTCATATCTGTACCTGCTCTACTGGCTGGTTGATTGTAAAACCAGGGATAGACTCCAGCTTGTCCAGTGTGCCACCAGTGTGTGCCAATCCATGTCCACTTATCATAGGAACCTGAGAAATCCAGCAACTTATTAGACATTATACAAAAGAAACCAAAAGGAGTACAAAAGTTTAAACCAATGCTTTACTGTGGAAAACAGAATTTTACAGAATCTTTCTTTTGAAACTATTAACAGTGTATAGTTTATTAAAGAGTGGTAATTGTTTATAATATTTATATTGTAAAAAATTAGAATAGCATTTTATATTAAACACATACTTAAATATATTCCACCCACCTTGCACCCACAAGCAGCCAAAGCGGGGGCCAATGGGAGGCTAACTTTGTCTCCGACTCCACCTGTTGAATGTTTATCCACCACAAGTCCAGCCCATTCCTCTGGCCAGTGGAAAACCTCACCTGACATCATCATCTCCTGTGTTAATGCCAGGGTTTCTTCAGGAACCATGCCCTTCTGCCATATGGCCATAAGCATCGCACCTAAAAAAAAAAAAACATAATTGAATGTAACCCAATCATGCATTTTCTATATCTCTGTACTTACTAAAATAATATTGAAAATCAAAGTTATTTAATGTTTCTTCTCTATGTCTAAGACATATTTTATTTTGTAATGGGTTGTAAAAAACGATGGTACACTGAAACACCACCAAGTTGATTCCGGACCAAGGAGCAGAGGCTGAACAGAATTAGGAAGGAAGCCCATGAAAATAAATAACAGCCACACTGAACAGAATGGCTAAATACAAAAATCACACACACACACAAATAAAAAAATCACACAAGGCAGAATTCATACCACACTGTAGAGCATGAAAGATTAGTGCTCTACAGCACGAGGTAACCAGTGAGCTAGCAAAAGAATGCAGTAAATGAGACTCTTAAAGGGGTAAACAGGATCTGTTTCCCAAACACACCAATTAGTTCAATTAGTATTCAAGGCTTGCTTGTGCCTTCTGCCAGGCCCTTTTCCAATGACAGATGAAATGTTGGACCGATGAGTTGCCAGTATTGGCCTTTGTTCATAATGCCTGGCAGGGGTGATGAATGCTGTCTTTCATTCATCCTCCTGCCTTATCCTCATTAAGTTAAATCTGCTGCACGGGTCCAGTTTAGTAAATACTGAGGCCTGCTGATGGACGGCACAGTCGCTCGGTGGGAGCACTGTCGCCTCGATCCCCAGGCAGGGCGGTCCAGGTCCTTTCTGTGTGGAGTTGGCATGTTCTCCCTGTGTCTGCGTGGGTTTCCCCCGGGAGCTTCGGTTTCCTCCCACAGTCCAAAAACATGCAGTCAGGTTAATTGGAGACACTGAATTGTCCTATAGGTGAATGGGTGTGTGTATGTGTGTGCCCTGTGATGGACTGGCACCCCGTCCATTGAAAAGCTGGGATAGAATCCAGCAGACCCTAATTGGATAAGCGGTTAAGAAAGTGAGTGAGTGAGTGAGTGAGGCCTGCTGCAGTGACTCAAAAGCAGAATTCATGAGTGTCAGGGGGTAACTGTCTTTGAGAGTGATACGGTTAAGGCCATTGTAGCCTATGCAAGGGTTCAGGGACCCACAAAGAAAAAACTCAAGGAGTGTATAAAGCCAAGGGTGTTACGATGGGGAGTGTGGTTGGACCCAAACACACGGAGAGATCAGACTGGTTTAGTTTTATTTTCTTAGCAGTACTGGACTGCTACCACTAGGAACGCCACAGGCAGAGATGTGGAGCATGTATTAATGTGAGGATGGTGCTTGTGGAATTTTCACGGTAGATACAAAATCTAGAAACGGACAAACTAAGGAGTCGTCAAAGATGACAAACTCAAACAAAGGTTAACTCTTTAAACTAAGTAAAGAAAAGCACTAAACTTAAACTGAGGGACCAAGCCCTGTCTAGAAGCTCCAAACTAATTAGTTATGTCTTCTATTTTTCACTTATTTCTTTCTTTTCTTTCTTTTCTTTCATTCACTTATTTCTTTCTTTTATTTCTTTTCTTTCACTTACTTATTTCTTTCTTTTATTTCTTTTCTTTCATTCACTTATTTCTTTCGTTATTTCTTTTCTTTCCCTAACGGCAACTATTACCTCGGGCCAAGCCCTACCGTCGCCCCGCTACGCGGCTTGACGTGACCAGCTTTCCCTAATGAGAGTTATTGGGACACCGCCGAGTGAACGTCACCGCTGCTCGCGAAACCAAACCCGGAAGACGGACCGCTCTCTTTCGCTTCAATAAAGTGTTACCCACAAAACAAGTCTTTCTTTCCCTATGAACTGATATTACCTCGGGCACTGCCCTACCGTCGCCCCGCTATGCGGCTTGACGTTACCAACTATCCCTAATGAATAAACGGGCGCCGTGGAGCGCGTAGTAAAGACAAAGGTGCGGCAGTGAACTCTGCCCACTCTTCTGTTTAAATGCCAATGAGGGCGGGAGTTCACCTTCCTCATTAATGGTTTGCAGCTGTAGCCTATTGTGGCTGATTTGCGCTGGCTCGACTGGGATTTGTAGTTCCAGCAGACTGCGCACATCTGCCTCGCCGGCGCCCTCTGCCCGCCATCGGGCGTACCGCTGGAACTCTTATAAAGGGCTGGTCTAGCAGAAAAACAAAGGAAGACAACCTTTCCTGGGGTGGTACGGTGCACAGAAGAAGGTTGATGGCACAGTCGTGGGGTGGTGGGGAGTAAGGACTGGGACAAAATAACACCTGAAACACTTCATCATGTACTTTGCTCAGTGGCAAAATATCTTTTAAGTCCTGTAAGAGGGAATGGCATTACAAAGTGATAAATACTTTACCTTCCCAATTTTTTTGTAATGTGTTGCAGGCCTGAAATGCAGGAATGGACGTATATTAACAAATAATATGAAGTTGAGCAGATAAAACATGAAATATCATGGGTTCTACTTTAACCTGTTCAGGGTTGCAGTGGGTCAGATTCACTGGGTGAATGGTAGAAAACACCCTAGACAGTTTGGCAGTCCATCACAGGGCAAACACACATACACACTCTTTGAACTGTGGGAGAAAACCGGAGCTCCCAGGGGAACACCAAGCAGACATGGGGAGAACATGCACACAGAAGACACAGAAGACCCGGACTACTTCACCTGTCAATCAAACCTGTAGCTTTTTGCTTTGAGGCGACAGTGCTACCCACCAAGCCACCATGCCACCCTTCTGTTCTAAATTGCTTTATATATTTTTAACCCATCAGATTTTGTCATATTTTTACATTTCTATCATATATTCCACTTTAACCACTTATCTTCAGGTGGGACTGTGGTAATACGCTATAATAATAAAAATATGTGATAGCCCACCTATTTGACTCTCCTGAATGGTGGCTGACTTTACTCCTTGTACAAAAGCATGGATCTCCTCCGTGCTGAGTTGACCACCATCTCGTTTCTGCCTGATCATGTCTGGAAAACTATGGGCACCCTCTGTATTTGACATTGTTGTTCTCACGCTGGTGTGCACTTCTGAAGCCGTCAGCTGTTTGTTCTCAGTGAGTGAGATCTAAATATTGCATAAGTTGTAACAAATTATCTGACCAGTTTTATTACATTATATTTACATTTAGAAATATGATGTAATTAGCACATAGAATATTTGATTATCTAAAAAAAGCAAAAGAAACTTACCTTATTTAGACAGGCAGATATGTATTGACTATACTGTAAAATCCCAAGTTCAGAAAGACTCACATACTGCGGTCCAATAACTCAGCTCCCTTAGACCCACCTGTCAGTGACACATTAACCATGAAAAGCAACAATCCTGTTCTAGTGTCCTGTGTGACATGAAGGCCATGCATTAAATTCTGAGGGGCAAGAGCTCATAAAGGCAAAGCATCTAAAATAAGAGAAAAAGGTAATAATGTTAGGTATTTAAAAAATTTTTAATTGCTAATTGTGTGTAACAACAATGTTTCTCTCTGACCAGAAGCAAAGCATCAAATACGTCAGAAAAATTCTCCCAAAAATACTGAAAGTGTATCCACAATATAACTATGCACAAGGCATATACAAACCTAATTTCTGGAAAAGGTATGACACTAAAGGCAATACAAACAAGAATCTGTGTTTTGTTTATTCCCTTGAAGGAATCCTAGAAGTCCTAGAAAAGTTTCATTTTATTGTTGTCAGACTGTAAGAGTCTGTTGGAAAGTGTTCTCTATTCTTTGCTAGTAAAGACATGCTTTTCCAGTAAGCCATGTCTTCTTGGATCTTCTAAGAAAGGGCTTTTTGGTGTAGAATCGATTTGGTTAATCCATAAAACATCACCTTCAGTTGCTGTCATTGACTTGTGCAACTCAGAAACATTCTGTCAAGTGCAGTTTGTTGTCTAAGTTCACATTTCATTTCATTTGTATAGTATAAATGTACAATCTAATAGAATAAAAATAGTTTATTTATAATTTTATAAAGTCACAAAAGGTTTATTCTTTCACACATGAATTTTGCATGATTTAGGATTAGAACAATACATTTATTTAACTAGAAACATTTTGCTTAAAACTGTTTGTAGGCTATTTACTAAAACAGCTATCATGCATGCAGATATATTTTCTACATAAAGAGCATGTTAATGATGTGCTGTAATAACTCTGATATTCAGGATAGTTGGTTTTACACAAATGAAGGAGCTACTGTGTAGAACAAGCTGTGTAATAAATGTATGTTATTTTAATAATACAAAACCTATGTAATTTGTGTTTTTTTTTATTATTTTCTATTATTATTTTTAAAGGCTGTGTATTTCTTTGTGTTCAAACACTGAGGATCGGAGACGAAAACAATGATTCATTATGGCAAGTACAGAAATACAGTATGTGACTAACATTTTTGGCCATTAAAGAGAATAATTAGCCATGCACTATCATGCAGTAAACTTGAGAAAGCATTGTCTAACAAATTCATCCTGGAAGACTGTCAGTGTCTCGCACAGTAGTCATTCACTCATTTTAATAAAATTTGTTTGCATTTGTACAAGGCCACACAGACATTGTCCTAAAATCATACACGTGTATCTCTTAAAGTGTATCGTCTGCAGACAGATATTCTCTTCCCAGTTTGCATTTGTACAAGGCCACACAGACATTGTCCTAAAATCATACACGTGTATCTCTTAAAATGTATCGTCTGCAGACAGATATTCTCTTCCCATTACTATCTAATCTGATTATTTTAAACATGTTTTTTTAAGTCTTGGTAAAACAGCTTTTAAATAAGATTAGAAAGCTGTACAAATATGAAGAATTAAATTAGTCTGAGTAAAAAATATTAAAGCCATGTTGTTTTAAAAACAGAAACATTTAGTTATAATGTTATATTAAATAGCATAAACATTAAAGATATGCACACATTATTTGTAAATTTAAACACAAAATAGATAGCTGTATGAAAAATCGGTAAGAAACAAATATACATTGTTTTTTCTGTACACTGTAGTTCAGTATTCAGAGATTCATGTTCATGCATTTTCAGACAGACACACTAGTAAATCCTATATATATTTAACAACTGTTCAAAGTACACGCAAGTTTAAAGAATGACAGTTTTACCTTAAAAATGTCATAATACTGCAATAACTACTTGCCATACGCTGTTTCAGGTCATGAGTTCCTACAGCTAAGTGACACTTTTATCTGTACTCTTCTGTATCTACACCTTCTAATAAGGTGTGTGGAGAGCAACCAAAACAAACTTCTTCCACATACTACCTGCCTGAAATGGGATTTTTTAATGTGTTTCATCCAGTAGAATATGAATAAAAAAAATGTATTATGTACTATTTATAACTGTTTACAAAATTTTACATAAACATAACATTTAAACAACTGCAAATACAAATATAATGAAAAGTAGATGATAGATGGATACATTAAATCAGTAGTAAAAATGTCTCAGTCATCATCTAATACGGTGGCCGAGAAGTGCAAAACAAATTAACATTTTAGTAAACAAAATTACAAAAGTAAAAACAAATTTACAAGAGGTGAAAAACTTTTACCAGTGCTGAAACAAATTTACAAGAGGTGATACACTTTTACCAGTACCGAAACAAATTTACAAGAGGTGATACACTTTTACCAGTACCAAAACAAATTTACAAGAAGTGAAACACTTTTACCAGTACTGAAACAAATTTACAAGAGGTGAAACACTTTTACCAGTACCGAAACAAATTTACAAGAAGTGAAACACTTTTAGCAGTACCAAAACAAATTTACAAGAGGTGAAACACTTTTACCAGTACTGAAACAAATTTACAAGAGGTGAAACACTTTTACCAGTACTGAAACAAATTTACAAGAGGTGAAACACTTTTACCAGTACTGAAACAAATTTACAAGAGGTGAAACACTTTTACCAGTACTGAAACAAATTTACAAAAAGTGAAACACTTTTACCAGTACCGAAACAAATTTACAAGAGGTGAAACACTTTTACTAGTACTGAAACAAATTTACAAGAAGTGAAACACTTTTACCAGTACCGAAACAAATTTACAAGAAGTGAAACACTTTTACCAGTGCCGAAACAAATTTACAAGAAGTGAAACACTTTTACCAGTGCCGAAACAAATTTACAAGAGGTGAAACACTTTTACCAGTACCGAAACAAATTTACAAGAAGTGAAACACTTTTACCAGTGCCGAAACAAATTTACAAGAAGTGAAACACTTTTACCAGTACCGAAACAAATTTACAAGAAGTGAAACACTTTTACCAGTGCCGAAACAAATTTACAAGAAGTGAAACACTTTTACCAGTGCCGAAACAAATTTACAAGAGGTGATACACTTTTACCAGTACCGAAACAAATTTACAAGAAGTGAAACACTTTTACCAGTGCCGAAACAAATTTACAAGAGGTGATACATTTTTACCAGTATCGAAACAAATTTACAAGAAGTGAAACACTTTTACCAGTACCGAAACAAATTTACAAGAAGTGAAACACTTTTACCAGTACCAAAACAAATTTACAAGAAGTGAAACACTTTTACCAGTACCGAAACAAATTTACAAGTGAAACACTTTTACCAATACCGAAACAAATTTACAAGAAGTGAAACACTTTTACCAGTACCGAAACAAATTTACAAGAGGTGAAACACTTTTACCAGTACCGAAACAAATTTACAAGAGGTGAAACACTTTTACCAGTACTGAAACAAATTTACAAGAGGTGAAACACTTTTACCAGTGCCGACACAAATTTACAAGAGGTGAAACACTTTTACCAGTGCCGACACAAATTTACAAGAGGTGAAACAATTTTACCAATGCCGACACAAATTTACAAGAAGTGAAACACTTTTACCAGTACCGAAACAAATTTACAAGTGAAACACTTTTACCAGTACCGAAACAAATTTACAAGTGAAACACTTTTACCAGTACCAAAACAAATTTACAAGTGAAACACTTTTACCAGTACCAAAACAAATTTACAAGAGGTGAAACACTTTTACCAGTACCGAAACAAATTTACAAGAGGTGAAACACTTTTACCAGTACCGAAACAAATTTACAAGAGGTGAAACACTTTTACCAGTACCGAAACAAATTTACAAGAGGTGAAACACTTTTACCAGTACCGAAACAAATTTACAAGAGGTGAAACACTTTTACCAGTACTGAAACTAAATTACAAGAGGTGATACACTTTTACCAGTACTGAAACAAATTTACAAGAAGTGAAACACTTTTACCAGTACTAAAACAAATTTACAAGAAGTGAAACACTTTTACCAGTACCGAAACAAATTTACAAGAGGTGAAACACTTTTACCAGTACCGAAACAAATTTACAAGAGGTGAAACACTTTTACCAGTACCGAAACAAATTTACAAGAGGTGAAACACTTTTACCAATGCAGACACAAATTTACAATAGGTGAAACACTTTTACCAGTACCGAAACAAATTTACAAGAGGTGATACACTTTTACCAGTACCGAAACAAATTTACAAGAGGTGAAACACTTTTACCAATGCCGACACAAATTTACAAGAGGTGAAACACTTTTACCAGTACCGAAACAAATTTACAAGAGGTGATACACTTTTACCAGTACCAAAACAAATTTACAAGAGGTGATACACTTTTACCAGTACCAAAACAAATTTACAAGAGGTGAAACACTTTTACCAGTACCGAAACAAATTTACAAGAGGTGAAACACTTTTACCAATGCCGACACAAATTTACAAGAGGTGATACACTTTTACCAGTACCAAAACAAATTTACAAGAGGTGATACACTTTTACCAGTACCAAAACAAATTTACAAGAGGTGAAACACTTTTACCAGTACCGAAACAAATTTACAAGAGGTGAAACACTTTTACCAATGCCGACACAAATTTACAAGAGGTGAAACACTTTTACCAGTACCGAAACAAATTTACAAGAGGTGATACACTTTTACCAGTACCAAAACAAATTTACAAGAGGTGATACACTTTTACCAGTACCGAAACAAATTTACAAGAGGTGAAACACTTTTACCAGTACTGAAACAAATTTACAAGAGGTGATACACTTTTACCAGTACCAAAACAAATTTACAAGAGGTGATACACTTTTACCAGTACCGAAACAAATTTACAAGAGGTGATACACTTTTACCAGTACCGAAACAAATTTACAAGAGGTGATACACTTTTACCAGTACCGAAACAAATTTACAAGAGGTGATACACTTTTACCAGTACCGAAACAAATTTACAAGAGGTGATACACTTTTACCAGTACCAAAACAAATTTACAAGAGGTGAAACACTTTTACCAGTACCGAAACAAATTTACAAGAGGTGAAACACTTTTACCAGTACTGAAACAAATTTACAAGAGGTGAAACACTTTTACCAGTACCGAAACAAATTTACAAACGGCCGATCAGACGGAAAGGGTAGGTACAATACACAGGAAGTTCTTGTTGCTTACCTGTTGTCAATCAAACTGTTTCGCGAAGGTAAAGTGAATGGAGTTTGTGATATAATGCTAAACAATAGTGATGGGCAGATGAAGCCTGATTAAAGCTTTTGACTGATTGTGCTGAAAATGATTTGAAGCATTGAAGCATTGAAAGTGGACATCGGAGCAGAGTGACACCTGGTTGCTTTAAGAATACATTGCCGCCTGCATATACTCAACACTGTGAAACATACAAACCCTCGGTGGTTTAATAGATCACCAAATATTTGTTTTCATCTGCAAATAATAATCTTTACTTTAATAAAGCATTGCGTTGAAATTTGTCATGTACAATTCTCTGAGACTCAAAGAGTGATCAGGGGTTCGACTGTCTCTTATATATTCAGTAAGATAAAAGACAGCGCCAAAGCTTTGAACCAGTCCCGCACATTCCTGGTGGTTTAATACAAGCCCCGATACACCGAGTCGACTCGGCGAGTGTTACAAAAGTGAAACCAGCTTCGAAGCCTCGGTATCAAATGTTCCGTCCCTAATAAACAATGTTTTGCTCATTTTGTGGAAATCATTTTATTATCGCTTTTGTTTTCTTGTGGGAATTCCTTAGATGTTTAGATAGAGATGCACAGGCGACGTCTAAACGTCTGCACTTTTAAAAAATCAAAGAACTTCCCACAAGAAAAACAAAAGCGGGTCAACTGTGGGTCAGCTGGATAAAATGATTTCCACAAAATGGACAAAACATTGTTTAGCGTTACCATCACAAACTCCGTTCACTTCATCCCCGCGAAACAGTTTGATTGACAGCAGATAAGCAACAAGAACTTCATGTGAATTGTACCGTCTTTCGTGCAGAATTTCCGTTTGATCGGCCGTTTGAAAATTTGTTTCGGCATTGGTAAAAGTGTTTCAGCTCTTGTAAATTTGTTTTTACTTTTGCAATTTTGTTTACTAAAATGTTAATTTGTTTTGCACTTCTCGTATCTAATTTGTTTACCCACCTTTTGGGTGGTGAATCAAGTTGATCACCTTTGACTGGTTACTTCATCTCCTGGCAAGAAACACATAATGATGCATTACAGACTTAAACGAGTGATTATACTCACCAGCGCTAATATAGGACAACTGACTCCATGTCTGTATAATGAATCTCAGAGCTCAGAATGACACAAAGTCTGCTTTGGCAAGATGCATCTGGTAAATATATATTGAGAGAGCTTTATATTCTCAAAAAAACCATTTTGCAATTGTTATTCTAAAGTGGAACTGTGTCCTGGATCCCTCTTTCTCTTTCGGTGAAGCTGAATCATCTAAAGCGGATCATCTATCTGATTCACTGATTCAGTGGTCTGAATATTTGTACCCGTTTTGTTTTCCTAAGGGTTGAGGAAGAAGCACCACACTGTGGTATTAAGTAGTTGACACAAACCCAAATCAGAAAACTTTGGGACAGTATGGAAAAGACAGTATGAATCCAAATATATTTCATGTTCTGTCTGGTCAGCTTCATTTTATTTAGTAATATAAAACCACACAGTAGCACACCTAAAGAAACACAGGTGCAATCTGCAGTAAATAAATAATAAATAAATAAATGAAGTAAATAAATGCAATAAATGCAGTAATGCATTTACCACTTTGTAATGCTGCCATTCTTTCTCACAACACATAAAAGACATTTTGGCACCGAGGATACCAAGCAATCATGTGTTTCAAGTGTTTCAATCATGTCTTTCTTCCTGCAATCACGTCTTAGGGTGTGCAACAGTATGGGTTGTTGCCTTTTTCATTTTAAAATTCACCAAATACTACCTCAGCGGCCGCCACATTACACTATGATTTGTCATCAACTCCAATTCCATACAAGTTGGGATATTGTGAAAAAATGTGCAAATGCCATATCATTGCAAGATAGAGTGAGGTCTGGTTGCCTAGAAGTCAACTGGGAGGCAGCATATAACTCATATATCTGCGTCAATGGTACTTTCACGCAAGTAATCTATGCCGTGGGTACTGGTGCACCCCCATACCATGACCTTTTGCTGATAACAGTCTCGATGGCCCTTTCACCTTTTCTCAGAAATATATATATTTTTCCAAAACAAGCTGATTTGTGGAGTCATCCGACCACAACACAGGCTTTTATTATTTTTTCATCCATCTGAGATGAGCTTGGGCCCAGAAAGCTCAACAGCATTGCTGTATAGAATTAATGTATGGCTGTTTGTGGAATGTTTATATACTATCCATTTTTTCACTTTTATTTTGCGCCTGTCACAACTTTTTTAAGCGTTGTAGGCCTCGAATTTTTCATTTATATTTACAGCCGATATATTAAAAGTAATTTCTTTGTACTTTTGTCAGTTCATTAAATGTTCAAGAGAATTAAGAAATTCCACATTGTTGTTGTTTTTATTACATTTTACAAAATGTCCCAACTTTTCTGGATATTGTGTAAGAAAATTTAATATGCAATTGTACAAAATAATATGTAAATAAAACACACATTTAGAAAACAATTAAAAGGCAAGATATTTAATGTGTTATTAATTGTTTTTGCATATACTGTATGCTTGTTACAGAAAATTATTGGGCGGGGCATGTTTGCCACGTTACATCACAGTGACAACAATTGTTGTACTTATTAAAGTGATATTTTTTTCTACTTTTGCTTCATGTAACACTTGATTTGCTCAACAACTGAACACACTCAAGGCTTTCTTTCTAAAATGGAATTCAAATATTGTTCAGTCACAACTTCTGTTTTGCTATGAAATAGTCTGAAGAGATGTCCACACTGCTTTTAAACAGACAGGGAGCTTGTAAATCTTCTTTCTCTTCCTTTTTTAGCTGCATTGAGGGTCGCCACATTTGTGATGCCTGTTTGCATAAACTTCAGTGAATCCAACTTAGGAAAAGGGAAGTCCCATGGTGTCTAAATTGTGAGGCCCAACACGCTGCAACACCGGGGTGAGTTCCCAGATATAGGCAGAATGCTGACATTCTTATCAGCAAAAAATCAGCATCACAGCTTCAGAGAAATGCAGTGAAGTATGCCAACCAAGGAGCTGGCCAAAAAAGTAGGAGTTAAGCTGTGAGTCATAAGAAACCTTGCACTTCATGATGTGCAGGTGATTGTAAATCAAGAGAATTTGACAGATCACGAACTATGCCTCTATGCCCCATCTATTGGCCATACTAGGCAGTGCAGAGGGACACAGCTCCTAACATTAAAGATTTAATTTAACATTAAAACACCCCATTAAAGGACAAAAATTGATAAAAAATGGTCTATGACTAGCATGAATCAACCATGCTTAATGAAACCTACAGTGTATATTTGCAGAAGGTAAATATTTAACTTTACAGAGAATCTTAGTTTCTTAGTATCCTAGTTTCAGGAAGAGCTCTAACTCACACAACCCTCCTCATTTTATCTGGGATTGGGACTAGCACTTAGAGCACACTTACAATTGCACCCTTTAGTCTCTAGCCTGTTCGATTAGAGCCACTTTCTCCCCAAACATAGCCAATCATGTCTAAGTAGATACTCAACCAGCAGAAATACAAAGCCTGGATCTCAGCAGTAGTGGGCTAGTGTGTTTTACTGCTCCATCACCGAAGCACCTTGTAATAAAAATATTTATTGTTGCTATTTTATTTTTATATAAACCACTTAACAGTTATGTTTCTCCCCTTTTTGCACTCAATTCAGTTGTGACCGATTGAAACTTGGTCGCTGGTGCCACCCCACCCGCAAGGCTTTCACGTGCCTCCTCCAACATATACTTAGCTGATCGCATCTTCATCTGCAGTGAGAAGTTAACGTGGGAATGCCAACCAACACCCCAAAGTTGAAATTGTTTTATAAGTAGACATGGGCTAAAATTTCTCCAAGCCAATGTGCAGAAACGATCAACATTTACTGGAATTGTTTAATTTCAGGTATTGCTGCACAAGGGGGTTACTGCAAGCAGGGTTTCACAAATTATTTTGACACTTACATATGTAATCTTTGGATATTTTCTGATGCATCATTGTTTGGGGTGTGGTTTGCTTACTCATTGACTGGAAAACTTTAAGGAAACAATATATTTGAATTTTATCAAAAAGTGAACACCAGGGTGCTCAGGTGGCGCAGTGGTAAATCACGCTAGCACACCAGAGCTGACATTTCAAACTCGTCAGTTCTAAATTTAGCTCTGCCATTCGGCTGGGCACCTACATGAACAACGATTGGCTGTTGTTCATACAGATGGGAGCCGGATAGGGACTCCTCATAACTGAGGCAATTACGACCTCTGCTGGCTGATTGATGGCGCCTGCACAGAGTCGAGGGATAATGCTGATCAGGGTGTGGTTCTCCGTGCACAAAGCTGATCTTCATGTGAACTTGCCCCTTGTAGGTGAAAAGATGCAGTTGGCTACTGCACACGTATCGCGGGGGCGTGTGTCAGTCTCGCTCTGCTCAATCAGGGTGGGGATCGGCATCAGTAGAAAGGAAGCATAATGCAATTGGGTAATTGGATACGCTAAAGACGGGAGAAAAAGGAGAGAAAATGCATAAACAAAAATAATAATAATAAAAAAACTTATTTTGGAATGGCAGTTAAGATAATGTGCCAAGAAGAAGGCTGTTTAAGCAAGTAATCCAAAATGATCTAGAATTTCTGTTCATGCCTGTCTTTTCACTGCCTGATCAGAGCTACAAGATATATGATTCTGTAAAAGAGGGTGTTGTATCACTTTAAAAAAACTCAGGTTTACAAAGGGTTTTCCAGCCTAGTTACCCCATTGCATTTTGCTTCCTCTCTGCTGCTGACTTCCACTCTTGACCAAGGTGACATGCCAGAGACAAGTTCATATGGGGCTCAGTCTTACGCAGATAGTCACACACTCATCTCCATCATCCCTCGCCTCTAATGTAGGCACCATCGATCAGCCAGCAGAGGTTATTTATTGCATCAGTTATGAGGAATCCCCTCGGGCATCTAACCCTGACAGATGAGCCAATCATCGTCTGTTTAGCAGAGCTGAGATTCAAACTTACAAGTTCGAAATGTCAGCTCTGGTGTGCTAGCTAGTGTTTTTATATTATAATGACACATTTTTCACACAGAAAATCCAAACCAGTCACAAACAATTCTTATAACTTTATGTTTGAGAAAACATACAGTGCAGTTTTATAGACTACCAGGACTTAAATAAGTGGATGAACACAACAAGAAATAGCCACCCTCTTTCATTTCATTCAATATCTCTTATAGTACAACATAGATTTTACAGTGATTAACAAGTCAAATTAATATTTGGGTACAATCATTTCTGAAAAGCACTCACTTAATTAAACAACAAATACAAAAACATTAATAAGTAAAAAAAAAAAGGTGTCTTAAGTTCTTAAACTGAGCGAGTGGGTGCAGCACAGACCGTTCATTATAGTAGTTAATTGCTTTAATAACACAAGATCTGTTAAACCCTGCTGGATAATACATGCATACTGAGACTGCCAGCTGTGTACTGGGTACTGCCAACATTGATGAAGCTGCTCTGTATCATTCTGTGCTTGAGTGGGATGTGTCTGAGCATTTGATAAAATGAGATGATGGGGAAAAAAGTGAGTGAGAGAGAGACAGAGAGAGCGAGAGATGTAGATAGAACAGCAGTGTTCTATGCAAATGGCTTATTAAAATTAGCACCCTCCACTTTGTGCATGTTTATCATCTGGACAAGAGGCAAGTGTGAGTCTCTTGATTTATACAGTAAAATTCTGGTGACAGATTGACAGGAGGCATAAAGTGAAATGTATCCTGCACTTACTATAATGGCTAGGTGAGTTTAAAGTGCAAGACTAAAAGACTAAAAAGCACATGAGTGTGCAAACTGGACATTCTGAAAAGCAGTATTAGCCCTCCATAAAAATCCATTAACCTTGAATTCTGATGACAAGCCTCTAGTTGTTCACGCACCATTACAAGAAAACCTAGCACCATTATTATGAATTCCTTTTGATTGTTGAATGTAAATCTGTACATACGCCTCCATGTCTGGCTGTTAGTTTATAGCTTTGTATTCATTATTATAAAGTATCTGCCTTTTACCTGATTTTTTTCTAATTTTGCTATTTTGTCACATTTAAATGGTTCAGATCTTCCTACTAATTTTAATAATAAAAAAGACAACATGAGCAAACACCAAATGCAACTTACTGATCATTCAATTTATTGACAATAAAGCTTTGTTCAAAACCTATATCACCTATAAGTAATTGCCCCCTAAACCTAATAACTGCAATAAAATATTTGCCCGGGACCATCACACACTAGATATAACAGGACCTATATATTTTTTAAAACGTTCCACCTTTGACTCATAATGCCACAGAGTATTGCCACAAACAGCTTGGGACAGAAAGGGGGTAAGTTATCTAGATGTTTGTTCACAAATGCAAGATGAGTCTTTGTGTACTTTTTGGTCAGCAGTGGTTTGCGACTTGCAACAGTTTGATCAATGCCATGTCTTTCTTATTGTGGATTCATATACACTGGCCCTAACTACAGCAAGTGAGGCCTGCAGTTCTTTATGTTCATCTGGGTTCTTTTCTGAGCCTCAGTACTTGGTGGAACATCCATTTGCCTTGATAATCTCTAAAAATGACATCTCTCTTCTGACATCTCTCTTGTGAATCTCTTGCAAAAGCAGAAAAAGATCCCCTTATCATCATGTATTCTTTTGCTTATAAGCTTTGACTTTCCTGAGTCAGATAAACCGCTGATCCATATGGCCAAACTTCCAGTTTTGACTAATCACTCTGCAAGCCTATTCTGGCGTATTCCAGTCTACCCTTTTTTTGTGCTTCCTGGTCAACAGCGGCTTGCATTGTGGAATCTAACCATGAAGTCCTTGGTTGTTGAGTGATTCCTTGGTTGCTGAGTGGTTGCCACTGACATATTTTTATTATGCCATCCAAGACTTTTAACACAGAGGTTTTTCTAGCTTCCTCACTGAGATTGCTAACACATCTGGATAAAATGTTGTGCTTCCTCCAGTGGCCAGGCAGATTTGCTGCCACACCAAGTTTGGAACTTCCAGACAATACTCCCAAATGAAGTCTCAAGAAATGTTCAAGGTCTTGTCCTTTAGGTGTGATCTCCTCTTTCAGCATTTGTGACAGCTCCTTAGTTTTTACCATGGTTGCAACACACCTCGAACACAACGCTAGGTGGTGTTTATATTACAGATGAAGTGGTTCAATCATGCTGTAACCCAACTTTAGGACATACAGAAGAGCAGTAGGTTTTAAGAACAGTAGTATTATGTAGGGGCTTAATAATTATGACATGGCAGTATTACCAAAATATCCTGCTGCTTTGAAATAATATATCATCCATTTTTGTTTGTTAATTATCTACATATCTATATTTATCTATAGGGTCGTACATTTAAAAAATATCACTCTATCACTTATTTTCTTCAGGGGGTTGAAAATGTCTGAATGCAACAATCATGTAAATCCACTGGGACCAAAGGAAGGTACTGGCATATAACATTTACTTTTAAGTAACCTGTAGTATTTTAAAAAAAATCTTTTTTCTTCCTAGAAACAATCTAGTTGTTTCCAATTCTCTATCGTAGTCCCTCTAAAAATAGGCATCACCTGTGTACCAGCCAGGGAGAGCCACAGACTGGTGCAGAAGCAGGCTTCCACACAAACACATGCCACATGTGGAGAGACAAGCAATGCTCTATGTGAATTCCCTAACCACATATGTAGGTGCCTCGACCAGTCCCGGGTATTTGGGCTAATCGGTAGAGCTTTGGGCTATCAATTGAAAGGTTGAGAGTTCAAGTCCCAGCTCTGCCATGTAGCCACTGTTGGGCCCTCTCAGCTCCAGGGGCGCCGTACAATGGCTGACAAGCTGGCATATGCAAAGAAAAAAATTCATTGTACTGTACATGTGTATATGTATATATGACAAATAAAGGCATTCTATAGTATCACATATTGCAGGGACAGTGAGGAGAAACCTCATCTGACAATCGAATCGAGTTACATCAGACACAAGTACCAAGTGGTCAGGTGTCCAAGTACTTTTGGCCATATAGTGAATATATATTGGACATCCTGTTTAATAAACAAATGGTATTAAACATTGATCTTTTTAGCTAAAATAGGCTTCTCACAACACTCTGAAGTGTGTCTGTGGAATGTATGCCCATTCAGTCAAAAGAGCATTTGTTTCGCTGGGCACTGATGTTGGTCAAGAAAGCCTCAATTAATATTCCAGTTCATTCTAAAGCTGTTCAGTGGAGCTGAGGTCAGGGCTCTTGTTCAGGCCACTGAAGTTTTTCTCTATGTCTTTTTAGAACGTGCTTCCAGTCATGCTGCAACAGGAAAGGGCCTTCCCTAAACTGTTGCTGCAAAGTTGGAAGCATATATTTTTCTTTATATAATTAATTGATTACACCTGTTAGCAATTGTTGTGGCTGAAACACGTGGATTCGATCAGAATGGATGTCTCAATAGTTTTGTTCATATAGTGTATACAAACCCCATTTCCAGAAAAGTTGGGACGTTTTAAGTAAATAAAGAATCTGTGATTTGTTAATTCTCTTGAATTTTTGTTTAACTGATCAAAGTAGTAAGAAAGGTTTTCTAATGTTTTATTAAATATAAACACACTCCAAAAAAGTTGGGCCCGAGGTGTGTTTAGCCCATGTGTTCCATCAGCTTTCCTATTACTAAGACTTTTTTAATGCTTTGGGAACTGAGGACACTAATTATTGCAGTTTTACAAGCAGAATTTTTGTCAATTCTTGCTTGATTCGAGACTTCAGCTGCTCAACAGTCCATGGTTGTCATCGTCTGATCCTCCTCTTCATGCTGCACCAAAGACTAAATTACTTGCAATCTTGCATTAAGAATTCTTCTTTTTAAACTGATTGGCAATTCTCTGCTGATGTTTGGCACAAAGTGGTGAGCAGAGACCCATCATTGCTTGAAAAGACTGATCCTTTGGTGGATCCTCCTTTTATACCCAATCATGAATTCTTCACCTGTTACCAATTCAGCTGCTTATTGAAGAACACTGTAACCTTTTCACTGTTTTATTTTACCTCCAGCTTTTTGGAGTGTGTTGCAGGCATCAAATTCTAGTGTTTAAATTTTACAAAATACAATGAAGTTGATCAGTGAAAACACTGGATTTTTTTTTCCACTTTTGTCAGATAAATAAAGATTCTAAAGAATTAACAAATCACAGAGTCTAATTTTTATTGTGCTTTACGAAACATCCCAACATTTTTGGAAGTCGGTTTTGATAACACTTTGGGAGTTATAGTTTCCCTTTCATTGGTGTGTAAGGACAAACTAATAAGTTTGAAATGCTAGCTTAAGAAAGCTAATTTTTGCTGTGATCTGATCAAATCTATAATGATCCAAACAATTAAAAGCTGTAATACACCAACGTTTGGGTGTATTTCTTTACACAGCTACTGTCTTGTTTCATCACAGACATATACATGGTTTATTGTGTTGTGGGGCAGGAATTAACTGCATTAGGAGTATATACTATGCATTTTACAGATAAGGCTTGCTTATGTTCATTGTAAAGCATATGTTTATACATATGTTTAATATGCTTTCTTAATTTATTTAGAATTATTATTTACTCAGTTGATCCTGCGTAATATATTAACAGTACTTAAGTATATTTGCACCAAATATTTTTTTATACTTACTAAGATCATTTTTTGCACCCTTCACCCTTCATCAGCAAACTGTTCATAAAACAAACTACACTGGTGCCTCTAGCCATGGATGGCTACAGTATTCAAAAGGGCCTTAAAATTATGACATCAGAGCAAATGCATTGTTGTAAACAGTTACTCCAGTTATTTCAGTGATATTATGGAGATTTACACTTTTTCTGTGCATGCTTCATTTAAGAATGCATTAAAATAAGTTTTAGCCTTTTCCCAGAACTAAGAGTACTAAAATTAAAATACAATAAATGCTAACCAAGCAAGCCATACTATCTAAAAACTAAATTCAACCAAAAAGACACACATTAAAAAAGACAAAAACATAAACTACAACTTCATTGATATATACCTACATATATGTCTTCTTCTTTCACTGAACAGCTGTATAGATTCACACTGCATCATGAACATCATAGAATCTTATATTGTGATTTTTACATTATAAGCCCTTAAGTAGCATAACTGAAACCTTTATTAACAAAAGTTTACAAATCAACGTTTTAAATGTTATATCAACAACACGCACCCTATTAATCCATCTAGAACACATAAGGTAACAAAGGTGCTACCTACTCCCCACAGTATGTACGTAATTGTTGCTCTGATTTAAATAAATACTCAATATACAATCTTGTCTCACATTTATTCATAATTGACATAACTAAAAAGTGTTTCAACATTTTGAAACAGCTTTCCATTTGTAAGAAATATATTGTTATACTGCAGGTTTTAGGTCTAGGAAATCACATGGAATACTAAGGGGGATAAATTAAATAGGTTTGGGTTTATGTCATGAATTAATATTTAATGTAACAAAGATAAAATATAATCATATAGACACACTTACAGGGCATTACATACATAGTTTACTTAAAACTCATACACTTTCCTCTTTGAATATATAAGCCCATATATATCATACACATAGAAAATTGATGTACTTACTGAAAATACTCTGGTTTTTCTTTATCAAATTTAGATGGCGGCAGTACTATCTCAAGGCCACACTTGTATTATGAAAAAATTATATTAGGATTAAAGGTGCATTATGCTGGATTTTTTACACTAAACCTAATTAACCTTTAACATCTTTAAAAATCATTGAAAAATTTTCAGAAATCATTGCAAATGTTTTGCCTCTGTGTTTTCTGTATAAATATTGTATTAATTCTACGAACACTAATTTACATTATTACAAAAACCACAGACTAACTAATAAACAAACCAGTTTAAACTTCAACACACAATTTATAATTATTAATTATGGCCATCTCTGAAAATACTACAAAAATATTCCTACATAGTGCACCTTTAAAGGCAGATTGTCATTTACTGATTTTATGTCCAAACATGTAAACATACATGCCTGATCTGGTTACTGTATAACATCCTAAATTACTAGAATGGCATTTTTAACTGGCAAGACTGAACAAAATGATGGGTTTTAAGACCTAGGCTTCTGGAAGCATGGACTTAAAAGTTCTACTTGATTAGCTCTTAACTGTAAACTACTGATATCTCAGATTCCTCACGACATGTATGGCATTCATGCCAGTCCTGGTATATTTAGTTAAGCATAACCACATACTAAACATATTCTGCATGATGGAGATGGCTCTCAGGATAATTCATTTAAAAACTCTGGTGCACATGGCTTAATAATCAAATGATTTCAACAGCAGCCCTGAATCACAAAACTACTTTAGACATATCATTCTTACCCTTTTAAGTGGTTCTTTTATGTTAGCTTGTTGATAAAGGGGTTAATGTAGTGATTTTGCTGTGACAGAATTGTATACAGTGTTCAAAATGCCAGATGTGAAAAGCTAAAAAATTGCTTGTTTAGTAAGAACTTTAATTATATTTTCTAAAATTCATCAGGCTCCTGAGCTCTCCAACAGCTGTTTAAGTGCTCGCTCAATGTTCATCCGATGCCCCACCCGTGTCACCCCCAATTCAGCTAGGTCGTCCTTGGTAAGAGCAGATAGATGTGCTCCTTCGATCTCGTGCTCCAAAAAGCGGGCACGATGCTCCCCTAGTCCCACACTCTCTAACCACTCCCCCACGTCGTACTTGCTCCAAAGTGCAAGAGGGCGCTGTCTAAAAGGCCGCAGGGCCAAAAGTGGAGCACCCAGGACCGGTGAGGGGCAAGGGGAAGCACAGGGCGATGGGGAGGGAGAACGGCTCCGGGCGCGAGCACTGGCACTTCGCATAACAAAGCGCACTTCCTTGGGCTCCTGTGGGAGGCTTAGGCTGGAGGACTTGAGGATGGTGTGGTGGTGATGGTGGTGATGATGGGGACCAAAAGTCCGCATGGGCCCAAGCGGTTCACTTCGCTCAGAGGTGGCCCCGGGGCTGGGTGTCCTGCGGGCCACTGGATAGCGGCTGCCTGGACGTATGGTAAAAGTGGTGCCATAGTTCCTCTGGGAGATGGTGTGAAGCTCACCAAGGCTGCTAAAGAGTCTAGCAGGCGGAAACATGAGTGTAAGAAGACAAGTTAGACAATGAAAATAAACTTTTAAAGTTGCTCTCAAAGCAGGAAAAGTTATTATGTTTCACATTAGTACTGTGCAAATGGCATTCAGTTAGTACTGTAAGCAGAATTGTTAGTATGCAGTTGTATCTATAGTTCTACATTAGGCAGAAGGTTAAGCACACCTTAGTGTTTTATAGATTTGTTACACCTGGTTCTGCACATAAAATTTCATGGAAACGACAGTTGATTATTTATCACAAAGCACTTTAACCCTTTGATGCACAACCTGGGTCAAAAGTGACCCAACTGAGTTTTTATTTTCTATATCTTTGCAATAAATTAATTTAGTCATTTAAACTTCCATGAATTTTTCAATTAACTTGTTTTTGATCATCACAAATCCTTATTTCAGTTTTATATTTTTTGCTTTTTTAATAAAAATCATTTTTGTATCACCTTAACTGCCTCCGCCATGCACCTCCCCCTATAGCCAGTTAAGGTTGAGTAATTTATGCTAGTTAAGGTTAATCAAGGTGTCGGGAGTAAGTCAGCTTTCAATTTTGTGCGAACTTAGTACAGCATGGCTGCTAAACGCGCAAAAGTGATGCACCTGAGTCATTCGATTCAACAATACTGGACAGATGAGACAAAGCACCAAAGCTCATTTAAGCATGATGCTGACAAAATGGAATCAATCAAATGAGCAATTTCAAGGTACAAGAAACAGATGAGTGTTCTTCAGAATTTATGCCATGGTAAAAGTTCACCTCATATACACCACAGATGGATCATCTTTGCAGAGAAAGTCAGGGACAAGGATCACACTGACATGTAAGTTTAATTAATTGATTAATTGGTTTATGTCACATACATAACAACAGTTTGTGTTACATGACTGATGAATTCCATGGCACAGAGTACAAAAAAAGTTGCCGACCCCTGCTTTAGTCAATACTTTGTAGATTCCCCTTTTGCAGCAATCACAGCTGCAAGTCTTCTTAGAAACATCTCTACAAGCTTTGCACAAGTGAATTTTAACAGTTTATCTCATTGTTCATGTCAAATTCTCTAAAGCTTCATCAGATTGAATGGCGAGCATCTGTAAACTGCCATCTTCAGGTCTTTCCACAGATGTGGCTGTAAGACTAGATATTGGCTGGGCAACTCAAGAACATTCAGAGACTTGCCTCAAAGCCACTCCAGTGTTGTTTTGGCTATTAAAGACTGATGCCTTTTACTCAACACTGGCTTCTGTCCTGGCCTGAATTGTGAAGTGCTGCAGAGATGAATGTCTATCCAACGGTTTTTCCCATCTCTGCACAGGACTTTCGGAGTTCTTTTACAGTGACCATTTTAATCTCCCTCAAGGCCCTTCATGCCTGGATGCACAATTTCACCAGACAGACAACTCTAGTAAGGTTTAAGATTGTATCATGCTTTTCCCATTTTAAAAATATTGAGGCCACTGTGGTTTTGGGAACGCCTTTGATATCTTATATCTTGCCCTAATCTATGCCACAATTTGATCATGGGCAATTCTCAGAACTTCACAGCTTGGTTTTTGTCGTGACAATGCAGTGTAAACTGTGAGCTCTAGACTTGGGTATGTGCATTTCCAGACTACGTCCAATCAATTTAAATAGCATCAGATGGACTGAACACAAGATGGAGTGCCACAGTAATGCGTCTGAATACTTGTTGCAAATAAAATTTCAGGTTTTGATTTTTAATTTATTTTTAAAAAATTTTTTCACTTAATCATTATGAGTAAATAAATAAAGACTGATTAGTAGAAATGACACTTATTAATATTTTAAATCAAATACACAAAACAATCTCTATTTATTTCCTCGGCTGCTCCCAATAGGGGTCACTGGCGGATAGTGATCCGCATTATTGATTGGGCACAGTCTTTATGCCGGATGCCCCTCCTGACACAATCCTGACACACTATTTATCTGGGCTTGGGACCGGCAATACAATGCACTAGTTTATGCATCCTAGCGGCTAGGTACCTATGGGACAATTCAGTGTCTCCAATTAGCCTGGCTGCATGTTTTTGGACTGTGGGAGAAAACCGGAGCACCCTGAGGAAACCCACGCAGACACAGGGAGAACATGCAAACTCCGCACAGAAAGGACCCGGACCTTCTTGCTGTGAGGCGACAGTGCTACCCACTAGCCACCGTGCCGCCCCAAATCCACAAAACAATAAAGTGTACAAAATGTCAAAGGATCTGAATACTTTCTAAATACATTGTATCCATTGTATGTATTTTAATGACAATGACTATAACTATATTTATACATATAAATAAATTGATACAGATCTCTGTTTTGAGGCACTCTGTTTTGAGTACATTGCTGCATTGCATCCAGGATTTCTGAAATAGGATCTGAACCTACTGTGTCTCTTGCAGTCTCTAATGCAGTTCATGAATGTGCATTATTGGATGAAGTTTTACAGTAAATACATTTGGGTTAGGTAATTAATGTCTGAGGAACATAATTTCACTTTTTTACCAGGAGATGACCTCAGACCAATAAAGAATCAGGTTAATGCCTAGCTGGTAAAGCAGTAGAATCGCATGTCAAATATAAAAATCTGCAGAATTTTGCACCAAAGTTAGATTAAGAAAGCGGAGGACAAACTGTTATAACTAGAATGTGTAATAAAGCTTAAGCAGAAGAGCCCACAGGAACAGGCTGCAGCTATGCAGTACATATCGATTGCAACAAGGTTAGATAAATTAGTTCAGTTATGTCCTTAATATTTTATTAGGAGTGGTGCTGGGATTTTAGGAGTTTTAGTGAATAAGGTATTTTACCCAGAGAGCTAAAAACCTACGATTTACTTTCTTCTCCATTCTCCTCACATCTGCAAGGATATATAGAATGTGTTATGCACTCAAACAAGGTGTGTAAATGAAAACCATGTGACAAAGATTTACACTAACAGCTGTGAACAGTGCCTGTGTGTGTTACTTAAAGGTTTGTTGCAGTGTGCATGCAGGTCAAGTAGTTGTGTGACTCACATGAGTTTCTTACCTTGCGCCGCCCACTGGTGATCTTCTGCCAGGGTCAAGCGCTCCCATGGGTGGCTCCTCCCCTAGAGAATGTGTGTCTTTACTCAGTAACTCTGCCCCCATGGCTGCGGGCCTACTATCATCAGCAATGCCCACTTGAGCCCTGGGCTCCTCCCCCCAGAGTTTGGAGCGTCTTTGGAACAGGTAACGAGGGCGGACAGGGCCTGTGCTCGGTGGGTGTGGAAGCAGCTCACTGTCTGAAGACTGTTTAAGCAGTGGGTCCCTGAGATGGGCGGGGCGGCTGCGGCCCACCCCACAACGTGGCTTGCCACCATGGGCAGAGTCTGTGCTTTCTGATGACAAAGTCGACATGCTAGAGACTGTAGAAACAGTACTAGTGGTCTCCATGTGGGGGTCCTCAACACCAGAGTCTGCAGTAGAATCACTTGTTTTACCAGAGGAGGTCTTAGCTATAGAAGGCCGTGATGCACCAGGAGAAATGGTGAGAGTGACTTTGGCCATTTCCTTATTGAGAAGGCCATTAGCAAAAGGTTGAGGGGGTGGGACGATGCCAATCTTCCGGAGCTCTTCTCTGGTTTCTTCATCACTGGATGTAAGTAGTGCTGGGGGTAGTGTGACTGTGTAGGGCTCTGCTTCCTCCTCTGAGCTCATGGTCATACTTCGTCCTGCAAGGTTTGAGAGTGTTGGGGCAGGTGAGGGCATGGAAGGTGGAACCACTGGTTGGTTGTGGTGTGTGTCCATCAGGGAGGGTTGAACAATCTGCACAGTTGGTGACACCAGTGTTTCCTCTAAACTTCGTGATGACACAGGGCTTCCATTTGTTACCTGACTTGCTATTTCTGCAGTAATGCTGACAGGCTCATCCCTCCAGGAATCAGAGGCTGGGGCATTAATAGCAGCAGGAGGTGTCACTCCACCTTCAGTTTCCGGTCTTTCTACTGCTCTGCCCTGAGTGGGTGATGGTGACGGAGTTGGTGTGGGTGTGGGAGTAGTACGGCCACTAAGGGCACGTTCTCGTGCAGCCAGTGCAAGTGCTAAAGGGGATGAGGGGTCAAGAGGTCGCCCTGTTAATGGATGTATAAAAGTAGTGCCCCCTGGTGGCAAACCTGGGGAAAGCATAGGTGCTGGTGGAGGCAGCTCAGCCAGCTCATCTACTGAGTGTGACTGAGACAGTAAGGGGGTAGTTTGAGGCTCTGTAGTGCTTCCCTCTACTGAGAGAAACACACTAGTTCTGCGACGGGCCCCAGGCGGTGTAATCCTGGCTCTTTCGGAGAGCACCTGCTGCTGAAATTGCTCTGCTCTGCTGCTGTGTGGTATGCGAGCCCCTCCTAAAGGTGAAGGATCCCTACTAGATCCAGCTTGTGTAGAAGTACCCTCCTCTACCTGGCCTTGCTTGACCAGTGGACTCTTCCTGCGTTGGGGTTTGGCAGGGGTATAGACTGCACTGAAACGGCCCACATTGGCGTATGGGTTTTCTACAGGGTGGCCTCTTCTACGACCTCGCTCAGGAGGAGCTGCCCCAGAGGTAGGTGTTGCTGGTCTGGGAATGGGGGCAGGCTCTACTGGCAGGTGAGCAGTGTCCTGAAGAATAATCATAGAGCGAGCTTTCCTCTGCCGGTCTGTTGTGACAGGACCGTGAAGCTTGGGCTCTGCCCCTGGACGGAAGCTTGAACGGGTCTGATTGGCAGCACGTGTTGGCGGTGGAGGAGGAAGAAAAGATGGAGGAGGACCAGAGTCCAGAAAGTATGGTGTTGGAGGGGGAGGAGGTGCAGTTTGTGGAGGAGGAGGAATGCTGTCTTGTCGGAAGCTGTCAGTCATCGAGGAGCTTCTTGGAAACCGGTGCTCCCCAATTAAAGCAGAGATTCTTTCATCTTCTGGGGTACCTGCACATTCATTTATTAAATGTGAATTTAACTACACCATATCTGACAACAGTTTATTTAGACACATTTTACATGCTTAATGTTGGGGAACCATTGGGATTAAAAAGCCAAAATCTTCTCATCAGAATCTCATTCAAATTGATACTTTTGCAGCTCAGGTGGCACAGCGGTAAAATACACTAACACACCAGAGCTGGGATTTCAAATACATCGTTTCGAATCTCAGCTCTGCCATCGGGCTGAGCTTGGCGGCTATATGAACAACATTTGGCTGTTATTCATCCAGGTAGAGAGCCAGATAGAGACCTCATAACTGATGCAATTACGACCTCTGATTCATGGAATCTGCAAAGAGTAGAGGAATAATGCTGATCAGGGTGTGGCTCTCCGTGCACAAGGCTGATCGGCATATGAACTCGCCTTGTGCAGGTGAAAAGAAGCAGCTACTGCACACGTGTCAGAGGGGGCGTGTGTCAGTTCGCTCTCCTCATTCGGGGCGGGGTCAGCACGAGTAGAGAAGAAGCATAATGCATTTGGGTAAAAATTGGACATGCTAAAATGGGGGATCCCTGATTGCAGTCGAGGTGGGTATATTGCCGCTCACGCCTCCTCCAACTCACGCGCAGCCCTTAGCGGAACCCTTTTCACCTATGCATTCTGCACAGGCGCCTCTCTATCTGCTAATCAGGGTCCTTACACAGTGTTTTGAAGACCCCACCCACATGGTCCACTCATCCCACCCTAGCAGTAATGTGTCTGCTGCAGGCACTGCCAATTATGCCCACTAGATGGCGCCCAGCCGACCGGTGTCAACTCGAGTTTCGAACCGAGGAGTTCAGAATCTCGGCACTGGTGTGCTAGCGGAATATCCCAAGTTTTAGACCTTTAATCCCAATGGTACCTGCTCTAAGTGCCTACATTGTGTGATTGTGTGAATTTTTTTACCAAATGATTTGGTTCTGGTCATCCCGTGCAGGTGCATGTGACTTTTTTCCACACCAAGAGATACTCCAGCTGACACTGGCAAACCTTGCCTCTCCAACAAAGACTAGTGTCAATAGAATAAAAATAGTAGTATGTTTTACTGGCTAAGTAAATTATTAAACATTTCTAAGCCATTTCTACATCTTTACACTAAATACTAATATCAGAAACTATTAATATCTATGAATAGGCAATGAATATGTGATGGAAATGCCTCTATATACTTCAGTCATTAAATTAAGATAAACATCTACAATTCTGGCTCTGTTTCAAACAACATACACCTGTTCTAAAAAGTTAAATTAGTTAAATTAGATCTTTATTATCATTATTGCGCAACACTTTGGTCATTAAGCACATTGCTAGCTAAAGATTATTTATTCATTTTACTACCCCCACTTTATACTGGTCATGGCTGCAGTGGGTCCGGTTTTCTTAGAATCACTGGGCGCAATGCAGTAACACACCCCAGACAGGATGCCAATCCATCAGGTGGCCTTAGCCACCCCCCTCCTTCCTGAAATAGCCAATCATGTCTGTATGTAGATGGCTGACTGTTTACAAATGCAATTTTTCTACAGAAGGTACATCTTTACATTTTTAAAAATGTGTTTGAACCAAACATTTCAGAAAGAAATGTGTAAAATTTTTATTGACATCCGAAATCAGGCTGGCCGGGCATCTACACAGAGATGATGGGCTGAGGAAAGATGGCTGAAACCCTGCTATGGATTAAGACCTTATCCATGTCCACAAAGTTGAATCAGTTCATCTGGACACAAGTTTGTTGTAGAGATACGTTTCGTCACTCAATCCGAATGACTTCTTCAGTCTCAGACTGAGTGCCTTCGAATGACTTCTTCAGACTGAAGAAGTCATTCGGATTGAGTGATGAAACGTATCTCTACAACAAACTTGTGTCCAGATGAACTGATTCAACTTTGTGGATTTGTGTACCTGGATTATTGAGCATGCATCAACAGACCTTATCCATGGTTTTCTTAAATTTACGAATGTTTCCCGAAACCCTTCGTAACTAACGTAGTACTTAAAATCGTTCGTAAATTACGAGTAGTCAAACCCATTCGTAACTCACTAAGTACTTCTTAACTTGAACTTTGTGTGAAAATTCAGCCAATTTTCCTTTAAAAAGCTCACAGATGCACTGGTACTATTACACCGCAACATCACCTTTATAAAAAATATTAACTATCATGAAAAAAAAACATTCATCATGGATTAAGACCTTATCCATGGTTTTCCTGCTCTCTGCTCAGTGTTTTCCACTAGAACCGGACCTTCTGTGACCCTGACCAAAAGAAAATAAATAGTAAAGTTAAATGTATGTGGGTGCAGGCATTTTACACTGATCTCAGCTTGTGTGATACGTCGACTGGTTGGTCTCTGTTTCACTGTGGCTGCTCTGGAGTCTACGTCTGTAGGCCGTTGTCTCATCACCACTACAGGCTCTTTAGGTGAACTCAGCATCTCATCCAGTTTTTCTGTAAGGCATAAATATTAACACATACTAAGACCCTAAGTATAAAAAAACATATTTTACTATTTATATACATTGTATTCATGTTTAATGAAAAACATCCATGTGTACTGTGGTTACACTATTCACAATCCACAACAAGACACACAATTAAAATGACAATTAAAATTCTTCATGCTAAATAAGAAGTAACACAGACACATAGAACCATCTAATTTTGTCTAATCTTACCTCCCCTCCTTCTCCTTGATGCTTGTGGATAAGAAGCAGTAATCATTATACCATATGTTGTTTTTGTAATTGGTTGTTGGTCTACTAAACATAGCCAGTTTTAAGCTGGTAATTTATAAGGTAAAATAATTAAACCTGCAACTTAACATTTAATTTAAGTAGTCATTTATTATGCACACATTATTGTTTGATACTGCAACAAAATATGCAGTGCTTTGTACAGAATTTTTTAACAATCTACTATTGAATCTGTATGTGTATATAATTCCCCCATGCTGTTTGGTTAATGCACTCATTTTGTCTTTATTATTTTATGTGTGGTTAATTTTAAAAGTGATTTTGAAGAAACAAAGCAGATACAAATGCCACAGCCGCACGGTGGCTAAGTGGGTAGCACTGTTGCCTCACAGCAAGAAGGTCCTTGGTTCAATCCCCAGGTGAAGCAGTCCGGGTCCTCTCTGTGTGGAGTTTGCTTGTTCTCCCCGTGTCTGTGTGGGTTTCTTCCGGGAGCTCCGGTTTCCTCCCACAGTCAAAAGACATGCAAGTGAGGTGAATTGGCGACACTAAATTGTCCATGACTGTGTTCGATATAACCTTGTGAACTAATTAACCTTGTGTAGTGAGTGACTACCGTGTCTGTCATGAATGTAACCAAAGTGTAAAACATGACATTAAAATCCTAATAAACAAACAAATGCCACTGCTGTGAAAATGCAGAGTTTTTTTTTTAAGACAATCAAATGATATAATTAGTCTGTTATGAATAATATAGATAATATTAGTTATTAAAGCATGTGTGTGTGCTGTTTTAAACTAACCTGGGCTGCACCCTGTGTGTGCAAGTGTAAGTCAAGGCTCTTAATATCTGCCCAGTTAATAAAATATTGGCTGATATTGATTAATGGGTGGTTTATTTCTTTGTCACATACACACAGTTTAAATCAAAAAGGAGTAAAGCAGATTTTTGTCCTTGGGTTTTAAACAGGATTTAACAGCTTATCACTGTTTAAAATACTGTGATCCAGTAAATTATCACAATACTATTTTGAAATCTGTCATAGTAGTGCTTTAAAAAAATGCTGATTTATATTACAGTAAACTGTATTATGGCAATTCTTACTTCTTCAATCATACATATATCTTAACACGAAGAAACTACTACAGAAAATTATTACAGATTGCAGATTATTACAGTAATTTGTCACTTTGGCAGTATCTGCTAGGCTTGCGCTCTCACTATGTAAGGTGATTTGTTTAAATTGGCTTCTGAAAGTGAAGCCTAGGAGAGAGTTTTACTTTGAAGCTGATACACTAATAGGTACCAAAAAGTGTTTTTACTTCATGTCCTGCATTATGAGAACATAGCAAAATGAGTGTGTTTGTGTGTTTTACCCATCTCTTCCAGCTCTGCCGTCATGCTTTTAGAGCGCAGTGTGAGACTGGTACTGGGGTCTCTCTTGGGAGGTGGAGGAGCTAAATGGCCAACAGGCAGACCAAAAAGAAATACATAGTTTAGGAGCATATACTGGAATTAAATGTCATACATATAGTAGAATGTAAATGTACATTTAAAAGTCTGTTGGTTGAACAATTGACAATTATGAGATTAACACCATAACTTGAAATATTAAATGAATGCGTTTTGACCTGCCAATCACAATCATCAGATGAATCTACAACGGAATGAAGACTTATCAGAATTCTAAAAAGTTATGTACTGTAACTGTAAACTTTTATAAAACCTTGTGTTTAAAACCCTTATTTGTCAGCAATCCATTTACCAAAATTAACTAAACAATAACAATTTAAATAAAATAATAAACATACAAAACCAAAGTAACTAAAAGTAAATTAAAATTTAAATAAAAAATTATGCAAAAACTAATTACAAAATACAAAATTAGAATAGGTATCTAGGATGCTCGGATGGCACAGTGGTCTAATATGCTAGCCCACCACTGCTGAGATTGGAGTCTGATTCACAGCTGTGCTATTGAACAGCGAGCACCTACACAGAAATGATTGTCATTAGAGATAGTCAAAGGGAATCCTCATTATTGCTGTAACTGCAGCCTCTGCTGGCTGCACCTGCATAGAGATAATGAATGATAGAGTGGAGTGAGTGACTCTCCATATATTATACTGCCTTCTGTGTAAACCCTACTCAGGCAATTAAATAACAGGGATTTGCAACTGCACATGTGTCGGAAGGGGCTTGTTTGAGGTATGGGCCTCCTCTCTCAGGGCAGGAGTCCACAGCAGTGGAGAAGGGACAAAACTGGATAGTTACATTTACATTTTCGGCATTGAGCAGACGTTTTTTATCCAAAGCAACTTACAGTACAGTGACAGTATACTGTCTAAGCAATTAAGGGTTAAGGGCCTTGCTCAGGGGCCCAACAGTGGCAACCTGCCAGTGGTGGGGCTTGAACCAGCGACCTTTTGATTACTAGTCCAGTACCTTAACCACTAGGCTACAACTGCCCCAACTTCAACTACAATAATTGGATATGACTAGACTGGGAGAAGAAGACATAAAACAATAGGTATCTGTATAAGTACCTTTTTTGCGAACAACATCTCCAGTGTCTGGTTTTCGTGTAACTGACACCACTTTCATAAGAAGACGACTTCCTCCCTGACGAATCAGGGAAACCACCTGCCTATGGCCCACTTTCACCACACTGACCCCATTTACCTGAGAAAGTGACCAAAAATTACATTTACACACACACAATATGATTGATTGTTAAAGTAAAAATTTTATTTACACTTATATGACAAATAAATGTCTGCTCCTAAACAGCAGCTTAATGCTTGACTGAAGTTTGTTGCTGATCACATAAAAAGTAAAAGCAGGAACAGGGGCATTTCAATTTGGGTTTTCTTTTTGACCTTTGGCAAGAGACCTTTTGCTGTTTTTCATTCATTCATTATCTGTTTTACCATCGCTTTATCCGGGTCAGGGTCGCAGTGAGTCTAATTCATAAGATGAAAAGCAGGAAACATTCTGGACAGGTCACCAGTCCATCACAGGGCACACACACACACATGCTCACATTTAAGGCAATTTTTATGTCTTTGGACTTGTGGGAGGAAACCAGAACACCTGGAGAAAACCCACATGGAAACAGGGAGAACATGCAAACTCCACACAGAAAGGACCCTTAACGGGAAGCGAATCCAGGCCCTTCTAGCCTACCCACTGCGCCACCATGCCGCCCTGACTGCTGTTTTTTTCATACTTTAAACTGGCTACATAAGCACAGTAATGTCACAAACACAATCACTAACAAAGAAAAAACTCTTTACCACAAGAAAGGTGTATTTTAAGGAATTAAGGAATATATTTGGGTGCTACCCTCAGTGTGAAAGGCAGGTAACACCCTGGACAGGTCGCCAGTCCATCCATCCACACACACACACACACACGCACACACACGCGCACACACACACACACACCTTGGGCAATGTTGTATCTCTAATTAACCTGACTGCATGTCTTTGGACTGTGGGAGAAAACCAGAGCACCCGGAGGAAACCCACATAGACATGGGAAGAACCTGGATCACTCCACCTGGGAATCGAACCCAGAACTTTCATGCCGAGAGGCGACAAAGCTACCCACTGAGCCACTGTTTCACCCTTCAAAAAACCTCAAATTCATATATGTTTTTCTTTTTTATTTAAGACGTGTTCTGATAATTCAGTCACAGAAAAAGAACAGTTGAAGAAATGAAAATGTAAAGACTGCCATGGCGTACAAGTCCCCATACAGGTGTATGTAAAGTTTTAAATTCAACAGTACCTAGAGTGTAAGTATTTACATCTATTTTTAATCAATGCCTTCTGTGACACATAGAAAAGCAGATCATATTTCTAAATTAAAGGCTTATATAACTGTACATTACCATCTAACCATTTATTTAGCATAGTTGGCTTTTCCTATAAGTAAGTAGCACTTTTCTAAATTGTATAGTTTAATTTAGGAATAGTTTAAAGTATATATCCTCTTGCCTCTATAAGAAAGTCGCCAGTACGCAGTCCTGCCCTCCATGCCACCCCATCCAGGTCCACTGACTCCAGATATTGCAGAGCGGGAAATGCAGGTGTCGGTGTGAATTCTTCAATAGGTGTTTCAGCTGATAATGTAAAACAGACACATCACTGGCGTAGGACTGGTAGGGCACAGAAATACATGTGCTTGTTGTGAAAGTAGCCTACCTTTAGCCCCTCGAAGAACAAAGCCAAATCCCTCACTATCTCTTTTTTGCAGTGTGGCCGTTTTCTCCTCTATTACATAATCACTGAGGTAAAACAGGTAAGAAAAAATTTTGTTTCCAAATTACACCTGTAACACTGTTTTTAACCAGAAAAAAAGTAAAGGTGTACCTGTACGAGGTAAAGTTATCATAGGAACCAACTGTGTAATGCCTAAAAAGCCTTTTGGTGCGATCTTCTCTTGTCTCTGCAAAACATAAGCAATTTTTTGTGCAATGAGCATGATATATATGTTATGCAAACATATATGTATGTCTACTGTTGCCTTATAGCCACACTTATAGCTAATTTATCAGGTGCACCTATTATAAATTGGCCAACAAAGTTTTATCGACTACACTTGCACATCATTATTTATTACGTAACACATTTACAAATGTAGGCAGTACCTGAAGGATAATTATAATATGGTAGAGGAAGGTACAGGAAATTTTAAGTTTGATTTCATGGTGATTTTGCAGTCAGAGCCCCATATTTATTACTTTATTTACTTTATTTGAAGAAACGGGAGGTAGGTGGGTGTATATTTATTATATTAAATATCACACAACTATTGTGGACTTTAGGACAGGTGACAACAAAATCATGTGTCTCAGTGTCTTAATGTGCCTTGGCATAGATCGTGCAAGTCAAACAGTAGTCAGTTTGTCCTCTGCTGCTGGGGGATCCCTAATTGCAGTCAAGCTGGGTATATTGCTGCTCATGCCTCCTCCGACCCGCGCACAGCCCTTAGCGGAACCCTTTTCACCTATGCACTCAGCACAGACGCCTCTCTATCTGCTAATCAGGGTCCTTACACAGTGTTTTGAAGGCACTGCCAATTATGCCTGCTAGATGGCTCCCAGCTGACCGGTGGCAACGCCGAGTTTCAAACCGAGGAGTTCAGAATCTCGACGTTGGTGTGCTAGTGCCACCTGGGTGCTGGTGGTCCAGTTTTCTATTGGTATTTATTTGTGTTTCTTCGTATCATTTTCATAGTTCTTAAGCCATTCATTGACCTCTGTGAATAGGCTGTTTCTAGACAAAGTATTATGAGATTTTTCCTTTTCCATTTGTCACCACCTGTATAGTGTGCATGTATGTGTATAGGTGTGCTCTGACCTAGCCGTGGGTCGTACTGTCTCAGCTGAACTTCCTCCACGCAGTGAGCAGGAAACCAACCAGATCGTCCTTTGACTGATCCTTCCCAGAATCCTCCCTCACCTATACTCAGCACTAGGAGAGAAATTGAATTGTTAAACATTGTTTTACACGTTTCACGAATGATCTTAAACGTTCTCAAACAAAGCAATCTTTCTTGCCACAGAAATTTACATTTTATAACATCAGGTTATATTTGTATTTCAGTACAGTATAAAATGAAGTACATTTTTTTGGTTTGTTTAATTAAAGTTAATGTAATGTCACTTATTTTAGCATGTTTTATAAACACTATATGGACAAACATACTGGCGCGACCCTTCTAATTATCAAACTTAATGTGTTTCAGTCACAACAATTGCTATCAAGTCTAATAAATCAATTATAAATTGTTTCTGACTTTGCAGCAACAGTTTAGGGAAGGCCCTTTCCTGTTCCAGTATTACTGTGCCATGGCATGAAGAAAATCTTGGTTTAAAGAAACTCCAGTGACCTGCACAGAACCCAGAACTCAGCCCCACTGAACAGCTTTGGATTGAACTGGAGTCAGTTGAGGCTTTCTTGGCCCAGCCATACAACTGCTCTTTTGACTGAATGGGCACAAATTCCCACAGACATACTTCAAAGTCTTGTGAAAAGCCTTCTCAGAAGAGTAGCTGTAGTTACAGCTGAAAAGACATAGAGATCACACTTTAATACCATTTGTTTTTAATAAAGGGATGGTCCAACAAGCTACACCAGGTAATTCCACCTTTTACCACCTGTTTTCCATATGTACCACATGACATTTATTGCCTATGTTATTATTACATTAAAAACCTGTTTTGGAACACTGTATATGTGTCCCTAATATACTGTAAGACAGACTGACCTTTGACCCTCTCCCCGCGGTTGAGTGTGATCTCACCCTCACCCTGCGGAGTGTGTGAGCTGACAGCAATGAAGGTACGGCCAGGCACCGCACTGTAGAGCCTCCGCTTGGATCCACGTGATACAGCAGGGGGGCTGGGATCCCTTTGCACAGGGCTGCCGGGGCTGCAGCATAAAAAAAACACACAATGCACACTTAAATGGAAAAAAATGTTAAAATCCTAAACATTGGGCTCTGAGGTGCATGGCGCAGTGGTCTAAAATGCAAGCCCACCACTGCTGAGACCTCAAGCTCTCAAGTTAAATCTTAGCTTTAATAATAGCTGGCTGGACGCTTACATAGACGTGATTGCCTATATCTGAGGATTGGCAGGTCGAATAAAATTCTTGTTGCTGCTGCAATTGTAGCCTCAGCTGGCTGGTCGATGGCACCTGCACAGAAATTGGGAATGATGGAGATCCATGCGTGACTTTCTGCACGCAACACTGATCCCTGCATTTACCCACCTCCGGCAGGTAAAGAAAAAAATGATTGACCGTTACACATGTTGGAGGGGGTGTATTAGGTACAGCCCCCCTAGGTCAGGCTAGGGGTCTGCAGCAGCAAAGGAAAGATGCATCACGCAGATTTAAAACACTCCAGTGTTGTTATGGCTGTTGAACACCCCAGTCTGAGTTTGTGTGTGTAAGTTTATTTTTGTTTGTTTTTTGTGTTCTTGTTGTTGTGGGAAAATTAGATATTATATTTAATATCACCTGAATATTAGTATTTTGCTGCTTGTGCATTAAATACTTATAGTTTTTAAATCCTTATGTGGCTGCTTGAGATGTGGCTGGGAGTCTAAAGTACAGAGATAAGCAACATGTAAAATGTTGTTTGTTTGTTTTGTTTGTTAGGATTTTAACGTCATGTTTTACACTTTGGTTACATTCATGACAGGAACAGTAGTTACTCATTACACAAGGTTCATCAGTTCACAAAGTTATATCACACACAGTCTTGGACAATTTGGTGTTTCCAATTCACCTCACTTGCACGTCTTTGGACTGTGGGAGGAAACCGGAGAACCCAGAGGAAACCCACACGGACATGGGGAGAACATGCAAACTCCACACAGAATGGACCTGGACTGCCCCACCTGGGGATCGAACCTAGGACCTTCTTGCTGTGAGGCAACAGTGCTACCCACTTAGCCACCGTGCCGCTCCGTAAAATGTTGTAAGCAGATAAGAAACAACAGTTAGGTTCCAAAGTCCAACACCCAATGTAATATGACCAGAGCAGTATAAAGGGAGGGCCATATTCTCCAATCCAGTCAACTCATCTTTGTTCCTTATTTTTCCACAACACTGTATTTGACTGCAATCATTCATTTCTTTATTTCTTACCAGTCTCCCTGTTCGTCACTAAGAAGCACTCCATAGCATGATGATGCCACTAGTGTCATTTAACTGTAGGCATGGAAATAACCAGCTGATGAGCAGTGACTGTCGTTCTCCAGATAAAGTGCTTGCTGTTCCAAATAGTTCAGTTTTTGTCTCATCTTTATATTGCCATTGTCCATTACATGCCGTTTCAGCTAACTACAAGCAGGCTGTCATGTGTCTTTTACTTAACAGTGGCCACTCATCTATAAAGGTCTGAGTTATAAGATGCTACTGAGATGCCACAGGCTCTCCAATCTCTGCACATAACATTTGGAGCCTTTCAAAGTAACTGCTGGGCTCTTCTCTACCTCTCTTAATGCCCTATTTTGGAAAGTTCAAAGTTTCTTCTTCCATTTCAAAATGATTGAGGCTACTGTGGTTTTGGAAACACTCAAAGTCTTAGATATTGTGTTATATCCTTGTCCTGATATATTCTATTTATTGCCTTTCCAAACTATGTACAATCAAATAAAGTTGCAACAGGTGGACCCCAGCTGAGATTTAGACCAATTTCAAGGATAATTAAAGCAAACAGAATGTACCTGACCACAAGGCTGGAAACCACAGCAAAGGGTCTGAATACTCTTGTGAATAAGATATTTGAATTTTAGATTTTTAATTAATTAAAAAAAGGTTTTCCTTTCACCATTATGGGTGTTTAAGCACAGAGTCATGAGTAGAAATGGCAATTAAAAAGTGGTTTTGTCCATTCTCTTGTGAATGCGCCTTTACTAAACGGAATATGGTATTCCAGATTCAAGCATCTCCACGATTTAGAAGTGTAAGGAAACAATAAAGAAGTAAAGGTAAAGTGCAGGTTTTATTGTATTTTTATATTGATTTTTTACTTTTTCCAATTGTATTTCAGTGTTTTTTTATACTTGCTATTTTCAGTGTATAAGTGTCAAAAATAACCCCATTATTATACATTAACCTAAAATATATGCAGTTCCACAGGACCACGGAACGCATTAACAGGTTTTCCATACATCCTTATGGAAAAAAAATACCTTGAAACTCAACCACTGTATATTAATTTAAAATTCAATGCAAATTCAGTGCACACAAAATCAAAGGAATTAAGGAGTTAGAACTTTATAATATAGATCTAGATATTTCTATGTCAGGCCTACCTGAGGTGGCCGCGGGTGTGTCTCCTGAGGCTGCGTGTGTGTACCCCTTGTGGGCTGTGTGGGCTTGGTACTATGTTGTCAGGTTCCAGAGGGGGCAGGCTGTGCAGTGAGGGGGCTGGTGAGGGTGCAGGTAGACTTTCGTCAAGTGCGTTATCACTGGCCGAACGCATCAGGGAGCGCCGAGGCGATGCGCACACCCCATGGCGGCGGGACGAGTATGAAGGGCTCTCCCTGAAAGGCACTGCGACAGAGAGACAGTCTCACACACATACACACCGTCGACTCATGGTCATGTACGCATACACAGAGTCGAGTGTCTGTGTATTCTCTGTGCTTCACGGTGCACGACACCAGGCATTTGTCGAGGGTGACAAACATGCACATAACATTAAACTCACACCACACACACATACCATTTACACACTCATAAAAAGAAGTGGACAAAGTATGAAATATGTGGGCATTATTCAACATGCCTTAAGCGCTAAGTTGTAAATACCGAAGAGTTGGTTTGTACTTAGTGTAAGACTGAGCTATTTTAAGTACTGTAAGTATGCTTTTATATTTAACTAACTATAAAAAGTCTTAAGGCATTAAGAATGACGCCCATTTAAGAGGGACTGAACAAGGATTGCAAAGGGATTGAACAAGTGTTACAGAAAATATTCATGGACAACCCAGAGACTGAGCTGAGAAATCTTCAGTATACAGAGAATACACAGAAATACACATATATCATGTATCACAACCCCACACACACACCCACACATACACACACACAAACAAGCCATACAGAAATTACAAACAGATGATTCACAGTTACATCAAAATCACACAGAGGAACAGTGAGATTTACAATGAGTGCACACAGATTATAACCACACAGATTATAATATGTCTACTAGACTATTCGGATACACTTTATTTAAAAATAATACTTACCTCAGGCCTTCACAACACATTTATAAACATAAAAGAATATATAAAGCATTGCTGGTTAATGTATAAAAGGCCTCTGTCAAAACATGTGACATGAATTTAGATTCTTAGTATAGTGATGGACTGTCTTAGATTATATACAGTCATGACCAAAATACTGGCACCCCTGCACGTGTTTCAAAAATGTACAACTTCTTAAAGAAAAATTCTGGTATTCATAAGCTGAAAAAAGCAAAAACTCCATTCCACACAACTTATTCCACACAAAACTCCAGAAAAAGTCTGGACAAAAGTATTGGCACCCTCAACTTAATATTATTCATTCTCTTCCTGTAACCATGAATGCGTTTTTTTACATCTCTCTAATGGAATTTTGAACCAATCTCCTCTTGCCAACTGCTCGAGGTCCCTCAGACTTTAAGTGTGCTTTCTTCCAGCTGTTCATTTGAGATCTCTCAACTTGTGTTTGATGGAATATAGATCTAGACTTATTGCCGGCCACTTCAGAACTCTCCAGCTGGAAGACCAATAGACCTCTAATAGTGGTCTTCAGATTTTTTTCCATGCACACAATCAAGGCATCCACTGCCCTCTCTTTAATCTTTTTCTGAGAACTTGGTTGAAGAAGAATGCCATCATTTGTCATATATCCATATGCATGTATTCTTTTACTGCATGTAATATGTTTGGAAGCTTGGGTCAGAGCGCAGGGTCAGTCATTGTACATTGACAGGGTTAATGGTCTTGCTCAATGGCCCTACAGTGACTGCATAGCAGAGCCTGGATTTGAACCAACAATCTTCCGACTGATATCCCAAAGCTCCACACACTAGGCTACCACTGTCCCACAATGGCTGGGTGAACCACCTTCTTGATTACGGTCTCGCACCTGCCAGGTAAGTATCACCTGTCACAGGCTTGTGAGTTTCACCTTATTGTGACAACCAGTTATTCTTTCTTTTTTCTATCCATTTTCTCTGCTGCAAGTTATGGCTATTATTTTGTCCACTAGCCTTCGGTTTGTGGTCTTTAGCCACAGTATTATTCTATTTTGGTTAAACATCTTGGAGGTTGGGTTTATTTTCAATTCTTGTCGGTGCGAGCCAACAATAGCAAAGTGAGGTGTGACTTGCCCCATTACAGCCACGTTGTAATCATTAAATACACATCCTTTTACCTGAAGCCAGTCAACACTAAATGAGGCACAGATGACTGCCAGTTAAGAGAAACATGGCACATCAATCATCTGCACCTCCATGCATTCTCTGCTGGTTATATTGTACATTGCATGTTAGATGGGCATGATTCTGTAACTCTTGCCCCCCCTCCAGCTGCTCTCCATGGCAGTTGGGCCCAGTACAGCTACAGTACCTTGGGCTGTAAACCTCTTAATCATGTTGCACACATTGGACACAGGATGGACTTGAAGGCTTGCACAATTTTGGGGGATTTCTTAAATCCTCAAACAAGTCTTTTCTCTTTTTTTCATGCTCAGTGTGGTACATACAGACACAAAGACTGAGTCAATTTTTCACTTTTTTAAAGTGGCTGCAAGTGGAATTTCTACATTGCCAGCATCTCTTACTTAGCTCCGGTGAATTTAAGTACAAATTAAACATACATTTTATGTAAAGGTGCAAAAATTTAGTCTGGTCCACTTCTAAAGAGGAAATATAAAAGATTTGACTTTTTCTCTCAGCTATTTCATGTGGCTTTAATGCAAACAAAAGAAATAAATACATAAATACTAAAGCATTTGAAACTGCAACAATTTGGCATGGCAATAGTATTTTTGGCCATGACTGTACAGGGTCAAAAAATACATGTTAGATTTATCAAGGTCTTTTAGCTGTAATCTGTTTTTAACTGTAAGTTTTAACCTTGATTTTTTTTCTGATCTATTTAATTACACATGGTCATTCTTGTGACAGACTACCTGTTATTTTTAGGCTTATGTAAATGGGGTGATAATTTTGTGGAGAAATGATAAATTTTATTAACTATACATGGGAACCAGTGCTTAAGTACAGTGCTTTGGATATAAAATTAATCATAATTTTAGTTACAGAAATCAGATTTTAGCTGGCATGTGAGAAATCAAATAGAGAGTTGTGTAATATATTATTTAACTGAAAGATTTGATTACTTTCATCAGATATGGGTACTGAGTAATAGCTCAGTGGTTAGGGCACTGGACTGGTAATAGGCAGGTTGCCAACTGTTGGGCACTTGAACAAGACCTTCAAGCTTAATTGCTTGGAATGCAAATCTTTTTGGATTTAAATGTATCCTCTTAATGCAATAAATGTAAGATAAAAGCGTAAGCCTGTGGTCTTAGTTCTTTCTCTGTCCTGGTACAAATCCTAAATAAAGATAAATTGCCTTTTTACTATTTAGCATTTTTGTTTGACATAAGCAGTGCTATCTGTGAGATTACATAAAAAGTAATAAAGGCATCTGTTATGGTTGTATTAAAGTGAGGCATCTACAGAGTGTATAATTTATTTTTATTCCAAGTATACAGTACACCTGCCAATGCTTCAAACACTGCCTGTTGTACTTTTACCAACAGCCAATGGTCTAAATAATCTCACTCCTCTGCATATAAGTATAAATGCTTTTGTTCTATTTTATCTTACATACTGCACAAAACCTGTAAAATGCAGTAAAAGATATATGTAATGCTTATGGATGTGTTATGAAGGCCCAATATAAGTATAAATAAAGTGTTACTGACAGTTCTTTGTTAGAACAACACATTCAATTCTACTTCACTGTTACTGTTGCTGGATAACTGATTAATATCATATACTGGATATTTGTATTCCGAATTGAATTTACGGTAACACCACAGTTTTTCCTATTTAAAACTGAGACATTCTAAATAATGTTTAAATGAATGAGCTTAACTAGTGAGCCAGTCACACCTTGCTTTAAGTACATATCTAACTAATGTAGGAGTCAGGGAGTTTTAGTCAAAAAGCTTTTTAAAAAGTTGATCACTTTACAAAGCTGATAAAAATATATATGTTTAGTAGCAATGTGAATTAATCATTCTTTCATACAGATTCATTTAAATAAAATTAGGCATTTTTTTGTTTGTTTATTGGTTTAATTTGTCTTCTTTTTTGCATTTTTCACCGTCTCAACATCTTCTGATTTGAAGTAAACTTAAAACTACACAAAATATGGCATTTATAATATTACAAGCTGTCTTGCAATAGCTTATATGTATTTTGTGTTTCTAAACTATAATGTTTCACAACCTACCTGCCTTCCTAATACTTTGTTCAATTAGCACTTAAATTTGCTTAGTAAGTCAACTGGATTGTATACTGTTCTTTATCCTTGTGGTAAAATGTATTGTTTTTTGGACCTGATGTAACACTTGAAGTCATGCATATGCATTTGGAGTTAATTTGTACAATATTTGACTCAAATTCAACTGAAGAAACAGATTCAAGAGCAGAGTATGTTTTTCAAGTCTGTTGTCTAAAAATCTAAACTTTATTTCTAAGTTTTGCTTTTTACTTTGAGAGCTAGCCATGAAATTCCAAAATAAAATCATTATTTACTTTATCTGTGAGATCAACATCAGATGCCACATTCCTATTCTTAACAGGACTTTTTTGGTCTATCAAAGCTGGCATCATTTCTTCTGGTATGCGTGTCCCTTGAAAATCAAGAAGGGGACAGTATGATATATGGCTGTAAGTGTGTGAATATTTACAATATTCTAAGTATACAATATATCTGCCAATGCAATAAATGTGCATTATTGACAGTTATGTTTTTTAGCATTTGATGACGTTTTAGTTGTTCCTGTAAGGTATGACAAAGTATGCAAATGGTGTAAATGGATATGCTTACTAATCTAATATTTAAGCCATATACTAAGGTTTGTATTAGAAAATATTTTTTGATGTTTTAAATATAAAATAACCAATTCCTCTCCTTGGAATTGATTAAATGAGTCATGTTTGCTTCATTAAAACTGACTCTTTAAAAGAAAAGGCTCACAAAACTGAATTGAATGAAAAGTCCACAACATGTTCATGAAACATCCAGTGTCCGTGGCTGCTCCAGCCAAAGAAAAAAACAAAAGAATACAACACTGATGTAAAAAAAATACTCATCTAATAACCATTGCCAATTATGTTTGCATTAGCGTATAGTTGTTTTCAGGTTAAAGCATAAAAACTGAAAGAAGGTGCTAAATTTGTTATTGTCCCAACAAACTTGAGTTTCATTAGATCAGCAGCATTTAGTGTGCTTGCTGTCTTCAACCATAATAAATAAAAAGCTCTGTTGCAAATTGCATAATGTCTATGACATTATGTCAGACCTAACATCACTCAGTGTGTACTAATTTGACATACTGTTAAGCACAGTTGTATTTGTTCTACTGAATAATAAAGTCTGTCAAATACCATGAATATAAAAGTATTTTGATATGTGTCTCCTATCAGTAAAACATAAACTAATATAGTAAGTGTAATAAATAATATCAATCAGAACATCGATGATAAGTATTTGTAATTTTTAGGGCTTTCTTGGGCAATAAAATACTGAAAACAAGCATGTTAAATATGATATTTAAAACTAATAAAATGATTCCTAATAATTGTATTTTCACCGTTTGAAATTAAACATTCAATGGAAAAATCATAATTTCACCAAGTTAAAGTGGCGTCTTTAAGTGTTATTTGACCATTCAGTTAAGTGTTTGAGAGTTTTAAAGTGCTTAGTGAATACATGTTTACTGAATAGGTACCTATTCCATTTAATCCACTTTTGATTAAATGATTACAGTGCTGCAACTTTTTAGTTAGTATAATTAATGCTAAAAATAGGAACCACTTTTGTATATTCATGTTACGAGAGGTTAGTAACGTCAAGAAAGGTCTTACCTACGTCTGAGGTTTTATGAAGCTTGATGATCTCTGCCAAGTCAAAATTCCCTGCAATGATGGCCACCTACAAGTGTATCAGTATAAACATTATTTTAGCATGCTAATGCATTATATGATGATAAAAAGCAATATTTTTTCTTCTCTTGTTTTAATTTTTTTCTCTTTTGTCTCCCAATTTAATCACAGCCATTATTATGCTATCTGCGTTTCCTCTATCTTATTACAAGTACTACTGTGATAGAGTATAAAACAATATGTGCTTTTATTAAAAATCCATGAAGCCATCTAATTTATCTTTCATGCGGCCACACATTCAGCATTATAGGGTTGTTTCACTCTAACTGAACAGAAAGACATATATGGCATCTTTACCACCCAGGGAGCAGTTCCAATTATGCTTTTTCGGATTCTAATCATAGTTGGCTGTGATATTTATTTTATGATATGGTTTTCTCATAGCAGAAATATATAACATTGTCAAAGTAGGCTACCTGAAATGCTGTCTGGTTGTTGTAGTTCTTAATATCCTTATTTGTTCCACGAAATAGCAGCACTCTGGCACAGCCATCCTGTACAGAGGGGGCAGGGGTTGGGTTGGATATACAGTGTATCACAAAAGTGAGTACACCCCTCACATTTCTGCAGATATTTAAGTATATCTTTTCATGGGACAACACTGACAAAATGACACTTTGACACAATGAAAAGTAGTCTGTGTGCAGCTTATATAACAGTGTAAATTTATTCTTCCCTCAAAATAACTCAATATACAGCCATTAATGTCTAAACCACCGGCAACAAAAGTGAGTACACCCCTTAGTGAAAGTTCCTGAAGTGTCAATATTTTGTGTGGCCACCATTATTTCCCAGAACTGCCTTAACTCTCCTGGGCATGGAGTTTACCAGAGCTTCACAGGTTGCCACTGGAATGCTTTTCCACTCCTCCATGACGACATCACGGAGCTGGCGGATATTCGAGACTTTGCACTCCTCCACCTTCCGCTTGAGGATGCCCCAAAGATGTTCGATTGGGTTTAGGTCTGGAGACATGCTTGGCCAGTCCATCACCTTTACCCTCAGCCTCTTCAATAAAGCAGTGGTCGTCTTAGAGGTGTGTTTGGGGTCATTATCATGCTGGAACACTGCCCTGCGACCCAGTTTCCGGAGGGAGGGGATCATGCTCTGCTCAGTATTTCACAGTACATATTGGAGTTCATGTGTCCCTCAATGAAATGTAACTCCCCAACACCTGCTGCACTCATGCAGCCCCAGACCATGGCATTCCCACCACCATGCTTGACTGTAGGCATGACACACTTATCTTTGTACTCCTCACCTGATTGCCGCCACACATGCTTGAGACCATCTGAACCAAACAAATTAATCTTGGTCTCATCAGACCATAGGACATGGTTCCAGTAATCCATGTCCTTTGTTGACATGTCTTCAGCAAACTGTTTGCGGGCTTTCTTGTGTAGAGACTTCAGAAGAGGCTTCCTTCTGGGGTGACAGCCATGCAGACCAATTTGATGTAGTGTGCGGCGTATGGTCTGAGCACTGACAGGCTGACCCCCCACCTTTTCAATCTCTGCAGCAATGCTGACAGCACTCCTGCGCCTATCTTTCAAAGACAGCAGTTGGATGTGACGCTGAGCACGTGCACTCAGCTTCTTTGGACGACCAACGCGAGGTCTGTTCTGAGTGGACCCTGCTCTTTTAAAACGCTGGATGATCTTGGCCACTGTGCTGCAGCTCAGTTTCAGGGTGTTGGCAATCTTCTTGTAGCCTTGGCCATCTTCATGTAGCGCAACAATTCGTCTTTTAAGATCCTCAGAGAGTTCTTTGCCATGAGGTGCCATGTTGGAACTTTCAGTGACCAGTATGAGAGAGTGTGAGAGCTGTACTACTAAATTGAACACACCTGCTCCCTATGCACACCTGAGACCTAGTAACACTAACAAATCACATGACATTTTGGAGGGAAAATGACAAGCAGTGCTCAATTTGGACATTTAGGGGTGTAGTCTCTTAGGGGTGTACTCACTTTTGTTGCCGGTGGTTTAGACATTAATGGCTGTATATTGAGTTATTTTGAGGGAAGAATACATTTACATTGTTATATAAGCTGCACACAGACTACTTTTCATTGTGTCAAAGTGTCATTTTGTCAGTGTTGTCCCATGAAAAGATATACTTAAATATCTGCAGAAATGTGAGGGGTGTACTCACTTTTGTGATACACTGTAGGTATGAGACAGAAAGATAGAGAAAAGCTTGGGTGCAGATTAGGGAGAGATGATAGGGTACACTGGTATAGGGTCAAGAAAATGTATAAATATAAATGTTGTTAAATATGAAAGTTTATAGGCATTGAATATAAAATGTGGTTATAGATTTTTCTTTTTCACAAACATGCCACTTTGCCAAACCATTAAATCGGTGTGGCTTTGTTCATGACAAAACTGGAGTACCTGGTGAAAACCTACACAGATACAAGAAATATGTGGTATGTTTTGCGTTTAGCTTTGTTAGACATTATTTGTTTCATTTAGCATAACAAACAAAGTTTCTGATAAGATGCCAAAAAAAACTACTGACCGTGTGACTTGATAGACTGTAAATACTGTATATAAAATAAAATAATTGATAGTTAAAGTATGTATGGAGAAACCTTTTTTACTAGACATAAAGTAAAATGTCAAGTCAGCATGTCGTGTAGAAAAATAAATTGATACAGCACTGACATAATTTACATAATTTACAAGTAATTAAGTAAAATCAATAAAATATTAAAATTAAATAGTGGCAGGCCAAAGTTTGGTAAATGTTTGAAGTATGATTTTTGGGTAGGACAATTGGGTATTGTTTAGGAACAGGATCTAAATCTAAGGAATATTTTATATAATAATTAAACACTTTTTTATCGACCTCGCATTATTATATTTCTATTTATTCTTTAGAGAGGAATATAGGAATACACACTTGACAATGTGTAACATTGTGTGTAAACATAAAATTAGCACTTACTTTCTTGTCTTACTTTCTGCATTGTGATAGAAATTAATATGAGTAAGAGGCTTCTGAGTAAGAGGCTTTTTAAAAAATCATATAATGTATGTTTTCACATATTTAGTAATCATTAAGTATAAGATGTTTTTCACATATCCAGCAACCGAGGTCACAGAAAGAACAGAACAATCAGATAGAACGTGCAAGGAGAAACATGGCAAGGTATAACAACAAAGTGTATTTAAGAAAGACAAGCTATCGAATCACAAGACCTATGTCAGACATAGCAGATGCTATGGCGCCAAGATGTAACTTCGTATTTTGAATAACACATGAGTAGGTGTGTATTCTTTTGTGTCCGACTCCGGGGAGGAGGGGTTGGCGATGGAGAGGGTGATAAGAGCTATAAAAGACCTATGTAAAATCACTTTACATCAGAAGCGGTATGCTTCTATGCTGTATGTAAGAACCCACAATTGTGCTTTCATTAAACTTCAATCCAGCTAAAAAGAATCTCTTGTGTCTGAGTTTGCTTTCTGACAGGAAAAATTCCACGACAGCATCACAGGTTGCATAGAAACCACAGACTTAATTATATTAGTTTATAGTTTAATACACATGATTCTAGATTTTTAGACCACAGATTTGGTTTAAAATTTAATTTTAGTATCTGATTTGTTTTAGCCTAATGTTACTTTTGGTCAACTATTATAACCAACTATTATAAAAATTAATTTAAAATGAAAACTTTGAAAAATACACTCTTTTACTACAATAAAAAATGCAGTTTTAGGAACAATACTCAAAATTGATATTAAAACTATAAATGTGACTGGCCACACAAACTAAAAAATTAACTACAAATTAAGTTTACATATACTTCTCAGATAAATGTACATGATATGGCCAAATATGTATGTATATAGTATGTGGACACCCTTCCTAGTTATTGATATTGAGTTTCAGCCACACCCATCAATCATTGCTTAAAATTATTGTATCACTGTAGACTATAAACTAATTGCGTGCAGTTAGAATCTATTTCTATTCAACTTATTCATATTGAACATTCAGCTGCTTAAAGAAAGTATTGTTTGCATAATATTATCATTAAAAGTTTAAGTTAATTGCTATAGTAAGTAAAAGCTTTCTAATCTAATCAGTCTCAAACATTAATTTGATTAACATTTCATCATGTTACTGTTACTGTCTTATCCTAAAGCCATCCGAAAAACACCTTGGACAGGGCTAAAGACATACAGAGACAAGGAAAACAAGAAACCTCTCTCAGACTGGAGACGGCGATCCAGCCCAGAACCATGGAATATTGTCAGTGTAGAAGTTTTAACAGATAAAGATTTAAATTCTTGTTCAGACATTTGTGTACCTGGTTGTATAGAGCACAGAGATGCAGCGCTGTATTTCCTGAGGCATTCTGTGCACTCATCTCAGCTCCATAGAACAACAAGTGCTCGAGGTGCTGCACATTCCCATGTCGACACGCCTGCAAAAAATGCCACCCATGAAATAGCTTTTTATTTAGTTATTATTTTATTTCATTGTTTGAGGGCAATTCATGTGTGTGCATGCTACCTGGTGGATTTCCTGCCAGCCATTTTCATCACTGTACCCGAGCTGAGCATGATCATAAAGTAACAGCTCACAGCAGTATGGGTCCCCACCCACCATGGCGCTGTGGTACAGAGGAGTCAGCCCACGACTATCTTTATAGTCTGGAGATGCACCTAGATCTAACATTGTCTATAAAAGAAAAAATGACAAAAATTAGGAATGAAAAGTAAACAATACACTGCATTTTTTAAAATAGGTAATAAACATCTTTTTGTTCTTAATTAGCTTATGGTCACATAGAAATATGGTCAAATGACAAACATTTTATAAAATACTCTGAATATTTTATATTTTAATAAATGTATTAAAAATTACTTTTCTGAACAAACACATTTGACAAAAGTTTTTGGTTCTTGCATTAAGTACTTGAACCCTTATTTGTAAAATTAAACTTTATTCTGTGTATTAGTTTGTATAGCCTATTAGGTACATGTAGGTAACAGTATCTATATGTTCTACAGGGTGTCCCAAAATGAACTGATATTTTAAATTTGGCACCTTTTTTTCGCGGCAAAACCTGTTAGAGATTTTTAAATTGCTGTCATTAGTAAATGTTGAGGTTAAATCATGAAAAGTTACCCAATCAAACAATGCGTAGAAATTGTAAAAACTCACTTTAAAAATGGTGATGTGAATTGGTCGCCAAGATCATGTGACCTGACGCCGTTAGACTTCTTTCTTTGGGGTTATCTTAAGGATAAAGTGTACACCAACAAACCACAATTCACTGAGGACCTCAAAGAAGAAATTCGACACAACATTGCTGAAATTTCTCAGCAATTATGTCAACGTGTCATGGAAAATTTCATCAAAAAAGTGAACATGTGCTGCCACGGTCATTTGTCAGACGTTTTGTTTCATACATAACCTCCATGTCTTTACTTTCAAATAAAGCAAAAAACATTATTAATGTTCAAATAAAAAATGTGTTTTATTAAAAAATTTAAATGTCAGTTCATTTTGGGACACCCTGTATATTGCATGTACTCTCCCATTCAGTAACATACACAGTAACAGTACAAAAGTGACCAATAACTAAGAAAATACATTAATTATAAATATTCTTGAATTGGTATTGTTAAAAAGGGTCCAATATTATCATTGTTTATCAAAATGTCCTCTAAAAAAATTAAATGTTCTTTAGTGTAATTTCTTGATCGAACAGTAGAAATTATGTTAATTATTATTTTTAATGTGCTATTTAAAAAAATATATATTTTAGTTTATGCATTTTCTCCCCTTTTTCTCCCTTATAGCGCGTCCAATTGCCTTATTGCGTCATGCTTCCTCTCCACCAATGCCGATCCCTGCTCTGAATAAGGAGAATGAAGCTAACCCACGCCCCCTCCGACACGTGGGCAGCGTACCGTATGCCTTTTATCAGCGCAGCTCAGCATTGTGTATGGAGAGGACACACCCTGAGAGCACTCTTTTCTCATCTCTGTGCAGGCGACATTAATCAGCCAGCAAAGGTCGTAACTGCACCAGTCATGAGAGAGAGACCCCATCTGGCTTAGTCCCGCCCAAATCTGAACAACAGGCCAATCGTTGTTCATGTGGCCGCTTAGCCTTAGCCGGTAGGCAGAGCTGAGATTCGATGCGATGTATTCGAAATCCCAGCTCTGGTTCCAGCATGTTTTTACTGCTGCGCCACCTGAGTGGCTTAATGTGCTATTTTTAAATGATAATTAATAAAGATAAAAAAAAAAAAACAAGTTTAGTTTAAAAGGACTGATATTCCGTCAAAAACAAAGAGTAAGTTGGAGTTAAAAAAAAAAAAAAAGACACTCTTTGCTCTTTTTGAAACAGTAGACATTAAGGGACAATGAAACTAAATGGTAATAAATTAACATAAAGTGTACATTAAGTTCAGAATTATGACACTGTGATTATTGAAAAAGCTATATATTTTTTTTCGAAAGCATCCCTCGTATGGGACTAATATTAATATGCCTAGAGTATAAAGAAATAATGGCTATGTTTAATTTAATTTTGATCAGTCAGTAGATGGTTAGTGGCATTGTATGCTAGGGTGTTTTAATTAGTTGCAAGGATGTTGCTTGGTGGTTGCTGTGGTACTGCTATGTATTATGCACTCCATAATACTGCAGGACCCCATAATGTATTAAAGTTACATAATGGGGTGCTAAGATTTGACCACAGTTCCACTATTCATTCCTATTTTAAAACAACAACAAAAAAAACTTTGACTCCATACAAAGGGACAGTGGTAGCCTAGTGGGTAGGGCTTTAGGCTATCAACCGGAAGATTGGTGGTTCAAATCCTATTGGCTATGCAGCCATTGTTGAGTCCTTGAGCAAGGCCCTTAACCCTGTCTGCTTCAGGGGCGCCGTACAATGGCTGACCCTGCACTCTGACCCCAGCTTCAAAAAAACAAGCTGGGATATGCGAAGAAAGAATTTCATTGTACTGTACACCTGTATATGTATATATGACATATAAAGTATATCTTCTTCATATCTGTATATATGACAAATAAAGTATATCTTTATCTTCATCTTTAAACCCACTGCTCAAAATTAAACCAACCATTTTAAAGTTGGTTCTGCATCAGTATCTTACAAACTGCCAGGCCAGTTTGCATACAGCAAAGTAGAAGAAAATAGAAATTAGAAGAAGAATATGAAGATAAAGAATATCACTCAGGCAACATCCATTGCAGTGGTTTAGACAATACCTGGTATGCCTTTTCAAAAAATCTGATGCATGATTGTGATGGGTTGTGATGGGTGTAAAAAATACATGCATCAATACCATTCATCACTTCCCAAACATACAGTGTATAAATCCAATAATAATGAATTGTTATTAAATACAATTTACTTTATAATGTGGTTATTGGCTAATTAATTATATGGATCAAGTGTATAACTGTAAAAAACAAGCATATCCATATCTCAGTTTCACTGCATTATTGGATTAGTTCACAAAAGCATCGCATAGAATGTAGTAGAATGATGCAAAATAGTAAAAATGAAGCTATAATTAGCTGACAGATAATAACTGAGAATAAACCTCAGTTAACTATAAAATAGCTGCTATTAAAATGGCAATTATATCCAGTCATGATGGATTGGTGCCCTCTAGGGTGTATACTTGCCTTGTGCCCAGTGTCAGACAGAGGAACATACTGTAGTTGTTAATTAAATTATTTCATAATTATTGTTAATATTTTATTGTTTACTATTTAAAATGTGTATCACAGGAGGGCAAGTACGATACCTGATTTCACTTCTTTAATCAACTGGTCTTTGAACTACAGAACAGAAGAATAAGGTAAAGCTGCTACCCAGTTGATTTGAACTCTGGCAGCTACGATGGCCCTTTATAGACAACATTATGTATCAGAGGTTTAGCTCTATTGACTCAGAGCCCATGCTAGTTATGTAGTATGTCTTCTGTAATAGCCTGGTGAGACAGATGATGTCAAAGCTGCATCACTGTAAACATGTGCTGAATCTGTGACTGGTTTGCTTATTTATTTCATCTTGGTCCTGGAGCCACCTTACCCTGCATATACCCTGCATATAAAAATCTTTCTTAGTTTACAATGGTGCAGGTGCTTCTAGCTGCAAGTCACTGCCATAATCAAGGAGTTTTTCCACAGAGATATTTAGTCATTAAAGATTCTGATGAATTCAATTTACCAGATTGACTTGGGTTGTGGAGATTTGCTGAAGCATGCCCCATACTGGGAATTTACAGATAATTTATGTCAGGAATTGGGATTTGGCAGCAGAAAATACAAGAGAGAAACATTTAGTTTTGTAATGTTGCTGACAGCTCTCTTCATATCTTTCACTCAGGTTTTAAGGCATACATTCCTAATAGGTGGACACTTAATATTAGGCCTGCTCTTTGGATACATTCCTTTTTAACTTGGTGTGTGGAGAGAAGGTGTTTTATATGAAACTAAAGGCCATATTCTATTTGTAATATCTGTCAGAAATGGGGACAATAAAATATTGTACATTCAGGTGTTCAGGTTGACAAATGGTTGTTAATTCAAAAGGACCTGGGTGAGAAACAGGCCATTAACTCACCGTTAAAGCTATATGGTTGTGCGCCTGCACTGCTTTATGAAGTGCAGTGATGCCATCTCTGGTTCTAAAATCCAGGTGAGCTCCTCCACTCCTCAAAACCTTAATCAGCTCAGCACTTGACTCCAACTGGGCTGCCAGGGTGAGAGGCGACTCTGGACCAGAAACACAGCAATACAAGTCTGTTTCATTACATTTCTTATGAATGACTGTAGCCACCATGTTGGCTATACCAAATACCCACAGTAGGACTGATTTCATTTTTAGCTTCTCAAAAAACAACTAAAACTGTTTCCCTTGTAAGAATGGAATATAAATCAGCTTTTAAAAGTGTGTTGATGGCCGCTCATGGTGGCACAGCGGTAAAATACACTAGCACACCAGAGCTGGGATTTCAAATACATCGTATCGAATCTCAGCTCTGCCATCCGGCTGGGCTGGGCGGCCACATGAATGATGATTGGCTGTTGTTTAGGGATGGGACGAGCCGGACCAGGGTTCCTCATAACTGGTGCAAATACGACCTCTGCTGGCTGATTGATGGCGCCTGCGCAGAGTTGGGGAATAATGCTGATCAGGGTGTGGCTCTCCATGCACAAAGCTGGTCCGCATATGAACTCGCCTCGTGCAGACGGTACTGCACACGTGTCGGAGGGGGCGTATGTCAGTTGCGAATCTCCTCAGTCAGCAGTGGAGGGTTGTATCGGCAGAGGTGACACTTAACACAATCAGGGTAATTGGATACGACTAGATTAGGGGAGAAAATTGGTGTGGAGAAAAATAGAAAAAAAAGTGTGTTGACAAAGAATTTAGCCCCAGTTGAGTTCTAAGCAGTATGTGTGGTGTAAATCAGGCAGGTAACACCACCCCTACTGTAAAATAGGGGTAAAATGTTCTTATTAGGATTTAAACATAATGTGTTCATTCATGGCAGGACAAGTGGTTACACAAGATTCATCAGTTTTAGTCTCTAATGTCAAACACAGTCATGGACAATTTTGTATCTCCAGTTCACCTCACTTGCATGTCTTTGGACTGTGGGAGAAAACCGGAGCTCCTGGAGGAAACCCACGCAGACACGTGGAGAACATGCTCAACCCAGAAAGGACCCGGACTGCTCCACCTGGGAATCAAACCCAAGACCTTCTTGCTGTGAGGCGACAGTGCTACCCACCAAGCCACCATGCCACCCATTTGTAGATGTCCTATAATGTCCTGTAACTTTGTGGAGTGCCCACCTAACTCCTTGTTAGTAGTTATGATTGACTGTTGCTGGTGATGTCTCTGTACTTATATTAATAAAACTAGTTGAGGTGCACATATTAGACTGATTAGGAATTCTACCATTTCTTAGCAACTTTAGTTCCCAAAGCCATTGGTACAAACAAGGGCATGTAAGTACTATACAGCCAAAAGTATGTGGACAATTGATAACTAGCTTGGTGCACATCCCATTCCAAAATCATGGATGTTTTAGAGATATTGGAGTGCATCTGTGAGAATTTGTGAGGTTATGCACTGTTGTTGTTGAAAAACTGGAGCAATTAATTTTCTAATTCATTCCACAGATGTTATATTATATAAAAAAAAGAAATGAAATATTATCCATACCTCCTGTGTCTGCATCATGGAAGTTAGGATCTAGCCCTTTCTCCAGAAACCTGCAAACCTTCTCCACACACCTCTGCTGAACATACTCCATGAACTTTTTCAGATTGGCCTAAAAGCAGAGCGCACTTAATAAATAATGAAGGGTTTCTTTATAATAAAACTCTGTAACACTGGCCTTCAAAATTCACATTTACTTTAAGTAAATGTGCAAAAGTGCATTACCTTTGTATGAAGTTTGGCTAATTGCTTGTCATCCACATGGCTCTGAGTGTAAACACGTCTTTTATAGCGAAACTGTAGACATACACAGACAAAACAAGATGATTTGTATTAGTACAGAGTATATCTGTGTGTGTGTGTGTGTGTGTGTGTAAACGTACCTCTAGGTAAGGTACAGGTGTAACAGTAGGAAAGGGATACTCTCTGAGTAGTCTCTCTTCGTCTAGGAACTTGCCGGCTCGACCATTGAAGGCTGGCAGGAAGAGGCCATAGTTCAGCACGTCTGTGAGGCTTTGGGTCAGAGTGACCAGCACCTGCTGCTTACACACCCATACTGGAGCTTCAAGGTCCAAACGCAGACACTTCTGTACAACCAAATTCCACAATTTGTACTTTAGTTGTTTTCACATACACAAGACATCTTCATAACATTGCAAAACATGTTCATTCATTAATCCATCCATCCATCCATCCATCTATCCATCTATCCATCTATCCATCCATCCATCCACTCATCGGGGCAGCATGGTGGCTCAGTGGGTAGTACTGTCACTTCACAATTAGAAGGTCCTGGGTTTGATTTCCAGGTGGAACGGTCCAGGTCCTTTCTGTGTGGAGTTTGCATGTTCACCCTGTGTTTGCGTGGGTTTTCTTCGGGAGCTCCAGTTTCCTCCCACAGTCCAAAAATAAGTTAGCTAAACTGGAGATGCAAAATTGCCTGTGACTGCATTTAACATTGAACTGATGAACCATGTGTGACCTGTAACTACCTGTCCTGTCATGAATGTAACCAAAGTGTGTAAAACACGACATAAAATCCTAATAAACAAACAAACATTCATTTATTGTCTGTCTTGCCAGCACTTTATTCTGGTCAGGGTTGCAGTGGATCTGATTCATTTGGTCACCAGTCCATCACAAAGCAGACACACACACACAGTCTTGCTTTGAGACAATGTCCACTGTAAAAAGTACTATACAGATACATTTGAAATTTGACACACACACACACACGTAGGGCAAGTTTAGTAGCTCCTGATTGCATGTCTTTGGACTTGTAGGAGAAAACCCGAGCACACAGAGGAAACCCTCATAAACAAGGTGAGAAAGTGCAAACTCCACAGTCCACCTGTCTGTGGAATTGAACCCAGCTGTTAGGTGACAGCACTATACACTGCACCACTTTGCGAACACCCCCCCCCCCCCCCCCCCCCCCCAACCCCCCCTTTGCTGTAAGAAACGTTCAGCATCCTTCATATATAACTTTGGAAGTTGCGATTCAGTTTTAAAGCAGTGGCAATCCAGTGGTGTGTCTAGTGTCTAGTGTCTTAGACATAAAATAGCACAGAGGATGCAAAATAACACAAAATAATTCTATCAGTTAACCACACAAGACATTGTTTGCAGATGAATTTGCAAGATATCTGATTTGTTCTTTGGTTATATATATATATATATATACAGTGTATCACAAAAGTGAGTACACCCCTCACATTTCTGCAAATATTTTATTATATCTTTTCATGGGACAACACTATAGACATGAAACTTGGATATAACTTAGAGTAGTCAGTGTACAACTTGTATAGCAGTGTACATTTACTGTCTTCTGAAAATAACTCAACACACAGCCATTAATGTCTAAATGGCTGGCAACATAAGTGAGTACACCCCACAGTGAACATGTCCAAATTGTGCCCAAAGTGTCAATATTTTGTGTGACCACCATTATTATCCATCACTGCCTTAACCCTCCTGGGCATGGAATTCACCAGAGCTGCACAGGTTGCTACTGGAATCCTCTTCCACTCCTCCATGATGACATCACGGAGCTGGTGGATGTTAGACACCTTGAACTCCTCCACCTTCCACTTGAGGATGCGCCACAGGTGCTCAATTGGGTTTAGTCCATCACCTTTACATTCAGCTTCCTCAGCAAGGCAGTTGTCATCTTGGAGGTTGTGTTTGGGGTCGTTATCCTGTTGGAAAACTGCCATGAGGCCCAGTTTTCGAAGGGAGGGGATCATGCTCTGTTTTAGAATGTCACAGTACATGTTGGAATTCATGTTTCCCTCAATGAACTGCAGCTCCCCAGTCCCCAGCAACACTCATGCAGCCCAAGACAATGATGCTACCACCACCATGCTTGACTGTAGGCAAGATACAGTTGTCTTGGTACTTCTCACCAGGCTGCCGCCACACATGCTGGACACCATCTGAGCCAAACAAGTTTATCTTGGTCTCGTCAGACCACAGGGCATTCCAGTAATCCATGTTCTTGGACTGCTTGTCTTCAGCAAACTGTTTGCGGGCTTTCTTGTGCGTCAGCTTCCTTCTGGGATGACGACCATGCAGACCGAGTTGATGCAGTGTGCGGCGTATGGTCTGAGCACTGACAGGCTGACCTCCCACGTCTTCAACCTCTGCAGCAATGCTGGCAGCACTCATGTGTCTATTTTTTAAAGCCAACCTCTGGATATGACGCCGAACACGTGGACTCAACTTCTTTGGTCGACCCTGGCGAAGCCTGTTCCGAGTGGAACCTGTCCTGGAAAACCGCTGTATGACCTTGGCCACCATGCTGTAGCTCAGTTTCAGGGTGTTAGCAATCTTCTTATAGCCCAGGCCATCTTTGTGGAGAGCAACAATTCTATTTCTCACATCCTCAGAGAGTTTTTTGCCATGAGGTGCCATGTTGAATATCCAGTGGCCAGTATGAGAGAATTGTACCCAAAACACCAAATTTAACAGCCCTGCTCCCCATTTACACCTGGGACCTTGACACATGACACCAGGGAGGGACAACGACACATTTGGGCACAATTTGGACATGTTCACTGTGGGGTGTACTCACTTATGTTGCCAGCTATTTAGACATTAATGGCTGTGTGTTGAGTTATTTTCAGAAGACAGTAAATCTACACTGCTATACAAGTTGTACACTGACTACTCTAAGTTATATCCAAGTTTCATGTCTATAGTGTTGTCCCATGAAAAGATATAATGAAATATTTGCAGAAATGTGAGGGGTGTACTCACTTTTGTGATACACTGTATATATATATATATATATATACACTATATTGCCAAAAGTATTCACTCACCTATCCGAATCATTAAATTTATTGGTGTTCCAATCACTTCCATGGCCACAGGTGTATAAAACCAAGCACCTAGGCATGCAGACTGCTTCTACAAACATTTGTGAAAGAATGGGTCACTCACAGGAGCTCAGTGAATTCCAGCATGGTACCGTGACAGGATGCCACCTGTGCAACAAGTCCAGTCGTGAAGTTTACTCGCTACTAAATATTACACAGTCAACTGTCAGTGGTTTTATAACAAAGTGGAAACGATTGGAAATGACAGCAACTCAGCCACGAAGTGATAGGCCACGTAAAATGACAGAGCGGGGTCAGCGGATGCTGAGGCGCATAGTGTGCAGAGGTCGCCAACTTTCTGCAGAGTCAATCACTACAGACCTCCAAACTTCATGTGGCCTTCAGATTAGCTCAAGAACGAGAGCTTCATGGAATGGGTTTCCATGGCCGAGCAGCTGCATCCAAGCCTTACATCCCCAAGCGCAATGCAAAGCATTGGATGCAGTGGTGTAAAGCACGCCGCCACTGGAATCTAGAGCAGTGGAGACGTGTTCTCTGGAGTGACGAATCACGCTTCATCGTCTGGCAATCTGATGGGTTTGGCGGTTGCCAGGAGAACGGTACTTGTCTGACTGCATTGTGCCAAGTGTAAAGTTTGGTGGAGGGGGGATTATGGTGTGGGGTTGTTTTTCAGGAGTTGGGCTTGGCCCATTAGTTCCAGTGAAAGGAACTCTTAATGCTTAAGCATACCAAGAGATTTTGGACAATTTCATGCTCCCAACTTTGTGGGAACAGTTCGGGGATGTCCCCTCCCTGTTCCAACATGACTGCGCACCAGTGCACAAAGCAAGGTCCATAAAGACATGGATGAGTGAGTTTGGTGTGGAAGCCTGACCTCAACCCGATAGAACACCTTTGGGATGAATTAGAGGGGAGACTGCGAGCCAGGCCTTCTCATCCAGCATCAGTGTCTGACCTCATAAATGCGCTTCTGGAAGAATGGTCAAAGATTCCCATAAACACACTCCTAAACCTTGTGGAAAGCCTTCCCAGAAGAGTTGAAGCTGTTATAGCTGCAAAGGTGGGCCGACATCATATTAATCCCTATGGATTAAGAATGGGATGTCATTCAAGTACATATGTGTGTGCAGGCAGACAGGTAAATACTTTTGGCAACATAGTGTATTTAAATATATTTCTGTGGCTAAATGTTTAAACTTTGTCACAAAAATTTTTATTGTACGTTTATTATTGGTATTTTAAACACGACATGATCTGCTGGGTCAGTATAATTACCACACCTAATAATCAGGTTTATGTCACTTTTTTACCTTAATTAGATACTTTTGATAGCCGTCAACAATCTTCTGGCACAACTGGATCTTTGACCACTTTGCTTTAAGTTTTTTGCCCTGAGTTACTTGTAACAAAACCAGAGAGTGTGGCTGGGACTCAGGTAGGCTTTTAAAGTGTTGCCCCATCAGCAGCCTCTAAGTCAATACTGACAAAACGCTTGCTTGAATCTTAGCAGTGACACCAGTATTTCAGCAGTTAATTTACGGCAGACGTGTTTTTGTTGCTCCATTAATTATAACTGACTATCAAGACAAATTTTGAGACAAGGAGGTTTGGCTCACTTTTCTTTGAAGAATGGCTTTAATGCAGCTTTAATGAAAGCCATTCAAGCATGTAACTGAGGCTGTATCCTTCAGAAAAGTTCCACCTTTACACTGTCAGTCCAAAGAATATAATACAATAAGACCTGGAGACCATTACAGTTTTTTTGTGAATTACAATTGCAACTTTTACAGTACAATGCAAGCAGTTGTGGGTTAAGGGCATGCTCAGGGGTCCAATTATGGTAACTTGGCAATGGTGGGGCTTGAACCAGGAACCTTCTCATTACTTCTCATTACCTTAAACATGGAGCTACCACTGCCCAAATGGCAGAAGTCACACCTGATACAACTGATTAGTCAGCTTAAAACCAAGAGCTAATGACTAAATAAGTGGAATCAAGTGTGCTTGTGATCGGATAGTATTATAACCTGCAGGTACACCAGTCCTTTGTGTAATATCTACAAAAAGTTTGAGCACTTTTATATATTGGTTGGAAATGGTGAGGGTGGGAGGAGTAGTAGTTGGTCGTGTCTGAGAGATTGAGAAAGAGCTTATAGTCCGGATTTAGCGCCATCTGATTTCCACCTTTTTGGACCGCTCAAAAAAGCTTTAAGGTGAAGAAGATTTTCATGTGATGATGATGTAAAAGCAGCAGTGCATCAGTGGCTATGCGCTCAACTAAAAACATTTTTTGCTGATGGCATTAAAAAGTTGTTACAACACTGGGAAAAATGCATCGGAAGGGAAGGTGAACGTGTAGAAAAGTGATGTTATTTGTTTATGAAATTCTAAATAAACAGAATAAAAAATGTGTGGAAACTTTTTGAAGAACCTCGTTATAATCTACGAATTGTAAGAATCAGCTTTTCCGAGAGAGTCTAAAACGCTTATCATTAAAAAAAGCTTAATGTGACTTCATGTATTGGGCAGCACGGTGGCTAAGTGGGTAGCACTGTCGCTTCACAGCAAGAAGGTCCTGGGTTCAATCCCCAGGTGGGGCGGTCCGGGTCCTTTCTGTGTGGAGTTTGCATGTTCTCCTTGTGTCTTAGTGGGTTTCCTCCAGGTGCTCCGAATTCACTCCATAGAAAAAAACGGTACAGCCAGCACAAAAACTATTGTGCCACTTCTCATGTGAACACGCCTTTAATAAATGGTTTTTAACTGTTTTCAATTGTATTTCAGTGTTTTTATATTATACTTGTGTTAGTTTCAGTGTTTAAGTGTCAAAAACAACCCCATTGTTTTACATTAGCCTAAAATATATGCAGTTCCACGGGACCATGGAACGCATTAACAGGTTTCCCATACATTCTTATGTGGAAAAAATACCTTGAAACTCAACGTCTTTTAAGCTCAACGCCACTCCCAGAACCAACTGACTTCGAGTTTCAAGGTACCACTGTATTCTGTTACTACCAGGTATATTTCTTCTGCTACATTTTTCATTTTCATCAACCGCTTGGTCAGGGTTATAGCGGGTCTCATAATACCGTGAAACACTAGGTGCAAAGCAGAAAAACCCTGGACAGGGTTCCAGTCCATCAAAGGACTTTAGCCACCCCCAGACATAGCCAATCAAGTCTGTGTGGATGCCAAGCGGGAGATTGAACCACTGAGATTTAAACCCATATCTCAGCAGTGATGAACTAGCATAAAAGACCACTGTACCAATTGAGTGATTCTGTGACATTTTTATTGTATCCACTCAACTAGCTAGCTAGCAGAAAATGCTCCTCTTTATTATGTAAATCATATATATTAGGGTCTTAACAACTTTATTCACATCCTTTGCACCCAACAGGTGAATACAATTAAGCATCACAATCACTGTGTAATTTCTATATACATAAAGAGCTCAGTTACATGGTCATATCCCAGGATGGCATCTTTCCTGTAAGTGAGTTTATTTTATTTATTTTTTTTGCCCTGCTGAAGCTACCTAGGTCAACTGTAAGTGCTAAGCCACAAAGTTGTAGGCCACACAAGCTCAAAAACAAGGACAAGAGGACAACTGCATTTCAAACTGCTTCTGGAAGCATAAACATTAACAGAGGTCCGGTTCATCGGGAGCTTTATGGATTGGGTGGTAGAATCCGGCTTTGGTAGTTGTAAGGAGAACACTGTCTGTTTTTAAAATAGTTCTGAATAATAGTCGGAGGCTGGTTTTAATGGTTTGGCCAAAGCACCTTAGTTCCCATGGGGCTTTATTAATCATAGATAGCGTAAAGGTCATGTCAAGCACATTCAACAGTGGTTTTTAACTTCACCCTACATGGACTGTGATTTCTTTAATGTATTCACAGTATTATGTATAGTAAATGGTGAAAAGTAACCCTAGTCCTCCACAAACTTTGACTAATCAGTCCAGAGAATATCCCAAAAGCCTTGGGGCTCAACTTGATGTTTTTTGGCAAGTACAAGACGAGACTGTGTTCTATTGGTCAGCAGTGTTTGCAACTTGCAACTCTCCCATGGATGCCATTTTTACCCAGTGTATCTATTATAAAATCTTGTACATTGGCTTTAACTGGGGCAAGTGAGGCCTGCAGTTTATATGTTTTGTGACCTCCTGGATGAGTTGTTGGTGTGTTCTTGGTAAAATTTGGTAGGTCGGCCAAATCTGGGAAGGTTCACCCCTGTTTGAAATGTTCCCTATTTGAGGATAATGGTTCTAACTATAGTTTGCAGGAGTCCCAGAGCCCTACAGTGATAATGCCTGGGTGTGGCTGGGGAATTTGAAAGCAACTTGCTTATTGTGGAATGTTCAAAATGGTGTAACTTGAATATTTTATAAAGTTTGCACAGTGGTACCTTGTAACTTGACGTCCCCTAAACTCAAATTCTTGAAACTCGACACCCTTCATGGAGAAATTTGTACCCTTAAAATTTCAAATTATCAATGAACAGCTGCTTTGTTCAGCGCGAGCGGTGCAGTAAAACGTCATCAAAGTGCGCATATGAGACAAATCTGCATTTGTGTGGTATAACCAGTCTATAAGCGTCCACATGTATCTGTGTTTAGCTGGTATTTCCACTCTGTTTCACTTGAAATAATTCTAGCTATAGCTCGGGGTGCTGAGAAATTGTAAGAATCAGCTTTTCCAAGTCTAAAACGCTTATCGTAAAAAAAGCTTAATGTGACTTAATGTATTCGCTCGTTGTTGTTTTAGTACAATAAGTCACGTTAAGCTTTGCACACCGCCACACTCCATAGGAAATAAGCGCAAAAGTGATTTTGTCACTTCTCATGTGAATGCGCCTTTACTAAACTCGCTAAGGAATACGGTATTCCAAGATCAAGCACCTCCACGATTAAGAAGCATAAGGAAACAATAAAGAAGTAAAGGTAAAGTGCAGGTTATATTGTTTTTTATATTGTTTTTTAACTGTTTCTAAATTGTATTTCAGTGTGTAAGTGTCAAAAACAACCCCATTATTTTACATTAGTCTAATATATATGCAGTTCCACAGGACCATGGAACGCATTAACAGGTTTCTCATACATCCTTATGGGTAAAAATACCTTGAAACTCAACGCCACTCCCAGAACCAATTAACGCTGAGTTTCAAGGTACCACTCTCAAGGTACTCTCATTATCTTGTTGCCCAATTTCTTTTGAGTGTATTGCCGGCATTAAATTCAATCTTTGTTTATATTTACAAAATACAGTCAAATCGGTCAGCCATATCTTTTGTTGGTTAAAAAGAGGTTAAAGATGTTACAAGTCAGAGATTATTGTTTTTATTTTTTATTTTTTTCTGGAAATGGTGTTTATATTAGTGAAGAAAATAATGAAGTTAATACTGAGTTAATATTTTGTAATTTTGGTGTAAAATGTAAACTTTAATTAATGCAAAGTGAAAAACGCCACTTGTGGCTACTTTACCCAATGCTTACAGTTACATCCAACTGATTACCTACGTAAATGACTCTAGCTTCATAATAACGTTTTAAATCACTCTATAAAGCATTCCAATCATTAAAAAAACCAAACATGCATAAATGTACAAAAGTGAATGAATAATATCCATACTTTTAGTTTTGCATTATGGAAATGTTGGATTGGTTCCTGAATTCTAAGCTCCTCCTCTTCTTAAAATTTAAATCAGAGAGGGTGGCCAGGACCACACACTTACCGTTTGTTGAAGGTCAGGGATTCCAATGCGAATGATGACAGCGCTTCCATGGAGATCTTCCATGGTTTCGTTGGAGACGGCCTCACTTCCCGAAGAAGTCCGAATGCTGTCTTCTCCATGGTTACCGTTGGTAGGGGCGTGCTGTTGCCGCGGCCTGTCTGGAGCCTCATGTTTGCCGTCGGCAGGTGGACTCATAGGCATGCTCTGGGAATATGTGTAAGGGTGTGGGGGTGGGTGGTTGTGCGCTGCTCAACACGCTGGCCTCACAACCCTACAAACACACACACACAGTAATTTTCTGGGTGTCGTAATCAGGTCAACTGGGCATCTCGACATTTTATTTTGTGTCGGCATGTTACTTCAAAAGCAAAACTTCAGGTCCGCTGGTCGTGAATGGTTGCCATGGACACTAGAAACAGATCCACTCGGGGAAAAAAATGGAATTTGAGGGAACCCTGTATTTCATGTCACCATGGCAACACTGCACTCTCCTAGTTCTGCTGAGCGATGGCACCTCCACTTGCTCTTTATAGACATACTGCAATGCCTCACACACACACAAATACAGCTGGCACTCCTTTCATGTACCACTCAAACCATTATCATCCACAGAAAACTTCAATTACACACACACACACACACCTGTTCTGCCACTAGAAACTCATGCAGTCACGTCTCCCACCTCCCACACACACACACAGACACACACACACACACTACATGGGCAATCACACACTGTGCTAGAAAGTCCCTCGCTATTGTCCTGAAGGGCTGAGCGGAAGCCTTCACTTATATAACACGGTAAAACAGGAGGACACAGTAGTTAAGAAAAACACAAGGCCAAGATGTCAGCTTGCCTTGATCATAAATAGCCATAATCACCATTATAAGTGTTTTAGCAGATGACTTTTAACAGTCCTTCAGTTCTATTCCAATTTTATTGGTGAGGTGTCATGTAGGCACAAATGTTAGTTTGTTTATTAGGATTTTAACGTCATGTTTTACACTTTGGTTATATTCATGACAGGAACGGTAGTTACTCGTTACACAAGGTTTATCAGTTCACACAAGATTATATCAAACACAGTCATGGACAATTTTGTATCTCCAGTTCACCTCACTTGCATGTCTTTGGACTGTGGGAGGCAACCGGAGCACCCGGAGTAAACCCACTTGGACATGGGGAGAACATGCAAACTCCACACAGAAAAGACCCAGACCGCCCCACCTGGGGATCGAACCAAGGACCTTCTTGCCGTGAGGTGACAGTGCTACCCACTTAGCCACTGTGCCGCCCTGTTGGCACAAATAGATTACTGACTGCTACAAAGCATCATGGGTCCTAAGGGCAAATGGGTTGATCCTTGCTATGTGCATTTACATGTGAACAGTATTCAATAAACAATAATTACTACAGAAAACCTGATTATGCAATATTTCAGTGATAGGGTTTGCGCGACCCTTTGATTATGCAAAGCAGTCCTAGTGGGAAAACCTAAAGTGAAACAACACACTCAAAAAGACTTGAAACAGATACAGATGTTTAACACTGTGTTACATCACTGGTGCTATTACACTTTTTAATCATTTGGAACTGAGGATACTTTTACAGTTTTGCTGCATAACAATCCATGTTCAGAGTTGTCTTATTTGCTTTCATGATGCACCAACACTTTCAATAAGAGAGATATCTGGACTACAGGCAGGCAAGTCAAACACACACACAGATAGTCTTTTTTTTTTGCATTTTTCCCCAATTTTCCTCCCAATCTAGTCGTATCCAATTGAGTTTCTAGATCTCCACCCTGGTAGAGGAGAGCCATGACTAACACTCGCCCCCTCCGACACGTGTGCAGTAGCCGACTGCATCTTTTCACCTGCACACGGCGACTTCATATGCGGATCAGCTAATTGCATCAGTTATGAGGTCCCGTCCAGCTACCACCCTGTATAAACAACAGCCAATCGTGGCAGAGCTGAGTTTCAAACCGACGAGTTCGAGATGTCAGCTATGGTGTGCTAGCGTGTTTTACCGCTGCGCCACCTGAGCACCGCAACTAAAGACATCTCTAGAAAAGAAATCTCTGTGCCAGCAAATGTCTCTATAATCTCCAAATATATGCCCCTGTGGGAATGTTACCTTTACGCATGAGCAATTCACCCATGCTGTGGCCACTGATGCAACCCAGTACCATGAAAGATGTTGGCTTTTGCACCTTTCTAATTATAGTCTGGATGGTTCTGGATGTTTGGCATGGAGAACTCGATGTCTGTTTTTCCCGAAAAAGCTGAAACATGAACTCATTGACCACAGCACACCTTTTAATTCTAAACTCTTTTCTCTCATGAAATCTGGCACAAAGTGGGGAGCCATGACTAATATTTGCTTGCACAGACTGAACCTTTGATACATACATTTTTATACCCACCCAAACATAATACCCGCACCTGTTATCAGTTCACCCACTTATTGTGTTTAGAGTATATATAAGTATTCTAAAACATTTTACTCTTATTATGCAACTGTCACAGTTTTTTCTGATGCAGGCATTACATATCAGTGGTACTTTGAGTACTTCTAATCCCTTTTGTGGTTTTGTTTTTAAATCTTTAAACAGCTCATGTATGTGCAAATTTATCGTGACACTATGGCTCCAGCTGGAAATTATTTTGGATTTGGATCCTTGAAAAATAATGTTTTATCAATACTATTTTAAACCTGGAAAAGAAGTAGGGGTTTTATTTGGACTTTCTTTTTCATTCAATTCCCAAGTAACTAATTTATGAAAATTTATGGGTAGTTAAAATCTGACTGAAAAATGTTTAGTCATCTAATACATGGACATGTAATGCTGGGAAACCAGCTCTGCATGATTAACAATAACAAAGTCATCTTTTAGGAGTGTCTCAGTTTGTAGTAAAACTTAAATAATACAATTTAATAGTGAGGTGATACAGAAGCTATATTATATGAAGCTACAGTATAATTTGGTACACAGTTTTTATGACAATAGTGAAATTGCACTAATTAAAGCCAAATTGTAATATATATATATATACAGTGGGGTCAAAAAGTATTTAGTCAGCCACTGATTGTGCAGGTTCTCCTACTTAGAAAGATGAAAGAGGTCTGTAATTTTCATCATAGGTACACTTCAACTATGAGAGACAAAATTAGGAGATCACATTGTAGGATTTTTAAAGAATTTATTTGTAAATTATGGTGGAAAATAAGTGTTTGGTCAATAACAAACAAGCAAGATTTCTGGCTCTCACAGACCTGTAACTTCTTCTTTAAGAAGCTTTTCTGTCCTCCACTCGTTACCTGTATTAATGGCACCTGTTTGACCTCGTTATCTGTATAAAAGACACCTGTCCACAGCCTCAAACAGTCAGACTCCAAACTCAACCATGGACAAGACCAAAGAGCTGTCGAAGGACACCAGGAAGAAAATTGTAGACCTGCACCAGGCTGGGAAGAGTGAATCTACAATAGGCAAGCAGGTTGGTGTGAATAAATCAACTGTGGGAGCAATTGTAAGAAAATGGAAGACATACAAGACCATTGATAATCTCCCTTGGGGTCAAGATCTCATCCCGTGGGGTCAAAATGATCATGAGAACAGTGAGCAAAAATCCCAGAACTACACGGAGGGACCTGATGAATGACCTGCAGAGAGCTGGGACCAAAGTAACAAAGGCTACCATCAGTAACACACTACGCCGAGAGGGACTCAAATCCTGCAGTGCCAGGCGTGTCCCCCTGCAGAGAAATGCTGGATATGACCCCAAGAACACCATCCCCACCGGGCATTTCTTTGCCTCCAAACACGGCGAGTGGAGTTGATGCCAAAGAGCTCAATTTTGGTCTCATCTGACCATATCACATTCTCCCAAGCTTTCTCTGAATCATTCAGGTGTTCATTGGCAAACTTCAGACGGGCCTGTACATGAGCCTTCTTGAGCAAAGGGACTTTGCGGGCACTGCAGGATCTCAATCCATTACGGCGAAGTGTGTTACTAATGGTTTTCTTGGTGACTGTGCTCCCAGCTCCCTTGAGATCATTGACAAGCTCCTCCCGTGTAATTCTGGACTGACCTCACCTTTCTCAGAATCATTCTTACCCCACCAGGTGAGATCTTACATGGAGCTCCAGAGTGAGGGTGATTGACTGTGATCTTGTATTTCTTCCATTTTCGAATTATCGCACCAACAGTGGTCTCTTTCTCACCAAGCTTCTTGCTGATGGTCTTGTAGCCCATTCCAGCCTTGTGCAGGTCTACAATCTTGTCCCTGATGTCCTTTGATAGCTCTTTGGTCTTGCCCATGGTGGTCGAGAGATTTGAACGGAAGAAACTGATTCTGTGACAGGAGTCTTTTATACAGGGACAGGACTAATTTGTGTGCCTCATGGGCACATAACCGGTCTGTGGGGGTCAGAATTCTTGCTGGTTGGTAGGGGATCAAATACTTATTTCCCTTAATTAAATACAAATTAATTTATAACTTTTATTTAATGTTTTTTTTCTGGATTTTTTGTTGATATTCTGTCTCTCTCTGTTAAAATAAACCTTCCATAAAAATTATAGACTGTTCAAGTCTTTGTAAGGGGGTAAACTTACAAAATCAGCAGGAAATCAAATACTTATTTCCCCCACTGTATATTATATTCATTCATTACACACAGACTGATATATTTCAAATGTTTATTTCTTTTAATGTTGATGATTATAACTGACAACTAATGAAAACCCCAAATTCAGTATCTCAGAAAATTGGAATATTACTTAAGACCAATACAAAAAAAGGATTTTTATAAATGTTGGCCAACTGAAAAGTATGAACATGAAAAGTATGAGCATGTACAGCACTCAATACTTAGTTGGGGCTACTTTTGCCTGGATTACTGCAGCAATGCGGCGTGGCATGGAGTCGATCAGTCTGTGGCACTGCTCAGGTGTTATGAGAGCCCAGGTTGCTCTGATAGTGGCCTTCAGCTCTTCTGAATTGTTGGGTCTGGCGTATCGCATCTTCCTCTTTACAATACCCCATAGATTTTCTATGGGGTTAAGGTCAGGCGAGTTTGCTGGCCAATTAAGAACAGGGATACCATGGTCCTTAAACCAGGTACTGGTAGCTTTGGCACTGTGTGCAGGTGCCAAATCCTGTTGGAAAATGAAATCTGCATCTCCATAAAGTTGGTCAGCAGCAGGAAGCATGAAGTGCTCTAAAACTTCCTGGTAGACGGCTGCGTTGACCTTGGACCTCAGAAAACACAGTGGACCAACACCAGCAGATGACATGGCACTCCAAACCATCACTGAGTGTGGAAACTTTACACTGGACCTCAAGCAACGTGGATTCTGTGCCTCTCCTCTCTTCCTCTAGACTCTGGGACCTTGATTTCCAAAGGTAATGCAAAATTTACTTTCATCAGAGAACATAACTTTGGACCACTCAGCAGTCCTTTTTGTCTTTAGCCCAGGCAAGACGCTTCTGACGCTGTCTCTTGTTCAAGAGTGGCTTGCACAAGGAATGCGACAACTGAAACCCATGTCTTGCATACGTCTGTGTGTGGTGGTTCTTGAAGCACTGACTCCAGCTGCAGTCCACTCTTTGTGAATCTCCCCCACATTTTTGAATGGGTTTTGTTTCACATTCCTCTCCAGGGTGCGGTTATCCCTATTGCTTGTACACTTTTTTCTATCACATCTTTTCCTTCCCTTCGCCTCTCTATTAATGTGCTTGGACACAGAGCTCTGTGAACAGCCAGCCTCTTTAGCAATGACCTTTTGTGTCTTGCCCTCCTTGTGCAAGGTGTCAATGGTCGTCTTTTGGACAACTGTCAAGTCAGCAGTCTTCCCCATGATTGTGTAGCCTACAGAACTAGACTGAGAGACCATTTAAAGGCCTTTGCAGGTGTTTTGAGTTAATTAGCTGATTAGAGTGTGGCACCAGGTGTCTTCAATATTGTACCTTGTCACAATATTCTAATTTTCTGAGATACTGAATTTGGGGTTTTCATTAGTTGTCAGTTATAATCATCAACATTAAAAGAAATAAACATTTGAAATATATCAGTCTGTGTGTAATGAATGAATATAATATGCAAGTTTCACTTTTTGAATGGAATTACTGAAATAAATCAACTTTTTCATGATATTCTAATTTTATGACCAGCACCAGTATATACTGTATATATATATATATATATAATTTATGCATTTTCTCCCTTTTAGTGTGTCCAATTGCCCAATTGCGTCATGCTTCCTCTTCACCGATGCCAATCCCTGCTCTGATTGAGGAGAACGAAGCTAACTCACACCGCCTCCGACACGTGGGCAGCATGCCGTATGCATCTTATCACCTACACTTTGACAAGTGCAGTGCAGTTCAGCACTGTGTACGGAGAGACACACCCTGACAGCACTCTTTTCTCATCTCTGTGCAGGCGCCATAAATCAGCCAGCAGAGGTTGTAATTGCATTAGTTATGAGAGAGAGAGACCCTATCCAGCTTAATCCCGCCCATATATGAACAACAGGCCGATCGTTGTTCATGTGGCTGCTCAGCCTAGCCGGCAGGCAGAGCCAAGGACGGATTAAGGATAGTCACACACCCCCACCCCCACCCCGCGCGCCCCCCCCCCCCTCCAAAAACATAAATAAATTAATACATTAAACAACCTGTCAATAACTAACCCTAACACAAGAATCTAAGAAAAATCTAAGAGAAATTGAACATAATAATTTTGAAACAATACAAATTCAGAAACATTAAGTAAGGGCCTGAATCGCATATTTGCAACAAAACGTCTGTTATGAAATATGGTAGCTTGCCTGGCAATTTGTAGGTCCCTAGAAAGTCAAGGAGCCATGGTAAACGACTTCTATGGAAGTCAAGGGCCCCATAGCAGGGGCCCTCATGATCAAGGGCCCTCTAATGGTATGCCCTGCTCTTCTCTAGGGCCCCCTGGTAGGGGCTCTCATAACCAGGGCCCTCTAAAAATATGCCCCCCTCTTTCCTAGGACCCCTAATAGCCAGAAGTCGAAGTCAGAGCAGTGCCACAACGCCTCATCCATTTTCATAAGGGGCCCAAAAGCATGGCTAGGGCCCCGAAAAGCATGGCTAGGGCCCAAAAGCATGGCTAGGGGCCCCAAAAGCATGGCTAGGGGCCCCAAAAGCATCGCTAGGGCCCCCAAGAGGCCCTGGGGTCAAAGTCCCTAATAGTCAGAGGATCCTTAAAATGGAGGGCCCTCGGAAATAAAAATATATTGTATCATAAATGTTGATAGGCATCGCAAAATGTTTTGGGCCAGGGCCCCCCCGGGGCCCCCTGACCTCAAGGGCCCCTGGGCGCTGGCCCCACTGGCCCGGTCAGTAATCCAGCCATGGGCAGAGCTAAGATTTGATACAATGTATTCGAGGTCCCAGCGTGTGTTTTTACCGCTGCGCCACCTGAGTGGCCCAAAGTCAAATTGTTTTAGTTTGTTAATCAGCAATATACAGTGTATCACAAAAGTGAGTACACCCCTCACATTTCTGCAAATATTTCATTATATCTTTTCATGGGACAACACTATAGACATGAAACTTGGATATAACTTAGAGTAGTCAGTGTACAACTTGTATAGCAGTGTAGATTTACTGTCTTCTGAAAATAACTCAACACACAGCCATTAATGTCTAAATAGCTGGCAACATAAGTGAGTACACCCCACAGTGAACATGTCCAAATTGTGCCCAAATGTGTCGTTGTCCCTCCCTGGTGTCATGTGTCAAGGTCCCAGGTGTAAATGGGGAGCAGGGCTGTTAAATTTGGTGTTTTGGGTACAATTCTCTCATACTGGCCACTGGATATTCAACATGGCACCTCATGGCAAAGAACTCTCTGAGGATGTGAGAAATAGAATTGTTGCTCTCCACAAAGATGGCCTGGGCTATAAGAAGATTGCTAACACCCTGAAACTGAGCTACAGCATGGTGGCCAAGGTCATACAGCGGTTTTCCAGGACAGGTTCCACTCGGAACAGGCTTCGCCAGGGTCGACCAAAGAAGTTGAGTCCACGTGTTCGGCGTCATATCCAGAGGTTGGCTTTAAAAGATAGACACATGAGTGCTGCCAGCATTACTGCAGAGGTTGAAGATGTGGGAGGTCAGCCTGTCAGTGCTCAGACCATACGCCGCACACTGCATCAACTCGGTCTGCATGGTCGTCATCCCAGAAGGAAGCTGACGCACAAGAAAGCCCGCAAACAGTTTGCTGAAGACAAGCAGTCCAAGAACATGGATTACTGGAATGCCCTGTGGTCTGACGAGACCAAGATAAACTTGTTTGGCTCAGATGGTGTCCAGCATGTGTGGCGGCGCCCTGGTGAGAAGTACCAAGACAACTGTATCTTGCCTACAGTCAAGCATGGTGGTGGTAGCATCATAGTCTTGGGCTGCATGAGTGTTGCTGGCACTGGGGAGCTGCAGTTCATTGAGGGAAACATGAATTCCAACATGTACTGTGACATTCTGAAACAGAGCATGATCCCCTCCCTTCGAAAACTGGGCCTCATGGCAGTTTTCCAACACGACAACGACCCCAAACACAACCTCTAAGATGACAACTGCCTTGCTGAGGAAGCTGAAGGTAAAGGTGATGGACTAAACCCAATTGAGCACCTGTGGCGCATCCTCAAGTGGAAGGTGGAGGAGTTCAAGGTGTCTAACATCCACCAGCTCCGTGATGTCATCATGGAGGAGTGGAAGAGGATTCCAGTAGCAACCTGTGCAGCTCTGGTGAATTCCATGCCCAGGAGGGTTAAGGCAGTGATGGATAATAATGGTGGCCACACAAAATATTGACACTTTGGGCACAATTTGGACATGTTCACTGTGGGGTGTACTCACTTATGTTGCCAGCCATTTAGACATTAATGGCTGTGTGTTGAGTTATTTTCAGAAGACAGTAAATCTACACTGCTATACAAGTTGTACACTGACTACTCTAAGTTATATCCAAGTTTCATGTCTATAGTGTTGTCCCATGAAAAGATATAATAAAATATTTGCAGAAATGTGAGGGGTGTACTCACTTTTGTGATACACTGTATGTATGTTCTATGATTTAAATATATTTTTAGTTTACAAAATGCATATTTCTGTATATTTTTCCAAAAGCACGATATTGATATCATGATATCTTTCTGGTTTGATTGAGTAGATTACCTCGTGGTGAATCAGCATAGTAATGGCCAAATCCAAACTGTTTAATAACTGTATTTATTTATTAGGTTTTTAACGTCATGTTTTACACACTTCATGGAAGTGTGTTAGAATGTTGAGTGGGGGCAAGGCAACAAGGGTTCTCTCACACATGCACTGTTGTACAAAGCAGAATACCCATATATATGAGCTGAATCACCTAATAACTAGGCAAAAAGTTAAGTATTTGATTTACAGTACTAATAATCAGAACATGGACTAAAATTAAGATGATTAAAGTATACTGTTTATATGACAATTTCATCAAATGACTGCCAGACTGACATTTTTTGGGGTTGTTTCCTCCAGGTGCACTGTTTTTATCTCAACCTGCCAAATCAAGCAGATGGTATACTAGCTATTTTAACTGGTGCTAGAAGTACATAACTGAATCAATGTGGAAATTGTATTTTGCCTGCTATGGACCGGTGCCCAAATACTATTAGTTCATTGTTTTTGTTAAATATTGCCTTGGTCAGCAATGTTTTTGAGTTTGCTATATAACCACTGAGCTGTAACTGATTCTGAACATTCAGGATTTACTTGTGTTTTACAAGTCTGGTGTCCTCTGGTATTGGCCTTGTTTCAGTAAACTGTAATCTAATAGTGATTTATCTGAATTAAATACTGATTATATACTACATTCATAGATATCGAATTTAAGATACACAATTACCAATTTATTGTCAAGACTATATAACATTAAATATAGCAATAGAAAAAAGGGCCTACTGGAACTGTTCAATTCTAATACAATAGTAACGGAGACCATTATAAATTATATCAAGGTTTTTTGTTTGATGTTTTTTGTTTGTTTTCCTCTGGAAAGATAAGAATACATATAAAGACTACAGTTAGGCCTGTCACATGACATGTTGACTGTTAATTAACTGACATACATAGAATGGCACTTTTATTGCCCAAATAATTGTATAAATATGTTTGCATTGAACAGGGAAGGCTTGAGTGGTGCAGTGGTAAAACCCGCTAGCCCACCAGTGCTGAGATCTCAAGCTCTCTAGTTTGAATTTTAGCTCTGCTATCAGCTGGCTGGACATCTACACAGACACATGATTGGCTGTGTGTCTGTAAGGGGTGGGACAAAAGCTAAACAATAGCTGATTTCTCATAGCTGCTGGCTCATCAATGGTGCCAGCACAATGAGACCAGGTATAATGTAGGTGTGAGAGTCATATAACAAATCCCCATATTAAAAAAGCAACATGTGTATTCCTTGGGGTGCTGTTAAGGTGACTGTTGCAACCCTCCTCTGTCAGGAGTAGAGGTCTGCAGCAGTAGAAGCAAATTACAGTCAGGTAATTGGATACAACTATATTGGGAGAAAATTGGAAGGAGATGCATAAACAGAAAATGCAAAAAAAAAATGTTTTTAATGAATAGAAAAAATGCTTTTGTCCAGAAATACAGCACACCTAATATTTTTATTATATGTCTTGTAGCTTATTTTACATTGATTAGCTGCTTTGGATGTCATCAAAACAAGCTATTAATTGTCATCAAAAAGCTTCTTAATCGTTAGTTGAGCTACTTGGTAGAGTTCAACCAAATCTGTTGGTTTTCAGGCAAGGACTTGACTTTTCATTACAGTCCACATATTTATGATAATGTTACAGCCATGACTTTGGCCATCCCCAAAGCTATGCTACTAATGAAACATTCATTTAATCATTGCAATGCCAGTGTGACTGTTCCAACCAAGATCATTTTTCTGTTTTACTGCTCTAAAAACTTTTTTGCAATACATTAGTTCCACTGGTAGCAAAACTGCCACAAACAAATATATTGCCAACACCTTTCCCGACAGTAGGTACAGTGTTTCTAGGTTAAACTGCCTCACTTTTCTCCTCCAAACATTCTACTGCTCACTGTGGCTTATCTGACCAAAAACTCTTTTCCGGAGAGCTTTTTCTTTTTTCATGTTATCAGCAACTGACTTTAGTTAAGCTTTAAGGTGCTTTTGAAGCAGGAGCCATTTTAATGCCTGGCACCACATAAGCACATAATGGCCATGGAGCAAAGTATGGCATACCATTCTTTTCTGACCATCCAGGTATATTTTTAACAGTTTTACAATTTTGTCTTAGAACACTCATTTGTACAGATGATATTGAGACCTAGAGTCTAGACCTACAGAAATATCTGCACATAGTTGCCTATATTTTCACATTTTAATGCTTGTGGCTCAGCATAATGAGTGCAGTCAAATCATAATTACTATTAAGGAATCAGGAAAGGAATTGACATTACAGAACTGTAACCAAATGAATAATGCCACAAAGAAATTGACATTACAGAACTGTAACCAAGTTAATAATGCCACAGAGAAATTGACATTACAGAACTGTAACCAAGTTAATAATGCCACAGTGAAATTGACATTACAGAACTGTAACCAAGTTAATAATGCCACAAAGAAATTGACATTACAGAACTGTAACCAAGTTAATAATGCCACAAAGAAATTGACATTACAGAACTGTAACCAAGTTAAGAATGCCACAGAGAAATTGACATTACAGAACTGTAACCAAGTTAATAATGCCACAAAGAAATTGACATTACAGAACTGTAACCAAGTTAATAATGCCACAGAGAAATTGACATTACAGAACTGTAACCAAATTAATAATGCCACAAAGAAATTGACATTACAGAACTGTAACCAAATTAATAATGCCACAGAGAAATTGACATTACAGAACTGTAACCAAACTAATAATGCCACAAAGAAATGTACATTACAGAACTGTAACCAAATTAATAATGTCACAAAGAAATTGACATTACAGAACTGTAACCAAATGAAAAATGCCACAAAGAAATTGACATTACAGAACTGTTACCAAATTAATAATGCCACAGAGAAATTGACATTACAGAACTGTAACCAAATTAATAATGCCACAGAGAAATGTACATTACAGAACTGTAACCAAATGAATAATGCTACAAAGAAATGTACATTACAGAACTGTAACCAAATGAATAATGCCACAGAGAAATTGACATTACAGAACTGTTACCAAATTAATAATGCCACAGAGAAATTGACATTACAGAACTGTAACCAAATGAATAATTCCACAGATAAATTGACATTACAGAACTGTAACCAAATGAATAATGCCACAAAGAAATTGACATTACAGAACTGTTACCAAATTAATAATGCCACAGAGAAATTGACATTACAGAACTGTAACCAAATGAATAATGCCACAGAGAAATTGACATTACAGAACTGTAACCAAATGAATAATGCCACAAAGAAATTGACATTACAGAACTGTAACCAAACTAATGATGCCACAGAGAAATTGACATTACAGAACTGTAACCAAATGAATAATGCCACAGAGAAATTGACATTACAGAACTGTAACCAAATGAATAATGCCACAAAGAAATTGACATTACAGAACTGTAACCAAATTAATAATGCCACAAAGAAATTGACATTACAGAACTGTAACCAAACTAATAATGCCACAAAGAAATGTACATTACAGAACTGTAACCAAATGAATAATGCCACAAAGAAATTGACATTACAGAACTGTAACCAAATGAATAATGCGACAAAGAAATTGACATTACAAAACTGTAATCAAATGAATAATGCCACAAAGAAATTGACATTACAGAACTGTAACCAAATGAATAATGCCACAGAGAAATTGACATTACAGAACTGTTACCAAATTAATAATGCCACAGAGAAATTGACATTACAGAACTGTAACCAAATGAATAATTCCACAGAGAAATTGACATTACAGAACTGTAACCAAATGAATAATGCCACAAAGAAATTGACATTACAGAACTGTTACCAAATTAATAATGCCACAGAGAAATTGACATTACAGAACTGTAACCAAGTTAATAATGCCACAGAGAAATTGACATTACAGAACTGTAACCAAATGAATAATGCCACAGAGAAATTGACATTACAGAACTGTAACCAAATGAATAATGCCACAAAGAAATTGACATTACAGAACTGTAACCAAACTAATGATGCCACAGAGAAATTGACATTACAGAACTGTAACCAAATGAATAATGCCACAGAGAAATTGACATTACAGAACTGTAACCAAATGAATAATGCCACAAAGAAATTGACATTACAGAACTGTAACCAAATTAATAATGCCACAAAGAAATTGACATTACAGAACTGTAACCAAACTAATAATGCCACAAAGAAATGTACATTACAGAACTGTAACCAAATGAATAATGCCACAAAGAAATTGACATTACAGAACTGTAACCAAATGAATAATGCGACAAAGAAATTGACATTACAAAACTGTAATCAAATGAATAATGCCACAAAGAAATTGACATTACAGAACTGTAACAAAGTTAATAATGCCACAAAGAAATTGACATTACAGAACTGTAACCAAATTAATATTGCCACAGAGAAATTGACATTACAGAACTGTAACCAAGTTAATAATGCCACAAAGAAATTGACATTACAGAACTGTAACCAAGTTAATAATGTCACAAAGAAATTGACATTACAGAACTGTAACCAAGTTAATAATGCCACAAAGAAATTGACATTACAGAACTGTAACCAAGTTAATAATGCCACAAAGAAATTGACATTACAGAACTGTAACCAAGTTAATAATGCCACAGAGAAATTGACATTACAGAACTGTAACCAAATTAATAATGCCGCAAAGAAATTGACATTACAGAACTGTAACCAAGTTAAGAATGCCACAGAGAAATTGACATTACAGAACTGTAACCAAGTTAATAATGCCACAAAGAAATTGACATTGCAGAACTGTAACCAAGTTAAGAATGCCACAGAGAAATTGACATTACAGAACTGTAACCAAATGAATAATGCCACAAAGAAATTGACATTACAGAACTGTAACCAAATTAATAATGCCACAGAGAAATTGACATTACAGAACTGTAACCAAATGAATAATGCCACAAAGAAATGTACATTACAGAACTGTAACCAAATTAATAATGTCACAGAGAAATTGACATTACAGAACTGTAACCAAATGAAAAATGCCACAAAGAAATTGACATTACAGAACTGTAACCAAATGAATAATGCCACAAAGAAATTGACATTACAGAACTGTAACCAAAATAATAATGCCACAAAGAAATTGGCATTATAGAACTGTAACCAAATTAATAATGCCACAAAGAAATTGACATTACAGAACTGTAACCAAATTAATAATGCCACAAAGAAATTGACATTACAGAACTGTAACCAAATTAATAATGCCCCAAAGAAATTGACATTACAGAACTGTAACCAAATTAATAATGCCACAGAGAAATTGACATTACAGAACTGTAACCAAATTAATAATGCCACAGAGAAATTGACATTACAGAACTGTAACCAAATTAATAATGCCCCAAAGAAATTGACATTACAGAACTGTAACCAAATTAATAATGCCACAAAGAAATTGACATTACAGAACTGTAACCAAGTTAATAATGCCACAAAGAAATTGACATTACAGAACTGTAACCAAGTTAATAATGCCACAAAGAAATTGACATTACAGAACTGTAACCACACTAATAATGCCACAAAGAAATTGACATTACATAACTGTAACCAAATGAATAATGCCACAAAGAAATTGACATTACAGAACTGTAATCAAATGAATAATGCCACAAAGAAATTGGCATTACAGAACTGTTACCAAGTTAATAATGCCACAGAGAAATTGACATTACAGAACTGTAATAAAATTAATTATGCCACAGAGAAATTGACATTACAGAACTGTAATCAAATTAATAATGCCACAAAGAAATTGACATTACAGAACTATAACCAAGTTAATAATGCCACAGAGAAATTGACATTACAGAACTGTAACCAAATTAATAATGCCACAGAGAAATTGACATTATAGAACTGTAACCAAATAATGCCAAGTTCATAAAAGTTTTTGTCTTGGTAAAGAGACCACTGCTTCATGTACTCATTTGTACAGATGATATTGAGACCTAGAGAAATATCTGCACATAGTTGCCTATATTTTCACATTTTAATGCTTGTGGCTCAGCATAATGAGTGCAGTCAAATCATAATTACTATTAAGGAATCAGGAGGTTGTGCCACAAAGAAACTGACATTATAAACTGATACCGAATTAATAATGTAAGCAACTGTATCTATGTAAGAGGCAGCTCTCAATCTGCATGTGATCAATATATAACTTGTACCAACGTTTACTAATACCATCCTTTGCTTGCCAAACCTCTGTTTTAAAATACCCTACCTACAAAGTCCTTCTAACATATCTGTTCTAATCTGCCAGATTTTTTTTGTCTTAAGTAATAATTCTACCATTGTCCTATGTTTCATTTTTTTATCCAGATCTGTACTTAATGTAAAACTCAATCAAATAATTTATATTAAACATGACAAAAGTTCAATTTTACATATATAGCCTTTACATATACCTCACAAATACACCAATTCTAATATTCTAATATAAGCAGTGGTAAATAATAAGCATCAGTAATTAAAATCTTTATATCTAAGATGTTACAGTATTTATCTTATTCACCTTTGACCTGGTCGTCCCATGTGATGTTCCAATGAAACACTTAGGACAAGTAAGTACAGCACCTTGGGATCTTCTTTAAAGAAAATTCAGTATTTCGTTCAAATAATCATCAAATAACAGATAAAACAATTAGCAGTCTACTGACACTCTTCTGAATGTGATTCCAAGTACACCTAAAAAAGTAAAAGAGATGAATTTCTCAGCAGTAGCTGCGAACTCAGGAAACATCAAGCCCAGCCCAGATTCTGCATGCCAAAAAGCAGGATGGCTTGCAGGAAAAAGGAAACTACAAAAGGAAGGGCCCAATTCCTGCTCTGTACCTCTCAGCCAACCAGCATTGTTGCATTAGACACCTCAACCAATAACTGACCTTTTTTAGAAGAATTTTAGCAAGAACCAACCTCTGTTTTACTATGTCAGCTTGGTTTTTACATCTTCAAATCATACCTCTATTTAGCAACAATATTAACAGAATCTACACACAGATGCAAGGTTAACAGTCTGGCCCCCAAAAAGGGAAGTGTGGGGATGATTCCAAGGACCTGAGTATAGTAGCACATTTTTTGAGTTGGTATAATTGCTATTTTACCCTTGGGAATTTTAAATGGGAATTTCCTATTTACAAAAGTATTTAGACACCTGTGCATGTTGCTGTGCATTCAGTTTGCTTTAATTATGTTTGAGATGTGTTTACGACATAATTGTAGTCCACCTGTTGCAATTTAAATTACAAGGACATATTGGAAAGACACACTCCTGGGTCTATAATGGCCAACAATTTACACTGCTCAGCTATAACATGAATGAATAACATTGATTATTACATTTCATTGGCAGCTGTCAAGGGGTGGGATATATTAGGCAGCAAGTGAACAATACATTCTTAAAGTTATTGTGTTGGAACCAGAAAAAATGTGTAGGAATCTGAATGACTATAACAAGGGTTGAATTGCGATGGCTAGATGACTAAGTCAGAGCATTTCCAAAATGGCAAGTCTTTTGGGCTGTTTGGTGGTCATTGTTTTGGGTTTGTTTGTTTGTTTATTAGGATTTTAACGTCATGTTTTACATTTTGGTTACATTCTCGACAGAAATGGTAGTTACTCATTACACAAGCTTCATCAGTTCACAAGGTTATATTGCACACAGTCATGGACATCTCCAATTCACCTTACTTGCATGTCTTTGGACTGTGGGAGGAAACCAGAGCACCAGGAGGAAATCCACGCAAACACAGGGAGAACATGCAAACTCCACACAGAAAGGACCCGGACCACCCCACTTGGGGATCAAACCCAGGACCTTCTTCCTGTGAGAGGACTGCTATTCGGTTGTTGGTACCTGCGAACAGTGGTCCAAGAAGAGATGCCGTAGCACCAATTACTGAAAATGTTCATGCTGTCTGTGATTGAAAACTGGCATGTTATTTAGACACATACCATCTGCCTAAACATTGTTGCAGACCATACACACCCCTTCATAGCAAAGGTATTCTTAATGATAGTGACCTCTATTAGCAGAATAATGTGCTCTGCCACATTGCAAAAATTGTTTGGAAACCAAATAATGTCATGAAGTCCAAGAAACAAAGTCCAGAAAGAAGTCTGCAACTCTATGCAATAAACTATGGCAAGCCAGAGATCAGGGCAAGAATATAAAACAATATCTACGGGTTTGAGTGTTCTACGGTCACTGTTAAAGAGCTCCAGAAGTCCTCTGCTGAGCTGGAAGAACTAGTTGGACTGACAACCATCTCTGCCACACACCATAAATCAGGCCTTTTTACCAAAGCTGGAAGTTACTAAAAGGCATATGACAGCCTGCATGGAGTTTGCTATGAGGAAAAAGATTCTCCGTTGGGAGGGCGTGTACCAGTGGCAGAAGAAATTTGTGGGTTGGATGAATGTAGCCAAATACAGGAATGTCCTCCTCCAGTGCATGCAAACTCAGACTGGGGAAACAGTTTTAACCGCCAAAAAAATCTGAAGTGTTGGGGCAAGTGTCTGAATGTTCTTGTCTGAATGTTCTTGAGAGACCCAGCTAAAGCCCATCCAATCTGACAGAGCTTGAAAGGATCTGCCATGAAGAATGTGAAGACTGCCCAAGTTTTTACATTTCGGCATTTAGCAGACACCAAAGTGACTTACAATAGTGTGCCAGTATACAGTCTGAGCAATTGAGGGTTAAGGGCCTTGCTCAAGGACCCAACAGCAGCAACCTGGTAGTGGTGGGGCTTAAACCAGCGACCTTCTGATTACTAGTCCAGTACCTTAACTGCTCGCCTATAACTGCCCCAAATCCAGGTGTACAAAGCTTTTAGAGACTTATCCCAAAGATGAAATTGCTACCAAAGGGGCTCCTACAAAGAACTGAATAAATACATTTGTGAATAAGAGATTTAAGTTTTTGATTTTTATTTTATTTATTTTGAAAAAACTCATATGTGTTCAAAATCAAATCCACAACATTATAAAGTTTATATTGGGGCCTGAATACTTTTTGAATCCAACGTATATGACCTTTTTTTTTTTTAAAAAGCAATGGTCCTCATGGCTATGCTATGAACAGGTGTTCTTTTGTTAAGGAATTTAGCTAACAGAAGTCCAGTTTTATTACAGCCAGCCCAGTAAAATATTGTCTGATCTTTAAAGAGACGTTTTTTTACAGGAACACTATGCTGTAATCAGAGGAAATTAAAAAAAAAAGATCTACAAATAAATTAAAAAAACTAACTTGGTAAATCTACTCAGAAAAGTCTGGTCTGTTAAAGTGTTTTCAGGGACTCAGCAAAAACTCATCATCCCCATCAAAAGATCCAAAGAAAACATCTAAAAAACTGCAGATGTTTTTAGCATCAGCTATGGTCAGTGTTCAGTAAGGTCAGTATAGTGTGAAAATTGGAAAAAAACATTTAATTTATGGAAGGGTAACAGGGAGAAAATCACTGTTAACCAAAGCAAACATCATAACTCATCAGGCATTTGCAAAAAAAAACCTTTTGAGATAATATGCTTTGAACCGATCAAAATTAACTGATTCACAAAATCCAAAAAAAAAGTTGACAGCAATGGTCTTTATGTTTGGCAAAAAAAAGCATCATTATTTGAAAGTAGGAACATTATACCTACTGTAAATGTGGCCTTAATAGTGTAATGGAGTCAGGGTACTTTTTATATTATTAGTACACTAATAACATTTAGCAGCATTTAGTCTTATTCTGAGCAACTAATAAAAGATCTTTGTATTCTCTTTAGTGGACATTTATTCTTTTAAAAGAATATGTAAATTCATTCTTAAAGCTACAGATTTTACAAATAATAATTTTAAATTAGGTTGTTAAAGTGCCTTGTCTGTAAAAAAGACGCACTAAATATGAGTTTGTTTCTTTCCGAAAAGAGCCATTCAGATGAAGCATGTCTCTAATCAAAGATTTTTAGAGAACCTTTAAAGATAGACAGCAAATTACAAGTGCATGATGCTGCAAAAGGCTACAAAACATGACTAAGGGTTGTCATTAATTCACAATGTTAACAGTAAAATACCTGCAAAAATGCCAGCTCACATGTCTACTTGAGGAAATACACAGCAAATAAAAGTGTTAATAAAAGAAAACTTGCTCAAGTATACAAAAGACGGTATATGTAGATACTGTATACTGCAATGCTTCTGGTGCATTTTTTAAATATTTTTCTCATCCTATTATGGTTCTGGGACTGCTTTGCTGCCTCAGGGCCATATTAACTTGCAGTCACATTTTACAGAAGAGTTTAAGAATAGTGCTTTAGGATTTAATACAGTGGTACCTTGTAACTCGAGTCCTCTAAACTCAAAATCTTTGAAACTCAAAACCCTTTCGAGAAATTTGTACCCTTAATCTAAATGTTTACCTTAAACTTAACGTGTTCAGTTTTTTTATTTTATTTATTTATTTAATTTCAAATTAACAATAAACAACCACTTTGCTCAGCTATTTGCTTCAGCAGTGCGGTAAGACTTCATCAAAGTGTGCATATGAGACGAATCTGCGCAAATTCACCCTGAAAGCATCCACATGTACCTGTGTTTAGCTGGATTTTTCTCACTGTTTCACTTTTAAACTTGTGTTATAGCTCGAGGTTCTGAGAAATTGTAAGAATCAGCTTTTCTGAGTCTAAAACACGTAGCGTAAAAAAAAAGCTTAATGTGACTTAATGTATTAAAAAAAGACAGGAACACAAAACGTCTCTTAATTATTACTGCTTATAAGTTCTCTCCACTAATGAAATTCCTCACTCGTTTTAGTACAATAAGTCACGTTAAGCTTCATAGGAAATAACAGCACAGGCAGCACAAAAGCTATTGTGCCGCTTCTCATGTGAATGCGCCTTTACTGAACAAAGCAAGCATCTTCACGATCTCCATGAACAAAATATGTTATTCCAAGATCAAGCATCTCCACGATTAAGAAGCATAAGAAAACAATAAAGAAGTAAAGGTAAAGTGCAGGTTTTATTGTATTTTATTTGATTTTTAATTTTTAATTGTTTTCAATTTAATTTCAGTGGTTTTTTTTACATAAGCCTAAAATATATGCAGTTCAGGTTAACAGAAAAAAAATACCTTGAAACTCAACGCCTTTATAACTCAATGCCACTCCCAGAACCAACTGACGCTGAGTTTCAAGGTACCACTGTACTTAATTTTTAATGGCTGGATAATAAATGTGCACTACTTCACAGCAACCTCCCATGGCTCAAATACAGTAAAAGCATCAGAAACATATCCATTTGTTACCATGTCATCCCTCACATATTCCCACATATACATACACGTAATCTGTGATTGGAAAATTGGACATCCATGATCAGCAGGCCTCTGCTTATACTCCTAATATAAAAGACTTCAATGTTCCTTTCTTTTTTAAATCATGCAAGTGATTTCCTGTGATCTCAACCTAACTTCCCACACCTCTTCCCAGCTGGATTAGTCCAAGGCTCCTCAGGATGTTTTGTCAGGAAGCAAAGGAAAGGCTGGTCGCCACTGATAGCTTAGCCTTTTCCTTTACTAGCTCAAACACACACACACAGCAGGCCAGAAATAAAAGCGGCTGCCTCCCACCCACATACACCCCTGATCAATCCTAAATGCATACAGAGTGACAGAATTAAAAATATCTCCTTTGCTGAAGGGCACTATATGAGTACACTACCACATTCATTAAATTCTCTGATATAGTACATATACAATAGCACACATATAGATTCAGTCTGTGCTGCCAAGTAGGCATATGTGCCAAGTGTTTTTATTATTATGTTTTGGAATCACTATCAATTGGTGGTCTAGGTAAATATTTATTATTTTAAAGCATAAGGAGTTACAAGACTTTGCAGTAAGCTAATTTCTCAGATACTATCAAATGATAAGAAAGCTAATTCCCCAGATACTATCAAATGATAAGAAAGCTAATTCCCCTGATACTATCAAATGATAAGGAAGTTATAGCTGAACATGTCCTCTCTCTGTTATTAAATACAAATAGAAGTGTGTAAAGCTTGCTGAAAAGAGGACAAGGTAAGAAGGCAATACCCTCTTTTCTATGCCAACGTAGATGCTTTCACCAATTTAGCAATTAGGCATCTGAGAGAAGATCTATGTTTAGGCCCTGAAGGTAAAAGTGCTCTTTAAGCAAGACAGCCTCCTGAATTTCTTAGTTACATCTTAATAAGATTTAAAAACATATTTTTACATGGGAATAGAAATGTTTGATGTCTCAAAACCAATAATGACAAAAGTCAACAGACAGATAAGTCAAATTTATAACATTTATTCTCAAATAATTAAAATAAAAAGAAACTCAAAAAGTCAAATATTTCTATGATCAGCTGTCCGCTTGACTAAAAGAATATCTAGAAGAACCTACTATTTAATTTATATGCGTGGAGGGAAATTATGTGTACATACCCCCCACCCCACACCAGCAGGAATAACAGTTGTCCTCCCCAGTGTAATCATTTAAAAAGATAATATATAAGGCGCAAAGGTGGCGCCTCGGGAAAACACACTAGCACACCAGAGCTGGGATTTCGAATACATCGTATCGAATCTCAGCTCTGCCATCTGGCTGGGCTGGGCGGCCACATGAACGACGATTGGCTGTTGTTCACAGGGTTGGTATACCGAACCAGGGTTCCTCATAACTGGTGGATTTACGACCTCTGATTGATGGTGCCAGAGTTGTGAAATAATGCTGATCAGGCTGTGGCTCTCCATACACAAGGCTGGTCTGTATATGAACTCGCCTCGTGCAGGTGAAAAAAGGCAGTCGGTACCGATCACGTGTCCGAGGGGGCGTGTGTCAGTTGCGAAACTCCTTAGTCAGCAGTGGAGGGTTGTATAACACAACAAGGGTAATTGGATACGACTACATTCAGGGAGAAAATTGGGGGGGAAATTCAGAGAAAAAAAAATATATAGTAATCAAAAATAATAAATATTAATATGCTGCATTGAAAGAACTTGTGGTAATAATTAGACACAAAATAGTTTTAAAAGATTGCATTCCTCCCTTCATATGCCTCACAGTGGCTTGGACCTCTGCTTACTATCACCTGAACCCTGGAAGTGTGTCAGTCCTGGCTGATCTTCAGTAAGTAGGTACTTTGCAAAAGTTCACTTAAAATTAAGGACATGTCAGACATTTCTATGAACTTTTACCACTTAATAGAATAAACCAGACTGTATTTTGTAGGTGAAATTACGTCTCCTAATATGTAGTTAAATTAGCTAACCAGTAAACTATGTCTAGTCAGGAGAGCTACTGTAAAAATCAGCATTACACACTGAATTTTCGACTGATTGTTAAGCAGGTTGGTTTGTTACAAATGCCAAACATGTATTTATAATACAGGTTACAGATGATGCGTGAGTGTGGTTTATTTGTCAGCCAGCCAGACCAGTTAAATTGACAGAGAAAAGAAAATTATCTGCCAGGAATATGTTAGATCAACCACACCCAAAGAAATGCATTTGGTTCTATTGTTTAGTAGAGTAGCTCAGTAGTGCATGTCTCCTCCTATGACAAAGAAAAACGTTTTAGTGTGCTACACAGGTACATAGGTTATAACACAAAGCAGTTTGGTTAATCTACTTTAACTTATTTTTATTTATTTTATTTAAAACTGTTACAGTTGGTAAATTATAAAGTATTGTCCATATTTAAGCTTGGTGGCATGATTGTCCATATACTGTAGTGGGCTCTCTACAGGCCATTTTTGGTATTACTGCTTGAACATATAAACCTGTAGTCTATTTATTTATTTATTAGGATTTTAACGTCATGTTTTACACACTTTGGTTACATTCATGACAGAAACGATAGTTGCTGGTTACACAAGATTAAATGTCATGGACAATTTTGTATCTCCAATTCACATCACTTGAATGCCTTTGGACTGTGAGAGGAAACCGGAGCTCCCACAGAAAACCCACACAGACACAGGGAGAACATGCAAACTCCACACAGAAAGGACCCGGACCACCTCACCTGGGGCTCAAACCCAGGACCTTTTTGCTGTGAGGCGACAGTACTACCCACTGAGCCACCGTGCCGCCCTGTAGCCTATTTAAAATAACTGTACTTTTGGTAGTACCCTTTGTGATCCTTCAGGAATTGCATTTGAGAAATTTGACTGTTTATTGCCCCCCCCCCATACTGAAATGAAATGTATGACCTTATTTATAGGTCAATGGTAAACTAGTGGCTTATGCACTGAACCAATAATTAGAACATCACTGGTTCAAGTCTCACCACCACAAACTAGCCAGTTAGACCCTTGACCCTTAAAAACTAATTTGCATTGAATAAAATCATCTGCCAAATGCCTAAAATTTTAATGTATGATGACAGTTTTAGAATTAAAAAACTGTTTTACAATGTATAATTATTGTATTATTGTAAAGTTCCCAGAGTGTATACTGTTCTTGTTATGCCTGGTTCACACTACACGAATTGGGAGCAACTCAGCGTTCACTCGGTGATCGAAACTCGGCTCTCAATCGCTGTGTGAACTACTCAACAACTCGATCCGAGCGGCTCTCGAGAGATTTCTATGACGTCAAATATCTGGATCTGAGTTGCACAACTGGCAATGAGTGCTATGTCAAACAGCCAAAACAGCAAGACACGGTGTGAGGAGAAACGCAGAACAATCCCTGCTGTTCGCATAGCTAAATCCACTTAGATTCATTATTTTTTCTCCTTGATTTTACGCTGCACATTAGCGCACAAACTTTGATCGCTCGCTACTTGTTGACGTGCATTTTTGGACATGGTATCATTAAACCCCTCGTCACTTCTCGCGCTTGTTTTCATGACAAAATGTAGTTTGGGAGACCAGAGAAGCTCGCCTGCGATTCCAGTTGGTGATAGATCGTGTAGTGTAAAAACCCCTATCGCCGATCAGTCGTGTAGTGTGAAAGCCACACCGACTTGAAAGACTCCCGATTACAAGAGATCTAGTCGTGTAGTGTGAACTGTACAGCGACCTGACGACTTGAAAAGTCGTGTAGTGTAAACTTGGCATTAGTCTTGCTGTCTTTGTTGAATAAGTCAGCAAGGACTACAGCATGAGTTGTCAAGGATTTTTAAATTATTTTCTCTTTAAATTATACATTTTACTCTACTGCACTATTTAGTATTTTGTCATAAAATAGTATTTTAAAAAACAGCATTCCTTCTTAAGTTTTGCTTTATTTTTTATACACTTAATAGCTGCACTGATGAAGCATTTGTTAATTCATTTATTGATTTAGTTATATTATTTCTAGTACCTGCTTCCTCCTGATCTAAGCCTACCCAGAAACCAACCAACTCTGGGCACCAAAAAGAGGTAGCTAATCCTTGCAGGGCATTATATGCTCACACTTATTCACTAACCTACACCTATTAGCAATTTATAGTAGTACTTGTTTTTTTGTTTTTTTTAAATACTGCCATAATTATTTTTTGAGTATTTAAAGGAAACTCAAAAGAAAATCCAATATTTTACACAAACAGAGAATGGTAGCAAGAATAAATTCAGGTCAGGTTTAAGACCCACACTACCCGCTGCACCACTATGCTCGTTCATCTCCAGTAAATACATCCTAGATACAGGGCATCACACATTTTCTCTCATAGGGCAACTTTAGTGTATATTCAGGGCAGTTGTAGTTTAGTGGTTAAGGTACTGGACTAGTAATCGAAAGGTCGCTGGCCCTTGAGCAAGGCCCTTAACCTTCAAATGCTTACACTGTATACTGTCACAGTACTGTAAGTCACTTTGGATAAAAGCATCTGCTAAATGCCTAAAATGTGAATGCATTCAATCTTCATAACGACATGTTTTGAAGGGTGGAGGCAAACTTTCAAAAATAAGCCCAAACAGACATGGGGAGTATACTTTAAAGCTTACACTGACAGTCACCAGACATCAAGGGATCAAATATGTGTTAAGAAGCTATTTAAAATGACATGATGCACCACCATACCAGCTTGATGTTGATGTTGTTGATGTGGTGGTTATGTAGAGATGCCAAAAGCAACTCTACAATACAGACAAGGTGAGTGATTGATTAAAGTGACTAACAGGCTTCTAAAAAGTAACTTTCTCTTTTATGATTCCCTGTGTAATTGCATTATTGTTGCTTTACCTGATTTTCAGATGAACAAAACATGATTTTAAGGGAACAACACATTTTAAAATGATTTTTGTTGTTTAGTTTTACTTATTTAAGAAATATCTAACACCCATTTCACCCACAGTAATTACCCTCATTAATTATGGTACAGAACAAACCACAGTAAACCATTAGTTTCCGTTTCTACTGCAAGCCATCAAGATGATTCACAAACAGCAGCACATATTTAAACTTTGCATGCCATTGCAACAGTAGGCACCCACATTTGGCATAAACACGATTTACTGGGCAAGAGGTAGGGAACACCGTAGACAGGTTGCCAGTCCATCACAGGGAACTCACATTCACACCAAGGGCGATTTTAGTAGCTTCGATTAACCTGTCTGAATGTCTTTGGACTGTGGTAGGAAACCAACACAGAACATGCAGACTCCACAGAGAAAGAACCCAGACCACTTCATCTGGGAATCAAACCCAGGACCTTCTTGCTGTGAGGTGATAATGTTACCCACTGAGCCACTGTTCCTTAAGAACAGTTCACCATCTCTTCCCACATTTTTTTTGCAGTAGCCGACTACATTTTTTCACCTGCACGAGGCGAGTTAACATGCAGATCAGCCTTGTGCACGGAGAGCCACACCCTGAACGCATTATCCCTCAACTCTGTGCAGGCGCCATCAATCAGCCAGCAGAGGTCGTAATTGCATCACTTATGAGGTCCCTTATCCGGCTCCCTCCCTGGATGAACAACAGCCAAACGTTGTTCGTATTGCTGCTTAGCCCAGCCGGATGGCGGAGCTGAGATTCGAGACGATGTATTAGAAATCCCAGCTCTGGTGTGCTAGCGTATTTTACCGCTGTGCCACCTGAGCGGCCAAAAGTTCATCATCTCTTTAACAAAGTAATCCAGGTTCTGACACTGCAAAGCACCTCCACATGTTTACATGTTGGTATAGTGTTTTACTATATAGTGTTTTATGAAATACTGTGTTTCCTTGTTTCCAGACCCTGGTTGTTAAACAACATTTCAGTTTGGTTTAAAAATTATCCAGGCAAATATCAGAGGAGCAGTAATGTTTCTGCAGGTAAGCCATGATTTCCTTCAAACATCTATCTTCAAATGCACCTCCAAATCATAAAGTTGGGCGAGTATAAAAAATTCAAACAAAAACAGTGTTTCTTAAATTTACTTTGAATTTATTTAATTGCAAAAATTGTGTAAAGCCCTGCCAGAAGAGTGGAGGCTGTTACACCAACTCCACATTAATGCCTATGGTTTTGGAGCAGGCTCTCTAACAAGCTCATGATATCAGGTGTTCACATTTTTTGAATGCATTTTCTCCCCTTTTTCTCCTTACTTTTAGCGTATCCAATTACCCAATTGCATTATGCTTCCTCTCTACTGATGCTAATTCCTGTCCTGATTGAGAAACTGACACACGCCCCCTCTGACACATGTGCAGTAGCCGACTGCATCTTTTCACCTGCACGAGGCGAGTTCATTTGTGGATCAGCTTTGTGTACAGAGAGCCACACCCTGATCAACTCATTATTCCTCGTCTCTGTGCAGGCGCCATCAATTGGCCAGCAGAGGTTGTAATTGCCTCAGTTATAAGGAGTCCCTATCCGGCTCCCACACTTTATGAACAACAGTCAATTGTTGTTTATGTAGGCGCCCAGCCGGAGGGCAGAGCTGAGTTTCGAACCGTTATTAACCAGCTTTACAATAATGCATCATTTATCACTGTCAATTAGTAAACACACACACTTGGCACATGTGCATACTTGGAAAGAGAAACTGGGAACTATAGATAATCATCACTTAAATAAAGCCACTGAAGTAATAAGATTATAACAAACACACCACAGTGCCGCAGTTAAAAGAAAATGTCGCAAAGATAAGAAAGTTAAAATATATCAAAAATAAATATATACTATAAGTCCACCACCACCTGCCTAATATACTGGCAAAACAGCTCTGTACCAATTAGGCATGGACTTCCCAAAAGATTTTAAGGGATCCTGTGATATCTGGTAACAGGACATAACTTATGTACAAGTTTGATTGTCCTACAGTGAATCCTAGTGCTATCTCTTCTGCAGATAAATGATCTACATGTACCCGGCTGTCCTCATGATGTTGTGACACATTTAGCTTATTACCAGTGTTACAATGATCTGCAATTTGAGCCACAGTAGCACTTCTGTTGGTCTGTACTATACAACATATCCTTAATGACCTCTGGCATGAATGAATCTTGGCCATTCAACAACCTGTCAGTGGTACATGGATTGTCCCTTCTCGGACCACTGTTAGTGGGTACCTAGCATGTCAGCCTGTGAGCACCTCTTGCTGTGTGAGATACTTCAACCAAGTGTCTGACTATCATGTTTTGAACCTTATCAATGTTACTCAGCTCTTTATGCTTGCCCATATATGCTGCATTTAACACATTTATCACGAGTAACTACAACATCTCATCAGCCTAACATTTAATATACGAGTGATCTTCATAAAGTTTCCACACTTTTTTATTTTGGTTGGAAATGGTGAGGGCAGGAGGAGTAGTGATTGGTCATGTCTGAGACACTGAGAGAGAACTTATAGTCCGGATTTAGCGCCATCTGATTTTCACCTTTTTGGACCATTTAAAAAAGCTTTAAGGGGAAGAAGATTTTCATGTGATGATGATGTGAAAGCAGTGGAGGATCAGTGGCTACACACTCAACGAAAAACATTTTTTGCTGATGGCATAATAAAGTTTGTACGATGCTGGGAAAAATGCATCGGAAGGTGATTATGTTGAAAAGTGATGTAATTTGTTTTTGAATTTTTTAATAAACAGAGTTTAAAAAAAGTGTAGACACTTTTTGACGACCCCTGAATCTCTGAACTTGACATGCACTTACTAAAACCTCATGCCCATTTTCTTTTAGGAGGTATGGGGGGTTGGGTGCTAATGTAAGAATAGGGTTACAAAGTCATTTCCAAGGCTCACAGTATGAGCTATTATAACTACACAGCCATTACATTAAAACCACCTCCTTTTACACACACTGTCCATTTTATCAGCTCCACTTACCATATAGAAGCATTTTAAAGTTCTACAGCAGCGCTGCTGGAGTTTTTAAATACTGTGTCCACTCACTGTCCACTCTATTAGACACTCCTACCTAGCTGGTCCACCTTGTAGATGTAAAGTCAGAGATGATCGCTCATCTATTGCTGCTGTTTGAGGTGGTCATCTTCTAGACCTTTATCAGTGGTCACAGGATGCTGCCCAAGGGGTGCTGTTGGGTGGATATATTTTTGGTTGGTGGACTATTCTCAGTCCAGCAGGGACAGTGAGGTGTTTAAAAACTCCATCAGCACTGCTGTGTCTTATCCACTCATACCAGCACAACACACACTAACACACCATCACCATGTCAGTGTCACTGCAGTGCTGAGAATGATCCACCACCCAAATAATACCTACTCTGTGGTGGTCCTGTGGGGGTCCTGACCATTGAAGAACAGCATGAAAGGGGGCTAACAAAGAGGAACTACAGTCAATAATTGTAGAGCTACAAAGTGCTTCTTTATGGTAAGTGAAGCCGATAAAATGGACAGTGAGTGTAAAAACAAGGAGGTGGTCATAATGTTATGCCTAATTGGTGTATATTGAATAGTTATAGACAAATATCTTACGACCTACAAATGTTGCTCGTCTCAGATGAAGTCAGCATTCATGATTCTACTAATGAAAAGAGAATAGGCCAAATGGTATAAACAGTAACACTGCAGGACAAAAATCACTGCTAACCAAAACCAAGAGTAACATAAAGGCCATTTGAGATGCTCTTCTATACATTAATGAGTCAAAACATTAAACTTTTTGGAAGGCATTAGTCCTGTTAATACTGTTGTAAAGCTACACAAATTTCATTCCAACATTTAACCACAGTGGAGGTAGTGTGATACTGTGAGGATACTTTGCTGCTTCAGAGCCTAGGTAACTTGCTATACTTATTGAAACCATGAATTCTGCTTACTACAATGCAGGTAGCCATGTCTGAGGCGGGGAATTGTGGATGAGAAGTCACCTCTGTGCCACAGAGGCTGCCCAGCTAGAAAAAAGCTCAAGATCACTAAATTGATCAATTAAAACTGAAACCAAAGCTTTTCTTTTTTTGCCTGGAAGTTTTTAAGACCACTGTTCTGGGTTATTTTAATAGATGCAGTCATAGCCATAAATCTTTCTACAACACAGCAATAAGATCCTGCGTTCGATTCCCAGGTGGAGAGATCAGGGTTCTTTCTGTGTGTTCTCCCTGTGTCTACGTTGGTTTCCTTGGGGTTCTTCAGTTTTCTCCTACAGTCCAAAAACATGCAGTCAGGTTCATTAGAGATACTAAGGGCGCTCAGGTGGTGCAGCGGTAAAACACGCCAGCACACCAGAGCTGACATTTCAAACTCATCGGTTCGAAACTCCATGAACAACAGTTGGCTGTTGTTCTTACAGACGGGAGCCGGATAAGGGGACTCTCTCATAACTGATGCAGTTACGACCTCTACTGGCTGATTGATGGCGCCTGCACAGGGTGTTGATCAGGGTGTGGCTCTCCATACACAAAGCTGATCCGCATATGAACTCGCCTAGTGCAGGTGAAAAGATGCAGTTGGCCTTTGCACACGTTTTGGGGGGGCGGGGTTAGTTTCGTTCTCCTCAATTAGAGTGGGGATTAGCATCAGTGGAGAGGAAGCACAATGCAATCGCAATTGAACACACTACATTTGGAAGAAAAAGGGGAGAAAATGCATAAACAAAATATTTAAAAAACTGAGATACTAAAAATTGTTCTTAGATGTGTGTGTGTGTGTGTGTTTAGGTAGGAATGTGTTTGTGTGTCTACCCTGTGATGGACTGGTGCCCTGTCCAGGGTGTTTCTGTGTGCCTTGCGGCCATTTAGAGCTGGATTAGGCTAAAGCACCACCTACGACCGTGATTAGGATAAGCGGCTTACAAAGTGAGTGAGAAAATCAATAATGTGTTAATAATTTTTATTAGTTGTGTGTATATTATTATTCCAGCCCAATTAACTCCACAATGAATCTGTCACAGAACTGAACTCTGTGAACATTCCTTTTGGGCTAATAAGTAATGTATGTATGCCAATCATTCATTCACTCATTGTCTGTACCACAACTTTATCCTGTTCAGGGTCACAGTGGAAGGTAGGAAAGACCCTGGACAGGTCGCTTGTCCATCACTGGGCAAACACACACACATTCACTCACACGTTCACCCACACTTCAGGCAATTTTAGACTCTCCAATTAATCTGACCGCATGTCTTTGGACTGTGGGAGGAAACCAGAGCACCCAGTGGAAACCCACATGGATATGGGGGGAACATGGAAACTCCACACAGAAAGGACCTGGATCACCTGATGCTTTTATCCAAACTTCATATACAATCCAAGCGATAAGGGCCTTGCTCAGTGGTCCAGCAGTGGCAAAGTGGTATTGATTAGGCTTGAACCAGGAACCTTTCAAAAAAATTTATCCAGTACCTTATACACTGAGCTACCATTGCCCATGCCCCAATTACATCCAAAGACTGCCCTGACATACTACACATGTCCCTTCCAAGTACATTTTTGACTTGATGTCAATGGTCAGATAGCTGTCAATGGTCCAAAAAACCCAAAGACCTGTTACAAAGGCAATTAAATCTCAACATTTTAAAAAGATACATTGACATTAGCACATGCACTAGATTCCCGTGATATATATACTGTATATATACTGTTAAAACCAGTAATAATGTTACATGTAATGTTATATGTAAATTGCCAACATTAAAAGTAGTCAGTAAGAAATGCACTTAAAATGGCCCCATGTATTTTTACCTGGGGCCCCAATTTTCTGCACCTTTTGAGATGTATATGCTCACATACACAACAAGAAAATGTACACTTTACCACTCACATACGCCCCCTTTTAAATGGTGTGTTTCTTTATTCCTGCTACCTAACACACCCATGCAGGGACAGTACGACTCTCCACAGCTTGCTCCAATCAAAGATAATGAATGTTAGTGTATGTAAGTTCATGTGTGTGTGTGTGTGTGTGTGTGTGTGTGTGTGTGTGTGTGTTTGTGTGTGGGTGTGCGTCTCACCTCGACGCTCGCTCCGAGCCCAGTCTCGGAGAAGCTCCATCCCTGGCGGCGTGTGAATTCACATTGCTAGCAAAGTGCTGTCGCTGCATCCCAATACCGCCGCACCTCTCCAAGTCCTCACACATCGCTATGGCAACCAGAAAAATGGATCACCAGGAAACTTTGCCTGATGCTTTTTTTTTCTCTTCCAAAAGGGCCAAAGCTTTGCGATGAGGAGTCTGCAATGAGGAGCAGACGCACTGCCACGCAGACCACACGTTTAAAGTGGAGGTTGTTGGATGAGGGGGCTGAGGGTAGATAAGAGAGAGCGAAAGAGAGGGGGAGAGAGGGAAAGACAGGAAGCGAGAGAGAAAAAGAGGATGGGGAGAGGAGTACGCGTGGGCGTTGGGGCTCTGAAGCAAGGGAAATAAGGCAGTGACAGGTAAAGATGTGGAGCAAGCTTGGGAGTGTGCGCGCCTTTCCAACGATGATAAATGCTGCAATTGCACAACCCGGTATGTACAATTCATTCATGCCTATGGGGATGTCAGACAAACCTTGGCAAGATTGGTGCCTTCAGTACAAGAACTGAAAATCCAATGAGCACTCAACACACACTCACATGCCCACAGTGCCAGCTAGCCAAAAGTGCTTTTAATTCCTCTGATTAAATACCACTGTTGTGCTGATTCTCCCAAAGTGTTCGCTGTAAAATACGGGCACTCGACACCCTCATTGTACAACCTGCCACAACTCAATCACACAGTTGCCGTTTAAACTTAGAATAATAAATCTATGAGTAAATACAAGTCGAGCAAAACTTACCCTATATAACCAGGACTCTCATTGCATACCATCTTGACTTCCTCCCCAGGAATCCGTCTCCGCTCTGTGTGAGCATGTGCATGTGTATATATATATATATATATATATATGTGTGTGTATGTGTGTAAGTGTGTGTTTGTAATTGTGTATGAGAGAAGAGGGGACTAGGGTAGAGAAAGAGAAAGGGAGGGAGAGAAAGATGGAGATGAGAGAGAAAGAGAGAGAGAGAGAGTGCGGAGGCAGAAAGACTGTTACTGTATGACAGGAATGCTCAGCTCAGCCCACACAGTGCAAGCATGATACACTGACTAGATGTGTGAGTTATTGAGTGTGTGTGTGTGTTAAAGAGAGACAGCAAGCAAGAGAGGCTCAGTCTCCCACTCCATTGCGTGGGCAAGGCCTACCTCATTTTCTCTCTCTCAATCTCTCGTTTCTTCTTATTTTCTCTACCCCTATATTAGAAGAGAAGAGGCACCGGTCATAACAAGTGGTAAAAGCTGAATGAACAAGACTTGGAGACGAGCGAAGATCAAGAAAGCCACCCAATCAGATCGGCTCAATGATCTAGGAACTTTGTCAGCAGAAAAAAAAACAACCCTATGTAGATCATCCGAAATAGGAAAGTCAATGCTAATGGTTGCCACGGCAACCGGCTAAATGTAAACATCAGCAGTCTTGCAGTGTGTGTGCGTGGGTGTGCTGCTTTCAGTGTGTGTCTGATGTTCCCATCACAACAATGCAATTCTCACTGAAGGCCACAAGTGTGACACACGCAATTATGCAATTCATACTCGAACCGCGCGCTCACATATTGCAGCATGTGCGTCAACACACGGACGATAAAAGCTGCGTTCAGATGAACAGTCTTGACTGTCCACGTTAACAGACCACATGACCAGGCTCAGAAATAACACGCCCATTTAAAAAAAAAATTCACCAGGTTTGAACCTTTGACAAAACATACTATGTGTGACCATGTGTCATCCAGTCAGAAATAGACCTTGAGTCATTCACATCAGTAATGAATGTGAATGGAAATCAAATCATGGCTATTAGCTCTGTCCAGTGCAGTACAATACATCAATCTAGAGTACATTCAGTATACAGCAAAGCCAGTAGCTGATGAGCAACTCTGTCTCTATCCCGATGTACATAATTTTGTACTAAATATCTAATACATAAACATTTTAGCAATTTAGTAGAGTGTTTCTTAGTAATGTGAAAAATGCTTTACCAACCATGACCATCAATGTGTTTTCTGATGGACACCAAGAATGTTCAAGTGAATGTAGTAGATATAGTAAAACCAAGATTATAAAACGGATAGTTCCGGTCCTAAAATCTGATTGGCTGAGCCGCGTTCGAAGCCGTTGTAAAATCCCCGATAAACTCACACCTATGACCACCTCACATCATTCCATATTAATACGCCACTGAATAAAAAAAATTTATGTTATTTTCGCCCTCATGTTGCCTAGCAACACTGTTAATCGAACTATTTTGCGTCGCGGAAGAATGCTTTATTGTAAGTTTATACACAATAAATACATTTATGAATTAAACATTGTTGTATTTATTATATTTTATGTTGACCGTCGTTTTATAAAAGCAATAAGCCACTCGAGACCGTGCATTACTCCGCTTCGCGTCGTGCCAAAAACGTCATCCCCGTGCTAAAATCACAGTAATGCACGGCCTCTCGTGGCTTATTGCTTTACTAACACATGCACAACAATCACAATGTTATGAAAGGTTGAGTCTTTGATGAGCAAAGATGATCAGAGGATCTCCAGTTTGTCATCAAATGTGTGAGAAAATTATTGAAATGTTTGAAAACAATGAACCTCAAAGAAAGATTGGAGGGGATTTGCATATTTCTCCCTCTACAGAGCATAATATCATTAATCGATTCAAGGAATCTGAGGAATTTCAGTGCGTAAAGGCCAAGGGTGCAAGCTTAAGCTGAACGCTCGTGATCTTCGATCCCTCAGACGGCACTACTTCAAGAACCGCCACTCAACAATAGCTGATATAACCACATGGGTGAGGGATTACTTTGGCAAACCTTTGTCAAGCACTACAATACGGAGATACATGCACAAACGTCACTTGAAACTTTACTGTGCAAAAAAGAAGCCTTATGTTAACCAGTTCAGAAGCGGCATCAACTTCTCTGGGCTCGGAGACATCTAGGATGGACCATCACACAGTGTAAACGTGTATTGTGGTCAGATGAATCAGCATTCCAGGTGGACACTGTGTGCTCTGGACTAAAGACGAAAAGGACCATTCAGACTGTTATCAGCAAGTCCAAAAGACAGAGTTTGTCATGGTTTGGGGCTGTGTCAGTGCCCTTGGCAAAGGTCATTTACACTTCTGTGATGGCAGCATTAATGCAGAAAAGTACATTGGAGCAACGTATGCTGCCTTCAAGATGTCATCTTTTCCAGGGACGTCCATGCATTTTTCAACAAGACAATGCAAAACCACATGCTGCACACATTACAAAGGCATGGCTGCGGAAGAAGAGGGTACAGGTACTGAACTGGCCTGCCTGCAGTCCTGACCTGTCCCCAGTGGAGAATGTGTGGAGGATTTTGAAATGAAGAATGTGACAACAACGACCCCGTACTGTTGCACATCTTAAGACGGGACAAAATAAAACCTCACTGTGGCAACTTTTCCTATTATTATCCCATTATTGCACACTACTGGGGTTTCTACTGTTTCTGTTCACAGAATGTCAAAGAAATTTATTCTATACCTTTGCCAACAATTGATCTTTACTTTTAAGACTTATGTAATATATTTTCAGTAATTTACTTTTTACAAAAAAATTTTCTTCATAATTCTTTTTAAAATATATTATGAATTAAAGCTTTATTAATTATTTAATTTGTCTGAATAATCTGGTCTAAAACAGGGCTATGTATTTTATGTATTATCAAAGTAAATGTGTAATGTATGCAATGTGCCATTGCATAAATACCACTAAACCTCTGGCAAAGTATGTATTGCACAGGGCTGATTTTTAAGTCTTGCATATTGCCCACTCTAGCAACTTTTTATCCCACCTCAGCACAATACTGCATTTATTTGTCCAGCATTCATTTTCTCACTTTTAAATATGATGTATTTTTTATTCAGCAATTTATTTTTACAAATGTCTTTTAGATTGTCTTATCACCACAATTGGTCAAGCCTTACATGATGGGTAGGTTATTCTACTTGTTCATATACACTGTGCTAGTGTAATAAGGTTTATAGTTATGTAAACAATAATTTAACACATAAGTAAGTCTTCAGAAAAAGAGCACTTAGATATTGTACACACTTGCTGTTTGACTGCTCTAACTGTTTGACTGTAATTTATCTGTTAATTTAACTGGGACAGCGGTAGCCTAGTGGGTAGAGCTTTGGGCCACTAATTGTAAGATTGTCGGTTTTAATCCAGGCTCTGCTGTGCAGCCACTGTTGGGCCCTTGAGCAAGGCCTTTAACCCTGTCCATTCCAGGGGTCTTTTAAACTGTCTTTCATAACTTTAAGATTTTGTATTATGATTGTATGATTTTGTAATTATATGATAATTCATAATTTATTACCTGCAACACAATAATAAATAAGTTGGGGAAGAAGCATTAATGCTATAATGATAATGCTATCATGATTTGGTATAAATGAAGCATAAAAGTCGTTTAGGAGAAAGTGTGGGTCAAAGTTCGCCACTCTGCAAAAAACTGCACAACTAAATAGTCCAACACTTTTGGTCCAACACAGAATACATTTTTAACATGATTGTAAGGAATTTAAAGATTTCACTATCTACAGTTCAAAACATTATTAAAACGATGTGGAAAATCTTAATTAATTTCTGTGCATAAAGGGCAAAGCCAAAACATTACTGAATTCCCTTGACCTTTGATCCCTCAGATGGCACTGAAGTAAAAACCAACATGCTTCTGTAATCAGTATAAATATTTGGGCTTCTTCCACAAATGCAATATTTTAACATCAGAAATGCTTCCAACACCTTTGGGCTCAAACTTATCTAATATTGACTAATGCAAGCCACATTTACCTGCATAGCTTTGCTATAAAAAAGTGCAGGTGCTAGACTGGCTTGCCTGAAATCCGAACATGTCTCACATCGAAGCGTTCAGTGCATTATAAAGCTTAACATACAACAATGAAGACTCCAGACTGTTGAGCAGCTGAAGTAGGCTAGCAAGTAAAAACTCATTTAGTCCTACACTAAAAATACTCTTTATTTCCCAAATCATGACAAATTTGATTAAAGAGAAGATGACGTAATACAGTGGTAAACATGCCCTTGTCCCAACTCTTATATAACTAAAACTTTTTAATCATGAATTTTTTACTGAATATAGGTCAAAACAGATTTACAAATAATTGCTGTATTTTTAATTTATATTTGTACATTATACTGTTCCAACCTTTTATGAACTGTCTTTGTAAATAACAAGCTTAAAAAATACTTAAATTAAATTACATTTATAACAGCTTTAGAAAACATCATATTATATTAGTCTTGATTTTAAATTAAATCAAATTGTATATTTACATTTAAAATGTATTTTGATTACATTCATTACTAGGATTCCCACAATAAGGGGTTTTGAATTAATAATTTTTCTGATCATTTCTCTATAAAGATTTGTACATCAAAATAACTGTCTTTGGCACTTGCTATGCCACAGATGTACTACATAACGATTAGGTTAAAACACTAAAATACTGCTTTGAGAAAAGTTGAAGTCTTCTCTTAGGACTGTGCTGTGTGCCCTCACTGTGGAGCTGCATGATGAGGCCCTTAGAGCTCAGCTGCATGATGTGCTGGGCTGTGTTTGGGGGCCACCTCTTGGATAAGATCTATAAAGTCAGTCTTTTCCAGGCATGCTCGACATTCCTCTCCCCACGAGGCCAGTACTCGCTTCAGTTCCAGGACCCGCATCTTAGACAGAGCTTCTCGGCTCCAGTCCAGCACCTCATGCTCTAAAGCACACATAACACACCTTCAGATATATGCAGAAACACGGCCATGTTCATACCTCAGTGTCTCTTGTACAAGTCATTAAAGGCCGGTATGATTCTGAAACACAACCTTTTTTTATGTTAAATTGGTGCTTCTAATTCCCCTTGCTTATTGCATTGTTCTGCCACTTGCACCACCTTGCAATATGGCCGCAGACTTTCACGTGCCCCCTTGTCGCCTGCAGTAGTAGTCAATAGTGAGTGCTCACATGGTACTTTGTCATGTACAGTGAGTAATGCTTATCTCTGTAAGTTTTTCTACAGCTCAGCTCTGACAGGTAAGGCAGTATGCAGCAACAGATAGGAGAAACCCAGGTCCAACCTCCCACCTACAGATGTAGCCAACTGTGACTGTTGGAAACCCGGCAAGGTTGGTGGCACGGCTGAGATTCAATCTCAGTGATGGTGTGATTGTGCAGAGCACCCTCTGCTGACACTGTTATTAGCATAATTAGCTTTAAAAACTCATACATACTCAAAAAAATACAGCAATACATAAGTGAAAATCTGCCCAAAAGAGTCCACCTTTCAACCGTTTTTGTAAGTAACAGTGGCCACCAGCAGAGGGAAGCACAGGTCAACAAGCAGTAGTTGTACACAAACTACTGTACATGTTATAAGGATTCAAATACTTAATGCAACATAAACCAGCTCTGAGTTAGGCTGAGTGCACAGTGTTTACATGTGCTAAAACAAAAAGGTACATTCTAAAAACTAATAATTTTAAATTTTAAATTAAAAAGTAAAGTTTAATAGTAAAAAGCATCATAGCATTGAAGCTTTAAAGAGATCTGAGGGTTTAAAGAAGTAGTGATCGTTTTGTGGCACATTGGTGGATTGAGTAGCTAATGTTGTATTCAATTGCAGTTCCACTTTGTGCTCTCACTTATTTTAGCTTAATATTTTTTGTTGGGATGAGCTAGAATGGAGACAGAGAGCCAGACCCTTGCATCTGACCTCACAAATACTCTAATGGATTAATGTGAAAAACTTCCCACATACACGCTCTAAAATCTTTAAAAAAAAAAAGCTTTCCCAGAGGAGTGGAAGCAGTTCATAAAGAATTTGCAAAGCATTGCTGTCTATTTTCTACAAATTTGATAACTGTAGCTGGGGGTTAAATGTCATGATATACTGTATTACAGAATATTGGCATGTCTTGTTCTGGGTGATTCTTTATTTTCTCTGTTTTTGCTGTGGTTAGCAAAGGACGATGTTTTTTGGATGATTTTTGCAGATGTTTTATGCATGTGTAGTACAAACCACATGGATATGTACCTCTTGCTCTCAGTAAAATACATCATGTTTTAAACATTAAGTTAGAAAGGCTTTTTAAGGACATTCTTTTACTTTAACATTTAGTTAGTCTTAACACTAACATTTAGTAACATACTTTTCTACTTTTAATTTTGTTAAATACATTAGCTACACTTTTTTTTCAAATTAGCACAGTATTAGCACAGTATTTCCACAGTATTACTCTGGAAAGGTGTTAGCCAAATACCTTTTGTGACAATGTGTGATTTATATGCGCAATTTACACAGTGCTGTAATAGTAACTTCAAAATATAATTGAAGCTATAAAGAAACAAACCCTGAAAAGCAAGCATATGTTCTTTAAATCACAATATAAACAGTAAAGATTTATTTTAAAGGATAAAAGTGATAAAACATAAAGTACATACTTCAACAGCCTATATTACTCAGTGTTTTAGTGCTAATATACAGTGAGATCAGTGAATGGAGATGAATGGGGTTTACAGGGTTGTACCATATCGAAGCTCACAGATCTGCTGGTCTCTGCGCTGGAGTCGCTCGCATATCTTCTGCACGGGGACATGGGCACTGAGAGGACGACTCACCTCCCCAGTTACTTTGGCGGCAGCATCAACGGATGCTCCAAGGTAATAGCACTAAGAAAGGAAGAAAAATAATGTGAAACCTTAGGTAACTAAAGAGCAGTTTAAGTGGTTCAGGCTAAATGCAATTCCTTTTCTGCACTCTCTCGACCACTGCAGCTTGCACTAAATTCTTACTGGTCGAAGAAGAAAACAGGCCAGCACACACACAGTCTAGCACATATGCAGCCGTCAGCTAGATCTGTACATGGTCAATAATGGATTCTTACAGAGAGCCCTAACACATACAATGGATAACACTATGACCTGAATTCCAATCCTGCTCATTTGGACATCTTAACCATGCAGTAGGAGTGGATTTTTTAGAAGCAAGGCATTTTTCTCCCTCAGACGCAGCCAGCTGGATTTGTTGATCACCTGACTCAGGTCACTCTGGTTATTAGCTACAGTTTTAAACTTGTTCGTTATCAAAGCATTTTCTCCCCTTTTTCTCCCCCTTTAGCACGTCCAATTGCCCAATTGCATCAAGCTTCCTCTCCACCTATGCTGATCCCTGCTCTGACACATTGACGAGTGTTGTGCCACCTGGCGTTGTGTACAGAGAGACACATCCTAAGAGCACTCTTTCCTCATCTCTGTGTAGGCGTCTCTAATCAGCCAGCAGAGGTCGTAATTGCACCAGTCTGACAGAGAGAGACCCATATCCGGCTTAGTCCAGCCCATCTGAACAACAGGCCAATCGTTGTTCATGTGACCGCTCAGCCTCAGCCGGCAAGGCAGAGCTGAGATTCGATATGATGTATTCGAGATCCCAGCTCTGGTTGCAGCGTGTGTTTTTACCGCTGCGCCACCTGAGCGGCTATTTTAAGGTGAATTTCCAATTGTCTGAATTTCCAATTTCTAATTTTTCTCCCAATATAGACATGTCCAATTACCGATTGCATTTTCACTCCCTCTACTACTGCAGACCTTCACTCCTGACCAAGGAGAGCCATGACCATTACACACCCCCTACTGACGTGCACTATAGACGCACCGATTACCATTATCACCCGTCTCATCCAGAAGATGCCAGCATCGAGCAAAGGTCGTAATTGCAGTAGTTATGAGGAATCCATTCTGGCAATCCCACCTTTAGATGAGCCAATCGTTGTCTGTATTTTAACCCAGCCTACCGGTAGCAGAGCTGAGATTCAAACTCACAAGTCTGAGATGTCAGTACTGGTGTGCTAGCTTGTTTTACCACTGTGCCACTGGACCATCCCAAAGTTCACATTCCCTTTTCTATTCACTTTTCTATTCACGTTGAGGATTGCAGATGTAACTGTGTCTTTAATTTGTTACTTTATAAAAATTTGGCCGCTTATCTATTTGCAATTTGTCCCCTATTTTGTTAGTGGCTTTTAGCCACAGTATTGCTCTACATGTATTAAATATATTACATATCTATTATATTCTATTTCCCTTGACACCTACAGGTGTGTGGGGATCACACCATGTGTTCTTTGTATTCAGGACATAAAGGAGCAAGTAAATTCAACAGGTTATAAAATACTGTAATTTTGCAATGTATATTTTAACTACATAGACATTGTTAGCAACTAGCTTACTTCAGTGCTGTGCATATTCTGGCCTTCCCACACAAATTTTGCCTTAGCTAAACAACAAAGAATTTACTGAGGCAGCACATAATAGACCAGACAGGGTAATAATAACAATGGGCATTATTTATATGTGTCCCAGCCATTAGAGGCTGTGATTAACTGGCTAGACAAAGACATGCAATTAATAAGAAGAGAATTAGTTCATTTCACAGTTGGGAGAATGTGTAAGTGTGTATGGGTCTTACTAGACGATTTTCCTTTCCTGTAGCTACAGCACATGTTTTTATAAGCTCATCTTCTACAAGTGCTGAGGACAGCTCCCTGTGTGTGGCCACCAGAGACCTGTACAGACGCTCCAAAAATCCCACACAAACTGCACAGTACACACACAAAATTAATCATGAAAGATTTGCTTTCACTACACAACTCAAAATGCTAAATCTGTGTGTCTGTGTCCCATCTGGCTTGGTCTGGTTAGAAGGTTTTAGCCCAGCATGATTTGCTAATACGTTTCTTTCTGTGGTTAGTAATTTAGCAGTGCCTTAGCATTTAATCTATGGTTAAATTGCAATTTGATAATTTATGAAGTTTTTGTCTGCTTTGTAAATACAATTTAAATTCCTGAAATTTCTGCCTATGTTTTCTTGCAGCAGAATACTGATACAGTGCACTATATACACTGATCAGCCATAACATTCACACTCACTGTCCATTTTATCAGCTCCACTTACCATAAAGAAGCACTTTGTAGTTCTACAATTACTGACAGTAGTCCATCTGTTTCTCTGCATGTTTTGTTAGCCCCCTTTCATGCAGTTCTTCAATGGTCAGGACTCTCCCAGGACCAGTACAGAGCAGGTATTATTTGGGTGGTGGATCATTCTCAGCACTGCAGTGACGCTGACATGGTGGTGGTGTGTTAGTGTGTGTTGTGCTGGTATGAGTGGATCAGACACAGCAGCGCTGATGGAGTTTTTAAACACCTCTCTGTCACTACTGGACTGAGAATAGTTCACCAACCAAAAACATCCAGCCACCAGCGCCCCGTGGGCAGCGTCCTGTGACCACTGATAAAGGTATAGAAGATGACCAACTCAAACAGCAGCAATAGATGAGCGATCGTCCCTGACTTTACATCTACAAGGTGGACCAACTAGGTAGGAGTGTCTAATAGAGTGGACAGTGAGTGGACACAATATTTAAAAACTCCAGCAGCACTGCTGTGTCTGATCCACTCATACCAGCACAACACACACTAACACACCACCACCATGTCAGTGCTGAGAATGATCCACCACCTAAATAATACCTGCTCTGTGGTGGCCCTGACCATTGAAGAACAGGGTGAAAGCAGGCTAAAAAAAGTATGAAGAAACAGATGGACTACAATCAGTAATTGTAGAACTACAAAGGGCTTCTACGTATATGGTAAGTGGAGTATTGCATTACTTTTCTGTGTTTCAGCAGGACATAAAGTACTTCTGTTTCAAAAAGCTCATGCACTTATTGGCTGTTTATGAGACATGGCCCACCTTTTAAGTGAGAACCAGGTCAGACTAAATGAATCTTACAAACACTTAATTATTATCTTATTATGTCTAATTATCATTAGGACCAGTGATCAAAATTTTAAATATTTGTATAGTTTATCTGCATCAGCATATGGCCAAAAGTATGTGGACACCTGACCAATCGCTTGTTGGACATTTCATTCCAAAACAACAAGCATACCCCACTTTAGGAGTAAGATGACACAAGGAAGGAACTAGGTAAAAATAAATCGCCCAATGACAAAACTGAGATATGGTGACTGTGGTGAACACAGCATATGATTTTTAGAATTGTTCTATTCTTATTTAGCCATTTTATGACCATTCATGCTCTGTGGATGGTGGCATTGTCAATCAGTAAAAGACCACATTCATCATAATAGAACTGTTCAGTTACACAGAGCAAGTGATAAATCAGAGTAACTTTGAACTGATATGCAAAGCCCATTCCTTCTACAGAGACAAGTGGCCCAAACCACACCAGCATAATGTCCACTACAGCGTAACAGGGCCACCAGTCTTCCTCACTGTAGAGTTCAGACATGTATGTATGGCATGTATGGTCAAATCTCATGTGCATGACAGAGACACAATTTTAAAGGCCAGCAAACTTTATTAAAGTTTCTGCTATCTGTGCATCAATAAAATTTTGATTATTAAAAGAATTATTATTATTATATAGATGGTTTATTGTTCTTCATTAAAAATAATTTGGGCCAGCTAAAGATTTTACGTACATGCCATAGACCATGGTAAGATGTTAAGTGATTAATCATATCTACACTGTTTTTAAGGATCACTTAATCATGACAGTATAACATAAAGTCAATTAAAATTAGCATTAAAAACCATAAGTGATTGTGAATTAATTTCACCTGCTTTGGTGCAAATAAAAGTGACAACAGATGCACTAGAGATGGAACAGCAAGACAATCCCCAAAAAAGAAATGGTTTTGCAGGTTGTGGTTACAGATAATTTCTCTCTCTTTATCTTTCCTGGCTGATTCTTCTCTAGTTTTGCGTTTTACTAGTGTCTTTTTCACTACTGCTAGCATGAGGCAGTACCTGTAGCACATTCAGCTTTGCACAGATAGTCCAGCTCCTTTAGGATGGTCCATATGCGTCGTCACAAGAAGGTTTGCTGTATCTCACAGCACAGTTTCAAGAACAAAGGAAATACAAGGACACAGGCCACTACATGAAGAGAGCTGGACAGAGCCAAAGAAGGGTATCAACCCAGCTGCAGGACCGGTATCTGCACCTTTGTGCAAATAGGAAAAGGAGAAGCACTGCCAGAGCTCTACAAAATGACCTCCAGCAGGCTACTGGTGTTCATGTTTCTGACCAAAATGTTAGAAGGGTGGCATTATGGCCTGATGTCCTCAAGTAGACATGTGCTCACAGCCCAGCACCATGCCGCTCGATTGGCATTCGTCAGAGAACATCAGAATTGGCAGGTCTGCCATTGGCACCCCGCTCTTTTCACAAATTAGAGCAGGTTCACACTGAGAATGTGACAGACGTGAAAGAGTCTAGAGATGCCACGGTGAACGTTATGCTGCCTGCAGCATAATCCAGCATGACTGCTGTTAGGTACCAGGATAAAATCCTCCAGTGTCAGACCTTAGACTGGTGAAATGGGCCCTGGGTTGTTCGTGGCGCAGGACAATGCCTGGCCTCATGTGGCCAGAGTGTGTAGGTAGTTCCTGGACGACAAAGAATTTGACGCCATTGACAGTCACTCATGTTCCCCATGCAGCTCAAATGGCATTCGTCAGAGAACACCAGAATTGGCAGGTCTGCCATTGGCACCCCGCTCTTTTTACAAATTAGAGCAGGTTCACACTGAGAATGTGACAGACGTGAAAGAGTCTAGAGATGCCACGGTGAATGTTATGCTGCCTGCAACATAATCCAGCATGACCGGTACCATGACTGCTGTTAGGTACTGGAATAAAATCCTTAGAGCCAGTGTCAGACCTTAGATTGGTGAAGTGGGCCCTGGGTTGTTCCTGGTGCAGGACAATGCCTGGCCTCATGTGGCCAGAGTGTGTAGGTAGTTCCTGGATGACAAAAGCATTGACGCCACTGACTGTCCCTCATGTTCCCCAAACCTTTACTTGAAAACATCTGAAGCATTATGTATAAGTACAGCTGAAGCCGGCAAGTAGCGCCACAAACTCCTGGAGCTCACTGGTACCCTGATCCAGCCATTGACTGTCCCTCATGTTCCCCAGACCTTTACTTGAAAACATCTGAAGCGCTTATTTATTATTATTATTAGGATTTTAACGTCATGTTTTTACACTTTGGTTACATTCATGACAGGAACGGTAGTTACTCATTACACAAGGTTAATCAGTTCACAAGGTTATATCAAACACAGTCATGGACAATTTAGTGTCTCCAATTCACCTCACTTGCATGTCTTTGGACTGTGGGAGGAAACCGGAGCACCCGAAGGAAACCCACGCAGACACGGGGAGAACATGCAAACTCCACACAGAAAGGACATGGACCGCCCCACCTGGGGATCGAACCCAGTACCTTCTTGCTGTGAGGCGACAGTGCTACCCACTTAGCCACCGTGCCGCCCATCTGAAGCGTTATGTATAAGTACATTTGAACCCACCAAGTAGTGCCACAAACTCCTGGAGCTCATTGGTACCCTGATCCAGGTCATGAAGGAGATCCAACAAGACACCATATGCCATCTTATCTGGACCATGCTCAGTTTGTTAGGAGTGCATACAGGCATGTGGGGGTCCTACTCTACTGAGGCACATTTTTAAGCAAATTGTATCAGCCTTTGATTTCAATAATTAACTTCTTTGAATCCAGGCCTCAGTGGGTTAATTATTTTGGTTTTCCACAATTTATATCAGTAAATTTTTTACTTAAATCCTTTGTTCATTGAGATGCAATGTGTGATTAAAGGGTTCCCTTATTTTTTCTCAAATCACCTGCATGTATTGTGTTTCTCCATTAGTTAATACAATTTGATACTTTAATTTCTAGTCTTTCTTTAACTGCACACTGTTTTACCTCTACAACGTTCATGCAAAGTGTAAAAAACAAGTCACATTTAATAAGGACACATTTTCATTTCACACTTAAAGCACAAGCCTGTACTGCCACGTTCATGTGTACTGAGTTGCTATTTTTACACTGAAATTCAGGCTCTCTGAAACTTAAGAAGTTGTTCTTACCTTCACACTCTTCTGAACTGGTAAATGCCAAAACAGCACATAATAGCCAAAGTACAGCAGTGGTACTGGCTAAAGACATGGTTGTTCGAGTTTATATCAGCACTGACACATTATTTCTTAGGACTACAGTTCCCACATTTACCGAGTTAATCAGCTGTTCCCTCCATCAGCACTTTCTAAATTCAGCACTATTCAATCTCTAGGTTATGGCTGGTGACAGGGTTGCCAGGTCTATTTATTATCATCCATGTGCTAATTTGTGGTTGAGTTTTAAAAATGTTTTAGGTAGAATTTTGTGGTTTTCATCCGTCATGTTTTCATTTGTGAATAGTTAAGTTATTGGGTAGATAGGAAGGCTTTTCTTGGTGTGTATGCAGATTGTAACACAAAATAACCTAATAAAAAAAATGACAAAAAGACAAAATTATTTTTATTATTTATTATAGACTTTTTATTTAATAAACATACCTAATAAAAGCTATTATTATTGTTGTTGTTGTTATACTGGCACCTATACTATCTGCTGCACCACTGCATTACCTATAATAATTAATTATTGTCTATTCTTAATATCTATGTAATGTCTATATTTGTATAATGTCTATATTTTTAATTCATGTGTTGTCATTATTATTATTATTGCTGCTGTCAAGTTCCAGCTCCTAGCAAATGTTTAGTGTTTCCCCAGGACATCCTGTCTTCTGTTTGGGTCTTTAGGCTATTTAATGTATCATTTATTGTTCCTCTTATTGTATCCATCCATCTTGCTGCTGGCCGCTCAAAATAAGACAGCGTCAAATTGGTTATCTGAGATTGATTTGATCAAGGATCAATTTGTTTTTCTTCTTTGCCATCCATGGTTCTATTCAAAGTTTTGTCAGCACCAAAAAGGCATTGATAGGCATTCTTTTTGTCCCACTTTTCTGTTTTCCAGGTTTTCATATTCATAAATAACCACAGAGAAGATGCTTCTGGACACTTCTGATCTTTTTGGAGTGGCAAATTGTTGCATTTAATGATATTTTCCAGTTCATTTCCGTTCAGTCAAGTCTCAATCAGTGTCATATATCCTGACCCCTAAATCATTTGTTGTTAATAATTGATCAAATTAGGCAAAAATAGTCCAACATATTGATATCTTCTTCATCAAAGGATGTAAAGCTGTTGGCCATTCCATATGTCATGAGTTTTGTCCACTTCATATTGACCTAAAATCCCATCTTTTCACTCTGTTCTTTAACTTGACTTATGAGGGCCTTCAGATTGTTTTGATTATCTGCTTTAAGTGTTGTCTTATCCACATACTGTTATTAATGTTTCTTTTACCAATATTGAATCCTTGATCATCTTCCTCCAGTCCTGCTTCTCTTTACATAGTCAGCATACAGGTTAAAAAGGAATGATGTCAGAAAACAGTCTTTTTTAACTCCTTTGCCAATGTGGAACCAGTATGTTTGTTTGTTCATCTGTGGCTTGTTGATCAGAGTTAAGATTTCTCAGCTGAATAAAGAGTTGCTCTGATGTTCCTATCACCCTGAGACATTCCATAAGTCTGGTCAACAGTAAAATGTGTTGCTCTAGTCAGTTATTAATCTAAGGTACATTTGGGACGATATTTGTTGTTTCACTGTGTTTGTTTTATAGGCAGGGGCGGCACGGTGGCTCAGAGAGTAGCACTGGCACCTCACAGCAAGAAGGTCCTGAGTTTGATCCCCAGGTGGGGCGGTCCAGGTCCTTTCTGTGTGGAGTTTGCATGTTCTTCTCGTGTCTGCGTGGGTTTCCTCCGGGAGCACCAGTTTCCCCACACAGTCCAAAGAAAAGCAGTTAGGTTAATTGGAGATACAAAATTGACTGTTTGACATTAAACTTGTTTAACTGATGAATCTTGTGCAACAAGTAGATACCATTTCTGTCATTAATGTAACCAAAGTGTGTAAAACATCATGCCAAGCTACTGACCATTAGTGGTTTTCCAGATTTGTTGGCATAATTTAGTCAGCACTTTAACTCTTCTTCAGAATATTGTATGGTTTTAGATTAGTGTGGCTTCATAGATTTTATTTATTTGTTTATTTTGCTAATTATTCTGATCTGGAATCAAAGTTATCAATGCCAACAGTAAATTCATTATCTGGCAACCCTGACTAGATTTTTGAGGTGAGACACGACAAGAATAACAACTAATGTACTAAACAATGCGCAAAAATAGGTTCCAAAAACGCTGGTTTAAAGTTCTACAATTTTAATTACAGTTGTACGCAGTTTAGTTTAGTTTAGCTGTAGGTTTTATGTTTAATTCACTAGCCGCTGTTGTTATTGGTCCTGACAGTAAAACACGCCTCCTTCATTTGCATCAGGCATCGGTTTCCGGTAGCGGCTTGGTGGAAGCATGGCTGCTATCGGTGTACATTTCGGATACACATGTGCTTGTGTTGCTGTGTTCAAGGTGAGCGTTTGTGTACTTTATAAAACACGTCTTATTTGGGTTCTTTAATCCCACGTTACTTACTTAAACTATTTTGTTTTTACTTAACTATAGCATTAGAACTAAGTGTAAATAGCAGGTTAGCATTTCGTTGCTAGCTAGCTGTGTGAATGCTATGAATGAATGGATTTAGTGGTTTATCAGAATAGGGATCAGCATTTTTCCGTAGTTCTCCAGATAGATCCGTTATACTGAGTTAAATAAAATCACATGAAAAGCAGCGTTCAGCAGCATTGATTAACTTGTGTTTTTTCTCCCAGGATGGGCGAGCAGATGTGGTGGCAAATGATGCTGGAGACAGAGTTACTCCAGCTGTAGTGGCTTACAGGGATACTGAGCAGGTGAGTTAGACATCAAGTATACTACATTATATACCCTTTCCTTCAGATTGTTTTGGGGGTAGGCTTGTCAGGATTATGATAATTTTCCTGACAGTTAGTTGTCATATCATATTGATTTGTCTTTTCAGTTAAGCTAAGTAGTTACTGGACTAGTAAACAGAAAGTTGCTGGTTCAAGCCCAATCAATAACAAGTTGCCACTGTTGGGCCTCTGAGCTTTGGATAAAAGCATCTGCTAAATACATGTAAATGACATAGTGCCACTTATCTTTCTGTGCTATATTATATGTCATTTTAAGACACATTTACATTCTATGCACTCAGCAGATGCTTTTTTTTTTCTAAAGAGACAAGGGGCATTACTCAGAGGCCCAATAGTGGCACTTTGATTGGGGGGGGGGCTTGAACCAGCAACCTTCAGATGAGTAGTCTTTTAACTGCTGAGCTACCGTACATAAATTAATCCATAATAACTGTTTCTAAAAACACACACAGAGGTTGCACACCAATAAACAATGTGTTACAGAAACACTCAGACAGTTGTTATACAAAAAATGTTAGAAACGGATCAATGTTTGGTACAGACATTAAGGTATACTGCTTTACAGCAAGACTGTAGATATGAATTGGTTCCCGCAAAGCTAGTAAATGGAATATGTAGGCAAAAGTTAAAAAATAAAGATTTTTTAGCTGATACAGTTAATAAGCAACACTGGTAAGATTGGCTTAGATTTCTGATTATTTTTTCCCACAGATTGTTGGCATTGCAGCAAAGCAGGGCAGAATACGAAATGCAGCAAATACCGTGGTGAAAGTTAAACAGATACTTGGCAGACGGTATGTCTTATACACAATATTAATTTACACAGAATCAAAAACCCTAAATATTTTTTTACACTACTTATCTTGTATTCACATTTAGCTTGCTTAAACTCTATTTGTGCTATTAAATATATTAGAACTGTTAAATAAACATTTTCTGCACTGTCTCATTTCAGCTATGATGACCCTGATGCTGAGACACACAGAGAAGAAAGCAAATGCACAGTGCGTATATTTCTTGTTTACTTTTATAGTGTATACTGAGGTTGTACCAACAATACAACTAAAAAAAACTAGTGATTGCCTCTGATTTTTCTATAAACAGGAACATAATATTTATTGGTAATGTTTTCCTTCACTTTAGATTGTCAGTAAAGGTGACCTGCCCATGTATGAAATTGATACTGGGGAGACAACAAAGTATGTGGCTCCTAAAGATGTAGCTAAATTGATCTTTCACAAAATGAAAGGTAGGTTGGTGGACATTCTAGCACAGAACACACTATTTAAAATGGTATTTTTGATTTCTGCCATTTTAAAGAAGGATTGTTTTGTCTACAGAGACGGCTCAGTCAGCTTTGGGTTCTGATGTAAAAGACGCTGTCATCACTGTGCCTTTCGAGTTTGGTGAAATGCAGAAAAATGCATTGAGGTATGCAACCAATATGTTTTATGCCGAGTATTACAATGCGTGTACCAATGTATGGTGGTAATATTTTGTTTGTATGGGGCTATGTTGTTTTAGAAATGCTGCAGAGGAAGCTGGGTTTAATGTTCTACGACTGATCCATGAACCATCCGCTGCTCTTCTGGCCTATGGCATTGGCCAGGACTCACCATCAGGAAAGAGGCAAGTAGTCACGAAGCTTGTGTCAAATAGAAATGTTGATAATTTATTGATAACTGACAAATAAAGCATTGCTCAGTTAATGCTGATAGTCTAAATGGTTGTTTAAATTAATCTCGACTGTCTTGACTCATGATTTAAAATGAGTTTGGCACTACCTACGTATCCAGTCAACGCCAACACAGACATGATTGGCTATGTCTGAGGAATTCCTCATTTCGGCTGCTATTGAGACCATGGCTGACTGGTCACGGGTGCCTGAACCTGACTGTTAGTAGGCGATACTGATCCCGGTGTGAACTGGCTTCGTGCTGGTAAAAAGAAACCGCACATATGTCTCAGGGGTGCGTGTGTTAGGTGCGGCCCTCTTTGGTCAGGGTAGGTGTCTACAGCAATAGAGGAGAGGTGCAACTGGGTAGTCAAGTGCCTGGTCATCTGGAATTTCCATTATTTTGTCCACTAGCCGTATTTCAATCAGTATATAGCTTTTAGGTAATATCTTCTCCTCTTTTTGTGTTTAGCCATGTGTTAGTTTATAAGCTTGGCGGCACATCACTGAGTGTGACAGCCCTGGAGGTGAACACCGGGATGTACAAAGTGCTGGCGACACACACAGACCACAGCACTGGAGGAGAGAGCTTTACACAGGCACTGGCACAGTATCTGGCCTCAGAGTTCAAAAAGTAAGTCACTATGCTGTCAGTATGAAGTTTCCTGTTCTGTTGTGTGTGCCATCTGAAACTTATTCTGTGTGTGGATGCCTAAAGGGTGTACAAGCAAGATGTGAGTGGTAACCCCAGAGCAATGATGAAGCTGATGAACAGCGCAGACTTAGCCAAACACACCCTCTCCACACTGGGTAGCTCCAACTGCTTTGTGGACTCGCTCTACGATGGCATGGACTTTGAGTGTAGTGTATCAAGGTATGCACAGCTTTTCTCTCCACATACAAAATGGTATAATTGTAATGGTCTAATCTAAAAGTTGGATCTCTTCACAGGGCACGCTTTGAGTTAATATGCTCTAACCTGTTTAGTAAAAGCATCCAGCCAATCAGAAAACTTCTGGAACAAGTCGGCCTCTCCACTTCAGATGTCAACAAGGTAAAAAATAGGAGGAAAATACACTGTGGAGTACAGATTGATGGCAAATTGAAGGAAAAACATCCGATGTAAAGCAATTTAGTAAAGTTTAATACCATTACAAGCTGCTGGAACAGCTTGAGGAATGGAACAGCATTGTTCAAATGAATATTTCGTCACTTGATGTTTTGATAGTGGTGGTATTTATTTATTTGGATTTTAATGTTATTTTTTACACACTTTGGTTACATTCATGACAGAATCGGTAGTTAGTGGTTACACAAGATTCATCAGTTCCAGTCTTTTGTGTCAAACACAGTTATGGACAATTTTGTGTCCAATCTCTAATTCACCCCACTTTCATGTCTTTGGACTGTGGGAGGAAACCAAAGCTCCCAGAGGAAACCCATGCAGACACGGGGAGAATATGTGAACTCCAAACAGAAAGGACCCAACCGCTCCACCTGGGAATCAAACCCAGGACCTTCTTGCTGCTACCCACTGAGCCACCGTGCCACTCGTGATGGCAATAAGTAATCTCTAACCAGCTGATCCTTTATATCCTAGAGTTGTTGGATAAATATCTAGATGTGTTAGATTAAGATCTGGTAGCCGTGCCAGATTAAACCATATGATGTGTAACCCCTGATAGTCTGTGGATGCATCATGAGAACATCGTGAAAAATACCACATCCATCAGGAAAGAAAGCTTTCTTCATTGTGTTCAGCATTGTATTAAGAAGACCATTAACAGCAATATACTGCCCTGCACCCACCAGACCTCCTAACTGTTGTGGTCAAGCATTCAAGTTTGTATCATTCTCTAAGTATATGCCACAAGATGCTAGTCAGTTAAGCAGTGTTTCTAACTGAAGCCCAAGTAATAAATCTTCTTAAGTCACTTAGATATTTTATGCTTGGCGTCAACTGGTAGAGTGATTACAGTACATCAACATGAGTCCTGAGGTCCTGATTTCAATCAGTGCTTTTGGTCATGGCCTGTAAGCAATTTGGCATGTTTTCTCTTTCTTGGTCTCTCTACTGGAGGAAACTCAAACAAACCCTATTGTAACGTAAAATAAATTATGAAGTTATTATTAACTCATCTACTGTATATTAAGTGGTAACCTTTGGCACAAATATATAATTTAGCATAGTATACTATGTTGATCACATGGCAGTGAATGGGCTGCAGTACTTTGCATAGGCTTACAATTATTTTATTGCAGGTGGTCTTGAGCGGAGGTTCTGCAAAGATTCCCAAACTCCAGCAGATGATTAAAGATCTGTTCCCCGATGTGGAGCTGCTCTGCTCCATCCCTCCAGATGAGGTCATCCCGATCGGAGCAGCCATGCAAGCAGGAATCTTGGTGGGCAAAGAGAGCCTGGTCCTGGATGAGGACTCGATCACTGTGGACTGTTGTGTCAGTGACATTCTAGTCAAGGTGAGTAGAAACGAAAAATGAGAAATGGGTATTTGAAATGTGTTTTCCATTAAAATAGTGACTATTACAGTTTATTATAAACTTTTTGTAGTTGAATGTATTCTTACAACCATACTAGACAAAAAAAAACTTCAGCCACATCAGGATTTACCTCTGAATAAATAAAGAAGTGGTTATGATGCACACATTTGATTGATTGTTCTTGATTGATTGTCTCACAGGAGGTGGATGACTCCGGAGCTGACATCTATACAGTTTTGTTTCCTTCTGGCACACCCCTCCCAGCCCGCCGACAGCACACACTACAAGGCCCAGGCAGCTTGTCCTCTGTATGTCTTGAGCTGTACCAAGCCCAGAAACCCTTGGCACAGGTATTACTGATATATCTACAAACTCACTCGCACCACTTTGCCACATTAATACCACTGATGGGTAAAGTGAATAACATTATCTTGTTATAATGGCCCGGGTTATGGGCATGATATATTAGGCAGCAAGTAAACAGTTGGTTCTGGAGGATGTGCTGGAAAGATCTGAGCCACTTTGACAATGACTGAATTGTGATTTTTAAAGGAATAGATCAGAGCATCTCTAATATGGCAGGTCTTGTGTCATGACTCATGTTCCCATCATGCAGTAGTTACTACCGACCAAAATCGTCCAAGAAATGACAGCAGGTGAACTACCGGCAGGTTATTGGGAGTCTGAGGCTCACTGATGAGTATGGTGGTTAAAGTCTAGCCCGTCTGATTCTTTCCCACAGAAACAGCCCATCTGATCCTTTCTCACAGTAGCATACATTGCTAAAACAGTTTCAGGTATACACTACCCCAAAGACCCTAATTTTTTTTAAGTTCCTTTAGCCCAGCATGGTGCATTGTTCTGACAGGCCTCGGAACCTGGTGAAAAGTCATATGTGCATCGTACGTCCTTTTTTTTTTGGTTTAACTATAAAAAACACAGCCTTAGTTATAAAATCTCACTCATCTAAACCTGGTGTTTTCCTCTATCAAATTAAATGGGCACTTAATAGAGTTTTAATTTTGTTTCATTATGTATTAATCTTTCGTAACCGAGTATTTGCAGGAACCATGACAAACCCCTTGTAGAGGTTGCCAGGTGTGTAGAACCCACATTAGCTACTGTGCCACCTTAGTTATTAGAGTTTATAAAAATACTGAAAAGTGGTGAGAAAATGCAGCATTTGTTTACATTTCATTTTGTCTCATCTAGGTTGTTCTTAGAGACCTTGAACCCAAAGAGGACATGCATGATATAGTCACAGTGGTTACAATGAAAAGGTAAAGTCAATTGTTATTTTATTTGTCCATATACAGTAGTGTTCAAAAAAATAGCAGTGATTTTTAAAAAAGTGAATAAAGCACAAAATCATTATAATAACCTTTATTTCCATAAATGCAAATGCACTGAAATTACTACACTTTTAATTCTAAATCAAAACATTAACAACATTTAGCCAGTTTGTGTTAATCCTTTACAGAAAGTTAAGAAAAATGAATATTAGGCTGTTCAAAAAAATAGCAGTGCCAGCATTTTTCTTTAAAAATCAGATATCAGCCCACAAGTTCTCTATGGGATTGAGGTCAGGGGATTGGGCTGGCCACTCTATTACCTCAATCTTGTTTGTCTGTAACCAAAATGTTTTGGGTCATTGTCATGTTAAACACCCATTTTAAGAGCATTTCTTCTTCGACATAGGGCAACATGATCTCTTCAAGTATTCTGATATATTTAAACTGATCCATGATCCCTCGTATGTGATAAATAGACGTAACACCATGGTATGAAAAACATCCTCATATCATAGTTTTGTACCACCATGCTTTACTGTCTTCACAGTGAACTTTGGCTCGAATTCAGTGCTCGAGGGTCCTCTGACATACTGTCTACGGCCACTAGACCCAAAAAGAACAATTTTGCTTTCACCAGTCCACAAAATGTTGAGCCATTTCTCTTTGGACCAGTCAATGTGTTTTTTGGGAAATTTGAACCCATTCAGGACACGTCTTTTTCTTAACAACGGGACTTTGCAAGGAGTTCTTGCTGGTAAATTGGCTTCACTTAATCATCTTCTGTACTCACTGGGAACTTCAGATGTTCCTTGATCTTTCTGGAGGTGATCATTGGCTGAACCTTTGCCATTCTGGCTATTCTTTGATCCATTCAAACAGTAGTTCCACACTTCCTTCTGCATCTTTCAGGTTTTGGTTGTCACGTTAAGGCATTTGAGATCATTTTAGCTGAGCAGCCTATCATTTGCTGCACTTCTCTGTATGTTTTTTCCCTCCAAAATCAACTTTTTAATCAAAGTACGCTGTTCATCAGAACAATGTCTGGAACAACCCATTTTACCCAGTATTTCAGAAGGAAATGCGCTATGACCAACCTGTGCAACATTTGCCACCCTCCTACCTTAAATAAGGGCCAAAATTGACACCCGTTCTTCTGCAGAATGAATGACTTCACCAATTGAACTCCTCACTGCTATTATTTTGAACAACCCCCTTTCAATCAATGCTTCGATTACTCAGAATGAGTGGGATGCATGTCCTAATTGTTGGGTTTTGTTTTCAATACTCTACTACACTTTCAAGTAAATTTTTTGCTATGTAGAAATAGCATTTCTACTAAAAACAGTGATTCATCAGGTTAATGGGGTTGGACTGCTATTTTTTTTAACACCACTGTACAGTATATGGGAAGCTTAGTTTTGGTGTATTGTCTTGCTAATGTTCTAATGCGGGTTTGTGTGTGTTTATTTATCAGGGATGGCTCACTTCATGTTACTTGTACGGAGCAAGGTAGTGGCAGATCAGAAGCTGTTACTATAGAAACAGCTGCAGCTGCATCATAGAGCATTTTCATAGACACTTATAAACCACAATACCTGCAATGTGGGACCCTAAGGAGACCTGGGGTGTTCCAGATAATTACATGCTCACTTAATATACTTGACATTAAATAAAAGCTTTTTCATTTCGGATTTTTCCATGGTTTTTTTTTTTTTTCATTGTAAAATGTTTCACTGGTCTGCTAATGTGAAATTTAGAAACTATTTAAAGCTTGACTTGTATTGTTGGTAAATGTCTGCACTTTAACCATTTAAGACAAATCAAGCTGAAATAAGTGGAAAGTCTACATGGATCACAAATGCTAAACCATAACATTCTTACTGTTTATATGTGATGTCTGCATCTCATTCGAAACACTTAAAACATTAGCAGCCTGATTCATTAGTGAATAGATTCTGTGTATTAACACTGGACTTGCGTTTAAAATACAGTGGTACCTTAAAACTCAACGTCAATTGGTTCTGGGAGTGGCGTCGAGTTTCAAGGTATTTTTTTCACATAAGTATGTATGGGAAACCTGTTAATGCGTTCCATGGTCCCATGGACTTGCATATATTTCATGCATATGTAAAATAATGGGGTTGTTTTTGACACTTCTACACTAAAAATAACACACATATAATATAAAAAACACTGAAATAAAAAGCTGATTCTTACAATTACTTGGAACTGTGTGCTGTAACACAAGTTTAAAAGTGAAACAGTGAGGGAAATCCAGCTAAACACAGATACATGTGGAGCTTTCAGAGTGAATCTGATGGTTATTCCACACAAATGCAGATTCGTCTCATACAGTGCCTTGCAAAAGTATTCGGCCCCCTTGAACTTTTCAACCTTTTGCCACATTTCAGGCTTCAAACAACGATATGAAATTGTATTTTTTTGTGAAGAATCAACAACAAGTGGGACACAATCGTGAAGTGGAACGAAATGTATTGGATATTTTAAACTTTTTTTAGAAATAAAAAACTAAAAAGTGGGGCGTGCAATATTATTCGGCCCCTTAACTTTCAGTGCAGCAAACTCACTCCAGAAGTTCAGTGAGGATCTCTGAATGATCCAATGTTGACCTAAATGACTGATGGTGATAAATAGAATCCACCTGTGTGTAATCAAGTCTCCGTATAAATGCACCTGCTCTGTGACAGTCTCAGAGTTCTGTTTAAAGCGCAGAGAGCATCATGAAGACCAAGGAACACACCAGGCAGGTCCGAGATACTGTTGTGGAGAAGTTTAAAGCCGGATTTGGATACAAAAAGATTTCCCAAGCTTTAAACATCTCAAGGAGCACTGTGCAAGCGATCATATTGAAATGGAAGGAGTATCAGACCACTGCAAATCTACCAAGACCCGGCCGTCCCTCTAAACTTTCAGCTCAAACAAGGAGAAGACTGATCAGAGATGCAGCCAAGAGGCCCATGATCACTCTGAATGAACTGCAGAGATCTACAGCTGAGGTGGGAGACTCTGTCCATAGGACACAATCAGTCGTACACTGCACAAATCTGGCCTTTATGGAAGAGTGGCAAGAAGAAAGCCATTTCTCAAAGATATCCATAAAAAGTCACCTGGGAGACACACCAAACATGTGGAAGAAGGTGCTCTGGTCAGATGAAACCAAAATCGAACTTTTTGGCCACAATGCAAAACGTTATGTTTGGCGTAAAAGCAACACAGCTCATCACCCTGAACACACCATCCCCACTGTCAAACATGGTGGTGGCAGCATCATGGTTTGGGCCTGCTTTTCTTCAGCAGGGACAGGGAAGATGGTTAAAATTGATGGGAAGATGGATGGAGCCAAATACAGGACCATTCTGGAAGAAAACCTGTTGCAGTCTGCAAAAGACCTGAGACTGGGACGGAGATTTATCTTCCAACAAGACAATGAACCAAAACATAAAGCAAAATCTACAATGGAATGGTTCACAAATAAACGTATCCAGGTGTTAGAATGGCCAAGTCAAAGTCCAGACCTGAATCCCATCGAGAATCTGTGGAAAGAGCTGAAAACTGCTGTTCACAAACGCTCTCCATCCAACCTCACTGAGCTCGAGCTGTTTTGCAAGGAAGAATGGGCAAAAATTTCTGTCTCTCGATGTGCAAAACTGATAGAGACATACCCCAAGCGACTTGCAGCTGTAATCGCAGCAAAAGGTGGCGCTACAAAGTATTAACGCAAGGGGGCTGAATAATATTGCACGCCCCACTTTTCAGTTTTTTATTTCTAAAAAAAGTTTAAAATATCCAATACATTTCGTTCCACTTCACGATTGTGTCCCACTTGTTGTTGATTCTTCACAAAAAATTACAATTTCATATCGTTATGTTTGAAGCCTGAAATGTGGCAAAAGGTTGAAAAGTTCAAGGGGGCCGAATACTTTTGCAAGGCACTGTATGCGCACTTGTTACTTGACGTGTTACCGCACCGCTCAAGCCAAGTGCTGAACAAAGCGACTGTTCATTGTTAATTTGAAACTAAATAAGTACATTTTTAAAAAACAAACTGAACATGTTGAGTTTAAGGAAAACGTCGGGTTTAAGGGTAGAAATTTCTCAACGAAGGGCGTTTTGAGTTTAGGGACATTAAGTTACAAGGTAGCACTGTATGTACATATGTCATATGTTTTCAAACACACTGGACATTTTTATACTGTAGACATTTATATTTACACAAAAAATACACATTACAGTAGAATAGAAAAAAAACTAAAACATCCAAATTAATATGAATTTATTACATCTTTTTTTAACAACAATTTAGTGTGAAAATAACAGTTGTATGTAAAATATTTGGAATGGATGCTAATATTCCTGCCATGTGGAATGTTTATATCTCAAGCTGTGGATATTTAAGTAGTGAATTTGTTTAAATGACACATTTCTAGTAACTGACACTTGACACTTTTTGTTCTGAAATGTTAAGGTACATGAACGACATGCATGACCCAAAAATCACAGCATTTACTATATTTTATTATAAATGGAGTTTTTAAATACCGAGTCCACTCACTGTCCACTCTATTAGACACTCCTACCTAGTTGGTCCACGTTTTAGACGTAAAGTCAGGAACAATCACTCACCTATTGCCGCTGTTTGAGTTGGTCATCTTGTAGACCATCATCAGTAGTCACAGTACGCTGCCTATGGGGCGCTGTTGGCTGGATGTTTTTTGTTGGTGGACTATTCTCAGTCCAAGTGCTCCTATATGGTAAGTGGAGCTGATAACATGGACAGTGAGTGTAGAAACAAGGAGGTGGTTTTATTGTTATGGCTGATCGGTGTATTTCACTGAACAATGTATCTGAATGTTTGTGTAGTTAAGGTTTTTTTCCCCCATTAACTTTTTAGATTTTTTTTTTACAGTTTTACGTTTTGAAATTTTTGTTCTTGTCAGTTTTCAATAACCAAACATTTGTTTTGAAATTATAAGCCATAATTAAATAATACGTCAGTAGGACACTGACACCTACTACAATTATTACAATTATTAACTATTTTCACAAATCCCCTGAAAAATATGATGGAACATGAACATGGAAGGAATCTCTTCCATTATTAGAAACTAATGTGCTGGATATAAATCCTGTGTTTTGGACTTCACTGTCACAGACATCTTTCAATCAAAGACCTATAAGAGATTTTTGACTATTTACATTTTTTGCTTATTCGGCTGCTCCTGTATTGGGGTCACCACAGCAGATCCTTCTGTTCTGCATACGTGATTTGGCACACCTGTGCCAGATATTGTTGATTTTTTTCTATTTTATTTATGCATTTTCTCCCAATTTAGCGTAGTCAATTTGTCTTCCGCTGCTGTGGGATCCCTGATTGCAGTCGAGGCGGGTCCTCCGACGACCAGCGCACAGCCCTTAACGGAACCCTTTGTCACCCATGCATTCTGCACAGGCGCCTCTTTATCTGCTAATCAGGGTCCTTACACAGTGCTTGAAGACCCCACCCACAAAGTCCGGTCACCCCACCCACAAAGTCCGGTCATCCCGCCCTGCAGGCACTGCCAATTATGCCAGCTAGATGGCGCCCAGCCGACCGGTGGCAACACCGAGTTTCGAACCGAGGAGTTCAGAAACTCTACTTTTTATATCTAGGCTTCAAAAGAGTTCCAAAGACTAAAATATAAGCCATGGTGTTTTAAAGCTGTTCACAAGGCATTTTTTTTTTTTTTTCCCTAAATCTAAATTCCTAAATCTAAATTCCTAAAGTCTAATCTTTAGTTAGACTGATTTATGCTGAACATTTTTGGTAAGAACTTCTTCCCCAGCTGCCAACTTCTTGTACAGCTCGTTCAGTTCGTCAGATTGTGGGGCCTTGGAACCCGGTGTTTGTGGCAGGTCAAAATCAGATGAAACCTGTGAGTCTGACAGCGGTTCTGTGTGTTCAGCTCCATCAGCTTGGTGCTTGCAATCGTCAGTTAAAGCTTGCTTTGTTTCTGTTGATGTGTGAAAACGGTGCCTGGTACATTGTTTGCTCATTAGGGTGTCACTGCTGAGCTCTGCCTGAACTGGCACTGTGTCCAGTTGGCTCTCCATACCTGCATCTGATACATGTGTTGATTGAGATGAAGTCAAGTGACCTGACTCATCATCGTCGAAGAGCTCTGGCGACTGGGATGTTCTATATTCAGAGGACAGAGTCTGGCTGTTCTGACTGTTTTCCAGGTCCCCACTCTCATCAGTTAGAACTGGTTCTGCTTTGAAAAATCTAGACCAGGTGGGGGGAGCCCGCTTTGGAGAGGGCACTTGTGAAACACAAACGGGTGGGGGAATTCCTGAGGAGGATGTATCTGACTGGAAGCAAGATGGGGTAGCTAGGGCATCACCAGCTGGCTCTGGATTTGAAAGTTCCTTCTCTTCAGCTTCATCGCCATCATTATCATCATTGGACTCTGTGCAATCCATATAGTTGGATGTCCGGACAATAGGTTCAAGCTCTTGTTGAATTTTACAGTCTTTTTCATCATGATCTGATATTTCCAGACTATGATGCTCTTTTATTTCATTCACAGCAAGCTTCTTTCTCCTAGGCACCATGGCAACCCCGTCAAACAACTCATCTTCACTTTCTGAACCTGAGACAAAAGTAATTCTAGAGTTATAAAGGTGATATTTGAATTATATTGACTTGAAGTGTCTGAACATGTTCATATATGAAAAAAAAATCAGGTGATCAAATTCAAGTAAACCTGCGAATGATGCCAGTGCATTACATAAGGTAACAAAAAAGTTGTAAAAGCGGTAAGAAGAGTGTATGTTACAAAAAATGTAAGATATTTTTATGAAAGCCTTTGGGTACAGAGAAAGAAAAAGTAAGAAAAGTGCCTGTGTGTAGAGCTAGCACACAATGGGTCTCTCTCAAAACCTAGTGAGCTTTCTACAGAGGCAGCATTTTACATCATCCTACCCGCGCTACTGACAAGAAGGCTTAGATGCCTTAAAATGCTGCCTAATGAGATGCCCTATTCTTTTATTTCTATTTATTTAAGCATTTTCTTCCATTTTTTCAAGATTTAGCATAGCCAATTAGTGTTCAGCTGCTTGGATCACGATGGCGTTCGAGTAGGGTATATTTGCCTGCTCCACGCCCCCTTTGACGCATGCACAGTCTCTCAACCCCTTTCTTTTTCGCCTCGGGCTGCTAAGCAGGGTCCTTGCTACTTTGTCCGGTGTTCTCCCACCCACCAGACTCTGTGGCCAATTTAGTCTGATGGCACTCAGCTGACCAGTAGCAGATTTGAACCACGGTGTTCAGAATCTCAGCACTGGTGTGCCAGCGGAATATCTTGCTGTGCCACCTGGGCGCCGAGATGCCTTATTCTGACTGAATAACAAGAGAGCATCTAGTGCTTCCTCAGCCAAGAAGGCAGGCAAGAAGTAGAGAGCAAAGTTATGTTTATGTTTAAATGTAAGTAATTTTTATTCATTTGCAATTTTTATAAAGGTGTTCAAGTGTAATTTGGTTGCAATTACAAAGTTAGCTGGCATGCTAGAAGTGTCACCTCAGCTCATTGGTTTGACTGTTTCCCACCTAGTGATTTTGGGGACCACTTGGCCAGGGTTTAAACAGCTGGCGGCTGATATTGGACTGAGTCAGACATAGCATGGGAAGAAGTGTTTGGTGTGTGCAGTCATGGCAACTGTTGTGCCTAATCTACAGAATAAACCCTCTAAAAAGCAGACAGATATGGTTCTATATCTGCTTGGGCACCTTTTCACCATCTGCTGCTCCATTATGTAAAGGACACAAACATGCGGGCCACACACCAACCCTTCAAATTCAATGTGGTCTACAGGCAAGGGGCACAGATGATGGTGGCAGATTTCTTTTCTGTTAGGGGGGAGTCAGTTGCAGGCTGGATGGTGCCCTGACCTGCATCGGGCGAAGGGGGTATGTGACAGGTGGGTGTGTGGTTTAGCTCCAAGATGCAACGGAAGGAAGGAGAATGGAGGATAAACTGGGTTGATTACTGGTTACACCTGCGAGGAGGTATTAACCCGAGTATTTAAATCCTGTTTTGTTCCCCCTTTGTGTGCTTCCTCTTGTGTGTTACATAAGCAGAATGGAACATATAGTGGGAAAGCTGACCTTTGATTGATCGTTATCATTGTGGTATTTTGTTATTTGCTGAAAAGCAATAAACCTATAAGTACTATGGGCTTACCTGAATCATGAGTCCTCCTTACTGGCTGACATAAACATGTTATACATGCATAATGCACATAAGACAATTTACTAGTGAGATCTGCTGTAATACCTTGTGACATGCTCTTTGTTTTGGTTCGTTTTAGCTTTCCCAGAGGCTTATATGCAACCTCATTTTCAGATTTTTTCCTGCACATCAGCTTCAACCTGGAAAAGAAACGATTCAGATTAAATAGTCAATCTCAAAAGTGAGACCAACTGTAGTTTGCAACAAATGATCATAGTAAAACTAAACAAATGAATTTATTACAATACAGTAAAATAACAGCATACACCATATGGTCAAAAGAGTGTTGACAACTGAGCATAAGCTTGATAAATAGTGAAAGGGTTGTGATAGCTCAGTGGTTAAGGTACTGGACTAGTAATCAGAATGTTGCTGGTTCAAGCCCCACCACACTAAGTCGCTTTGGATAAAAGTGTTTGCTATATGCTGAAAATGTAAATGTACATTATATTCCAAGGATGTTTCCAAGATGTTTCAATGATGTTTTCAGTTTTATATTATTAAGGAAATTTAGAATTTTTTCTGAATTGTTCTGAGTGAAAATTTATTTTAATGTATTGGGCATATGTAGTATTTGTCTTTCGCTGTTGTACTTTGGGCATTTAATCAGGATGTGTTTTATGGTGATTGGTGTGTGGCAGTTTACACAAAGTGTGGGGTCTTCTCCTAATATTAAGTGTTTGTGTGTTAGTCTGGTATGGCCTATTCTACATCGACTGTGCATTTTTGGTTTATTCTGGATGTTCGGGTGAATCTAATGTAGTTTATTGAAAAAGCATTTGTGAGGTTAGATAGTGATGTTGGACGAGAAGGCCTGGCTCACTACTGACGTTCCAATTTGTTAGGTGTTCAACTAAGCTGGAGTCAGGGTGCTTTTCTGGCCACTGAAAGTCCTTCAAACTTACCAATTCATTTCTTTATGGACTTAACTTTGTGCACAGTCATGCTTATTACTAAAAATTATCTTCCCCAATCTGATGCTAATTTGCTAATGTAATTAGAGGTTGTGGATGAAACACCTGAATTCAATAATTAAGAGGTGTTTTCACATACTTTTGGCTTTATAACACTAGCACGGGTGGCTCTGTGGGTAGCACTGTCGCCTCACAGCAAGACGGCCCTTTCTGTGTGGAGTTTGCATGTTCTCCCCGTGTCTGCGTGGGTTTCCTCCGGGAGCTTCGGTTTCCTCCCACAGTCCAAAGACATGCAGTCAGGTTAATTGGAGATACAAAAAATTGTCCATGACTGTGTTTGACATTAAACTTGTGAACTGATGAATCTTGTGTAACGATTAACTACCGTTTCTGTCATGAATGTAACCAAAAGTGTAAAACATGATGTTAAAAATCCTAATAAACAAAATAAATAAATAACGCTAGCACATATAAAAGAAAAACAAGTCTTACAATTCACTCACTTCCTCCACTGTTCGGCCCAGTGGAATCACATTAGGGTAAATGTGAACAGGACTGATGTAGGAGAGAAAATCTTTAATCTGATTACAGATAAATGAACACATTGATCAGACATTATTAATACAAATATATAGCACTCTAATACAGTCCTTTTCAAATAGCCTACCCAGCTGACTGCAAAACGTTGTGACCGGCAACATAATAAAATGACTTGGTCATTATAAATGCATTGACAAACATAACAAACTAATAATTATCTTTTTTGATGAAGTGATTTTACTTTATAGCTACTAAATGCCTACAAAGCAAAAAAAGGCACATGATGTTAGGCCTGAAGTTTAGCAGCTATAAATGCTTTATTTTGGGCTAAATAAAGAAGGGTACAAATTATGATTATTTTAACATTAAGCTTTTTGGTTGCTACTAAATTGTAGATTCATTGTGTAAAATGGCATTTAAAATCTTACTAATTTATCTGAAAAGTCAGGACACTCTCATCTAACATCATTGATTTCTTTATTAAAAAACCTTTAAAGCGTTGTCAGAAAAACTGGCCAATAACTGGTCTTGCTCTAATGCACTCCCTTTCACACATACATGCAGGTGCAACAAAAACACATTTATGTTATATTTAAACAAGCCAAAGTAGTAATTAAGTGGCACTTATGCAGAATTAAAATACACCCAACACTCTGTAAGCTCAGAACAGCATTTTAAAAATACAATTAACAGCCCATTTCTCAAAAATCTCTTACCTCCGAGTATGAAGAATGGAATGAGAAACATGCCCTGTAAGAGCTTCCACCCATCCTGCAAACGGGTTACATTAAGTATAACACAAAAGACCTTACAAGAAAAACAAAAAAAATGCTAAAAGTTTATGTATTTCATTTTATTTCAAACATTGAGCGCAAGGCAGGCATACCCTGGACAGGGTGCCGACCCATTGCAGGGTTTTGACAACTCCCCTTCAGACACAGCCAGTGTCTGTGTAGAAGCCTGTCCGGCAGATAGGTCAGTTGAGATTCAAACCTGGATTTGAGCATTAATGGGCTAGCGTGATGAAACACTGTGCCAACCAAGTGTTCTGGAAAGGTATATATAATATTTTTATGTTTTTAATATTGTGGGTTTGCATATGGTTATGCAACTGCACCTGGATACCAAAACACTAGCAGAAAGTGATGCATTTGACAATACTAAAAATATATAATATTATTATTTCGCCAAGTGTACAGTCAACAGCCACTTCTTTAGAAGACTGAAACAGACAGCTGTAACTCACTCCTGAATCACTTGTAAACACCTCCTGTTTACAAACAGCTGCAGGGAGGGGGCAGTATGTCCCTTCAGGAACAATAATATTGGTGAGGACCAACGAATATAAACTGGGTGCACTTACTTTAATTTTGTTTTATTTTTTAACACAAAATTATGTTAAATAGTATTCAGTGACACCTGCCATCAATTAAAGTGACTCTGATTAACCCTATAAAAAGTTCAGCTCTTCTAGTAGGATTTTCCAGACATTTACTAAGGCCTGGTCCACAGAGAGCCTTTCCAGGCATTACATTTACCATGAAACCACCAGATAAAATATGGCACAAGAATAAAATTGCCAAGAATCTCCAAAACTGATGAAAAGACAAGAGGAAAACTTTTTTTTTTTTTTTTTTACCCTCTTCGACATTGAAAAGCAACCTTGGGTATGAGAAAGGCACTATATAAACTGAACTGTTGTCATATGTACGTAGTACACAACTAGTACCTGCAAGAAATTCCTGCAGCTCCTTTAATGTCGCTGTTGGCCTTCTTGGCAGCCTCTAGAACTAGTTTCCTTTTTGTCTTTTTATTAATTTTGGAGGGGACATCCAGTTCTTGGTAATGTTATTATTGTTCCATATTTTATTCACCTAATGATGGGTTCCATCCCCAGGTAAAACGGTCCAGATCCTTTCTGTATGGAGTTTGCATGTTCTCCCTGTGTCTGCATGGGTTCCTCCAGGAGCACCGATTTTCTCCCACAGTCCAAAGACATGCAAGTGAGGTGAATTGGAAATACAAAATTGTCTATAAACTTGTGAACTGATGAATCTTGTGTAACGAGTAATTATCTCTCCTGTCATGAATGTAACCAAAGTGTGTAAAACATGATGTTAAAATCCTTATTAATAAATATCACTTGTTGCCTTTTCACTGTTTCGTGGTATATGTAATGCAATGGATTTTTTTCACCTTTCTTCTGCCTGTTACTTTTATACAATGAGATCCATTTAATGCTTTGTCTTCGTGGACCAGGCTTTTCTTGTAGGATGCAACTAAGTAAATGTCAGAAACATCCTACTAGAAGAGCTGAACTTTAAATGGGGTTAATCAGTCACTTTAATTGATGGCAGGTGTCACTGACCTCTATTTAACATGAGTTTGAATGTATTTGTTCATTCTGAACAGTCACATCCCCAGTTATAAGAGGGTGTGCACACTTATGGTCGAATAATGCGACCGTTTTATTTGTATTTTATTTATTTTTTGTATTTTGCCTCTCTAAATTGAACTGCACTTATTATAGGTAATATTAAATTATTCACATTACAAACAACTGGCACAGTGGTGTGTAGATATTTTAATTTTTATGTCCAGTGTGTATATATAGATATGTATGTGTGTATATACATACAGTATTGTGTCAATTTGTAGTTACCTGACAATAACATTTGTCTTTCTGGTTCGTTCCCCAAACCACATGGTGGAAGGTTTGATGCTAATAATGCGAAGTGGTGTGCCATCCGGAGCTGCAGAGCCACATGGCAGCCTGTTCGCCCTGAATAGCTCATCATCCTGTTAAACAAATCCCATAATAACGATAAAGCAACAAAAGTTCCAAATTCATATTTCCTGGAAAAACATATTTAGAGATAAGCAATCTACAATGCAACATGCCTTGGGGTGTCTGCAGGCATGGATCTGTGTAGCTCTGTCAGCTGTCACATGACACAGGATCTCTGGCATTTTCCTGTACATAAACAAACTGTTGACATGGACCTACAACAAAAAATTAAGAGATTGATGTACTGACTTCCAAAGCTGATGACAATTGTCCTATAAAATAAGAAATAAATCGTCATTTAAAAGACTCACTAACCTGTAAATTGAATTCCTCTCCCAAGTTGGTAAAGAGGTATTCATAACCATATGCTGCTTTGCAGTTTAACCAAACTACATGATATGGACTCAGACAAATCCAATCCTGAACCAGCTTTCTGATACCAGCTAAGCAAGACTCCTAAATAAAAGAAGTACAGTACAGCATTATCAGTAAAATTAACAATTACATTAACAATATTAACATGATTATTTACTTATTAGGATTTTAACATGTTTTAAAATCCTTACATTTATGACAGAATCGGTAGTTACTGGTTACACAAGATTCATCAGTTCACAAGTTTAATGTTAAACACAGTCATGGAGAATTTTGTATCTCCAATTCACCTCACTTGCATGTCTTTGGACTGTGGGAGGAAACCAGAGCTCCCAGAGGAAACCCACAGGGACACAGGAAGAACATGCAAACTCCACACAGAAAGGACCCAGACCGTTCCACCTGGGAATCAAACCCAGGACTTCAATTCTGTCTTCCGCTGCTACCAGAGATACCAGATTGCATCCGAAGAGAGCACGTAACTGTACACACCTCTTCCGACACGTGCACAGCCTTCCTCTTCTTGCCCCTGCTTTCTGCACAATCAGGGTTCCTTACACAGCGTATGAAGACCGACCCACCCACCCACCCACCCACACATAATCCGGCCCCCACCCTGCAGATACGGTGGCCAATTAGTATCTGCTTCAGGTGCTGCCAATTACGACTCCTAGATGGCGCCCAGCCAACTGGAGGCAACACAGAGTTTCGAACCGACAAGTTCAGAAACTGAACTTTTGTGCAAGTGTGCAAGCGAAATATCCCACTGCACCTGGGTGCCCCAGGACCTTTATTGCTGTGAGGCAACAGTGCTACCCACTGAGCCATCATGCTGCTCTTATTAACATGTTTATAATATAAAATAAATTACTATTAAATACATAGAAGACCTAAGAAAACTTACCCTGCTTGGAATCTGATAAAATCTGGGGTCGTAAAATGTGCTGTCAATATACACACTCTGAATGTTTTTTACTCTGAAACATAATGAAGAAGAAGACATTTTTAGACAGAATGGATAAAAAAATTTCCATTTAAGGGAAAATTGCTGGGGGTTAAAGCACAGATGAGCACACCTTAAGACAACCTTTATTAAGACAACCCAAACTGCATACAAAAAAGTGAAAACAACCTCTGTATCAAACTATTAAAAACATTACTCTGCAAATGCTATGGCAGTTACTTTATATGTAAAGTGTTTCACTTTGTAAAAATTAATATGCTAAAATAAAAGGTGCAACTGGCACCCTTCCATATGGTTTGTGTCAGTGCCCTTGTCAAAGGTAATTTACAGTTCTGTGATGGCAACTTTAATGTAGAAAAAACACATTGAAATTATAGAGCAACATATGCTGCCTTCAACATCACAGTGGTAAATGATTTACCATCCCAAACTTTTTGAAATGTGTTGCAGGCCTAAAATACAGGAATGGATGAATATTAACAAATGAAGTTGACCAGAGAAACTAGCACTGCCTTTTTTATTTGGATTTTCCATACTTCCCAAAGTTATTTTCTGAAATAGGGTTGTATATAGTGTTTAAAATACTTTTGACAGTCTTTTGGCAGTGTAACTGTCGCTCTGCAATATGAACCTAAAGGAAGTAAAAGTGGGTCAAACAGAATGATGTGCAATTCTGGAGTACACACCTGTCACCAGAGTGCAGGTGCTCTATTCTTGCTGCATCTCCAGTAGCTAGCCGAAAGTCTCCAGTGTACAGCACTGTGCCCCGAGTTCCCTCAAATAGGAACCTACAGAAGGATAAAGCCAGATGTTACACCTCTGGTGAAAAGCTGACATGCATACTGACTCACAAACAAAAGAATTATACATAAACATGTATAATCTGCGCTGTGTTAAAATGCATTATTGTGATTTTCATATCCCTGAAGAAGAGTGAATAAAAATTAACAAACCAATCATTTATATTGTACTTTGTCAGTATACTGAAAACTGAATAATTTAAATGAGTAATTCTGTGCATATATTTTCATATTATAACAGCCTGTGCAATATTGCCAAACACCTCTTATTTTACTTTTGTAGTATTTGCAATTCTGGGCTTGAAAACGGCCGCAATATGCAAAATGAATGTATTGTGTGTATCCTTACAAATATCAGTTGTTTCAAATAAATGTTTTGTGGGAATATAACAGCTATCGGGCAAAATAATACAGGGCCAATAATCATATCATATCACAGGTTCTGTCACAGGTTCATATCACATTAATATATTACAGTAACTGCTTACATGACTGATCCAGGGCAATGACCAGCTGTTAGCAATGTCACAACAACATCCTCTGACTGTTTTAAAAACAAGCAAAAGAACAGGTAGACAATAAAAATTCATATAAATTTAAACATGTTTTTTTTTTTTTATAAAAGGCTGAATGAATGTCTAATGACGGTGCTTACCTCCCCTGTGGTTTCATCAATTAGTGAGATGTGTGTTGGACTGTCCAATTCAAGGGTAGCCTGGAATTGCATAAATTAAGCTTAACATTATACAAAGCAGACATCTATGATGAAAGATATTTACATGCAAGTTAAAAAAACATTTACTAAGAACTAAGAACTTACAATGTGGTCTTCCCAGTGGATGTATTTTGGATTACTCAGTAGAAGCTCTTTTGTGACAATCGAACAGTACAACTTGACAGTTAAGCTAAAACATAAAAGTAGTTTGTTTACTGTTTAGATGAGGATTTGTTTATACATAATAACACATATAGTAGGTACACATTCAGTTAGGGCATAAAGTAAGTCAAAAGTTTAGGTGCACTTTGAAGCACATGTAGGTCTTAGAATTTCAATAGTTCCTGACACCGTTTGTTTATGTGACTAAATGGCTAAAAATCATTTGTTGTAAGTTAATTTCAGGTTTTCTGAAAGGGTTCTATACTGAGTTAAGAGTAGCCTGCTGTAGTCTTGAAGTTTACACTTACAATGTGTAAAGTAAAGGTAAAGTAATGATGAATATTGATAATATTGGGCAAGCTGTAGCCTAGTGGTTAAGGTACTAGGCCAGTGACCAGAGGGTCGCTGGTTCAAGCCCCACCACCGCCAGGTTGTCACTGTTGGGCCCTTGAGAAAGGCCCTTAACCCTCTATTGCTCAGACTGTATACTGTAACTGTAATGTAAGTCGCTTTGGATGAAGGTGTCTGCTAAATGCTGAAAATGTAAATGTAAATGATAATTGTACACTGATCAGCCATAACATTAAAACCACCTCCTTGTTTCTACACTCACTGTCCATTTTATCAGCTCCACTTACCATATAGAAGCACTTTTAAGTTCTACAATTACTGACTGTAGTCCATCTGTTTCTCTACATACTGTTTTAGCCTGTTTTCACCCTGTTCTTCAATGGTCAAGACCCCCACAGGGCCACCACAGAGCAGGTATTTTTTAGGTGGTGGATCATTCTCAGCACTGCAGCGCTGCTCTGTCCTATTCACTCATACCAGCACAACACACACTAACACACCACCACCATGTCAGTGTCACTGCAGTACTGAAAATGACTCATCACCCAAATAATACCTGCTCTGTGGTGGTCCTGTGGGGGTCCTGACCATTGAAGAACAGCATACAGTGGGGTCAAAAAGTATTTAGTCAGCCACTGATTGTGCAAGTTCTCCTACTTAGAAAGATGAGAGAGGTCTGTAATTTTCATCATAGGTACACTTCAACTAGGGCTGGGCGATATGGATCAAAAATTATATCTCGATATTTTTTTCTGAATGGCGATATACGATATATATCTCGATATTTTTTTATTCCATAAGGTAATAACAAAAAGACACTTCTGAGACAAAGCTACATGTTCCAATTTTTTTACAGGCACTTTTATTAATATTCATGCTGGGGAAGCTTTACACAAGAACTATTTTTCCTTTAAAAAAAGAGCTATTCTAAGAAAAAAAAAAGTTGTTTTCTAAGGCATCTCCTGTTGTCTAACGTGAATTACAAATATATTGTCTGGCCCTTTAAGAATGTTAAGTGTACTATAGGGCGCAGGGAGCGAGTGTGTAGGGAAGATGTTGGAATGACACGGTTTCCGGCTGAGCTTGTGTGACATTAAAAGTAAAACCCCGTTAAAGTAAACCCCTCGTTAACCCCCCACCCCCCCATGTTTGGACTTTATACATTATTTTATGTATATGTCGCCACAACATTAACATTTACATTAATATTTTCTTTTACTGTATAGAACTCAGTTCTGTAATACAGGCAGAACTAATCGTTCATGTTACTGTGTAACTATTACAACATTTAATGCATTTTAATCAGCGTTCTTCTTCATGCACTTTATTATTATTTAACAGCTTTATTTGCTGTTTAATTGCTGTTTGCTCCTTGTTTACTGCAGAGTTAGTTCATGCAATTTAATAATGTTTGGTTGTTTATTGGCCGACAACAAGAAATACTATAATAGAAGATAAATAAATAAATGACGTGTCGGACGTCGGGCGATCGTCCAGTATAAACTAACACGACCACGTACAACATCCAGTACAGAAATCCCCATAATGTTTGTTTTTACAGATAGAGCAAATACATGCACATCACATATACAAACACAAGAGTCAGAACAACAGGAGACGCACCGTTACGTTATTATTACTTTCTCAACACTTAATGTGAAGTAAATACGTGCATGTCAGCGCGTGCATGCGCTTGTGTTGGTTTTTGAAACGAATAACGACTCGTTTTCTTGTTTTTTAACTTTGGGATTTGAAGTGAAAAACGAATGAAGGTACACGGAGCTGGAACCTTTTATCTGGACTTGTTTTCGGCATTCTCTACAGAATACACTATTCTGCTGCTCATCTGACACTTTGAATTCGAACCATCTCCAAATAATTACAAAATTAGTCATTATTTTTCTTTTTAGTAAACAGCTCCTCTTCGATAGCTTCTGTCATGTCTTTATCCGTCTCCATGCTATCGCTGCCTGCAGGACTTACTGGTGAAGCGGTGGGGAGGGGCGAGTTGTGTTCAGTGAGGGAGAGGGGCGGGGCAGGTGAACATGTGCAGAGACAAACTGGGAGAAGAGAAAGACGAACTGTCGGATCTAACTGGAACGCAACATTTATATCGATATATGCGATATTGTCTTATCTTATATCGCGTATGAAAATATATCGATATTTTTAAAATATCGATATATCGCCCAGCCCTAACTTCAACTATGAGAGACAAAATGAGAAAAAGAAATCCAGGAAATCACATTGTAGGATTTATAAAGAATTTATTTGTAAATTATGGTGGAAAATAAGTATTTGGTCAATAACAAAAGTTCAACTCAATACTTTGTAACATAACCTTTGTTGGCAATGACAGAGGTCAAACGTTTCCTGTAAGTCTTCACCAGGTTTGCACACACTGTAGCTGGTATTTTGGCCCATTCCTCCATGCAGATCTCCTCTAGAGCAGTGATGTTTTGGGGCTGTAGCTGGGCAACACGGACTCCACAAATTTTCTATGGGGTTGAGGTCTGGAGACTGGCTAGGCCACTCCAGGACCTTGAAATGCTTTTTACGGAGCCACTCCTTCGTTGCCTGAGCGGTGTGTTTGGGATCATTGTCATGCTGGAAGACCCAGCCACGTTCCATCTTCAATGCTCTCACTGATGGAAGGAGGTTTTGGCTTAAAATCTCACGATACATGGCCCCGTTCATTCTTCCCTTAACACGGATCAGTCGTCCTGTCCCCTTTGCAGAAAAACAGCCCCAAAGCATGATGTTTCCACCCCCATGCTTCACAGTAGGTATGGTGTTCTTGGGTTCTTCTTCTTCCTCCAAACACGACGAGTTAAGTTTTTTCCAAAAAGTTCCATTTTGGTTTCATCTGACCACATGATATTCTCCCAATCCTCCTCTGGATCATCCATATGCTCTCTGGCAAACTTCAGACGGGCCTGGACATGTACTGGCTTAAGCAGGGGGACACGCCTGGCACTGCAGGATTTGAGTCCCTCTCGGCGTAGTGTGTTACTGATGGTAGCCTTTGTTACTTTGGTCCCAGCTCTCTGCAGGTCATTCATCAGGTCCCTCCGTGTAGTTCTGGGATTTTTGCTCACCGTTCTCATGATCATTTTAACCCCACGGGATGAGATCTTGACCCCAAGGGAGATTATCAATGGTCTTGTATGTCTTCCATTTTCTTACAATTGCTCCCACAGTTGATTTATTCACACCAACCTGCTTGCCTATTGTAGATTTACTCTTCCCAGCCTGGTGCAGGTCTACAATTTTCTTCCTGGTGTCCTTCGACAGCTCTTTGGTCTTGGCCATGGTTGAGTTTGGAGTCTGACTGTTTGAGGCTGTGGACAGGTGTCTTTTATACAGATAACGAGGTCAAACAGGTGCCATTAATACAGGTAACGAGTGGAGGACAGAAGAGCTTCTTAAAGAAGAGGTTACAGGTCTGTGAGAGCCAGAAATCTTGCTTGTTTGTTATTGACCAAATACTTATTTTCCACCATAATTTACAAATAAATTCTTTAAAAATCCTACAATGTGATTTCCTGGATTTTTTTTTTCTCATTTTGTCTCTCATAGTTGAAGTGTACCTATGATGAAAATTACAGACCTCTATCATCTTTCTAAATAGGAGGACCTACACAATCAGTGGCTGACTAAATACTTTTTGACCCCACTGTAAAAGGAGGCTAACAAAGCATGCAGAGAAACAGATGGACTACAGTCAGTAATTGTAGAACTACAAAGTGCTTCTATATGGTAAGTGGAGCTGATGAAATAGACAGTGAGTGTAGAAACAAGGAGGTGGTTTTAATGTTATGGCTGATCGGTGTATATTGTAAAGGTATATTGTTACATCCCCAGAAAGTTACACATGTACTGACACAACAAACATGTCTAGGTCAGTGTCAACACTGTTCTTCAGAAAGTTTCTGAATTTTTTAAAACCTATATTCATTAACAATTTCAGAAACAAATGACTTGACTTTTCTACATATTCACATTTTTTGCAGCATTGTACCAACTTTTTTTTCATATTATCAGCAAAAAATGTTTTTGGTTGAGCTTGTAGCCACTGATGCACCGCTGCTTTCACATCATCATCATAACATGAAAATCTTCTTCCCCTTGAAGTTTCTTTGAGCGGTCCAAAAAGATGGAAATCAGATGGCGTTAAATACAGATTATAAGCTCTCTCTCAGTCTCTCAGACACGACCAATTACTACTCGTCCTGCCCTCACAGTTTCCAACCAAAATATAAATAAAAGTGCGGAAACTTTTGGTAGATCCCTCATACACAGAATACTAACAGTAAACAATGATATACCTACATGGGGTGTACCTAACAAAAATAGCCAGTGAATGGAGACAAGGCAAGAGTACCTAAAACAGTACTTACCTAAACTTTAGTTTCCTTTTCAGTAAAGGTCCTTTTAGTCCTTTCATATGATCTGTAAGACATTCACATTACAGTTATAAGATGCTCATTTAGTTTGTATAGAAGTATTTAATGCTGTAAAGAAAACGTCACATTACCTTTATGACAGTGAGAAAGAAAATAAGCTCTGGCGTGTAAATTCTCCTTGTCAAATCGATCAATGGAGATAGTAGGATACTCCCTCATTCGACCAGGGAATGAACTCATTCTGACAGATTAGCTTAGCTTTTCAGAAAGCACATTTAGCCAAGTGTGAATGGAAGTTACACTGACATCTTCCTCACATAATTATGCAATATCTTATTAGCGTTTCACATCTAAAAGCTTAATAAGAAATCACATCAGCTATAACGCATTATAAGTTACCACACCCCACGCTTCTTACAACAGTAACAATACTCGTTCAGCAAATGTGTTGAAAAATATGAAGCAGCGATTTTCATGTTGTCACTTGGTCCGCTTTGAAAAAGTCACGTGATGGATGACGTCTAAAACTTTATTCGCTACAGATACCCACGTGGTTACCTCAACACGCTGCTTTATTTAAAGAAACAGTGGTTTGTAAGATTCGAACCTAATTATGATTGAGATTATGAAAGAGTTTTGTTCGATAGTTGCAAAAATCTCACAATAACTCAAGCACACACAGACACAGAAGATTAAAAAGTGTTCAGATCTCTTGGCTTTTACATACAACACATACACACATTAATTTATTTATTGTCTGTTTTTCCCACCGGGGTGGCACTGTGGCTTGGTGGGTAGCACTTTTGCCTCACAGCAAGAAGGTCCTGGGTTTAATCCACAGGTGGGGCGGTCCGGGTCCTTTCTGTGTGGAGTTTGCATGTTCTTCCCGTGTCTACGTGGGTTTCTTCCTGGAGCTCCGGTTTCCTCCCACAGTCCAAAGAGATGCAAGTGAGGTGAATTGGAGACACTGAATTGTCCATGACTGTGTGTTCGATATAAGCTTGAGAAGTGATGAATCTTGTGTAATGAGTCACTACCGTTCCTGTCATGAATGTAACCAAAGTGTAAAACATGATGTTAAAATCCTAATAAACAAACAAACAATCCCACCGGGGTGGTACTGTGGCTTGGTGGGTAGCACTTTTGCCCTACAGCAAGAAGGTCCTGGGTTTAATCCACAGGTGGGGCAGTCCGGGTCCTTTCTGGGTGGAGTTTGCATGTTCTTCCCGTGTCTGCGTGGGTTTCTTCTTGGAGCTCCAGTTTCCTCCCACAGTCCAAAGACATGCAAGTGAGGTGAATTGGAGATACAAAATTGTCCATGACTGTGTTTGACATTAATCTTGTGAACTGATTAATCATGTGTAACGAGTAACTACGTGTCCCATCCCGAACATGATGTTAAAATCCTAATAAATAAATACAAATTTTGAACAAATCCTGGACAAGTCGGAACTCCATCACAGTGAAAAACACACATACACACAGACACTTATATCAAGGGGGAAATTTAATACAGTATTTCCAATTAACCTGACTGCTTGTGTTTGGACGTGTGAGAGGAAACCGGAGCTCCAGGAGGAAAGCCACGCAGACACGGAGAAAGCATGCAAACTCCACACAAAAAGGGCAGGGACTGCCCAACCAGGGAATCGAACCCAGGTGTGAGGCAACAGTGCGTCCCACTGAGCCAACAGCACATTGTTCTGTCGATATGTCCTACCGTGGCGCAGATTCATAGATATAGTAAATCTTTGTTAAATCTTAATTATACGTGTTTCACTTAAGTCAAAACAGATGTGTGCATGCTTGATAGGACATCTCTATGGGTAGGACAAATCGACAGAACACCTGTTACCTGTAAAACAAACGTGTCACACTTTACACCAACAGTGAACGTTGTCAATGTTCACTAAAAGTAAAAACTAATAATTAAAACAAGTATCAATACTGTATTTAATCATGATTCTCTTTGAACGTTATCGTTAATGATGTTATTATCTTTAGTATTTGAGCTCCTGTACAGACGCTGTTGCGGTGCAGCCACATTGTTTAATGTTTATTTACTCTTCTTTATATAGTAAACCTCCCCAAAAGAGGAGCTAAACCCAAGCTAGCAAGTGGACAAGTTTTTTATTTATTTATTTATAGAAACAGTATACAGTAAACATAATAGTACACTTGATATACTGTACATGATCATATTACCAAAAATATGCTTTAACATTAATGCAACAATAACCAGTATATGTTCAACAACAATTAAAAAAATAATAATATCAAAGAAAAAACTAAGCAAGTGGAATTACAAATAATTTAAGGAATCTTGTTCCAATAGTATCACATATAAAATAAAACAGACAGTAAAATAAAACTCTCATTAGAAATGCGTTATTTTTATATAAATAAAGTACTTTAAGACAGTTATCAACATAATTTCTCGTTTAAAGAGGGATTCAAGGAATTTACTGTTTGCAAATATGTATTCAAATCTAAATTTATACAAAATAAAAGATGCAATTTTTTTTTAGCATTTTTTGGTTTTATGAATATAATATTTAGCTAGTAATATAATTAGGTTAATTATAATTAAGATTCAATTGTTTGAAAGAGAGGGTTATCAAATATATACAAAATATACTAATAATTACCCAAATTCCAGAACACATTCACCCAAAAGAAAAATGTATTGACACAGTCAGAGAATAAGTGATCAATCGACTCACTAAAAAGACACACCGATCAGAGATGGTAATAAATCTACTTAATCCAGCATTAACTGGGTAACATCTGTAAAGTATAGCAACTGGACAAGTTACCTCAGTGAAGATCCACATGATGACGCAGAAAAACCACAAACACGCTTCATTTGGTCAAATTTCCGTTTATTATCAAAACTGTCATACATAATGAGTACAAATTATTATTTTCATACATGGAACTGCAGTTAGTTATTTCATTTAAACATAAATAAGCAGTATTATAATACGCATTGAAATGAATGATGTGAATCCTGAGTCGGTTTAGTGAGTCGGTAGTTTATTAGTTGTTGCTCATAGGTCTTTGTCAGTCACGTGTGTTTAGTGCCCATTATTTTTTTTACTCTATCGTATCAGTGAAAGCTGGAGAAGCAGACGTGAAATGAGAAGAAACCATACCTAGACGAACTCAGGATGCCAGGAACCGTTATTTGGATAAATGATCATCTGTTAACATTGATAAGCTATGTTGGTTGTGCTTGTAGTGGTAAATGTTTGTATTGTTTATGCTGCTTATTTTGCACAAAGAGTATTTAGTTTTTGTCTGTGTCTATTTACAAGTACAAATAAAGTACATATTGAAATTTTACATAACTGTACTTGATTACTGTCCTGATTTGTTCACACTCTTTACAACAGTGGTTCCTTAGTCGAGACAATGGTTCACTTGCATGCTTAAAGGCTTCTTTGCATTATGAAAATGGGTCTTGAATGCAAAAATGCGCCCGATCTGTTTGTGCAATCAGACTGAAAAATGAAAAAGTAGGTAGTTGAAGGGGAAATGTTGCCACGAAGTGTATTCGTCCATTGTATTATTTGATCAAGTAAATGGTATTAGTAGAAAAGTGCTGCCAATCAGGCAGAAATCACACCGACGATCACAGCTACGTACGCTGGTATATAAACCTATACATACATTGCCTATAGAAAGTCTTCATACCCTATCGAAATCCTTGCCTTTTGTCACATTATACCCTGAAAATGGAAAGAAATTAAGCCTAACTTTTTCCAGCTGTATTTACACATTATAACCCTCTTCATCAAAGTGAAAATTACACTTTAAAAAAATCTGATAAATGATTATAATTTAATTAGTAAAATACCTGGTTTGGATAAGTAACCCGCCCCTTAGAGTGAACATTATAAACTTGCTCAGGTACAACCAATCACCTTCCAGATCACACACCAGGCTAACTGGCCCACACCCGACATCAATTGTACTGGTTTTGCTTACTTCAGAATAAAACCAGATGTTCTTTGACGAGTCCACTACTAGTAGTGCATGGTAACACCATGGTTGGAAAGGTGCTTTCAAAAGAGCTCCGTGATAGAGTTGTGGAAAGGCGCAAGTTAGGAGAAGGATACAAAAAGTTTTCAGCAGCTTTATCTATCCCTCTGAGTACTGTTCAGAGCATTATCAAGAAGTGGAAAGTGTATGGGACCACCAACACCTTGCCAAGATCTGGCCGTCCCTCCAAACTGGATGACCGAGCCAGGAGGACATTGATCAGGGAAGCTACCAAGAGGTCAATGGCAACTTTGAAGGACCTGTATGGCTGAGGTTGGTCGGCCTGTGCATGTGACAACAATCTCGCACGCTTTACACAAAGCTGGCCTGTATGGCAGGGTGGCAAGAAAGAAGCCACTCCTAAAAAAGTGCCATGCTAAGTCTCGTTTGCACTTTGCCAAAAAAGACTTGGAAGATTCTAATGACATGTGGCAAAAGGTTTTATGGTCAGAGGAGATCAAGATTGAACTTTTTGGACTGAACTCCATTTCTTTATGTTTGGCGAAAACCAAACACAGCACACCACCAACAATACACCATACCTACTGTGAAGCACAGTGGTGGCAACATTATGTTATGGGGGTGTTTCTCTTCAGCAGGACCTGGGCAATTGGTCAGGATTGAAGGGAAAATGGATTCCTCCAAGTACATCCAAATTCTTGAGGAACACATGCGGCCCTCTGCTAGAAAGCTGAAGATGGGTAGGAGATTCATCTTCCAGCACGACAATGACCCTAAACACACTGCCAAAAAACAAAGTAGTGGCTTAAGGATATGAAGGTAAATGTCCTTTAGTGGATAAGTCAGAGCCCTGACCTAAATCCGATAGAAAATCTGTGTATGGACTTGAATAGAGCAGTGCATTACCGGTCACCAGAAAATTTGACTGAACTTGAACAATTCTGCAAGAAAGAATGGGCAAATATTCCCCAATCCAGATGTGCAAAGCTGGTAGGGACATACTGAATCAGGGGACTGATGACTTTTCTAACCCTGTTATTTTACTTTTTAATATTTTTTATTAATTTTCAGAACCGTTTCATTTTTTCTCATTGCTTGAATGTTGTAAGGCAAAATATGTAAATAAAGCTGGAGAAAGATTTCTTTGTTGTGAGTTTTGATTTCAGGCTGTAAGACTAAAAAGTGACACTTTCAAAGGGGTATGAAGACTTTCTATAGGCATTGTACATACAATATGTCGTCCTAATTATTGTCAGAAAAAGAAATAATGCAAACTACATTTAACGTTTGTCCATGCTTTTGTGTCCTTAATGCCACTTCTAAAGCTAGCAGAAGTGCATATTTATCTCCCTGATCAAACTTTATCTTAGATCTAATTAATATTATTTTCGTTCTTCTTTTATTTTTGACAGAAGCCTAGTGGATAAGGTACTGGACTAGTAATCAGAAGGTCGCTGGTTCAAGCCCCACCACTGCCAGGTTGCTGCTGTTGGGCCCTTGAGCAAGGCCCTTAACCCTTTATTGCTCAGACTGTGCAATGTAAGTTGCTTTGGATAAAGGCATCTGCTAAATGCCTTAAATGTAAATATGTATGTACTTTGCGCACCCTACGCAAATTCGAACTACGCTAAAAACGTAGGTCAAGTTCGTGAATCGTTTAGTAAATAAATGTATATAAACAGTAGATATTCTTTTTCCAAACGCAAAACTTCTCTTAGATATCACCGCTGCTTGACGCTACATTAGTGTCTGGGAGCAATTAAGATATCTGCGCATGCGCATTTCAAAACTACAGCACTTGACTCGTTTATAATTATTTTACCGGCACCATGAGTTCACTGAGAGGTTCGATTAAATCTGATAATATGTCTTACCGTCTGCACTTAATATAATTCCTGCTGGCAAACAGCTTCAGAGAACTCAACCATCTAAAACTCGGAACAGTAAAACAGAACACGGATCAGATGAAGGAACACCAGAGGAACATGCTCCCCATCGCTCCTCCCCTCCTGCTCTGCTGTGTTTTGTTGTGGTACCGTCACATGATTGAGCGGCACTGAGAGACCAGACTGCTTTCAAAAATAAACTGCTTTTATAAGTAAAAAGTATCGGCGATACTGGCCCTGAATTTACTTGGTATCGGATCGACACACCACTACCACTTAGAAACCACACGGCCTGTTTCCTGTGACACTGTTACTAAGCAACCGTAAACAACAAATAATCTGTTTTGAGGACTGCAGGATTAGTGTTGTGAGTATTACACTTCACATTACATTACAATTAAGATACAATGTTGTTTCAGGATAGATCTGCTTTTTTTTTTTTTAATATATGATACTAAAGATACTGACAAATGCATAGTTACTAACACACTAACTTTGCTTACCAATGTAGCTATCAATAGATTTACTTATTTAATTAAACTTAAACCATGTAGCAGTGCTTCAAAAATACAGGGTGTCTCTAAGGTCTGGCCACATAGGCAAAATGCATATTTTCAATAAATGTTTCAACAACATTTTATTTCTGTTAGAATGTGTTTTAAACTATTTGTGATGCAATATGTATGTGTGTATTTTAGTAAACATATAGTTATAGTAAGTGATATTACATATGTGTCCAGATTATAGGGACACCCTGTATATACCCACACAACTGTTTTGGCCACTGTTGTGGGTCAGTCTGGTTTAGCTCATTAAAAGATTAAACCACTGACCTGGATATACACAGAACAGCCATAACATTAAAACCACCTCCTTCTTTCTACGCTCACTGTCCACTTACTATATAGGAGCACTTTGTACTTCTACAATTACTGACTGTAGTCCATCCATTTCTCTGCATGCTTTGTTAGCCCCCTTTAATGCTGTTCTTTAATGGTCAGGACTCTCCCAGGACCACCACAGAGCAGGTATTATTTAGGTGGTGGATGATTTCAGCATTGTAGTGACAATGCCATGCCGGTGGTGTGTTAGTGTGTGTTGTGCTGGTATGAGTGGATCAGACACAGCAGCGCTGCTGGAGTTTTTAAAAACCGTGTCCAGTCAATGTCTACTCTATTAGAAAGTCCTACCTAGTTGGTCCACCTTGTAGATGTAAAGTCAGAGACGATCGCTCATCTATTGCTGCTGTTTGAGCTGGTCATCTTCTAGACCTTCATCAGTGGTCACAGGACGCTGCCTACAGGGCGCTGTTGGCTGGATATATTTTTGGTTGGTGGACTATTCTCAGTCCAGCAGTGACAGTGAGGTGTTTAAAAATTCTATCAGTGCTTATCCACTCATACCAGCACAACACACACTAACACACCACCACCATGTCAGTGTCACTGCAGTGCTGAGAATGATCCACCACCTAAATAATACCTACTCTGTAGAGGTCCTGTGGGGGTCCTGACCATTGAAGAACAGCATGAAAGTGGGCTAACAAAGCATGCAGAGAAACAGACGGACTACAGTCAGTAATTGTATAACTACAAAGTGCTTCTGTATGGTAAGTGGAGCTGATAAAAATGGACAGTGAGTGTAGAAACAAGGATGTGGTTTTAATGTTATGGCTGATAGGTGTATATTTGTAGCTGTTGATAGATGAAATTCAGTGATTAGTAATATGGTACTATTGTTACACATTTACAGAAGTTTTTCCTTACCTCTGTCACCCTCGGCTTGCTCAACAGGGGGGTTTTGGTCTTTCAGCCCAGAATGCTGTAATGTTGTTTTGAGAAAATGTCTATTGTAAAAAGACTTTACATTTCTACAGGGAAACATCCACAAAGAAAACAGAGACAATGGCATTTGCAGACTTAGTGGATGGCAATGCTAAGCCGAAATCTATGAGCCGAGCAAAACAATGGACAGATGAGGTGGAGAATCTGTACAGATTTCAACAAGCAGGATACAGGGATGAGATGGAATACAGGCAAATTAAACAAGTGGAGGTACTTATCCAAAAACAGAGGGTTATAATAATTGGTTATAGCGTTTTAAACTGAGTTCCTTTTGTTTCGTTTCAGATTGACCGGTGGCCAGAGACTGGCTTTGTGAAAAAGCTTCAGCGAAGAGACAACACATTTTATTATTATAGCAGAAGGCGAGAGTGTGAAGACAAAGAAGTGCACAAAGTCAAGGTGTATGCGTACTAACATAATTGATCCCACTTTAGGAGTTCCTATTTATTGCTATTTTTTCCTTTCTTTTTTGCTCTGTGCATAATTATAAACTTATAATAAATGCACATGAGTATTTATTTAAGTATTTTATAAGTTGCCATTAATAAACATAATTTAACATTGAATTGCTATTGTGAGAAATTTATGTAACAATAAAATTGTGTATACGTACTACAAATCAGTGTTCTCTTCTAAATAAGATTACTTTTGCAAGCACAGTCATTAAACAGTAATGTTTCTTTTTTTTTCTACAGACCACATTTTCAAGTTAATTGTTAATTCTTTGGAATCTTTATTTAATTGACAACAGTATGAAGAATTTAGAACTTTACAGTGCCTTGCAAAAGTATTCGGCCCCCTTGAACTTTTCAACCTTTTGCCACATTTCAGGCTTCAAACATAACGATATGAAATTTTAATTTTTTGTGAAGAATCAACAACAAGTGGGACACAATCGTGAAGTGGAACGAAATTTATTGGATATTTTAAACTTTTTTTAGAAATAAAAAACTGAAAAGTGGGGCGTGCAATATTATTCAGCCCCCTTGCGTTAATACTTTGTAGCGCCACCTTTTGCTGCGATTACAGCTGCAAGTCGCTTGGGGTATGTCTCTATCAGTTTTGCACATCGAGAGACAGAAATTTTTGCCCATTCTTCCTTGCAAAACAGCTCGAGCTCAGTGAGGTTGGATGGAGAGCGTTTGTGAACAGCAGTTTTCAGCTCTTTCCACAGATTCTCGATGGGATTCAGGTCTGGACTTTGACTTGGCCATTCTAACACCTGGATACGTTTATTTGTGAACCATTCCATTGTAGATTTTGCTTTATGTTTTGGTTCATTGTCTTGTTGGAAGATAAATCTCCGTCCCAGTCTCAGGTCTTTTGCAGACTGCAACAGGTTTTCTTCCAGAATGGTCCTGTATTTGGCTCCATCCATCTTCCCATCAATTTTAACCATCTTCCCTGTCCCTGCTGAAGAAAAGCAGGCCCAAACCATGATGCTGCCACCACCATGTTTGACAGTGGGGATGGTGTGTTCAGGGTGATGAGCTGTGTTGCTTTTACGCCAAACATAACGTTTTGCATTGTGGCCAAAAAGTTCGATTTTGGTTTCATCTGACCAGAGCACCTTCTTCCACATGTTTGGTGTGTCTCCCAGGTGACTTTTTATGGATATCTTTGAGAAATGGCTTTCTTCTTGCCACTCTTCCATAAAGGCCAGATTTGTGCAGTGTACGACTGATTGTGTCCTATGGACAGAGTCTCCCACCTCAGCTGTAGATCTCTGCAGTTCATTCAGAGTGATCATGGGCCTCTTGGCTGCATCTCTGATCAGTCTTCTCCTTGTTTGAGCTGAAAGTTTAGAGGGACGGCCGGGTCTTGGTAGATTTGCAGTGGTCTGATACTCCTTCCATTTCAATATGATCGCTTGCACAGTGCTCCTTGAGATGTTTAAAGCTTGGGAAATCTTTTTGTATCCAAATCCGGCTTTAAACTTCTCCACAACAGTATCTCGGACCTGCCTGGTGTGTTCCTTGGTCTTCATGATGCTCTCTGCACTTTAAACAGAACTCTGAGACTATCACAGAGCAGGTGCATTTATACGGAGACTTGATTACACACAGGTGGATTCTATTTATCACCATCAGTCATTTAGGTCAACATTGGATCATTCAGAGATCCTCACTGAACTTCTGGAGTGAGTTTGCTGCACTGAAAGTTAAGGGGCCGAATAATATTGCACGCCCCACTTTTTAGTTTTTTATTTCTAAAAAAAGTTTAAAATATCCAATAAATTTCGTTCCACTTCACGATTGTGTCCCACTTGTTGTTGATTCTTCACAAAAAATTACAATTTCATATCGTTATGTTTGAAGCCTGAAATGTGGCAAAAGGTTGAAAAGTTCAAGGGGGCCGAATACTTTTGCAAGGCACTGTATTTAGTAAATATAAACAATCAATTTGATGCCTGCAACACACTCAAAAAAGCTGAGACAGACGAATGTTTAACAATGTGTTTCATCACCTTTCCTATTTATTACACTTTTAAATCATTTGGGAACTGAGGATACTAATTACTGCAGTTTTGCAAGTAGGCTTTGTACATTGTTGCTTAATACAAGACTTCGGCTGCTCTACAGTCCTTGTTTGTAGTTGTTAGATTCTCCTCCTAATGTTGTATTATATATTTTCTATAGAACACAGAGCTGGACTGTAGGCAGGCCATTCAAGCACACGCACAATGTGTCTATAAAGCCATGCTGTTTTTGTATGTGCAGAATAAGGACTGGAATTGTCTACCTGAAATAATCATAATAATCAGGAAAACAAGTGTCTCTCTGAAAAACCCAATGTATGCCTCAGAGTCAACGGTATCTGTACACATATGCACTGACATACCATAAAAGATGTTGGCTTTTGCTCATAACAGTCTGGGTGGTCTTTCTAGTTTGCATTTCTTGATGCCACAGTGGACTGATTGGTGTATTATGTAACAATTAAAAAATGGCATATACTGTCTTACAATCAGTGTTGTACTATACTAAAAAGATTCCATCTTAAGCACAGTAATGAAACAACATTGTTCCTATAATGTACCATTTAGGCACCACAGAAACTCAGCAATCACCAAGCACAATGCCAAGTGTCAGATGAAGTGGTGTATGCACGCCGCCACTGGACTCTGGACGCTTCTTTATCTGGCAGTCTGATGGACAAGTCTGGGTTTGATGGGTAAAATTGGTTTGGCTGGGTAAGTTTGGTGTAAAAAAACTTGACTGGCCTGGACAGAGCCCTGACCTCAACCCCATCAAACACCTTTAGGATGAATTAGAACAGAGATTGCAAACCAGGCCCTCTCATACAACATCAGGGTCTGACCTCACAAATGCTCTTCTGGATGAATGAGCAAAACTCCTCACAGACCAAACTCCAAATTCTTGTACAAAATCTTCCAGAGGAGAGGAAGCTGTTATAGCTTCAAAGGAAAGATCAAATCCATATTAATTTAAAATAGGATGCCATAAAAAGCTCATGTAGGTGTAATGTGTAGGTGTCACAGTTCTAGTTCTGCATGGGTGTGGTTGTCATCGCTCTTTGTCTTGAAAATCCTCATTGACTTTATCATTAATAGTAAACCTGCCAGAAGCACAGCTCCAGGCAGCACTGTCCTCAGGTTCATAGGTACACTTAAAATTCAAGTAGTAAATTCATTTTTTTTAAAATACACCAACAAATATAAAAATGTAAGAACAGACCAACAAATAAAAAAAACACCTGCAGCTTAAGACCCCAAGCACAAATTGTCTGTGGGAAAAGTTTTGATGTGGAAGTTCAAGTTCAAGAATTCAATATAAGTAGATACTGAAACAAAACAACATTCCTCCAGGACCATGGTGCAACACAGAACAAAAATGCAAGACAATACAATATACACCGTGCAGATAAAAAACAGTACAATAAGTACAACAGAGGCATCTAGAATGAAACAGTAGAAACATGTATTGTGATCAGATGAATTAGCATTCATCTACTTTTTTTTAGAAAAAATGAATGTTGTGTGCTACAGACCAAAGACCATCCAGACTGTTATCAGCATTAATGCAGAAAGTACATTGTGATCTTAGAGCAACATATGCTGCTTTCAAGACGTCATCTTTATCAGGGATGTCCATGCATTTTTCAACAAGACAATGCAAAACCACATGCTGCACACATTACAAAGGCATGGCTGCAGAAGACGAGGGTACGGGTACTGGACTGGCCTGCCTGCAGTCCTGACCTGTCCCCAATAGAGAATGTGTGGAGAATTTTGAAACAAAAAATGCAACAACGACGACCCCGTACTGTTGCACATCTTAAGACGTTTTTTCAGGAATGCAGAATGGGACAAAATAAAAGCTAAAAAACACTAAATTACTTGGTCTCCTCGGTGCAAAAACATCTTTTATGTGTGATGAAAATCAACATTACAAAGTGGTTTATGCTTTGCTGTCCCAACTTTTTTTTTTGATGTGTTGCAGGCCTGAAATGCAGGAATGGATGTTTATTAATAAATGAAATGAAGTTGACCAGACAAAACATGAAATATCTCAGGTTCATCCTGTCTGCAATTAAATAGAAGTCAAAGTAAATGTAAGAATCTCTGAGTTTTTTTATTATTTGCATTTCCCATGCTGTCCCAACTTTTTCCGATTTGGGGTTGTACAAATACCTATAATAAATACAAAAGACATTTCTAATCTAAAGTTTTGCTGGAGACAAGACTAGAGACAAGTGTCTGATATACAGTTAGCAGCGTAGGGTTTTAGAGCAGCAGAGATATAAAAATGCAATATTGTTCAAAGATGCAAGTAAAATGGTCACTGAGTAGTGGTATGTATTGAACTTGACTGGCCTGCACATAGCCCTGACCCTAACTGAATCTAACAGATTAAAAAGAAACTGGTATGACAGTCCGTCTTTATTAATTTACACAGGTATCTGGTCTTAGTAATGATGTTGTAGCTGAATACAAGTGAATTAATGCTGTTATATTTCAGTGGAAAGCCTCTCCAGCAAAGAGGAGCAGTAATAGATGACTAACTCTATATTTATTTTAAATGTGACATTAACAAGCACATTGTGTATGTGATGTTCCATCTGTCTACACGAGTTTTCTTTGTTATGATGTAATAGTACATTGACTGTAAAATCTCAGCATGCGGCTTTAAGATTGCGTCACATCCTTGTATTGCACGTCCGCGATATGCTGTGATCTATCAAGTCATAAGGATCATAAGGCTTTAAAATTGTAATCTTAAAATAACACATAAAACCTAATTTGCATAAAATTTTGATATATTGGGTGAGTACGTGCATATCATAGTTTAATAATATAATTGTTTTGGTTGTGTTTTAAAGGTTTAGTTTATGATTTGCGACTAGATTTTTATTTATGTAGCTATGGTTTCAGCTGCATTATTTTTCCTACCCGTTTTCTGATAAGCCACGCCTCATTAGATAGGATTGGTTGGTAGCTCATCCAACCGTGCGTACAATTATTAATTACAGACCAGTAAGAGTGGTTAGGAGGCGGAACCTGTTGGAGAACGGGTATGGAAATAACTACGGTCAGCAGTGTTTAGATTCTCTTGTGACAATATTACGACTGAAGGAATGTAACTGACAAGTTGTAAAACACATTAGTCTTGTCAGTGTTATAGCTTTTATAACCCAGTTCTTTTATAACAGAGTTCTTCTTTATTTAAGTACATTTCTAAATTGAGTAAAAAGTTATTGTTCTTTTCGACAGGTAGTGTATGCTGTTTGAGGCTTTGGCTTCAGAATGATTATCACGTGGGCCTTTTTGGAGCACCATAAATAAATATCAACAACAAAATGCTCTGCTGCACATCTTAAGGTAAATCTACTATTTAACATCCTCTTGTTACATTTACAATTACAACATGTAGCAGATTTACAGACGTACTTCCTTAATAAACATTTCCTTACTCCTTCCTAAGTTTTATTTAGTTTTATTTATTTAGTTATTTTTTTGTTTTTGTTATTGTTTTTTTTTAAAACAATATATGGTAAGTACATGTTAGTTTACTTTTAAGTACTTGGTGAAGAGATGGGTCTTTCCTCATTGTTTAAAGGCAGCAAGAGACTCAGCTGTTCAAACAGAAAGAGAAAGTTCATTCCACCAGGAACAACCTGTTTTTGGCTTAGTAAGCAAGCATTATTGTTGTAAATTAATTGCGGGCTACAGCCATACCTGTCAAGTTTTGGATTTAAAAATAAGGGAAATTTTCCGCCGCGCGCTTCGAGCCGTCCCACCAGCCCAACCGAGGTTCAGTATTTTAAGACAGGTTTACAAGAAATCTAAAATAACCACCTGTGAACCACTTACAAACTGCAATTAGATGATCAGAATCTGATAGGCCTACCTTTGTTGACACTGAAATGCTGTGGACATTCCTACATATGTAATTCTTATAATACAGCCTAAATGAAAACACAGTTACAAACCTTACAGAATGCATAACTCTGCCCCATCCTGCTCCTCTTTAGAAAGGTAAATTCGATGTCCCATTTCTCTAGATATTTACATGCAGTCTTTACTTTTTTGGCAGGAATGCCCTCTCTCTCCTTGCATCCATCCATCTCTCCCTGTTCCAGGTTTGTTCCCGCTGTCCGCACTGACCTCGTGAGAACTGCCACTTGCAGCAGCCTGGGTGGCAGTTCTCACGAGGTTAGTGACATTTCAGTTTGGAGAGGCACAGGAATGTTTTTTAAAATTATAATTAGTGATGGGAATTCCGGCTCTTTTTAGAGAGCCGGTTCTTTTGGCTCGGCTCACTGAAAAGAGCCGGCTCTTTCGGCTCCCAAGTGGCTCCTTAGATTTTTTTGTTCCTTAAATTTATTTATTACCAAATTACATGTAAAATTAATTACTAATGTAAAAACATTGTATCAAATGTTTATTATTTAAATTGTTTTATTTATATACTCAACATGGAAGAGTGCTACAACAATAAATTATAAAATACAAAAACAAAGACCCATCTCAATTAAACAAAAAGGTCTGATTGTGTATATTATTTGTACATTTGCATCTAGAGTAAAATAACACATCAACAAAGCATCACTCAACAAAGTATAAATGAAAATGTGCAAAAAAAAAAAAAAAAAAAAAAGCAGCATCCAGGTATTTGTAAGTCTTTAGCGAAGATCCTGTTTCTCCTTCTGTTTTCATCTGCCCTGTTTTTTTGAAAAGATTCTCTTTGAGGGGACAGATGTTGCTACATTACACAGTCTATGTGCCATCACATGTATAAGATGTGGGTAGACTGAATACACCAGTTCAGTGGGTCTGTAAAAGGGGCTCCTCGTGTCCAAACTTTACTGTTTCCTCTCACTCATGTTCCTCACCTTTCCAGTAGAGGTGGGGCCGGATCGATCCAAATATCGATAATATCGATACCAACGCTGGTATTGATATTGAGCAATACTCGTGTAAAAAGATCGATACTCAAGCTTTTTTTCTCTCCCGCACGCACTGACTGCTGCGCACGCGGATTAATCAAAGTCTACTCTCTGTCTGTAAGAGCAGCGCTGCGCTGTGTCACACAGGCTCAGCCTGGCCCGCCCACTCAGCGCTCTCCTCAGAAAAAACAGAATAAGTTTGAAACTGTTTACAGTATTTGTTGTGGTGTGTTAATTTTGTTGTATTGTGGTTTGTCAGCCCTCTACCTCAGGAGATTTTGTTTTAAGTTGTGTTGAGTGATAATTTTTTACACTGTTTATTTAAGAAAAAACAGAATTGCACTGAAAGGAAGAAAATTCCTTATTTTTTATTGTTTTTCCTAAGAACAATTCTATTTGAAAAAAGAAACAAAGAAAGAAAGAACTAGAAAAGATGTCTAGTGAGGGGAGAATTTTTATTTTATTTTTGTATTGTGGGTTCTCCTTTTCTACCTCAAAAAAGATTTATTTTCCTAATGTTAAGGCAAACTTTGTTTTGTTACTGTTTCATTGTTTCTAAACAAAAATGTTGATTGTGATAATAAAGTATTTTGTTGTCACGTACAATGTTTGGCGAAATTCTATCTTTTGGATCCTTTGGATCTATGAAGCTTAAATATTAAAAAGTATCGGTATCGGTATCGATATCGGTGATACTGGCCCTGCATTTACTTGGTATCGGATCGATACCAAAATTCTCGGTATCGCCCACCTCTACTTTCCAGCGTGTAATGTCTGCGTATGTAAAGCGCAATGTCAAACTTCATCAAGTTTTCTCTCTCTCTCTCTCTCTCTCTCTCTCTCTCTCTCTCTCTCTCTCTCTCTCTCTCCTGTTCGTGTGCACACCGCTACGCATCTTGACCAATCATGTGCGGCTTTAACAGAAAAAAAGCCGGAAAAAAACCCCGAATCGGCTCCCGATCAGGAGCCGTATCCCGTCGTTCACTTTAAAGAGCCGACTCTTAGAGCCGGATCGTTCGCGACCGACCCATCACTAATTATAATATAATACGGGAAATTTACGGGAAAATACTAATACGGGAGGACGGCGGGAAAGAGGGGTAAAATACGGTAGTTTCCCGGCCAAAACGGGAGACTTGACAGGTATGGCTACAGCAGTGGGGTAATGTGGCATTATTTTAGTATATTAAAAGCCAGTTGTGTCACTAATCTTTGCATCAGTTGCAGAGGTATGATGGCAGACATGGGAAGACCTGCTGTGTCACCCAAGCACCCAACAAACAGACATTTAAAAGTGATAAAAGTGTTCCATTTCTCCCTCGTAAAATTAATGATTGTCTTTTGATATGCTTTATATCTAAAAACAAATGTCATACTGATGAACAGACAGTGGACAGAAATGTTTTTAGTTGGGATCCAAATTTTTGCCTATTTACTTATAGCCTCCCATCAAAATATAACACTATGCAAGACTATGCTTTATTGAATAGAAAACAGTGTTAATTATAAATTAATTATTACCCTATTGCACTGTTTCTTTCACTACCCATAAAAAAGATTCCTCTGTATTAACCTACCTTTATCACATGGCCAAATGGGCAGGAGAGTCATAGAGAACAAACAACAAAAGATGCCTTTTGCAGTGGTATTTATTGTTTTATTGACAGGTTGAGTACTTTACTCTTAATACAAAGTCATTTCAAATACCTGAGATGTTAATGAGTAACCGGTTAAGAGATCAGTGTTTGGCTAGGCTGAGCGGCCACATGAACAACGATTGGCCTGTTGTTCAGATATGGGTGGGATTAAGCTGGATGGGGTCTCTCTCTCTCATGGCTAATGCAATTACGACCTCTGCTGGCTGATTGATGGCGCCTGCACAGAGATGAGAAAAGAGTGCTCTCAGGGTGTGTCTCTCCATACGCAGTGCTGAGCTGCACTGCACTCGTCAAAGTGTGGGTGATAAAATTCATACGGCATGTTGCCCATGTGTTGGAGGGGGCGTGGGTTAGCTTCGATCTCCTCAATCAGAGCAGGGTTTGGCATTGGTGGAGAGGAAGCATGGTGCAATCGTGCAATTTGATGCACGATTAATGCTAATTTATGCATGGAATTTATCGAAAAGAGAAGGGTTGGGCCAGCAACAAAGTCCAACAGATGGACACTGGACATTCTTCGGTTTCCGGGGTCTTTGCGCTGTTTCACAAGATGACTGCTCATAGAGTGTCTGTGAAACAGTTATTGGCTTGGGGTTCTCCACATTTACCCCCTATTAATAGCTTTGTAGGTAAAATAAGACATTCTTTCAAAAGATTCTTGCAATATACAACACAGCAACAAAGTCCAACAGATGGACACTGGACATTCTTCGGTTTCCGGGGTCTTTGCGCTGTTTCACAAGATGACTGCTCATAGAGTGTCTGTGAAACAGTTATTGGCTTGGGGTTCTCCACATTTACCCCCTATTAATAGCTTTGTAGGTAAAATAAGACATTCTTTCAAAAGATTCTTGCAATATACAACACTTCACACTATAAAATATTTGTAACACCTCACAAATAGGTGGAAGCTGGCACAACAACAGACCCAAGATTAAGTGCCATTGGCCTGGTGGGCGATTAAAAGAAACTCTCTTAGGAAGGAAAGGCCAGATGTGAATGACCTCTTTTCCACTGCAACAGCAACTTCTACTGCCTGGCTGAGGTGTCAGCATGGGCATACAGAGTGCATAGCATGATCCTGTGTACATGTGTTAGGTTTTTCGGAACATAAAAACGTACATTTAATATGGGAAGTATTACATCCAGACCACATGGTCTATTGTTCAACATGTCGCCGGCTAGGCTCTCTCCCTGACTCCTACAGAAAGGGGGGGGAGGCAGAGCCCGGGGCTTGTTAGCACACTTCATTGGCTCCACCAGCAGTAAAGGAGGAGGAGCCTAGCTGAGTTTAAAAACTGGCGGGGAGAAAGGTTCGGCCTCTTTCTTACGTGGTGTGTCTAGACTGCAGGAGTAAGGAGCGCCGGCCGGCTTAGCTCTGATATATATCCACAGATTATTTTTACACTTAATAAAGTGTTTTAAAGAGTACTTTCTGGACTTCTCGACTGCTTTCTTCAGGACCTTTTTGAACCAAAAGATTCATCCTAATTTGCCTCCCCCCCCTTTCTGTAGGAGTCAGGGAGAGAGCCTAGCCGGCGACATGTTGAACAATAGACCATGTGGTCTGGATGTAATACTTCCCATATTAAATGTACGTTTTTATGTTCCGAAAAACCTAACATTCCCCCCTTGAAAGCATCTTAATGCTTTCACAATAACTTTTAACTATAGGTTAGGTGTTTCTAGATCCCAGGAGATAAGGATAGCCGTCAGCAACCCCCCAATTTAACCCCTTCTGACTACATGGCCACTGGGCTGAATTTTATACAATAAAACGTTTCTAAAAATAAAAAGGCTACCAATTAAACTAAAGGAACCGTACCTATCGCAACAGCTCCTAACCCTGAAACAAACAAACAAACAAACAAAAAATAATAAAAACAGGAAATCAAAATAAAGTAATTTAAAAAATAGGAAATCAAAAAGAGAAGAAAAATAAAATAAACACAATGGGTGCGTAGCTTCCACAGGAAGTCCGTTCAGGTTGTCCTCCACCAGACGGAGCTGCAGATATTCAGAAGGGGCCCATAGCTCCTGTGTCTCTGCATGACTCCTAATGTCTTATGGATTCTCCCCTGTCGGCCTTACCTGTTTCCACAGCAGCACAAACATTTCCTAAAAATAGCAGAGTACCAAACATATATACATTGTAAACAATCCTGAACTAACCCCTTGCGTTTTGTAGCTAAACTATGTGTGTTGCACTTAACTAGTGTTTTCAAAGATGGTCTATGTGTCTGCGAACTATATGTTTATGTTTTTGTCTCCTAGTCTAACTAAATTCTCCCCCCTCGTCTTGTTCCGCTCCGTTGATTCCGCTGGACTCTTCTTCCACATAGTCGGTTTTGTCGGGCTTTTCTGCTGTGGTTTGTTCCCTGTAGGCAGGTCCAGTTAGTGCCACTTCTGTCCCTTGGAGTGGGTCTTCCAGTCCCCTCAGTGTCTGCCTCTGCCAGTCCTTCCAAGTCTCCTTCCTTCATCACGGTGTGTGATCAGTAGTGCTGGTCCTCTCTCCTCGTCTTGTCTGGTCGGTTTTACCTTTAATTGAGCAGAGTTAGTAGCACTTATGCCGCTCGAAGTGGGTCTTCCGGCCCACCTTCAAGGGTATCCTCCTCATCATCATCTACCTGATATCTCGACAAATCAGCCAACACCATCTGGATAACTGGTGGATCCTGCCCCCCTCTGCTTCCTCTACACACTACTTCTATCACAAATTTTTCTATTAATACCCTGATGCACGGGATACCACAACAACAACATATCACTAAAATTATCAATCCTACACATACTGACCTCACCAAGACCCCGGTAAGTAGTTTCCCTGACCAGTTCTAGCCTCACTGACTTTACTAACCAATTGCTAACCATGCAATAGGAAACTTAATCAATTCCACTGATTATTCCACAAAGCAATTGCTATATTGGTTTTCAGGGCCGACTGCTCGACACGGACCAGAAAATAACTTACCACACAAACGGTTGGACTTTAACCAACCGACCTGAACCCGTTCAGGCTTTCACAGTTGGACTCGGACCAACTGACCTGGTACCAGGCTTTGAGTTTGGACTCTAACCAAACTGACATGGACTCTAACCACACCGGATCCTTTGGACTCACCAGGAGTCAAGGCATGCCCACCATACCTTTGTCAGTGAAAGAGGAACCACACCTTAACATTTATCAGTAATTATTTCTAATTATCTACAAGAGAATTCTCAACATACCACTAAAATTGTCAATCCCACACTCTCATACTGACATCACTAAACTCGTAATAACTTCCTTCCATGGCCCAAACATCCCTTCTAGCCACTTAACCCATTCATACACACATACAATCCTACAACAGACAAACATATAAGCTACTTACCCAGCCCTCACCGCAGCCACCCCACTCCCAACATCGGGATACACGGCCACGGTGAGCTTAGACACCACTGCCGCAAGGCTTTCTGGGTAAAGCCCGTGCCAGACCCAGTGGCGACGCTACACTGTCCCCTCCCTAATGGTCAACCGTCCCGGTGACCCACTCACCAGCGTCCACTGGGTGGCTCCATGTCTGGACCGCACCCCATTACACTGCCGAGTCGCTCTTCCACCCACTGCTGGACCGGGCACCCTGCCCCTACAGCCACCTGGGCTAGCGCACTCCGACAGACCGGGCATATTGGCTCACCAAACCATCAGAGCCACCCAAACACCACGATCCCACTTCTGACACCAATGTGGCGCCGGCGAGTAAGGAAGGTTAGCGTCAGGGCCGCAAGTGAGCTGCCTTTGGCAGTTCATTCAGTGTTTTAGCGACAGACACCCATTCATACACACATCCCTTCTGAAAAATGTCCCCTGTTTATCGGTTCTGGTTTGTTGCTCCTGAAACAGGTGTAATTGTCTTTATAAGCTTTGATGTTGGTTGGTTCCTGAGTTAGTGGGTGAGACATGGATAAATTCTCTATGTGTTAAATTAGACATTTTAGACCGCTTTAAACAACCTTTCGAGCAAAATCTGTAACACGTATTAAGAAAAAGATAAACTGATAGGTTTTAACGAGACACACCCTAGAACAGAAAATTCCTGCCTAGTCGAAGAATACGAGTATTCTTTTAACATTCACTGGCACAACTCACTCGGTTGTCCAAACACAACTCAGACAAAAGAACGTAAACCTCAGTACAACAACAGTGTCTACTGGAAACAAACAATTACTTCACCGCGACCGACAATGGTCCTATGGAAACAAACAATCACTTCAAGGCAATCGACAGTGATCCCCTGGAAACAAACAATTACTTCACCGCGACCGACAATGGCCCTATGGAAACAAACAATTACTTCACCGCGACTGACAATGGCCCTATGGAAACAAACATATACTTCAGGGCAATCGACAGTGATCCCCTGGAAACAAACATATACTTCAGGGCAATCGACAGTGATCCCCTGGAAACAAACAATCACTTCACCGCGACCGACAATGGCCCTATGGAAACAAACATATACTTCAGGGCAATCGACAGTGATCCCCTGGAAACAAACAATTACTTCACCGCGACCGACAATGGCCCTATGGAAACAAACATATACTTCAGGGCAATCGACAGTGATCCCCTGGAAACAAACAATTACTTCACCGCGACCGACAATGGCCCTATGGAAACAAACATATACTTCAGGGCAATCGACAGTGATCCCCTGGAAACAAACAATTACATCACAGCGACCGACAATGGTCCTATGGAAACAAACATATACTTCATTACTTGTCTCTCATACTGCATTAACCCTTCCTGCTATATAAAATTTAACTTCAAATAGTTCAAACTGATCAGAGCAGAAGGTGCATACACATTACATCTAACATTTTCTACACTTATTCTACTTCATCATCGTCGCATGCTAGAGAGCCTTCAAATTTTCTAAATCACATTTTTCCCAATACAAATCACCAATCCACTATTTATTATTTACTCTGCCATACTTAAAATAACAACCGCTCTGCTATATCAACTTCCATCAGTCCTACAAACCCCTGACTTATATTATTTATTCATTCAGATTTTTTACCCCAACTTTTGGTCACTGGTACTAACACACCTCCTGCTTCTAACAATACAGACTACATTTCCCACAATCCAACAGACTCTCACATGATCATCTCCTGCTCCTAGTCAGCCAATCCCTCATGCTCATCATCACCAGCGCTTTGATCCAGTTTGGCTTTCTTGAATCACATTAAACTCTACTTAAATAGTTCCATTTAGTTAACTCACTGCAAAGTACTACCAACCTATACTATCTCTATTGTATTATTGTTACATCTCCCTACAAATGTCATTAACCCCACATCACTATGGTACCTGCATCCCTACTCTCACTAAAACACAAGCACTTGTAGCTCTTTCTAATTTACTCTTGTAACCAAAACTTTTTCTACACGAATTATTGTTATTCTAATACCTTACTGTAAAATACATCCAAAACCTCTATAAGATGTTACCGAACCCCTCACTTTTTATTATGGAACCCAGATCTTCAGGTGGATGTCTATTAAAACACACTACTGTCCCACACGGTCTTGAGATTTCACTGCATAACGTCTCCATCCAGTCTCACATCAGCTTTCCCTTCCTCTTGTCTGATGATGTCATTACTTTGGCATTCTGTACCTCAGCACCCCATATGCCTCTTGAACACTGCTTTACTCAAACATCAGAATGCAACAACAGCCATGACACACATCTGCAAGATCTGGTATTCATAATTTTTACATCATCTTTGGTACTGCATAAGTGTCCACCATCCTCAGCCAGTACACAGTAGATTAAATATCAGACTTCTCTTTACTCATGCAGGGCCTGCAGTTTATGGCCTCAACCCCCCGCTGGGTTGCTGTGTGTCTGTGAAACCTATGACCTGGGTCTCCAGTCACCCCCCTTCATGTACTTCTCTCCTAACAAGTTATTTTCTTCTCACTATTCCCTCAATCTTTAAATTGCACTCGTCTGCCACTCATCTATGATCATGCATAGTATTGCCACAAGGTTTACTGCACCACATTGAACCAATCTAACTTCTTCAATAAACTATATAATATAAAATGAGTGAGTTGACCTGATCAATTAGCTAGAAAAGATTCATCGGATACAACACAAGCATCAAATATTACCAATTGCCAATTAACAATTTCCAAAAAATATTACCAATTAAATTGAATCTTACCGGAGTCTGTGTAAGCAATTATATTTAATCTCCTGAGACCCGAGCTTTGATTTTTTTCAATGCATTTTTCCTATTCCTTATGTTTTTAACCTTATTAGTTGGGTGACACGGTGGCTCAGTGGGTAGTACCGACGCACACTGTCACAGCAAGAAGGTCCCCCCTCCGCGGAGCCCGCATGTTGTTGTGTGGGTTTTCCCCGGGTGCTCCGGTTTCCTCCCACAGTCCAGACACGCCAGCGAGGCGAACCAGAGACACCGAACCGTCCATGTCTGTGCCCGATACAACCTGAATCCCGTGCAATGAGCAACCACCGCTCCTGTCATAAATGCAACCAAAGTGCAAAACATAACGTCAAAATCTCAATAAAGAAGCAAACAAACTTTATTAGTGTTCTAGTACTTTTGCTACCACTAGCTGGCAGACAAAAGTGTCCACTAATGGGGTCAGGTCAAGAATAAGGCATAACAAAACCAAAATGTAATGTCCTCATATGTGACCGCAGGGTCGCAAAAGGTTAATCTCACCTGAGTCCATCTCATCTGAGTCCGTGCAAGCAGCAGCGCTGAGAGATACTACAGATTGCTACAACTCGCTTTTCTCTAAACAGGAGGTAAGGCTGAAGATTACCTTCACCAGGCGTCCCTGAATCTGCATGCATATACGTACCTGAATCTGCATGCATATCCGTAGGTCTGCCAGTCCAGCTGCCCCAGCACAATGTATCACAGGATTTCATACACAAAGCGGCATATTAAACATAAATTCTTATTCCTGCCATAATACTCCCCCCTTTTTCAAATTTTACAATCAAATCTTGAAAATAAAATATTAAATAAACCTTCTAAATGTGTTTATCCTGTTGGAAAGCACAGAATTTTAAAGTTAGTTCAATCAAAGTCTGGTGTTAGCTGGACCTGTAAACAAATAATGTTGTTATTGAGCAGTGGAAGGTGTGCAACAGCTTTGTCGGCAGTGTCACCTCTGGCATTGTCCTGTAAAATTGGAACAAAACTTTACTTAAATAGTTCCACTTAAATTGAATAGGAGGGACAATGACACAAAGTATCATTTGCTAAAATTTTAACTAAGCCCACTTGTTTCCTGTCTGTTGCAGCATCTCTGGATGCAAATCCTTTCACAAACATTTCCAATTCAGGATTCCTATCAGGCCCAGAAAAAATAGATAGAGTAATACAGTCATGATGTTCACCATCTCCTGCAATTAGTAAAAAGTGGTAGGATTAAGTATATTACAGCATTTGATAATAATGTTCAATTTTAGAAGTACACTGTAGTATTTATACAATCATTAACTTGATACGTGAGATGTTTTCCTTTCAGTTATAGAACATAATTTGGCAAGATCACTTAGTATAACCACGGATATTTCTGTAGCAGACAAAGACAGAAAGAAAATTCTGCACAAATCCAGAAGGGATCAGAGTCCCTGTCTTGTACAGAAATAGTGGTACCTTCAGGCATTATTTCCAATTTAATTCAAGAGGCAAACAAATGATCACACCTCATAAGATTTATAGGGCTATGAAATCTCACTCTTTACAACTACACAATATTTTAGAAACAGTAACATATTAGCTTTTACCTTTTACTTGTATTCAGCATTTGTACACAGTGAAAAACACGACCTCACTCTCAAATAAACATAAGCTTTGACAATATATAATCTAATATATCAACACATGTCTTAATCAGAGGTGGAAAGAGTACAAAAAATTGTATTCAAGTAAAAGTACTATTACCTTAATGAATCTTTACTCAATTACGAGTAAAGTTACTACTTTGAAAATCCACTCAAGCAAAAAGTAGAAAGTAACTCATTTAAAATGTACTCACCGAGTAAACAGCAGGGGGTCTCCTCTGTGTAATGTAAACGGGAGTGGATACAAACCTCAACAGTAGTTTTTAATTCAAATGTAATAGAAGAAACGTTGTCCTTAACTCAAATGCAATAGAAGAAACATGTTGATGCAACAATCAAAACAGTTAGGGATGTGCAATGTGTCATTTCAAATGACATAAAACTTTTTTCAAACTGTACAACCACCAGCGATGTGTCGCAAAATGATTCGAATCCATGAATCGGCTCTTCTAACCGAAACAAAGGAACCGACTCTTCCGGCAGTCGCCATGTAAACACGCGGCTCTTCAAAAGGAACCGAGACAAAAGACTCGACTCACTGTCGCAAAATTCGCTGCAGCAGTTTCACAGCCGCGATTTCTTTAGCGTTTTTTATTTTTTATTTTATTTTATTTTATTTTTTTTTATTGTTTTGCTCGGTAACAGATGCTATTCAAACTAATACAAGACATACTTAAGCAAAAGCAAAATTACAGTCTGTGAAATGTGCTTTAAAAACTACTTTGTTACTGTTACCAGTGTGATCAGAGCGGTAACACTAAGCACTGGATTCGTGTATGCGGCGTACGTCATCATTCACCGACGCATGCGCACCGATCGAATTTGCCCAAAAATCATATCACCGTTATTGAAACATTTTCCATCGCGACATACATCGACATTAAATCACTGTCCAGCACTACCCCATACATTAAACAAAGAAACAATATAGCAATCTCTCAATAATACATGCACCAATACACCCAGCAAATCTCCTATCACGACTAACAAGCGCTGTGTTACTCACATAATTTTAATCTTATTCACTATAACAACTCTGATTAAGGAGATTTTCCTTAATTATGTGTGAAAATGTCCTATGTCACACATGGATGGATTCCACTCTAAGTACCCCCTTTCCTGGTTTAAGAACCTTAAAGTTCAAGAACGCTATCTACCTTAAAACACACTTAATAAGGTACCATAAATACTTCATCTTAACTCAGTTATCTTAAGATTATAAAAATAAAGTTGATTATAAAATTAACTGCAGCACTTACCCAATCCAGGCGTACAAAGACAAAGATAGCCGATGGACAAGATACGGCAAGCTGCTCACATAGAGCCAAAAATGGCGGATACACAGAAAACCACGCTCAGCTCTCCCAGAGCCAAAATGGTGGACAGACAGAAAACCACGCTCAGCTCTCCCAGAGCCAAAATGGTGGACAGACAGAAAACCACGCTGCGTTCTCAAGAAACAAAATGGCCGCCGAACAAAAGAAACCACGCTGCGCAACCCAGAGCCAAAATGGCGGACAGACAGAGCCAAAATGGCGGACAGACAGAAAGCCACGCTGCGTTCTCAAGAAACAAAATGGCGGATAGACGGGAGACCACGTTGCATTCCCAAGACAAAATGGCGTACAGACAGAAAGCCACGCTGCGTTCTCAAGAAACAAAATGGCGGATAGACGGGAGACCACGTTGCATTCCCAAGACAAAATGGCGTACAGACAGAAAACACGCTGCGTTCTCAAGAAACAAAATGGCGCCGACAACAAAAGAAACCACGTTGCACATCCAGCACACGGTTTCACAGACAAACATACACAGAGACTTACTGACAAACAAAACTCCTGATGTACTGTTTTCGAACCGAATTTAGAATTTAAAGTAATCAAATTATTCCAGCCCCGTTCCCGAAACAGACAGGCTAGTTAGAATTTAGAACGACCGAATTAGGCTAATTCCGTTACCGAAACAGACGAACTAGCCGAGTCTCGTTTCCGTAACAGCCAGACTCCTTTGAGATTAATAATCAAATTACCCGAATTCCGTTACCGAAACAGACGAATTCGTTAGAATTTATTACACTCGAATTAGGTTCGCTTCGTTACCAAAACAGACAAGCGTCCTTTCCCTTCAATTGTGTCCCATACACAATGGCGCCCTTAACATTTATTTTAACCGGTTTGGTTCAAATTCAGATATCAGGAAACACACATTTTTAGCTCCAACATATATTCACAGTTTTAAACTATCTAATGATACTTTAGTAATTTAATCAGACACTTACGGATTCTGAGATTCACTTTCACACTCAGTACACTAAATAATAAATGCATCTAATATATATACAGAGAACGTCTGTTTACCTTAAGTAGGCGCGCCCTTGTACTGAGTACAAAAGATTTTTTCAGAATTCCTGGTCTTACCTCAGTCAGCTGAATCGATTCGATGCTATCCTCAGACCTCTTGAACCATCCTCTGGCTACCATTTGTTAGGATGAATCTTTTGGTTCAAAAAGGTCCTGAAGAAAGCAGTCGAGAAGTCCAGAAAGTACTCTTTAAAACACTTTATTAAGTGTAAAAATAATCTGTGGATATATATCAGAGCTAAGCCGGCCGGCGCTCCTTACTCCTGCAGTCTAGACACACCACGTAAGAAAGAGGCCGAACCTTTCTCCCCGCCAGTTTTTAAACTCAGCTAGGCTCCTCCTCCTTTACTGCTGGTGGAGCCAATGAAGTGTGCTAACAAGCCCCGGGCTCTGCCTCCCCCCCCTTTCTGTAGGAGTCAGGGAGAGAGCCTAGCCGGCGACATGTTGAACAATAGACCATGTGGTCTGGATGTAATACTTCCCATATTAAATGTACGTTTTTATGTTCCGAAAAACCTAACACATGTTACATGACCAGTCTGACGTGTCTGTGTCTACAGGGCAGCTGTACCCTAGTGGTTAAGGTACTGGACCAGTAATCAGAAGGTTGCCGGTTTAAGCCCCACCACTGCCAGGTTGCCACTGTGGGGCCCTTGAGCAAGGCCCTTAATCCTTAATTGCTTAGATTGTGTTCTGTCACAGCTGTAAGTCGCTTTGGATAAAAGCGGCTGCTAAATGCCAGAAATGTAAATGCAAGCAGTGCAAAAAGCAGCAGTGTTTGCCAGATGTACAGGAACATTGGATATGTCTAAATTAGGGCAATGCAAAGGAGACGCTTTGAACTGAAAAAACAAACAAACGTATGCACTACTTAATTGTTTATGGATTCCCTACTTCCAACCATTTGTTGATCAATGAGAGTAGAGGGGTTTATTGAGCACAAATAGAATTACAAAATTTAAGGGTTGCTTGCAATGCCACAAAGTCTCCCAAAAGTTACTATTCCTGTTCCCCTTTAAATTCCTATAATATTTAGAACTTTTACTTCTGTACAAGGAATTATCTGTTGAGTCAGATCAGCTGCTCACATGACCTATCACACACTTTCATTGCTGCATTTGTGGTTTTTGATCCACTCCACAGAAGCCAGCCGCCGGCCAGGCTGTGGTGAGAAACTCTTGTGATTCAATATCTTAATTGTATTATTGTATTCAATAATTCTCATTTTCAGTAAAGGGAGTATTCACAGTATTTTCAGTGTTGCACTGATTCTTTCAACTGCATGTTTCATTGGGTTTGGTATGTCTGTTAAGGTTTGTTGCTTTAAATGCTTGGTAATAGTAAATGTGTTGTAATACTGATGGTTAATTACTGATCAGTTCTGTTTTTGAACTGAACAAATCCATGGATGAGTGAAGAATCATTTTATTCCAAGTGAATAATCATTTCATTTCATTTAAAACTTATATCTAGGCCCTGGTATAGTACATAGAAACAGAACAGCTGAGAGATTTTGTATAGGGAAAGTCTTTGCAATTAACTGTGCTGAAAACAAGCTGTGCTACATCCATGGAATCTGATGGGTAGATGTCTTGTAGGTCCAAACCCACAACAGCATCAGAAGATTAAAAGTTAAAAGTCTGTGTAATGGACAAATAAAAAGCAAGTCTCAGTTTCATCTGTGAAGCAAAGACTTCAAACTGCAGCTTTGACAGTCTGAGTGGCAGTAAGAAAGCCATTGCTCGCCTCGGCCATGGAGCACCAGACTACTGACTGGACAGATGAATAAAAATTTTCAGTTCATTATAGGGTTTTTTAATATTGCTTTAACCCTTTGATGCACAACCTGGGTCAAAAGTGACCCAACTGAGTTTTTATTTTCTATATCTTTGCAATAAATCAATTTCGTCATTCAAGCTTCCATGAATTTTTCAATTAACTTGCTTTTGATCATCACAAATCCTTATTTCAGTTTTATATATTTTGCTTTTTTTAATAAAAATCATTTTTGTATCACTACCCTTCTAATGCACAACATGGGTCAAAAATGAAAGACAACCAAAGATTAGGCTCTTGAATCTTGAACATGTCCAATACTATTTGCTTGCTAGCTGTTTACATATTCTAGTATAGATAGCTTTTATTAGCTAAGACAGCAAATACATGAATAACTGACAAATGTGCATATAAAATATTCTTGAATGGATGAATATGGGTCATTTTTGTGCCATGTTGTGCACTAGAAGGGGTTTGCTTAGCTTGTGCATCAAAGGGTTAAGGCAAAAGGGTGGTTCATTAAAGCGACCTCATCTATCTTTTTTGAATCCAGAGTCAGCAATGTGCACAAAGTAGCAGAACGGAATCCTACTCCAACAAGGCTTACACTGCATTTGCACTGCAGTATCCTGGTTTGTGATGAATTGGACAGAACCAAAGAACATTTTTCATTTCATTTTCATCAAATGCCTTTTTTTTTTTCTAGGAGAAATGAGAAAAAATCTCAATTTCTGTGATTTTTACATTTGATACGTAAATATGTCACACAACTCTCTGTATTAATGGCCATAGAGCTACTAATCATTTACATAGGGTTAATAAATATTATTAAAAATACTGTTTTGGCCACTAAGGTGGCGCAGCAGTAAAGTACGCTAGCTCACCAGAGTTGGGGTTTCGAATACAACGTATCGAATCTCAGCTCTGCCTTTCCGACTAGGCTGGGCGACTGTATGAACAATGGCTGTTGTTCAGGGTTAGAGGGTAGGAAAGTCGGATTATAGGTCCTCATAACTGGTGCGACTGCGGCCCCTGCTGGCTGACTGATGGCGCCTGCACAGTGCCCGTCAAGTGTATGAACTCGACTCGAGTTGCAGTCTGTACTGACTGTGCGTAGGCGTAGCGGAGAGGGCGCAAGTCAGTTGAGAGGCGTCCTCAGTCAGCGGTGAAGTGTCAAATCAGTATAGAGGACGCAATCAGGGTAATTGGACACAACTAGACTGGGGGATAAAAATTGGAGGAAAAAAGGAAAAAATATATATATATAAATATACTGTGTATATATATATATATATATATATATATACAGTGTATCACAAAAGTGAGTACACCCCTCACATTTCTGCAGATATTTAAGTATATCTTTTCATGGGACAACACTGACAAAATGACACTTTGACACAATGAAAAGTAGTCTGTGTGCAGCTTATATAACAGTGTAAATTTATTCTTCCCTCAAAACAACTCAATATACAGCCATTAATGTCTAAACCACCGGCAACAAAAGTGAGTACACCCCTAAGAGACTACACCCCTAAATGTCCAAATTGAGCACTGCTTGTCATTTTCCCTCCAAAATGTCATGTGATTTGTTAGTGTTACTAGGTCTCAGGTGTGCATAGGGAGCAGGTGTGTTCAATTTAGTAGTACAGCTCTCACACTCTCTCATACTGGTCACTGAAAGTTCCAACATGGCACCTCATGGCAAAGAACTCTCTGAGGATCTTAAAAGACGAATTGTTGCGCTACATGAAGATGGCCAAGGCTACAAGATGATTGCCAACACCCTGAAACTGAGCTGCAGCACAGTGGCCAAGATCATCCAGCGTTTTAAAAGAGCAGGGTCCACTCAGAACAGACCTCGCGTTGGTCGTCCAAAGAAGCTGAGTGCACGTGCTCAGCGTCACATCCAACTGCTGTCTTTGAAAGATAGGCGCAGGAGTGCTGTCAGCATTGCTGCAGAGATTGAAAAGGTGGGGGGTCAGCCTGTCAGTGCTCAGACCATACGCCGCACACTACATCAAATTGGTCTGCATGGCTGTCACCCCAGAAGGAAGCCTCTTCTGAAGTCTACACAAGAAAGCCCGCAAACAGTTTGCTGAAGACATGTCAACAAAGGACATGGATTACTGGAACCATGTCCTATGGTCTGATGAGACCAAGATTAATTTGTTTGGTTCAGATGGTCTCAAGCATGTGTGGCGGCAATCAGGTGAGGAGTACAAAGATAAGTGTGTCATGCCTACAGTCAAGCATGGTGGTGGGAATGCCATGGTCTGGGGCTGCATGAGTGCAGCAGGTGTTGGGGAGTTACATTTCATTGAGGGACACATGAACTCCAATATGTACTGTGAAATACTGAAGCAGAGCATGATCCCCTCCCTCCGGAAACTGGGTCGCAGGGCAGTGTTTCAGCATGATAATGACCCCAAACACACCTCTAAGACGACCACTGCTTTATTGAAGAGGCTGAGGGTAAAGGTGATGGACTGGCCAAGCATGTCTCCAGACCTAAACCCAATAGAACATCTTTGGGGCATCCTCAAGCGGAAGGTGGAGGAGCGCAAAGTCTCGAATATCCGCCAGCTCCGTGATGTCGTCATGGAGGAGTGGAAAAGCATTCCAGTGGCAACCTGTGAAGCTCTGGTAAACTCCATGCCCAGGAGAGTTAAGGCAGTTCTGGGAAATAATGGTGGCCACACAAAATATTGACACTTCAGGAACTTTCACTAAGGGGTGTACTCACTTTTGTTGCCGGTGGTTTAGACATTAATGGCTGTATATTGAGTTATTTTGAGGGAAGAATAAATTTACACTGTTATATAAGCTGCACACAGACTACTTTTCATTGCGTCAAAGTGTCATTTTGTCAGTGTTGTCCCATGAAAAGATATACTTAAATATCTGCAGAAATGTGAGGGGTGTACTCACTTTTGTGATACACTGTATATATATATATATATATATATATACATACAGTGGGGCCAAAAAGTATTTAGTCAGCCACTGATTGTGCAAGTTCTCCTACTTGAGAGAGGTCTGTAATTTTCATCATAGGTACACTTCAACTATGAGAGACAAAATGAGAAAAAAAAATCCAGGAAATCACATTGTAGGATTTTTAAAGAATTTATTTGTAAATTATGGTGGAAAATAAGTATTTGGTCAATAACAAACAAGCAAGATTTCTGGCTCTCACAGACCTGTAACTACTTCTTTAAGAAGCTCTTCTGTCCTCCACTCGTTACCTGTATTAATGGCACCGGTTTGACATCGTTATCTGTATAAAAGACACCTGTCCACAGCCTCAAACAGTCAACCATGGCCAAGACCAAAGAGCTGTCGAAGGACACCAGGAAGAAAATTGTAGACCTGCACCAGGCTGGGAAGAGTGAATCTACAATAGGCAAGCAGGTTGGTGTGAATAAATCAACTGTGGGAGTAATTGTAAGAAAATGAAAGACATACAAGACCATTGATAATCTCCCTCGATCCCATGGGGTCAAAATGATCATGAGAACGGTGAGCAAAAATCCCAGAACTACACGGAGGGACCTGATGAATGACCTGCAGAGAGCTGGGGCCAAAGTAACAAGGCTACCATCAGTAACACACTACGCCGAGAGGGACTCAAATCCTGCAGTGCCAGGCGTGTCCCCCTGCTTAAGCCAGTACATGTCCAGGCCTGTCTGAAGTTTGCCAGAGAGCATATGGATGATCCAGAAGAGGATTGGGAGAATATCATGTGGTCAGATGAAACCAAAATGGAACTTTTTGGTAAAAACTCAACTCGTCGTGTTTGGAGGAAGAAGAATGCTGAGTAAACACCATACCTACTGTGAAGCATGGGGGTGGAAACATCATGCTTTGGGGCTGTTTTTCTGCAAAGGGGACAGGACGACTGATCCGTGTTAAGGGAAGAATGAACGGGGCCATGTATCGTGAGATCGTGAGCCAAAACCTCCTTCCATCAGTGAGAGCATTAAAGATGGAACGTGGCTGGGTCTTCCAGCATGACAATGATCCCAAACACACCGCTCGGGCAACGAAGGAGTGGCTCCGTAAAAAGCATTTCAAGGTCCTGGAGTGGCCTAGCCAGTCTCCAGACCTCAACCCCATAGAAAATTTGTGTAGTCCGTGTTGCCCAGCGACAGCCCCAAAACATCACTGCTCTAGAGGAGATCTGCATGGAGGAATGGGCCAAAATACCAGCTACAGTGTGTGCAAACCTGGTGAAGACTTACAGGAAACGTTTGACCTCTGTCATTGCCAACAAAGGTTATGTTACAAAGTATTGAGTTGAACTTTTGTTATTGACCAAATACTTATTTTCCACCATAATTTACAAATAAATTCTTTAAAAATCCTACAATGTGATTTCCTGGATTTTTTTTCTCATTTTGTCTCTCATAGTTGAAGTGTACCTATGATGAAAATTACAGACCTCTCTCATCTTTGTAAGTAGGAGAACTTGCACAATCAGTGGCTGACTAAATACTTTTTGGCCTCACTGTATATGTATAAATCCTGTTTTATACCAACTAGTATTGCTGTTATAATTTATTCATTTGAATTAAATGTGCTTACAAATTTGCCAGTCATATATGTGTTATAAAGAAATTTTATAAAATGACACTAAATATTAAATTGACAATAAAAATGAGCAGTAATATTAAAATAAATGTAAAAAGGTTTAATTAATGCAGTGCATTTAAAAAAGTAAACATGTATTAAATTGTAATTTGGTTTATGTGGTTAATAAATTCTAGAAGAATTAATAAAAATATTTGAATTATACTTGTATGTAATTTTTGTGATATGGGTGTGCTTAAGCCATTCTCTGCTTGGTAGGGCTGCATAATTAATCACATTTCATTTCACAGTAATGATTGTTTAATATGATTTCCTTTAGGAAAACTAGGTGATTTACTATGATTACGTGTTGATTAAAAAAAAAATAATAATAAAACAAAATACTGTATTTGTGCTTATTTTTTATTTATCTAAATAGTGAATGCCCTTTTATTTCTGAGGTAGGTACAAACTATGCCAAATAATGCTTATTGTGTAAAAAAAAACAAAAAACTGAAATTTTAAAACAAATCCCACATTATATGAATAAATGAATAATACAAATAAATAAAGTATCCTCACATATATAAATTTGGCTGGAAAATCCCCTACCTGGCAACTTTGTGAAGTGCCGTTAACCAGGCAAGGTGAACAGCGCCAGTGCCCTCTGCTGTTTAAAGTGAATATCGATTCATCTTCAATGAATAACCGATTTGAATCATGGCACAAGTCTTGTGGTGCTTGTGGTGCATCGTTACACCCATATCTCTGACACATTTAATCATGAGCTTGACATATCTATGTTTGGTAATTATTTATTGAAATCGCAAACATGTGAGTTGCAACACATTAAAAAAATCATGTGGCATTTTGAAGATTTCATAATATAGCTGACTTGTTTTTTAGGGAGCTTGTATTGACCCTGACAGCTTCTGCAGAAGACAGAAGGGAGCATGAGGCACATGCATCGATTCTGATGGGGGAACTGTTGCTAGAAAGTAGGAGTACCGAATAAACTGATCTGGCAATGGACGACTTTACAACACGTACTTATGGCACAAGTGGCCTGGACAACAGACCTCTGTTTGGGGATACGTCAGCAAGGGTAGGTGCAAGAATCTTCAGTAGTGTCACTATAATCCCTACATACAAGAGCATATAAATGCACAGGGAAACAGAGAGACACTATTACACCATGTTTTGCATTTTTACCCAGGTCTAAGTCTAAGTTTTCTTTAATAAAAAAAAAAAAAAAAGCCACATACAGTGGGGTCAAAAAGTATTTAGTCAGCCACTGATTGTGCAAGTTCTCCTACTTAGAAAGATGAGAGAGGTCTGTAATTTTCATCATAGGTACACTTCAACTATGAGAGACAAAATGAGAAAAAAAAATCCAGGAAATCACATTGTAGGATTTTTAAAGAATTTATTTGTAAATTATGGTGGAAAATAAGTATTTGGTCAATAACAAAAGTTCAACTCAATACTTTGTAACATAACCTTTGTTGGCAATGACAGAGGTCAAACATTTTCTGTAAGTCTTCACCAGGTTTGCACACACTGTAGCTGGTATTTTGGCCCATTCCTCCATGCAGATCTCCTCTAGAGCAGTGATGTTTTGGGGCTGTCACTGGGCAACACGGACTCCACAAATTTTCTATGGGGTTGAGGTCTGGAGACTGGCTAGGCCACTCCAGGACCTTGAAATGCTTTTTACGGAGCCACTCCTTCGTTGCCCGAGCGGTGTGTTTGGGATCATTGTCATGCTGGAAGACCCAGCCACGTTCCATCTTCAATGCTCTCACTGATGGAAGGAGGTTTTGGCTTAAAATCTCACGATACATGGCCCCGTTCATTCTTCCCTTAACACGGATCAGTCGTCCTGTCCCCTTTGCAGAAAAACAGCCCCAAAGCATGATGTTTCCACCCCCATGCTTCACAGTAGGTATGGTGTTCTTGGGTTCTTCTTCTTCCTCCAAACACGACGAGTTGAGTTTTTACCAAAAAGTTCCATTTTGGTTTCATCTGACCACATGATATTCTCCCAATCCTCTTCTGGATCATCCATGTGCTTTCTGGCAAACTTCAGACGGGCCTGGACATGTACTGGCTTAAGCAGGGGGACACGCCTGGCACTGCAGGATTTGAGTCCCTCTCGGCGTAGTGTGTTACTGATGGTAGCCTTTGTTACTTTGGTCCCAGCTCTCTGCAGGTCATTCATCAGGTCCCTCCGTGTAGTTCTGGGATTTTTGCTCACCGTTCTCATGATCATTTTGACCCCACGGGATGAGATCTTGACCCCAAGGGAGATTATCAATGGTCTTGTATGTCGTCCATTTTCTTACAATTACTCCCACAGTTGATTTATTCACACCAACCTGCTTGCCTATTGTAGATTTACTCTTCCCAGCCTGGTGCAGGTCTACAATTTTCTTCCTGGTGTCCTTCGACAGCTCTTTGGTCTTGTCCATGGTTGAGTTTGGAGTCTGACTGTTTGAGGCTGTGGACAGGTGTCTTTTATACAGATAACGAGGTCAAACAGGTGCCATTAATACAGGTAACGAGTGGAGGACAGAAGAGCTTCTTAAAGAAGAAGTTACAGGTCTGTGAGAGCCAGAAATCTTGCTTGTTTGTTATTGACCAAATACTTATTTTCCACCATAATTTACAAATAAATTCTTTAAAAATCCTACAATGTGATTTCCTGGATTTTTTTTTCTCATTTTGTCTCTCATAGTTGAAGTGTACCTATGATGAAAATTACAGACCTCTCTCATCTTTCTAAGTAGGAGAACTTGCACAATCAGTGGCTGACTAAATACTTTTTGACCCCACTGTACATTGGCCATTTATATTACAGTACATGGATAAAAAGACCACTGAAAAAACTGCTATGGAATTCAACCTTAATCATGCTGTATGTTATATCACAGCAGAGTTGTTCATTTGTGGGTTGTTAATTTGTACGTCCTAAAAGCATCTACTTGTAAATTGTAGATGATCTTCGAGTCATAACGAAATATTATTAATATTAATAACGAAATGTGTCCTTCATGTACACAAACACACACACATACAGAAGTTAGTGCCATGAAAAAGGTATTTGCCCCCTGATGACTTTTTCAGTTTGTGCATTTTTGTCAGGTTAAATGGTTTCAGACCCTCATATAAAATGCAATACAAGACAAGAACACAAAAAGACAAGAGTATAATAGGATTATTAATTTATTAATGGTAAAAGAGTTAGTGCCCCCTTAAACGTAAAAACTAATTATCGGACGTCACCAGAACTGTAGTGTCTTAAGTGGTCTTGTTCAGACAGTCACACGTTTCACACTGTAGCTGTTGACCACCTAACATCATGCATTTACCTCAGTTGTTGTAATTCGCTTCTATATTTAGATTTGTTATTGATTGTGTGCATTGTTTGCTTCAATTTTACACTTTCTGTGTTTTTGTTTCCAGGATCGGATAATCAATTTAGTTGTTGGTGGACTTGCTGTTTTGCTAGTCATAGTAAGTGCTGTTAAGTTATTAGACCAGTGCTCAAAGTGGGACAGTATTCACAGGTATGCAGTACTAGCACTTTTACATTTTACTCTTTAATGTACAGTGACTTTCTTCTTCTCACAAGCTGCCAGTACTCTTTTCTGCCCTCTCCATATTGGGTTCTGGTTGATTATAAATGACTGTATATAAACTCGGGGGCATTTCTTCTCAACAAGTCTAGTACAAGACAAGTAATGTCAATGCTAGTCTAAGTAATGCTAAGTAATGTAATATTTGTTTGCTGATACTCACACCAGCATGTGATTAAGGGGAGTACTGGCACTTTTCCCCCACTTTAAGCACTGTTTTAGACTAATATAACATTAGGACATTGAGTGCTAATGCTTTCTCATGGGGTTTCTTTTACACAGGTGACTATTATTAGCTCCTTTGTCTTCCCCTCCTTGCCACCCAAGCCACTAAACATTTTCTTCGCGGTCTGTATCCTGCTTATGTGTGGCTCAGTCATAGTTCTGGTAAGTTAAAAGCACAACATTTAAGGGCATAGCTGCAGTAAAGAAAATTTACTGGTAGTTCTGCCACAATATATTTTAATACAAACAAATATGCTCGGGTGGCACAGCGGTAAAACATGGAGCCCACCAGTGCTGATATTTTAAGCTTTGCTCAGCCAGCCCGGTGCATACACACAGACATGATTGGCTAACATCTGCCGGGTGTGAGGGCAGAAAGGATTCCTTATTGCTGCAGCAATTACGGCCTCTAGTGGCTGGTTGATGGCTCCTGCACAGAGATGAGGAATAATGGAGAGCAGTGCATAACTCTCCAAACGCGATATTGATTCCTGTGTGATCTCACGAAAAAGAAGCAGTTGGCAAATGCATGTGTGTCAGAGGGGGCATGTTAGCTTCGCCCTTTTTCGGCCAGGGAAGTGGTCCGCAGCAGCGGAGGATATACAATGGAGTAATTGATTACAACTAGATTGAAAGAAAAAGGGGAACATGTTCAAAACATTTTTAAAAACAGTGGAACCTGATTAAACGCACTAGTCCGTAAAATGTGATTGTCCAAGGTTTGTTGCAGGGGTGCGAAAATATACAAAAACGCAGTGCTAAGATCCACAAAAGTGCTAAACATGCACATGTAATAAACAGTAAATTGAACAATGTAAACGATATATAAATATGAACTGTAACACATGTAAATAAATATTAAAATTGGTGTACTGTACTACTGGGGAGAAATGTCATATTTCATACATAACTTTTCAGCAATACCTAGATGCATCTCATTCACTTACCACTTTCCTTGTCTTTTGAAGCGATAACTAAGCACCAGAACTTGCAAAAATTAAGCATAAAACACTGAGAAAAAGGCGAGAACAAAGCAAGCTTCCTGGCAAAAAAAGCCTGTCACTCATGTAAACAAAGAGATGTGTGCTGGCTAGCAGACATTTACTAAACTACTGATCTTGGTGCGGGAAACAATCGAAGCAGACATGCAGTTTTCCAGATTTTGCATGTTAAATCCGAAATCCATTAAATAGAGGTCCATTAAATCGAGGTTCCACTGTACATTCAAATATTAGGCTAGGTAGTTTGATATTTGTTTTGACTCATTTTTACTTTACATTGACTATAACATGGCCTATATGAACATATTAAGAGTACATTTTATGCACTACAAATATTGAGATTATTAGTCGAACTTGGTTCAGTTTGAAAGCACAAATTACTAGAGCAGCGGTCCCCAACCTTTTTTGCACTATGGACTGGTTTCATATATAAGATATAATTTCAGTGACCTGTGGGGGCGGGAGGATTTAAAATAGAAGAACTATAGAATGGAAAATCAGTGTGAGTCCTGAGCTTTTTTCTCCCACCTAGTGGTGATTGGAGACAATAACACCCGAAGAGTTTTGGAAATTTAATTGCTCTTGTAGCGATTTCTAATTATTTATTCTTTCTGTGCAGCCTGGTCATAAATTACCCATAGACCGGTACTGGTCTGTGGCATGGTGGTTGGGGACCACTGTCCTAGAAGACTGACCAGGTAAACAATACTAAAGATCTTCTCTCTTTCTTTAGATTTTCTGGTATCGACAGGGAGATCTGGAGCCCAAGTTTCGCAAACTGATTTATTACAAGCTCTGTTCAGTCGTCCTTCTATGTATTTGTGCCAACTTGTACTTCCACGATGTGGGACGTAACATAAAGGGTGATGCCTTATCATAAGAAAATGAAATACCTTTCCCCAGTGGAGGAGAATTTTGACCCATGCAGGTCGTTCGCAACCTCCACACACATATCCAGTGTTTTCAACGGACAGTTCTGACCTGAAAACTGGATTTAAAATGGGCAAAATATTTCTTCTAGTAGCCTTCTTTGAGGTCAGGCCAGTCTGCCTATCGAGGCCTTTTAAGTGGACCAACAGTATCACACATGCAAACGTACGCACTGTGAGTGTACCACACTAGCTTGTATTGCTATATATGCCAATGTAACTGTGAGAGTTAGCTCACGATTAAGCCATAGTTATGCTGCATTATGCATTTTATATTTCTGTATGTTCTATCGAAGTACATTTCTGATGCAATCTTGATGTCATAGCACTTACCAAAACAGAAAGTGGTAGAGTGTCACTGACTGCCTGGGTTTTCACTCCAATTTTAGAAATTACTGCACACTATGTCATTTAATATATTAAAGGTGAAGGATTGTTTTATGTAAGAAATAAACCCTTATTCCCAGGTTTCTATGCTTATGTTCATTTGGATGTTTTCTCAGGTATAGTCACTGTCAAGGTTTCAAAGTAAACTGCAAAAAAGGTGCTTTAAATTTAGTAATTCATTACAGCACAGATATTCTTTCCTTTGAAAACATGAGTCTCTCAACAGACACAGTCGGCAGTGTCTGAGGGAGGGAACGCCAGATAGGGTTAGGGATTCATCCCCCTGCTGCTGAACAAGCGACTTTTACTGTCTGGTTGAGGCGCTAACATGAGCGTCAAACTAGTACATAAACACAGCTGTCAGAAGAGGTGTGTGCTAGTACATGCCCCTTCTCAGTCAGCAGGGAGATCATGTGCCAGGGGAATTGGACATTGCAAAAAGGGGTAAAAGTATCACATATGTTCAAACAGCACAGTTTTGGCAGGCATGATGTCACAATGTGATATAACCCTCTTCTGAAAGAGAAATTAATTTTTTTTTTTTTTTTTTTACTCCGAATTTTCTCCCCAATTTTTCTCCCAATTTTTCGCGCTTCCAATCTGTCTTCCGCTGCTAACAGGCACACCAGACCTGCATCCAAGGAGAGCACGCCGCTGCCCCACGCCTTCTTTACACGTGTACAGCCCTCCTCTTCTCGTCCGTGCATTCTGCACGGGCGTCTCTTCTGCAAATCAGGGTCCTTACACAGCGCATGAAGACCCACCCACCCACATATAGTCCGGTCCCCCACCCTGCAGGCACTGCCAATTATGCCCGCCAGATGGCGCCCAGCCGACCGGTGGCAACACCGAGCCTCGAACCGGGAGGTTCAGAAACTCGGTGCTGGTGCGTCAGCGGAATATCCCGCTGCGCCACCTGGGCGCCAGCCTTCGACTCAATATTTAAGCTGTCTGTTACCGAGAGCATGCACAAGGGTCAGTTGTTGGAGTTTCTCAAGTTCATTCCTGGAGGTTGTTCAAAATGTTTGATGCTCCCATACAGGCCTGATTCTGTTAATGAAGGAGTTCATTAATAAGCTCATGAGCTAAAATAGGATATAATGCATTATGTACACAGTCGAATCACATTGTTATGACCACTTCCTACTTGCGTAGCTCATGAGGGGAGTCATGTTTTGTGAGCAGGCTTGGTGGGCATATTAGGTGTGTGATAGGCTGTCTGTACATATACATATATATTGCTTTCATGGGTAAAAGTACCATGGGTAAAATTGTCCTCCCAGGGGTGGATGGGATCTTCCAGCAAGACAATGCGACATGTCACACGGTTTAAAATGTCTGACATTGTTCGGAAGAGCATGACTAAGTACTTCCAAGTACTGCTCTGGCCCCCTAATTCCCCAGACTTGAACTCAATTGAGCATCTGTGGGACCACCTCGATCGTCGTGTTCGCTCTGTGGATACCCCCCACGCTCCTTCCAGCAGCTGTGGGATGCACTGCAGTCAGCATGGCTCCAGATACCTGTGACAACCTACCAGGACCTTACTGAGTCACTCCCAGACTGTCTTGTCACCTTTCCGTGCTGCACACGGGGGTTACTCTGGATATTAGCTTGTGGTCATAATAATGTGACTTGACTGCATAATTAATTAATTAATTTTTCCAAACCACTTCATCCTGCATCAGGGTCACTGTGAGTCTGCAATGTAGGATTGCATCCTTGATGAAGTTAAGAGAACGTTTATCAGTTGGGTAGAGAATCAGTGTTGAATATAAGCAGCATGACACAAATTATCTGTGAATATTTTAATATCCTCATTTGCTGTTCTCTTACAAATAAATTCAGTGCAAGGTCATCCTTTCAATTCATAATGGAAATGGAAGCATCCGTCAGTGTTTACTGTCCATTTACTGTGGGACCCTTTAATGTACTCTGCCTGTGTGGAGTGCTTTCAGTAAATATGCTGCCTGCATTAAAGTGTCCTCTTCATTCCTCAGGGAGGAATGATTTATGTAAATAAACTTTCAAAACTGATTGATGAATCATTAAAATGAATAAAATTCACATGCTGAAACTACTGTGGGGAAAATTAATGGCTAAGCAATGTGTTGAAAACAGAAAATCGAAATGGTTTTATTGGGCTTCCTAAAAGCCATTCTGAGCTAATCTTAAAAAAAAATAGTTTTCATGGATGGACTGGTCTGTTCTTTGAGTACGAGTACATTCATGTTTTAGCAACAGTTACATAAGTGTATTGAAGTGTAGACTGCAAAATATGTTACCTTAACTTAGGTAGGTAGAGATGACTTACACTATATTGCCAAAAGTATTCACTCACCCATCCAAATTCAGGTGTTCCAATCACTTCCATGGCCACAGACTGTCACAGACTGCTTCTACAAACATTTGTGAAAGAATGGGTCACTCTCAGGGGCTCAGTGAATTCCAGCGTGGTACCGTGATAGGATGCCACCTGTGCAACAAGTCCAGTCGTGAAATTTCCTCGCTACTAAATATTCCACAGTCAGCTGTCAGTGGTATCATAACAAAGTGGAAGCGATTGGGAACGACAGCAACTCGGCCATGAAGTGGTAGGCCATGTTAAATGACAGAGCGGGGTCAGTGGATGCTGAGGCGCATAGTGCGCAGAGGTCGCCAACTTTCTGCAGAGTCAATCACTACAGACCTCCAAACCTCATGTGGCCTTCAGATTAGTTCAAGAACAGTGTCGAGAGCTTCACGGAATGGGTTTCCATGGCCGAGCAGCTGCATCCAAGCCTTACATCACCAAGCGCAATGCAAAGCGTCGGATGCAGTGGTGTAAAGCACGCCGCCACTGGACTCTAGAGCAGTGGAGACATGTTCTCTGGAGTGACGAATCACGCTTCTCCGTCTGGCAATCCGATGGACGCGTCTGGGTTTGGTGGTTGCCAGAAGAACGGTACTTGTCTGACTGCATTGTGTAAAGTTTGGTGGAGGAGGGATTATGGTGTGGGGTTGTTTTTCAGGAGTTGGGCTCGGCCCCTTAGTTCCAGTGAAAGGAACTCATAATGCCTCAGCATACCAAGAGATTTTGGACAATTTCATGCTCCCAACGTTGTGGGAACAGTTTGGGGATGGCCCCTTCCTGTTCCAACATGACTGCGCACCAGTGCACAAAGCAAGGTCCATAAAGACATGGATGAGCGAGTTTGATGTGGAAGAACTTGACTGGCCTGCACAGAGTCCTGATCTCAACCCGATAGAACACCTTTGGGATTAATTAGAGTGGAGACTGTGAGCCAGGCCTTCTCGTCCAACATCAGTGTCTGACCTCACGAATGCGCTTCTGGAAGAATGGTCAAAAATTCCCATAAACACACTCCTAAACCTTGTGGAAAGCCTTCTCAGAAGCGTTGAAGCTGTTATAGCTGCAAAGGGTGGGCCAACATCATATTAAACCCTATGGATTAAGAATGGGATGTCACTCAAGTTCATATGCGTGTGAAGGTAGATGAGCGAGTACTTTTGGCAGTATAGTGTATATAGTTGTAAGTTTCCTATACATATAAATAGTAGTATTTACATTTTACATTTTCAGCATTTAGCAGACGCGTTTATCCAAAGCGACTTACACAATGAGCGGAACACGATGAGCAATTGAGGGTTAAGGGCCTTGCTCAGGGACCCAACAGTGGCAACTTGGTGGTGGCGGGGCTTGAACCGGCAACCTTCTGCTTTCTAGTCCAGTACCTTAACCACCAAGCTATCACTGGCCCCCAGTAGTAGCTGTTACAGTGGAGTAAAATTAATTGCCCCTTTTTATTGTCTCTCACTGATTATTTGTTACAGAAAATTACTTCAAAATAGAAATCTAGTAAGTACCTCTTTGGTGAATCAATCAACCAGTGGAACAAGCTACCTGACCATAGCCAGGCTTAATTTAGGCCCTGTATAACAGGAAGCTCACTTATCTTTAAATTTACTATCAAGCTTCAAGTCTAAGTCGTGGACTCTTATTTCTGATGATAAAATTGCCCAGGAGTGGCCGTCATGCTAATATTTCTTTAAGGGCTCAGAACTGCCTGAACTTTCAAATATATAATTAAATGAAGCATTTAGTCAGTCCTGCTTAAAGTGGTGCTAACAGTTATTTGGGTGTCAAAGTATATGGGATGATTTGGGTGTAAAATGTGTTTTGACTTTAATTTCTCATTGTGCATTGTTTTGGTTAAAGATCTGAAATCATTTAGTATAACATACAGTGGATTTAGAAAGTCTTCAGACCCCTTAACATTTTGCACACTGTATTGTGTTGCGGATCCAACAGCTTCTTTGATCTCAGAAATTTTGGAACTTGGTGTTCAAGAAGGTTCAAGCTCATGCCAAGCTTCTTTTTTTAATTTTAAACACTGTGGTCTTGGAAACACTCCAAGCCTAAGATATTAATTTATATCCTTGCCCTGATCTGTTCCTTGCCAGACAGTTCCTTGAACAGGATGGCTTGTTTTTAGTCCTGACAATGTGTACATTTTAGGCCCTAATGTGTCTTTCAAACTATGTTCAGTTAATTGAATTGTCAACAGGACTCCTACAGAGTTCTAGACACACGTATCGGTTAATATTTTTTTAAATTAATCAATAAAACTCTAAAAACATGTTTTTAATTTCTCATCACGTGATTCAAGTTAAAATTGATGAGTACAATTGGCTATAACATTCATTCAAAATCAATTCCACAACAAAAATGCAAATGTGTACAAATTTATGGGGTCTTAAAATTTTCTGAATCCACTGTACTTCAAATGATACAGAACCCCACTGGTGACATCCAGTATAAATAAAAATAACATGTGGTCACACTATTGATGTGTGGGAACAAGATCCTAATGCATGGCCACATCGTCTTGGGAATGAGATATGCAAATATGATATAACATGGTCTGGGTTTAAACTTTGGAGCATCAGCTTATATAAAGCCGGGCTTACTTTTCCTGGACAGTCGTATACATGAATCCCATGAGTACAGATCTGGTTCTGTATGCATTATATTATCTGTGGCCAATATAAAATGATTGTGTTGCCATGCCTTACCCTACTTTCAAGAAACAGCAGTAACATACCATGTTTTACATAACAATATTTTGTTTTATTTAATAAATAAACACAAAATCATAAACTTACATAAAAAACATACAACTTTAATTAACAGTGAACTAGTAAAGCTGACATTTGGTGTTTGGCTAGTCTTTACTGGGACAGTACATTTTCATAAAATATCAGTGAGAGAGCAGTATTTACAAATAGAAAGAAATAGATAGAATTCAGTGTTACTATCTGTGTTTCACTTTTACTATACAAAACATGTTCTAGGAATGTACCTTCACATCCATCATTCAATTGTATACAGAATAAAAGTGTATTTTTCTTTATCCATACAATTAAACTCTCATAGCAAGTCAAAAGGTTTATAGACACTAAGGTTTGCATTTTTTATGGTGGAGGAGGGTATGTTTCCACCTTCTAGCGTTTTCAATTCACTTTGCACCATGTCGTTCTGGCCACATGATGGCGAATAGACTAGCACTACTATTCCAATCTTTACGTCTTTCCCACCCTCAAAGGTGGGCAGTTGTGTTTGTTAAATGCCCATTCAGGTCGACTTGAGCTCAGAAAGTTCTAAAACTCAAAAACCAATTAAATTCAGCTCTTTCTTTTACATGGCGTCTGAACAGTGTTATGACTAGGTTAGCATTAGCCTCTTACAAAAGGGTTTGCTCAGTAAACCACAGGTATCGTAATTTGTCTCCTGGTTCAGTGAGAAATTTCTCCTACCCAAAATAAATATATAAAATTACATTAAAAAATAAACTCAATTCTCAATAACTCAACTCATTCATTAATTTTCTACTGCCAATTCTGTATCAATGCACAAGGCAAATTATAGCATCCAGTCCACCTTGTGCATGTTTTTAAAAGGGGGAGAAAACCAAGATACCCAAAGAAAACTCAAGCAGACAGTAGGAAAACATGCTAAACTCCCCACAGACAGGGACCAGAGGCGAGGATCGAAACCAGGTTCCCTGGGCCAACGGTTCTTTGTGGGACTTGACCTACTAGCTGTGCCACCATGCCCCCTGAAAAATGGATTACTATAATGTATTTAATGGATTATACATTTACTCACAGGCTATCAGCATGACCTGACCTGCCAAAAGACATTCCTGTGTTTATATGATCTGCCGCCACTGTTTTTTTTTTTTTTCCACAGAACATATGTTTGATATATTTCATATAAATCAAACAAATAATGAATAATATTGGAACATGAAGACTTCAAACTTCAGACCATTAAATTTAAACTAAGAACCCGTAGAACCAATGTAAACTGGTTAAACAATTTTGTTCAACTATATATTTAAAAACAAACCTTTTTTAATCATAAAGATTAATGTATTTATACAATTATCACAAATTGCTGTTCAGGGTTGCAGTGTGTCTTGGGCCAGCCAGAAACACTGGGTGCAAGACATAAATATACAGAGGACATTGTGCCAGTCCATCGCAGGGCAACATACACATCCCAAACAATCCACTTTGTATTAAATTTGTCAAGATAGTAACAACACCCCTATTAATGTACTAATTGTACATGCTTTTTAGTAGGCAGTGGTTTGGGATGCAGCCTTTTTCAAAACATGTTGTGTTTCACAAATACACCATATGGCCAACAACTGTGGACACACCACCTATTTTCAACCACACCTGTTGCTAAAAGGTGTGCAAAATCAGTTATACAAATGCTGGGCTTCCAAGAAAGGTAAGGCCCTGTCTTGTTCCAACATGACTGTGTCCCAGTGCACAAAACAAGTGCCATAAAGACAGTTTAATTATTGTGATGTAGAGAAACTCCACTGGCCTACACAGAACCCTGACCTGACCCACAGTGGACCTTGGAATCAAGTGGAATGCCAATTGCCAGCCAGACTTTTGGGTTCAACCACATTGCCTGACCTCACAAAAGCAATTTTGACGAAATATTTACACATTTCCAAAGATATACTCCAATTCTTTTTTGTAGAAAGCCCTGGAGGCTGCAAAGGAGGGGGGGATTTATATGCACTGAATACTATTATTACTAAGCTTTAAATTCAGATGACTTATAAAATAATTAATAAATAATAATCCAAGTAATTTGAAAATGAGCAGATTATTGCAAAAACAGGGTGTCAACATTTGATGGCCAGTGTATTTGTTCCTTACCTGTGCCCAGTGGCTCAGAACGTTTAGAAATACTTATAAATTATACCGTTAATATTAAATCACCTTTATATTGGTATACAGAATAATGGTTTGACATAGTGTAACAAATGTATTAAAGTAAAATACTGCAGGAAAGAAATGCTTATCACTTTAATTTAAACAGCTTAACACACGTGGCCTTTTAACTTAAACCAGCCACTAATGTATGCATCTGGGAGAAAGCTATAAATCTATAAATCAATAGCTCTTGCTACCTGCAACACAGTGTATTGTGATCTGTTGAGTGGTAATCCTTGAACCATATGCAGTCCTCAGCCTTCACTGGATTTCAATAGTCACCTTTACCTTTTTTCTTTCTTTTATTAAATAATGTTCCTCTTCAACAGTCTGAACCCTCTTCCTGGTTCTGCAGGATGGGATCTGGGGGTGAATACAAAAACCAAACTTGTAAAGATGCATATCTAGATGAAGGTGAAATTTATTCATTCATTCATTCATTGTCTGTTTTATTACTGCTTTGTGCTGGTGAACATCACGGTGGGTCTGACCCCAAACTGGTCCATCACGGGGCAGAGACACACACACACACATTCACACTTAGAGCAATTTTTAGAAGCTCAAATTAACCTGACTGTGTGTCTTTGTACTTATGGGAGGAAACTGGAGAACCCAGAGGAAACCCACATGGACACAGGGAGAACATGCAAACTCCACGCAAAAAGAATCAAGCCCAGACCCTTCTTGCTGTAAGGTGACAGTCCACTGAGCCACCATGCTGCCCTGTGTAGGTGAAATTTTGATCACTCAATAGAAGCCATAGACTCTGACCTGTTAGTGTTCCAAGGGGAAGGACAGACTCTGTAGTGATGTCGCTAGTCGGGATGAAGCTCGATGATGGGACTATAAGCACTGCACCTTGGCCGATCCCAGATTTGTCCATTTCCGCCTTCTCAATTGAATCCAGAGCCTGTCAAGAGGAAGTAAAATACATTTGGTTCAATGATTCCAGATCATTTTTAAGTTAAATAAAATGCAGCCATATTAATTCACACAAATGACATATTTCATTTAATAGTGTTTTATAAAATAATTAATTAAGGTAAGAAGATAACAGGTGTCAGTTATACCACTGACAGTCACCAGGGTAACATCATTATAATAGCTGTGATAATTTTATTTTATTTATCCTGGTCCAAGCTGCCCCGTCTCCAGACAAAAAAGGCTAATGCATCACTGTTAATTTACTTTACTACTGTGAGAGATCCTAATGGGTGAATTTAATAGGCCCAGATGTAACAGGAGTACAGTAAATATTGCCCATATATTACCTTATCAGTTAAGTCTTCTCGCATGGATTTTGAGCTCTGCCTATTTAACTCCTCCTCCTGGTTCGAGTGCTCTGGTTCATCAGTTTGCTCCTCATTAGACAAGTCCTGTTCAGAGACCAATCCTGTTTGGGTAAGAGGGTCAGGAAGGTCTTCAGAGCTCACTGTTTGAATGATGATGCCAGGATGGGACATCTGCACGGTCACATTATCACTGTCTCCCTGGCAATCAACACAAGGTATGCATGTGTAAAAAATTACTACATTAACATAAACACTGTAAACAAGCAATGTACTCACACATATATACACTTACAGTCAGGCTGTGTAAGATTATTTGATCTGATGAGCCCGGTGATGATCCTGATGTGAGTGTCAACGTGGAATTGGCTGAAAGTGTAAGCGGCAAACTCTGATTGGACCCTGTCTGGAGCAGATAAGTACCAGGTGTGCTGGTGGGCTGCAGGTGAAAGGACTAGAAATGGGAAGAACAGAAAAGAAAGAAAGCTAAACAAAAACAGCCATTAGGATTAACGATTAAGTGTATAAATGATGATTAATGTGATTTAGGAGATCAGTGGGGTCCATTTACCAGTGTAGCTACCATTAAAAAAAATAAAAAATGCAAAGGCAAACATACACTTGTTAGAGGCCAGTTCAGTCCAAATACTGTATAAAACTTAAAATAAGACTAATAGTTTAGCTCATAAACAAAAAGCATATATTTTTTCTTGTTACAGAAAAATCACTACGATTACATTAGCAGTATTGATTGAAAAAATGTCTCTATTGCACCAAAGTTCAAAATGTCAACATTTTACCTGGCCTGCTTTTTACTGTCCAGCTTTCACATCCATAACAAACCACAGAAGAGACCAAAGTCTGGACAGTTTTAATCTTTGTTTGGCAAGACAAATTGTTACTTCTAATGGTTCTTTTCAGTTCATTCTTGTTGTATTTCCAGACTTCTGGATTATTTGCTGTTAATAATTGATTCAAGTTCACAAAAGCTATCCACCACTGCAACATCTTCTCAATCAACTGTCAGGTTATTGGTCATTTTCTTTGTCAGAACATTTGTCTTCTTTATATTAAGCTGAAGTTCCATGCATTTTCTGGCCTTCAGATTGTACTGATTTTCTGCTATGAGTGCGGTGCCACCAAAATATCAAAGAAAATTGATGTTATGACAGATTAGTAAAACACCAATGCTGTTTTAAATACTGTTATTTATGTTAGTGGTGGTTCCTAACTGATGCCATGAATAACTTGTGAACGCAGCCTTAGAGCCAGTTTAAACAGTTTGCGCAGAAATAACAATTTTACAATTTCCTTTTGCCAACTGTTTAATTTGCAAATCACTCACGGGCAGTAGTTCAAATGTCTGCAGAGCTCCAGAGTTTAGTGTAATCGTCCCACTTTCCGTATTCCCACTCGTGCTGTCTGAAGAGGCTGCACACAACAGACTCTAGCTTAATTCACACATCTTATTTACAACACTGGATCTAAACTGGATTTTTAACAGCTTAACTTACCGACATGTGTGATCTGCACTGGGATTTGGACAGGGATCTGCAATGCAGCAACAGGGCTGGAGGAGGCATGAACAGAACGAGATCCTACCACCACCACTTTGTTTACTGATGATGATGGAGCTTCCACAATATCCTGCAGCCCTTTTAATAAGACTGTACACAGAGTATGCAAATTACTGACAGAAAACCTAAAGCAATTATGTTAGATATTTCAGTACATGTAACAGGTGGCTAAAAGTATGTGGCCAGACCTAAGTAACTTCAATCAAGGCAGTGTCATAGGATGCCATGTTGCAAAACAACTTTTAGGTAAACTTAATCAGTAACAGCACCCAGTATTGAATTTAATTACATTATACCAAAGGAATGAACTGTTTTTACTAGGAACTTTTATTTTTTATTTTTTATATTTTGTTCCCAGTTACGTTTAAACAAATTCCTAGACATGGCAGTCATTTATAAGTAAAATGACTTGGGGGATAAATACTTTTATAATTCACTGTAAAAAACAACCTTAAAGTAAAAAAGGGGTTAAGTGATAACAAGATAAGATGTAAACACCCAAAGTCTAGACACGTTGCTGTCCAGCAAAAAAATGCTATTGTACATTGCATACATTTTTACACTTGGTTTTTACCAAATTTGAACTAATATTCAAACCACTGCCCAAGCTTGTCCCACCATGGCATGGTACATCACATACCAGATACACTTTTTATGGTTGTTGGATGTCCAGAAACCACTATGTGTTCAAGTGCATAGTGCCAAAAATAGAATTTGGAGAAGAAGGAATAATGCTCCAAAGTTTTAATCAGATTAAGCTTCTTGTTAATACTACAGGTTACAACTTCGACATGCTTTTAGTTTGGGAAAAGTCCCCATTCACAAGCCTAAAAAGACATGGTCTGCTAGATTCTGTGCAGGACATGTACTTGACATGTTCTTAATGAGGATTAATGAGTTTCTGCTATTTTAAATCATCAAATTAAAATCAGTGTTAAACTGGCTTACCAGGAAGGGGGAGTTCTTTGTGATTGGCAACTTGTCTTTTAATGGTCCACCATTTGCTGCGAAGCCACTGAGGTGAGCGAACACTGCTCCACCCCTCAGCCAGAATGTCCCAGTTAATTTCATTTTCATCTTCAACCTCCAGCTCAATAATCCTACATGTACAGATCAACAGTTTAAAAGACTATATACATACTGACAGCCATTAGTGGACAGTTAACTGTTAACCAACAAGATCGATCAATCAAAATACTAAACATTACAGAGGTTCATATCAACAGGCTTTACAGTAATGCAAAACACAAGAGCCAGGTAAACAAGCTAATACATATACAGCAACTTCATAATATGGGTGCAACAAGAGTATATTAATTTGGTGTAAAAAATTTTATAACCCTTTGTAAACCCTTCTTTCTCCAAACATAACGAGCTCAATTGTTCATTAGATATTGCTATACACACAGACCTGTTCACAAGGTTGATGTCATCCTCTTTGGTCCACTCTGTGCCACCACTCTGTTTCCAGTTTAGGTAGTTCAACCATTTAGAGCGGCACTGCTTCTCTGAGCGGGTGCCGACCCGATCAGCCACAGTTGCCCATGAAACACCCTGAGTAACTACGTCACCTGCTTCTGTGCCTGTTAGTTCATGTACCACCTCTGCCAACCTCCTCTCCTCATCCTCTGTCCATTTACCTGAGCAGGACATAATGAAAGAATAATGAACAAAGATAGTAAAACCTGTTATAAATAAGTGGGCAGTGTTTTAAATAGGTGATACATCAACGATAAGTCTAACTACTGCAAAACAATCAGTTTCTGTGGTTTTACCATTTATAGGTATGCATTTGAGTAAAATGTTTTGTTTTATTCTACAAAACTTCTGACAACTTTTATCCCAAATCCTTAAAATCATTGAGAGGATTTATTTGCACGCAGAAAAAGAAGATGGGTCAAAATAACTAATAACAAAATACTAAGATTTAGAAAAACAATATTTGCTGATATAACCAAGGTTTCAATTATAGCTTTCAGGCATGCGGCATGGAGTGTTTTCCTGCTGTGAAAAAAACATCCTCATATTTAAACAAAATTGTCAAAGCAGAAGGAAGCCTGTTCTTCAAGGATAACTAGTACGTGGCAAGTTAAGAAAGTCTAAAATCCACTGACAGATTGGAGTAATGAGGCAGAGTTGAAGTATTTTTTTTCTATTTATTTATCCCTGATTGCGTTCAAGGAGGGTATATTGCTGCTCACGTGCCCTCCGACGTGTGCGCAGTCCTAGCGGACTTCTTCTTTTTCGCTCGTGCCTCGGTGGATTCGCACATAAGGCTCATCCACTTTCTGCACAGGCACCTCGGCCTGCTAACCAGGGCCTTTGCACAGCGTTTGAAGACCCCACCCACTTAGTCCAGTCATTCCCCCACCCAGCAGACACAATGGCCAATTTTTGTCAATTGTGCCTGCTAGATGGCGCCCAGCTGACCGGGAGCAGAGTTGGGGTGTCCAGAATCTCTGTGCTGGTGTGCTAGAGGAATATCCCGCTGCGCCACCTAGGCGCCAGATTTTGAGTATTTTTGCCAGACTCGGTCGCACAGCAGACTCTTAACACAGACAGTGCATTTAGCAAAGATGACTAATCCACTTTTATCAATATATTTTGTCTTTATTAATAACACCTAAGCCAGAGAAATGTTTTAATAAATAGAACTATCAATAAATAGAATCATTTGATAAATGTGCATAAAAACGTTAAACCACTTCTTCAGGCATCTCCAGCAAGTATTTACAGAAAGCTGAAGATGCACATCTATAGGCAAATAAAAATGAGAATAACCCTACAGTAATACCATACATTGCTTAGCTAGAGTAAAACAGTGTATCGTCTAGAAAATAAGGTAACTGAATACTTAGTATTGAATTTGAATAAGGTAGGCAAATGTTGACTGAGTACAATCAGTACATTAATAAAGAGACATGTCCTGACCTGTATGGCAAGTGTCCTTCATAAGTCTGCAGCGGTCCTTTACTGAAGAGGCACTTCGCCCAAGTGCTGCTCCGATGGTTGCCCAGTCATTTCCATGCTTTTGTCTGAGCCTGATTAAATAAATACAAACGCATTTGTAATCAAGTCAGTAAGAGCCCATTCGTTTGTGAAAAGAAGACACACTGACTGTATATAGGAACAACATACAGTTACCTCCAGAAATATTGGCACTCCTGGAAAACATGAATTAAACAGGTTGTAAAAAAAAAAAAGAATAAATGCTCTCCTTTACTTGACGTACAATGATTGAAAGAAAAAAATTCATGGCCATTTATTTTTAATATTTAAAAAGTTATCTGAACATTTAGGAACACTGAATAGCTAGCCATAACTTTCTGTTTCACAGAGTATAAACATGAGGTGAAACACTGGTCGATTTCTCTTTTTTTTTAATATCACTCATTGTATTTTTAATAAAGGGGAGCTTTAAAATATTTTAAATAAATGCTTAAAAGGCTAAACAAAAAAAATGTTTTACTTCTGTTTTGTTTATGTTTTATAGAAGTGCTAATATTTGTGAAGGATACTATAAGTACACTCACTCTTTTAGCCTCTCAATCTCCTCTTGGGTATATCTGCAAAACAGGTAGAATGGTAGAAATGGTCAGAAACACAGCAGAAAGTGCTTTATTTATGAAGTTATCATTAAATTGTAAGACTAGAATGCCTGTGTACTCACTTTCCTACGTGATTGCGATTATCGTACATTCGCAGCACGCGTCTGTACACTGCAAAAAGAGGTCGGTTCAAACCCCAGGCAATGCTGCGATAGAAATCCTTTCGATCCTCCTTTGACATCTCGAAGATGATCTCCGTGGCATCCTGAATTCCACGGTTCTGCATTTACACAAAAAGGAAATTAAAAAATATACTATTATCTCTGATCACTGTATCCGAAAAGTTTTCATTGTTATCCCCATATCTGCTTGGGTTTCCTTCTGGTACTCAGAAAGTGGACTGGCCCTAGTGTCTAATGTGTAATCCTACTTAGCCTAATGCTTATTTCATGCCCACTTGACTAACACAACCCTGACTAGAATGAAGCAGTTTATTTAACAGTAATATTGATTAATAAATGATAGTGTTAAAAGCTTGCAATTGCTTTTTTAATGTACAGTACTATATAAAACATATTTACATGATGGGCCAAAACATTAGTACCAGCTGCCCAATATATGGTCAGAACAACTCTAACCCTCACAAGACATGGACTCCATAAGATATCTGGAGTCGTGTGTTATCTGGTACCAGGACATTACCAGCATGTCCTTCAACTTCTGTAACCTGCAAATGAGATCATCCTATCAGCTTTCCCACCCTGTGTAAACAACAGCCAATCATTGTTCATGTAGCCACCCAGCCCAACCGGATGGCAGAGCTGAGATTCGAAACGATGTGGTCGAAATGTTAGCTCTGGTGTGCTAGCGTGTTTTACCGCTGCACCATCTGAGCAGCTACGGAAAGCTTTTTAATTAATTTGTTATTTAGGCAAGTTATAAAATAAGGTGGGCTTACCTTGAGGTAGTTTTCAATGTTAGTCATCAATATATCAATTTCCTCCTTTGACCACATGCCTTGTTTCCACTTGTGACCTGAGGAAAGATTAAAATCGCATCTCAGTATGTTAGCTCTCGTTAACATCCCTTAAAAACAATATATATATTTTTTTTAATTCTTTTTATTATCTTTATTAGGATCCTGGTGGGTCTTGTTTAATGGCTATATCTGCCACCCCCAGATATAACAAAACATGTCTGTGTAGATGCACAGCTGAAATTCGAACCTGGACCTCAGAGGTGGCAGGCTAGCATAACAGACCACTGCGCCACCCAAGCACCCCCTATTACTTACCTTTGTTCACTAGTGTGTCCTTGTCCTCTTTCGTCGTAAACCAGGCTTGACTTACTGTGGTCACATCAGATGTTTTTCTTGTTGACAACTTTTCATCCTGATATGGATAAAGAGACATCAGAGCATTTCACACAGCACAGATTTGGTGTGAAGTAAGACACAGTTCATATTTCGGCTTCAAGGGATGACAGTGGCCTGCTGGACAGTACCTTCATTTGAACTTCACTGTCCGGATCCAGTTCATCTTTCATCTCTGTAGCAGTCATTGTCACCTCAAAGCTCTCCTCACGCTCTGAAACTGGAAAATCAAATTCAACTTTAATTATTGCACACTGTGCACTTGTGTTGTGGATTTGGGTTTGAATGGAAATTAAATGAATTAAAAATCAAAAAGTGAAATCTCTTATTTGCAAGTTTAGACTCTTTAAATACTTTGTAGAGGCCCCTTTGGCAATTACACCTGCTAGTCTTCTTGGATGTGTATCTAAAAACTTTGCACCCCTGGATTTGGGTAGTTTCTTCATGGCAGATCTTTTAAAGCACAATCAGACTAAATAGCGAGTAACTCTTGAAATGTCATTTTAGGTCTTTTCATAGATGTTCGATAGGGTTTAAGTCTGGGCTTTGACTTTGACTCAAAGACATTGAGAGACTTGCCACAAAACGTTGTGGCTGAGCCCTAGCATGAGTTTGTATGCACTCTTTAGAAGCTTTTCTATTAGGATGTTTCTGAATTTGGCCTCATGCATCTGTCCCATAATTCATCCCAATCTCCCTGTCCCTGCCACTGAGAATCACCCCCACAACATAATGTTGCTACCATCATGTTTCACCATAGAGATGTTATTTGCCAGACATAGTACTTGATATTCTGCCCATATAGTTCAATTTTTACCTCATCAGACCAGAGAATCTGTTTCATCATGTTACTAAAGTCCTTCACATTTCATTTACATGCCATCTCCAAGTGGCCTAGCTTATGCTTTTTACTTAACATTTGCCTTTTACTCAACTTTGCCATATATACAGTGTATCACAAAAGTGAGTACACCCCTCACATTTCTGCAAATATTTCATTATATCTTTTCATGGGACAACACTATAGACATGAAACTTGGATATAACTTAGAGTAGTCAGTGTACAACTTGTATGGCAGTGTAGATTTACTGTCTTCTGAAAATAACTCAACACACAGCCATTAATGTCTAAATGGCTGGCAACATAAGTGAGTACACCCCACAGTGAACATGTCCAAATTGTGCCCAAATGTGTCGTTGTCCCTCCCTGGTGTCATGTGTCAAGGTCCCAGGTGTAAATGGGGAGCAGGGCTGTTAAATTTGGTGTTTTGGGTACAATTCTCTCATACTGGCCACTGGATATTCAACATGGCACCTCATGGCAAAGAACTCTCTGAGGATGTGAGAAATAGAATTGTTGCTCTCCACAAAGATGGCCTGGGCTATAAGAAGATTGCTAACACCCTGAAACGGAGCTACAGCATGGTGGCCAAGGTCATACAGCGGTTTTCCAGGACAGGTTCCACTCGGAACAGGCTTCGCCAGGGTCGACCAAAGAAGTTGAGTCCACGTGTTCGGCGTCATATCCAGAGGTTGGCTTTAAAAAATAGACACATGAGTGCTGCCAGCATTGCTGCAGAGGTTGAAGACGTGGGAGGTCAGCCTGTCAGTGCTCAGACCATACACCGCACACTGCATCAGCTCGGTCTGCATGGTCGTCATCCCAGAAGGAAGCTGACGCACAAGAAAGCCCGCAAACAGTTTGCTGAAGACAAGCAGTCCAAGAACATGGATTACTGGAATGCCCTGTGGTCTGACGAGACCAAGATAAACTTGTTTGGCTCAGATGGTGTCCAGCATGTGTGGCGGTGCCCTGGTGAGAAGTACCAAAACAACTGTATCTTGCCTACAGTCAAGCATGGTGGTGGTAGCATCATGGTCTTGGGCTGCATGAGTGTTGCTGGCACTGGGGAGCTGCAGTTCATTGAGGGAAACATGAATTCCAACATGTACTGTGACATTCTGAAACAGAGCATGATCCCCTCCCTTCGAAAACTGGGCCTCATGGCAGTTTTCCAACAGGATAACGACCCCAAACACAACCTCCAAGATGACAACTGCCTTGCTGAGGAAGCTGAAGGTAAAGGTGATGGACTAAACCCAATTGAGCACCTGTGGCGCATCCTCAAGTGGAAGGTGGAGGAGTTCAAGGTGTCTAACATCCACCAGCTCCGTGAAGTCATCATGGAGGAGTGGAAGAGGATTCCAGTAGCAACCTGTGCAGCTCTGGTGAATTCCATGCCCAGGAGGGTTAAGGCAGTGCTGGATAATAATGGTGGTCACACAAAATATTGACACTTTGGGCACAATTTGGACATGTTCACTGTGGGGTGTACTCACTTATGTTGCCAGCTATTTAGACATTAATGGCTGTGTGTTGAGTTATTTTCAGAAGACAGTAAATCTACACTGCTATACAAGTTGTACACTGACTACTCTAAGTTATATCCAAGTTTTAGTTCTATAGTGTTGTCCCATGAAAAGATATAATAAAATATTTGCAGAAATGTGAGGGGTGTACTCACTTTTGTGATACACTGTAAGTGATATATGGAGTGCTGCGAATATGGAGGTCCACCCAACAGGTTCACCCATTTTTACACAGGACGTTTTAAGCTCTTTTAAAGTGAGTGTTGGGTTATTTCTTACCTAAATGACCAACATCCTTTTTGGTGCCTAATTTTTCAATGTCCAATCAAATTAAGATGGAACAAGTGGACTCCAGTTAAGATGCATCTCCAAGATAATTGAGAAAATAGGATCCACAGTCTGGAGTGCCACAGCAATTGGTCTAAACACCTCTGTGAATAAGATATTTCAGGTTTTAAATTTGTATAGATTAAAAAAAAAAAAACTCATTATGGGTGATTAAATATAGATTTATGGGTATATGGCAATTGTGTCATTTCAAAATTAAATACAAAAGTGTGCAAAAATGTCATGGGGTGTAAATACATTCTGAATTCAGTAGCATTATAATGTATATAGTGTTTTAATAGTAATAAATATTCTTGCTTAATTAGCTAACTTATTGTGAAAGTGATATTATTAAGCTAAAATAAGTAATTTTAGCTATTATAGTGCATCTCTAACTATTTGTGTATACTTACTAGGAAGTGTGACAACAGAGTATGCAGATGGAGTGGCGATAGAGTCATCGTTCTCCTCACTGGACAGCCGCAGTCGTTTATGAATTGGTTCAGCCTCCTCATCTGACCCAATATGACCATCCTCTGCAGATGCATAATCATCCAACATCTAATCTTTAGACATATATTAAGCTCAAGAATGACTGGTTACTCTTGGTGTTTAATTCCACATCAAAATAGTTTTAAATGTCAAATTAATTACTATAAAGATATTTTATTTTTCAGAAATAAAAAAAATCTTATTATAACAAAATACAGGTTCTCTTTAAAACTTTTAACACTACACCCAACATGCTGCTAAAAAGTTATTTTCATCTGACCATAGAACACAGGTCAAGGTTTCAGTAGCTTCCAGTGAACTCCAAGCTCCTATGTTTGTGGTTAGACAAATAAGAAGAAAAGATCTAGAGAACTTTTTTGTAAAATATTTAAAATTTTAACTTAGTTAAAGCTAATTACACACATGTTAAAGCATCTTTACCAATATTTATGGAACAGATTGTATATTCGTAGGTCAGCTTATATCCAGTGACATATTTCTGCATAAATATGCTGGAATACAATCTGCTTTAGCTAAATAACCTTTAGTGAGTAGCTTACCGTTTTGAGTACAGTGCAGTATAATAGTGCCATCTGTGTCCTGAGTAAAAGTAACAGAACTGACTGAGTCCAAAGCCACATTGCCCGAGACATTTCCTGAGTTCATGCTCAGTCTGAAAGACAGGCAGAAACACACACTGATTTTCACTGATCATTGAATTTTGTAAAAATAAACACATTTAGAATGCAATGCCTGCAACACACTTGCAATGCACAAAAAAGTTGGGACAGAGACATGTTTAGCACCGTGTTCCATCACGTTCCCTATTAATGAGACTTCAATGGTTTTTAGAACTGAGGAATAGTTACTGTTTTAGTTTTGCAAGCTGTGCTGTGGTAGCGTGTACAAATTGAGGCCTGGCATCGTCTTGCTAAAATAACCACAGACTTCTCAGTAAAAGACGCTGTCTTAATAGTAGCACATCTCTCTAAAATTGAAATATACACTCCACATCAGTGCATAAAATTGATGTCTGGCTTTCTTTTTGTTTAACAGTTTGAGGTTGCTTTTCTTGATGCAGAGGTGGACTCTGTGAAAAGTTTCTCACACAATGACTAACCAGATTTCCTAAATATTTTCACAATATTATGTAAGGGAGATGGTACAACCTGACCAACCTGAATGTAAGATTAAGTTACTATATTTATCACTAAAATACAAGTTAGGTGAAGGTTGTGTGTTTGGCTGTAATACAGGTGGACACAAATTCGAAGCAGCACCATAAAGAGAAACTTGTCAAAACGTAATTTGTTTGTTGGTTATACACAGATCAGCCATAACATTAAAACCACCTCCTTGTTTCTACACACATTGTCCATTTTATCAGCTCCACTTACCATATAGAAGCACTTTGTAGTTCTACAATTACTGACTGTAGTTCATCTGTTTCTCTGTATGCTTTGTTAGCCTCCTTTCATGCTGTTCTTCAATGATCAGGACCCCCACAGGACCACTACAGAGTAGGTATTATCTGGGTGGTGGATGATTCTCAGCACTGCAGTGACACTGACATGGTGGTGGTGTGTTAGTGTGTGTTGTGCTGGTATGAGTGGATAAGACACAGCAGTGCTGCTGGAGTTTTTAAACACCTCACTGTCACTGCTGGACTGAGAACAGTCCACCAATCAAAAATATATCCAGCCAACAGCACCCCGTGGGCAGCGTCTTGTGACCACTGATGAAGGTCTCGAAGATGACCAACTCAAACAGCAGCAATAGGTGAGTGATCGTCTCTGACTTTAAATCTACAAGGTGAACCAACTAGGTAGGAGTGTCAAATAGAGTGGACAGTGAGTGGACACGGTATTTAAAAACTCCAGCAGTGATGCTGTGTCTGATCCACTCATACCAGCACAACAAACACTAACACACGACCGCCACGTCAGTGCAGTGCTGAGAACGATCCGCCACCTAAATAATACCTGCTCTGTAGTGGTCCTGTGGGGGTCCTGACCATTGAAGAACAGGGTGAAAGCAGGCTAAAAAGGTATGCAGAGAAACAGATGGACTACAGTCAGTAATTGTACAACTACAAAATGCTTCTTTTTATATAGTAAGTGGAGCTGATAAAATAGACAGCGAGTGTAGATACAATGAGGTGGTTTTAATGTTATTGCTGATCAGTGTATATTGGTTGATGTTGGAAACAACCCAGACATGTCGTGACAATCCTAAAACTAACATGCACACTGTTGTATTTAAGTAAGTGTTATTTATTATATTCATCACTTAAATACAACACTGAGACGAGATTTTGTGTTCGCTGGGTTAATACGCGACACAGTGATTTACTAGCGGTGTAGCAAACACATGGCTGCTGTGATTCTCTCATCTCTCCTGCTGTGTTAATGGTAAATGTAGAGAAGAGGAAGATCAGACGCCATGTTTTGTAGGTAAATGAGATGTATTGTAGCAGAGACGCTGTGCTCTGTACAGATACACGAACTGTTAGCGCTGTGTGTGAGAGGGATCCGCCATAGTGAGCGAGATGTGAGCGCGGGCTCAAATTAATGTTAGATTTCTCTACTTACTTCCTGTTTTGAGTACGGGCACTTCACAGGGACCAGGATGAACCAAAATGCCAGGATGAAGAAAAAGGAAGCCTTTTCACACAAACCGGAAACAACTTCTTGTCATTTCCGGTAGTACAAGCCTGACACTTGAGTTGTTTAAATGTTTGTACTAATATTTAAATTGATCAGTTATGAGTCGCAATATTTCAATAAAAAGACGCGGTTTCAGTGCTGTTTACAATGTGATTGTAATTCCGACACAGTTTATTTAAACCTATTTGCTCAGTATGATAACAACAGCGCCACCTGCTGAAACTCGAGTGATTCTGCTAATGCAATATTTACTGGCTTTGTTAACTGCACAACCGCTGATTTTGACATTTACAACGTTGTATTATTGTAATTAAAAAGTTCATAAATATTTTAGGGGTTGTAAGGTTATTCTGCGAAATTTTTTGCAACTTACCAGTCTCATTTAGTACAAAATTGAAAAACCTTATTATTCATTGTTATTATTGGGGACCTAAGATGCCTATTCCTTGATCAAGTTAAAACAGATTAAAAGTATTTTAGTATCAAAGTGCAAATTAATAATACCATACTCTTTATTTAATTATTCAAACAAGAAAATATCTTTAAACATCTTTAATCAACACAACTCTATAATTTCTTAGATATTACCATCTCTAAATAACTAAATAATGTGATGGCTAAATCTAATATCCAAGGTGTTATCTAAAAGCATTACCATGCTAAGTTTCATGGGTTTTTATAGCTTTTTACTCATCTGAAATTTGAAAACAGCATCATGTAAAAGGAAAGGTTGTTAGAAAGCACAAACCCAATTACCAAGTTGGGGCAGTTTGTAAAAAATTAATAATAATAATAGTAATAATAATAGTAATAATATGCATAATAATAATAATAATAATAATAATAATTTTAATAATAATAATAATAATAGTAATAATAATAATAATAATAATAATAATAACAATAATAATAATAATAATAATAGTAATAATAATAATAGCAGTAGTAATAATAATAATTAATAATAATAATAATATTAATAGTAATAATAATAATAATAACAATAATAATTATAATAGTAGTAATATTAATAATAATAATAATAGTAATAATAATAATAATATTACTAGTAATTATAATAATAATAATAACAATAATAATAATAATATTAATAGTAATAATAATAACAATAATAATAGTAATAATAATAATAATAATAATAATAGTAATAATAATAATAATAAAGCTGCAAAGTTACATAGAGGCTGTGAAGAGAGACGCTAACACAAGCATGTGTTTTGGAAGCTATTTAATGTACAATATGATTGTTTTGTTTTTATTGCTTCAAAATGTGATTCCCTTTGTTGTTAAGCTATTTCTATGTTTTATTTGTTTATTAATTTATATAGTAAGCACAACAAAAATCGACAATTGCACCTATAAGTAATACACATCAGTCAATAGTGCAATTACCATTGGGAGAGTTCGTAAAATAATAATAATAATATTAATAATAATAATAATAATAATAAATAATAATAATAATAACAATAAAGCTACAAAGTTGCATAGAGGCTGTGTGTTTGCTGGTATTTCCAACCTGTAATGTGGTAATTCTTACATAGCCTATTCACAATTGTTTTTAATTATTTGAGTGAAGACTAATGTATATCTTTTTTTATTACCACAACTATAGAATGATAACCACATTAAGTACCCCAGAAATTTTTGTAGCTTACTTTTTTAGTAAAAAAAGAAAAGTATGTAGTATGAAACATGAGTCATTGATAACTGGGTTAAATCCTTGTTATTGATCACGGTCTGTGTAGATTTCGGTCTGTTCAGGTTTTCTCTTAATTCCAATAACACATCAGTAGGTTAAGTGGGTACTTTTAATTGTAAATGTGTTATATAAGTAAGTGATTGTGATGTCTGTGACAGAAGGTATGTGCAATTAAATGTGCTTCAAATGAAAAGGCTAAATATTACAACGATTTGTTTATTTCTTGACTCCTGAATACTTGCCATGTCCAGCTGAATAAAGTCAGGTCCTTTGGGGGCATGTCTCTATTGTGATTGTCAGAAGAGATGTAAACACAAACCTGTGTTTTGGAAGCTGTTTTTTTGTACAATATGTTTTGTTCGAATTGCTTAAAATGTGGTTCCTTGTGTTGTTAAGATATTTCTGTTTTTTTTGTAGTTGTTGCTTATTAATTTATTTAGTAAGCACAACAAAAAATTGACCATTGCACCTGTAAGTGATACACATCAGTCAATAGTGCAATTAGCATGACAAAGGATAGAGGGAGACTGAGGATTGAAAATCAGATGGGACAGTCTTACAAGCAGAAAGAATGGTTGAAATGGTTAAGACAGTGTGGGTTTTACCACCATTACCCATGTGAGACTAGAAGTACGTGACGTGAGAGCCGCGGCCAGTCAACCAGGAGCTTTAAAGAGAGACGGGAGCGCGCACGCGTCCCAAGCTGTGCGTCCTCTCTAAATCTGTCCACATCCTACCATCACAAACCAAACACAACTGATGGCTTGGTGAATACACTGTGCTGCCTAGGTTATATCTCTGTAGAAGATGGGGAAGAGGACGAGATGTGATGTATCGTGCTGCCTTGTCCGCTGGATATCGGTTCTTCTGTTCTGCGCTCTCCCGCGGGTGCGCGCTTCAGCCAACCTGCCGCCGTGCCGAGAGGTAAGAGAGGCGACAAAGGCCACCGACCGACTGAACGTGTTGGTTTTTATTAGTATAACCTGCTCTTTATATTATGTCTAACCATTACATGAATTTGCTAATGGAATATCATATATTTAGGCGATGTATAAGTGTAAGAGATGTAAAAGTTGTTTTGCTAGGGTCAGAAATGTATCTTAAATCCTGGGGCCTTGAATTAAGATAGGCTATATAACGTACGAACGAAGCTTATTGAATAATGTAAAATGATTAGATTCATGAGCGTCTGGTAAGTGTAACAGGTCTGTTGCTGCTTTTCTGCTTTGTATATCATTTATTGTGATAAGCAGGAGAGAACATTAAGCCAAATGTATCTTTGTCTCCAGTTTCATTAACTATAGGGAAACCTATAATAAAATCAATGCTACTATAACATGATGACGCGCACAGCTAGCCAATCAGGTAAAAGCGCACACGCGTTCTGTGTTGGGTTAAATGGCCAGCGTTTATTTACTGATCTAAGTATTTCTTCGTCGTCTCTAATCACTTCACCCCTTCCAGGATCGTGATGTTGTCTGCGTTTCTCGGAAAAACTGGGCGCAAAGCCGAAATACACCCTGGACATTGCGCCAATTTATTGCAGGACATCACACACTTACTCACCCAATTACTGCTAGAGACATTCTAGAGTATCCAATTAGCCTTTTGTGTGTTTTGAAAAGTACAAGATAACCAAAATACCCAGAGGAACACGGAGAGAACATGCCAAACAGCTTACAGATGTTGTTTTGGGGTCAACCAGAAACTCACCCCCAGGGTCCATGTTGCTGTATGGCACCAGATCTGCCAGCAATGCTCCCATGCCACTATAATGACTAGTATGATTCTTTAAAATATTCTGTTTTTAAAAATACAACAACAACAAAAAAAACATTACCCAGTAAACAGTGCTTTGTAGTGTATGGACAGACCCAGCATGTGTTGTTGTAGATCTGGCCTAGGTTAGGTTGTTGAAAGCATATGTGCAGCACCCACACCATATTTGCACCACTGTGTCACTTAAAATGAAAAGCCTAAATTCTTAAAGTTGTTTACATTCATTTAAGTTAATACGTTTTTGGTTTCTGGTGGCAGCTTCTTTGTCACAATGGAAAGTTCCAGAAATGCAATAAGATATACAGTAGATATCCTTTATTTGTCATATATACATATACAGATGTACAGTCAGTGGCGGCTCCTGCCAAATCTCTCAGGGGTGGCAATTGTTGCGATGATGATCACAAGGCCAAGCTTTAATGGGTAAATTAAAGCTTAAATAATTAACATCTTAAGTCATCTGTCAGTTTGCCCTCACAAATAACTTTGAACATGGAGACAGACCAGCTTTACCATTAATCATAAAATTAAGTAAAGCCTTCACACTAACAATTTAATTCAGTCTTCATCAGATAGCATTTTATTTTAGGTGCAGCAGATCCAGAATAAAGATTGGCATCAGGGCTGATGTGCAATTAAAAAAGAAATACAATTAAACAATTGGGGAGATGCAATAAGTGCAATCATAATTCAGAATTTAAAAATTACATTACTTACTTGTAATTTACTTGTAACTTATATGATTTTCCCGCCTTAGTAGATACTTGCTTGATGTTTAAATTTGGTCTGGGTGGCCCTAATTCTTAAGTTTCTAATTTATCCTGATTACTACGATGACTGAATGGCATTTCCCTTAATGACATGATGGAGTTGCTCCGAACTGAGGTGATGGTAGTCATGGTGACAAGATCGCGACACCAGGTTACGTGTGACGCAAGCACGTAAGTGCGAGCCCTCCCGGAACCCATTCAGATTGTATTGCAGCACCTGCAGTTCGAAAAAAAGAGTTTTAACATGAGAGTCTATGAGAGCAATCCGGGGCGATTTTCAGTCAGACTGAAATCGCCTCAAAAGGGGCGTACTGTACGTAACACAACTCGACGCTGATTGGACTACGATATTCCGAGGCAAGACAGACTATCCAGAACAGTCACAGCTGTGATAGAAAAATTTCTTCCTTTTCGCCCTTTGGTGGTGCGTCGCCCGATCGCCCTAAGGAACGAGCCGCCCCTGTGTACAGTACAATGAAATTCTTTCTTCGCATCGCCATCGTACGGTGCCCCTGGAGTAGACAGGGTTAAGGGCCTTGCTCAAGGACCCAACAGTGGCTGCATAGCAGAGCCTAGATTTGAACTGCCAATCTTCCGGTTGATAGCCCAAAGCTCTACCCACTAGGCTACCACTGTCCCTTAATTTACCCAATATGCATGTTTTCCTTTAGGTCTCTACTTAAGCAAACTGCCGCTTGGTTAATGGTCATTAACCCGTTTTGGGGTTGTTTTAACCAAACGTACTGTATCTAATGCAACCAGCAAAACCTGCGGCCAGGTTGTAAATATTATCCGGTATGTTTTAACAAAAAACTGTTTTTATTCCTTTATAGTGCAAGTGACAGCAAAGTAAAAATGGAATTAACACACATTAGCTTTTGATGTCACTTCTTTCTGAAGTGGGGTGTCTGTGCAACCTCAGTCCCACTGACGACAGAAATAGCAGCTCTTAGACTCTGAGGCCATGCATAAGTCTTATCTCATTTTATATACCTTTTATTATCATATATGTAGTTAGTTACATTAAAATGCTGAACCTTTTACTCTGTACTTTACTGTTTTAAGTAAGTTTGTGATCTGATTACTTTAAAATGTTGCGTGATTTGCATCTAAAACACATTTTGCTTCAAATAATAGCATACGCTTATTCTTTTTTGTATACATTTACAAAATAATAAAAAAAAAGATTTCCACAGCAGACTGGCTAGTGTTAGAAAAAGCCCAGATTGTGGAGTGTGCCTGCAAAAAAACACATCCCGCCTCTATTATAATTCATTTTTTGTATCCAAGAGCAAACTATTCAATCTAAATTCTTGCTATCTGACTTGATCTTACATGTGTCTTTCATCTCTTATTGTTACTTTCCATGCATCAGCTCTGCACTCAGCTTCTACAAAACCCCATTAAATTCTGACAATGTAATGAAGTACTAATACATTTCCCACACCTGTTTTTTACACACACACAGTGGGGGCAGGGGCAACCACAGCAAGCACGCTGCAGAATTAAGTGCCTCTGTCTTTTTAACATTATAATAGCATGCTGTAACCAAGCACTCTCCAGAGAGCAGCACCTGCCACAGTGTACACTGTGTGACTCTAGAGAAGCCATAGTGTTATCACCATTACCTTAGCTCACACTGGCAAGAGCTGTACTGCCTGGAAACATTCATTACACATATAATAACCTTTCCTTGGCTATTTCATTCTGTTGACACAAAACAATCAATGTGAGGCTTGGATAATTGTTCATTTACTCATTCATTTATTGTCTGTTTTACCACCACTTTATACTAGCCAGGGTCGTGGTGGGTGTGATTCACACACCACACACTCACACAAATCTTTAGTAGCTCCAGGTGACCTGACTGCATGTATTTGGACTTGTGGGAGGAAACCAGAGCAGCCGAGAGAAACCCACAAAGACTCATGAACACTCCACACAGAAAGGACAGGGAGTCGAACTCAGGCCCTTCTTGCTGCCACCCACTGTGCCACCCATAGTTGCTTTTCAATAGTGTAAAATTTATGTCCCTAGTATCCACGTTGTTGTACAACCACCCTTTACCAGCTGCTTTAAGAAGCCACCTGGGTGCCTCATTGCAAGAAGGTACTGGGTTTGATTCCCAGGTGGAGTGGTCCAGGTCCTTTCTGTGTGGAGTTTGCATGTTCTCCCTGTGTCTGCGTGAGTTTCCTCTTGGAGTTCCGGTTTCCCCCCACAGTCCAAAGACATGCAAGTGAGGTAAATTGGAGATACAAAATTGTCCATGACTGTGTTTGACATTAATAACTTGAACTGATGAATCTTGTGTAACCAGTAACTACCTGTCCCCGTCATGAATGTAACCAAAGTGTGTAAAACATAACGTTAAAATTCTTATAAATAAATGAATAAAACAAAAGCCACATTGCTTGGTATCCTACTTTTAGTGAAGCAAGGTTATTGATATTGATGTATCAATAAAGTCCACAAAGAAAAAGCTATTTTATTATTTCATTAGTTAAAGCTATCAGGACGCTGGAGTCTATTATGCTAGCCCACTATGCTGAGAATGTGGGTTTAAATCCAATATGAATATAACTGCCTAACCATTGGAAGGTGCACTTTTCAGTATGCTGAAAGAAAAAAAGTTCAATTTAAACACCCTGTGCCACACAGCTGGTTGAAAGTACTTGTGAGAATAGCAGCAGATTATTTTTAGGGGCTGTTTTAGAGGATGATTAGCATAGCCCACCCTTATCTTTCTCTTTCCACACACAGAGTGATCTCTAAAGCACGAAGGCCTTGTTACCTCATTCTTTTCAACTGTTATCAGTATTAGTCACACTGCAATTCATTACTATTCAAACTGCTGGACAGAACTGAATGATTGTCATGACAACAGTCACAAGGCTCCCTATGGTCTCCCTGGAAACTACAGGCTAGAAAGTGTCCACCACATCTGTATATGTATGAGTCTGCGTATGTGTTCCATCAAAGAACAAAGACCTCCTAATTAACTGGTATAAAGTCAAAATCATTCATTCATTTTAGTAAATGCTGCTGTACCAGCTGATCAGAGTGATGGTGGGTCCAGCACCACCTGCAAACACTGGAACACCTCCTAATTAATACTTGGACCTCCTAAAAGAGGTAAAAACAAGTAAGTTACTGTAACTTCAGGCAAAACTTACAAACTAGCTGATGTTAGCATTGATCAATATGCAGTTGACTCAATCTAATTCAAAATCTCAGAAAGCAATAAAGTGTATTAAACAAGCTAGACAGGTATTTACATTAACATACAGTACCTTCTCTGGCTTGCGCAGTTGCAACCTTAATGAAGACGCAACCAATAATAGGAGGAAAGGCAGGCAGACAAGACAAGAAATAGTCCATTCAATGGGTGTCTGAAATCAGTATATGTACAGGTGTACAGTACAAAGACATTCTTTCTTCACATATCCCAGCTTGTTTGGAGGCTGGTGTCAGAGCACAGGGTCAGCCATTGTACAGCACCCCTGGAGCAGAGGACCCAACAGTGGCTGCATGGCAGAGCTGGGATTCGAACTCTCAAACTTTCAGTTGATAGCCCAAAGCTTTACCTATTAGGCTACCACTGTCCTAGGTAAACATCTACCAGAAGTGGGGAAGAGGCATATGGGAAGAGACAGAAGGATTTGATCAAGCCTACATCCTTAGAAGATGTGGTTAGTTCTCAAAGATGTTTGGAACAACCTCCCTGCTGAGTTCCTTCGAAAACAGTGTGCAAGTGTACCTAAAAGAATAACTGCTATTTTGAAGGCAAAGGATGATCACACCAAATATTGATTTGATTTAGATTTCTTTTTTTCATTCACTTTGCATTTTATTCATTGACAAAATAACCTATTAGACCTTTTTAAAGCATTTTTAAAGCATTCTTACTTTCCACACCTGCCTAAAACAGGACTGTATATGTATTTAGAGACTGAGACCAGAGATTGTGTCAATCCACAACAAGGAGTCGGGTCTTTGTTGCCAGTAAATAATGTGCTCTACGTTTGAACTGCAGCAAGACAACAGCAAGTGGAACAGGTTGGGGAAATACAGAGCTAGAATGGCTAGACCAATACAGAATGCTCAGAATAGTGCAAGAGTCGCTACATACAATAATAAATGCCAAGTTGGTAGTTGTTCACAAATACTTACAGCACTAACAAAAATGCTATGAACATCACACACATTTACCAGAATACTACAAAATTATTCCTACATTTCTACAAACCTGTTTACCCACCTGAGGTTGAAGCCTACAAGTCAAGACTGGCGTGCCAACAATGCTGCTCCTGCTAGATGTGACAGAAACCTGGCGTGTTTGCACCAAAAATGTCAAGAACTCACTACGGACTTTATCACAGACTGGACTGAATAATGAAGAACTCCAATTGTTTACATTATTATTTTTTTTCTAGTTATAACTTTTAGTTTAAGTTTGTATATGTATGATTTGTGTTAATGCTATTTATTCAAATTATCCTCCAGGCCACCCAAGGAGGATGGAGGTCCATGCTGAGTCTGGTTCCTCTCAAGGTTTCTTCCTGAATTTTAAGGGAGTTTTTCCTTGCCACTGTCGCCCTTAGCTTGCACAACAGGGGTTTTTGGTCTGTTGGTCCTGGAGTAGAATTGCTTTGAGACAATGTCCACTGTAAAAAGAGCTATACAAATAAATTTGACTTGACCTGACTACATTCACATTGAACTACAGTATTTAAAACCATTACTTACACTTACTGTGAGCATCAGGATGGCCCTGCCCACTCCAAGGAACCAGCTCGGGTTGACACAGTATCTAACCCTGGTTAGTGAATTCCCCAAAGGTCTACTAGTTGTTCAGGTGAAATATCAGATCTTTCAATAATGAATGATGAACTAAGCTATTCATTATGAAAGACTATAAATAATGAATCATAAAAAAGGCAACCCAGTAGGACAAAGGGTAGAGTTACTGTACAGCTCCAGGGCTCCAAGGCTCCAGGTTCAATCTTACTAGTCAGTCACTGTTACTGTTGTTTGTGTGTGTTTCAGACAGACTACTACTTTGAGTACACAGAATGTGACAGTACAGGCTCACGATGGAGAGTGGCCATTCCTCATCGACAGAACAGCTGCACTGGCCTACCAGAGCCTGTCAGAGGCACTGATTGCAGTAAGTCATGAACGTGTGTGTGTGTGTGTGTGTGTGTGTGTGTGTAGATGGAGCCCTGTATTTTATTCTAGCGACAATGATTCACAACCGCTGCATAAAATAAATCAATGTATATGATTACTTCATATTTAATGTACAGCAGTACTTTATATTTAAAGGTCAGAAATACCCCCAATGAGTTTTAATGTTTCTCCATAAAACACGGTAACATAGTACAAAAAATGGCCAAAAGTATATGGACACCTGACTATGAGCTTTGGCTTGGGCTTTTATAAGATTCTTTACACAAGGTCAGACACAGATGGTCAATGATAAGGGCGAGATCACAATTGCCATTCCAGTTAATCCCAAGGTTGTTCATTGGGGTTGTGGTCAGGGCTCTGTGCAGATCACTGTAGTTACTGGAGTCTACATAACAAACTCATCAAACAATGTTTATATAAACCTTATTTCATGCAGGCTGCATGGTGGCTCAGTGGGTAGCACTGTCGCCTCACAGCAAGAAGGTCCTGGGTTTGATTCCCAGGTGGAGCGGTCCAGGTCCTTTCAGTGTGGAGTTTGCATGTTCTCCCCGTGTCTTTTTCTCCGACCCCCCCCCCCCCCCCCCCCAATTTTCTCCCCTAATCTAGTCGTGTTCAATTACTCTGATTGCGTTACGTTTTACCTCTACCAATACAACCCTCCACTGCTGACTGAGGAGCTTCGTAACTGACACACACCCCCTCCGACACATGCACAGTATCGAATGCTTCTTTGCACCTGCATGATCAGCCTTGTGCATGGAGAGCCACACCCTGATTAGCATTATTCCCCAACTCTGCGCAGACGCCATCAATCAGCCAGCAGATGTCGTAAATGCACCAGTTATGCTACTGCCAGTCATTGTTCATGTGGCTGCCCAGCCCAGCTGGATGGCAGAGCCGAGATTTGATACGATGTATTTGAAATCCCAGCTCTGATGCGCTAGTGTATTTTACCGCTGCCCCACCTGAGCGGCTGTCCGTGACTGTGTTTAACAAAAAAAAGTTGAACTGATGATCTTGTGTAACCAAACATGATGTTAAAATCCTAATAAAATAAAAGGGACACAGTCATGCTGAAACAGAAAAGGACTTCTCTCAAACTATTGACAAAATAATTGGAGCATATAATTTATTTCATATAATTGTTTTTATGCGTCTGTTGGCAGTTGGTGTGGCCAAAACAGTTGATGTGGCTGAAATTTGTTGCAAATAATAGGAATAACTATTGTTCCTACCTACTATGAGTAGCAAAATAATCAGTTTGACTACATTTTCAGTAACAATGTGATACTTTTTAAATCAAGTAGCATGTAAATAGTTATAACTATTCTATCAACGCTGGCTGGAAGTCAGAATCATGAAAGTAGTTTCTCAGGTTCCACAATTAAATCGGTTGAATTGGATCAAAACAATTAATTATGAAACTTTGAAAAAATTGCATTTAAAAAAAGACAAACCATTTATGTTTTATTTATTTTGTGCAGCATTCTCCTGTGAAGCGGGAGAATTTTTGGAGATGTTCACCCAACAGTGTACAGCTTGCGCTGCAGGCTCTTACTCTTTAGGAAGCGGTGTCCGGTTTGACCAGTGGGACTCAATCCCAGCTGAATTTAACAGTTTTGCCACCTACATGGAGCCGGAGGGGGGCGCAGACGAAGCTTTGTCCTGCAATAAGTCAGTCATCTTACAACAACACAACAATACAGAACTTTGTTTTGCATTAGTGACCCAAGTGCATCATATTTCCCATTCTAACCTCTTGATATGTGTGTCTGTGTCTGTGTCTGCAGTTCGTCATGGACACCTCAGGGTACTCACTTGGAATCGAATCGGGATGAGTGCACAGTGTCACTGGTGTATGCAGTGCACCTGATGAAACAGGGCTCTGTCTCCTTCGACTATCAATACGCTGACAACAACATTTTCTTTGAGTTCTTTGTAAGTCTGATTATTATTGTTCAGCAATACACACTTTGCAGAGTTACCTTTTTAAAAAAGCTGCTTGTTTATCCCACATTTGAAGAAGATAAACTATTATGTAAAAAGACGGTTTTAAAATATATGGTTTAAACTGGTAACAATTAAGGGGTTTTACAAGTTTTACTAACTGAAAAAGTATTTTACAATTCCAAGTCAATCTATAAACAGCTATTGTAAAAGTTAATGGTTACATCAAGAATAATGTTTTATTATTATTATAATTTTATTATTTTTATTAATGTATTTATTATGTTTTTCTAATCCAAGTGTTTCGTTGTTTTAGTATTATTAATAAACATCCTGTACATTAGGTCACTGGTTCTATATTATGGCAGGATTTTGCAATAATAATACAGAATTAAATAAATTAATTAAATAAACTTGTGGAGGCTTTATGTTACATATTGTATAAAGTAAGTGTTGCCTGGGTCGTGTAAAAAACATGGTGAAAATGGGGGTCACTTGAAAAAAAGTCTGAATTCAGACCCTGTATTATGGTATTAATCAGCAGCATTTTGGTATTCAAACCAAAATAATTCGCCGGGTAAAAAGTGTATGTATGGAGATGTATGGAACTGTTGAGATTTTTAAATTTTTATACTAAGCCTGCTTGTTATCTCAGATTCAAAATGACCAGTGCCAGGAAATGGACCAGACAGCAGACCAAAAATGGATCAAACTCACTTCTAATGGTGAATGGGGAACACATACGGTCAGTGAGCTTTCTCTCTTTAAAAAAGTGTAAACAGTTGATGCTGTAATAATGTTATTTATGACCAGGGTCATTTCTGATCCTTTGGGGGCCCACAAGTTGCATCCCTCCTGGACCTCCTCACCAAACAACCTAATCATATTATTTAATAACACAAGATTATAAAGAAAATAATGCATTAAAATCAATCAAAATGTATAGGGCAATCTTAATTCCCAGTTTATAAATAAAATAAGTGTAGCATTAATTAGTCTTTTACAGTTCGTGACCCTTTCTTAATATCCTCTTATATACAATAGAAATTCTGTTTATATATTTTTTTGTCTGTGTGTTTATTATAGGTGAATCTAAAGTCAGGCACAAACATCTTATACTGGAGGACCACTGGTATTTTGTTAGGAGGGAAGCCTGTTAAGCCTGTCCTGCTGAAAAACATTCAGATTGAAGGTACAATTCATCCCAGTCTAAAACATATTAACTACTCAAAACTATAAAGGCTTAGGTATTTAAAATGCAAGAATGACTGAGGTTGTTTACTGAATTAATTAATAATGTGTGTGTGTGTGTTTGTGTGATGTGTGCAGGTGTAGCATATACGTCTGAGTGTTTCCTTTGCAGACCAGGCACCTTCAGCAAAACCCCTGGCTCTTCCTTCTGTGATCTCTGCCCCAGGAACACCTACTCTGGCAAAGGAGCTAGCTCATGCACCCCTTGTCCAGAGACACAATACTCGGGTACCTACATTTAGACACAAAAAACAATTAAATTGTGGTTATTCTTGATTTATTTTAGCTTCAGCTTTAATACCAGCAGCACTTGTGTGCATTCTGTTTGTCCATCAGGAGACTTAAAAGCTTTATCCAATAAAAAGCTGGTCCACGTTCAAACTTTCATTCCTGCCAAAAAAATTTAAGCTGCATCCCAACATTATGCTAATATACAAAGGAGTGCTTGGGAATGTTGTCATGCACTGGGTGCCCACCAAATTACCAAATTATCAATAACTACCAAGCAAACATTTAAACAAACCTTAAAGTGTTCTGCTTCTAAATCATGTTTGTAATTAATTATTATGTGCTTAAATGATAATTCAAAAATCTAATGGAAAAAAGAAACTAAAATGTTATAGAATTCAGTATTAAGAACTTTCTTTAGACAACTTTAGCAACACAGTGTACAATACAGCAAAATACTGTAACATTAAATCATCTTCTCTGGTTTCCTCCAACAGTCCAAAGACATTCAGTCAGGTCTGTTGGAGCTATTGCAAATTGCGGTTAAGTGTGTGTGTGTGTGTGTGTGTGTGTGTGTGTGTGTGTGTGTGTGTGTGTGTGTGTGTGAATGTGTAAGTGAAAGTGACTGGCAACTTGTCCGGTGTGTTTTTTACCTTTTGCCTAATGAATCTGCCCCACCAAAACCCTGACCAGTATAAGCAGTGGTAAAACAGACAGTGAAAAAATGAATGAAACAGAATGTTGTTTGACCCAAAGGGAACAAAAATAATATTTTTTATGCTATCTATAACAAAGGTTTTTAATTTTTAATTAGCAATGGGCCACACATTAGCTAAAAACTGACCTGCACACATGCGTGTGTGTGAAAGTGTAACTGGCCCTCACCCAATTTCTTAGATTTTTGCTAATTTGTCAAGTTTCAGATATTCCAACTAATTTTAATATTGGTTAAAAACAACACAGGGCAGCACAGCTGGGTCATCTTACAACAAAAAGGTCCTGTGATTCCCAGGTGGAGCAATCAGGGTCCAGGATAGATTCCCAGGTTGTCTACATTTGAACGTTTTCGAGCATAAACTGCCCATTTTAAGGTCTTGCTCCAGCGTCTCAATGCGATTTAGGTCAGGACTTGGCCACTCCTTCTTTTTGTTTCTTCTGAGCCATTTAGTGGTGGACTTGCTTGTGTGTTGTGGATCATGTTTTCTGCTGCATAACCCAAGTGCACATGAACTTTAGGTCATAAACTAACTGCCAAACTAACTATTTTGACATTCTCCTTCAGGAGTTTCTGATAGCGAGGAGAATTCATGGTTCCATCAGTCGCCCAAGTCCTGCACAAGCAAAGTAGCCCCAGACCATTACACTACCACCATGTTTACTGTTGGTATGTTCTTATGGTGCTTCACATTGCCGAACAGAATCTGTTGAAGTGAAGTTTAGAGTCAACATGCCTGGCAGTAATCATGCCTGTGTGTGGCTAGTGAAACTGAACCCAGTTGTCAGCTGAATTTGGTTAACTAATTTATTTGGTAGCTAAGGGGGCAATTACTAATTTCATGTAGGGCCAGCATTTTCCTTCAGTAAATGAAATCATCATTTAAAAAAGCATTTGTGTTTGCTTGGGTTATCTTTGTCTAATATAAAAAGTAGTTTGATATATCTGAAACATATATTTGTGACAAATATAAAAAATAAAAGACATTGGGAAAGAGGCGAATACTTTTCGGCGCTTTGAAAGTAATAAATAATATAACCTTATTTCTAAAATCACATTTCTGCCTCACATTATTTCTGTAAGTTCCCACAAGCAGTTTGCTAAACAATTGCAAGACGTGTGGCAGTCAACTACAGTCACAGAAATTCTAATTTGCTGAAATGCTTTACACTGTGTGTTAACTCCTACGTTCATCTAAAAGAGAAAAACCAACTCTGATTTTGGTGCTTCACACTATTGTAAGTTAATTGCCGGTTGTATAGCTTTTGTCTGCACTGGCTTATTCAATATAGTATTTATTATTTTGTGCAATACATGTATACACCAATCAAGCTTAACATTATGACCACCTCCTTGTTTCTACATTCACTGTCCATTTTATCAGCTCCACTCCCAATATAGAAGCACTTTGTAGTTATACAATTACTGACTGTAGTCCATCTGTTTCTCTGCATGCTTTGTTAGCCCCCTTTCATGCTGTTCTTCAATGGTCAGGACTCTTCCAGGACCACTACAGAGTAGGTATTATTTGGGTGGTGGATCATTCTCAGCACTGCAGTGACACTGACATGGTGGTGGTGTGTTAGTGTGTGTTGTGCTGCTATGAGTGGATCAGAGTTTTTAAACACCTCACTGTCACTGCTGGATTGAGAATAGTCAACCAACCAAATATATCCAGCCAACAGCACCCCGTGGGCAGCATCCTGTGACCACTGATGAAGGTCTAGAAGATGACCAACTCAAACAGCAGCAATAGATGAGCGATCGTCTCTGCCTTTACATCTACAGAGTGGACCAACTAGGTAGGAGTGTCTAATAGAGTGGACAGTGAGTGGACAAGGTATTTAAAAACTCCAGCAGCGCTGCTGTGTCTGATCCACTCATACCAGCACAAGACACACTAACACACCACCACCATGTCATTGTCACTGCAGTGCTGAGAATCATTCACCACCTAAATAATACCTGCTCTGTGGTGGCCCTGACCACTGAAGAACAGGGTGAAAGCAGGCTAAAAAGGTATGCAGAGAAATAGATTGACTACAGTAAGTAATTGTAGAACTACAAAGTGCTTCTATATGGTAAGTGGAGCTGATAAAATGGACAGTAAGTGTAGAAACAAGAAGGTGGTTTTAATGTTATGGCTGATCAGTGTATATTTCATATATAAGTACATTTATGTTATTTATACAATATTTTAATTGTATTTATAATTCATTTAATGTTACTTGTTTTTTTAAATGTTGTTTAATACTGTTTTGTGTGTTAAAAATATTTTAAATGTCAAAGACAAAGCTTTGCAGTGTCTGTGTGTGTATTAACACAATGATTGATGAATGAATAATGCAAGCGGCACCAGCCAAAATGTTGTCTAGGGCAACATGTTGGTCAGGGCCGGCTCTGCAGACCAGGTCAATAATTATAATGCATCTATAAATTCCATTCTAATATGTCACAATCCTGCTCATTGTTCTCTATTTCTTTTCTGGTCTTTTCCAGAGGAAGGGTGGTCAGAGTGTAAGACCAAGCCGCCATGCTCAGAGAAGGATTACTTTCAAATTCACTCCGCCTGCGACAGCAATGGCAAAGTAAGACCTGCAAAAGCCAATACGAGAACAAAATGAAATGTATTATTTACTTATTAATCCATTTACTGTTTATGTCTTGATGTTTTCACCGTCTGTTACTTTGCAGACCCAAATGTTGTATCGATGGGTCGAGCCAAAGGTGTGTTTGGAAGATGTACCCGGCGCAGTAACACTGCCCCCTTCAGGTGAGAAGGAGGACTGCCCACCCTGCAACCCTGGCTTTTACACACACAATTCATCCACCTGCCTGCCCTGTCCTCCTGGGACGTACTCCAACGGCACCACAGGTACACATACAAGAACATTCATACTGTTAACCATATAAATGGATTTTTTTTTTCTTGTGGAACTAATGACAGATCCATTCTATTTATGCCCAGACTGCCAGGCCTGCCCTGCAGGAACGGAGCCATCACTAGGATATGAGTACAAATGGTGGAACATTTTACCAAGCAACATGAAGACCTCCTGCTTCAATGTGGGCAACTCCAAATGTGATGACATGAATGGTGAGTGAAAAACAATAACAATAACAATTGTATAATGAAAACTAAGGGAATAGTTTGGTAGGTAAGTTACACATTTTTGCCTACGCCGAATGTGTTTGCTTTCAAATGTTTTGTTTCTTAAAAAATAATTAGCTAATTAGTTATAGATAAGTGTTTGTAGGTTTTCTTTCCTCCCACAAGTCCAAAAACATGCAGTCAGGCTAATTTGAGCTACTAAAATGCTGCCGTGTGTGTGTGTCTGCTCTGTGATGGACTGGTGTCTTGTCTGGGATGTTTCATGCTTTTCGCTCAATGAATCTGCAACCCTGACCAGGATAGAGCGGTGGTAAAACAGATGATGAATAAATAAACAAATGAATGAACAATTTGTCCAAGACCCAGTTTTAGCTTTAGTGTGTGTGTGTGTGTGTGTGTGTGTGTGTGTGTGTGTGTGTGTGTGTGTATTTTTAGGCTGGGAGGTAGCTGGTGACCACATCCGCAGTGGAATTGGAGGGTCAGATAATGATTATCTCATCCTCTCACTACGAGTGCCTGGATTTAAGTAAGTCTCAGTTCTTTTTTACTAAAGCTATATCCACTGTATCTGTAAAACAGCTCCAATAAATTATTTTTCTAGTTTATAACTATGAATCAAGCACAAAGTCATACAGTTAGAAATGTGCCGAAAGCCATTTAGCTGTCGTCCTTCTGTTGCTGGCTCAGTGAATACCAACAGATATTTATAATGTCTTTATCACTTTCTTTCACAGACTCCCAACCTCGGTAGCTGGGGTAACAGCCAGTGAGTTTGGCAGGATCACATTTGTCTTCGAGACCATCTGCAGTGCAGACTGTGAGCTCTACTTTATGATGGTGAGCTCAATGTACTGGGTTGAGCGATACTACAAAAACCCAAAATAAAATCATTTACTATGATAAATGTGTTGTATTACAATATGTAGTATTGCTGATGTACTGCTATTGCTACTGAACATGAGCTTGCTGTATATTGCACTTCAGTATGCTTAAACAGAAAGATGGGGCTGCTTCGCAGCTATAACAGCTACCATTATTCTAAAAAGGCTCTCCACAAGATTTTAAAGAGCATTTATGAGATTAGACACTGATAAAATTGACTTTATTTTCATTGCAGTTATACAACAAAACTTTGTTTGGTAGCTCTTCAGTGAGACCAGCAGCAATAATAAAATACAAATGAGATAAAAAAAAATATTAAAATATATAAAAAAGTACAAAAGAAATTTGACAAAATGAGCAAAAATTATAAGAAATATGAGTATTTACATGGTGAAACAATATAGATATATATACATGGTTGAATAGTGCAAACAGAACAGTGTAACTGGTATCTTCTCACAGTAGAGACAGATAATAATAATAATGATTATTATTGAACAAATAGTATATAATTATGATGCTGCAGGAGAAGAACTGGTCCACAGTAAACTTTGTAGATTGTATTTTTGCACAGTGGCACAGTCCTCCTGGACCAGGATAATAATACCGGTTATTATAGTTTTTTACTAGTAGTTAATTTTTATATATAATGTAAATGGTAGTCATTTGTGATCAAACTGTTAGTTCTTGCTTTGTGCACAGCCATGCCAAAAGAAGAAAGGGCCCTCATCAAACTGTTTCCTAATGGTTGGAAGCATATTATTCATTAAACATGATTAATTGTTAGCAACCTGAACTTATAATTAGGAGGGCTGTCTGCATAAATTTGGCCAAATAGTGTATTAATTACACACAGCATTACTAAATAAACTAACGAAACATAACTACATACCCAACCATAATGTGGTGTAGAATAGAATGCCTTTATTTGTCATATATACAGTACAACGAAATTCTTTCTTTGCATATCCTAGCTTGTTTTGGAAGCTGTGGTCACAGAGCTGGGATTCGAAGCTCTACCCAATAGGCTACCACTCTCCCAATAAAGCTTACCACTTCATTGGGTGTAGCTTACCACTTTATTGATATCTTTTCTGAGGGGTTTAAATGCAGTACTTCAAAATGTCCTTTTTTAGGTCTAAAAATGAACTTTTTCAAATTTGTTATTGTACGCTATATAACAACAGTTTTAGACAATGATGAGAATTTTTGCATAATTGATTTTTTGTGTTTCACTGCAGGATGTGAACAGGAAGAGCACAAACGTGGTGGAGTCGTGGGAGGGCACCAAAAGCAGACGAGCATACACACATATCATGACTAAAAACGCATCAGTGTCTTATACCTGGGCCTTCCAACGCACCAACAAGCCTTTAGATGTAAGTCCTAGCCAGTTTACAAAATAATTTGTGAATGTACTTTAATGTACTTTCAGTCTATCAGTATCTGTATTCTAAATGGATTGGTTTGAATTTTTACCACCATGTAGGTTCGTCATTATGTGGGTGACATAGCCAAAATTTACTCCATCAAAATCACAAACGCTCTGGATGGCTCAGCCTCATCTTGCCATGCCTGTGCCATGATGAATCAAGAAAGTGGCTCCTCCTGTGTCCCTTGCCCTGCTGGCCACTTTATAAACAAGGACACCAACCGATGCCAGGAGTGCCCATCCAAGACCTTTCTCTCAGGCCATCACATCTATGGACAAGAAGCCTGTCAGCAATGCGGCCCCAACAGCAAAAGCAATAAGGTAAATGTTGTAAAGTGTTGTAAAGTCACTTAACCTTAACTTTAGTCATCTCACTGACAAATCTCACTCTCACATCTAAAACTAACTATACATTTTATCATTATTTAGATTTTAGTATTAGAATAAATAAAATCTTACAAAATTTAATTGTCTTAAAATGATCTGAGGATGCTTTTGCTTCATTTGCTTAATATATACTGTATATATGCAGACTTTCTGAATGAGGATTATGCAAGTCATTACAAAATATGAAGAATAAATAAAAGTAGAGAAACATATCTTAATATTAAAGCATTTTTTCAAATAACCCTTGATATGCACAGTCAAGTATACTTGCACAAAACATTTAGACTGCTGGGTACCAAAGGCTGAACCCTTTGAAAAGAAAATCCTCATTTGTTTGCTTTAGTTTTAGGATCCATGGATCGGACTTGTTTGTCCAGAACATCCCACAGATGCTTGATTGAATTTAGAGCTGGGGAATTTAGAGGCCAAGTCAACACCTCAAACTCATTGTGCTGCTCAAACCATTCCTGAACCATTTTTGCTCAGTGGCAGGGCACATTATCCTGCTGAAAAAGGCCACAGCCATCAAAGAATACAGTTTCTATGAAAGGGTGTACATGGTCTGCAACAATGCTTAGGTAGGCGGTACATGTCAAAGTAACATCCACATGGATGGCAGGACCCAAGGTTTCTCAGCAGAACATTTCTCAAAGCATCACACTTCCTTTGCCGGCTTGCCTTCATCCCATAGTGCATCCTGGTGCCATGTGTTCCCCTGATAAGAGACGCACACACACCCGGCCATCCACGTGATGTAAAAGAAAACGTGATTTATCAGACCAGACCACCTTCTTCCATTGCTCCGTGGTCCAGTTCTGATGCGCTGATGTGCCCATTGTTGGCGCTCTTGGCGGTCTGCAACCCCATACGCAACAAACTGTCAAAGGTCATAATGTTATACCTGGTTGGTGTAAGTCCCCACCTCCACCACCATTTGTTTAGAAAGGTGTTCCACAAGATTTTGGACTGTGTGCTTTGTGCACAGTTGTCAATGCTAGAATGGGAAAGGGCTTTCTCCATCTGTTGACACAAAAAAAGAAAAGCTTATAATTTACCTTGTATATCTGTTTTATACAACCTGTTAGCATTATATATGGTACTATACAGGGCAGAATACCAATATGTTTCGTATATATTAGTTTTTGTTTAGTTATACTGTACTGTTGATATAAACATTGCAAATAAGAAGAGATCAAGACCAGAAATCATTGGATAAATGAAAAGTTTTTTACACAAATTATTCATTCAGTTTGTACATACATATGAGGTACTTAGTGCTTTGTTACCACAAAGCAGCCAGCAGTAGAACTAAAGTGAATGATAACTGTATGTTTGGTGTTTTCAGGAACACTCATTTTGCTACAGCGACTGCTCCTTTTCTCATGTGGATAAGAACCAGACTTTGACTTATGACCTTAGCGCCTTAAGCTTAGTGGGAACCATCATGAATGGACCAAGTTTTACCTCCAAGGGAACAAAATACTATCACCAGTTCAACATCAGCCTGTGTGGAAAGGAGGTAAATTCAATGAATTCAGAAAGTATTCAGACCCCGGTGTGTGATTTGAATGGATATAACTGACATTTTTACATATCATTCAATCACCCTTAATGATGAAGTTTATTAAAAAATAAATAAAAATGTAAAAATGTAATCTCTTCCTCACATAAGGACTAAAACCTGATGCTGCGCAACTCCAAATTGTAGATGTGGCTAAAACTCAGTTGAAGTCCAGTTCTTGCAATTTACTTTCATTTGATAGAGTTTGATAAAGCAAATACTTGGGTCTAAAACAGCTCACAATTTAAACCAACCCATAAATTCCAAGAGGAACTGTAGATTTTTATGATCAAATTGTGGCAAGACATATATCAGGGCAGGGATATAAAACAATATCTAAGGTTTTGAGTAGTCTCAGAACCAAATGGTCTTACTAAATAGCCTCAGGAACGCAACAGTCACTCTAAAAGAGTGAGCTTCACATTCCTGTGGAGAGATGGGTTACCTGCACTACTCAATACATCATGCCTTTATAGCAGAGAGCCAAGACAAAAGCCTCTTTTGGTTGAAAGATTAATGACACCCTGCTTGGAGTTTGCAAAATGGCTTGTGAAGGTGTAACTTTTTTGACAGAAAAGCAGATACCACGTCTGGTGAAAAACAGGCACTTCACATCACCTGGCTAATACCATCCCTACATTAAAACATAGTGGTGGTAGCATTATGCTATGTACAGTGGGGCCAAAAAGTATTTAGTCAGCCACTGATTGTGCAAGTTCTCCTACTTAGAAAGATGAGAGAGGTCTGTAATTTTCATCATAGGTACACTTCAACTATGAGAGACAAAATGAGAAAAAAAAAATCCAGGAAATCACATTGTAGGATTTTTAAAGAATTTATTTGTAAATTATGGTGGAAAATAAGTATTTGGTCACCCACAAACAAGTTAGATTTCTGGCTCTCACAGACCTGTAACTTCTTCTTTAAGAAGCTCTTCTGTCCTCCACTCGTCACCTGTATTAATGGCACCTGTTTGACCTCGTTATCTGTATAAAAGACACCTGTCCACAGCCTCAAACAGTCAGACTCCAAACTCAACCATGGCCAAGACCAAAGAGCTGTCGAAGGACACCAGGAAGAAAATTGTAGACCTGCACCAGGCTGGGAAGAGTGAATCTACAATAGGCAAGCAGCTTGGTGTGAATAAATCAACTGTGGGAGCAATTGTAAGAAAATGGAAGACATACAAGACCATTGATAATCTCCGTCGATCTGGGGCCCCACGCAAGATCTCATCCCATGGGGTCAAAATGATCATGAGAACGGTGAGCAAAAATCCCAGAACTACACGGAGGGACCTGATGAATGACCTGCAGAGAGCTGGGACCAAAGTAACAAAGGCTACCATCAGTAACACACTACGCCGAGAGGGACTCAAATCCTGCAGTGCCAGGCGTGTCCCCCTGCTTAAGCCAGTACATGTCCAGGCCCGTCTGAAGTTTGCCAGAAAGCACATGGATGATCCAGAAGAGGATTGGGAGAATGTCATGTGGTCAGATGAAACCAAAATGGAACTTTTTGGTAAAAACTCAACTCGTCGTGTTTGGAGGAAGAAGAAAAACCCAAGAACACCGTACCTACTGTGAAGCATGGGGGTGGAAACATCATGCTTTGGGGCTGTTTTTCTGCAAAGGGGACAGGACGACTGATCCGTGTTAAGGGAAGAATGAACGGGGCCATGTATCGTGAGATTTTAAGCCAAAACCTCCTTCCATCAGTGAGAGCATTGAAGATGGAACGTGGCTGGGTCTTCCAGCATGACAATGATCCCAAACACACCGCTCGGGCAACGAAGGAGTGGCTCCGTAAAAAGCATTTCAAGGTCCTGGAGTGGCCTAGCCAGTCTCCAGACCTCAACCCCATAGAAAATTTGTGGAGGGAGTTGAAAGTCCGTGTTGCCCAGCGACAGTCCCAAAACACCACTGCTCTAGAGGAGATCTGCATGGAGGAATGGGCCAAAATACCAGCTACAGTGTGTGCAAACCTGGTGAAGACTTACAGGAAACGTTTGACCTCTGTCATTGCCAACAAAGGTTATGTTACAAAATATTGAGTTGAACTTTTGTTATTGACCAAATACTTATTTTCCACCATAATTGACAAAAAAATTCTTTAAAAATCCTACAATGTGATTTCCTGGATTTTTTTTTCTCATTTTGTCTCTCATAGTTGAAGTGTACCTATGATGAAAATTACAGACCTCTCTCATCTTTCTAAGTAGGAGAACTTGCACAATCAGTGGCTGACTAAATACTTTTTGGCCCCACTGTAAGTACATCTTAGTAGCAAGAACATAGGGATTGTTCAATTGGAAAATAAACACTAGGATAAATGGACGGTTGCAGCCATAGAATCATCCTTGAAAAAAATATTTCCCAGAGCACTCACAAACCCAGACTGGGACAAGAGTTAACCTTTTAACATGACAATAATTCAAAGCATAAAACCAAAACAAGACACAGGAGTGTCTTCAGGGCAAGTCTCTTAATGGTTTTTGAGCGGCCCAGACCCAGGTTTACAGACGCTCACCATCTAATCTGATGGAGCTTGAGAGGATCTGCCGTGAAGAATGGGATAAACCAGGAGTGTGAAGCTTGTAGAGACATTTTAGCTGTAAAAACTTTTAGCTGTAAGGGAATGTAGGTATTGAATAAAGGACTACAAATAAGTAATTAAATGTAGATAGATATGTAAAATAGCAATTATATCCTTTTAAAATCAAATCCACAACACAAAGTCAACTGGTCAAATGGTCTGAATATTGTCAAAATTCACTATAAATTTGGGCAAATATTTACTACTTAATGTATTATTAACAATATTAATTATGCTATGTATATGTAAATGTATCATAAATACTGTCTATACTTGTCTCATATCCTAAATAAAATAATATAATTTTGTTTAAAAATTCTGTCTCTTCACTGTAGGGCAGGAAGGTCGCGGTGTGTTCTGATAATGTCACAGATCTATCCACCAAGGACATGCAGAGTGATTCAGCTGTCTTTAATAATTATGTGGAGACTTTCATTTGCCAATCAACCATCATTCCAGCAGATGGACGTGGCTTCAGAAATGCCATCTCATCCCAGTCAATTAGTCTGGCTGATACGTTTCTTGGTGAGTGGCAGCCAAAATGAACATAATCATCATTCACAAAATTAAAATTATATTGGATAATTTATGTGAGAGCACATTGACCAGTTTAGTCATTTCACATCATAGTAATTGTATAAATCACGATTTTATACATGAAAAGATTGCATGTATTATATTTTCATATCTGATTTTAAAAACCAACCAAAGACACTATGATCCTTTAATTACAAACTTTGATTGTGTTGAATCCTGTCTAGAAAATCGTACTCTTTGCTATCCTCCTCCTTTCCCAGCAAACTGTATAAAGATGTCTTGATTAATTTAGGATAAGCAGCACAGCTCCAAAGATTTTTCTACACCACTGTAAAAACTGTGACACATCCCTACCAGTAGACACATGTTTATGTACATTTATGAGGCATGCTAAATACTTATGCTGCTTTTCCATTATTGAATGCAACAAATCACTCAATTTTTCTGTTTTATAAATGTATTTTGGGTTTTTAAAAAGAAATATGGTAAAATCTTCTGGGTCAAAAATATACATCCATCACATCTAATATCTGATTATACGTCCCTTAGCTTTGGCACAGCTTAGTTTCACAGGCAACAAAACAGCCCAGAGCATAATAGTGAGTGAGTACAGTGCTGTTGGATTAAAATGCCAGATATACTTCTCCGAAGACATTTCTGGTCATTGTTAGACATTTAGAGCTGATTCCTCTTTATTGTATGGCAGACTCTAAGCTGCCTGAACTCTATGTTGTTCAGCTTGGTTAACTGTAAACAGTGACACCTGTTTTTCAACAGCTTCTTCCTTATGACAAACTAGTTTTTCTGGTGCTTTTTGGATTTCATATGACCACTTTTTTTTTGCTCAGCATAATGTATCATTGTGCGTTTTCTTCCTGACCTTTGCAAAGAGACAACTATTCCTTTCACTTAGTGCTGATATATGATCTTGGTAGGTTGTTTATAAATGTATACACTATTGACAGACTATGATCTAGCTTATTTGTTGATGGTCTCTGACTTTCCCACTGTAATTACCACGGCTCAGTCTAATGAGTGCAATCATACTAGTCCTATTTATTATGGACACAGAGATGTTACGGGTGTATTTAATCATATTCACTAACAAGTTAGTTGTGAGATTATAGAATTCCGTATACCACCAAATAATACTTTTTCCTTCAGCTATTAATAGGAAATAAAACAGCTGTGATACTTCCATAAGGTATTTTTTGTCAATGTTTGACTTTTATTGTATATATTATTATACTGTTCTACCCTATTACTAAACTTAGTGTTTAACTGAATAGCTGTGTTTGAGCTGGAATCTGCCCTTCCAGAAACAGAGTTGTGTATCCCTGACATACAGTATTTTTTATTTAATATGGTAAAACAGTAATTGACAAGTTTATTTTTAACTAATATGCACAATAGGTCATCATAACACAGCCAAACCTTTTACCCATGTTTAGATTAATATAGTCCTACAATTTTACATTACCTGGTTGGTTGTTACTAAGGGTTGGTATTACTTGTTTCTTAATCCTGATGAAACAGTTGTAAACTGTGTTGCACCAGTAGTTATCTATATTGGGCTATGATTTTATATTTTGCAGTACATAACCTGAAATAGCAATGTCTGATGTAATCTGATGTTTGAGCAGATTTGGCTAAAAAGACAGAATATAAAGGCAGAAAACTGCTACAACACAGTTGCATAACAGTGTGCTGCAACACCAAGAGCTTAATTGTTTCTCTGATTTAGGATCTGATGTAATCTGAACTATCATCGTTCTTACTTTCAAAGCTGTTTATTTTATCTCTGTTTTACAGGTGCAACAGTGGAAAGTTCAATAAATGGAGTGAGTGTTAGGCCAGAGCTCTTCCCTCGAACTGCACAAAAATTTCCAGATATCAACTTCTTCTTTCAGTGAGTTATATTTAAATGATTTCTAAACAATCTGTCTGTTGTGACCCTTGTTTACCCATCATTGTATCAAGAGGCAATACTTTTGAAGTTACCAGTACTTGCTCAAATGTTTGTAGTCATTAAACAACATTGTAATGCTATGTAAATGCAAGAAAATGTAGGTGGAAATTTGGGGCAAAGCAGATGTGATGTAAAACATCAAAAAGTATTAACATGTCAGAGCTTTTGACTAGTGCACCAAAAGTGTTGCTTTTATCGTTAGCAGATTGTAAGTTTGAATAAAAAAAAATCAACCTCCATTTGTAGACTAAAGTCTACAATGACTGGCATTGTTTTGTTGGTGGGCCTTACCGTCTCCTCTGTCAGTTACTGACACTAGCCACAGGCATCTGGGCATGTGTGTGAAATAATCTGTAGGTTTTCATGAATATGAAATAAGGCAGTTATTACCCTTCTCTAAGGGTTATCTTGTGACTCCATATTAGCAGCTATTTAAATTGAAATGATGGTTTGGATGAAGCATGTATTGGCCCTTACCCTTCAAGGTTAATTGCTGAAATGAGCTAGGGGGTGTGACATTTGGGTGACAAAAATAGAACCAGGCAGAACAAAACAGAATAACAGTATTAGCGAGTTTTATTTGTGGGCTAAATAGAAAATTAATTCATAATATAGTGCTAGTGCATTTCAGCTTTAGGATAAGCTGAGAATTATATACATATATCAATAACATCCAGAAATGCCACTGACTTCTAAAACTCATTACTCATCTGAGATCATGGACTGACACTGAAAGTAGAATCATATAATATGTTTAATCAAAGTATTAGTATTAGTTGTGTGACGAATGTACAAAATTGTGTAATTTTGATTATTTACTGTATTTTCTTTAATACATACATGTTAAATGAAATCTTGTATATAAAAGTGAGATTGTAGTACTCTTTAATGACTGTATGTCAAATATTTCTGCTTTATCTTTAAGCTCTCCTCAGCTAACAGGCTCCTGTGAGCATGGGCGCAGTGCAGTCATTACACTGAGGTGTAACCCTGAGAAAGGAGAACGTGGAGAACTTACTGTACCAAGGTGAGTATTTTATTAAAAGATCATATACATAATATCTAAATATAATAAACTAAATATGTGCTAAAGTGTGTGTGTGTGTTCAGTAAGTGTCCTGCAGGTACATGTGATGGCTGTACATTTTACTTCCTGTGGGAAAGTTCTAGTGCTTGTCCTATTTGCACTGAAGCAGACTACCACTCAATAGAGGGAGCATGCAAGGGAGGCATGCAGGTAGACTACACTTTTCTCACAGCTCAAACAGAAATCTCTATTACACAGTATTTTTCCTCAAAAATATTGATGTCAAAATCAATTACATGTATTAAGGAACTCTTGAAAGGAGAGATGCTATAAAATTTTAGAATTAGTTTTGGAAATCATCGAGTATGTGCAAACATAAACAAATATATGTTGTTTTTTCTTAAATAAAGGAATTTAATTGCAATGAATAACACTTTTTGCACAGCAGCTGCTGGTAAATACAGCTTTGTGTTTTTTTGCAGCATTGTAGTTTAGTTTTGGCTTACTTCTTCTGGCAGTTTTTCTTCACTCCTCAAATTTGCTTTAATTCCCAGGATTAGAAATGTCCCTCTGATGGACAAGCACATTCACCTTCTTTTTTAGAAACCAGTCCTGAGTTATTTTGGCTTTATGTTTGGGATTGTTCTCATGTTGAAACATCCCTACCTGATATTAGGTTTGAAGTCCCAAGATGCTAAATTTATTGTAATTGTCCAATAGTGATCATTGTTGATTTTTTTGCCTTTCTTACCATTCTCCACACTGTGTGGACAAGACAAACTTAAGTCCGCATCCAGGCAACTTGCACTGTCACAGTCACTGATTGGAACGTTTTAACTTTTTTGTTTCATTGTCTTTACCATGTTGAAGAATGGCTAAGAGAATATGACTTCTGTGCCACCTCATACATATACGCCAGTAAAACAAGGAGTCATGGATTATTACTTAAAAGTTCCTAGACATAAATGAACTCAAAAACATTAAAGTGCTTTAGTTACATTTTGTTTCTTATTTCTAGAGGTGACAATAATTGTGGCACATGGATTTGTTAAAAATAATAACAAATCCATGCCAAATCCACTAATCCAAGCCATTATTTTTCTCTGAATAAGAGTGAATTTTTTTTCTCATTTTGTCAGTCTGAGAGTAAGCTAAAAAGTTAATTCAACTAATTTATGATGAAGTATTTTTTTTTATTTAAGTAAAAGTGTATGGTTGCGAACTATTCAAAGTCAACAAAAATGCATTTGTGGTTGAACTACTCGTTGAAACGTTTACATCCTGAATCTTCTGAAACTTAGTTTACGTTTACTTCTTATATTTTTGCACTAGGACATCCTTTATGTGTGGAACGAGCCAAAACTTTGTACAAAAGGTGCATTGCTCCCTGAGAAGAGCTCTACCCCCTGTGAAGCAGTGCCTCTATGGCTGAAGATTGGAATAGGGGTTGGGGCATTTCTGGCTGTCCTCCTTATCTCTCTCACATGTTACTTCTGGAAGAAAAACAAGAGGTGACTAACCTCCATCAGTCAATGCTAAAAGTAAAACAGGCTAAATTAGTTACTGACTTTTTTCTTTGTTTTCCACTAGGCTGGAGTACAAGTACTCTCGGCTTGTGATGTCATCCAATAAGGAGTGTGAACTGCCAGCGGCGGACAGCTGTGCACTGGCGGAAGGAGAAGGTGAAGAGAATGAAGATGATGTCGTCTACTCAAACACGGCATCATTGCTGGGCAAATTAAAGGCTATTGCCAACAAGGTCAGAAACCATGAAAAAGCAATTATTAGTTTAAATATGTACACATGATCCATTACAGGTGAGGTCTGTGAATTTAAATCAGATTATAACAAATATTTGGTTAGGTTCTTTGCACAGTCTAGCTGCTATCAAATTATGTGCTTTAAAATTTTATTTGGAAACTGTATTTGGTTATTTTTTTATTTTAAACAGAACTCTACAGCCACAGATCAGCAAAGCTGGGACGCTATGGAAAATGCAGTGTTTCCTACATTGACTGTTATTTAATTGTAGACAGGATGAACCCAAGATATTTCATGTTTTGTCTGGTCAAAATAATTTCATTTGTCAACATACACCCATTCCTGCATTTCAGGCCTTCCAAAACACATTCCAAAAAAGTTGGGACAGGGCAGTTTAGGGCTAGAAATTAGTTAAAAAACTAAATATTGTTGTGATTTAAAACAGGTGATGTCTACAGGTGATTGTAATCATGATTTTGAAGAAAAGCAGAGTCTACGAGTCTTTGAGGAGCAAAAGATCTCCACTTTTTCAATAAATGAGTGAGAAAATTATTGAAATGTTTAAAAACAATATACCTTAAAGAAAGACTGGAAGTGAGTTGCATTAGTTTTCATCTACAGTGCATAATATTATTAAGCAATTTAAAGGATCTGGAGGAATTTTAGTATGTAATATGGGCAATGGTGCAAGCCTAAGTTGAACACCTGTGACCTCCAATCCCTCCAACAGCACTGCATCAAGAACCGTCATTCATCAACAGCTCATATAGCCTCATGGGCAAGGGATTACAAGCACTACACTACACTAACAAATGCCACTTAAAACTTGACTGCGCAAAAAAGCCTTATGTTAACCGTGTCCTGAAGCAGGAAGTTGACCAGACAAAACATTAAATATCTTGGGTTCATACTGTCTGTGATGAAATAAAAGTCAAAGTATGTATCAATGTATGTTTTTTATTTGCATTATCCATACTGTTAAACATGTTTCTGATTTTGGGTTTTAAATTACTGACAGCCACTTTCATTTTAAATGTAGAATTAGGTTGATTTCTCGCCCTGCCTCACACACAGCCAACCATGTCTGTCTGCCTAAATTTAAAACCTGGATCCCAGTTATAGTAGGCTGGCGAATTTACCGCTGCACCACCCGAGCACCATCATATATAAAACTTATGCTACTGTTTGAAGGCATCTCTTGTATTTCAGTGAACATAAATGTAGGAAATATGGGAAAGACTGGTCTACTTCTAACTCAGATCATTTATAAAATGATTTAAGACTTGTGTTTCTCATAGCAGACGCTGTTTGTTTGTGTCTTGGACCTATGCTGCCATGACATGTTAAACTGCCAACAACCCTCCCCCCTCATTCTGTTTGGCTGTCTGTTAGTCACGCTCTGAAATTTTCTTTGTTGCTTCATGTTGCTTTGAAATCTCGCATGTTAAAAATCTTATTTTCAGAGCAGCTTTGTGTTCTTTACATACTATTAACTGGAAATCAGCCTGTGCAGCTGATTGTAGTTGTTTCTGATGCATTACTGCTAGGCTTTTTAGGTGCTGTTTCTGTTTTTTTTGTACTTGAGAATATTGACAGTTAGTGTAAGTACAAGGTGTCTGTACCTAATAAACCAGCATCTCAGTGTACAGTTAGACTTCATCATTCTAACATTTTTGTGTGTGACAGCAGGGTGAAGGAGCGAGCAGTGAGTCGGTACAGCTGAAGTCGTCTCAGACAGAGAGATGGGTCTGGGGATAGAACAGTACCGTCAGGAAGAGGACAACGCTCTCAACACAAAGAGGCGGAGAAAGAGAGAGAGACTCGAGTCCACATGCTCAGGCATCCAGACTCTCCCATATCTTAACCTCTTCAAATAAGTCTGGACAATCCTCTGAAACTGTAACTGTTTACATATTTATCAAACGCAGCGCTTTACACGCTGACCATTTCTCCCTAATTCAAGTGAGATGACTATATACATTTATGTACACAACAACAAACTGTTACACAGTAAACGCAGAACAACAACTGCAAATGGCTTTGATCACTATATATTACAGCTTTTAATCAATAGTTCATTCAAATAAAACAGTACTGACATTCCAGTGGTGAGCATTAACAACACAGACTCGATCCTTTCAAGTTTCACTAGATTTCATACAAATACGACCTAAAAACCTGTGTCAAATAATGCTGGTCTGCAATTCAGGGTGTCACTTTAATGCTTTGATGCATTCAGTGGTGATGAGATAAAACAAGCCTCTAAAATATCGTTTGTTTCTGTTAAAAAACACAGTTTAGTGACATACATTGTCTTCTTACCCCATAATGTAGTGATCAACAAAGACAGGTTTGCTCTTCAAAGTCTGCTTTTAGTTTTACTCTGAAGCTGAGGATTTATTGTAGCTGAATATTTCTGTACATTGTGACACCAAAAGTCTGAGATCACCTGTAAAAATGCTATTTTCTTGAATGTAATATAATGCTTTTATATTACATGTAATATAATGATTTTATGTAAATCTCAAATCTGAAAGCTTTGCCTCAACTGTTTAAGGACCAAAGTGCTGATTGTCATAGACTTTCCTCCACAGTCACCTGATCTAAACTCCATCAAGAATGAATGAGGCACTTGGATGCAGAAGAAAACAAGAATTTAATGAAATCACAAGTTGCTATTTGGAATATGCTAAAATAACATGAATTAATATATTTTGCACAAACTTGTGAAGTCCATGCCAGCTGATAACAGAAAATGAGGGACATACCAAATACTAAGAAATTCTAGTGATTGTCTTTAATTATATGATTTTTAATGAAAAAATTGCATTAAAAAAATGCAAACATCAATGCTTACTATTAGTGGTCTCAGATTTTTGGCACAGTTAATACTTTTTTTATTTATTAGGATTGTAACGTCATGTTTTACACACTTTGGTTACATTCATGACAGAAATGGTAGTTACTAATTACACAAGATTCATGAGTTCACTGTTTAGTTTACACAAGTTTAATATCACACACAGTCATGGTCAATTTAGTTTCTCCAATTCACCTCACTGGCATGTCTTTGGCCTGTGGGAGGAAACCGGAGCTCTTAGGGGAAACCCATGCAGACACAGGGAGAACATGCAAACTCCACACAGAAAGGACCCAGACCCAGACCACCCCACCTGGGGATCTAACCCAGGACCTTCTTGCTGTGAGGCAACAGTGCTACCCACTGAGCCACCGTGCCACCCACACACAGTTAATACAGTGGATACAAAAAGTCTACACACCCGTCACAGTGCCAGGTTTTTTTTTATTTAAAAATGAGAGCAAGATTAATCATTTTCCACCTTTAATGTGACCTATAATTTGTGCAATTTGATTGAACCAAAACTGAAAAATCTTTTATCAGAGGGTAAAAAAAACAAACAGAAAAACACACAATAAGGTGGTTTGAATAAATTAGCACAACCTTAAACAAATATTTTGTTGAAGCACCATTTTATGATTTTATGAAAGCATTCAGCATTCCTTCATCCCACCCACCCTACTTGACGACCCAGACACATGAAAAATACAGCAGATATTTTAATACTTTGTTAGCTCTATGCAGATTATGGCTTTTACTGTAAGATGCAACTCACTAAATGCTGGGAATATCCTACTAGAGGAGCTGAACCTTATATGGGGTTAATAAGAGTTGCTTTAATAGAAGGCAGGTGTCACTGACCTCTATTTAACATGAGTTTGAATGCGGTTAGTTAATTCTGAACACAGCCATGTTCCCAGTTATAGGAGGGTGTGCACACTTATGCAACCTCATTATTTTAGGCTTTAGTTTTTTTCTCTCTAAACAATCTCAGTTTTTTAATTGAATTGCACAGATTATAGGTCACATTAAATAGGGAAATTATTTGAAATAATTCATCTTGGTCTGATTTTTTTTACATTACAAAACCCTGCAATTTTAACAAGGATGTCTAGTTTTTATATCCACTGTGTATGCATCAAACTGCATTAATTCTTAGTCAGTGCAGTTAAGGACACAATATAGACGAGTATGTAGCAGGTAAAAGCCTGATGTAGCGTGGGATTTGGACTGAAAAAATAGACACCTAAACGTTGATCTCCTGTCATGCATTTATATAATCTCTCTTATTCCCCTCGGCTCACTGGGTACCTCTGTGCAGAAAGCAGAAAATGCCAGCCTAATAACTCCAGCACTGAAGTAAAGCTTGATTACAATGGTGATGTTTTACATCTCCCACCAAACATCTTAAAGCAGAGTTGTAAAACTGTGAACTGTAATATAGTTCCAAACTATTTTCCATGCTATTAAACACTTATTGTATGTTAAATCTGATATTTAGTAGCTGCAGTCCAAAAAGCAGATGTCAAACCTGTCTTGACTACATCTGATGTAGCTTAAAATTCCTTCAAAAAACTATGAGCATAATTATATAATTCACTGAAATTATAATGATAACGGACCAGTGTATGAATAAGAGAGTGATGAGTAAAGAACCCACAGCCGGAACATTGATGTACTATTTAGCTGACAGAGGGAGCCAGAGGAAATCATACCTGCAGAGGATTATGCAGAGGACCTTTAGTTTCCAGTTTAATACCTACCTATTGTCTCAGAGGGACCTAAAGCCCCTTTCCCATCAGTTTCCATGGATACTAAGGAGAGCAAAAGCCAGTAGCCTACACTTTTCTATTTGCTATTTTGTATTGTTGTGTATTTTTTTCTTGATTCAATATTTCTTGTTCTCTTTTCTGCTGTTGTTAAGCTAACGCTGTAATAAATTTTAAGAATGCTTTTCTCTTTTGTTGGGAAATAATTTGGTATCACAGAGTTCATCACTTACTTATAATGAAAGTAGGGATGTTAAGGACTTCATAATAATAATAATAAACAAATATTTCTAGATCAATGATGTTCATAAGTTGGTACATTTATTTCCAGGAGTTCCACGATTAATATAATTAGGATATTTGGCCCCAGTGGACACTGTAAACCAAGCTGTATTGGGAAATGTTGTCTGTGTCAGGAATAGCTTTTCCAATACATTCTGTTGTGTCAACTTATAATTATAAATTAGAACATTTGTACTAACTTCATTTCAAAAATTAAATTAGTACATTAATGCAAACTTAATTTCAAAAAGTTGGATCAGTAGGAAAATGTAAACAAAGACAAAATTATCTGCAAATTCCCTAAGTGGCTGAATAGAAGTAAATCCCCTCAGTCATGTTTTAAAAATCTACAGAAAAACCTTTATAAAGATCTGGAGGCATCTGCAGCAGTCAAGAGAAACCACGTCTAAATGAATTCCTATAGTTTTGTATAAGAGTGTCAACACATATTTCGGCCATGCAATACAGAAAATGAACAAAATGCAAATTCTGCTCAGTTTAATACCGTTCAAATCTAGAGAGAGCAGACACTACAGTCATTGGATTCATTCCAAATTGCAGTTCATGGAAAAACAAAATATTTGTTTTCCCATTTTGGAAAGATTGATCTTGGTGTTTAGATCATAACCCAGTGGAAGTGATTCAGCAGATAAATCACTTAATATTGACTGCATTTAGCTTGAACAGTTGAAAGCAGCCTGCTTTGAAGTACATTAAAAAAAAGAAACAAATAGTTTAATACTTGGAGGTTAAAAAATATTCAACTTTGGCTTAAAATGTAATACAGTCGTACCTTGAAACTCAACGTCAATTGGTTCTGGGAGTGGCTTTGAGTTTAAAAGGCGTTGAGTTTCAAGGTATTTTTTCCCATTAGGATGTATGGGGAACCTATTAATGTGTTCCATGGTCCCGTGGAACTGCATATATTTTAGGTTACACTGTAAAAAATTGCTGTAAATTTACAGTAAATATTTCACAGTAAAATACTGTCTGCATAATTTGCAGTATTATACTGTATATATTTGGCAAATATGGGCGTGCCTTAGTTTACAGTAAAATACAAGAAACCTCAATGCATGATTGGATTATTGTAGGTGGGAGTTAGAAGCTTATGTAAAATAATGGGGTTGTTTTTGACACTTATACACTGAAAATAACACACATATAATATAAAACACTGAAATACAACTGTTGCACAAAGCTTAATGTGACTTATTGTACTAAAACGAGCGAGGAGTTTCATTAGTGGAGAGAACTTCTGAGCAGTAATAATTAAGAGGGGTGTAATGTTTCTATGACATAATTTTAATACATTAGGTTGCGTTAAGCTTTTTTTTTTTTTTTTTTTAAAGTGTTTTAGACTCTCTCAAAAAAATCTGATTCTTACAATTTCTCAGAACCCCGAGCTACAACACAAGTTTAAAACTGAAACAGAAGGAAAATCCAGCTAAACATAGACACATGTGGAGCTTTCAGAGTGAATTTTACGATTATTCCACACAAATGCAGATTCGTCTCATATTCACACTGATGGCGTCTTACTGCACCGCTCAAGAGATGCGCTGAACAAAGCGGCTGTTCCTTGTTCATTTAAAATTAAATTAATTAATTAAAAAAAAAAAAAAGGTAAACACGTTGAGTTTAAGGGTACAAATTTCTTGACAAAGGGCGTTGGGTTTTAAAGATTTTTAGTTTAGGGGACGTTGAGTTGTAAGGTACCACCGTATGTTAAAATCAAATGCAGCTACATGAGAGCTAGTAAAAAAAATTTTATGTACATGAATCAATACTTGAATTGGAAAATGTTATATTTAACCACATTGCTTTAAGTGCTATTCTGTTTGTTTGTGTTTCCTTTATAGAAAAAAAAGACAGTCTTTTATTTTTAAAATCGATTCTGCTCTTGTGGCTCTCTCAGAATCTTATGATCTGTACTGGGAGGGTTTGTTCACCCAGGAGGAAAATCTGCTTTGAAGAGATCAGTGAACATCAGAAAAAAAAGAAATAAAAGGAGAACAAAAAAGAAAAAGAGTTATTGGATTACCCAGGCCAAAAGTCAAAGAACTAGCAGTTTGTAAGAAAACTTCTATCTGCCCACACACATCACACACAAACAAAAGAAAATGAGAAAAGCAATATATTCATCTTATATTTATAGGATAACCATGTCAGATAAACAAGTGCCCAACTATACAGTTAGCTCATCATAAGAATTCAACAATACATGCTCTTAAGCCAGGTTATACTTGCTTTTAAATCTGTGTATGCAGCATGGCTGGAGTGTGAATCCTGTGTTTGTTGGATTTACTGATTGTATGTGTTGTCCATAATAAAACTGCCACAAATGAACAGTGAAATATCTGCTCGTACCTTGCATTCGCTCAGGGCATGTTGTGTTCCTTTAAAAAAGCTGCAGTGTCTACCTGGTGCAATACACGTAAATGGTAAAAGCAAACGTTTTTCTCTGTTTTACATGATATAATATGTGATTGATTAACTTAAATTTCTTACAAAACGCCGTCATTTTACAAACCTCCTGCACAAATGTATGTGGAATTTGCTAATCTTTTGATATTTTCTAGATAAGTACGTAGTAAATCTTTTTCAGAAGTTTATCCAGCCAGAGTTAAATGTGTTTTTAGATTTGAAACATTCATACATTGCTTATTTAAGTATTTATTTATAAGTACTAACCACATTTTAATGGTGAAGTACTAGTTAATGCCTCCTCTACAGGCTGAAAATGCAAACTAGCTACAACCATAAACACGGTCTAATTTGCAATGCAATGAAGGGGACTGGTTTCTTTTACATCCCAGAAGGTAGAAAACTTTCAAGTGTCGCCAACCGGCCCTTAACCAACTCTTAGCTTTTCTTTAGTCATAAACTATATGGACAAAAGTATTGGGACACCCCTTCTAATTCTAATTAATTTGTTTCAGCTACAACAATTGCTAACATTGTAACTGTAATAAATCAATTCTATTATGTGCCCCTGTGCACAAAGTAAGGTCTATAAAGACATGAATAAAATCTTGGTTTAAAGAACCTCCAGTGGCCTGCACAGAGCCCTGACCTCAACCCCACTAAACAGCTTTCTATTAAACTGAAACATCGATAGAGGCTTTCTTGACCAACATCAGTGCCCAGCCTTTTTTGACAACTGCTTTTTTCACTGAATGGGCACAAATTCCCAAGGACATAATTTAAAGTCTTGTGAGATGCCTTCTCAGAGGAGTGGCAGTTGTTCTAGATTAAAAGATTTCATGGAGGTCAGTCTATTTTAATAACATTTGTTTTAGAAATGGGATATCCAACAGGCTTATGGTCATGTATCCAAATACTTTTGGCAATATAGTGTACACTCATACACATACAGGTGACATTCAGTAGCTGCATCCCAAACTATATTCTGAACACAGGTAACAATAAACAAATACCTGAGTAAATGAGTGGAGAAAAGTGTAGATTTAGCAGAAGCTTTCATCCAGACGCCTTACAATTCTGACCAAATGCAATGGAAGTATTTTGGGGTTAAGGGCCTTGCCTAGGTGGTGATGGGGCTCTAACCAATGACCTTCTTGAGCTACCACTGTTTATTTTTCTGGCATGGATTGTGTTTCCCTTAAGAGAAAGAGTCGGTGGGTCGGTGGATTGTGCACACGTCTGAGGAAGCGTGAGGCCGGCTAATATACCCTCCTCGGACACCACCGCAGTCTCTAGCAGCGGAAGATGAATTGAATATGCTAAATTAGGAGAAAAGGGGAAAATGCAAAAACAAACAAAAAAATACAGGATGTCAAAATAGAAACACAGTGTGGTGGTAAACTGATTTGATATACTGTTTAGTACAGTAGTGTGTGATATATGAAAGAAACACTGATGATAAATATAACAATGCTCACACTGGTTGTGTGCACATATGTACTCAAGTCTTACAAGAAGTATAACCCAACATCTCAACACCCAACAGTCTCTACATGAGCAAAAATGATTGTGTAAGAAAGAGATAGTAAAAAGAAATGTGTTACAGTATTATACATATAGGCAGTCTTTTGCATCAAGTCTCCTTGTAAATGATTTGCTTCTAAAATGACTCTTCAATTTTTGGAAATGTTTTCAATATACAAAATAAAATTCTGAACTGAATTTTAGACACAATCAAATGTTTTTAGAACTGCTAGTACCCAGAAATGGAATAAATGGTGGAACAGATGGTAGAATGCTAGATAATTGTGCTACTGGTACTGTGGATTGTAGTCAATGTACTTTAAGGCTTCTCATTTAGGCACTGTACTTCTTTCCTGCCCCGTGAATCTGCTGGTACAAGGTCATGGAAAACGCCATGCCGAGGAGCTGCAGAACGAGAAATGACATAAGTACAGACATTACACTCAAAACTTCCATGTTATCATTTATTAATACTACAGAACACTTGTTTACTTCAGTGCATTCACAGCGATCTAATTATTTTAAATTAACTTAGAAGCAGAAACTAAAACTGTCCAAATTGTTCTAACAAACTAACAAAGACAAAGTATGTAAAATCCATGAAACTGCCTTGATTTTCTTTTATTTCTGACTGGCTTGGTAGGAAAGAAATGTTATGACAAAGGGGTTTACAAACGTTTTGTTGCAACTGTGTATTTTCATTTTACAATACCACAACAACAATCGTTATTTTTTTGATATTTTTAATATTTCACTTACATTACATTTACATTAGTAGATGCTTTTATCCAAAGCAACTAACAATTGCTACAGTATACAGTCTTAATTTCCTTCAGGATTAATGAAGTAAATATCCATCCATCCATCCATCCATCGAGGGTTAAGGGCCTTGCTCAAGAGCTCAACAGTGGCAACCTGGTAGTGGTGGGGCCTTCTGATAACTAGTCCAGAACCTTAACCACTAGGCTACAACATTTCCACGTATAACTAAGACAATCTGACCTGTCATCTTATATTTAACCTCACTTTAACAGAGCTCATGGATGACTGCTTAAGAGTATCTGAACCCTCAGATGAACAGAAAAAGCAACTCATAACATTGACATTACTTGTAAATCATGGTTTTAATAAAACATATTTTGCCAGTACTTTCTGTATGAGATTAAGCTAATTAATTAGAATATTTTTTTTTAGCCAAACATTTTGCAGGTGACTGCAAATGAATGTGACTGGTGACTAGTGTAAAGATTTTGTTGTGTCTAAACTAAGCGCTTGAGTTACTGTAAATACTGTGAATTTCATGGTTTAGGTTGCCACACTAAAATATATTTCAAATTTAAATTGTATTCATTTGAATTTTATTTATTTGTTAATATTTTGTTTATGCATTTTCTCAGCTTTTTCTCCCGGTTTTAGCATATTTAATTACCCAATTGCATTTTGCTTCCTCTCCACTGATGCTGATCTCCACGTGTGCAGTAGCCGACTGCATCTTTTCACCTGCACGAGGCAAGTTCATATGCGGATCAGCTTTGTGTACGGAGAGCCACACCCTGATCAACGCATTATCCCTCGTCTCTGTGCAGGCGGCATCAATCGGCCGGCAGAGGTCGTAATTGCCTCAGTTATGAGGACTCCTCATCTGGCTCCCACCCTGTATAAACAACAGCCAATCATTGTTCATGTAGGTGCCCAGGCAGCCGGATGGCAGAGCTAAGTTTCAAACCGATGAGTTTGAAATGTCAGCTCTGGTGTGCTAGTGTGTTTTACCGCTGCACCATCTGAGTAACAGCTTGATTCTTAATCTCAAGAATTAGTTTATAGTATAGCCCTTCAATCAGTGTTTAAACAGAGAGGTATTGTTTAGCTTTTGCTTAGTTTCAAAAGAATTATAGACCAAGCAAACCAAATTCAATACCTTATTAGGTTTAATTTTTTTTATTTAGCTGCTTGAAATGAATATTCAATTTGTCGCTGTGGTTTGTCTCATTTTTAGCACCAATTCTGCTGCATCCCAAGTTTTTCTAATTCATGAAATACATCATTTATTTATTTTACCTGATTAGCAAACTAATAGCAAAAATATTGTTTTTTAACGGTTTAAAAGTACAAAAAAAAATCAAAAGTCAAAAATGTACATACACTACTGTACACGTATGTAAATAAACATGTATTTCATGAGAGTTTGAATGATTATTGCAGTTTCCCTATTTCTATACTAAATAAAGTCTGTACTTTTTAGTGCTAAAACAACAAAGCTAGTGGTGGCCTTAGACTTTTGCACAGTACTGTATGCTGAGATTACCACACACCTGCCAGCCAATTGTAAACAAATATTGTCATAGTCATGGTATAATATATTGTGAAATCTTGCATCACAGATGTGTGAGTGTGTGTGTGTGTGTTGTTCTGTATACCTGTATGACCAGCACACACATAGCAATGGTGCCCAGTAGGTGTTTGTTATCATCAAGCCAGTCCACAACCTTCTCGTAGCACCCCTAATGGTAAAAATGCCAATTAGCACAAGGTTACAAAGATAAAAGCAAGATTGGATCAGTCTGGTAGCAGCTGCTTTTTAGCTTCTCTTCTGCATCTCGCATACGAACTCACCCTGGACCAGAAGACATTACTGGAATTGCGCCCACACTCCTTATAATGCTCCTGACAGCATCGGTCTGGCACTGTCTTATCCGGCAGGGCATCAAGCCAGTCTGTGTGCCCAGTCACACCACAGCACTGCCACTGAGAGACAGAGAAAAAAAGAGAGCTTGCTGTATCATCTAGTATTTATGGGACCATTTTCTTAAAACAATAACCAGTTTGTTATGGATAAAATCTCTGAAGGTTGGTACACTGCTGTTGAGGGAGGCTACAAAGACGAGGAGAGAATTCACTTATTATAGACTGTATATGGTTCCACCTGAATCCTTAGGTTATATGAATATCTCCCACGCATAATCAACATTATAGGCACTGCAATGCAGTCATATTACTCTAATGTACCCTAATCTGATGCACCTGGATCTTTTTAACAACTTAAATATATGCTCACCAGAAGGACTGTAGAGTTAGATTAAAATGGACTACTGAACTTTGTAAAAATGTTTATTAGGTACATAAAATAAAAATGTATGTAGTACTTAGTAAATTTTGTTTCTAATACCAAAAATACCACTCAAATACAACTTTCTACTCAGGGCTGCTATGTTAATGCAGCCTTCAGCTTTTCTACTGTTTGCCATTGTTAAGCACATCAAAGCACAGCTATAATGGCATTCTAAAACATCTTATTCTGTAAAAATTTATTAATGTAACATTAATTACTCATAATGATAAGATTTTGTGAAAGTGAAATTTAACTTGGCGGCACGGTGGCTTGGCGGGTAGCACTGTCGCCTCACAGCAAGAAGGTCCTGGGTTCGATTCCCAGGCAGGGCGGTCCGGGTCCTTTTTGTGCGAAGTTTGCATGTTCTCCCCGTGTCTGCTTGAGTTTCCTCCGGGAGCTCCGGTTTCCTCCCACAGTCAGGTTAATTGGAAACACTCAATTGCCCTATAGGTGAATGGGTGTGTACATGTGTGTCTGTCCTGCGATAGACTGGTGCCCCATCCAGGGAGTTACTGTGTGCCTTGTGCCCATTGAAAAGCTGGGATAGGCTCCAGCGCCCCCACGACCCTAATTGGATAAGCGGTTAAGTGAGTAAGTGAATGAATGAGAAATTTAACTTAACCTTAACTAGTCGGCATGCTAATTTGCTAAAGCTTATAGGCTGTGTCATATTGCATACTGTGAACTACTTAGTAAATCAGTACTGATGACACTATGAGTAGTTCAGTATTTTGACCTACTGTTCCGTACAGTTATACAGTGTATCACAAAAGTGAGTACACCCTTCACATTTCTGCAGATATTTAAGTATATCTTTTCATGGGACAACACTGACAAAATGACACTTTGACACAATGAAAAGTAGTCTGTGTGCAGCTTATATAACAGTGTAAATTTATTCTTCCCTCAAAATAACTCAATATACAGCCATTAATGTCTAAACCACCGGCAACAAAAGTGAGTACACCCCTAAGAGACTACACCCCTAAATGTCCAAATTGAGCACTGCTTGTCATTTTCCCTCCAAAATGTCATGTGACTCGTTAGTGTTACTAGGTCTCAGGTGTGCATAGTGAGCAGGTGTGTTCAATTTAGTAGTACAGCTCTCACACTCTCTCATACTGGTCACTGAAAGTTCCAACATGGCACCTCATGGCAAGAACTCTCTGAGGATCTTAAAAGACGAATTGTTGCGCTACATGAAGATGGCCAAGGCTACAAGAAGATTGCCAAAACCCTGAAACTGAGCTTCAGCACAGTGGCCAAGATCATCCAGCGTTTTAAAAGAGCAGGGTCCACTCAGAACAGACCTCGCGTTGGTCGTCCAAAGAAGCTGAGTGCACGTGCTCAGCGTCACATCCAACTGCTGTCTTTGAAAGATAGGCGCAGGAGTGCTGTCAGCATTGCTGCAGAGATTGAAAAGGTGGGGGGTCAGCCTGTCAGTGCTCAGACCATACGCCGCACACTACATCAAATTGGTCTGCATGGCTGTCACCCCAGAAGGAAGCCTCTTCTGAAGTCTCTACACAAGAAAGCCCGCAAACAGTTTGCTGAAGACATGTCAACAAAGGACATGGATTACTGGAACCATGTCCTATGGTCTGATGAGACCAAGATTAATTTGTTTGGTTCAGATGGTCTCAAGCATGTGTGGCGGCAATCAGGTGAGGAGTACAAAGATAAGTGTGTCATGCCTACAGTCAAGCATGGTGGTGGGAATGCCATGGTCTGGGGCTGCATGAGTGCAGCAGGTGTTGGGGAGTTACATTTCATTGAGGGATACATGAACTCCAATATGTACTGTGAAATACTGAAGCAGAGCATGATCCCCTCCCTCCGGAAACTGGGTCGCAGGGCAGTGTTCCAGCATGATAATGACCCCAAACACACCTCTAAGATGACCACTGCTTTATTGAAGAGGCTGAGGGTAAAGGTGATGGACTGGCCAAGCATGTCTCCAGACCTAAACCCAATAGAACATCTTTGGGGCATCCTCAAGCGGAAGGTGGAGGAGCGCAAAGTCTCGAATATCCGCCAGCTCCGTGATGTCGTCATGGAGGAGTGGAAAAGCATTCCAGTGGCAACCTGTGAAGCTCTGGTAAACTCCATGCCCAGGAGAGTTAAGGCAGTTCTGGGAAATAATGGTGGCCACACAAAATATTGACACTTCAGGAACTTTCACTAAGGGGTGTACTCACTTTTGTTGCCGGTGGTTTAGACATTAATGGCTGTATATTGAGTTATTTTGAGGGAAGATTAAATTTACACTGTTATATAAGCTGCACACAGACTACTTTTCATTGTGTCAAAGTGTCATTTTGTCAGTGTTGTCCCATGAAAAGATATACTTAAATATCTGCAGAAATGTGAGGGGTGTACTCACTTTTGTGATACACTGTATGTGGTTTAAGACAGAGCCAAAATAAAGAATAACTACTGTTATCTGTGTTATTAGGGGCTTGTTTCAATATATTCTGGTATTTTATTAATTAACAGTTTATTATTCTTTTAATATACATAAAGTATTTAACGATTATACAAATATGTATTTATTAATTATGAAAAGAGAATTAAAGCTCATTTCAGTGACATCACACAATGTGAAGTATGTATTTACCAACTTATCTCTAATAATCATTCAAAAGTCCCAGTTATGTAATTGGATGTGGGATTTTAATACAACCCCAAATTAGAAAAAGTTGGGACAGTATGAAAATGCATTTCTTTGCAGACAGAATGAACCCAAGATATTTCATGTTTAGTCTGGTCAACTTTATTTTATTTGTTAATATACATTAATTCCTGAAATTAAGGTTGTGGTTAATTTCTTAATTTAGTCCTTTAGTATTAATAACAGCTTTAATATGGCCTGGGTCCCTCTGGTCCTGGAGCCTATCCCATTAACATTGGATGCAAGACAGGATCACATCCTGGACAGTGCAAATACATGCCACCCATAAAACACATCTATTAAGTTTGCACCTAATAGTGTTCTCTGAAGATTTCTTAGAAAACTGACATTTCATGGTTACGACAGGTGAGCATTGTTTCCACCACATTAGTGATGTGTTGGCTATGATACGATTTTGTTCTATATTTATCATTTTAGTCTGTCCAGCTTGAACTAAATTAAGCTTCTCTGTCTAAAGCTATTTGCAAAGTGTGCAGAATCACTGTACAGCTCAGTTTTTCACTAAGCATGGCTGTTTTACAAAAACTGAGTAAGAGGTAAGCATTATTGTCTGTTTATCTATGTTGGATTTGAGCAATGGTGCAGGGAGGAGAAGAAACTATGGTTGATTGATATTACAGTCCTAAATCACTAACTCACTCACTTTCTTAACCGCTTATCCAATTAGGGTTGCACAGGGTGCTGAAGCCTATCCCAGCTTTTTAATGGGCGCAAGGCACACAGAAACACCCTGGACGGGGCGCCAGTCCATTGCAGGGCAGACACACATACACACACACACATACACACAACCATTCACTTATAGGGCAATTCAGTGTCTCCAATTAACCTGACTGCATGTTTTTTGGACTGTGGGAGGAAACCGGAGCTCCCGGAGGAAACCCACGCAGACACGGGGAGAACATGCAAACTCTGCACAGAAAGGACCCGGACCGCCCCACCTGGGGATCGAACCCAGGACCTTCTTAATCCTAAATCAAATATACATTTTACCTACACAACAAAGTGATGGTGACCAGTGATGACCAGTTAAAGCTTTTTGCTGGGTTTTTTAAACACAAATGATGGAAGTGGAAAACAATTTCTAATAAAATGCTAACTTTAATTGTAAGGGTTTAGATAAGCATAGTTTTAAAGCCACATCTGACCAATCAAAACTTCCCAGTCAACATTAAGACATTTGCGATTAGATGAGAGTACAATACCTGCACTTTGGCAGGTAAAACAGCCCCCACAGAAGCATGTTTCTGCAATAACAATATTTAACAATCTGCTAGTAAGTCTGTGGCAAAAAATGAATGGTAATTTTACATCTGGAACCCCAGTTCTCAGCTTGTCATCAAGGTATTTTCCTCTCAGATGAATAAGTTACAGTTACAATATGTAATGTCATATTTTCTTTGTACTATTTATGTTTTCAACTGCAAAAAACCTATGAACTAAAGTCATGAGTGCTTGACACTAGTTTAAGGTTCCAGGCCAGCAGCTCTTTAGTAATGAAACCAATTATTTTGTAGAAAAAGCAAAACAGAAACAGTCATTAATATATGGCACTGGCACCTTTTTTACTGTCTATATAAAAAAGCAATCATTGTTAAAATTTCCATCTTTTATTGATGTCAAACAAATGTTAAAATTACCACAAATTGTAACCATTATGGGTTCACAAAAGAACAAAAACCTCCTCATACAAAAGCCGAGACACACGTTGACTGGTCCACACAAAGTCAAGTCAAGTCAAGTCAACTTTATTTATATAGCGCTTTTTACAATATACATTGTCTCAAAGCAACTTTACAAAATCCAGGACCAACAGATACAAAAACCCCTGTTGAACAAAGCAGCACACAAACCTACCTCAGACTGTATGATGTTCCATGCATTACGCAGGCCGATGTTGTTGTCAGTGTTGTACAGCTGTAGACCCTCCTTAAGATCCTGCTGTGCATTTTCATTAACCTGCAAGATAGTTCAGACATGCCAGACAATCCTCTAATAAACCCTTTAAAGAAACTAAAAGATGACATAAAGTGATAGTGTGTGCATGGTGCTTCACCTTGTCAGTGTACAGAAAGAACAGGATGAGCAGAATCAGTTCTGCCAGCAAAATCATTAACAGGACAATAAAGAACTAGAAAAAAAAAGAAAGATGGAAAGATTATACAAATGTAACAGTTTAATCTGCCCTTAGAATGTTTTTATGTGGAATTGTTACATGGCTGCTGCTGATGTAGTTTGGCAGTAAGCCACGTTAAGTCATGTCCTTCTGCATTGACATTTTGGCTGGCAGAGGGGGCATGGAGGCGCAGATAACTGTCAATTAGGAGAAACTAATACACCAATCATCTGAACCTCATAAGCGTTAATTCGCTCCTGGTGGGAGTCTTATCACACTTGCCAGCTTGTCTTTTGGCAAACTTGCTGTTCCTCTGAAAGCATGATAATGAGCTGCTCAGTATGGTCTGGTTTTCCGCTGGTGTGTGATGCAGGTTTGCCAACAAAGGAGGTGGCAAGTGTGGAAGAGAGAAGCTGTGATATACAGAGGAACCTCGATTTAATGGATTAAAAGGGAGGAGCACTGGTCCGTAAATTGCGATTGTCCAAAACAGCGGGGGTTTTTTCTGGTGGTACGAAAATATACGAACACAGCACTAATGTTCACAAAAGTGCTAAACGTGCACATATGATAAACAGTAAAATGAACAATGTAAATAGATATGTAAATATGTAATGTAAAACCTGTATACATACGGTATCTTTATTATTTTACTCTAAATTATACTGCATACCTCTTTAGGTTTTGATTAAACCTACATATATGACTCACTGTCTGTTTCTTCACACCATATTCCTCACATACGCTTTCCACTTTTTTAGTAAGTTCTAACTTTACATAAATATCTAGGTGCACCCTCTTTTACTTACCATTTCTTTTGTCTTTCGAAGCCATATTTAAGCACTAGAACTTGCACAAATTGAGCATAAAACACTGAAAAAAAGGCGAGAACGCAGCAAGCCTCCAGGGAAAAAGCAGAGAAGATGTAAACAGAGAGATGTGTATTGGCTAGCGGACGATTACTGAACTATTTGTCTTGGTACGCTTCTCGTGGGAATTGAAAACAATCGGATCGGACATTCAGTTTTCCAAATTTTGTCCGTTAAATCTGAAATCCGTTAAATAAAGGTCTGTTTATGTTTAAACAAAAAAAATTTGTAATCGAGGTTCCTCTGTACAGAAAAACTCCCACCTGAATCGAATTAACAATTATGAGGCAAAGGTGTTGTCACTTAAGAAAAACTGACAAATAAATCATTTGTGCCTCTGTGCCCCTCTGCCAGCCAAAACGGCAATGCAAAAAGACACAAATCTTAAAGTGGCTCACTGCCAAAATACTTAAGCAGCTGTCATGTTAGGAAATGTTCCATTATTGCTATAAAGAGATTCTAATCAAGGAGTTCTTACTGACTCCTAAGTTCTATTTTGGTAATCACTTACACTCAACAGCAGGCACTTGTTCTCCTTGATGGCTCCCATGCAGCCCAGAAAACCGGTCACCATGACAATGGTGCCCAAAATGATGACCAGATTGGCAGCTGAGAGTGAGGGAAAGGAAGGAGAGAAGGTGGCAAAGCTCCCCTGAGACATAGAGAGCCAGATGCCCACTCCTAGCAAACCACAGCCTGACAGCTGTGAAAGAAAAGACAGAACTTTTTAACAACTTCAGCATGTACTGGCACACATTAGTAGTGAAAATAAGATTTGTATGAATGGATGCATGGACAGTGAAAAAGCAAGACTCAGCTGAAAGACTAAAGTGCTCAATTCAGGTCTGATTTATTGTGGTGAATGCACCAGCAAATTCAATACCTACCATGCAACCTCTTCGAAAATCACCTTATTTTGCTTTGGGGTTTTAACTTTTAAATCCTTTCTATTTAGAGATGACATCCTGTTAACTATATATCTTATTTATTTAAATTTTTTAATGCCATGTTTTACACACTTTGGTTACATTCATGACAGAACAGATAGTTACTCATTACACAAGATTCATCAGTTCACAAGTTAATATCAAACACAGTCATGGACAATTTTGTATCTCCAATTCACCTCACTTGCATGTCTTTGGACTGTGGGAGGAAACCGAAGCACCCAGAAGAAAACCCACGCGGACACAGGGAGAACATGCAAACTCCACACAGAAAGGACACGGACCGCTCCATCTGGGAATCAAACCCAGGACCTTCTTGCTGTGAGGCGACAGTGCTACCCACTGAGCCACCGTGCGGCCCTCATTCTGTTTACTATATTCTGTTTAATATAACACATGTATCTTTAATTGTTATTTAATCACTTTTTGTTATCATATCTGTTAGCTTTAATAGCTACATGTGGGATTTTTATGTGATTGTAATTAAGATAACAAAATTAACTTATAAACCTGGCAGGTATTTTTTTTTCTAATATGCTTTAAATAATTCTGGAAAGTCTTAGCAAAAACACAAAGAGTAATTAATTAAGCAATAAAAACATGCACCATGCAGAAGTGATGGTGAAAACTTGAGTCTCTCAATCTGTGCTAAAACCCCCAGTATGCACTTACACCGACTAGGCATAACATTATGACCACTGACAGGTGAAGTGAATAACACTGATTATCTCATCTTCACGGCACCTGTTAGTGGGTGGGATATATTAGGCAGCAAGTGAACATTTTATCCTCAAAGCTGATGTGTTAGAAGCAGGAAAAATGGGTAAGTGTAAGGATTTGAGCGAGTTTGACAAGGGCCAAATTGTGATGGCTAGACGACTGGGTCAGAGAATCTCCAAAACTGCAGCTTTTGTGAGGTGTTCTCGGTCTGCAGTGGTCAGTATCTATTAAAAGTGGTCCAGGGAAAGAACAGTGGTAAACCAGCGACAGGGTCATGGGTGGCCAAGGCTCACTGATGCATGTGGGGAGTGAAGGCTGGCCCGTGTGGTCCAATCCAACAGACGAGCTACTGTAGCTCAAATTGAAGTTCAAAAAGAAGTTAATGCTGGTTCTGATAGAAAGGTGTCAAAATACACAGTGCATCGCAGTTACAGGGCTGTTTTGGCAGCAAAAGGGGGACCAACACAATATTAGGAAGGTGGTCATAATGTTATGCCTAGTCAGTGTATGAGCTTTTGAGACTGTAGTCATGTTCTATGGAATTGAGAAAGAGAAAATCTGAGAGAAAGCAAGACTGCATTAAAATGAAATTTAGAATCCATGTGAGAGATGATGGAAAATGTACGAGCAATGTAAAAGCAATAATGATAATTTACCTCAAGCATTGTTCTTGCACACTAAAGACAGGAACTAGCTCGAGGTAGAGTTTAGACTTAACCAGATAAGGAATGCATTTGAGTACTTATCCTGTTGGTTTTTGTACTTGTATTTTGTAAGCAAGTTGAGTATGAACTACTATTGGTAATGTTTTCATTCTAAGCTTTTTTTTTCTCTCCCTCATCTAGTTATAGACCACTGAAGTCGTGCGTCATTCTGTAGTCCTCGTTATGCCCATATTTGGAGACCCGGGTCTAACTCAGATTTCCTATGGGAAATTTGAACGGGGTTTTCAAAAAATCGACTCTAACGCATCCTGTGCTAAATAAACATGTTCAGAACCCTGTACGTTTTGTCCTGTGTACATTTTTCTTCTGTACATCACTGGATCCCCTGAATTACGAGGTTGTTAAAGGGTTGTAATACTAATAATGCTACACGTAAGCTAATGCTACTGCGCATTAATTAGACGTCACTGAACTACACCAATCGAATTGACTGAAAGAGCGGCCCGCGTTTGTTGAGTACAACCAAAAGCATAACACCCAACCATCCTCGCTTTCTACTTTAATGTAGCTAGCTACTAAAAATATCAACCAAAACTTGTGAATATCACTCCACTGTTACTCTGGTGAATCGCGCTGCTTCGTGCACTTATTTAAGAGGCTTATAAAAATAAAAAATAAAACATTAAGAGGCTTCCAGTTTAGTGACGTCAATTCAGTGCGCAGTAGCATTAGCTTACATGTAGCAATATTCATATTTTGACTCTTTAACGACTTCATAATTCAGAGGATCCAGTGATAATAGACAGAAGAATCTCCATAAAACAAAACGTAAAAGCTTTGAAACATTTTTTATGATTACAGGATGCGAGACAGGCAATTTTCTAAATCTCCATTCATATTTCCCATTCAAAATTTCTCTTAGACCCGGGTTACCAAATATGGGCATAACAACATGGCGTGGCCTACAAAATGACGACACGACTTCAGTGGTCTATACCAATTTTCTCCCTGATCAAGGAGAACCACAGACTGTCTTGTATCTATTCCCCAACCTCACCACAGCCCGCCACCCCAAATCCCCCAGACAGTGCTGGCGCTTTATTCAGACAGCAAAGTCTGTAAATGCATTTTCACCCAAAATCACTCACACAACACTAAGTTCACAAAAATGTACGTTTAATTTAAGTGCTGTAGACAGAAATGTTGTTTAATATTTTTTTATTATTACTTTTATTACTTCTACTCTCTACAGGTCATTAGAAAAAATACTTTCCACCCACACAGTTACTCTGGGATTAAACCTGTTGGTTTTTATTTATTTTTTATTTAATGACAAGTCCTTTGATAGATTTACAGTCTTGTGTGATAGTGGTCACATGCCATGTTTTACAGATTTTACATTTTGTTCATTTGTATTTTTTTAAGCACAATTACATTTTACAGCTCGTATTGGAAACAATGTGAAATGTTGTACGACATGTTAAATTAAAAAAATTAAAAATTTGCACTAAAATTTGCAGGAAGTGTCATATTTAACTTTTTTCCAGTAGATAAGTGTTTAAAAACTAGTTTTTTTGTTGGTTTTTAAAAATTTTTCTTTTATGCATTTTCTCCCCTTTTTAGCGCGTCCAATTGCCCGATTGCGTCATGCTTCCTCTCCACCAATGCCAATCCCCGCTCCGATTGAGGAGAACGAAGCTAACCCACGCCCCCTCCGACACGTGGGCAGCATGCCGTATGCATCTTATCACCTACACTTTGAAGAGTGCAGTGCAGCTCAGCATTGTGTACGGAGAGACACAACCTGAGAGCACTATTTTCTCATCTCTGTGCAAGCGCCATCAATTAGCCAGCAGAGGTCGTAATTGCACCAGTTATGAGAGAGAGACCCCATCCGGCTTAGTCCTGCCCATTTCTGAACAACAGGCCAATCGTTGTTCATGTGGCCGCTCAGCCTTAGACGGCAGGCAGAGCTGAGAATCGATACGATGTATTCGAGATCCAGCTCTGGTTCCAGTGTGTGTTTTTACCGCTGCGCCACCTGAGCGGCCCTTAAAAACTAGTTTTTATTTGGAAGTAATGTATGTTTTTACTTTTATTTAGATTAGACTAACTCATACTTTAAGGTTTATTTAGAGTAGCTCTTTGTATTTGAACATGAGTGAGGAATTTGTGCCAGCACTAATATTTACACAGCATTATTTTATACTAGGGATGTCCCGATCCGATCTCACAGATCGGGATCGGGGCCGATCAAGGCATTTTTAACTGATCGGAAATCGGCTTTACTAATGCCGATCATAACCCGATCTTTTGTTTTACGTCAGCATGTCCGCTGTGTGGAAATACTTTAAATTGGAAAGTGAAACGAGTCCAACAGCGGTGTAATGTCTGTAATGCGAGCGTTTCACGAGGCGGTGGGAGCAGAGCTGCGTTCATTACTGTAGAATTTTACTGTTTATATGGTGTGTGATTCGAGGATCACTCCTGTTTACAAAACAATAACTTTTAATCCGAGTATCTAAACTTCAGGACCATAACATACAGCTTTTACAAGTTTACGTGTTACAAGACTGAACGACATCTCAGTATCAAGCTCTCTGATTGGCTTAGTTATGTAACCGAGCGTCGTAGTGCCGCACTCGCTTAATAAAGAAATAAAATACACGGTATATTCACAAATTGTCGGGAGCAAAACACTTTATTAACTTCTTCTGTTCCGAATAGCGGACAGCCAGAGCCGAGCACGCTATCCCATGCACTATGGAAGCCCCAAAGGGTCAAAACACACTCACTTTGCGTAGACCCGTCCATCAAACCATTGTCACAATACAAGCACTTTAAGAACGGGCTTTCCTTCATAACAAAAGAGTGACTTTCCATTTTATTTTGGTATTCAGGTTTTACTGTAATGCTGTTAAGTAACTTATTTGTTTTTTTATATTCAAAATAAAAAAAGTGTATCACTGCATTAAACAGAATTATGTTCTTTGAATATAAAGTTCAAAGTGAAACTGTAATCATCTCACTTCATTTTTACTACAATGCTGCACTAGGTTTGTTTACTTTTATTTTGTAAAAGAACATTAAGCAATAGCTTGGATGCAGGCAATTTTTTTCCTACAGCACTGCAGAGCTATTCAGTTGTTGAACATGTACATTGGATTAATTTGAATAACTGTAATGTACTTGAAGTGTGCACTGTGTGAACAGTATTATCTAGTTCTTATCTAGACAATATCTAGAAAATACTAGTATCGGTTTGAGAATCGGTATCGGATCGGGATCAAAATTAAAGATCGGGATCGGGAACAAAAAAACGTGATTGGGACATCCCTATTTTATACACATGCTTGCACATCTGGCTCAATAAACAGGGCAGATATTTGGAAAAAGCAACCTAATAAGCATGCTCAATTTAAAGCTTAAGGACTCATCCTTAAGTATACATTTACACTCGACATGTATGAGCGATTATAAGAGATGAAAGAACAGAAAAGCTCACTGATGAATTAATAATGACCATGGGGTGGTAAGGACAGTGAAGAAAGGAAATAGTGCTGATACAGCTGAATCTATTGGGGACATGCATCATACACACCTCTTACACACCATTTTCTTAAAAGAAATTTGCCCTATATTAGCTATATGTATGCCTGCATGTGAAAGTGAGTGTGTTCTCGGTAAGTGTTGAGTGCATGTCTAGCCGTTGCTTTAGGACTCATGAATTAAGCATTAAGCAAAGAGCCATCAAGCTCACTAATGTCAAAGCCATAAAATATGAATTATTGGTGATGAGTAAGGGTAGGCAATATGGCAAAAAATTATACGATACCTAAAGGCATTTTACTATACATGGAATGTTTTATGATTAACAAAGTTACAGACACGCCATTACAAGCCTAGGCAACTCTGTAAAAGCTTTTAAAAAATACTAATAATTTATCACCACCTTAAACAGAAAGCAGAGATTTTAAAATGGTATTTTACAGGAATTTTTTTTTTTTTTTGGTAAATATATGTTATTCCATAATGCCCTCCACAAACATTGGCACACAGACAACACACCCATCACTGTCCCAAATGGTTCAGCAGTTGTAAATCTTCTTAATCGCAAGGAATTTAGGCATTTCACCATTTATAGTCTATAATTAAAATATTTAGAGAATCTGGAAAAATCTCTGTGCATAAAAGGCAAGGCTGAAATACAATACTGAATGTCTATGAATGTCTATTTACCCCTCAGAGGATACTGCATTAAAAACGAACCTGCTTCTCTAATAAATATGACCACATGGGTTAGGGAATACACCGATCATGCATTCATTATGACCACCTTCCTAATATTGTGTTGATCCCCCTTTTGCTGCCAAAACAGCCCTGACCCATCAAGGCATGGACTCCTCTAGACCCCTGAAGGTGTGCTGTGGTATATGGCACCAAGATCCTTTAACTCCTGTAAGTTGTGACTGGTCTGCGGCTATGCAGCCCCATACGCAACAAGCTGTGATGCACCGTGTATTCTGACACCTTTCTATCAGAACCAGCATTAACTTCTTCAGCAATTTGAGCAACAGTAGCTTGTCTGTTGGATCGGACCACATGGGTCAGCCTTTGCTCACCATGTGCATCAATGAGACTTGGCCGCCCATGACCCTAATGTCGGTTTACCACTGTTCCTTCACTTTTGATAGATACTGACTACTGCAGACCGAGAACACCCCAAAAGAGATGCGGTTTTGGAGATGCTCTGACCCAGTCGTCTAGCCATCACAATTTAGCCCTTGTCAATCACGCTCACATCAACTTTGAGGATAAAATGTTCACTTGCTGCCGAATATATCCCACCCACTAACAGGTGCCGTGATGGAGAGATAATCAGTGTTATTCACTTCACCTGTCAGTGCTCATAATGTTATGCCTGGTCGGTGTATTTTTAAAACCCCTTGTCAGTAAAAATAATTTGTCACTGTATCTATAAAAGTAAGTTAGGGCTCTCCTATGCAAAGCAAAAGCAATATTACCAACAAAATTCCACAGTACCGTATCTGGGCTCAAGTTTATCTGAGCTCATGCTTATCTAAGAACAAGCTTAAGCTGTTGGTCTTACAAGTCCACCTTAAAAATGTTTTTAGAATGGGCTTTCTGTTCTGTAGATACCAAACAATAATGGAGAAATAATCCACTTTTACAACTATGAGAACTTGTAAGCAAAAGATAGTATAGTAAACAAAAGATATTATACCACAATGGTAAGCATTCATTCTTCATTCTTCCCATGCATGGCACTTTTTGAAACATGTTGCAGCCATAACATTTTGAATAAGCATATCAAATAAAGAATAGCTGTTGTCTACATTTTCCTACTGTCATAACTTTTTACTTTTGCTTACAGAAGGAGAACCTAAATTACACTACATTACCTAGAGTGAAATGTATTACTCCCTCAATGAATGCATCAATACTAAAACTAAGGCAATCATGCTTTGACAGGGCAAAGCACTTCCACCATGATGCTGGTATAACTGGTAAAACAGCTGTCATAATTTTAAAATGATAAGCTGTGCTGGATTTTTATTTTATGCTTCTCACTGTTTGATAAGAGTTTGGAATAGATCCTTTCTTATTTCAGCGTGACTACGCACCACTGACAGTGATCTATGAAGAAACCATTTGAAAAGCTTTGTTCAGAAGAATGTGCATGGCCAGCACTGAGTCTTGACCTCAACCCTATTTAACATACAGACCTTATCACCCAACCCCAGAGCCAAATCTTAACTCCTAACATAAAGGAAGCTCATTACTGTAGTTCCATTTCAAAAATCTAGTGAAAATCTCTTCCAAATGTTTATAGCTGTGGTCGCAGTGAAGGGAAAACGCAGTCATGTATGACATTGAAAAGCTGGTTAAACTAAGATAAGATAGTAAGATAATGTAGAGAGGATGGAATGCCTTCATTTGTCATATATACACATACACATGTGCAGTACTAGAAAATGTTTCTTCTTTATATCAGAGTGCAGGGTCTGTCATTGTACAGTGCCCCTGGAGCTAAAAAGTGCACAGTTTAGTGAACAGCTGAATTAATCCTATTTTAGGACACACTAATATAAAAATATATGTGTATTTTTATATTAATCTCAGGTTGCAGTTTAACCAACATTGTGTTGGAATAACTGCAGTGTAAATTAAAATTTTACAGCAAAGAAGTAACTCTGTGTGAATGTGGTTCCAGCTGGACTTGCAGAAACACTGTTGGTCAGGGTTTTTTGGTCATTGACCCCATTTTAAGGCCTCTAAATGTAATTACTGTACTACATTTTGCCAGTGCACTTGTAAAGAAGTGCCTATTCTACAGCATATCAGCTGAATAATTTTCATGTACAAATGTAAAAGGTTAAGTACACATTTCCTTAAATTCAAGATTTACTTTATTGTCATTTCAAGTGTACAGAAAAAACGAAATTACGTGCATTGGTTCATGCTAAAAACACCGCAGGTTTAAAATAGAAAACATATATAAAATAGCAATTGGGCAAAAAAAAAAATAAAAAAAAAATAAAAAAAAATGTATGTACATATACAGTATATATATATATATATATATATATATATATATATATATATATATATATATATATATATATAAATACATAGGAGTAAAAGAGGTACATCAAAAGTTAAATATAATAGTACTGACATTACAAAAATTGCACATAGTAGTTAAGTATTGCACATGCAAAAAAATTCACAGTGATATACAGTGTATCACAAAAGTGAGTACACCCCTCACATTTCTGCAAATATTTTATTATATCTTTTCATGGGACAACACTATAGAAATAAAACTTGGATATAACTTAGAGTAGTCAGTGTACAACTTGTATAGCAGTGTAGATTTACTGTCTTCTGAAAATAACTCAACACACAGCCATTAATGTCTAAATAGCTGCAACATAAGTGAGTACACCCCACAGTGAACATGTCCAAATTGTGCCCAAAGTGTCAATATTTTGTGTGACCACCATTATTATCCAGCACTGCCTTAACCCTCCTGGGCATGGAATTCACCAGAGCTGCACAGGTTGCTACTGGAATCCTCTTCCACTCCTCCATGATGACATCACGGAGCTGGTGGATGTTAGACACCTTGAACTCCTCCACCTTCCACTTGAGGATGCGCCACAGGTGCTCAATTGGGTTTAGTCCATCACCTTTACCTTCAGCTTCCTCAGCAAGGCAGTTGTCATCTTGGAGGTTGTGTTTGGGGTCGTTATCCTGTTGGAAAACTGCCATGAGGCCCAGTTTTCGAAGGGAGGGGATCATGCTCTGTTTCAGAATGTCACAGTACATGTTGGAATTCATGTTTCCCTCAATGAACTGCAGCTCCCCAGTGCCAGCAACACTCATGCAGCCCAAGACCATGATGCTACCACCACCATGCTTGACTGTAGGCAAGATACAGTTGTCTTGGTACTTCTCACCAGGGCGCCGCCACACATGCTGGACACCATCTGAGCCAAACAAGTTTATCTTGGTCTCGTCAGACCACAGGGCATTCCAGTAATCCATGTTCTTGGACTGCTTGTCTTCAGCAAACTGTTTGCGGGCTTTCTTGTGCGTCAGCTTCCTTCTGGGATGACGACCATGCAGACCGAGTTGATGCAGTGTGCGGCGTATGGTCTGAGCACTGACAGGCTGACCTCCCACATCTTCAACCTCTGCAGCAATGCTGGCAGCACTCATGTGTCTATTTTTTAAAGCCAACCTCTGGATATGACGCCGAACACGTGGACTCAACTTCTTTGGTCGACCCTGGCGAAGCCTGTTCCGAGTGGAACCTGTCCTGGAAAAACGCTGTATGACTTTGGCCACCATGCTGTAGCTCAGTTTCAGGGTGTTAGCAATCTTCTTATAGCCCAGGCCATCTTTGTGGAGAGCAACAATTCTATTTCTCACATCCTCAGAGAGTTCTTTGCCATGAGGTGCCATGCTGAATATCCAGTGGCCAGTATGAGAGAATTGTACCCAAAACACCAAATTTAACAGCCCTGCTCCACATTTACACCTGGGACCTTGACACATGACACCAGGGAGGGACAACGACACATTTGGGAACAATTTGGACATGTTCACTGTGGGGTGTACTCACTTATGTTGCAGCTATTTAGACATTAATGGCTGTGTGTTGAGTTATTTTCAGAAGACAGTAAATCTACACTGCTATACAAGCTGTACACTGACTACTCTAAGTTATATCCAAGTTTCATGTCTATAGTGTTGTCCCATGAAAAGATATAATGAAATATTTGCAGAAATGTGAGGGGTGTACTCACTTTTGTGATACACTGTACATAATGATAATTATTGCACATTGCGTTATTGCATGTTAAGATATAAGGATATTGCACATGTTATACTCATAGATGAAATATGTAATTTGGGTTAATTTGTTCTATTCAGTAGTCTGATTGCAGTCGGGTAGAAACTACTTCTAAAACGGTCAAATAGTTTCGTCAGATTTATTACTTTATTAATTGGGACATTGGTAGCCTAGTGGGTAAAGAGGATGGGTCCCCGCTGAGTCTGGTTCCTCTCAAGGTTTCTTCATGTAATTTTAAGGGAGTTTTTCCTTGCTACTGTCGCCCTCGGCTTGCTCAATAGGGGTTTTTTGTCTGTTGGTCCTGGATTCTGTAAAGTTGCTTTGAGACAATGTTAATTGTAAAAAGTGCTATATAAATACATTTTGACTTGACTTGACTTAAAGCTTTGGGCTATCAATCATTAGACTGTGGGTTCAAATCCCGGCTTTGCCATGTAGCCACTGTTGCTTAACCCTGTCTGCTCCAGGTGTGCCATACAGTGGCTGACCCTGCACTCTGACCCCAGTTTCCAAAGAATGCGGAAAAAGAATTTCATTGCACTGTACATCTGTATATGTATATATGACAAATAGAAGCATTCTTCCTCTTCCAATAAGCATGTGACTTGTCATAATAATACTAGAGACAATGATTATTTCAGCAGTTAATTCTTTCATCACATTTCCAGTGACTCAGAAGTTTACATACTTGTGGTTAGTGTTTTGTAGGATTGTCTTTAAATTGTTTAACTTGGGTGAAATGTTTCCACAAGCTTCTCACAATAAGTTGCAAAAATTTTGGCCAATTTGGACTTTATTCTATGTACATATACTTATGACTTTAACTGTATTATAAATGTACATTTACTTGCTGGTAAAAAACTGGAAAAAACGTAGTTTATGCACTTTTTTTTAAGTACAGCAACAGTCTAAGTCCAGATAATCCATATTAATGCCCACGTTTTTGGAACAGCATGTCCAATAAGCTTATAGTCAAGAGTCCACACATCACAGCTTAATCAAATTTTACATGTATGGGTGACAGAGCTATTTTCGGACAGCTTGATTTGTTGAAAGTCTAAGAGAGGTTGAGGATTAGAAGAGAATTTCCGCAGACAGAAGTGATTCATAAATAATCACGCTTCATTGGGGAGGAAAATGAGTACAGATCAAAGGACTGGTCTCACTAAAATGTAAGCCGACTGTTCTCACTGAATTGCTTCTTTTAATTGCTGAGTGATATTCAAATGTAAGCTCTATTAAATTCTCAGTGTGATTAAAACCCTGATCCTTAAAATAAGGGATCCATGATATACCGATATTAACTGATATACGTAAATGTGAGCAGAACAGAGGTGCAGTGGGTAGCGCTGTCGCCTCACAGCAAGGAAGGCCTGGGTAATGGGTAATGCTGTCAAAAGATTCTAAAGTCATGTCCATTCAACAGTAACTGAGATATCTTTGAATTCCCTGAATCTTTTAAAAATATTATGTACGGTAGTTGGTGAAGGACCTAAATTAATTACAACCTTGTGCTGAATGTTCTTATTAAACTGACTCATGGTGCCCTCACCTGTTACCAATTCACCAGCATATTGTGGAATCAAAACAGTGTCACTTAAATATTCTATAAACTTTTTGACTCTTATTTTGCCCCTGCCTTTTATCAAGTACCAGGTTTAAAGACAAAACATTAAAAGTAATTTGTTGGTACTACTGTCAGTGAAATTAAGGTTTAACAGAATAAAAAAATGTAAAATTTTTGTTTGTAATGCATTTTACCAAACTTTTTAGAAAATGTTACGGTCCAATCAATTCAAATTGCAACAGGTGGACGGACTACAATTGAGTAGTAAACATATTGTATGAATACACTAAGCAAACCAGAAGCACCTAAGTTGGGACTGTTTCCTGTGATTAAGTGATTAAGAAATGTTTTAATTAAGTTAATAAATTAATAAATATTTTACCTAAAAAATTCTTACAAACTTTTAGCCACACCCAACTAGTGCTAATTAGTGTATAAAACTAATTTTATAAATAAATAATATGCTCTTTTTTTGCATTTTTTCCCAATTTTCCTTCCAATGTCCACTCCTGAACGAGGAGATCCGTGACTGAAACACGCCCCCTCCGACACGTGTGCAGTAGCCAACTGCATCTTTTTACCTGCAAGAGGCGAGTTCATATGCGGATCAGCTTCGTGTACGGAGAGCCACACCCCGATCAACGCACTCTTTCCCCGTCTCTGTGCAGGCGCCATCAATCAGCCAGCAGAGGTCATAATTGCATCAGTTATAAGGAGTCCCTATCCGGCTCCCACCCTGTATAAACAACAGCCAATCGTCGTTCATGTAGCCACCCAGCCTGCCAGATGGCAGAGATAAGTTTCAAATCCACATGTTTTGAACCAATGAGTTCGAAATGTCAGCTTTGGTGTGCTAGCATGTTTTCTTTACCACTGCGCCACCTGAGCGGCTATAAGTGATATGCTTTTAACTCCATATTTATGCACTTATTTTGGAATGGGATGTTTAATGAGCTCACGATCAGACGTCCACATACAGTATGTTTAGCCATACAGTGTTAGATGTCTACTGACCATGTACATCAACATATGGTGCTCAGTAATAAAAGTTTACTATTATGAATTTAATACTGGACACTTATTAATACTCAGAGCTTTAGTAATTGCATTGTGCCTGGAAATAGACTGGATTAAGTTTAGCAATACTGGTTTATTACTAAAACAAAGCAAAATCAATGTGTGTAAATCCATTCATAACCACTATCATGCAGCCTTAGGCACACATGTATGTGATAATTACTAGTCGAGCACAATCTGAGATCAAAATTAGCAGATTTTAAACACGCAATCAGCAATATTAATAGAATGTTTTGATTTTGTTTAGCCTACAAAAAAAGACTTCAACTCCCCCCTTCCCATCCCTGATCAAACCCTGCAAATAAATCACCTGTCATAATGACCCATAAAATCTAAAAAGAGAGCACATCTATATCTACACTTTTTTCAATGAAGCGACCCAATTTTAAGACTAAAAATACACTTACCAAAACACAAATGAAAAGCATGGAAAACCCAGCTCATAAAAATGCTGCATTCTTTTGTTTCTGTGTACATTTCTACTCTAGGTATTCTTTTATCAGCTTTTCTCAATTTCAGAACACACTTTAGATGAAATCAGTTTCAGATAAATGGGGCATAATAAAATTAATTTCTCTGTGATTATTTAAGCTAAATTATTTTTCATGCATTGCACCTGTACTTAGGTTATTTAAGCACTAATTTTGCAACCCTCCTGCTTTTAGGTAATTAGAGCTGGCCATGTGATTTCCAGTTGTGCTCCTTACGACTTCCAAAACATTGCTTATTTGCTACTTAAGGTAAATGTGTACTGAATTAAGACCGTTACTTACCCAGAACAGCAGGTTAAAGAGAAACATCATGTATTTGACACAGCACAGGCACCCGCGCGCCATCCTCAGCTTCTCCAGCTCTATTAGGAAAACAAAGGACAAGTCCATGTAAAAAATAAAGAACTTTCCTCCACATGGTCCACTTTGACTTTTCGGCTTCTTGCCGGCTGGCACCATGCCTTCCACGCTCTCCTCGGGACTTGTCTGAGTTTGGACCTTAGAGCGCCGTGATCCGTAAAAGGCGCCTACAGCCAGGCGGTGTCCGCGGCGAGCAGCCTGGGCGAACTCCAGCTCTGCACTGTCCAGCGAAGGGCTTGGCTGAACGGTTACTGCCACACTGCTCTCGCAGCGCTCCATCATCACAAACAGTGATACTGCAGGACGTGACTGAAACACTTATATCTGCATTATCACAAGTGGAAGTGCGTGTCTAGCACTCAAATCTATCAACTAGTAAAAGAACTAGTTGAAAATGCTTGACATTGCTACACACAGCTTTAGGATGCACACAGACTCTGACATACATCCTGGAAATGCCAGCAGTATGTGAATAGGAGCAAGTTATGCTCCCTGTGAATAGATAAATAATCAACAGCCCTACATTCTCCTTCTGTTCATCTTCTAAAAGCAGCTCGAGTGCATTTTCAATTTCTCCTCTCCCAAGGTGATCTATCTATCTTCCACTTTTCTGTCCGCGGTAACGTGTTCGCTCAGCTCTCTTCTTAACTAATGCACAGTCCTCACTCTCTCCTCTCTTCTCCGCATCTGTGTCTGTTCTCCCTCTCTCTCATTTGGCTTTGCTTTCCTCCTCCTGTGGGTCAGTGATGCCCTCCTATGGAGTTGAACCAGATTTATCCGAATATCAGAAAAAAACAAATATTTGTATTTATTGTTATTGGTATCTTGAAAATCACACAGTAGAAATCAGTAGAGGAAATATTTAAATAATCAGATGTGATATTTACCACTATTTCAATAACTGCAATCTGGAGCCACAATTCTATACTCTCACTAAGTGCTTGTTTCGTAAAAATGTGTCGTTTACTTAAAGTTGACTTTAGTTGCATTTTCTCCCCTTTTTCTCCCCATTTAGCGCTTCCAATTGTCCAATTTGCATCATGCTTCCTCTCTGTCTATGCCGAACCCTGCCCTGACCGAGGAGATCGAAGCTAACCCACATCCCCTCCGATATATGAGCAGCAAGCCGGATGCATTTTTGCCACCCACATACTGATGAGTATTGTGCCACCTAGCGTTGCATGTGGAGAGACACACCCTAAGGAAACTCTTTCTCTGTGCATCTCTAATCAGCCGGCAGAGGTCGTAATCGCATTCTGACAGAGAGAGACCCACATCCGGCTCTTTGTCTTGCCCACCAACTGAACAACCGGCCAATTGTTGCTCATACAGCCACTCAGCCTCGAACCGGCAAGGCAGAGCTGGATTTGATACGGCGTACTCGAAATCCAGCTCTGGTTGCAGCGTGTGTTTTTACCGCTGCGCCACCTGAGTGGCCAAAAACCTTTTTTTTAGCATTTCCCCCCAATTTTCCTCCCAATCTCGTATCCAAGTATCCGATTGAATTACACTTCTTCTCTACTCATGTTGACCAAGTCAAGTCAAGTCAACTTTATTTATATAGCGCTTTTTACAACAGACATTGTCTCAAAGCAACTTTACAAAATCCAGGACCAACAGATACAAAAACCCCTGATGAGCAAGCCGAGGGCGACTGTGGCAAGGAAAAACTCCCTGAAAATTACAGGAAGAAACCTTGAGAGGAACCAGACTCAGAGGGCCCATCCTTCTTGACCTCCACTCAGGCGAGCCATGACTAAAACATGCCTGCAGTAGCTGATTGCATCTTTTCACCTGCACAAGGTGAGTTCATATGTGGATAAGCTTTGTGTATGGAGAGACACAACCTGATCATTATTCTCCCCAATCTCCCCAATGCAGGTACCATCAATCTGCCAGCAGAGGTCGTTAAGATGAGAAATTAACAAACCAGTCAGTCAGTAGATCAGTGCACGTACAATCACTGAAAAAAGTTTAGCTCTATCCTTTTATTACACATGTAACAAGCCCACGTCATGGCTATGCTGGCCGACAGTGGGGTGGGGCCGCAGACCAAATGAAAGTGCAGTTCAGTTTAAACTACACTTCAAAACACATCAGCGCCTAATAAAGTGTAATTTGTTTTCTCCGTGGGGTGAGGTCTCTTTATAAGCATCCTTGAAACTCAACTCATAACTGAGCCCTGTGTTTTCCTGACTTCTTGTTTGTTTTCTTGCTCTGCATTACTTCGTTGTGGCCTCTGAAAACTCAGCCAGTAGGCATGGCAGCTTCTTGTGTGTTTTGGCAGCACTGCTGGACGTGAGTGGTATCCAGATATGGCATGGCAACCTTATCGTGTTTTCATTGGCTGTTAATGGTTTACTGAGTTTCCCTTGCTTGGTTCCCCCTCAAGCACCTGGGTTGTAGCTCGCTGGAGAGTATCTGGCATGGTGCAGCAGGAAACCTGACTGGTCATTGGAGAAAGCCCAAAATTTTGTAGGGGTCCTTAGCAATGTTATCACAACAAAACCGGCTGTGTTTCTGTAAAAAACTTACAGGATAACCCGATGAAGGCTGGGACATTGGTGTCATTGGCAACCATAAGAAGAACCAAAGACTTCATGGCAGCTTAACACCACACGTGACCAAGAAGCACAGGAAGGATTGAATATAATATGACAGAAGGAAATTGTTGTTGTGTAATATTATGCCACTCTCTGTGAGAAAATGAAACCAGCTCTGCTTTATTTGATGGCTTGTGATCATACATCTACCTTGATTAGATTAGGCTGGCCATGACTTTATTTTGATCTGGTAGTCCTCCATCCACACCTTAATTGACCAGGCTGTGTGGCATCAAACACTGTCGTGCTGCAAAGTGTTGGGGAGCACTGACAGACCGGAAGGAAGCGAGTTTTCTTCCAGGATGTGTATGTATGTGATTCATGCATCCTTCCAAAGACAAATCTGCCAGATTCCAGCCTTGCTATGCCCCCCTAACTTTGCTATGACAACACTAAGTTCTAACGGGCGGATCACGCCTCATGATTAAAGAGCTAGGTGAAGCTCTGCACCATGTGCAAGATGTTCAATCAAGGTAGAACAATACTGTGGCTACTAAACCACTAACAAAAACAAGGATAGCGAACTAAGAACTGGTTGTCACAATATGACAGGTACCTTAACTGCGGTACTGGACTAGTAATCAAAAGGTCGCTGGTTTAAGCCCCATCACTGCCAGGTTGTCACTGTTGGGCTCTAACCCTTTATTGCTTAGATTGGATACTGTCATAGTACTGTAGGTCGCTTTGGATAAAAGAGTCTACTTAATGCTAAAAATGTAAATGCTCCTGCCATCTGCAATAACAAAGCTCTAAAAAAAAAAGAGAGATAGGGAACCCTTAGAACTAGCTAGGACTAGCAATACGTCAGCAACACCCAAACCACATCACAGGGTCTAGGCAGGGTCTGCTCTGGAACAAGGGCATCATGCTGCATTTTGGGCAATCGCTTTCCCAAGGGTGTTCTGTCATGATTCCAAAAATGCTGCGGCACTGTCTAAGTTCCCAGAGAGAGATAAGTACACTGGCATTGAATGCCAGTGAAAAACTGGACCGGATCAAGCAGCCCGGTATCACATCTTCAGAGAAATCACAGGTTCGCCAGACAGGAGAACATGCAAGTGTGAGAGGAAGAAACTGTGACTGACATAAAGAAAAAATTTACGCTTAGGAGGTACAGGTGACTGTCGATCAATAGAAACTGACACATCAATTATCTGCACCTCCGTGCCCCCTCTGCCAGCCAAAATGGCAATGCAGAAAGATATGACTCTTAATGTGGCTCACTGCCAAACTACTTCAGCAGCTGTGACTTATACATGTAATACAACAGCACACAGGTTATAAAGTAAACAATTGAACCTTATTTATTTTTTATTTATTGTTTATTAATGTCATATTTTACACTTTGATTACATTAATGACAGAAACAATAGTTACTTATTACACAAGATTCATCAGTTCACAAGCTTAATGTCAAACACAGTCATGGACAATTTAGTATCTCCAATTCACCTCACTTGCATGTCTTTGGACTGTGGGAGGAAGAAACCGGAGCTCCCTGAGGAAACCCATGCAGACACATGGGGAGAACATGCAAACTTTACACAGAAAGGACCCGGACCGCTTCATCTGGAGACAGAACCCAGGGCCTTCTTGCTGTGAGGCGACAGTGCTACCCACTGAGCCACCATGCTGCGCTTTTTTAAATTAAACCTAATTTCTTATTTTAATTCATATCATTATATAATACAATGCATTAGCTTCTGAAATTCATTGTGGTACACGTAGCTAAGGTTTCAGCGGAACAGATCAGCATTAAACTTGGATGTCTTGCCATAAATTTACAGAGTTTTATTACTGAGGAAAAGTATAAAAGTTTTATTCCTCCTGATAAAGTCATCAAATCTATATTGGACTTGACAGTGAATTTGATCAAAAGTGACAGCAAAATACCAACAATCCCTCTGTGATCTAGGACAGCATTGTTAATAGCAACGTGTGTATTGCTGTAACAGCAATTTTCCAGACACTAAAAAGATGGAGGGCTGCTGATATGCTGCAGGCTGCTATGTGTCAGACACTATGCAAGACTGGCATCCCCTATTTGCAGACAAGGCTTAACAAGACAAATACGCATCTCAAATCTGATGTCTCTTTAATAACCTGACTTTGCTGCTTCACCGGACTCCTCTGCAAGATGGAAGAACATTATCTGAGTGCCCGTGCTTTGGCAATGTGCCAGTTAGAAAGCAAGAGGCAAGCACACAGTGTACTGAATATTTCAATAATGAATTCCCGTTTACAGGATTTATTAGTTCCCAGTTGCTGTTGTTACTGTTGTTTGTTTATAGTTGCTATGTACACAGTGAAGGTTGTAATTTAGTCCAATATTTCTGCATCTTCATCTAAATAGTGGAACAATGTAGCACTATACTTAATGAGCAAACTATGTGGGCACCTCTTTTAATTAATGAACTTCACGTACAATGCAAACAGACCTAGAAAAACAAGCTTTATAATCTGTAAGTCTGACATTCAAGTTTAGTTGTTACCATGACAACTAGTATAAAGTTTGATGGAGGCGGAATACTTTTCTAGAGCTGTTTACCAATCTTTAAGAATTCAATTTCATTAGACCTGGTCTAGCATTGATGTGAAAAGAAGTGGAGTGTCTAATAGAGTGGACAGGGTCTTTAAAAAATCCACTCATACCAGCACAACACACACTAACACACCACCACGTCTTTGTCACTGCAGTGCTGAGAATGATCCACCACCTAAATAATACCTGCTCTGTGGTGGTCCTGTAGGGGTCCTGACCATGAACATGGTGAAAGCAGGCTAAAAATGTATGTAGAGAAATAGATGGACTACAGTCAGTAATTGTAAAACTTCAAAGTGCTTCTATATGGTAAGTGGAGCTGATAAAATGGACAATGTGTGTAGAAACAAGGAGGTGGTTTTAATGTTATAGCTGATCTGTGTATGTTATCATTTTTGTCACATTAACATTTATGTTTTAAAACCACGCATGGGCTAAACAGGCAGTGGTCTATTTAATTTATTTGTGCCGTGGAAGTAGGTGGGGTATGACTCAGTTAATTCACTCCAGGTGGAAGTGTTTCTATTTATCACAGTTTCTTCCTCACAGATTTGCCAGCTCCTCGAATGGCAACCTGCTTTCCTTTTGAAACCAGCATGCCGGGCTTGGACCAAACTGGTTTTCTGTACTTCTATCTCTTTCTGTGAGCCAGTGTTACTGTCTTTTTCAGGCTTCATGATAGAACTGCCCTGGATGAGCAATCTACCCCTTTTCTGGAGCGGGCCCCACAATTGGGGCTGGGGAGGCGCTCATGCACTGCTGCCCCCAGCTTGTTCTTCTTTTTAGAACTGGGTTGTTGCAGGTGCTCTGAGCATCTTGCCATACAGTGACAACTGGTTTCATTTTTTGGCACCTCTTTAAATTAGTGAATTTCACGTAAAAAGGAATACAGACCTTGAAAAACAGGCTTTACAATCTGCACTACTTTTGCACTATCCCTTTCCTATCCACTTTTTGCGTTGCAGGCTGCTGATGTTTTTGTGTCTCAGATTCGTTACTTTATTTTTGTCTTCATTATTTTTATTTTCATATGAACCTCTTTTCTGTGTTTTTTAGCCACTTTGGCAAAGCATCCTGCAAATTGGATACAAATTGGATAAAAAAAAACTGTAAAAACAATTTGGCAATTAAAACAAACTAAAGAAATAAAGGGAAAAAAATCAATTTAGCTATAAATAAATCAAGGCCAACCAAAAAAATGATAATCAATGTATCTCGGGTGGCATGCTTTACAAAACTGGTACAAACTATGCTAGTACTAATAGTTGTTAATGAAACCTGACATGTGGACAGTGGACGAAATACACTATGTGGCCATAAGTATGTAGACATTTCTTCTAATTATTCAGTTCAGGAGTTACATCAATACCTATTTTACCAGGTGTTATTTCTATTAAATGAGTGAAAGCTTTACCTTGGCAGAAATGTACATTCAAATAATTAGTTTTGGAATGATTCATTATCACATTATCAGTGCCCACATACATTTAGCTAAATCCACTGGTCAAAAAGTTGTCTGCATAATTTTGTTGATGCAGTATATTCTATTACTATACTTTGTAAATAATAAGTGATGTATGGTATGCTTAGTAAAAGAGCTGTGGAACTTGCATGCAATGACAAGGCCACAGACAATAGTTCTATTTAAATGAACTAATCTTGGAATTATGGTGGGTGCAGTGGGCATCTGGTGTGAGTCATACCATATCCCTTTTACCTTGATCTAGCAGCTCTTTCCACTAATAAATATGACTTTCTGAAACACAAAGTTGTTAAACAATTTTCCTGAAGTGCATGACTGTACACGCGTTAAATAACATACAATCTTGCAAACGGTGGGTGTGTGTGTGTGTATTGTTAAACGCTGACTCAGGGTCTTTCTCTGTAGCCTCCAGAGTTCTCATTATAAAATGGTGAGTAACTAATTTTTTTGAAACTAAAGGCAAAACCATAATGTATGTCAGCTGCAAACTCTTACACAGCTTCCCAATTACAGATACAATGTCAGTATCTGAACAGATTTTATTAATTGTAAAACGTAATTTAAGTAATTCAATTTAAAGTTGGAGTGTTGGCAGTTGAAAAACAAAAAGTGGGCACAAAACTTCACCCACTACTGTATCATTGGTTCTGATTAACACTGTAATAAACTTGGTTTGTTTATTATGTATTAGGATTTTAACGTAATGTTTTACACTTTGGTTACATTCGTGACAGGAATGGTAGTTACTCATTACACAAGGTTCATCAGTTCACAGAAGGTCATGGACAGTTTAGTATCTTTAATTCACCTCATTTGCATGTCTTTGGACTGTGGGAGGAAACCGGAGCTCCCGAAGTAAACCCACACAGACACAGGGAGAACATGCAAACTCCACACAGAAAGGACCCGGACCGCCCCACCTGGGGATCAAACCCAGGACCTTCTTGCTGTGTGGCGACAGTGCTACCCACTTAGCCACCGTGCCGCCCTACTGTAATAAAGAATACTAGACTACTATATAGAATATATGTGTACAATCAGTATATTTAGTGTCCTGTGTGCAGTAGCAGCATCACAGTTACTATATATAGTGCAAGGATAAGTCCAGTGTGTGCACTGTGGTTTATCTGTGTAGTGGGGGGTTTAGTGCAGTGGGCGGAAGTTCTTTCACTGTGGTGAGTTCAGAAAAGTGATGGATAGTGAGAAAAAGTTGCTTATGAGCAGACTGGTTCTGACATGTATACTCCTGTATCTCTTCCCAGAAGGCAGGAGGTTATACAATTATAGAAAATCATGAATGACTGAACTACTACACCTTAAAATTACAAACACTGAGACTATGAGCATGAGTATGGAGTCTGACTGCATGCTAAACTCTGCTGTGGATCCGTGATTGCATTCGAGAAGGGTATATTGCTGCTCATGTGCCCTCCGACATGTGCGCCGTCCTAGTGGACCCCTTCTTTACGCCCGCGCTTCTGCAAAGGCACTTTAGTCTGCTAACCAGGGTCCTTGCACAGCGTTTAAAGACCAAACCCACCTGGTCCGGTCATTTCCCCACCCAGCAGACACAGTGGCCAATTTGTGTATGCTGCAGGCACTGCAAATTGTACCTGCTAGATGGCGCCCAGCCGCCCTGTAGCAGAACCAAAATTCAAACCGGGGTGTTTAGAATCTCAGCGCTGGTGGCCCCTCATTTTTTTTGTTAATCAAACAAATATAAATATTTTGAATCATATTTTCATCTTCATCTATTTGGTTAATCATGTTATAATAACTAAACTAATGTTATCAGGATTAGCTTTAATATACTGACTATATATATACTATATCTCTGTTATTTGATCAGCATGTTTACTTGTACTAAAGTGTTTGCTAACTTTACAAACTTAGTTTAAAATTTACATTTAGAAAGCTAAACTGGCTCTGCTTATGGTGTTTATGTTCAATTTACTGTTCTACATTAGTCCCTGACAGAAGTCTTGTCGCTTATCCAAGTTGTAGGAACAACAAATAATAACTTGACTTGTAGTTGATCAATTGAAATCAGAACTGGCTTATATGAAAGGCAAAGCCCTCTAGATTATGCTTATTATACCAAAAGAAAGTTTTGTATCATTCATTGAGTTTTATCATTTAATTAGGACAGAAAGGTCAGATTTTGCTTGGACATAAGTCTTGTCGTATACAAAAATAATGTTGAAATTATACATATACTTTATTTTGAATACACAAACATGCTACAATAACATTAGAACATAAAGTCATGGTGCCTTGGAAAAAATAATTAATATTGTGTATGACTTCCATGGGCTTGGAGGACTGCATCCATACGTCTTGGCAATGACTCAAATAACTTATTGATGAAGTCATCTGGAATGGCAAAGAAAGCAGTCTTGCAGTACTCCCAGAGTTCATCAAGATTTTTTGGTTTCATCTTCCAAGCCTCCTCCTTCATCTTACCCCAGACATGCTCAATAATGTTCATGTCTGGTGACTGGGCTGGCCAATCCTGGAGCACCTTGATCTTCTTTGCTTTCAGGAACAGGATTTTTCCTCCACCAAACTTGACTGTTTTCTGGGTGAATCTTGGGTCCATGCGGGTTCCAACAGGTCTTCTGCAGTATTTGCGGCGATTGGGATGCAGTTCAATGGATGATTCATCAGAAAAATCAACCTTCTGCCACTTTTCCACTGTCCATCCTTTATGTAAGCTGTGGGCCTTGGCAAATGCGACACGATTTTTTTGTTGTCTTCTGTTTAATGCTGGTTTCTGAGCACTAATTCGGCCATGAAGACCACTGCGTGAAAGAATTCGACAAACTGTTCTTGTAGATACAGCGTTTTCTGGTGACCAGTTCTCATGTAGCTCCGCTGCAGTTGAAAAAGGGCTGGCCCTAGACTGTCGAAGCAACAAACGGTCCTCTCGAACAGTTGTCTTAAGGGGTCTGCCTGACCTGGGCTTGTCATGAACGTCCCCAGTTTCTTGAAATCTTTTTCTTATTCTCTCCACTTGACGTTTGGATACATTAAAGATGTCTGCCACCTCAGCAGCAGACTTGGTCTTCAAGGTCTTGATGATCAGCACTTTGGTTTGTGGTTGAATCTTTGGCATGTTGTCAGAGGTCAAGTTGCACTTCACATGAAAGTCTGGTGTGCTGGGGTTCTTTTTATACACACCTGGGAATGTGTTAATTACATTATTTGTCCCAGGTGAAGCTCTAATCTGTGATTGGTTGAATCATTTAAAGACACGACAAGACTTTTGTCCTTGCAAAAACAGATGTTATGGGCTTTACCAAGCTGTGGACATCAGGACACTTTTTGACAGTTTCATTTTGCACCCAATTATTAATGTGAAAGCCCTTGACATTAAAGTGAACCATTTATTGTAACAATTGATTGATTACAAATAAAGTTATATACCATTTTAAGTTACTATGTCCTTACGCGACAAGACTTCTGTCAGGGACTGTACATACTTTAACAAGCTTTCAGTTCAGTTCAATGCCATCAGGAAAAAAATGTTGTTGGTTGAGTACGTAGCCACTGATGCACCGCAGCTTTCACATCATCATCACATGAAAATCTTCTTCCCCTTAAAGCTTCTTTGAGCGTCCAAAAAGCTGGAAATCAGATGGCACTAAATCCGGACTATAAGCTCTCTCTTATCCTCCGAAACACGACCAATTACCACTCCTCCCGGCCATCACTGTTTTTAACGGAAATATAAAAGTGAGGAAACATTTTGAAGATCTCTCGTATATTAAATGTTGGCCTGATGGAATGTTGTAGTTACTGAATGCAGCATGTATGGGCAAGCATAAAGAGCTGAGTAACGCTGATAAAGTTCAAAACATGATACTCAGACACTTGGTTGAAGTATCTTAGAAACAGCAAGGGGTGCTCACTAACAGTGGCACAAGAAGGGACAATCCATGTACCACTGACAGGTTTTTCAGTTTTTACAGAATATATATATATATATATATATATATAAACTGTATATCTGGCATGAGACATTGTAATACTCTTCTCCTGAACTTTTAATGACAGGATCTGCTTTGGGGATCATGTAGGCACATTCAGCAGTGAAAAGATGAACCTGGATATAATGACCTGCCACAGCAGATACCCTGTCAGTCTTTCACTTATAATAAATTAATACTATGCTCTCTGTATTTCTTCACTGCTTGTGGTGGCACCTCAAACAGCCAGCAGAAGTTTACTTTTTCTCCAGTTACAACCAACTGTGTCTGCCAAGCATATTTAAAAATTTATTTTGAGAAATCCAATAGTGAGGTAACCATCATATCTTATACAGCAACAACTGTCCCACCGTAACAAGCCACAATACATTCTAGTCTGGTACTGCAGTACTACACAACATGTATTTAAAACACTTTCCCTTTAAAACACCAAACTAAGTCCAAAACTGCTGAGTCCAGATTCTAGTGTCCTCCACCACACTGTTACTATAACCTTCCTTCCTAATCCCACTAACCCTCCCTACTCCCCATGTAAAAATACAGTAATAAATAACAGAGACAAAGGGAAGTGAGGAAAACACACACACACACACACACAATACACACACAGGCAGCACAAAAACACAGCACAGATATACAGGGGTTGGACAAAATAACTGAAACACCTGGTTTTAGACCACAATAATTTATTAGTATGGTGTAGGGCCTCCTTTTGCGGCCAATACAGCGTCAATTCGTCTTGGAAATGACATATACAAGTCCTGCACAGTGGTCAGAGGGATTTTAAGCCATTCTTCTTGCAGGATAGTGGCCAGGTCACTACGTGATGCTGGTGGAGGAAAACGTTTCCTGACTCCCTTCTCCAAAACACCCCAAAGTGGCTCAATAATATTTAGATCTGGTGACTGTGCAGGCCATGGGAGATGTTCAACTTCACTTTCATGTTCATCAAACCAATCTTTCACCAGTCTTGCTGTGTGTATTGGTGCATTGTCATCCTGATACACGGCACCGCCATTGGATGCACATGGTCCTCCAGAATGGTTCGGTAGTCCTTGGCAGTGACACGCCCATCTAGCACAAGTATTGGGCCAAGGGAATGCCATGATATGGCAGCCCAAACCATCACTGATCCACCCCCATGCTTCACTCTGGGCATGCAACAGTCTGGGTGGTTCTGCTTCTTTGGGGCTTCTCCACACCGTAACTCTCCCGGATGTGGGGAAAACAGTAAAGGTGGACTCATCAGAGAACAATACATGTTTCACATTGTCCACAGCCCAAGATTTGCGCTCCTTGCACCATTGAAACCGACGTTTGGCATTGGCACGAGTGACCAAAGGTTTGGCTATAGCAGCCCGGCCGTGTATATTGACCCTGTGGAGCTCCCGACGGACAGTTCTGGTGGAAACAGGAGAGTTGAGGTGCACATTTAATTCTGCCGTGATTTGGGCAGCCGTGGTTTTATGTTTTTTGGATACAATCCGGGTTAGCACCCGAACATCCCTTTCAGACAGCTTCCTCTTGCGTCCACAGTTAATCCTGTTGGATGTGGTTTGTCCTTCTTGGTGGTATGCTGACATTACCCTGGATACCGTGGCTCTTGATACATCACAAAGACTTGCTGTCTTGGTCACAGATGCGCCAGCAAGACGTGCACCAACAATTTGTCCTCTTTTGAACTCTGGTATGTCACCCATAATGTTGTGTGCATTGCAATATTTTGAGCAAAACTGTGCTCTTACCCTGCTAATTGAACCTTCACACTCTGCTCTTACTGGTGCAATGTGCAATTAATGAAGATTGGCCACCAGACTGGTCCAATTTAGCCATGAAACCTCCCACACTAAAATGACAGGTGTTTCAGTTATTTTGTCCAACCCCTGTATGCTTACACTTTATTGCCAAAAGTATTCGCTTGTGACATCCCAACTTGAGTGACATCCCATTCTAAATCCATAGGGTTTAATATGTCAGCCCACCCTTTGCAGGTATAACAGCTCCTCTGGGAAGGCTTTCCACAAGGTTTAGGAGTGTGTTTATGGGAATTTTTGACCATTCTTTCGGAAGCGCATTCGTGAGGTCAGACACTGATGTTGGACGAGAAGGCCTGGCTCGCAGTCTCCACTCTAATTCATCCCAAAGGTGTTCTATCAGGTTGAGGTCAGGACAGACCAGTCAAATTCTTCCACACAAAACTCGCTCATCCATGTCTTTATGGACCTTGCTTTGTGCACTGGTGCACAGTTATGTTGGAACAGGAAGGGGCCATCCCCAAACTGTTCCCACAAAGTTGGGAGCAAGAAATTGTCCAAAATCTCTTGGTATGCTGAAGCATTAAGAGTTCCTTTCACTGGAACTAAGGTGCCAAGCCCAACTCCTGAAAAACAACCCCACACCATAATCCCCCCTCCACCAAACTTTACACTTGGCACAATGCGGTTAGACAAGTACCGTTCTCCTGGCAACCACTAAACCCAGACTCATGCATCGGATTGCCAGACGGAGAAGCGCGATTCGTCACTCCAGAGAACACGTCTCCACTGCTTTAGAGTCCAGTGGCGGCGTGCTTTACACCACTGCATCCGACGCTTTGCATTGCGCTTGGTGATGTAAGGCTTGGATGCAGCTGACTTAGACCCTGGTCTCCAAATATGGGCATAACGAGGACTACAGAATGACGCACGACTTCAGTGGTCTATTACCAGATTTATTTCAACTTTTACCATACACACCCTCTTGTAATGACTAAGGGTAAGGTCACACATGATTAAGTTACACAGGAAGTTATAGGTTACACATGATTCATAAGTTCAAGTTCAGTGTCAAACTCTGTCACAGATAATTTTGCATCTCAACTTTACTTGTTTTGGACTTTGGAAAGAAACCGGCGCATCTGGAGGAAACCCATACCGAGACTGGGAGAATGTGCAAAAAAAACCCGAACAGGTCCACCTGCGAATCAAATTCAGGACCTTCTTGCTGTGAGGCGACAGTGCTACTCACTGAGCCAACGTCCCACCTTACTGATGATTTAAATTATTATTATATTATATTATATTATTATAGTTCACTTTTATAAACACATAATAAGTCTGATCATTCAAACACAATGAACTTAGCCAAATTCCTAGCATAAGCATGGCTTACCAAATTTGATGATAAATCAGAAACTACCATTCAAGGAAGTGCCAGACCTCAAGCCAAGCATAGATATATACTCTATATATAAATATGTAGCATGAAACATTGTAATATTCCTCTCCTAAACTTTTGATGACAGGATCTGTTCTGGGGATCATGTAGGCACATTCAGCAGTGAAAAGACGAACCTGGATATAATGACCTGCCACAGCAGATGCAGTCAGTTTTTGTTGATGTCTGTGGCTACTCTGAATGAACTGCAAGCGTAACAAGTCACATCACTCATCATGCCATCTGCCCTAATTCTCTCTGTCAAGCACAAGCACACACACAATAGCCAGTTTGATCGCTGCTGTATGCACAAAGTCTCAACGTCATGCACATCAATGTCAACAGCACCAATTTTGGTGTGTGTGTATGTTTGGTCAAGACTACTCACACAAACACTGATGATCTGCATCTGCTTTACAACAGAATAAAGAACTATTACCTGCCAGTATCTCTGTCTCTCACACACACACAAACACAAAGCCTTATTAAGTCGGATGCATATTTGCTCTTTACTCTTTTCAGCTTGCCGTAAAATAAACAGTGGGTAGGGATAGGCAGAAAAGGATGATTACTAAATAAAACAGTTGGATAGTATTAAATATCTAGTTGTTATCAAGAAAGCCCTGCACAATCATGTCCATTGGGTAAATGTGAAAATTCAGCAGCCCTCTAATAACACCCACACACACAATGTACTGAGTAATATCCAAATCACAGTGTGGATTAATAATCAGAATAATATGTATTGTTTGACTCTTTATTTAACTGACAAAAGATTTCTAATGTTTTCACTGATCAATGGTATTGTATTTAAGAAACAGAAACACATTCAGAATTTGCTGCATGCAACAGACTCCAACAATGTTAGTACAGAGGAAAAATAAGAGTGAAACATTTGTAAAATATTGAAGTTACAGCACTCCACAATAAGCAGCTGAATTCGTAACAGGTGAGGGAATCATAACTATGTATAAAAGAAAGATCTACCCAAGGATTTATCTTTACAAGCAGTGATGGGTCATGGCTTACCAAACTTTAGGAGAGAATTGCAATTCCCAATGCAAGATAAGGCATCATTCTGTATGTGTTACAATCACAGACACAGAATGTGTGTGCTTGAGTGGCCTGCCTGCACTCCAGATCTGTCTCTTATTGAAAATGTATGGTGCAGCGTAAAGAGGAGGATCAGACAATGATGACCACGGACTGTTCAGCAGCTGAAGAATGGACAAAAATACCACTCTCAAAACTGCAACAATAAATGTCCTCAGTTCCCAAATCATTAAAAAAGAAAAGCTGATGGAACACATGGGGTAAACAGGCCTCTGTCGCAACTTTTTTGAAGTGTAATGCAGGCATCAAATTCTAAATGTGTTTATGTTTACAAAATACAATAAAGTTTATTGGTGAAAACACTGGGAATCACAACTCACAGATTCTTAATTTTTCTGCATTTTACAACTTTTTTTGGAAATGCATTCCTATCTAATACCTGTGAAAAGGAAGCCAGTGAAGGCAGAACACAACTTCGCTGAGCACAGAAGGATGTAATGTACAATACATTTCAAAAAGCCGTTAAATTTTTATGAGCTTTAAGTGTTTTTGGGTAAGGGTTTGTGAAGTTTGCCCAAAGCGCATGGATGCCAATTTACTAAATCTCCTTAACCATGGTTTTTGACCAAGCTAAATTGATTTGGCTGATTTGGCTGCACTTGGACAATGCATTGAATTGTCTCCTGTTGTTCAGGTGAGAACCTCACAATATAAAAAAAGATATCCATTTTCTGGGTTGAACAAAAAATATTAAAATTGGAAATGAATACAAATGCCTTAAATATATTCAGAGTAACTCCATTTTGCAAAAATTTCATCTTGTGGATCTCTTATTCTTCTCATTCAGAAGAAATTACTGTGTGGGGAAATAAACTGCTACAAACAGTGTTATCTCAGAAGTTAAGGTACTGGAATGTTGATTGGAATGTTGCTGGTTCAAGCCCCACAACTGCTGGAAAATGAGCTACTAACAAGAGCTACTCTTTGTTACAAGGAAAATATAATACACAGTATATTTTTTTCAAATCTTTTTTTCAGGGGTAAGACCTATAGTGAGGGGGAAAGTAACCACTTCTGTATCTTTTCAGTCTGTTTTTTTTTTTAATGTACACACAACATCCTTTAATATAGAATTAAATTATATAAACAAAAAATTTTTATTAAGTCAATGGGGAAAGGTATACAAACATCACATTTAATTACCATTAGTCCTGTTGCACAGCCGCTGTTAGCAGCGTATTTGTCTGTACGTTTGGGGTTGTGTTTTTAAACATTTATTCTTTTTCCAAATTAATGTTCTTGACTGATGAGATTACACTTTCTACTATGTCCCAGGGTGTCACTCCAATCATGTTGTTTTTCAATGATGTGTAACGACCCAGTATTGATTTCAGAGACATAGCCACACCATGATGCTCCCAACTCCATACTTCACTCTGGCTAGGATATTCTTGGGACTTTTTATAATTAACAATAGCATCTTAGTTTTAGCATTGAAGGCCTTTGCATTTATTGATATTTGTCTGTAACAGTACAATCATTGTAAACAGGCCTTGTGAAATTTGTCTTAAATGCCTAAATATGGATGTTCTGATAACATATTTCCCATTCCTTTCCTTTGAGAATATGCTGATACCAAATTCAAGTGTGATACTAATGCTAATAAAAGTAACAAAGCCCTCCAGTAAAAACAAACCCAAACATAAACCAGACTACGTCCTAGCACCCAAGTACATTTCAAATTTAAGTTGTGAATACTGTGTATGGGTATACAAACACTAACTAAAAGCAAGTCTTTCTACCCACTTTTCAATGACTAAGTAATCACCCTGAGCTTCTGCCACCCACTCTAAGATATATACACAATCTCACACAGCTTCATTACTAATTAATGGGATCTTGCAGCCTCTTGGCTGTTGCTGCACTTCCAGGCTGAAGTAAGTGAGGTGTCCATGCAGTGAGACAGTGTATTCATCAGAGACAGCTCAGTCAGAACTTTATGTAAGTGTAGGATAACATTCTGCAGGGTCAGGCCTTTGTGACATACAAGGCAGCAAAAAGTAAAGAATTCAGCTGAGTGTGTGGGTTGGAAGATGTCTAAATGTATTCTTATAGCTTAGATGGTAGACAAATGTAATAAGTATAAAAAAAAATCATAAAACTTTTCTATAAAGGTCCAGCAGCCATTATTAAGTGTCAGCCTCCACAATTCAACTGTCAAATTTTAATATATATACACTGATCAGCCATAACATTAAACCACCTCCTTGTTTCTACACACACTGTCCATTTTATCAGCTCCACTTACCATGTAGAAGCTCTTTGAAGTGCTACAATTACTGACTGTAGTCCATCTGTTTCTTTGCATGCTTTGTTAGCCCCCTTTCATGCTGTTCTTTAATGGTCAGGACTCTCCCAGGACCACTACAGAGCAGGTATTATTTGGGTGGTGGATCATTCTCAGCACTGCGGTGACACTGACATGGTGGTGGTGTGTTAGTGTGTGTTGTGCTGGTATGAGTGGATAAGACACAACAGCGATGATGAAGTTTTTAAACACCTCAATCTCACTGCTGGACTGAGAATAGTACACCAACCAAAAATATCCAGCCAACAGCACACTGTGGGCAGCGTCCTGTGACCGCTGATGAAGGTCTAGAAGATGACCAACTCAAACAGCAGCAATAGATGAGTGTTAATCTCTGACTTTACATCTACAAGGTGGACCAACTAGGTAGGAGTGTCTAATAGAGTGGACAGTGAGTGGACATGGTATTTAAAACTCCAACAGCGCTGCTGTGTCTTATCCACTCATACCAGCACAACACACACTAACACACCATCACCATGTCAGTGTCACTGCAGTGCTGAGAATGATCCACACCCCAAATAATACCTACTCTGTAGTAGGGCTGGGCGATTTTCACGATTAATTCGGTTAATTCGCATGAACGTTTTCACCCGATGTTAGAATGTGACAATCGCGATTGTTTACATACTTTATATTTTAATTAAAATACCAACATGTCACAAGGCAGAAACTGAGCAGACTCTCGCGGAATATAAATCAGGGAAAGTTTAATATCAAAAGGGCAAAAACAGTGTACAAAATCAGGTAAAGTCCAAAACCAGAGCAAAAACTAATACAGTAAACGGAAGACAACAAGGATTATACGCGGTAACAGTTAGATTTAGAAATAAAGAGCGCAAACACAATCGGCAAAACGAGACACAAACAGAAGAGTTTAATTAAGATTCACTGAAACAAACACAGCTGAACTGAATCAAAACTCCGGAGACTGTGAGCCCGATCAGGATTGGCTGACCGGGACATGTGACAGTCACGTGACAGTCCGTAAGAGCTTGGGATTTGTAGTCCATATTGTTAGAAGCAGAACTGGCCCCCTCCATCCACCCCCCAATCACAAGAGGACAAAATCAAAGCTGAGCTGAGTGATTACTTGATGCCCCCCCCCCCCCCAGTGTAAATACTGATACAGACTCACTTAGTGGTGGAAACAGTAAACAGGCTCGTGTTCCTTTTAAGAAACCTGTAAAGAACTTTTTGTAAGGTGGTTTTGCTGCACAATATTTAAAACAAGAGTTGTTTGTGAGCTATTCTTATAAAGCATATAGATAATTTAGATTTCTATTTTGTTTTAATTATTGTTATATCGTTATTGTTATAAAGTTTGAGTCCCTTACAAGGATAATTATAGGTGGTGCTGTTACTATTTTTGCACTTCTTTTACAATGCAAAACAAAAAAAGACATTTGAGTCTTATTTCAATTGCATTATACAAAAACAAAAACAAAAATCGAAATCGTAATCGACAATCGGTTATAATTTTAAAATAATCGAGAATTTTTTTTTTTTTTGCAAAATCGCCCAGCCCTACTCTGTAGTGGTCCTGGAAGAGTCCTGACCATTGAAGAACAGCATGAAAGGTGGCTAACAAAGCATGCAGAGAAACAGATGGACTACAGACAGTAATTGTAGAACTACAAAGTGCTTCTACATGGTAAGTGGAGCTGATAAAATGGACAATGAGTGTAAAAACAAGGAGTTAGTCATAATGTTATGCCTGATTATATATTATTATATATATTATATATTAATGCACAACACTACCTAGACAGAACAAAGCAAAAACTAAGCATAAGCCGAAGAAGCAACCCAAAGTCCAAAGGAATCCAGTATTGATTTCAGAGAGGCATCCACATGATGATGATGCTGCTTCCACCGCCGTATGTCACGGTGGCTGGGATATTCTTGGGACTTCTCCATGACAAGCTGATTTATGAGGTCTAATTTAGTCTCATCTGTCTGTTGTTCTCTTTATTTAAATAATCATGTACAATTAACAAGGCAAACAGAACTAAGCAAATACTCAGCATAAGCTGAAGAAGCAACCAAAAGTCCAAAGGAATCCAGAACTTAGAGAAAAAAAGCTGTTTACAAAACAACCACACACTCCAAAAAGCTGTACTTTATGGGGAAAGTAGCAAAAATAAAGTCATTCTTCAAAAATAAGGAATAAGGTTCTCCCTAAAAGTAATCTAGCTTGCTGCAAAGCACTATTCTTGGCAGAAACCCAACACTGCTCATCAATCCAACTCCATCCACACAGTGATGCTTAGAGGTGATAAAATCATGTTGTGGGAAGTTTCTCAGCAGGGTCTTGGAAACTGGTCAGAGTTAGAGTTAGATGGATGTAGATGAAAAGCTGTTCCAATCTGCAAGAGACCAGGGCAGAGATTCACCTTCCAACAGGACGACAACTCTAAAGCGTACAGCCAAAGCTACACTGGAATGATTGAAAACCAATAACCTTTATGTGTTGAAATGGCCAAGTCTAAGTCCAGACCCCAATCAATCCAGGAATCTGTGGAAAAACTTTACAGTTCCTGTCGATGAACAATTTTTACCCATTCTGACAAAGCTTGAGCAACCGCAAACTTTAAATTACAAGCTGGTAGATGCAGAGAGAAATGGCACAAAGGTCCCAAAACACAGCTAGCTGCGAAACAACAGTCATCATGTTTTTCTTTTCATGTTTGGTAAAGATAAAACAATGTTCAGGATTAAATGCTGTAATCTGAGCCTCTACTAGTAGAATTAGAATTGTGACCCTTTGCAAGTCAGAATGCTAAATGCGCTATTTCCTAACTTTGGTTTAATTACTGTGTACTGATGCAACATGCTACTGTATTAACAGTTGAATGTGGTTTGGAATGAAAATGTAAGAGTTTTCCTCATTTTCATTTATAATGGTTTTAAAAAGCATTGTTCCCATACAGTTGCATTAACAAATAGCAAAATAATTTTGCAGTTATTTATCTATTCTATGGGTTTGTCTGAAAACCTAGTGAGCCCTCTACATAGACAGCATTTTTCGCCGCTCAGGTGGCACAGCGGTAAAACACACGCTGTTCACCAGAGCTGAGATCTCGAATACATCGTATTGAATCTCGGCTCTGCTTTGCCAGCTGAGGTTGAGTGGCTACATGAACAACGATTGGCCTGTTGTTCAGATAAGTGGCGGGACTAAGCCGGATGGGGACTCTCTGCTGGCTGGTTGGTGGCGCCTGCACGGAGATGGGGAAGGAGTGCGGTAGGGGGTGTGGCTCTACTGCACTTGTCAAGTGTAGGTGATAAGATGTTCGATTGCTATGTATGTTTCGGAGGGGGCGTGGAGCAGCCTCGTCCTCCCCAATCAGGAGCAGGGACCAGCATTAGTGAGAGGATGATTGATGGGCAGAAATTGGATGTGCTAAAAGTGGGAGAAAAAGGGGTAAAATAATTTTTTTTTTTAAAAGACAGCATTTTTCATCACTTTACATGCACTTCAGAGAAGAAGTCTGTCTCAATTCTTAGATGCCTTAAAATGCTGCCTACTAAGGTGCCTTATTTCAAAGCGATAAACTGACTGAATAACGAGGGAGCATCCGATGCTTCTTTAGGTATGAAGGCAATCCCAGCATTCAACTTTACTTACAAAAAAGTACAAATAAGGTGGATGAATGCAGAACAACAAACTTCTTTTCAACAAAGTTCTTTTTTAAATGTAAATAAATTCTCATAAACTTTTTATTTGTATAAAGGTGTACAGGTGTCATTTATTCACAAATTCAGGCTTTTTCTTGGTACACGGGTGGAGATGGTAGCTGGCATGCTAGCGAGTCGCCTTAGCCGATTGGTTCGAATGGCCTGAGACTGTGTTAGCTTAGTAAGCAAAAACTGCTATAATGTAATTGCTGTTATCGCTGTCTAAGTAGTGCGTCTGAATAACTGGCCTCATAAATTTAATGTCTGATTAGAATCCTCTCTACTTTGGCAGCTGCCTAGGTAGCCACTAGGCAGCAAGGCTGTTCATTAGGTTTTCAGACAGACCCTATGACAGAAATATAAAGTAAACACTTGCTTTGGGTTGGCATTTAAGCCAGTGGATGGTTACTAACCAGGGTGACACACCCCTTTGGTAACTTATAATTTACTGGAAATTTATTTCTTTATATTTGAAGACCAGTAGAACATGCTTGCAAAAAACAAAGACACAAAGTACTACTTTAACTAGCTGTGGTTAAAGTAGGTAAACAGAGCCATGAAATTTTTTCCATGACATATTAAAACATAGTTTAAATTTGATGTAAACGCTAACAAGCATTTTCGGCTCAAACATCAATCAAAACCTGTTTTTTAAAGGTGTGAACTACCTAGCATGACACCCAAGCCAACTAGTTAGACGGAAGACTGGACCTGTCGACGACTTAAAATAGTGTAGTGTGAAAAGCAATGCGAGCGGCCGCGAGTGCTGTGTCGAACTACAGCCAATGAGAACGCAGGATAAGGGGTGAGGGGAAACCTGGGGGAGGAGTGTAAAAGCGTGGGACAGGGGCAAAATAAAGTTTGTATCAGAATACATCAGCACACACACAAGCGTTACAGTATTTTGTGATTTAATCGTCCACGAAAAAACATAATACCAACACTGCATTGCAAAAAATATTTATTTACCTCCAACTCACTACAGTACAGACAATCCCTGCTGGTCGTGTAGCCCAATCCACTTCGGCTCAAACATCAATCAAAAACTGTTTTTTTTAAAGTGTTAAGTACCTAGTATAACACCCAAGCCAACTAGTTAGACAGAAGACTAGCTGATTATACAGACTTACTGTCAAAGCAGCTTATCATGAGCAAGTTTTACCTGCATCTAAGCATCACTATAAAAATGTGGCATCAAACAGTTTACCATTACCTTGTGCCACCATGTATTCTCCCAGAATGCACATTATACTGCTATTACCCCTCAGGACTTCCCTAACACTATGCTCTAAAGAGAAGTTTTTCTTTAACATGCCAGCCACCCGGAATGCAGTGGCTTGTGGTGAAAAGCACTTGAGCTGCTGGAGATTTTAAACTCTCCAGCTTCAATAAGTTTACTTCCTACATTTAAATAATACACATCTCAAAACTGGAAAGTGGAAAGTCTCACCATGTTTAATTACAGTTGTAGCTTGTCTATTTAGTTTGGCCGCTGACGTCACCGATGGAAGGGGCTCTCAGGCACAGCTGGCTGCCTGCATACATCAGAAACCTCTGTTTCCAGAGTGTTCCCTACAATTAAACCACCATTAACTCCCTAGAGCAGTAACATGAAACACTTTTTTAAAGTCCAGGACTAAGAGCTTCATAAATTTAATCAAAAGTTTATTTACTCTCATATGGGATATACAGAAGGAAAAAGATTTCAAGTCATTTTGTTCTGTATCTCCATTGGGGTATAAATCTGTTTATAAATTGTCATGAGCACACCTGCCACAGATACAGAATCATGTTCTTTTGTCTTTCCAAATTTAGCCAGCAGATGGGGCATGGAGGTGTAGAAGATTCAGTTCTTGTTAACTGCGCTTCATTAAGCATTAATTCGCTCCAGGTGGAAGTGTTCTATTATCACTAGAGATGGACCGATCAGGGTTTTTGGCACCGATTCCGATCTCCTTTCAGGGACATCGGACGATAGCCGATTCCGATCGGGGGGGGGGGGATTAGCAGTAAATAAACTTAAAAAGAGCCTCACAGTAAAGATAAACCGGAGCAGTGCGCACGTGTGTGTGTTTGTGCCTTTAGAAGAGACGCTTTGTTCACAGTATCGCTATAAGTGATTCATTGATTCATGAGTTGATTCGTTTTTATGTGAAGCGTAAGTTTCTCTTCTCAGTTATCTCTCCGTGTTTACTGTTATTAATTAAATGTCGTGGTTTTAAATAAACACCAGCTACTACAGAACATTTTGTGTGACTCTCTTACAATAAAAAGCTTCATTAAACTGCTATTACCACAGATCTGTAACCGAGTCAGACTCGTTCCGTCTAAGGAGCTAAAAGTTTTCTAAAAGTTCAGCAGATGATCCTGAACTAACGAATTTGGTAATGAATAAACTTTTGCCTCTGATTGGCTCTGTAACGTCTTCTGTTCTCATCTACATCACAAGTAAGAACCGCTTACCGAGTTTATATAACGTGCTGATAGAATCGACTCAGATGTGACCGGGTTGAATTATCTTTTTAAAGTAAATATTACAATCAGCAAAATTACATCGTAAGAGCTTTCACGATGGTTTCTGTACGATGGTTGATGAATGGTGATGTGATGGTTGGCGCTTCGTAGCTCAAAGTCTGGATCAATCCACTGAGCTGTTAACTTAACGTGATCTTTATATATCACACGATCGGATCGGCTACTTTTAGGAAATATCGCCGATCGCCGATAGCATATTTTGATTAAAAATCGGCCGATACCGATTCGTAGCCGATCGATCGTCCCATCTCTAATTATCACGGTTTCACCCTTACAGACTTGCCGGCTCCTCTGTTGGCACCCTGCTATTTCTCTGATACTTTTATGTTTTTCAGGGAACTCAGACGCTTTTCGGCTGTCACAACAGAACCACCTTGGATAAGCGACCTGCCACAGGCAGCGTGATGACCTTTTCGCTGGGTGCGGGCTGCATCTATGATGTGGTGGTCCCACTTGTATTTTGCTGACCCTGGCTCATCTGAGGGTTTCCTATTTTTCCACTTTTTCAGAGAACTTGGTTGTCGTAGACCAACCTGTCATATTGTGACAACCAGTTCTTTCTTTCTGCTCATTTTTATCCACTGTTGCAGACTGCAGATGTTTCGTGTGATTCATTTATTACATTTATTTTTTTGCCATTTTATTTTTCATTATCCTCTTTTTGTTAGTGGCTTTTTAGCAACAGTATTGTTCTAACTTGAACAAGCATCCTGCAATTATGTTTATTTTTAATTCTTGCAGGTGCCGAGATTCACCTCAGGAGGAAGGGGGTGGCTGAGGACCCGCGATGGATTAGCATTTTGTCTGGGAAGTGTTAATGCATCGCATCTGAATAAGAGAATTTTAAATGCAGTACATTTAGTGCTATTGCCCAAACTTTGGAACTCAATCTCTTTGTGACTGCTGAACCATCTCTTTCTTTAAAGCTCAATTAAAAGCTTTTCTCTTCACTGCTCACTATTCTTCTTCATCCAAATATTAATTTTGTTCCTTCCCCTATTGTAGTTTTGCTTTTCAAAGTAAAGTGTCCTTGGGTATGTGAAACGCACTATAAAAATTATTTTTTTTTAATTATTATTATTATTGCACATAAACTATGTATTTTTAAATGTTATTTTAATTATAAATATATTTCTTTCTTCTGTTTTTTATAAAATATATTTATTTTTAATTGTATTTAGACAGCTGCCCTTTACAGCTGCCCTTTACAAGCATACCTACAAGAAAGTAAACACATTCTGATATACAGCTGAACATTGATGTTTTGGGAGTGACATTAATTTAAACGTTAACTGCATGTGAACTCATTATTATTCAACCCGCAGTCTCAGTACTTAGTAGAACATTCCTTTTTTTACATTTGGATTTGTTATGACCAAATAATATGCAAGCAATTGAGGGTTAAGGGCCTTGCTTAGGGGCCCAACAGTGGTAACTTAGCAATAGTGGGGATTGAACCAGCAACATTTTGACCACTAGTCCAGTTTTTGCCTTGATAACCTCCTGACACCTCTCTCATGGAATCTTCACCCATTCCTCTCAAACAAAATCTGGAGACTGAGAATGCCACTCCAGGAGATGCCAGGACTGATTCATTAACCAACCTTTGGTTGACTTGGAGGTTTGCTTGGAATCACTGTTTTGCAGAAAAGTCCAATTATCACCAAGATTCAATTTCACCACAGAAGGCTGAACATTCCTCCTCAAATTGCCTTGGTATTTCTGTGAATCCATTATACCAGTCACACAGTCAAGCCTGTCAGTTCCTGTAGCAGGAAAAACATCCTCACATTATCACTGACTCACCTCCACGCTTGACCGTAGGGATAGTATTCGTGTGGTGATAATCCTTGCCTTTTGTGTGCCTGGAAAACTGGTAATCTATATGGGAAAACTGGTAATCTATATGGCCAAACAGTTCCAGTTTTGATTTGTCCCTCCACAGAACTGTGTCCCTGAACTGTGCAGAATTCCTTTTGACATATTCCAGTCCACCCTTCCTGTGCTTCTTTGGCAATAGTGGAAAAGAAGTCCTTGGTTGTAAAGTGATGATCTTATGTTCGCCATTGACACATTTGTCACAGCCTTCATTAGGTCATCCTGTAAGTCTTTTGCAGTAACAAAAGGGTTTTTCTTTGTTGTCATCATGAGACTGCTAAAGCCTCTGGACAAAACTTTGGGCTTTCTTTTATGGTCAGACAGGTTTGCTGCTGCGCTAAACGTTTGGAACTTATATGGACAGTACTCTCAATGGAATCTCTAGGAATGTTCATGTCTTGCAAATCTTCTTTTATAAAATGTATAGTTCCGGTCCTAAAATCTGATTGGCTGAGCCGTGTTATACGCACACCTATGACCACCTCACATCATTCCATATTAATACGCCACTAAAAAAAGGAAAAAGTACAAACTTGGTTGAACACTATTTTAAGTCATGTACTATACATGGAAATGTCCAGATTAATTTAAACAATAATTCTAATCATCAAGCAGGTGTTTTGTCCTTTTATCTTTTATTACTTAAGTGCTTTGAAATAAAATTAGAAAATTCTACTGACCAATAAAACAGGTTTTCCATACTTGTGGTGGAAAAAATTTATATGCCTTATTATAAGTATTCATCCCTCAACCTCTTTTTCCAACAAAATAAGTGTTACAACATGGGATTTGTAACAATAAAAAGCAGAAACTGTTTTTAATTACAAAAAATGTACACCTCTGTTGATGGTTAATAGTTAGGCCAGTGGTTCTCAACCCCTTTTTATTTTTTATTTTTTTTAACATAAAATGCAACAGGACCCCACTTTGGGCTAATGGCTCCCTGGTTGAGAACCACTAAGTTAGGCCATCTATTACAGCCAGTTATTTTTTGGTTAAGCAAGTGCTTACAAAGAAATTATCAGCATCTTTCAAAAACATAATGTTGCCATTGATTTCTATAGGAATTACACATTAACAGATTGTATTAATATATAACACACAGCCATGGTTAAAAAGTGAGGCTACATAATCCATTAAAATAGTTAAGGTTTTAAAAAACAATTTTCCCACTACACATCAATCTAAGATTAAAAAACAGCATACTATATTGTTATATAACTCTTCCCAATAACACTAGCAACACATATTACTGCATTCGTCTCAACTTATATTGCACAAAGCAAAACACTATGCATTATTCCCAACTTATATCGCACAAAGTGATAAAACAATTTTGGCCCATTTCACAATAAAACATTTGATACAACATTTGGCTTTAAGACTCTGTCTAGGTCCCTACGTTTCTTTCTTTACACATCATGCATTCTTGTCATGATGCAGCAGTGTGCTTTAGGTCATTATCCTGTCGAAATACAACTCTTCCGATTTTAAGCTTTCTGGAAGTGGTTAAGTCATTCCCATCAATTCTGACTTAAATGCTGCCAGTCCCTTTTGGGGATCCCCATAACATGGTGCTGCTAAAACCATAAAACAGACATGCTGCTTAAAACTGTGGCTGGATTGTCAGAAAACAAGACTTTCAACCACTTGGTTAGAGAGTCCTATAAAATAACCGTCAGTCACAGATATTTGCAACTCTTGCAAGTAGACATTTTAGTTTTTTGTCCCTGTTTGGAAAGGTTACCGGACTAAGCCAGTATGGCTTATATTTTCTCCACTGAATAAACTAAGCTCCAGTGTGTATTCCTCTCCAGATATATGCTGCTTCATGATGGAACCTACCATACTGATAGACCTCAAAAAGAATCAAAGTATTTACTTCTTGCACGTGTTGACTATCAATAAACTAGTTAGTTGGCATGGTAATGGGGGGGGGGGGGTACTCGGTATCCGAGTACTTTTAAATCTCACTCCATTTAATTAATCGTTTGTCTTAGTAAGTAAAACGTTAATATGTTTGTAACTCGGTTAAAACATTTGGCATTTTTCTTTTGGTTTAAACTGCACACAGTTAAAGTGAAATAAATGTTTTACCACACCTGAAATGTTTGATCCAAGAAAATAAAGATGTTAAAATGAGTTACAGGCTAAATACTGGAAACGCGTCAATGCGTTGTCGCGTTTTGACCTTAAAGCGGTTCCCATCGGTACAGTCATTAACATAGCATCTTGTAAACGACCACACACACACGAGTAGTCCGAAAAAAGAACATAAACGACATTAAAAAACTTAAAATATAAACCATTTTTAAATGTGACCACTTACTTTGTTGCTGTTTGAAAGCTTAAACTGATGTTTTTTAACTCCCGGACGGCGAAAAGAACTTAGTAAAGTTTGTAAAACTTGAATCTTTTTTGTCTTTTAGCTCTCATATAGTAAAACGTCCCGCATATCAAACACAACAAATGTTGCTGCAACGTGGTTTCACTGAGTAATTAAGCGCTTAAGTTTTAAAAACAAACTCCAGACTAAAAACATTCAACTGTTGTCCATCTTTTTTTTCGTACAACAACGGAGAGTTCTTAGTGGATCCCCAAAGGAGTCGACTCTTCGATTCCAGGGGCTGGGATTAAATTCAACTCCTAGTCTGTGAACTTCAGCTCCCATAATGACATGAATGTGCATGTTTGTGCACTGATTGATTGCTCCGTTTATTCATTCATTAAACATTTACATAACACATTATTTCTTTAATACATTTACCATACATCCTTGTTATGGTTGCATGATTTGGAAAAACGGTTGCAGTCTAATGCAGGTCACTACACGCTCATTTACACTTACCTATACCCAGAGCGGTAGAGAGAACAGAGTGGCGACACTCCCATAGGGAACCGTTGGAAAGGGGGCGGGACATTTTTTCTGCGCAGCTTCCGGGTTGTGGAGCTCTGTATAGTTCCAAACAACCCATAGAGCCCCATTCATTTCCACTACTTATCCAGCATTTTTAGCTGTATGTTGCTTTGTTTTAAAACAATTATGAATTTAATGTCATTAATATACGTAATACTGTTATTGTTTAGCATTTGCTCAGCACTAAATGTTACATGTTTATCTTAATTAATAGGTATAACTGAATTTAGCTTATTCAGTTTAGCTTAATTAATGACACACGAGTCTTTTCACCTAAAATGAGTTGATTAATCAAGAGTCTTGTTACAGAAATGATAATAAAATATTAGAACCACAATAAATCATTATACTTTTACTTTCATACTTCAGTACATTTGAAGGTAAATTTAGTTTAGTACTTTAGTGGAGGTAAAGAGTATTTTTACTTTTACTACTACTTTTACTGGAGTAATATGTTACCTTGGATATCTCTACTTTAACTCAACTGCATGGTTTGTGTACCTTGTCCACCACTTACATTAGACAAAATGAACTAGTGCATATTCATAATGAATTCATTAATGTATTACATGTAGGAATCAATTATTAATCACTCATGAAATAAGAGATGAATGAATGCTTTTTCATGTACCTTAAAGGTACGGTAGTGTGTTTATCAATCTGTTCCTTCAGTGCAGGTAAACCTTATGAATCCAGCCACATGGTTTAGTGACATGAGTGTTTAGCCAAAATGATTATTATTATGAATCCTCAGGAAAGTGAAGGGAGATTAGTTTATGTAAAAAACAAAACATAAAAAAACTTTAATCTCTGTACTGTATATTGTCTCTACTACTTAATGATATCGCATTATGTAATGTATGCTAATATAATGTACTGTGTGTTAACAAGAACGACCTATTAACAAGTCATTATAAACATCAAGCTTCCACTTTATATACCAAATTGACATTAAAGCAGATGCAGTAAATGTAAACGCAGTTGAAAATACCCAGAAATTGTACAAATGTTTATTATTTGCCGTTTAATATTTCATTTACTGCTGCCTGTCCCATATGAGAACATGACAGCGCCGGGTTTGTTTGGAACTATCGGAGGGTTACATGAACCACGTGACCGCGTGGCGGCGAGATCAAGGAGTGTCGCAACTCTCTCTATCTACGGCTCTGCCTATACCTAGCGACAGTCAACCTAGCTAGTCAACCTACGGCCATTTTTATGTAGGTGAACAGCAACACCAGAAGGCAATGGTGTAACTACAATCATATTGGCCAATGTTAAAGAATCTGTAGTTTCTCTGTAGGGCTGCACGTAGGGTTGCCAACTTTCAGAACTGGAAATAAAGAACACCCTGGGCTGGCGGGTTGGCGGAAGGCATGGGGGGGTTTACCCGAGCGGGAGCCGGGGGTAGGAGGTTAGGGTTGCACCTAGAAAAAATATAACAGGTCTTACACCGTCATAGGAACATTATCAAAATGTTTTATTTAGGCTGTTTAACATATATTATTATCATTCTTTATAATAATAAATCAGAACCATATTTTAGGTGAAACAACATGCATAAAGAACATGATGTAACATTTTCTCTCAATAGTGCAAACAACATTTTTACATAATCCATCTTCACACTGACATGCAGCCCCGGTTCTGGACTGTGTTGCTTAGGGGGGCAGTGAGAAAATCTGGGGGCGGGGGGCATAGCGCCTGCCCTGCTTGTGTTACTTTAGTTTCGCCCTAAGCTGGATTCAAACCTAGGGTGGGAAAATAGGCGCTACTCAAACAGTGAAGTAATAAACAGGTTGTTATGCTGATATGCCTGCGCACACAGGGCGTTATTAAGACTAAAAGTGAAAACGTACTACTTAAAATAATAACCAAACGCTTTCTAATCCCCACGGTAGCAGCAGTTTCCTTCTGTTTCATACAGATCGCCCTGTCTCAGTCTAATCTGCAGCATTTCTCTCCCATTGATAAAAATACGGAACAAAGCGCGTCCCGTATCAGTTCAACACTTCAATATTAGTTTCAATATTAGTTCAATATTAGTTTCCAAATAAGGAACGATTCCATATTGTACAGGACGGTTGGCAACCCTAGCTGCACGGTAGCTGTCTCCTCACAGCAAGAATGTACTGGGTTTGATTCCCAGGTGGAGGTCCTTTCTGTGAACAGTTTGCATGCTCTCCTTGTGTCAGAGTGGGTTTCCTTCCACAGTCCAAAGACATGCAGTCATTGGAGATACTAAGGTCTCCCCAGGTATGTATGTGTGTGTGTGTGTGTGTGTGTGTGTGTGTGTGTTTGTCCTGTGATGGACTGGCAACCTGTCCAGGGTTTCCTATCTTTCGCCCAGTGAATCGGACCCACCACAACCCTGAACAGGATAAAGCGATGATATAACAGACAATGAATGAATGAGTGAATGAATGAATAAATAGTTCCTCTATACAAAAATGAATGTAATTATTAAATAAATGATTGTGTGATGGTGCTTGGGTGGCACAGCAGTCTATTACGCTTGCAAACTACTGCTAGGATTAAAACGCAGTGCTATCAGCCTGCCAGTCTACACATGGCCCTGTGTTGGAGGGGAGGGTATTCCCGGCTTGTGCCCCGTGTTTCCCAGTGAAACCGGGCCCACTGCGACCTTGAATAGAACGATCTTGTGATTTACTTGTGTAGATGGTATGGCTTATTTTAAAGTACTCTATTATTTTAAAGAAGACTGACAAGGAACTGCAAACGAATTGGCATAGGATCTGTCATTCTACAGGCTCATGTGACTCCTGCACTGCCAGCAGTTGTGCTCCTGCCAGGAGGAGCTCCCACAGAAAGTAAACATGTCAAACTTACAAAGTTATAACTGGCAAACGCCTATCCTACCCAATGCACTGCTTTAATCTGGTAGTCTATGGAGTTAATGAGTCAAGATTTTGTAATTTATGTTGTAAACAGTAAGAGTACATCATGCATAACATGGGTTCACAATCTGCAACCCGTGGACCATTTGCCGGTCATGACATAGAGGTGCGACTCACATCTGTCCAGTCTCCTCCTCTGAGAATATCGTTCTGTATAACCGACTCCTAGAATCAATTTAATCGATAAACAACAACTGGAATTAGAATCGGAGTCGACTCCGCATTCGTGGAATCGAGCAGATCTGCAGAACGGAAATAGTGGAGGTTGGATGAGATGAAAGGGGTGTGGCTGCAGCTTCATCCGGGCACTTCCGTCCTCCACTCCGAAAACACTCGCTTAGAATAGCACGGGAAAATTCGCCTTTAGTCCAAGACCGTTATATTTCTAACCTAACTCCAGTACAAAGCATGCAAAAGGTGGATTGGCTTCTCTAAATTGTGCCTAGGTGTGAGCTGATGTGTGAGTGTGTGTTGCTCTGCTTTTGCTTGGTGTCCCGATCAGCGTGTGTTTCTGCCTTGTGCCCAGCGTTTCCGGGTGGCGCCTGACCTATGGCGACCGTGACCAATATAGATCAAATATATATTTAATAAAAATTATAAATGTATGTCAAAATATACTATATACGTTTTATACGTTTTTGTTTAGATTCATGTTTTTATCCATTTAATACATTTTACAAACTTTCAACGCAATTCGAAAACACTGGACAAATTTGCCAGGACTCTAAACTTAAAGTAAAAAGTAAAATAAAAAATGATAACATGCTGCTATTTTTTTTACCTTTCCAATTATTTCTAGGAGTGTCAATGCTTATGACAGATTTGTTCTAAGGTTAAGTGTGAGGTAAAGCTTATAAAGAATACATATTACCAAGACATTTTTATATACGTAGTGCTGTAAAAAGTCATTGCTCCTTGCTGTACTGTTGTGGGTCGCACCTCGTTACTGAATAACAAGATTAAGCCCCACACCTGAAAGAATAAAAAAAGTACCTAAGTGCAAGATATTTAACCAAAGTAAAACAAAACTGTGGCTAAAAGTCATTAATGAAAAAGTGGGACAATGACAAATAAATAAGGTTTCTAAAATAACAGAAACAGAAGTAACAAATGAAAGACAAAAACGTTGACAGCCTGCAACTGAGAAAGTGGATAGAACAGGGATAGTGCAGACCTGAGAACTGGTTGTCACAATATGGCAGCCCAACTACAACAACTGGTGCACCCCATGCATAACAGGGATTTATGGGCCAGAAACAGACATCATGCCACCTCTGGGGCAATCCGCTTCCCCCAGAGGAGTTCTCTTATAAGGCCCAACAGGATGCAACATTGGGTGAGTTCTCAGAACTCCATCAGAAAACAACAGTGCAGTTTCTGAGAATTAGCAGGTAAATGCTTACAAGGCACAGGAGTTTGTCAATTAAGAGAAACTGACACATCAATCAACTGCGCCTCTGTGCTCCCTCCGCCGGCCAAACTTATTCAGCAGCTGCCATGTTAGATCTTACTTTATTTGTCATCAAGTTACTAAAAAGAGTAGATAAAAATTTTATAATTTTTAGAAAACATGATATTACAAATGAGTAATGAGTGAAAAACAGCACATTTTGTAAAACAGGACAAAGTTAGAGTGAGGGTAAAGAGATTTTAAATCAATTAATTTTATTATTAAATATACATTCAGTGCACATATCCACTTCACATTTACACTCACGTCTTTTCACTTTGTATGTATAAACGAACAAAAAGTGTGTATTTTAAAAATAAATATAAAGGGAAAAGATATCCATATTAATAACATTAGTACTGCATAAGACATAGATGGCATTTACAAGTCGAGGATGACTATGGTAAAAAAATTAGTTATTTTGCAGCTTTGAAGTTTAAATGGGATAGATTCCTGTCAGAAAATCTTAAGGTCCCCAAGGTTACAAGGGCCCCAGTAATCAAATTTAAAATTCTTTATTATTTTCCAGTGGGAATTGAATTAAGACATTGGCTTGATCATACAAACACCTTTGCTGTCCTTTTAGTAGCTATTTATTGTGGCTCTATGTTTGGGGTTGTTGCCTTGTTAAAAACATCTACATTTTGTTTCCAGGCCAACAACTGTCTTTCTCTAAAACCGAGTGGACGAAGAATTATCTGAATGAGCTAAAGTGTAGCCAAAAAGTTTTATTATTTTTTCTGGCCCTTGTTTTGTCTAAATGTGCAAATTTTAGACGTACATGCATATCAGTGCTTCATTTAGAGAAGTTTTTGATAAATTGTAGGAAGGTCTGGGATTGTGGTACAGTACACTGATCATTGTTCACTTTGTAACTTTTAATGCTCATTCTGCATTAGATCATGGTGCAACTTTACCACTAGCTTACACAAAGTTACCACTTGCTTTTACAAACTCTTATACAAGCTTGGTTGTTTTGTAAAATGCAGTAAAAAGAAGAATGTGTTATTTTTTTATTCTCTTGAATTGTCATCTAACTGCTAAAGTAGAAAGAAAAGATTTCCAATGTTTTTACTGATCAACATTATTGTAGTTTGTAATATAAACACATTTAGACACACTCAAGAAACTCTCAAGAAAAGATGGTACAGAGGCATGATTATCTATGTGTTCCTTCGCCTTTCCTATTAATACGACCTTTTAATGATTTGTGAACTGAGGACAATAATTGTTGCAATTTTGCAAGTGGAACGTTCATCCATTCTTGCTTGATACGAGACTTCAGCTGCTCAACAGTCTGTTTTTTCCCTCATCTGATTATTCTCTTCATGCTGCACCATACATTTTCAATAGGGGACATCTTGATTGCAGGAAGGCCAGTAAATGTTGGCTTTCACACCTTTCACTGACAACAATCTGGATGGTAACATCAGTGGCTTCTACTTGCTGCTCCATTTTTTAAATGTATTCTGAGGTATTTTGTGACCTGCTGGATTGAGTTGTCACTGAGCCCTTGAAGAAATATTAGCAGACTGGCCAGTCATGGGTGGATTCTTATTTTTGTAAATTTTCTATCAATAAGCCATGAAAATAGTAGTAGAAAATGCTGTGTAATGCAGGTGTGTTTTATTTTTATTTTTTTTACAAACATGGAGTAAATTGTACCAATGGCATCTGAAGCTGGCATAAACAGGAAGCTGCATGATTTTCTTATAAATGCTTTAAAAACATTCTTTAAATCTGTCATTATACTTTCCTGCAATACAATTGTTGCTGAGTGTTATTCTATATTTAAATGTGCCTACATTTTTGTTTTTTTTTCTGGTCAATTTTTAGTTTTTTAGGATTATATTTAATTCCCTTGTGTATTCACATTTATTTCCAACACATTTGTGGTACCTGAGTTTCCTACTTGGTCATTTTACCCGTTCTTTACTTTGATGGAAAGTATAGTGACAGTGTTCCATGTTGTTTTTAAGTATGTCCTCTTTTCACATTTTACCAAAATTACATTAGTATACATTGTAAAGCATGAAACAGAGTTTTAATTCATGTCTGTATGTAATGTGTGATGTTTAGAGTAAAAATAGTGAGGCCCCAGGCATAGTGCTTAAATTCACCTCAAAATGTATCACTCTGAAAGTATATAAACTATAGTAGTCATTTTAATTTAACAAAATGAATGTTATAAATAGTATTTTACAGATCAACCATTTAAATTACAGTTGCTTAAATTAAGCTATAAAATAAGAAATGAAATCTGCTTTCTTGTTAATGGTATACTGACAGAAATGCTAAATGAATGAATTAAGAATAAACAGTTAAATATTGTTATAAATAAAATATACATGTGATATTTCAGTCTTGCATTTTGCTCATTATTAAATCACTGAAAAAAATTGCACTGGGCTTTAAAATTCAAAGTGTTCATACTAACAATGGCTTCCTTTCCTATGCATGTGTGTCTCCAAATCAACATACAAAATAAAATCAGACAGTATGGTTAAACTATCTACTGTACATTTTCCTCTGCATTACATAAAATAAATATAAAAGCTTCTAATAAAAAGAAGCAGAAGCAGCATTTAGGGTTTGCGTGAGCATATTTTCATAGTGCAGTTAGTGAAATACTATTCGGCAGCAAGACATCTCCATTTACAGTTTGAATGATTAAATATATACACAGTATTTAGCATGTGCAGTTTCTTAAGCCTTACATAATATAGAATATTTTCAAGTGCTTTACAGTTGTAGGCAAAAGCAAATGTGGTGCATGCTACCGCTTTTATGACAGGGATTCTCAACCGTTTCAATGTCAAGGCTGACCTATTTGGTACAGCTATGCATGATGTCCTACAGGCATAAAAGGGGTCCCCCCAGGTGGGCGGTCCGGGTCCTTTTCGTGTGGAGTTTGCATGTTCTCCCTGTGTCTGCCTGGGTTTCTCCCGGGAGCTCCGGTTTCCTCCCACAGTCCAAAGACATGCAAGTGAGGGGAATTGGAGATACAACATTGCCCATGATTGTGTTTGACAATAAACTTGTGAACTGATGAATCTTGTGTAATAAGTAACTACCAGTCCTGTCATGAATGTAACCAAAGTGTAAAACATGACATTAAAATCCTAATAAATAAATAAATTAACAGGCAAATTGTAAATTAAACAAATATTGTTGAGAAAACAAACAAAAAAGTTACTGAAAAATAAAGAAAAACACAGAGAAGAAAAAAAATTAATTTGGCTTGGCTTTAACTTGATTAGGAAAAGTCTTTGGTAGACAATTAATTTTTACTTTTGACTACTGTTTGACTACAGTATTTCATTTCACATATACACGGCAAGTCCCACGTGCTGTTCCCTAGGGTCCACTAGAGGGCGCTATGTGGCTTACTTGTAGTGCACAGCCAAGCGGTTGAGAAACCCTGTCCTAATGAATGCTAGATTAAAACATTTTAATGAAGGCCTGCGTTCCATTTACAGTGCTTGTTAAACCCAGTGCAGGTTGAAGCCCTTGGACAACATGGCAGCCTCTAGATCACTGTCCTCCTCTCTCTCCCTCAGTCTCTGCTCCTCCAGGAGTGCTACCAGAGCATCCCTCTGCTCCACCACATCCAGCATCTCCTCTAGGATTCTCCTCTCCTCTGCCAACTCCTCCTCGTCCTTCAAATGATCTGAAAGAGAGAAGTTTATTTTTCTACATATAAAAATATTACATGGCACTAATAATGTAACTATGGAACATTATGGAACGGCACAGTGGTGCAGGCTTCATAGCTCAAATTTTACTTTCACAAAAATGTAGACGTGGACCAACCTCCCCTTTGAGTAGCACTCAGTCCTATTAGTAAATCTTGTAGTAAGATACCCAAAATATGACTAAACATTTTGCACAGGAGCAGTTGCCAAATCACACTCTATGGTGATGCTAATATGTTAAAATGATCCAGGAAATATTTCTTTTGCATGTGTGTGAGCACCAACCATCCACTGCCATGCGTTCCCTCAGCTCCTGCTGTAGCTGACTCTGTCGATCCTCCAACTCCAGCTCCCGTGCACTGCACACACACACACCACCACCAATCACGAGCAAACACATGGTCAGTATACAGCAAGCTTCAGAAAGCCAGAAATAGGTCATAACTGATAGAAACTTGGCATTGCCTTGTTTTTTGGTCCTAGTCTTGAACAAAATGTAAAACTGAGCTATCAAGAGTACTAATTCATAGTGTGCTTGTTCAAAAAATGTTCAAGATGAGTCCTAGTGAATATGAAGTCAAACAATTAACACTTAAAAAAAGAACTATACAGCCTAACACTCTTATTACACTGACCGCTTTACAGCACTATGGTACATCAAAAAACAGTTCATTTTAACTGGACTTGCCATCATGCATTGTGGAAGTGAATGTGGTATGTGCTGAATAGATAGAATTTTCTAGCATATGCATTTTGCTATGAAATGTCTGAGTACATTTCTTACTTTCTCACTTAGATTTTTCACTTTTTACCCAGTTGAATCATTTTAATTGCCTATTGAAATTTAATTACTGCATGCACCATACTCGTTTTAAACAAGAGACAGCATTTAATTTGACTACATTCTCATCAAACACTTTAACCTAGTAAAGGTTGCTGCAGGTCTGGTTTCATCAGGAAACACTGGGCTCAAGGCAGGAATACGCTGGACAGTGTGCCAAGCCATTACAGGGCTTCGACCATCCCCCAGACATAGCCAATCATGTTTGCATAGACGCCCAGATGGTCAATTGCACTGCTGAGATTTGAGCCGGGATTTCATAAGCAGAATGAAACAGAGGACCTTAAAAGTGGTAACTAAAACAAAAGGGCACTTTTTAACTGGAGCTTGTGTCATTACCCTTTAATGTAAATTCTAGAAATAATTCCAAGACAGTCTATATACAAACTCTATTTAAAACATTCAAGTTGAACTGCGACATCTCTTTACTTAAAGATGTAACTGTCACTTACAATATCATGAGCTCAGATTCATAGCGCACCAAAGCATTCTTCTCCTGGACTAGTTTAAACCACTGTTGCATCAGGCTGGGATCATCCTTCTTTCCCATTCCTGATGGCAAAGCAAAGAAGAGAGAAGATCAGAAACAGGAAAAAAAACAACAGGAAAAAACACAGTACAGCATGCAGGATCACGATAAAGCAGGCAGAGAGTAAGAGGGTGACACAATTGTATCATAACATTTTAGTGTTAGGATTATAAAAGTGTAGTTTACTGATATATCTCTGGAGGATTGTTATGCATAAGCTTATTTAGATTATTTAATTTATGTCGTACAGTTTTTTTTTAGGAAACTGTTTTGTTTATGTACGTATCTGGGTCCCCCCCTTTTTTTAAACATATATTTGTGCTTATAAGCACAGTGCAAAGTCAAAAGGCATTATGTATCTAAATTAATATTAGCATTCACAGCATATTAAATAACAAAACCTAAAGTAGTTAAAGACTTTTTCCTTCCTACTGTATATTCTATTATCTAAATGTCATTAACAAGTGGTCGAAGGCATTCTAATGAGCGCTTCCGCCGCCATGGAGAACTGAGTTTGAGTCTTGCTTAACAAACACAGTTGGCCATGTCTAACGAATGGTAGATTGTATCAGGAGTCATCTACTGCTCTGGTGGAGGTGTCGGCATGAGAGGTAGAGAAAAACTGAGTGCACAGTGTGATCTTCCATATGTGTTAAAGCTCTCTGTAACCCTACGTTCAGACCAGCAGCGACTTTTCACCTCTTGTTGCCAGAATCGCTGATCGCTCATCTCCATGTGTTCACACCGGAAATGTCATCATCACCTGTGAGCGCTTGTTTGCGATGGTTTAACCAAAGCCAAGCAAAATGCCATTACAGTGCAGCATATTTTCCTTGCTAGTATCTACAGAGTATGTAGACAAAACAATTTGACCACAAGTCTGCCACATCACTTTGCTCCTAATTTGCATAAACTAAGCAAACATTTTTCCCAATGTTCACACCTTCTGATGCCGGAAATCGCCAGCTGTAATTGAAAATAAATGATAACCAGTCACTGACAGCTGGACTGAATGTAGGATAGACCTTTGAGTTGGCATTTCCATATGGGTTTCATCCTGGATGCTCTCATGTCCAAAAACATGCAGTATGTGAATTTGCCACTCTTGATTACCCCTAGGTATAAATCATTGAAAACGTACCTGACTAGCTCCTGATATTCCATTTATTTTGTATCAATCCCTATTTACAATTATGCCACTTTTCAGCAAGGAGCCTCTTAAAGAAAATACCAGAAATACACTAAATAGATGAAGAATATAGTGGAAACCCATGAAAATATATTGATATAAAGAGACTAAACAGGACTGAGGCTACTTTGTCTCTGTATATGCCTTACTCACATGTTAATGCATGACCTTGTTTCTTATGTCTGAGTTAGAGTGATCATAAATATTTCACAGTATTTGACACATTTCTGTCACCACAATAGTAGTATCATTAACAAAAGTGTGGTGTAATACAAAAAATCACACAAGGACTGATAGAGATCTTAACACATAGAAGGTTTCTGCGCACAGACACACACACACACACACACACACAGACAGACAGACACACACACACACACACACACACACACACACACACACACGCTTGACTTTCTAGATAAAAAGACATCATCAGAATAACAGGCAATCCCTTTTATAATTCAGAGTGACCAGCATTCACATGCAGTACAACAGAAGCAAAACAAAATCAGCAAGAAAAGAGAGATGGGTGTTGGATTATACGAGGGTTCTTCAAAAAGTTTCTGCACTTTTTAAAACTCTATTAATTAAGAATTTCAAAAACTAATTACATCACTTTTCTACAGTCACCTTCCCATGCATTTTGTCCGGTGTCATATCAACTTTTTAATGCCATCAGCAAAAAATATTTTTGGTTGAGCGCGTAGCCACTGATGCACCGCTGCTTTCACATCATCATCACATGAAAATCTTCTTCTTAAAGGTAGAAATCAGATGGCGCTAAATCTGGACTATAAGCTCTCTCAGAGCTCCTCCCTTCCTCACCATTTCCAACCAAAATATAGAAGTGCAAAAACTTTTTAAAGATCCCTCATATTTGCTTACTAACGGTGTCTGTTTACAGATTTGAGTAGTACTTGCAAAAGTATTCTTTGTGCGTCTATTTTGTGCGTCTAAAAATATGCCAAACCCTTCCTATTATTAATAAATAACATTATTATTAACATTTGTACAATTAACAGTGAATAAAAGTGTATGTCAAGTATGTAAAGGTACTGCACTATGAGTAGTGTCATTACTACAATTGTTAATTCACTTGTCTCTTTTTAATACCTTCTGCTCGTCTATGCCTTATTTTGGGTTTTTTTCCACCCATTTTGATATGTACACTTCCCACCTGTTTTGATCTTTGTAACCATTTACCCATCTTTACTCCTCTGTGACTTGTTTCTGTTCATGTATTTAAGCTTGTTTGTTCCTATAGACCAGTGCGAGATAGCCTAGTGTGTTACCAACTGAAAGGTTGCGGGCTTGAATCCCGGCTTTGTCATGCAGCCACTGTTGGGCCCTAAGTCCCTTAACCCTCTCAGCTCCAGGGTCGCCGTGAAACGGCTGTCCCTGCGCTTTGGCCCTCAGTGTCCAAAGAAGCTGGAATATGCGGAAAAAGAATGTTGTTTTACTATACATGTGTATATGTACAGTATATATGATATATAGGGGTATTCCATCTGACCTAAAATGAGGAATTTCTTTGTACTTTTGTCAGTTCAAGAGTTCAAGAGAATTTACAAATCACACATATTGTTAATACATTTCAACTTTTCAGAAAATTGGGTTTGCATTTGAAGTAAATTTATTCAGTGAGTTTTGTTTAATTTGATCTGTAGAACTTAATATTTGTACTATCTATAGGTCTAATCTGAAATAACAGGAAGATTGAGAAAATAGCATTATAATGTTTATGTTTTGCAAAATATATGCCTGTCTGATCTTGCTATAAAGCGCCAACCATAAACACAGGTACTGCATCTTTTGCAGATGTCATGCTTATCTTCACAAGCAATGCAATGAATGAATGCAGTATATGCATAGCAGACAACTTACACATGCATACACATAACATATAGCAGGTATTGTCCAAGCTTAGGAGAGTAAGAGCAGACGCACTTAGCTGGTGGAGAGGAGGCTCGTGTAGTAAGTAAAGAAAAAAGACTGTACAGACGTAAACAGAGTGGTCGTGCTCTGTGCCTTCGGCTCTAGCTGACCACAACAAACAGGTAAAGAATGAAGAAGAGGAAAATGTGTTTAGAAAACTACTGTATGGAAGTTAGATGTTACCTGATGTTAAAGGGGTAGGTTTAGTTACCTTCTGCGGAACAACAAGGACAGAGGGAAACAGGTCTTCTACTGGGGGAACCGAGAAATGGCTCAACTACCAGCACAGGAAGACAGAAAAGGACAGAGGCAGAGAAAATTACAGGAGAAATTCAGGGTCTTGACGTGAAGCATAAAGATAAAAGTGAGGATGGAATAATAGAAGAGTCGGAATGATAATGAGATAAAATAACAATTAGCTGAGATGGCTCTGAGTAAACTGCTGAAGTGGTCATTATAAACTTTACCCTCAGATAAGGTAATCAATGATACAAAGCTAAGCAAACACGAGTCAACTGTACAAAACTGCTTAAAGAAGCAGTCACATCAGAGACTCGCATTTTGTGTCCGACTGAAAAATGGATGTAATTAAATTTGGACAGGGTGACTAGCAAAAAAAATGTCCTTCATTGTGGTGCAGTTAGTAATTTAGCCAATTTGAAGTATATATAACCGGTCCAGATGGGACTGGTTGCAGAATCATGCTTTATCTGCCATGCCAGTAAAGGGGGCAAGAAGAAGCAGATGATTGATGATCTGTTGTTTACAGCGTTTGCTGGCTCCTCTGTTGGCAAACCTCATGTTCTTTGATACTGTGAAACATGCTGCAGTCCAGTTTTCCAGATAATATAGATGTCGGAACGCTTTGTCTTACACCTGGCCAAGGTTGTGACGCGTTCGGGCCTCACAATGGAACCACCCTCATTGAGTAAATTGTCCCAGAAGTGCAGACCCCACGTCAGGCTGCATCAGGTGATGGAATAGGGTGCTGACTCAATTACTGGGGCGGCACGATGATCGCCTCACAGCAAGAAGGTCCTGGGTTTGATTCCCAGGTGGGGGGGTCCAGGTCCTTTCTGTGTGGAGTTCTCCCCGTGTTTGCGTGGGTTTCCTCCGGGTGCTCCGGTTTCCTCCCACGGTCCAAAAACATGCAAGTGAGGTGAATTGGAGATGCTAAATTCCATGACTGTGTTTGACATGGTGTAACGAGTAACTACCATTTCTGTCATGAACGTAACCAAAGTGTATAAAACATGACGTTAAAATCCTAATAAAACTAACAAACAACTATATGTGAGCTCATGTCTGTATGTATAAGTGCATTTTTTTTTCAAGCACATCGGTCTGTCCAATAATGCTGTATGAGCAAGCTGGACATTTCTGTGGTGACTTGTCAAGCACTAAGGGATGTCTTATTTATTCAATGCAAAATGTCAACTGCTAAACTGGAGAGGAAATAAGGTAAAACACCTGATCACAGGCTTATTGGACAATCCCTCTTCAAAACCATGAATACACAGCATCCCCACCCCTAAAAGGATTCCACTTCCAGTGTTCCAATTCATTGTAAATGTGCTCAGTATGGTAGTGGTCAGGGCTCTGTGCAGGCCACTGCTAAGTTCCTTTACACCTGATCAAAACTGACCATGTTTTTATGGACCTTGCTTTGTGCACAGGGGCACAGTCATGCTGAAACAAAAAGGGACTTTCCCAAACTATTGCCACAAAGTTAGAATCATACACTTTATTTTAAATAATACTATACACCTGTTAGCATTTGTGTGGCTTAAACACCTAAAATTCAGTTATTACCAGGGGTACCCACACACTTTTGGCCATACAGTGTTCTAAAAGATAAAGCATATTGCTTGCAAGTACAGTTGTCAGCTGTTAGTGGTAGTGGATATTTTTATCCACTCACCTTCACAAGCGAATGTTAAATGTTTACAAATCACAACAGGAACATAAATCACCTGATGAGCCATGATCCACAATTGCTCAGTTTAAGTGTAGAAAATAATAATTGAGGTTTTTCAGTAAAGTAGTCCCACACTATTACACAACCACTGCCTTGACTGACTGCTGGGTTTTAACGCTCTTACCACAAATTACTGTATTTGCTTTCACCAGACATAATGAGACCCTTGTTGTTCAAAAAAGTGTTGATTGGCTTGTTGGTACAATATTTATCCAGGTCCAGGTGCATTTTTGCAAATGTCAGCATAACACTACTTTTTCCTTTTGATTGTTTTCCTCTTGGTTGCTTTCTTTGCCTAGTTCCATTCATAATGTTGAGTCAAAATATTAACCTTAGCTGAGGCAGAGACTTTTGCACTTATAAACTTTTTTCTGGAATCTTTTTTGACCCTTGGGATAAATTGTGCCTTTATAAATTCTAGTAGGCTAGCCACTTCTGGGGTAGGTAAATCCTCCACTCTGTTGATGCATGCTCAAGTCATTCGGATTGAGTGACGAAACGTATCTCTACAACAAACGGTTGTCCAGATGAACTGATTCAACTTTGTGGATAAATCTTCCACTGTTCTTCATTTAAAGATAATGGCTCTCTCTGGAGTTCAGAGTAAGCATGTAGTATAAGAAATGGCTTTGCTACCCTTCCCAGGTAAATATATATTTAAATAAAAAATTTCAGCTTTTCTGTTATTGTCTTAAAAAATAAGGTGTCTGTTTAGCTAGTATGGTAAAGTATTCACAGTGAACTGTGAACTGGTTGACTAGTCAAGAAGGACATTACTTTTGCACAAAGTATATTAGTGTTTGGTTATTTTGTTCCTTAAATTGATTTATGTATTAGAAAAAGTGTTGGCACTCAGGTGGTGCAGCGGTAAAATACACTAGCACACCAGAGCATGGATTTCGAATACATCGTATCGAATCTCAGCTCTGCCAACCGTCTGGGCTGGGCGGCTACATGAACAACGTTTGCCTGTTGTTCATCCAAGAAGGAGCCGGATAGGGACCTCATAACTGATGCAATTACGACCTCTGCTGGCTGATTGATGCTGTCTGCACAGAGTCGAGGAATAATGCGTTGATCAGGGTGTGTCTCTCCGCCTCGTGCAGGTGAAAAGATACAGTCAGCTACTGCTCACATGTCGGAGGGGGCATGTGTCAGTTCGCTCTCCTCAATCGTGGTGGGGGTCAGCACCAGTAGAGAGGAAGCATAACGCAATTGGGTAAAAATTGGACGCGCTAAAATCGGGAGAAAAAGGGAAAAAAATGCATTGAAAAAAGTGTTATATTTTAACGCAAGCTGTAATCTTATATTTAATTATTTAAAATCATCCAGTGTGACAAAAACAATAACAGAGGCACTAACAATGGGGGCAATTACCTCTTAAAACTCACTGTATTTTGGTTTTCTGTACCACAGTTTTGTCATACCTAGTACCCATCTTACCACAAAAAAGTCACAGCAGACACAAGCAATTTGACAACTTATTATAAGCTAATGTCTGAATGAAAGCAAGCACAGTTTGTAGCTATTTTCACACAACTGAATTATCTACATTTTAGATAGACATTAAGCAGAGAAAGAATTAGGGTAAAAGCAATTAATTTGTATTTATGTGATTTCGCAACTTATAGCAAGTTTCTCTGTAGAATAAAAATTGGTTAGCCTGTTAGCATTGTTAGCCTGACTCTGCACAGGTTGAGCTACGTACCACCAAGGTGTATGTCCACAAGGTCTGAAGTACTAGAGTCTTCCCAGTAGTCTAAAACAAGGACATACTAGTAAGAAAGGCACTTTGTGGGATACACAAATATACACTCAGTGAGCACTTTATTAGGTACATGTATCTGATTTATATGTTCACTGATTATTTATAAGCTACACAGCTGTGACAATGGGACTGAATGAAACACCGGAATTCAATAATCAATGAGTGTGTCTCAAAACTTTTGTCTTGTCCATATTGTGGCGCCGGCGAGCAGGAAGGATAGCCTCAGGGCCACAAGTGAGCTGCCTTTGGCAGTTCATTCAGTGGTTTAGGGACAGACACCCATTCATACACACATACAATCATACAACAGACAAACATATAAGCTACTTACCCAACCCTCACCGCAGCCACCCCACTCCCAACAACGGGATACACGGCTACGGTGAGCTTAGACACCACTGCCGCAAGGCTTTCTGGGTAAAGCCTGTGCCGGGCCCCCAGAGCGACGCTACACTGCCCCCTCCCTAATGGTCAACCGTCCCGGTGACCCACTCACCAGCGTCCACTGGGTGGCTCCATGTCCGGACCGCACCCCATTACACTGCCGAGTCGCTCTTCCACCCACTGCTGGACCGGGCACCCTGCCCCTACAGCCACCTGGGCTAGCGCACTCAGACAGACCGGACATATTGGCCCACTGTACCACCAGAGCCACCCAAATGCCACAATCCCACTTCTGACACCAATGTGGCGCCGGCGAGCAGGAAGGATAGCCTCAGGGCCGCAAGTGAGCTGCCTTTGGCAGTTCATTCAGTGGTTTAGGGACAGACACCCATTCATACACACATACAATCATACAACAGACAAACATATAAGCTACTTACCCAACCCTCACCGCAGCCACCCCACTCCCAACAACGGGATACACGGCTACAGTGAGCTTAGACACCACTGCCGCAAGGCTTTCTGGGTAAAGCCTGTGCCAGGCCCCCAGAGCGACGCTACAATATTGTGCATGTTGTTTATACTGTGTTTTACAAAATCTTTAAACAGTAGTACCAGAAGCTTGTTGATAGCTAAAAAGAACCATGGGGCATTAAAGTATATTTTGGGTTTACTGAAATCATTAAAATCCCAAGACTACTTAAAAAGTGTATGTAAACATTTGACATTAACTCCATCTACACAGATCAGTGTGCTGGTTGCTTCAATGAAAATGACAGTTTATTGTTAATGAAATGTATTTTTAAGTCAGGTGGTTGACAGATACCTGCTTCTCCTCTGAGAGCCTTCTCAACAGCAATGCCCTTCTCTTCCAACTGCTTTTGCTTCACTTCCACTTGCTCCAACTGACGCTGGATTATCTATTAAAAAAATGCCAACGCATATACTCTTCAGCTTATTCCTATTACCAAATCTCTTTAAGTCCATTAGCACACAATAAAGAGCAAATAAACAGAAACTACAGAAAAAATGTAGCAGTAGATCACTGCAGAGACCTGAGTTCGATTCTCCCTAGCCTTTAGATACACTTTTAACCATATCTGAGGGAGTGAAGGCCAAATAGAGATTTAATATGAAGTGAGATCGCTTTAAAAATGTATACTTTTCATTGTCATGTGCTCTATTCAGTTCGATCTGTTTGTTCTCATCTGTTCATCATTTCTTAGTCTAGTGTTCAAACTGTTTTTTTATTTTTTATTTTTTTATTTATATCATACACTTATTAAGCAATTTATAATATACACCTATCTGGCATGTACATTAATTCATATTTTCCCCCCTATTTTATTTATGCATTTTCTCCCAATTTAGCGTAGTCAATTTGTCTTCTGCTTCTGGGGAATCCCTGATTGTAGTCTAGGTGGGTATATTGCTGCTCGCGCCTCCTCTGACCTACGCACAGCCCTTAGGGGAACACTTTTTCACCCATGCATTCCGCACAAGCGCCTCTCTATCTGCTAATCAGGGTCCTTACACAGCGTTTTGAAGACCTCACCCACATAGCCCGGGCATCCCGCCCTAGCAGAAACGTGTCTGCTGCAGGCACTGCCAATTATGCCCGCTTGATGACGCCCAGCCAACCGGTGGCAACGCCGAGTTTCAAACCGAGGAGTTCAGAATCTCGGCGCTGGTGTGCTAGCACCACCTGGGCGCCCTTAATTAATAATTTTATATGTTACATCTACCACATAGATTAATTTTAAGGGTAAACAATTACTATTACTAACAGTAGCCCATATGTTACTCTGTACACTTTGTCACCACCTTGTACTTTGAAAGGGTAAAATCAAAAGAGACCCCATAGGATCCCACTAACCACATGTTATTTGGGTGGCGGACCAATGTTAATACTGCAGTGACACAATTATAATATGTTTTGTATTTTTATAAGTGTAGCAGGTGTAGCAAAGTTGTTGGTATTCTAAAAAACCCTAATTTCAGTAATGTATTCACCCCCCCCCCCCCCCCCCCCCAAAAAAAACCAACAACTTCAAAGTCAGGTTTGAGTCCCCATAAGCCAATTTTACCCACATAAAGAGAGTAAATACATACGGCAACAAATACTACACACACCTGTGCTCGATGCAGCCTCTTTAGCTCCTCTTGCTTGGCCTGTCTGCGTGCAGCTCTTTGGACTCTACGGGTCAGCTTGGCATCAAGGTCCTCCTCAGCTCCTGATTTCTGAAAGAGTGTGGAAGACATGCTTATACTGGATGGGTCTGGGAACACCACCCACACGCCTACCACCTCAGTTGAACACGATGACCTTGGAGTCGCCACCTTGACTGGCCTTCTTGGCTTCTTTCTGCGGTTCTATTGGATAACGGAACCAAAAGTCAGACTGAATGCTACCTGCACAACCAGAGGTAGTAAAATCTAAGCAGGCTGTGTGTAAGTGAACTCTTGGCTCTACCTTTATGGCATAAGTTCTCTTGAATGCCAGTGCGTGAGGCACGTAAACAGACTTAGGAGAAAAAAAGTTGGAATCTGAGTTAATTAGTTATGTCAAAAACAAACAGAACTACAGGCTACTCCCAATCCAACAGGTCACAGCAGAGGAACACAAGCTATTACCAACTAGGAAAGAATCGACACAAAATATCTACTCAACTACAAACAGAACAAAATACTACTAAGTGTATAGTCTAACAGAAAGTCTAAAAATGCACATATTTCCAACACTAAAGAAAAGTGTTCTGCCAGCGCGATGAGATTTATACCTCCCGTAACTCCTCTACTCCATCCTCCTCCTCTTTAATTATTTCTTGCAGAACATCTGACTTGATGAGGTCAGACACCTCCTGACTCAGCTGAAAACATGGTCACATGGCAATTCATCTTTCAGTGTTACAACATTCTCAGTTTCTCTATACTGCTACTACACTTCCTTAAAAGGGCACAGCGTATACTTTTATTTATCATTTTAGCTAGCATTTACAGGTTTACTGCATTTTATAGGAATACAATTACTGTCTCCTTTGGACGATTTATCTGCCCCTTTTTACACCATTGTTTAGCAGAAATGGGGCAGTGGTAGCTGGTACAGTAAACATAAAGTTGCCGGTTCATGACCCACCATCACCAAGTTGCCACTGTTTGGCCTATGAGCAAGGCCCCTACCCTCAACTTCTTGAACTGTATTCAGTCACAAATGTAACTGTAAGTTTAAATCAAGTGTCTACTAAATGCTGTAATGAAAAATGTAACTGTATACATTAAAAACAATTGGAACAGATATTATTAAAGTGTTATTATCTGTTGACAGGAGATCTTTTTTTCCTGCTGATTTAAAAGAAGAAAGCGGCTGACAAATTCATCATTGTTAAACACAGACTACAAGCAGAAACTGTACATGCGTCATTTAGTCTCCTTTCTGTTTCTATAATTACACACATACTTACATCACACACACATTATTCAACATTACATTTAAACTATCACATTTTTCTTAAATGCACTTTTATGTTAACAGAAATTATTAACAAATTTCCTTTAAAATACTTTGCATTCCTATATCCAATGACTATAAAGTATGTATGACTTTATTAGTCAAAAAGAGGTGCTTTAGAAGTATTTTAGTCAGTAAAAACACAAGATTGTCTTGTTGGACAAATCTTATTAAAAGTAAAGTAAAAGTAAAGTAAATCTTATTTGTCACTGACCCACTTACATGTGGACCACTAACAACAACTAATGGGTGTTGGTACAAAATACAGTATAGCTGTACCTAATAGTAATTACTTAGGCCAGGCTCATTGTGTCACAGACATGTAATGTTCATAATCTGATAATACTACATTCATTCATTCACTTATTCATTTATTCACTGTATTTTTACCATTGCTTTATCCTGGTTTGGGTGAGAAAAAGGTAGAAAACACATTGGACAAGTCATCAGTCTATCACAGGGCAGACACACACACACACGCACACTCATACATAGGGACATTTTTAGTAGCTCCAATTAGCCTGACTGCATGTCATTGGACTTGTCAGAAGAAACCAGAGGAGACCCACGCAGACACAGGGAGAGCATGCAATCTTCACACATTAATAATTATGTTTGTGTTTTTAGAATTGTAGATGCTAATTTTCCTTCAAGAAAATTATGAATATAAAGAGAAGAAAATATAACTGAATAAAAGACAAAAGATTACATACACAAAGCAAAGGAAAAAAGTAAAAGAAAAAAACCAAAAAATAGAACAAAAAAATTGAAAATAAGGGAAACATGATGGATAAAATAAATATAAAATTATAAAATATAATGTATAAATAGAAGTGAAAAAAAAAAACAAGAAGAAAGAAGGAGAGAAAAAAGGGAAAGTCAAGGATGAAGGCTGGAGGGTCAGACGGACAGAAGGTAGAAAGGAAGGCAAGAATTGAAATAAGACAAAAAAGAAGTTGGAGAAAGTAAGGAAGGAGAGAGGAGGGAATAAGAGAAAGTAGGAAAATAAAAAGAAAATTAAGGAAAAAAGAGAAAGAAAAAAAGAAAAGGGGGGCAAATAGGAAGTATGAACAACTGAACAAAAATAAAAGGAAAAGATGAGCTGAAGCAAATGTAAGAAAATGAAGACAAGAATGAGGAAAAAGGGTATTTTGTTTTTACCTGAGATCTAAGTGGAGATCTCTCTAGCATGGCACCACAGCACTGCAGGTCTCTGTCTTCAGAGAAGCTCAGGGTTTTCATTGAGGACAGGTCTGAAAAAGAGCAAAAAAATCTGTTGTATTTGTTAAGTGTCTTGCTGCAAGCACACGTTTAGCATTAATGATTCAGTGTGCATCTTTTCTTATTTGTACATAATTGTTCTTTAAACTTACTTGTCTAAGTCCCTCTCACTATGACAGCTACCAACTACCACATGTCCTGTGAGGGCTAGCATATGCTACAAGACATGAATATTTATCCAACAACATTAACTCATAACTTAAAACGTTAATTCCTCCAAGTTGGACATATGTGCTTGGAGAACACCAATGTGTTCTGTATTATTCATTCATTCATTTATTTTATTTGGATTTTGACATCATGTTTTACACACTTTGGTTACATTCATGACAGGACAGGTAGTTTGTATCTCCAATTCACCTCACTTGCATGTCTTTGGACTGTGGGATGAAACTGGAGCTCCCGGAGGATACCCACACAGACATGTGGAGAAAAGGCAAACTCCACACAGAAAGGCCCTGAACGCACCACCTGGGGATCGAACCCAGGACCTGCTTGCTTTGAGGTGACAGTGCTACTCACTGTGTTCTGTATACTTAAGCACATAGAAGGTCAAGACTGGAAAGTGTTGCCTTGATCGACAGGAAAAAGAAGAACGTAATTTCTTTTAAAATTTGTTGTCAGCTGGGCGCTTGGGTGACACAGCTGTAAAGTGCACCAAGAACACTAACCCACTGCTGCTGAGATCTGAGCAACCAGGGTTCAAATATCAGAGGTGCTATCGGCTAGTTGGGCGTCTGCATGGACATGACTGGCTAATGTCTGAGAGGCTGGGGAAGGACTAAAAGTCCCAGTCTAGCCATTGGGACAAGGTGCATGACAAGGTGCACTTGTCATTGTGCTGTCAGTGCTGGTCCCAAACCAAGACAGAAACAGGAGGATTGTGTCAGAAAGGGCATCCAGTGTAAAAACTGGACCAAATGTGGTATGTGGACCAGATCCACTGTGGTGACCCCTATATACGGGAGCAGACTTCTTAGCATTTAAGCTTGTGAGCTTCTAATGATAAAGCAATCGCTACCTGTTGTGCCACATGCAAGTCCTGACAGCAGGTCACTCATCCACTATTTCAACCATATATTTATCTCCTTTAGTTTCTTACCTGTTCTGCTAAGGCAAGATGTTCTCTTCCTGTTCTCAAGGTTCTCAGAGTTTGGCAGAGTGGTGGATACTGATTCCATCTCCCTTTTCTTCTTATCCTTCTTATGCCCGGAAAAGACACTTTTCCACAGGGACTTGTGTCTGGTTGATTCCTGCTGCCTTTCCCCATCCACCCCGAGGCTCTTTTTGCTCTTCTGTGGTGAAAACAATGAGCTATGCTTCGTCTTCCTCTCCTCAGCCAATGGCTCGATCTCTGATTTCCACTGCCTGGCTTCAGTCCTAGCCACCTGCATGGGGGCCTCCGATAGTGTCCTCCTTCCTTCCAGCTCACTCCTGTCTTTTTTGGCATAGTGTGGTGGAGGGGTGGAGGCTTTGCTGAGAAAGCTGGATGTGCTGTGCTTCATGACACTAGGACTGAATGGCAGCTGGGAGGAAGTAGCAGGGCAGGGATGTTCTTTGTCCGCATTGTCTGACAGACCATCGTATAAGACCTCCACCTCATCCGTAGGGAGACTTTGAGCTCTGTTTAGGCCAGACTTTTGTAAATCTCTTTTTAGAAGGACAGCACAGGACCCAGAACTTATCAAAACCTCTCTCTCTTGGAATGCATTTGAAGAGTTCATGTCCTGCCTAGCTACAGGAGGAGTAAAGGGTGGGGTCAAAAGGCCTGACACTCTGTGAGGGGTTTCAGTACTGAAGGATTTGGGAGCCATTGCACTATTCTCTTCTATAACATGACTCTTCATAGTGTTGTCAGGTCTATGTACTTCTGGAGTTTCTGAGCTGCTGCTGTATGGTGTGCCACCTAAGACATGTGTGGTGGCACTTTCAATATCAGGCTGAGAAGACATCTCCGTGCTGCGAGTGCATATGCTCTGAGTTGGTGTACCTGAGGTTTGGCTGCTTAAGTCACTTTTATGAGGAGTGTGTGAAGGTGAGTCAGATGCAGATGTATAGACAGATGGTGTGTGTGTAGCAGAAACATAAAACGTGTCAGCAGTGCAAGAACTTTGTATGGATGTGCTGTCCATCTTCTTTTGTTCATCAACCAAAGGCACTGATGCTAGCCCCAAACTCTTTCTGATCTCTGCACTTTTCAGCCAGAATTCCCCAATAACCTCTGTCCTTTTAGCGGATGGGTCCACTGGTGTCACAGGCAAGTTTGATGTCAGGGTATAGATGGGTATGGAATCTTTCTGAGGTGTGTGTGTGCTTTCTAAGGAAAGAGAACAGTCTCTAAAAGAAGGCTGGGCCTCTATAGGTATAGAGACTTTCTTATCTTCTAGGCCACAAGAACTTTCCAAGAGATGTTTTAGTTCTGGATCATCAGAGTGTTCCACAAAAGATTCTGGGCAAGTAAAAGATACATTTGGTTAGAAGAGAATTAAAAAATCATAAAAATATAACATTGACAATACAGAATACAGAACAAACATCAGTAGTGCCACATCACAGCCAAGAAGCAGATGAGAATAATGTATGGGAATGAACTCAAAGTGAAGATATTGAATTCCAGACAGATTGCAGAACCTTTTGATGAACTAACTGTTCTGGAACAAGAACTTCACAATTCCTAGATTTGATTTTGACTAGTGTTCAATGCTTCTATGCAAAGTTTTTGCCACATTTTAATGTAATTGTTTTTGTATATTTGACAAACATAATTATATCAGATATTTAAACCAAATCTTATATTACACAACCTGATTAAACACAAAATAGTGTTTCTGAATAATCATTTCAGTTATTAAAATAAACAATGTTACACAAGACCAACCAGCCCTATGAGTACTTTGTAATTGCCTTCATATTTACTTAATCAACCAATGAACTAAATTTAATTTACTACTGAGTTCAATTTGACTAGACACAACTAGGCTTAATCACTACCCTGCAATGTTATATATCGGCAGTATTTAAAAGAACACAAAACAGGTTGTGCAGGAAGTTGGACATGCTTTTTCTAATTCACCAAAAGAAACTTGGTGTATTTATGTGCTGAATTGTATATAAATTGCACTATCTGTGGTTTGTTAGCACTATTACTTAATTACAGGAATTAGAGGTTCTAAATCTGTCCTTGCAAAAGTAGACAGTTTCTCTATTCCCATTGACAACACTCTTGTTTCCCCCTCCCTTCAGGTAAAGAGTCTGGGTGTCGTCCTTGATAGCACTTTGTCTTTCCAAACTCACATAAATAACATCACTCGGTCTGCATACTTTTATATTCGTCATATTAACCGTCTCCGTCCCTCCCTCACTCCTGACAATACTGCCATTCTGGTCCACTCCCTGGTCACATCCCATTTGGACTACTGCAATTCTCTTCTGTTTGGTCTCCCCCTCAAGTCCCTCCATAAGCTACAACTAGTTCAGAATGCTGCTCCCCGTATCATTTCTAGAACCCCATCCATTCATCACATCACCCCCGTTCTTCAACAGCTCCACTGGCTCCCTGTTAAATTTCACATTGACTATAAACTTATACTGCTCACTTTTAAGGCTATCAATCACCTTGCTCCTCCATATCTCACCAAGCTCCTTCACATAAATAGACCCAGCCGGACCCTTAGATCTTCCTTATCCATTAGTCTTACTGTCCCTCCAGCCCGTTTGACTACCATGGGGTCTAGAACTTTTAGCCGTTCGGCCCCCCGTCTCTGGAACTCCCTCCCACCAGACATTCGTAATATTGACTCTCTAGATATTTTTAAATCACGCCTCAAAACTCACCTGTTTAGGACAGCATATAGTCTTTAGCCTGTTCTCTTGACTATATATATTTTTTAAATTCTTTCCCTGTTTTTATTGCTGTTTTATGCTGTTTGTATGTTTATTCTTTTATGTACGGTGTCCTTGAGAGTCCTGAAAGGCGCCTATAAATAAAATTTATTATTATTTATTATTATTATTCTTACTGTCAGGGGAAAAAGTTTTTTCCTTCTCCTGAAAAGTTGGAGTTTTGGAGATACATGTTTTTCATCGGACAGCGACCATATGCTAAAATGTGTGACCAAGCAGCACAATTCCCTGCAATCAAAATATATTTTAAAGAAGATATGATTTCAAAATATGTCAGTCTATTACAAAGTTACAAAGCCATTTGGGATGTTAGCAAACCACAGTGAGAGCTACTGTCTCCAGAGGGAAAAAAAAATGAAACGGTGGTAAATCTTCCCTTATGTAGCCAGCCTACCAAAATCCCTCCAAGAGTGCATGAATAGATCATCCAGGATGTCACACAAGATAAACATTTAATAGACATGGGTCCCGTTAAATCTGGTGTAAAGTTAAAACAGCAGTCCACAGTATTACCTTTATATCAACAGTTAAACATGGTGGTGGTGTTGTAGGGCAGGGTTTTTCAAATCTTTATATCAAGCAACACACTGATGATTTTTTAAGTAAACCAGGCAACATAAACAATGCATCTGAACTCTCTGTGTTCTGCTCTGTACAATCTGGTCCCACTGGGGTTTACAAGATGTAAACATAAAGCCTTTACAAGGAGACATTAGCATACAATTTTATTTAAATATTATTGTTTTTCTCTGTGACCTATTTTTTTTGGGTCGCAGTTGACCCAGTTAAAAAACCCTGGTGAAGACGATTGCTTTGCTGCTTTTGGCCTGACCACCTTATCTGAAGCTCAGGGGCAATTAAATTATGCAATAACACAACTATCCAAATCACAAGAGGAAGGCTATCTTTAAATAATTTAAAAGAAGCGAAATGAAGGTTCTGGAGCAGCCTAGTCAAGGTCTTGACTTGAACCATATTGACATGGCTGGATCTTAAATAGTCAGTTCATTCAGTTCAAGGATCTCAATCATATAAAATACTAATCTCCAGTTATCTAAATTGTTGATTTCAGTTGTTATTGATAAAAGCTGCAAATAACAGTTGTTACGCTGAGGGGAATTGCATAACACTTTTCCTTCAACTAATAAAGTTTTAATTAATGTGTTGTGTTTCATGTTCTCCCTGTCCTCTATTAAATATTAGAGGGGGGTCTGAAAACATCAATATGTGTATGTATGTGTGTGTAATTCAAAAATTTGAATCGGGGTGTCCCAATACTTTTGTCCATAAATTGTCTGTTTAAGTATCTGTCAATTAAGTATCTGTTGAAAACTGCATGTAAATAACTATTAAAGCCCTGAATTTTTTTATCAAAATGTGCCCAAAATGTGAGTTTTGGGGGAAAAACAACATTGTTTCTTAAAATCTTTCCACAGTAGAAACATTTTTGTCAAACATGCATATTGTGAGAAGCAAGAGATGGTATGCACATTATTCTTTTCAAAGCATAAAAGTAAAAAAATTAAACCACAATATAAGGAAACCTTTCATGCTTGGGAACATGAACATCTGAAGTGATGACTTTAAAGTGAAATAAAAAAACTTAAAATGATATCAGGGAGCAGTGCTACCTTTAATCCCACCTGCCTCTTCTTCATGTATCCACACCCCTAATAGCAGCTCCTTGTCCCAAGGGCTGTATTCGCCCTCTAGTTACACACATTTAAATAGTTAGATGCAAACACACACACACACACACACACACACAAGATTGTGTAACACTCATCCAGACATCCAGACATGTGTATGACACACGTCAGTGTGTACACAAATATATTAAAGAGAGAAAGTATAAAACTAAAACCAGAGATAGTTACAGCATCTACTTGGTGGCTTTGGTTGAAACTAATCTTGCACAATTAACAAACTGTGTACACTGTACTGTTTCACACAGTAATCACTGAAACAACTAGAACACATCCAAAGAGATGCAAAACCTTCCTACCATCACTGGATTCCAATTCCTCCTCCTCATCTCCAGAAACGTCCTGTTTTTCTTCTTCTATTCCTTGCTTTTTCTCATCATCTTCCTCGACTTTAGTAACGTCCTTTTTTTCCTCTTCTATTCCTTGCTTTTTCTCATCATCTTCCTCGACTTTAGTAACGTCCTTTTTTTCCTCTTCTATTCCTTGCTTTTTCTCATCATCTTCCTCGACTCTAGTAACATCCTGTTTTTCCTCCTCCTCCTCCTTTTCATTTAGATCTTCCCTGCAGTTCAGCTCACTCACACCAGAAATTTCAGCCTGTGGCTCCTCTTCATCTTCTTCTAGTTCTGATTCTGAACTACTTAAAAAAGGCAAGAGGAAAAGAAAGAGAAAGACAGAGAGAGAAAGAGAGAGAGAGAGAGAGAGAGAGAGAGAGAGAGAGAGAGAGAGAGAGAGAGAGAGAGAGAGAAATGGAGAGTGGGACAGTCAAAATTACTTTCATAAGCGTGAAACAAGAACATTTCTTTGTATCAGTCAAAGACAAGGCACATGAAGGCAGTTTATTTTACAAAACACTTAATATGCATAAATACAAGTTGGGACGGTAAATTACATTAGGTAAATAAGGTATGACCTTTAGACACTCAGGTGGCACAGCAGTATAGAATGCCATCGACACTTCATCATTGGTAGTGCTAGTCCACAACCGCTCAGACCTGGCGATCCAGGGATCCAGGGTTTAAATCTAAGTGGTTCTATCGGAGCAGCAGGTTGGACATCTCTCTGAATCTGGAATCCCATGTTCTTGTTCTCAATACACATTGGGACTTGTTTTTTAAGTGTTCACAGGTTACTTGGGGAACTGCGCTTTCCTCCCACCTCCATATGTTTGGACAGGTTACTATATAAATGTCTCTGTATGTAAATTACTCATTACTCAGTGAGTGAGTAAGTGACAAACATGTGATGTGTGATAAATTATACTTTTTTTAAATCCAGGTGACTGGTTTCCTTCCAAAAAGATGCATTGGTTGCATTGGTTATTTTAAATGTTTTCTATTTGGCTGTTGTTTACTTCAAGACAATAAACTACATTTTAAAAATAAATAAAAAGTACAATTGTAATTATAGGTTTACCATAGAACACTAAAATCTCACAATGTTTTATACTTTTAAAAAATCAAAGAACATTTGCCTCCCAATTTATTTGTTTTTGATTTCCCTTCTTAACAAATTTTTACCTTAATGTGGGAGTATAAGTACTTGCAAAATTATGCCTCTAAAAGTCAAACCAGACATCACAGATTTTGAAATATAGATCATGCAGCATCACTAGGCAGATCAACATGCATAGACATGGCATTAATTCCTGACTGATACAGCAGAAAAGTAAACTTCTGCCCATGGCTGGCTTTGGCCTCACCAGGGACTAAATTTGCAATGGTATGGTGAATGATTTTCTTTTGCACCACATTAGAGCTCACTTAAAAAAAAAACCTTTATACACCGATCAGAACATTATGACCACCTTTCTAATATTGTGTATTCTGACACCTTTCTATCAGAACCAGCATTAAGTTCTTTAGCAATTTGAGCTACAGTAGCTCGTCTGTTGGATCGGACCACATGGGCCAGCCTTCACTCCCCACGTGCATCAATAAGACTTGGCTACCTGTGACCCTGTCACCAGTTTACCACTGTTCCTTCCTTGGACCGCTTTTGTTAGATACTGACCACTGCAGACCAAGAACACCCCACAAGAGCTGCAGTTTTGTAGATGCTCTGACCCAGTTGTCTATCCATCACAATTTGGCCTCAAATCCTTACGGTTGCCCATTTTACCTGCTTCTAACACATCAACTTTGAGGATAAAATGTTCACTTGCTGCCTAATATATCCCACCCACTAACAGGTGCCGTGATGATGAGATAATCAGTGTTATTCACCTCACCTGTCAGTGGTCATAATGTTATGCCTGTATATATTTGACTTGTACACATGACAACAGACAAAAAATATATGTGAGTATGTGTGATACCTGGACTGTTCCTCAGCTCCTTTCTCCTGAAGGCTCTGACTAAGGTTATGCTGAGCAAGAGTCTCCTCAGGTACCTCCAGCAGTGGGCTGCCCAGCTCCTGCAAGCACGGTTTGTAGTTTTCCAATGCAATGCGCTCAGGAGTGCCACCCAGCTGCTTCGCCAGTCCATATGGCACGTCTGGAGGTGTGCTGGGGGATTGGTCACCAGGAGGAGGAACCACTTCCACAGTTATAGTGGATGAGATAGACAGGTGAGCGGAAGAAGGGTCAGGTGATGCCTGCTGCAGTGAGCCAAAGCATTAAAATAGAGATAACCACATTTTACTGTGAACACATTGTTTTAACAGTTCTGTTTTATTTTCTTCTTTAGATATTGTCATGCAATTTAATAGAGTAATATAATAAAATTTTGACGAAAGTACCTTTACAAATACTTTTTAGACAGGAAGGTAAATGGCAAAGGTAACAGTTAAATTCAGATAAATGTGCATTTATTTAAAGAAAAATCATCTTTGTGACCCATCATATAAGCAGTATTTGCAGCAATTGGGTTGATGAAGATGAACTATATAAAAATGTAAATACATTTTAAAATATAGACCAGGATTTTAAATGTAGGTCCTGCAAAACCACAGAATTATTAGCACAGTGTCAGTGCTGAACCTGTGAAGGATGCGATGCTGTGATTGGAGCTGGTGTCTTCCTCTGAGTCATCACGGCCAGTCTGTAGCTGTAGTGCTGCTTACAGTAGAATTTCCCTACCCAAACAAAAAGAATATAGAGAATTAAGTCTTTGATACTGAGTGCAAGAAAGCTGTATTTAAATTGCTGACAAATGGCTGCCCATACCCCCTCTTTTTAAACTTTCAAATCCCAGAACCCATGTGACCAGAGAGAATCTATTAGCTGAACATTTTTTGTAGTCTGTCAAGCTTTATCCTTAAAAAATTTATCTAAATAACTTGTTGCCAAGGGCTGGAGAGTGCATTTATAAAAGTGTTACTTGTGACCAACAGTACACTCTCTGTTCTTTCTAAAATGTTAGATCTTAGGACTAACGAATAAAAACAACAGAGCAATTTGTCTAAAAGGAACGAGCTTTGCCCCAAGCTACTACACCCAAAGACATACAATGCCTTAACTATTGAGCAAAAAGTGTTAAGTGACCATTAATATGTCCATAAATATGTTCATTAGAATAATTTACACACACACACACACACATACACACATACACACACACACACACACACACACACACACACACACACACACACACACACACACACACACACACACACACACACATACACACACAAACTGCTTAAAAAGACTGTTGTCAGTAAACTGGGCTCAGTAGTTTTAAAAGATGACACAATATCTTTTCAACAAGCCTATCTGTCATTTCTTCTGTCCTCCTTGGGCTGCCCTGGTCAACTGTAGTGGAAAAGTTTAGAGACAGCAGCATAAAATAATATGGCCACATCTAGTGTATTAAAATAATTTGTTCCCAGGTACAACATAGTCATCTTCTACACTTCATGCATCAAGTATGTTCTACACTATCTTCTGGAAAGCTTCTGATTGGGAATGGTTAAATGTTTTTTGCATGATAGCAATGCCAAGCACATTGCTAATGCAGTGAAATCATATTAGAGAGAAAGATAGCTGATAAAACACTGACAGTCATGAAATGACCACCACACACTCACACACACACACACACACACACACACACACACACACACACACACACACACACACACACACACACACACACACACACACACACACACACATATATATATATATATATATATATATATATATATATATATATATATACCTATCAGTCATAACATTAAAACCACCTCCTTGTTTCTACACTCACTGTCCATTTTATCAGCTTCACTTACCATATAGAAGCACTTTGAAGTTCTACAGTTACTGACTGTAGTCCATCTGTTTCTCTACATACCTTTTAAGCCTGCTTCCACCCTGTTCTTCAATGGTCAGGACTCTCACAAGACCACCACAGAGCAGGTATTATTTAGGTGGTGGATGATCCTCCGCACTGCAGTGGCAATGACATGGTGGTGGTGTGTTAGTGTGTGTTGTGCTGAGTGGATCAGGCACGGCAATGCTGATGGAGTTTTTAAACACCTCACTATCACTGCTGGACTGAGAATAGTCCACCATAGTCCAACCAAAAATATCCAGCCAACAGCGCCCCATGGGCAGGGTCCTGTGACCACTGATTAAGGTCTAGAAGATGACCACTCAAACTCAAACAGCAGCAATAGATCGTCTCTGACTTTACATCTACAAGGTGGACCAACAAGGTAGGAGTATCTAATAAAGTGGACAGTGAGTGGACACAGTATTTAAAAAAATGCCAGCAGCGCTGCTGTGTCTGATCCACTCATACCAGCACAACACACACTAACACACCACCACCATGTCAGTGTCCCTGCAGTGCTGAGAATCATCCACCACCTAAATAATACCTGCTCTGTGGTGGTCCTGTGGGGGTCCTGACCATTGAAGAACAGCATGAAAGGGGGCTAAAAAGCATGCAGAGGAACAGATGGACTACAGTCATACAGTAATTGTAGAACTACAAAGTGCTTCTATATGAGCTGATAAAATGGACAGTGAATGGCTGATCAGTGTATCTTTATCACATACACACCTTGTTGCTCATCGTAGGCATAATTGGAGAGGTGTAGTGTAGAGCTACAGTGGCCACACTGGAAACAGCTTCTGTGAAAGAACTTGCCCTCAGCGCTCAGTCTCTCCATTATATAGACCCGACGGGTGCAGAAATGACAGATGTCACTGCCGCCGACGCTCACTGGAAATTCCTTTCGCTGAGAGCCCTACATGTCAGTGGTTAAGAAACATTGGAACATTGATTAAGATTAGGTATGTAGCATTTGAGTCTGCTGAGCCAAAATATACAACACATTGTATTGTTATTGTGTTATTGTTATCAAAAGTTTTATGAAGTTTAACTGCCTTAACAGCACCCACTGCATGAAACAGTGGTACCTCTGCCAAAGTAAAAAAAGACCCAAACTGGCAACCTATACTAAAATGTTTCTTATATTTGTCAGATGTACTCCTAAAATATAACCAACAATATAAACCAGTGCTCAGTCTAAAACTGTTTCCTAGTGGTTAAATTAGGCTTACATTATTATTAAAAAATGTCCATTTGGGTTAAGTTAGCAGATCAGGTAAGTCTTGAATAAAGAGTAAAGGAAGATTTTCTTGTGCAAAAGTGTTCAATGCAAGACACACAAAGACATACATACACACACAAGGTTAGTAACACTGGAGTATTAGCGAAGCTTTAAGCTTTGGTAACTGCTCTGGTAACTGACAACAACCCAAGGGTATGTAAACTGGTGTACAATAAACACATACATATAAACATAGGGACACACCCATAGACTCACATAGGCACACATAAGGTTAGTCAAACTGGTGTACTACTGGAGCTTTGGTAACTCTTTCATATACACACATGGCAACACACATACTGGTGTACTAGTAAGGCTCTGTTAGCTGCTTGACATACACACTGGGGTATGCACACACACACACACACACACACGGTAGGTCAAGCTGGTGTACTAGTACTAAGATTGGGTAAATGGTTTAGACACACACCAGGTGTTAGGTACATTCAGCTGACAGCTCTAAAGAGCTTACCAGTTCCTTTCTGTCAAGAAGGGGCTTGGAGTGTGCATGCTGACTCTGAAGCTGACTGGCTATCTGTTCAGCCAGTGAGCTTACTCCCCCTGTGTACATCTTAATGTACTTCTACCAATAAGACATGCAAACAGAGAAAACTGAAATAAAAATGAGACATGGCAAATTGTGACATAAAAAAACATGACATGCTTTTCTTACTCCCTGCCATTCTGATGCCTACGAGTCCCTGTTTCTATCCCGGGCACTCTAAGCACTTGCTTCCTTTTGATTGAGTGCTGACTATAGACACTGTACACATACACAAGTCAACATATTCACAGATCATTTAAAAGGGGTTCAGAGTGAACATACTGTAAGTTCTGGTTAGATGATACCAAATTTACCAAAACCATATACAATAATACACTCTTAATTTGCAGTGTGTATGTGAAAATTTGTTTTTATTTAGTCAGAAAAGCATATGTGAGTTCAAACTGTGATGTTGAATGAAAAGGCATGGTTTACAGAGTTATGAATCTTTTCAAATGTGTTTATAAGGGCTGAGGTCAGGGCTTGTGCAGGCCACTGAAGTTCATCCACGGCAAACTCATCAAACCATTTATTTTAAACCATTTTCTTGTACATGGGATTTACATTCATTCTAAAGAAGCAATTAATTTAAAACATATCATTCATTTTATACACCTGCTCACAATGTGTGTGGCTGAAACACCTCAGCACACTACTGTTGGCCATATAGTGTAGTACAGGTAATTACAAAGAGTCTGAACAGAAGCTTAAAGATCAACAAGAAAGATGTGTAGTACCATTCTGAGGAGGGTAAATTATAAGTACAGCAAAGTCACAAAGAAGAGAATATGTTAAATTCAACTAAGATAACATCTGAAAATTGAAGGAATTCTAAATGAAGTGGCTAATGACACACCCACAAATTACTTTAATTGTATCAACGCAAGCAGTAAATGGTATACTGATATTTAAATTACCACCACTCCTGGTTAGGGTTGTGATGGGTCTGGTATCCGCAAAAACACTGGGTGCAAGGCAGAACAGGGAGCCAATCCACTGCAGGGCTTTGGCCACCCCCCGAGACATAGCCAATTGCTTCTGGGTAGGTGCCTGGCCATGGCCAATAGCACCTGGATCTCAGCAGTGGTGGGCTAGCGCAATAAACCACTCTTAAAAAGCCTTAAGTACTCCAGATTTTGTGATGAAATGTCAATTCAGACATTTCACTGAATTGACACTTAGTGCAGGGTGTATTTCTGCCTTGTATTCCAACACTGGTATGAAGTGGTGACTATAGATGAATAAAGAAATTTCTTCCTTGACAAACTTCCCTCTGCTGTGTTTTTTGCTTCCCTCAATGTTTCTTTGCCACTCTCACTCCTGGCTTGCTCACTGGTGGGCAAAGTCACTGGTGGTCTGGAAAGCTTGTTGAAGGGGTAAAGGAGTCGTATTTTGTGAGGTTCCAGTTCACTCATTAGTAACTCATACAATCATTCTTTTTTGTGAAAATTATCAGTTAAACATTCTGAATCACATGCATACTGCCTTGGTGTCGGTAATAGCAAACACACATAGTCCATAAATAGGCGCACACACACACACAAATGCAATACACACCACACTAATGCATATGCACACACACACACACACATTGCCACACACACATACTTAATGTAATAGATATACAAACCTTTTAAACAAATCAATCAATATTAATGAAATAATATAGTGCTTTTAATATGTGGATAGTCTATCCACATCCAACTAAACACACTGATATAAAATTGACCGGACAGATAATAAATACCTGGAGTTTCAGGAATCAATGCACACAATTAGAAACGTGCCTTGAGTTTTTATTTATTTACTCATTTATTTGCTCATTTAAAGGAAGCCTGATTAAATATTTTGGTGAGAACTGCACATAATCAACCTCCATCTAACACAATATACAATATTAATGTTTTACCTGATTATGCTTTTTCATTGTTTACATATATATGAATTCCTAATTAATGCAAAAACACCTGATTTGAATCTTTCCATAGCAAAAAAAAAGGTAAATAAATAACCGGTAATGGTATAATTGCAGAAAGGGTAAGCAAAAGACTAATTTCAAAATTAAAATCAACTTCTGTAATCAATATAACCACAGAGGCCTGTGGGAAACTTTAAGAAAACTTGTTGTACTTTGGGAAATCCATTGCCTGTATACACTGTTTGTCAACACATGCTAAGTTAAGACAGTGCTATGCAAATTGGAGACCCTATGTTAAAAACATTCACAAATTGCCACCAACTTCTTTGGGCTCAAGCTTATCTAAGTTGGGCTGACGCAAAATGTGCTATGGTCTGACAAATCTACCTTTTAAATTGTTTAAAGAATTAATGGACTATTTCATTAATAGAATTATAAATTTAGGTGTATTTGCTTATAAATATGACTGACAAAACTATTTCTGTGATAATGGCACAAATGCTGTACCTATGTTAGACAGAGATAAGACATGGAAAAAAAGCATTATTGTTAAAAATATACTTGACAACAAGAGGATTGCAACACATTATACAATAACGCACACAGACACACAAACTAGGTCACCACCCACTACAAGTGTTTAAACCTAATTCCAAAAAAGTTGGGACAGTATGTGAAGCTTATATAATAATAGAAATCTGTTATATATAAACATATATGGGCTACACGGGCTTGGGAGTACCTCAGAAAACCATTGTCACTTAACGCAGTTTGCTGCTGCATCAAAAAAATGCAACCTAAAACTCTATTACACAGTTGGCTTTTTTGACCAGAGCAGTGATGTTTGGGGTCCAGATGAAGTCTTTGTGATATGGATTCCCAAAACTTTAAAGCTGGAAACCCTCTCCACTTTTTCTACTTTGATGTTTACAGGGGAGAGGCTCACCCATTGTCTCCTAAAATCTATGATGAGTTTCTTAGTCTTATCCCCATTTGAGATCAAGCCTATCACTGTTGTGTCTGGCATTGAGGGTCAATCTTAAGGAGAAATGGGGGCCAAGTTTGACCTTGGTGGCTGAAGAGGAAGTCTTTGATTCACAAGCATAGGGAATATCTGAAACCAAGGTTAAGTTTGATGACCAGTCTGCTGGGGGTGATGGTGTTAAATCCAGAGGTGTAGTCAATAAAGACCATCCTGAAATATGTTCCCTGCTGTTCCAGATGGTTCAGTTCTGTAAGCATTCTAAAGCTGGTCCAGGGTTGCAGGGAGGATGGCTTTAAAATGGTTAAGACCAATCTTTTGTAGAATTTAATAATACAGTAGATGTAAGTCCCACAGGCTTATAATCATTAAGACAGCTGTTGTTGGCCTGCTTAGGCCACGGAAATAATGACTTCATAAAGGCAGGAAAAGTAGCCAGGGACAAGGACGTGTTGAAGATTTTACTAAAGACCTCACCAGTTGGTAGGTACACTCTCTGGGATACAATGAGCACACTCTCTGGGATACAATGAGGTCCTGCGGCCTTTTTGACATTCACAGATTTGAGGATTCGACTCATGTGCTGCATTTGTACATCAAAAGCGTGCACATTGGTAGCTGGTGTGGGTGTGGGTATAGCAGCAGTGTCCATCCCTTGTGTCTCAAAGCAGGCAAAGAAACTATTTAGATCCTCTGTCAGTGAGGGGCTGTTATTAGTTTGTAGCTTTTAGCCACCCTAATGCCTAGCTTCAGATGTCTTGCAGTACTGTACAGTTGTCTGTCTCCAGATCTGAAAGCTAAGTTTTATCCTTGGTTTTCTGTTTGGCAAAACCTGAATGTGTCTCTTGATGGTGACATTGTTAACACAGGTTCAGATGTAAAAGAGAACTGTTACAGTGTCGTGGTTAAAGACTCCAATAATGATAAAAACCCCATCTGGGTAGTTCTGTTTTTTGTTTTAAAGCCGTTATCATGTAGCCTAGTGCTAGATTAGAATTAGCATCTGGTGGTATATACACAGCTGTAACAACTACAAAAAAGAATCCTTACGGCAGATAAAGGTCTACGTTTCAGCAATCTGGAAGGCAGTGTAAAATCTGATATTTACATAGATGCACAAACCACCTTCATTTCTGTTTCTCAGGTGGATTAAGAGGCTTGATAATTCAACAGCTGCATCATGGATTCCTGGATTAAGCCAAGTTTCTGTTATTATCATCACACAGGTTTTCCGTATGGATGTTTGAGATGACAAACTTAGTCTCAGCTCATCCATCTTGATGAATAGCAACCTATAAACTAGTGTCCCAACCTTTTTGGAATTAGGCTTGTAAAATGTAAGATCTAGAGGGCTAGAGATCTATGCCAAGCATTTACTAAATCTTCACCTGGTCAGTTCTGCTGGGCAGAGAGTGCACTTTGATCATTTCCTTGTAGCGAAAGCTCATCAGCTCCTGCTGCTGTGTGCGTTTTTTCTAAACAGAGCGAATTAAAATGCATTCCAAATACTAAATTACCTTACCTAAATAAAATGACCAATGTTGTTATTACCAAAGCTGACATTTACTAGTTTTTCAGAATGTACCTGTCTCCATGCAGGAGCTGAGGTAGAAGCCTCAGACACAACTGGAGGTTCAGAAAGGTGAGAAGCAGATGTAATCTGCTCCAGATTTGGCATGGAACCACTCTGGCATAGGCATGGCAAATTAAACGGACAAAATCGGTTAGCAATGCTGAGGATTTAAAAGGTACAAATGATCAAAAATGGTGAAAGCTAGTCTTCGCTGTTAAGTTTACCCTCCCACACACCATCAAATACATGACAGTAGGTCAATTGGCTACTCTAAATTGGTGTTAGTGAGTGAAAGAGTGGAAAAGAGTGTGTGATGCCTTATAATGGAAAAACGACCTGTTTAAGATGTAATACTACCCTAGTTGTGGTGCTTTGGAACCACCACAACCCTGATCAGGTTGAAAAGGCAGAATGTCAATAAACAATTGAATATACTGAGCTCTGTGGTGAATTTAGTGCATTTGAGATGGCATTGTTCATGCTTCAGATCTGTGCTTGTCTATGCTTAGATCCCTGATGTATGTTTGACTTGGTTTTAATTTGTTCTGTGGACAGAATTTACCATACTGATAGACCTCAAAATGAATGTGGCTATTTATCCTTATAAAGTACTAAACTGCTGATTTTTACATAGCTGCTGACTTTGAAGAAACTAATCATCGTCAGGGTCATGGCGAGTCCTGTTTTCCTGAAATCACTGGGCGCAATGCTGTAACACACCCTGCACAGGACACCTCGACCATTCCCCTTCAGAAAGTCAGTCATGTCTGTATATACCCAGCCGGCTGGTAGCACCGCAGGGCAGTTGTAGCCTAGCGGTTAAGGTATTGGACTAGTAATCGAAAGATCGCTGGTTTAAGCCCCACCACTGCCAGGTTGCCACTGTTGGGTTCTTGAGCAAGGCCTGTAACCTTCAATTGCTTAGATAATGTACTGTCACAGTACTGTAAGTCTCTGTTAAATGCCAAAAATGTAAATGCTGGCGATTTGAACCATGCATCCAAGCAGTTGCGGGCTAGCGCAATTTACCGCTGCGCCACCTCAGCGCCTTACCTTACAGATAGGTTCATTTATTTAAATTGTGTTTTTTTGTTGTTGAGTTACCCATTTATTTATTATCAGCAATTTAAGTAGCTGAATCAAACCAAATAAAATATAAAGAAATGTATCTGGGTCATTGCTGATATTTAGCTATACAATCAGCTACAGCCACAGAACATGCACAGTAAACATGCAAACACATACCTGTCTTCGTACTGCAGCGGCTGAAGTTGAGGGTGCATTTTCTTCAAACTTGGCCTGTAGCTGGGACGCCATTGACTTGACTCGGCTTTGGCTACTGCCAAAAAGGGATGCTGTGCTTGTGTCAGACTCAGGAGACAGCGGTGGTGTTTGCTGTTCTTGCTGATCTGGCGAAACATCCTCCTATTGTGGTGATAATTTGTAAGAACTTAATGATCTACGTTAAAAGTCATGAGTTTTAGCTGAGACTTAAGCAGTGAAAAGAACTTACTTCTTCCGGCTGGCCTGATTGGCTTGTTCGCCTTCTTTTTCCAACTCCATCATCATCCTTCTCTTTCTTCTCCTGACATATATAATGTATAGTTAAACTACACTGTATGGCCAAAAGTATGTGGACACCTGACAACCCCTCTTTGGGACAGCGGTAGCTCAATGGTTAATGTACTGGACTAATAATCAGAAGGTTGCAAGTTCAAGCCTCACTACTTCAAAATTAATTCATAATTCAGGTGTTCAGTGGGGATAAGCTCACAGGCCACTTGAGTTCCTAAACATGAAACTAGTCAACCATGTCTTCACGGACCTTGCTTTGTGCACAGGGGCACAGTTATGCTGGTTAGATGCATATCAGTCATTTTATACATCAATCAGCCATAACATTAAAACCACCTCCTTGTTTCTACACACACTGTCAATTTTATCAGCTCCATCTACCATATAAAAGCACTTTGAAATTCTACAATTACTGGCTGTAGTCCATCTGTTTCTCTACATGCTTTTTAACCTCCTTTCACCCTGTTCTTCAGTGGTCAGGACCCCCACAAGACCACTACAGAGTAGGTATTATTTAGGTGGTAGATCATTCTCAGCACTGCAGTGTCACTGACATGGTGGTGGTGTGTTAGTGTGTGTTGTGCTGGTATGAATGGATAAGACACAGCAGCGCTGATGGAGTTTTTAAAGACCTTACTGTCACTGCTGGACTGAGAATAGTCCACCAACCAAAAATATTCAGCCAACAGCGCCCCGTGGGGTCTAGAAGGTCTAGAAGATGACCAACTCAAACAGCAGCAATAGATGAGCGATCGTCTCTGACTTTACATCTACATGGTAGTGTCTAATACAGTGGACAGTGAGTGGACACGGTATTTAAAAACTCCATCAGCGCTGCTGTGTCTGATCCACTCATACCAGCACAACACACACTAAGACACCATCACCATGTCAGTGTCACTGCAGTACTGAGAATGATCCACCACCTAAATAATACCTGCTCTGTGGTGGTCCTGTGGGGGTCCTGACCATTGAAGAACAGGGTGAAGGCAGGTTAAAAAAGTATGTAGAGAAACAGATGGACTACAGTCAGTAATTGTAGAACTACAAAGTGCTTCTATATGGTAAGTGGAGCTGATAAAATGGACAGTGAGTGTAAAAACAAGGAGGTGGTTTTAATGTTATGGCTGATCAGTGAATACTTGTTAGCATGTGCTATAATATCTGAAATCAATAATTAGAACGATTGACTAGATACTTTTGGCCATATAATATTATATGTGACTGGACATTTAATTTTGGGTGTATTTGTGCATGTAAGTAGACTACCTTAGTGTTGCGTTTGCGTGACATATTCTGTCCCAGCCTGTTAAGCAAACTCATTGGAGACTTGGTGCTGGCAACCAGAGCAGCTCTCTCTTCAGGACTTAGACTTTCTGAGAAAAAAAAGGAAATGCAGTCCACTTTAAATGCATTAGTTCCATGTCTTAATGTATTCAGATAAAAGCATATACTCTAATATTTCATTGGGCCACCTCTATCTTTACTGGTTACTAAGAATAAATAAATAAATAAATAAATAAATAAATAAATAAAGGAAATGTATTACATAGGGATAACACCAAATACAGCTTTTCAAAATGTCCTTAGCGGTCTTAGCAGGCACATCAATCATGCATGAATGCTGGCTTAACATACAAAGGGTGTCCTCATAATAGGAAGCTGGTAAACAAAACTGCATTGCAAAGACTTTGATGATGTGAATGTACTGTACATATCAACATACTGTATGTAAGTTTTCTAAGCAGACATAAAACAATTGTTATCCTCACCACTAGGTGGTACTGTGTCTTTGAAAAGGTCATGAAGTTGACTGAGGTACATGACCATGCAGAGGGAGTCACTCTCCTCCAGCTCACTCATCTCCTGGCCTGTCATGATTGGTGAGATGCCCAGCTCCTGTTCAGCTATGTCCAAAGCAAGCTGGTTATTCAGCTCAGCCTCAGTCTCATCCAGAGAGTCAAAATCACTACAAGAGCCCAGTCAGAAAAAAAATATACTCACAGATTAATAAAAACAGGTCTTTGCCAACAAGACATTGCTGATGAGCAACACACAGATGTTTAAACTCACATGAGGTCAGGCCTGTATCTGTGAATGAGAGCACAAAGGGCCAGACCACTTCTCCAGGACATAGTGAGGTCAGTCACACATACACCCCTGTAGTCTTTGGTCTGCTCCTGACACCAGCCTAGCAGTTTACTCGAACGAGTTGTGGAGTCTAAATGCACATGCAAGCACACACACATACACCCACACGCACACAGCAATCATCTAAGTTGAGACTGATCACATACACAGGGAGGCTGCTAGTATGGGAGCTACACAGCAACATGGGTCATATCCTTGCCCTAGGTTGCTGTCTGTAAAAAGTGTTGCATGTTCTCCCTATCATAATTTTCCACTCAGAACTCTTGTTTCCTTAAACCTCCCAAAACATGTAGAAGGTAAACTAGCTGCTCTAAATTACCCTTATGTGAGTCACTATACTACACTGACCAGTATCAGTGTAGTGCAATGTTGTTTTGGAGGGGGCTGGAAGTGGGTATGATTCCCGGTGGAACTGGACCTGCTGCAACCCTGACCAGTATAAAGTGAAAAGAAATACTAATCAATCATTTTCGTTGTTATTATTTTTTACCATTTTATTTATGCACATCAATCATGACCCCCTTTTCTCCCAATTTAGCATAGCTTCCACTGTCTTCCACTGCTGGGGACCCCAGTCGCATTCAAGGAGGGTATATTTGGCTGACACACGCTCCATTCGATGCGTGTGCAGTCCGCCAACCCCTTCTTATCTGCCCATATTTTGGTGAATTCGTGTAAGGCCACTCTCGCACATGGAGAGTTACACACTGATCTTCCTGTCCCTCCACTTCTGTACAGGTGCCTAACCATGGTCCTTACACAACATCAAAGACCCTGACTTCTTTTTAGATGATGTTCTTTTCCCACCCAGACTAATGGCCAATTTTTTCTGCTGCAGGCACTGCCAATTGTGCCTCCTAGGGGCGCCCAGATGACAGGTAGAAGAGCTAAGACTCGAATCTGGAGACTATAGAATCCCAGCACTGGTGTGCTAGCGGAATATACACCGCCTGTTTTGTTTATTTTGTCTTATGAGGGGTTCTAACTTTGCCATGCCCTGCTAATTTTTAAAACACAAACATATTACAACCAAGCTTAAGTATAAACATAAAAATAAAAAGTGTAAAGCCATGTTCACCTTTGTGTGGAAGCTTTGATGCTGGAGACAGGCCTGTGACCATTCCCAAAACCGGCCCTTCATCTGTGTCTATGAGATGCCACACCTATGTGAGACCATTGTTATATTTAATACAATGAAACAAATTGGACATGAAATGATTATGGACACATGAAGACAGGTGACAAAAAAGTTATTAAATAAGTCTACAAACATGCAGATTATTCCAGACAGGTAAACTGCATATGGTGTATGATGGGGTATGTATAAAATGCTAAGCAGACCCAGTGCACGTAGGGTATGCATCAAGTGAACTATTAAAGTCTGAATGTTTGACCCCCTTCTGATCTGTTGGCTCTGTTGTTTTGTACAGATCCTAATTAAAAAGAATTTGATCAATATGTTATCCACCATCATCACTCACATCGTCACAGTTTCAGAGACTGTATCTATGCCAAATATTAAAGAAGTGGCTTGAGCAGCTTGACACTATGTTTTTTTTCTTTTAATTTGACACCCACCTGAGCAGCATTAATAATCTGTGTGCTGAGATTGGGGTAGCGGGTGGCAGGGTCCAGGCTATACTGGCTGTAGTTCTTACTGACATTCTCTGGTGTGGTCTGAGGCAGTAACCGATACACACTCTCCCTAAAAGTTAAACAAATAATTAATTAAAAAGACAGAAAGCTGTATGCCTAATAAATTACTCTAGAAGGTTAAAGGCCAGTTTTTACCTCTCAGCCAGCACCTCTAAAGGGGCAGTGCCCAGTCCCCAGCTGCGAACCATCCATGCTGTGTCCATAGCAGCCAGAAAACCCCGGGCAATTCCTGTCCCCATTGGCCAGAAGGGCTAAAGAAGAAATATTGGAGGGTTTTTTAAATAATAATTTCGTAATACATATGCTATTTACTTATACATTTTGGGTCAGTTGGGGCATTTTTTAGTGCAAGTGCAATAAATATTATAATGTGCAAAAAAATATATATATATATTATTATTATCAACCTTAGTGTTTATTTGCAGATTTCTGGCTTCTGCAATATTAGTATATTAATATCAAAAGGCAAATATTGTAATACTGATCAGTAAGCAATATATTGTGCAGTAAACAGTACATTTGAATTTCTTGAATTCTTCTTTTTTAGATTTTCTTTGGATAGACTTGACTTAATATTGGTCCTGTAAACCAACTTAGTGTGGACTTAAGATTATTTATACCACTTTATACCGATTAATTTGTCCCTCTCACCTCCAGCAGACTGTCCCCTACAAGAGCAACCAGCAGCCCATGACCTCGTCGCTGACGTACAAGGGCCGCATTCTCAGATGCGTACATGCAGGTGAAATCAAACATAGCAACATCTGGCTGCCCATAGTGGTTCATGGCAAAGTCTAGCGTTGGGAGTTGGTGGTTGGTGGAGAAGTCTGCAGCCTCTCGTGCGTATAACAGCAGTGCGTTCTGGTCCACATTGCTGCGGGAGAGCAAGAGCTCTGTGTCTGCATAGTCCTGCAGGAAAGCGAATACCTAAGTTGGGACACACATAGCTGACACAAACACTCTCATTCACACACAAACTGTTAGATGAGAACTCACACGCAGTATGACTCCTTTTTTCAGCAGACTCTGTTTCTTAGCTGTCATGACAAAGTAATGGGTGTCATCCTTGTAATAGACAATGTTCTCCAGGTCAATACCTGAACGAGATACATAATAACAGAAAGCACAGCCATTAAAAAGCACTAATAAATCTAGTGTGGAGTTACACTCAGTAGCCCTATTTAGAAAATAGCATTTTTTATAAATTATATCTGTAGGACAAAATCGGCACGTCTGATAAATAATAATAAAAACTCTGCGACCAAAAAGCTATGCATTGTTAGGTAAGATCTTCATGAAGACAGTCTGAAAATAGTGATGTGATCTAAAGCAGCAGTTCTTTGTGTTCAAAAAAATGTTTGGGACTCCCTTGACACAGTTTATGATATTATCCTTACACTTTCAGCAAGAATGACAAAAGGTATTGTGTTTTTGCTCATAGGAAATTCAATAAATCCATAATAAACATATATTATCTTAATATTTTAGTTGATGTAGTGGGTTTACTTCTGGTAAACTAACAGTAGGAGCTACTTCAGCAGGATCTGCATTAACAACTGAATCAGAATCTTCATAGTCGCCGACTGTTGACCTGTGCACTTTTGTGGTGGGCAAATCAAATATGTGTCCATTCTCAAATACCCAACATAGGCTATAAATAGTTTAATATAAATCTATATTACACAAGAAATCTCCCATATGCCAACAGCCTACTGATTTTTTTTTCTGCCCCATCACGTGTGATTCTTTTTTTAGTCTCAATAAAGTCCAACAGGACCCCTCCCTAAGCACAATGAGGCCCTGTAGGGGGCCTTTGCCCCATGGTTGATAACCACTGATCTAAAGCATAAAGCATCTAAATGTTTTACAGGCAAGACTTCTATGAAAACATCTTTTCCTGCAGTCACTAAAACCATTAACATGAAAAATAATCAATTCTCATTTTACTTAACAGCTAATTTTGACCTTAGCTGTCTGTAGCTTTGATTACATTACTGAACTGTGAATACAGGTTTGAATACATACAGTATGTAAAAACTAAACTTGATTTGTTGCGGTGGTTAAAACTTTTTGTCAAGACAACAGACAAGATCTTCCTGTAATACAGTAAGCATGCTTTCAGCCAGCTGGGTGCTTATACAGACACACAAATGGCTGTGTCTGTGAAAGGTGGGACAGGGGCTGAACAGGCTTTCTTTATTACTGCTGCAATTACGACCTCTGCTGGTGCATCGATGGCACCTGCACAGTCAGACAGGGGATAATGACTCTGTGCACAAAACGGACCCCTGTTTGATCTCGCCTTGTGTAGGTGTTGGTACTGCACACATGTAGAAGGGGCTGTGTGACAGTTGCAACCCTCCATGGTTAGGAGTGGAGGTCTGCAGCAGTAGAGGCAAATTATGATCTGGTAATTGGATATGTCTAGATTTGGAGCAAATTGGGACAATAGATATACAAAAAACCCAGCTAGCATAGATGTGACTAAAATTATTAGTATCCATCTAAATAAAGCAAGATTTTGGTCATGGGGGAAATGGACAAAACCACAAAGTCTGACTGTCTGGACTGGACACAAAGAAGCCTTTTATTAGTTTATTATTAAATAATTCCAGTTCTTCTGTCCACCAACCAAACACATACAGAAGGCGGATCAAAATGTGCCCTAAATTTGCTACTAGAAGTGAATGCATGGGTGTATGGTGCCCTGCGATAAATTAGTGCCCTAGATTAGAGTGCTTCTTGTCTTGTTTCCAGTGTATCAAGGTGGCACAAGACCACCCAGAAAAAATAATAACAATACATTTATTTGCAATCTACATTTTACAGATACAGTAATAAATACAATAAGTTTAATACATAAAGAGCTGAACAATACCCGTGTCACTACGAAGCTCCTGGAAGAACCTCTGGTTAAAGATGAAGGCCACCCCACTGATCTCTTCAACTTTGGCTTCTGCTGTGGTATTACGGTTGATGAAATTTGCTGTGATGGCAATGGCCAACTTCCCACGAAACTCTTTTCTGCGAAACCCTGTTAAATAAACAGCATGAGAAAGTAATTCCATTACTAATTAAAGGCTGGTGCAAATGGGTGCTAAATATCTACAGTACATTTGTTCACATTTATACCAGGTGAACAGTAAGCAGTAAGAGAAACACAAACAGAATTAAACAGTAACCAAAAAAATTGAGGAACTACGCTTTTGGCTTTGGGTTGAGAAACAGCTGAATTTGCGCAAAATGTGTTTTGTCATACAGCCGTGAACAGATTTGAACATACTTAAGAACAAAGTGGTTACATCTATACAAATAAGCCCCGCTTATGCATTAGCTGTGACCACAAATACAGTCAGAAGCACAGTCTGCATGCAACATTTTGCAATATTTCTCGCAGAACTGAAATCTTCCAGTGATCCTGGCACAGTATGGCCTTTCTAATACTGCTAATATGCAGAAATTATGAATTCGAAGGTGAGAACATTTTAAATACTAAAGTGAATTGAGATTAAAACATTTTTGCTAAAATATATTAGTCATTATTGTATCTGTATGTGTCGCTGAGGCTGCATTTATGTAAAATGAAAGGAAGGCTAGGTGTCCTTAGAAATAAGTGACAAAGACTTCAATTTGTTTTATATAATGACAGATTTCAAGCAAGGCCAAAGAAGCTTATTACAGCCAGAGGTATATACACGAATGAGCCAATACATTAGGACCACCCACCTAACAGCTCTGACCCATAAAAAACATGGACTCCTCAAGACATCTGAGAAAGACTTGTGGTACTTGATACCAGGACATTACCAGCAGTTTTTTTTTTTAAACCTCTGTATGTTCGAAGTTGGATCAGTAAACAATGTACATGTCCCCAGCCATTTTCCCTTTTTCTCCATTTAGTCTTCCACTGTTAGGAACCCTGATCGCGCCCAAGGAGAGTATATTTGCCTAATACACTTGTGGGCAGTCCATGACCACTTCTTAATTTCCCATACTTTGGTGGATTCACACATGAGGCCAGTCTCACTCACTGAGAGTCACACACTGAATTCTGCATTTACAGTCATGCGTTTCTGGTTTCTGTACAGGCACCTCGGGCTACTAACCAGAGTCCTAACACAACATTGAAGCCCCCACCCCCTTTTTAGTCCAGTCTTTTCCCACCCAGCAGACAAGTTGCCAATTGTTTCTTTTGCAGGCACTGCCAATGGTGTCTGCTATGGGGCCCAAGCCGACCATTAGCAGAGCTGAGATTCAAATCCCAACGCTGTTGGAATATCCTGCAGTTCCACCTTGGCGCCTATTCACATGATCACATTTTGAAGAAAAAAAAAACAGCCCAAAAAGGTCAGGGTTGCTGTGTGTCTGAATTATTTGGCGAAAGGCAGGAAACAAATCAAACCCACAGAGATAATTCAGCCCGGTCATTTGGCCATAACAATGTGACCATTATGAAAGTCACTCAGGTCTTTATGCTTAATCATATCTGCTAACTTGAACTATCATCAGATCAATATTTAATATATAGCTGGCCGTGACATGCAAAACTGTTATGAAATAGGCGTTGCTATGTACATTTTGTGGGATGTTTTGGCTGATCAGTGTAGTACTTTCTGACTTTTTTGGCATTTATACTTTAAGTAAGAATATTTCTGCCAACTGCTAACAAGCCAGCAACATTCAACCTTTTGTGTGTTTGTTTGTTTGTTTATTAGGATTTTAACGTCATGTTTTACACTTTGGTTATGTTCTTGACAGGAACGGTAGTTACTAATTACACAAGATTCATCAGGTCACAAGGTTATATTGAACACAGTCTTGGACAATTTCGTGTCTCCAATCACTTGCATGTCTTTGGACTGTGGGAGGAAACCGGAGCACCCGGAGGAAACCCACACGGACACGGGGAGAACATGCAAACTCCACACAGAAAGGACCCGGACCGCCCCACCTGGGGATCGAACCCAGGACCTTCTTGCTGTGAGGCAACAGAGGCTTTTTCTATTGCTTTGACAGGTGATCAACAGTTTTTACCTGGTAAGGTGTTCCTCCTGCCATCTGCTCCAACAACCACATCAAACTCTAGCTCACTCACTGGGTGAGAAGTGGGATGAACTTCAGCTCTCCAGCCAATACCTGTAGATGAAGACCCAGAGCTGATGGATCTAGTACCTTTTTTCACTGTTGTGCAAAGTAGTTACCATGGCGTTTTGTGGTGAATGGTGCACATGTAAAGTACTACTGTAATGTTTAATCATTTGATTAATAAAGATGCATATGACATATGCATATGAGTAAGTGATTTAAATTATCAAGTGTGCACTTACTTTGCTTCTCTTGTTCCTTCACAGGCTCCCTCATACTTTTGAACTCCACATTCACATGAACCTCCACCCCAAGGAGCAGGGCTACCTTTAACAGTATTAACTGCAGCTGGCGAATACCTGTACAGAAAGACAGACACGTCAGTATTAAATCTTGAAAGCAGATTTTAATAGTTAAAGTCTCAGACCAGCAGTGTAACAACAGATGCTGTATACTTACTAATATGATCTATTGAACCAGCACAGAATTTTCCATAGAACTTTTTGGCCCCAAGACCTCGCAGATCCTGGATGGTGGAGGGCCACAGATGAAGAACATTGTTGCGAGAGAAAGCATCCCTCTTTTCCACAAGTACTACCCTTGCACCCAGAAAACTTAGCTCGATAGCTGTACGTAGTCCACATGGCCCTGCACCTATTATTAAACACTGATATAACAAAAGAACAATATAAAAAGCTGTAAATAGCAATATGTTTCTTTACAGTATACTTATAGAGCCGTCATTTGCCACCAGTACAATAACTGTTTGAATGCTCTAATATGCATCATGAATGGTTTTTGGGTGGGATGCTGGATTCATGCTAAAACATGGGCATATTTTAATAAGTGTCTGTACCATAGGGTGTACCTGGAACTGTAAAATGGCACTGGACCAAACTTTTTCACAGGTGTTTTACTTAACTCCAGCTGGTTTGGGAAATATTTATTATATTCTGTGATCACTTTTTAATGTTTCACTAATGGATGTAGTGAAACACAACTTTAACAGGCTCACATTTAGAAACTGCGTGTACTTTAAATAGGGCTGGGTGGTATGACCAAAAATTTGTATCACAGTATTTTTTAAGATTCTGGCGTTACCAGTATATCACGGTATGTTTTATTTTTTGTATGACTGGGACTTTTTATATGTCTGTGGCTGATTTTACTGTCATAAATACATAAAATATAAAACATTTTCATTTTACCATGTACAGTGTATCACAAAAGTGAGTACACCCCTCACATTTCTGCAGATATTTAAGTATATCTTTTCATGGGACAACACTGACAAAATGACACTTTGACACAATGAAAAGTAGTCTGTGTGCAGCTTATATAACAGTGTCAATTTATTCTTCCCTCAAAATAACTCAATATACAGCCATTAATGTCTAAACCACCGGCAACAAAAGTGAGTACACCCCTTAGTGAAAGTTCCTGAAGTGTCAATATTTTGTGTGGCCACCATTATTTCCCAGAACTGCCTTAACTCTCCTGGGCATGGAGTTTACCAGAGCTTCACAGGTTGCCACTGGAATGCTTTTCCACTCCTCCATGACGACATCACGGAGCTGGCGGATATTTGAGACTTTGCACTCCTCCACCTTCCGCTTGAGGATGCCCCAAAGATGTTCTATTGGGTTTAGGTCTGGAGACATGCTTGGCCAGTCCATCACCTTTACCCTCAGCCTCTTCAATAAAGCAGTGGTCGTCTTAGAGGTGTGTTTGGGGTCATTATCATGCTGGAACACTGCCCTGCGACCCAGTTTCCGGAGAGAGGGGATCATGCTCTGCTTCAGTATTTCACAGTACATATTGGAGTTCATGTGTCCCTCAATGAAATGTAACTCCCCAACACCTGCTGCACCCATGCAGCCCCAGACCATGGCATTCCCACCACCATGCTTGACTGTAGGCATGACACACTTATCTTTGTACTCCTCACCTGATTGCCGCCACACATGCTTGAGACCATCTGAACCAAACAAATTAATCTTGGTCTCATCAGACCATAGGACATGGTTCCAGTAATCCATGTCCTTTGTTGACATGTCTTCAGCAAACTGTTTGTGGGCTTTCTTGTGTAGAGACTTCAGAAGAGGCTTCCTTCTGGGGTGACAGCCATGCAGACCAATTTGATGTAGTGTGCGGCGTATGGTCTGAGCACTGACAGGCTGACCCCCAACCTTTTCAATCTCTGCAGCAATGCTGACAGCACTCCTGCGCCTATCTTTCAAAGACAGCAGTTGGATGTGACGCTGAGCACGTGCACTCAGCTTCTTTGGACGACCAACGCGAGGTCTGTTCTGAGTGGACCCTGCTCTTTTAAAACGCTGGATGATCTTGGCCACTGTGCTGCAGCTCAGTTTCAGGGTGTTGGCAATCTTCTTGTAGCCTTGGCCATCTTCATGTAGCGCAACAATTCGTCTTTTAAGATCCTCAGAGAGTTCTTTGCCATGAGGTGCCAAGTTGGAACTTTCAGTGACCAGTATGAGAGAGTGTGAGAGCTGTACTACTAAATTGAACACACCTGCTCCCTATGCACACCTGAGACCTAGTAACACTAACAAATCACATGACATTTTGGAGGGAAAATGACAAGCAGTGCTCAATTTGGACATTTAGGGGTGTAGTCTCTTAGGGGTGTACTCACTTTTGTTGCCGGTGGTTTAGACATTAATGGCTGTATATTGAGTTATTTTGAGGGAAGAATAAATTGACACTGTTATATAAGCTGCACACAGACTACTTTTCATTGTGTCAAAGTGTCATTTTGTCAGTGTTGTCCCATGAAAAGATATACTTAAATATCTGCAGAAATGTGAGGGGTGTACTCACTTTTGTGATACACTGTATATAATAAAGGTTTTTGAGTACTATAAGGTCTGCTTGGCCCCACAAAATGACACAATATACTGTATAATGGAATCAGTACACGTGTAACAGGTGCAATAAATACAATGTTTATTATTAATATAATATTTAAGTATTATACAATTACCGTTAGCTCTCCCGTTAACAAATAAAACAACAATTTGCAGTCTCCCAATCACCACTAATGCAGTGCTCAGTTATACCGTTATACTGAGGTATGACTCCACTGATTGTACAACTTGATCACAGGTCTGTTGTAGTGTTTTAATCTGTGTTGGAACTAAATAAATTGAGAAAACCTCTCCCATATGATAACCTTGTTATGCTAATGCTACCTGGTTAGCAAGTGAGCTGTATCTAATCTGCACGGTGCTTCGTAGTGCTTTTCATGGCAAACAATATTATATGATTTGCTGCCTATTGAAGGTTACGGCTGTTCTAGTAACTGTACTACGGTATGGCGGTATATGAAAAGTTCATACCGTACAAGAAATCTAAGCCAGTATACCGAATGTACCGTCATACCGCCCAGCTCTAACTTCAAACATTAGTAAAAAGTCAAGAAAATGGGCTAGTGGGCTAAAAGGTTGGTTGGGTAAGCTAGAGCTAGTCATCATGATGTAATGATGGAATCACTAAGTCAGCCTTTTACAGCTTTTTACACAGAAACAGCTTTAGGGGTCATTTCATTTCAATCCAAAAGCTTCGACAAGGTGTCGACTGTTTCACCGTTCCACTAATATTGTATTCATATGTATTAATCCTTTAAACAAATTTTAGTCTTGTGTTTTCAGTTTTTCACTGTGTTCGAGTTTGTTTACTGTAGTGTTTGCACAGGCGAGGCCCCTCTGGTACACTTTCTGTCCAGCTCGTTTGTCCAGCTTAGCCCACAGAGCTTTGGCCCTCCAGTAGTTTAGTTTGGACCTCAGGGTTCTGTAGAACTGTAGTTTGCCTCCGGGCTGCAGGTTCAGCTCTGTGCAGAGTTCTTGAAACGCCCGTAGTGTTTCCCTGCATGTGGACGCCTGCACAAAACTGTCAAAGAGGGCATAGGGGTGGCACCCCTCCACCACCACCTGCCCATCCCCCATCTCATTCCACCATGCTGCCAATACACCTGAGAAAAACACACAAAAAAAGTTTTTTTTCAATGGGCAGAGAAACCAGAGTACACGAACTAAACTTTTCACAGACAGTGGTCAGAAGCAAGAATTTGACCCCAGAACCTTTCTCAAGGCTTTAGAGTTTTTTTTGCAAAATAATTAAAAATTAAAACCTACGTATAATCTAGAATTAAAATACAAAAACGTTTCAGTCTGTCAATATTTAGAACACATTAAAGAACTTAGAAGAATACATTCGCAGCTACACAGTCGAGTCACATTATTATGACCACTTCCTGCTTTCAACAGTGGCAGTGATAGCTCAGTGGTTAAGGTACTGGACTAGTAATCGGTTAAAGCCTCACCACCACCAAGTTGCCACTGTTGGGCCCCTGAGCAAGGCCCTTAACCCTCAATTGCTCAAAATTGTGTTCAGTCATAATTGTAAGTCACTTTGGATAAAAGCGTCTGCTAAATGCCGTAAATGTGTAGCTCATAAAGAAAGTCATGATTCATGAGCTGGCTTGATGGGTATACAGTGCCTTGCAAAAGTATTCAGCCCCCTTGAACTTTTCAACCTTTTGCCACATTTCAGGCTTCAAACATAACGATATGAAATTGTAATTTTTTGTGAAGAATCAACAACAAGTGGGACACAATCGTGAAGTAGAACGAAATTTATTGGATATTTTAAACTTTTTTTAAAAATAAAAAACTAAAAAGTGGGGCGTGCAATATTATTCAGCCCCTTAACTTTCAGTGCAGCAAACTCACTCCAGAAGTTCAGTGAGGATCTCTGAATGATCCAATGTTGACCTAAATGACTGATGGTGATAAATAGAATCCACCTGTGTGTAATCAAGTCTCCGTATAAATGCACCTGCTCTGTGACAGTCTCAGAGTTCTGTTTAAAGCGCAGAGAGCATCATGAAGACCAATGAACACACCAGGCAGGTCCGAGATACTGTTGTGGAGAAGTTTAAAGCCGGATTTGGATACAAAAAGATTTCCCAAGCTTTAAACATCTCAAGGAGCACTGTGCAAGCGATCATATTGAAATGGAAGGAGTATCAGACCACTGCAAATCTACCAAGACCCGGCCGTCCCTCTAAACTTTCAGCTCAAACAAGGAGAAGACTGATCAGAGATGCAGCCAAGAGGCCCATGATCACTCTGAATGAACTGCAGAGATCTACAGCTGAGGTGGGAGACTCTGTCCATAGGACACAATCAGTCGTACACTGCACAAATCTGGCCTTTATGGAAGAGTGGCAAGAAGAAAGCCATTTCTCAAAGATATCTATAAAAAGTCACCTGGGAGACACACCAAACATGTGGAAGAAGGTGCTCTGGTCAGATGAAACCAAAATCGAACTTTTTGGCCACAATGCAAAACGTTATGTTTGGCGTAAAAGCAACACAGCTCATCACCCTGAACACACCATCCCCACTGTCAAACATGGTGGTGGCAGCATCATGGTTTGGGCCTGCTTTTCTTCAGCAGGGACAGGGAAGATGGTTAAAATTGATGGGAAGATGGATGGAGCCAAATACAGCACCATTCTGGAAGAAAACCTGTTGCATTCTGCAAAAGACCTGAGACTGGGACGGAGATTTATCTTCCAACAAGACAATGATCCAAAACATAAAGCAAAATCTACAATGGAATGGTTCACAAATAAACGTATCCAGGTGTTAGAATGGCCAAGTCAAAGTCCAGACCTGAATCCCATCGAGAATCTGTGGAAAGAGCTGAAAACTGCTGTTCACAAATGCTCTCCATCCAACCTCACTGAGCTCGAGCTGTTTTGCCAGGAAGAATGGGCAAAAATTTCTGTCTCTCGATGTGCAAAACTGATAGAGACATAACCCAAGCGACTTGCAGCTGTAATCGCAGCAAAAGGTGGCGCTACAAAGTATTAACGCAAGGGGACCGAATAATATTGCACGCCCCACTTTTCAGTTTTTTATTTCTAAAAAAAGTTTAAAATATCCAATAAATTTCGTTCCACTTCACGATTGTGTCCCACTTGTTGTTGATTCTTCACAAAAAATTACAATTTCATATCGTTATGTTTGAAGCCTGAAATGTGGCAAAAGGTTGAAAAGTTCAAGGGGGCTGAATACTTTTGCAAGGCACTGTATATGATGTGCAATAAGCTGTCTGCACATATATCCCTTGTTGCTGTCACGGATAAAAGTACCATGGGTAAAATTGTCTTTTCTGGGGTGGATGGGATCTTCCAGCCAGACAATCCAACATGTCACACAGCTGCAAATGGCAGGTCGCACCTTACCACTGAGGCGCCGGAAAAGAACTATCATGTTGCATATGGGGCAACTTGTTCGTTCAGGGTGGTTCCCTCGAGAAGTGCAGCAACACAGTTCTCAAAAAGAGAAAGTGTGCTGGAATCAAAAACTAGCAGAAAAACAGACCGGATTATGCCTGACATCACAGTTTTAGGAGAAAAGGAGGTTTCCCAACAGAGGAGCTGGTAAAATTATGTTGGAGAAATCATGATAAAGAGAAACACTCCCACTTGTGGAGAATTAATGCACAGCCTATTGTACCAGTTAAGTTGTACAAACATATTAATGATAATTAAAGTAAACAGGATGCACCTGACCACAATTTAAAGTGCCACAGCAAAGGTCAAGGGGTCTGAATACTTTCTAAATCCACTTTATGAAAAACAGAAAACATTGGGGGCAAAAACGTTTTCATGGCACTGAACATTAAATGCCTTTTTGGGTTTGGGTTGTTGAACTGGTTCACAATAAATGATTCTTATTAGTGCAGTTTATCCATTTTACTCCCTCCCTACTCTCAATCCTAATTATAATGTTTGCATATTGAAAACACTCAAAGTTTACATACATACAAAATTTCCCTTTAAGCTCTGTGGGACAGACATCATCTGTATTTCTGCTGCTGCTTAGGTGCTTTGCAGCTGATCTGCACACCCAGACATCAAGGTATGTCTTTGTCTGGGATGGGTTTTCCTGCATGGACTAAGGTTAAAGAATGAATCTCTTTGCAGTGCCTAATCTAAAAATACTACAGCACAGAGATACAGTTGCACATACCTGTAGCAAAGACAGTCAGCAATGTAAAATATATTTTTTATTTTTTTTTATTTTTTTTTACCCCTTTTTCTCCCCTTTTAGCGCATCCAATTGTTCAATTAGCATCGTGCTTCCTCTCTGTCTATGCCGAACCCTGCCCTGACGGAGGTGATTGAAGCTAACCCGTATCCCCTCCGAAACACGAGCAGCAGCCAGATGCATCTTTGCCACCCACACATTGACGAGTTTTGGCGCCACCTAGCGTTGCATGCGGAGAGACACACCCTAAGGGCACCCTCTCCCATCTCTGTGTAAGCGCCTCCAATCAGCCGGCAGAGAACGCAATCGCATTCTGACAGAGAGAGACCCACATCCGGTTCTTTGTCCCACCCCCCACATGAGCAACCGGCCAATCGTTGCTCATATAGCCACTCAGCTTCGAACCGGTAAAGCAAGGCTGGATTCGATACCACGCTTCTCAGAATCCAGCCCTGGTTGCAGCGCGTTTCTTTTTACCGCTGCGCCACCTGAGCGGCTAGCAATGTAAATTTTTAATGTTTTATAAATTAATGACAGTGGCACCCGAGTCAGAACAGAAAACAGTTCACTCATGTGTCATGGGCTCCTTCTTCTAACCAGCATGGAATGAACTGTAACACCCACAGAGCAACACCCTGTGTCAGTGCCTAGTTCAAACAATAAAAAATGTTGTAACAGTGGGTATGATGTGATACCTATCTGGCCTTCTATTACATCTTTTGAGTTTCTATTAATAGCATATTTTGGAACTTGAAGTAATTCACACCTTCTAGGTTTCCAGATTTTCCCTGAGTATAGCTCTCTCAGCTGCATCTAGGTTGTCCTCTTTAAAATAAGCTCTTGTGAGATCACACCACCAACATGGTGTTTATTAAAATGCTAATAATTACTGTTTATTAGTTAGTAGCATGAAGCACAAAGTAAATGTGTCAAGAATTCATATGATTGTTTATGAATTAATACAATGTCATATTTATACCAACATTTGTTCAAAAATGATTATTAGGAGCCGCTCATGAACAACAATTGGCCTGTTGTTCAGATATGGGCGGGACTAAGCCGGATGGTGTCTCTGTCTCATGACTGGTGCAATTACGACCTCTGCTGGCTGATTGATGGCGCTTGCACAGAGATGAGAAATGAGTGCTCTCAGGGTGTGTCTCTCCGTACACAATGCTGAGCTGCACTGCACTCGTCAAAGTGTAGGTGATAAGATGCATACGGCATGCTGGCCATGTGTCGGCGTGGGTTAGCTATGTTTTCCTCAATCAGAGCAGGGATCGGCGTAGGTGATAAAATGCATACGGCATGCTGGCCACATGTCGGCGTGGGTTAGCTATGTTTTCCTCAATCAGAGCAGGGATCGGCATTAGTGGAGAGGAAGCATGACGCAATGGGGCAATTGGACGAGCTAAAAAGGGAGAAAAAGGGGAGAAAATGCATAAAGAAAATAATTAAAAAAAAATGCTTATTAGTGAAAAGTAGGGAAGGGGTAAAAAAAAGTACACAAATATCCAACTTTTGTATTTTAGGTCATGTGCTTTTAAACTACAAACACCATTTCTAGAAAAGTTGGAACATTTTATAAAATGCAATTAAATCAATAATCTGCCTCTCTGCCTCACATTTATTTAACTGACAATATACTGTATATTTATTGTATATATTTGAGACTGGAAATACTGATAAGCTAACATGACTAAGGTAAGAAGTGCAAATGCTAGTGACAACTGCTTTATGTGACAAAGTTAATGCTATTCTAAACAAGAAATAGAACTGATAGCTACTCTAGGACAAGGCTAACCGCTAATGCCAAATAAAATGTGTCAACAGACCAGACTAAACACTACACTAGACAAGACTAGCCATTACAAAATACAGTTCAGTTGGTCATTGAAAACATTAGAAATCTCTATATTTCTGTCAGTTAAATTTAAAGTTTAAGAAAATGGACAAATCCTAGATTCTTGTTTAAATTGCATTTTACAATAATGTAGCACCTTTTCCAAACATGAGGATTGTATTTGGGACTAATCTGACCAGTCTTATTTAACTGAATGTGATTGACAGTGTGCTGTCTTAAAGAGCTTTCAATAGAAGAGACTGATGCTGCAGCAAAAATCAATTTCTGATCCCACAGCCTGATGGTTCATTAATGTTTTCTGCTGTTATCTGCAAATGAACATTTGCGCACAGTTAGCATTTACTGCAGCGTCAGCGCATCCATATTAAAATCATTTGCATCATTAGCAAAAATAAGCAGATAAGCACACAGTAATGGATGATTTTACATACTGCATAAAGAGATACATAGGAGATACATACACTGCTATGATATTATTAGTCATTGATTGAATATTTGTCATACCTTATAATATCTGATCCTAAATGATTATTTTGTTTGTTAATTTGTTTGTAAACAAAAGGTTTGAAACATCTATTTACTCTATTTTTTCAGGTTTGAAACATCTGTTTTAAGGTGTACTTCTTGCTTGTGCGTTTTAGATCACTGATCATGGATTGATGAGCGGGCGTTTTCCTTTTTGAAAAAAGGCAGAATTTAAGTCCTGAAGCTGCAAAAAATTTAGTTTTTATATACATTTACATTTGATACCAAATCTTTCACCAATCCTTTCTACTTGTTATTCCTTCATTTCACCCAATAACTTAAGAAAAGGGTCAAAAAAAGCATTTGTGTGGCAGGTCGGGCACCTATACAGAGAATAATTGGCTGGTGGGACTGCTGGAGGGAATTCCTTGCAATTACTGCTGCAATTACAACCTCTACTAGCTTATCGATGGTGCTTGCACAATGAGACGGATGACAATGGAGATCAGTGCATGACTCTCCATGTGCAATATGGATCTCTATTTCATGCAGGTGATCAGTGGCAGTTGGTTACTACACACGTGTCAGAGGGGACATGTAATAGTCATGGCCCTCCTTAGCCAGGAGTAGATGTCAGCAGCAGTAGAGGCGAAATACAAATGGGTGAATAATGGATGAAAAAGTATTTGTGAGTTTAATCACAGATGGTGGATGAAAAAAGTTGGGACAGTAAGTAAAATGAAAATTTAAAAATTTAAAAAAAGCAGAAGTCACTTAGATATCAATTTGTAGGTGTGGTTGATATTTTTCCATTACATTTTCATCAACCACTTTATCCTGTTCAGGCTGGCCCAATTTCACTGGGCGCAATGCAGGAATACCCCAGCAGGCACAATTTCCTTGCAGTCATGCCAGGCTACACAGACATAGCCAATCATGTCTGTTACTTATTGAGTACTAGAACCCAGCACGTTCACTTTGTTCACAAGATGCAGGGTTACTTATAGTTCCTAGAATTAAAAAGATCATGGCTGGTGGAAGAGCATTTTCTTTTTGGTCTGTTGGTCCTGGATTCTGTAAAGTTGCTTTGAGACAATGTCCATTGTAAAAACCACTATACAAATAAATGTGACTTGACATGCCTATCCACCAACAGCAACACTGAGATTCTATCTGGATCTTAGCTGTGATGTACTAGTGTATTAGAGCGCTGTGCCACTCGAGTGTTTTGAGTTTGGAATCACGACCCAATTTCAGCCCAGTTTAAGCTTCTTGATAGATGCTTCACACTTGTTTAAAGAATATTTTGGTATAAACTGAAGTTCATCACTGTCTCGATAACAGGTCTAGTGGCTACTAACAACCCCAAATCATAACCAGCCCACCACTATACTTGCGATTTGGTATGAGGTGTTTGGCATAACAGCCTGTGTTTTAGTTATTTCAATGATCATTTATCGATCAACCATTCCAAACATAAGTCTTATCATTCAAAAGTATATTGTTCCAGAACTTTCGTGGTTTTTAACCATATTAATGCTTCCATATTATTTTTGGAGAGAGGCTTTTTTCTTGCCACCCTTTTATGAAAGCCGTACTTGTCCAGTCTTCTTTTAATTGTGCTATCATGAGCACAAACATTTAATGTGCTTACAGAGACCTGTAAGTTACGATTTCTCACTTGATGATGAACTAAGAAGGGTTTTCTTATTTTTCTCACTTGGTTGCTAAATGTTTGCTTTTGAAAAACATTTACTGTATGTAACTATATGCAGATATGTTTATAAAACATTATAAAACCTAGTGAGAACCATATAGGCCCTAACTGGTGGTGGGTGGTGGAAGGTGTACTTTCTTTTTCCCATGCAAATGATGGTACCTATTAGGTCTTCTGCTACTACACTGATAAGGCATTATCAGTCTTATTTAAATGAGAGTGACTAAAGAGATTAGAATGGAAGTGGCTTGTGCTGCAGCACAGATCAATGGGATCTCTTCAGTAATCTCTGTGAGTGTTCTGCAAAATGATAGTGCAGGTAATCATGCACAGCCCATGCTAACATGCATGCAGAGACACAGCCATATTATCAATCCATTCAAATATTTTACTGCTATGTAAAGAAAATATGCAGAAGCACTGCTTGACACAAATGTTGAAATGCTCCCGGTCACAGCTGTTACAGAACAGCCACTGTCCCAATACAAACCCAGATTTATAACAGCTCAACCCACAGAATTCTCTAAAAGGGAAGTGCATTACCACAGAGTGCATGAAAATAAACACATACACACACACCAATAAAACAGATTTACATTCTATCAAAAGAAATACTCACCGTGTCAGGAGGTCAGCACTGTTTGATACTGCATTGACCTATCATCCCCTGCTTCTCTTTTTACCTTATTCCCATTGGCAAGCTGCCAGCTCTTTTCCGCCGCTATTGCTACAGCTGCATTTAGTCCACTACTGTGCAAGAGAACTGCAGTGCAGAAACTGGGACTGTGCTCCGTCACTCCCTCACTCACGTGCACACACATACACACTTGCACACATAGCCACTCTGTCCTCCTTCTAGCTCACTGGCAAGGTCAGGAGAAGGATCCGCCTGGTACTTACTGACTCCAACACAGCAAGCACCTGCTGACTCCAGCATCACACATACTTACAAACATACACACACACACACACCCCTGTTCTAATTAACAATGAGCCCACCAGAATATTATGGTCATAAGATAAAGCATATTCTAGATTTCATAATGAACACGGCATGTGTTAGGAGAATTCCACTGCACTTGCTTAAAGAAAGTGGAGCATCGATTGGAATTCCACCGTACTTAAGCACTGACACTCTTAAGGAGATTACAGGGCAAGACAGAGAGAGAGAGAGAAATCCCTAATAATCAGGTCATGAACTACAGTATTTGCAGGCTGTTCTTCACTGTGCAATTGGTTCTACACTAGTGTAATGTCTCCATCTAGCTTCCTTACAGAGCAAACTGTGAATTATCCATATTAACAGACATTTAAAAAAAAGAGACAGAATTCAACACATTGTAAAAGACATATTTAATCAATTTACATAAATAAAAACATAGTTCCATTGTCGGTAGGTGTGCATAACTCCTAATTAGCAGGTCTGCTTCATTCATTTTGCTGTAAAGTAAAAGAAAGTTCAAATCAATGCAAAGTTCAAATAATTTGAAAACGCTCAAATTACCCAATGCATAAATCTGTCTAGTTGGCTACACAGTGGATATAAAAGCTCTACCCTGGTAAAATGGCATTTTAATGTAAAAATATCAGACCAAGATATAATAACTGCAGATATATTTACACCTGTAATGTGACCTATAATCTGTCCAATCCAATTATAAAACAAATTGAAATTGTTTAGAGTGGAAAAGGTAAAAAAAAAAAAAAAAGTGATCCTTAAGTGTAACTGGGGGTGTGGATGTGTTCATAATTAATTAATCACATTCAAACTCATTAACCTACCAATCTACCACTAATGAAATGGCTCTGATAAAGCTAAGCTCTTCTAGTTAGATTTTCTGACATTTACTTAGTTATTTACTTAGCAGCTTACAGTAAAAGCCATAGTACGTAAAGAGCTAACTAGGAGATCTCATTGTTGAAAGGTATCAGTCAGGAAAACCTTACAGAAGTTTACAAGGCATTACATATACCATGGAACACAGTGAGGAACACAGTGAGGATATTTTATCAACAAGTGGATAAAATATGGCACAATAAGGACAGGAGCTGCATGAATTTCCGGCAAGTACTACGTGTGTACTACATGTGACAACAATTTCCATTATATTCTATGTATTTCCTTGCTGTGGGATAGGGTGGCAAGAAAAACGTCCAAGCCCGGTTGCATTTCGCAAAAACCCACATCAAGGCTGCCAAAAGCAAAATGCTGGAGAATGTGTTATGGTATGATAAGACCAAGGTTAAACTTGTTGGCCATAATTTTTAAAACAACTCTGTGTATCAACAAAAAACAACATACACACAGTAAAGCATGGTGGTGGTAGCATTATGCTTTGGGGCTGTTTTTTTTTTTTTTAGCTGGGACTAGGGCTTCAGTCAGTTTGGAGGGTTTTATGAACAGTTCCAAATATCAGTCAAGTATGGCACAAAACATTCAGGCCTCTGCTAAAAAGTCAACACAACAACAACCCAAAGCACCTCCACATCAGCAATCAAAATGGCTTTACCAGAGAAATATCAAAATTTTGGAATGGCCCTCCAGAGCCCAAACATGAATCCAATTGAAAACCTGTGTGGGATGACCTGAAGAGGGCAGTGCACAGGAGATGCCCCTTACAATCTGAACAGATTTGAAGAATTTTTAAATGTTTTTTTTAATCGGATCAATTCAATTACAGGTTTAACCTTTTTGGTAGCATACCGTGTTACCAACCCTGTCTCAGAGTGGATATATTTAGCATGTACAAAAGTGACAAATGGGTTAATGGATTTTACATGTATAGTATGTGCAAATTACAGTATGTTTAGTGCATATGTAGCACGTTTGTCAAAGATGAGTTTCTTAATAAAATTAAGCACCTTTTATAATAGTTTCATACTTCTAGTAATCCTACATATTTTAACAGAGTTTTAACCTTTTTTGAATTTAGGATAATTAGAGTGATTTTAAGATCATCTTTTAAACAGCAAATATGTATTGAAAAATGTTAATGTCGGGTAAAAGGATACATACATTAGAATGCAAGGTCTAAATAAAGACCTCAGCAAATGATGTTTAAATCTACTTAATTTTATTTCATTTTCATGTTTTTTCACCACTTTATCCTGGTCAGAGTCACAGTGGGTCTGATTTCCCAATTATTGCTGGGTGCAATGCGCTAACAAACCCCAGACAAGAAAACAATCCATTGTGGGACCTCAGCCAGGTCCCAGCGCAGCCATAGCCATTAAGTAGACACCTGCCTGGGAAATTCAAACCCCAGATTTGAGTGGTAGAGGGCTAGCACAATTTACCACTGTGTCATCCGAGCCCTAAATCTACTTTATTTACAAAGTAATCACAACCAGGAATTAGAAATGACTGGATTGGGAGATAAATACAAATAAAATACAAATAAAGCATAAAAGGTTTACCAACAAGGCCCGTCCTCTGGTCTCAATAGGTAACAGTACAGTCCCAATTGCACATAGACAACATGTCACAGCAAATGGAGACAAGGCTAGCAGCACAGACTTGGACATCAATACCTAAAACACAACACAAGTTACAAACATTAACACAAATACACAATTATCAGGAGTTTACATTATGTTTCAAATATTAGTAAACACACTGGCAGTAGTACCTGAGCTATAAATGGTGCAATCATTCCACCAATACGACTAAACGAAGTGCAGAAGCCCATTCCTATGGAGCGCACTGCTGTGGGGTAAACCTGTGTGGAAATAGTACAGTATCAACAGTGCGTAATTCAGTTGACTTTCGAATACTTCTTACATTACTGTAAATATAACTATACACACACACATAAATCAATAATATATACAAGGGTTCTTCAAAAAGTTTCCACACTTTTTTTTTTACTTTATTTATTAAGAATTTCAAAAGCAAATTACATCACTTTTTTACGGTCACCTTCCGATGCATTTTTCCAGCGTTGTACCAACTCTTTAATGCCATCAGCAAAAATGTTTTTGGTTGAGCGCAAAGCCACTGATGCACCAGTGCTTTTACATCATCATCACATGAAAATCTTCTTCCCCTTAAACCTTTATGAGCGGTCCAAAAAGGTGGAAATCAGATGGTGCTAAATCTGGACTATAAGCTCTCTCTCTCAGTCTCTCAGACACGACCAATTACTAGTTCTCCTACCCTCACTGTTTTCAACCAAAATATAAAAGTGTGGAAACTTTTTGAAGATTCCTCGTACATCCTGAAAAATGCAAAAGTCAACAATACTCCTGGGGTAGCCTAGTGGTTGAGGTACTGGACTAGCAACCAGTAGGTCACTGGTTCAAGCCACACCACTGCTAGGTTGCTGCTGTTGGGCCTTTGAGCAAGGCCCTTAGCCCTCAGTTGCTCAGACTGTATACTGTAACTGTGCTGTCGCGTTGAGTAAAGGCATCTGCTAAATGCCGAAAATGTAAATGGTATTCAATAATCAATCATTTATTACAACTATGTATAATAAACGCATTGAATTTACTGTGGCCAGAGGCTATCTTGCTAATGCTAAGATATAATCAGCAGCTATCTTGGAAATACCAGAGATGCGCTGCTGTTTGTAGCCAGTGGGTGCAGTTTTTCTAAAATACAGCACACCACCGGCCACAATAGGGGAATAAACTTTAAATAATTCACTTTGCATGTTTATATGAGTAGAAATTAATGTAATTGTGTAATCTGTAATGTGAGCTGTTCCGAATCGTGCAAGTGGTTTTATATTTCATGTATTTTATATTTTTATGTATGAGTCACTGTTTTCGTATGTACAGTGTATCACAAAAGTGAGTACACCCCTCACATTTCTGCAGATATTTAAGTATATCTTTTCATGGGACAACACTGACAAAATGACACTTTGACACAATGAAAAGTAGTCTGTGTGCAGCTTATATAACAGTGTAAATTTATTCTTCCCTCAAAATAACTCAATATACAGCCATTAATGTCTAAACCACTGGCAACAAAAGTGAGTACACCCCTAAGAGACTACACCCCTAAATGTCCAAATTGAGCACTGCTTGTCATTTTTCCTCCAAAATGTCATGTGACTCGTTAGTGTTACTAGGTCTCAGGTGTGCATAGGGAGCAGGTGTGTTCAATTTAGTAGTACAGCTCTCACACTCTTTCATACTGGTCACTGAAAGTTCCAACATGGCACCTCATGGCAAAGAACTCTCTGAGGATCTTAAAAGACGAATTGTTGCGCTACATGAAGATGGCCAAGGCTACAAGAAGATTGCCAACACCCTGAAACTGAGCTGCAGCACAGTGGCCAAGATCATCCAGCGTTTTAAAAGAGCAGGGTCCACTCAGAACAGACCTCGCGTTGGTCGTCCAAAGAAGCTGAGTGCACGTGCTCAGCGTCACATCCAACTGCTGTCTTTGAAAGATAGGTGCAGGAGTGCTGTCAGCATTGCTGCAGAGATTGAAAAGGTGGGGGGTCAGCCTGTCAGTGCTCAGACCATACGCCGCACACTACATCAAATTGGTCTGCATGGCTGTCACCCCAGAAGGAAGCCTCTTCTGAAGTCTCTACACAAGAAAGCCCCCAAACAGTTTGCTGAAGACATGTCAACAAAGGACATGGATTACTGGAACCATGTCCTATGGTCTGATGAGACCAAGATTAATTTGTTTGGTTCAGATGGTCTTAAGCATGTGTGGCGGCAATCAGGTGAGGAGTACAAAGATAAGTGTGTCATGCCTACAGTCAAGCATGGTGGTGGGAATGCCATGGTCTGGGGCTGCATGAGTGCAGCAGGTGTTGGGGAGTTACATTTCATTGAGGGACACATGAACTCCAATATGTACTGTGAAATACTGAAGCAGAGCATGATCCCCTCCCTCCGGAAACTGGGTCGCAGGGCAGTGTTCCAGCATGATAATGACCCCAAACACACCTCTAAGACGACCACTGCTTTATTGAAGAGGCTGAGGGTAAAGGTGATGGACTGGCCAAGCATGTCTCCAGACCTAAACCCAATAGAACATCTTTGGGGCATCCTCAAGCGGAAGGTGGAGGAGCGCAAAGTCTCGAATATCCGCCAGCTCCGTGATGTCATCATGGAGGAGTGGAAAAGCATTCCAGTGGCAACCTGTGAAGCTCTGGTAAACTCCATGCCCAGGAGAGTTAAGGCAGTTCTGGGAAATAATGGTGGCCACACAAAATATTGACACTTCAGGAACTTTCACTAAGGGGTGTACTCACTTTTGTTGCCGGTGGTTTAGACATTAATGGCTGTATATTGAGTTATTTTGAGGGAAGAATAAATTTACACTGTTATATAAGCTGCACACAGACTACTTTTCATTGTGTCAAAGTGTCATTTTGTCAGTGTTGTCCCATGAAAAGATATACTTAAATATCTGCAGAAATGTGAGGGGTGTACTCACTTTTGTGATACACTGTATGTGCATGTTTGGTTAACCTAGCCCATTTGTATGTGTTTCATCAATCCTCGTCAAGAGATTTCCTGCTTGTCGTATTGTAATTTTGGTGAAGCGCATTTCCAGTGCAAATCAGGGCTGTCCCTTATTTTACTATGAATTTAAATAAAAAGTACATGAAAGTGCCGTTTATTGTGTTACTATGAATTTAAATAAAAAGTACATGAAAGTGCCGTGGCTTACCTCTGCAGTGTAAATATAAACCACATTAAAATTCATTGAGACCAGAGAGCGGAGCACAAAGAGCAGCACAGTGAAACCAAACCTGCAGGGATTAGGAAAGAAATCACTGTAACACTGATGCAAAGACTGGTTATAGCTGCCTGAATAAAAATATGAATTTACTAAATACACATAAATGAAGTTACAAACGGCAACAGTTCACTTAGAAGTAACTAGAAGACAACTAAAATCTGGCAAGTATGGTGGGGAACAACAAAGGTTGAACCACTTTTGTTTTGGCTATTTAATAAAAATCTGGTGCAAATATTCACTTCAAACATACACACGTACCCAATCCTAAAAACACTGTGGTGCTCTGTCACTCTGCAAACAGTTCTTTTTAAAAAAATGCATTTTCTTCCCATTTTTGTCTTCTGCTGCTGAGAGATGCCAGATTGTATCCGAGGAGAGCACGTCGCTGTACACACCTCTTCCGACAAGTGTACATCCCTCCTCTTCTCACCCCTGCATTCTGCACAGGTGTCTCTTCCGCCAATCAGGGTCCTTACACAGCGTATGAAGACCCACCCACCCACTCATAGTCCGGCCAATTAGTATCTGCTGCAGGCACTGCCAATTATGCCTGCTAGATGGCACCCGGCCGACTGGTGGCAACACCGAGTTTCGAACTGGGGAGTTCAGAAACTCTGTGCTGGTGTGCAAGCGGAATATCCCACTGCGCCACCTGGGCATCTGCAAACCGTTCTTAATCTCAATCAACTAAGAAACTAAATTTGGGCATATTAACAAAATGTATGTCATTTTTGTTTGTTATAGTGTCTGAATATTTTTGACCTTCACTATGTTTCTCTTTGTTATACTAATAGACCAGTTTATAACAATAAAGTTTAAGGACATTGTGTTTACATTTGAAGCGGATATACACACTGAAAAATAAAAAAATGCTTGAATACTTGTTCCCACCCACTCTTAGTACAAGGATTTAAGGCACAGAAACATTTATATATAAATTACAAAAGATTATGCAGGCACAAATGCAATTTGAGGTGCTCAGGTGGGGCAGCTGTAAATTCCACTAGCCCAGTATCGCTTAAATGCAGGGTTCAAATTCCCAGCAGAGCGATCGACATGTCGGCATCTACATACAGAAATGAATGGCTATGTCTGAGTGGGATGCTATCTGATGTGCGTTACTCTATTGCACTCTGGGTTTCACGGGAAACCTGACCCATCATGAGCCTGATCTGGATATAAAGGTGGTAAAACATAAAAAATGTATTTATTTATTAGGATTTTAATGTCATGTTTTACACTTTGGTTACATTCATGACAGAAACGGTAGTTATTTATTATACAAGGTTCATCACTTCACAAGGTTTTATTGAACAGTCATGGACAATTTAGTGTCTCCAATTCACCTCACTTGCATGTTTTTGGACTGTGGGAGGAAACCGGAGCACCCGGAGGAAACCCACACGGAAACAGGGAGAACATGCAAACTCCACACAGAAAAGAACCCGGACTGCCCCACCTGGGGATTGAACCCAGGACCTTCTTGCTGTTTGCTGCTCTACCACTGGTAAAACCTGTTTTTGAACATGGACACTTTAATAACAAGGCAATATTTACATATGTTTGATTGTGGAAATACGTTAGACCCAATAATTATTTTGCATACTTCTTTTTACTATTTATTTTTCAAATGCTGTATTCTGGGTAAGGTCACAGCAGGTCCTGTTCCACTAGGAAACAGTGGATGCAAGGCAGAAACATCCTGGACAAGACACCAAGCAGGATTTTAGTAGTTGCAGGCTAGTGTATTAGAGCTGAGTGCCTTCTTTATTATTTCTTATTTTGCCTTTATTATCGTGTGTTTTTTGTGCCTTTGTGCAATAATCACAAAAGATATGGCCCCTTATATGGATAATTAGTTGTTATTTGTTTGTTTAAAAGGATTTTAACATTATGTTTTACACTTTGGTTACATTCATGACAGAAACAATAGTTACTAGTTACTAAGGTTCATCAGTTCTAACATCAAGTTTTAACATCAAACACGCAGACACGGGGAGAACATGCAAACTCCACACAGAAAGGACATCGGACCGCCCCACCTGGGGATCGAACCCAGGATGATTTGTTGTTAAAATCACATTAAAGTAGCATGTACTTACATTGTGCTGCAGATATTAACCAGCATAAAGAAGACGGCGGAGAGGACTTGCAGAATGACCATACTGAACTTTCGGCCCACAATGTACAACAAGGCAATGTTCAGAGGGATGACTGAAAAGAAAGCAAAATACCAAAATGACTCATGGATGGATGGATGGATGGATGGATGGATGGATGGATGGATGGATGGATGGATGGATGGATGGATGGATGGATGGATGGATGGATGGATGGATGGATGGATGGATGGATGGATGGATGGATAGATAGATAGATAGATAGATAGATATTGTACCTAGTAAATGGCAAAGCACCCTGAATTTAAAAAAAGCCCTGATTTAGAGCTCCTCTATCAAAACACATTAAAGCTGGAGGGTGACTTTGAAGCAAAAGCAGTGTGTTTATAACTATTGTTACCATTTAATCCTTGTCAGGTAAGGCAAGGTGGGAAATCCTCCTGACAGGCCTTCATTCCATTCTGCACATTAAGTACAAACTATGGCCAAGTTTGAGTCGATAATCAATCTACTGGCATGTAATGTTACAAGGTTGGAAGAAAATCAGAGTCCTCAGATTAAAACCCACACATACATTAGAGGAAAATGTCACAGTCTTCACAATACTATTAATAGTGACAATTGTGTTTTGATTAGTACAAGCCAGCAACTGTTATTAACATGATTTGAACAACGACTGGCTGTCAACAAACAATGTAAACTGCAAACATTTCTCTCAAATGTCAGATATATAAATACTAGAGGTCTCTTGCATGTCCTGGGCCCACTAAGTTTTAATCTGGTTCTGCTCACTATAAACATTACATAAAATGTCAACACTTATTTAAGACTGAATTTGGATGCCTAACTTTACTACATTTAACCATGCAGTGCTATCTGTGGCCTCATTAGCTACAGTAACTAGTTGTATCAATTGTTTATCAATATTTAAACAAAAACAGTCATTCAACAACTATTGTAAGATGATGGGTAAGAGGGTTTATAAAATTATGATTTCCCTGTTAGTCACCGTCACACAGTGGACGGTGAACAAAATAAATAAATCTTTGTCTACTGTGAGTTTCTTGATTTTTATACACTTTTAAAATAATTGTAATTTTCTGTGTTGACATTAGCAGATGTCTAAAACAATAAAATGCTTTTCCTTTGAAGTTAAGAAACCATTCATAAATGTCTTATTTCCTAGCCATTTTTAAACGCCTGCTTAATTGCTTCATTTACCCGATATGTTATGAGTTAAAATTAATTTGTGCCTACTCATCCAAACTTTTGTTTGAACGTTTCAAGACCAACCCCTGAGAAAGATATTCCATCTTTTTCACACACTACTATGCAGTATGTAATGCATAATACTCAATTTAATGTGGCCTAATTTATCACAAGAATGTCTACAGTATCACCCATTGGTCAGTATGCATTTATCGTGACTCTGACACAAAATAAATCTTAAAAATACCTGTTTACTATCTCTGCAGGTCATATATATTTTTTCTTTTCATATGTTTGTCTTGTTGCAGTTATGCTCAGAAATAAGCACTATGCTAAAAATATGTTAATACTCTATATTTAGGGCCTATGTTGTTAAGGGAGCACTTACGTGCCACCTCTCCTAGAGAGCTGATAAGGAGCGTCTGGTAGTCTTCCATGTTAAATGGGATGCAGTAGCACAGTGTTTCGTCCTCGCTCTGTTTGATGCCGTGCTCTGCGTTGGCATCAGTTACACACAGCAGGTTCTTCTCCAGCAGCTCTGAACTGCTTAGCACAGAGCCATAATATAAGAAAGAGGCCACAAACCTGCAGAAATACAAACAAGTACAGAAACAAAGTATTAAGACTATACATTCAGCACTAATTGTAATAAAACTCAACATTCAAACCATTAATTTACAACAATGACACTGAGTTCTCAATACTTTTTTTAATTCAGTTAATTAATGTACAGTATATAAAAAATAAATAGCCTTGTATTGTTTTAAGATTATTTATTTGCTTCCATGTGCCTGAAGCAGTAAATTGTCCTCATGTCTCAGAGAGCCACATTTAATCTCAAACGAGATAGTCTGGAGAAACCTGTTAGGGATTCTGGCTTAAAGGTGTGTGGGAATAGTCTTACCAGGGCATACCAAACCTAGTTTGAATCTTTATTATATCTGCCTTATGAAGGCAGAGCATAAAATGATTGAAATTCCTGCTTTCCAAACCGGCTCATGGATTTAAATAGTCCCATGGATTTTTAATGTCTTGCTACTAATATTATAGTTACACACTGAGTAGCACATATGATGCAGCATAGAGTGCTGGAAGGATCCGAAAAGCAGGATGTGTGTCAGTAAGTACATGTATGTGTGTCTTCATAAATAAAAGGAAAACAATTTGTAAAATATTACCATGAATACCACAGCAGTAAAGATGTTCTCAAGAAGGCTCGACTGATCAGTGTGGATGCTTTCCCTCTCTCCATCTGACAACACACAACACAAATAGATAAATAGAAAACACTCAACCTGTGTGACTGGTGTTGGTTTGTGTATGTATATGTGTGTTCAACTTAAAGCTAACATACCACTACAGGCTCACGTAGCTCTCCCTCTGGCAAGCTGGCTCCATTCATTTTGGCAATCCACGTTAATGTGGCAACAGCACCCTCCACATTACCCGCAGAGACCTGAAACCTTGCCGACTCAGGGATTAACTAAAGGGAAAAAAATACACAACTTACAATGGCTGTTATTAGTAACTGGTACATCATTGTAAATAATACTCTAGCCGAGGACATGAGAAATATAGTAATTTAATACTTAATAAAAAATTAAACAGTGTAGCTTTGTAGTTCACAACCTTTTTGTCAGATAGGCTGCATCATTTGTACAGGGTTCAACATTTGCACTAATGTACTGTACAGTAATACTGACCTAAAGTTTTTTGGGTTTTTTTGCATTACCTACTAAAGAAAATTTTATGCTAAGTGACAATTTTAAAACCCTGTGATGAATTGGCATTTGCCTCCAATATTCCTCCCTTGCTTCCACTGATTCCAGGTAAATTAAACTCACCATGACACTGACCAGGATAAAGAAGTTAATAAAAATAAAACTTAAACTTAGCAAACTCAAACTGTGATGATTCATATTATATTTATTTACCTAATCTCCAGTTGCACTATTGGTATATATATACTATTGATATTGTATTTGGTAATAACAGCACCGGAATGCATGAAACTACGAACTAGTTATTAAATTATTTAGTTGATAGTTATAAAGTAATTATATAACTATATAAGAAGTATTTAATCAAAACTAAATATGATTGTTTAGGTGGAAAACATATTGTTTTGCACAGAATGGCAAAATTTAGTTTAAATAGCTATATATTTTCAGTAAGCCTGCTGTATTTCATAGCAGCTTCACCAGTGGTTTACTGTTAAAACTTTAATTTACAGCTTTTACAGTTTTATCAAGTTTGTGGGTAATATTTGTATAAACTCGATGATTACATAATTTTATGACTAAATTTTTAAAGCAAGAGTTAAGATATCACAGAAAAATTAATATGAGACAAGGAAACTTTCAGCATGGCTTGGGAGATTCACCTAAATCTATTAAGACATGCATTAGTACATCTGCATGCAAAACATTTATTTGCACATGTTAATGAACAGTTTTTATGTTGATAAAATTACAAAAATGCAAATTGTCATATCTACAAAAGTTTGGACATCTTTTTCAATGTTACATCTCAGAATTAATAGCAAAGAAATGCTTCAAAAAGTCGTACTCGTAAAACTCGTATTAAAGTATATTTAGGGTGGATCATAAATAATGATAAATGGTCACAATTATTTTTCTAGCTGTACTTTAGTAAGCCAGTAAACTAGTTTCTGTCAGTAAACTAAATTAATGACAATGCAATGACATGCTTTATGAAAATAATCACTTAGACAAAGTTAGCAAAATTACCAAAGGTATAATGCTTTGGAGCTGTGTGGCAGCCAGTGTCACTGGTAACATTAGTAAGAAAGTATCCTCTGTGTTCCATTTTATTTTGTTTTTATCCTGGTCAAGGTTTTGGTGGGTCTGGATTTCCTGAAATCACTTGCCACAAATGCAGTAACACACCCAAGACAGGATGTCAATCCATCACAAGACCCCAGCCACTACTCCCCCTTCTTCCCCAGACACAGCCAGTCATGTCTGTATCAGTGGCGATTTCTCTAAGGGATTTCTGCAAGGGAAGCTCAGCTTCCCCTAAAATGTAAAAAATTAAATGGTCAAATATGTACAGTTGTGTTAACATTTCATTGACTACAAATGCGTTAGAACACGTTCATCTCGAAGACGAGTTCGTTCAGAATCACTACTTATCACAAATCGACTGACTCGATTTTGTTAACTTAACTCATACATTCACGTAGCATCAATGCATTTGCCCGTAGAAGCTGAGCGTCTATTCACTTCAATAGGACTGCATGGTAGGGTTTTTTTTCATTGCTTCGAAACTTGCCGGTCATTGGATAAATGCCATGATTTTGTCCCGCCCCTGGACGCTGAGCGTCTCTGGGGGTGAATGGAGCTGTGGGCGGGTCTGGACACTGAGCTTCTGCAAGATGATTGGAGGATCAGTCGAAAGGCTGAATCCCGTTTTGATTGACAGCTAGTTTGAGCTCTACACTGTCACTTCTCAAACTCAAAAGAAGCTTTATTGTCATGACAAATAAGGACATTCATATTGCCAAAGCAATACACTTAATCATTAGTCACTTAATCACTGGGAGCTTCAGTCCCATTGCGGATTTTGCGAGTGAAGTCAAAAGACAAACTGCAACCCATTTCAGGCCATTTTCTTGAAAAGGAACAGAGGGCAGAATTTATGTATAAATAAATTGACAAATTTTATGATGTAAGCCGACAATGAGCTTCCCCTCTTTGAAAGACCAGCAGCCACCACTGGTCTGTATGTAGAGGTCCGACTGCAAAATAACATTGGTAGGGATTTGAACCCTGAAACCTGAGCACTAATAGGTAAAAAAAAAGTGCATAACCATGAACAATGTATAAAGATCATCTATAGCTGCAGCTGTTGTTTCAATTGGTATCAGAGCAAAAGAAAATAATTTGAAGTATTTTACTAATCAAACAGATAGTCACAAGAGCACTCATTTGCTCAATTTCTTGTGCCCATCACTGGCAATAATCATTTAATTTAAACATAGATGTTTAAAAATCTTTTAGTGCAGCTTCACCTGAAAAAGTCCAATGAGTACAACACCAGGGATGACAGACAGCCGAATCATCCAGCGCCAGCCCATTGTGGGTACCACGGTCATTCCCAGAATGATAATGAGCATGGATCCCAACATCCAAAAGATCTAACAACAATTACAACAATAGTTCAACATTAGAATTTTCCTATAGAAATACTATCATTATTATATGAATCCTGTGACTGCTTACTTACTGAGGCAAGGGGCAGCACAGAGCCTCTGTATTTTGCAGGGATGAATTCTGTCTTCAGAACAAACCTTTATTAAAAAAAAAAGATAAATTGTTTGCTTTTATTAATCATTACATATACACACTATGGTTCAAAGTATGTGGACACCCTTAGTAATTATTGAATTCAGGTTTTTGTCACACTCACTGCTAACAGTTGTATAAAATTGATGATATGATGTCAAATATATGCTTCTAAAATTGTGGGAGCAGTTACATTGCATTACTCCTATGCAAAAGTAAGGTATGTAAAGACATTCTTTGGCGAGTTTGGCGTAAAAAAAGGCCAGTGGCCTGAACAGAGCCCTGATCTCAACCCCACTGAATGCCACTGGCCTCGTCCAACCTTTGTGCCAGACCTCACAAATGCTCTTTTGACTTAATGGGCAGACATTCCCATAGACACAGTCCAAAATATAGTGGAAAGCCTTTCCAAAATATTGAAGGCTGTCCAAGAAGGGATATCTAACAAGCTCATGCAGAGACGTTTGTGTACCTTTGGCTATATAGTGTAGGTCATAATTCAGGTCTGACTGAGTCCAGTCAAATAACTAAAATGATTTGATTCCATGATTTAAGTTTAGTCTGTGCTGTTGTGCATGTACCCTTGTGACGTGGCAGCTACTCCACAGCCCACCATGCTGCGCAGGAAAATGAACCATCCATAGGAAGGTGCAAATGATGTAAGAACAGAAAAATATGCTGCCCACACGAAGCCTCCAATCACCACCTGCACACAAATAACACTATAGATTGGAAACAAACTCAAAACTAATACCTTCATGTTGTTTTGAGAAACTGATGCACTTTCAGGTAAAAAAAGTCCATGCTTCTATTTCTGAGATGTTCTCGTGACATCTTGCATTCACAGCATGTAAAAAATCAATAACATGAAAAGTTATAAGGATTACCTTCCAACGGCCGTATTTATCTGCCACATATCCACACAGCACCCCACATACCATAAATCCAAAAAACACCATCTGAAAAAAACAAAGCAAAAAAACAACAATACAGTTAAATGTTAAAATAATGAAAATGATCTAAATAAGCAATAATAGTTAAGAAGAACTTTCAAGTTCAAAATCAATGTGGCAACCTGAGAGGCAAAGCAAAATGCTCATTTCACATTAACAGAACTGCAGAACAGAATGGTGTATGTATAATTCAGAACCCAGACTTCAATATTGTTAAAAAATAGGTAGATTAACATGCTCTGGGGAGCTTTGCTGGTAAATTACGCTAGCCCACTACTGCTAGAATCAAGGGTTTGAATTCCCAGCAGTTTGTGGCTGAAGCGTCCTATCCAGGGTGTGTTTATGCATGGCGCCCAGTGATTACTGGAAAACTGGGACCACCATAAATAAATAAATAAACCATGCTCAGTTATATTGTGAGAATGACAGCACTTGTTGAATTGGCCATTACTCCAGACATACATCAAATCTACAGTATTTAATCCACATTAAATTTCAAAAGGCTTCCAAATCAATGTGCACTGTATGGGTTACAATTTTATTTATATCAATTTTCATTCTGTCATGCAAAATGTAATTGTTTCTTATGAATACTGTATTAATAATTAATTAGCAGTTTACATCACAATTACTTAATAAGTAAACTAGTTGTGGCTACTGCTGGATAAAAATCTTACCGTCGAGACCAGGGCCACTTGCCAATCCTTCAGATGCCATTCACATCGGATCTCAGGAGACATCACAGCCAGCAGCATGATCTCCATTGCCTCTACAATCTATATTACACAACCAGGAAGGTCATGGCAAATGCAAAATATAGCATAAGAAACACATACACTACACATCATTCTATTTGATGAAATAACACAAATATGTCTTACATTAGCACTGCCCATTATAACAAAGAGCATAACGTGAAACCAGCCGAAGCCGATGGTTTCCACAGCCTCCTCCACAGTGTAACATTTTTGATCTGTGAGAGAAAAAAGCAAAAGCATACAGATATAGATATATGGAGGTATATTATTAATTTACATCCACTGTTTGACCTAACACATTAAAGCAGCTGAAGAAAAATAGCAGCAAAACGTGTTGTTATTATATATTATATAATAACTTTCTTCACCAGTATGACATGACTCCTAAACAATGTGTTGGTACTGACAAAACAGAATCAAGAAAAATGAACTTCATAAACTTCTGTTTTTTTCTCAAAGTATCATTCAGTGAATATGGTTCCATAAGTAAGCAAGTAAATGCAATTGTTCAAATTGGTCAGCAGTGGATGACTGTATAATAGCTACATGTGTGCTTGCTTATCAAAACAAAATCAACTCATAGTCAAATATCTCCTTTTATTTAATGCCAAAAGCTTAACATTACTTAAACTACAAGTCTCTGTAAAGACATTAAATATTTATGCTCATGACATATGTTTATGGGAACCTAAACAACCTAAAATAATTGGGACAATGATAAACTCAAATTTATACCAAAATATTATTGTGACAAATATAAGACCAGCCACTTAAGCTGGAACAAAATTGGGTCAAGCACATCTGCAAATTACATATGAAATGCCACAAAAGCACAGAAAAATCAATGTGTTGGAATGGTCAAGCTTGAGACCTGAAACCTCACTGAGAAGCTGTGGCGGGATCTTAGGAAATCTGTGCATTAACAAACACAAACTGCTGTGAGAGGATGAGATATATAGAGATACAGATAATGTTTTCTTTAAGTTTTTCTTGCTAAAGTCGTTTCTACAGGTTTTTCACTTACTTTTTCACACTCGTTTTTTAAATGTTGGAACTACAGTACATACTGAAATCTGGCGTAATTTTTGCTGTCACCTAAGGCTATTCTGTTTAAAAGCTGACCACACAATTGTTATTTAGGCCTGATAAATATAAACATAAAATTTAAAAAAATGTGTACTTTTTTCCCCCCTAACTGTATACCACAAAACCTAAAGGTATAATTTAACATACTTATTAATGGTACATTGGTACACTTTAGTGTTAGAAAGTTGTGTTAGCAGTTTATTACGCTGTATAAAAACATAAGGTAAATTACACTTAAAATTAACTACTTAAATCAATAATGTTTTTGTTCTGTATGGTTATTTTTAAGTACATAAAAAGTCCACTTAATTTTAGACATGTGACCATGTGGACATGTGAACCACGCTTATAACCTAAGAAGACCAAACTTTATTATTTTAAGCTTACAAAGCAGTCCGAAGGCCAGTCAGGCAGATGCACTTTGTTTACAGTAACACAAATTCAAAAGTGGTCTCTGGCCTTGTTCTACATATTGTGAATGGTAAACAATTGTTTGAAATGTATCAATTGTTTGTCGACAATCTTTTCATTACGACTGGCACAAAGTAGTGAGACACAACCCAACTTTGCTTGCATAGGCTGAGCCTTTGGTGGATCCTCTTTTTATACCCAACCAGGGCTCTCAAGTTTTCAAGTTTGCTTGGAGTGAGATGTTTTTTTTTTTTTTTTTATGAACTTTACTGAACAACAAATATATTACAAAAGAATACATCAATCACGGCCAAGATGTAACACACACAATGAAAATTAGACAATTATTAACTAAAAATTGTTCGAGGTTATAGAAATAGAAATCAAATAAACTATCAATAAAATAAACTAAAGCAGGAATTTATAGATAATACCATTTAATGATTTTCTAAAATGACCTTAAGGGATAGAGAAGTTTTCTAGCAGTGTTAAAGTACGTCTTGCCTTCACATTTTTACAGAGTTTTAACAAATTTATGTACGATATAAAGGAAGAAAAAAAAAGTGTTGAAGTTTGGTCTATCATTCATAAATTTACAACAATGAATGTGATATTTGGATAATATTAAGAGAAGGTTGACAATATAAGTCTCATCTGAATTCAATATGTCACTTTTAGTTATTCCAAATAGAATAAATTCAGTTTTCAATTTAAAGTTATAGTTAATTTTTCTATTAATAAAATTATTTAAATCAGTCCAAAAAATTTAGCAAAATGAGCAATCCCAAAATAAGTGAGTAAGGGATTCTTCATATTTGTGACAAAATGAACATTCAGTATGTATATCTTTTTTAAATTTAGCAATAGTTTTATTGATAGGGTAACATCTATGCAGAATCCTTAGAGTTACTTCCCTTACCTTATTTGTGATTAAAAAAAAAAATTTGGTAAAAGCCATGTTATTTTCCAATCTATATCATAATATAAGTTATTTCTAAAGAATACTGCAGCTGGTTTAGATATTATATTCCTTTGAACTTGACTGTAATGTTCCTAATACATAGGTTAGGTTCTCTTCCACCTCCAGCACAGAGCATAGGTTACGTCCGCTGAGCATTCATGGAAGGCGTGCTTGCAGCTGAAACCTATTTCAGACCTCACCCAGCAACAAGAAATTCTATTTTCTGATTGGCTGAGAAATTCTATTTTTCTGATTGGCCGATAGGTCGCTAATTCAAGACAGCTGTATGAGCTCAGAGTAGTCTGCCTTTGACTCGTGTGTAGGATAGGTTATAGTCATTTCTGTGCGGCGAGGTTAATCATTTCTCAGAGTGAGAAATGCCATGTGTGGCGTGTGAGATAGTTGAAATGCGTGAGAGCCCTGTACCCAACCATGATACCCACACCTGTTACCAATTCTCATTCTTATTGTGGAATATTCCAAAAACAGTGTAAATTAAATGTTGTGTAAACTTTTCACTATCTTATTTGAGTGTTTTGCAAGCACTAAATAAACAATGTGTCTATTTTTACAAAATACAATCAGGTTGGTCAGCCAAAACATTAAAAGTTGAATAAAAGTCCAAGAGAATAAACATCACACATGCTTGTTTTTAATGCATTTTACAAAATGTCCCAACTTTTTTGAAAGTGGGGTTTGTGCTTAAAGATCCACTGTAATCTCAGTGTTGCTTCTGACCATGTACATCCAATTATGGGCATCATTTATCCATCTTTCAGGTGAACCAAAAACCATGTCACAATGTACAAGTCATCTCAAACTGGTGTAAACACATAACTATACTGTATATTCAGTTTACAATGACATCCCTGGTCACCATTAAATCCAGTAATTTAGTTGTGTGGTGTGCTAGGATGAGAGAATGACAGCGTGAATGGGCAGCTGACAACTATATAGAAATTACTTGATGCAATTATGTCAACATGGAACAGAATCTGTAAGGAATTTTAAACAACACATAGAGCAGCCCATGCCATTAAAATTCATGACAGAGTAAATAGGTTTTGTGTTTTTTACAGTACACTTTAGAGAATTAAAGAATCAAAGTAATCGTTAATCTGACTTTAGAGCCACACAGCGACTTTAATGTACGTTATAATGTTTTACCTTTATTTTCTTCAGCAGGTGTGTTGCTAGTTCGGGGCTGTTCCTCTTGCAATTGAATGGAACCTACCGCAGAACTCATCCTGAAGTCCGGTGTGTTTTATTCCCACAGAAGCATATTGTAATAAAACCTAACCACAAAACAACATCCACCAACATACACAATCTAAATCTAAATCTTAAGTTTGAATGTTCCGGTTCCACATGTAAGAATGATGTCAGGGAACGAAGTGACTATACGTGTAATTCGAGCACCACCTCAACCTCAACTAAAACCAGGCAATTACTTCCTCATAAGGTTTACCTGAGAACAGACAAAAGCCTATTTATTTTACATGCTTAAAAACTTACGAAACTGTTTTAATTAATTTCCCCTGTTTTATGTATTTTTAGCTCTTTATTTTCACCTTGAGTTCGCGTTCCTAAATAGGCTGTAACTGCCAGCATTCACAAACCGGCGCAGACGCGAAAGCTCACCGAGATTTAGAGTAAACAGTAAACGATAACGACTTTAAAGTGTTAACAACCTCGAAACTGATGCTACAGACAGACAAACTGGCAGGTTGCTTTCTCTCATGAATTATATCACCTGTCCGGTTGTTTTTAAACTTGTAAAATAAAATTAGCCGTCTTCTTTTAGAAACATGTATTCTTGTACCTGGAACAGGTAAACACAGTGCTGGAGGCGCTGAGCTGAGCAGCAGGAGGCGGGGCCTGGGCGTTAAAGGGACACGCAGGCTAATCGGTCGTTACTGCAGCCTGTCAGATACACTTACATATTTGGCTACTCCTCCACATATTTGGGCTAAAAATTACTCAATATAAGTCAATTTAGAGACCAAGCACAGGGTCCAATATGGACAAACTCTGGACTGGTTGTTAGGACAGTGGTTCTCAAACTTTTCGTCTTACAGGTGACAAATTAAATGTATGGTAATAATGGGCTAAAACAGAAAACACAGGGTGCACCTCTCAATGAGTGCCCAGTATGTGGGTAAAATACAATATTGTCTGGTTTAAGGCACCAAGATTGATTAAAGTTATAAATTACCAGAGTATTTTGTTTAACTCTACAGTGAAAAAATGTGTATATGCAGTGAAACTTTTTTTATATATACAGTGTATCACAAAAGTGAGTACACCCCTCACATTTCTGCAGATATTTAAGTATATCTTTTCATGGGACAACACTGACAAAATGACACTTTGACACAATGAAAAGTAGTCTGTGTGCAGCTTATATAAGAGTGTAAATTTATTCTTCCCTCAAAATAACTCAATATACAGCCATTAATGTCTAAACCACCGGCAACAAAAGTGAGTACACCCCTTAGTGAAAGTTCTTGAAGTGTCAATATTTTGTGTGGCCACCATTATTTCCCAGAACTGCCTTAACTCTCCTGGGCATGGAGTTTACCAGAGCTTCACAGGTTGCCACTGGAATGCTTTTCCACTCCTCCATGACGACATCACGGAGCTGGCGGATATTCGAGACTTTGCGCTCCTCCACCTTCCGCTTGAGGATGCCCCAAAGATGTTCTATTGGGTTTAGGTCTGGAGACATGCTTGGCCAGTCCATCACCTTTACCCTCAGCCTCTTCAATAAAACTCTGGTCATCTTAGAGGTGTGTTTGGGGTCATTATCATGCTGTAACACTGCCCTGCGACTCAGTTTCCGGAGGGAGGGGATCATGCTCTGCTTCAGTATTTCACAGTACATATTGGAGTTCATGTGTCCCTCAATGAAATGTAACTCCCCAACACCTGCTGCACTCATGCAGCCCCAGACCATGGCATTCCCACCACCATGCTTGACTGTAGGCATGACACACTTATCTTTGTACACCTCACCTGATTGCCGCCACACATGCTTGAGACCATCTGAACCAAACAAATTAATCTTGGTCTCATCAGACCATAGGACATGGTTCCAGTAATCCATGTCCTTTGTTGACATGTCTTCAGCAAACTGTTTGCGGGCTTTCTTGTGTAGAGACTTCAGAAGAGGCTTCCTTCTGGGGTGACAGCCATGCAGACCAATTTGATGTAGTGTGCGGCGTATGGTCTGAGCACTGACAGGCTGACCCCCTACCTTTTCAATCTCTGCAGCAATGCTGACAGCACTCCTGCGCCTATCTTTCAAAGACAGCAGTTGGATGTGACGCTGAGCACGTGCACTCAGCTTCTTTGGACGACCAACGCGAGGTCTGTTCTGAGTGGACCCTGCTCTTTTAAAACGCTGGATGATCTTGGCCACTGTGCTGCAGCTCAGTTTCAGGGTGTTGGCAATCTTCTTGTAGCCTTGGCCATCTTCATGTAGCGCAACAATTCGTCTTTTAAGATCCTCAGAGAGTTCTTTGCCATGAGGTGCCATGTTGGACCAGTATGAGAGAGTGTGAGAGCTGTACTACTAAATTGAACACACCTGCTCCCTATGCACACCTGAGACCTAGTAACACTAACAAATCACATGACATTTTGGAGGGAAAATGACAAGCAGTGCTCAATTTGGACATTTAGGGGTGTAGTCTCTTAGGGGTGTACTCACTTTTGTTGCCGGTGGTTTAGACATTAATGGCTGTATATTGAGTTATTTTGAGGGAAGAATAAATTTATGCTGTTATATAAGCTGCACACAGACTACTTTTCATTGTGTCAAAGTGTCATTTTGTCAGTGTTGTCCCATGAAAAGATATACTTAAATATCAATTTTTTTTATCCCCAGTGTAGTCGTGTCCAATTACCCTGAATGCGTCCTCTATACTGATTCGACCCTTCACCCCCTCCGGTACAAAGTTATAATTTACCAGAGTATTTTGTTTAATTCTACAGTAAAAAATGGGTCATATGCAGTAAAACTTGACCCAGCTGGGTTGGATTATGATGTTGACGCTTCTTGCCAGGTTCCTTTTCAGTAAAAAGCTTAAGAGATTTTTTAATGATAAAAAATCTTAATGATTGTTATCAACATAAACTGGGTTAGAGTAAAAAAAAAACTAATATTTTTATTTAACTGTTTACTGTTTAATTGTTTACTGCAGAAAACACTCACTCACTTTTCTTAAATGCTTATCCAATAGGTTTGGGGGGGAGGGGGGGGTGCTGGAGCTTATTCCAGCTTTTCAATGGGCGCAAGGCACGCAGTAACACCTTGGATGGGGCACCAGTTCATCGCAGGGCAGACACACATACACACACACACACACACACACATTCGCCTATAGGGCAATTCAGTGTCTCCAATTAACCTGACTGCATGTCTTTGGACTGTGGGACAGTTAAATAAATAAGATACCTTTAAATAAGATACTAATTAGTGTATTTATATTAGTTAGTACATAAGCAGTAAAACCTAGCACCCTCGTGGTATATAAACAAAACTTTTTAAGGCTGTTTTGCTTAGACTACCTTGTTTTGTCTGTTTACATACTTATTGTGGTCAGTGTAAAAAGACCTGCATTGCCATGTTTACCCAGCAACACAATCCCATGCATGACTTACGTGTTGTTGTGCATGAACATCTTGTCACATTTACATACCTGACATTTACACGTTTACATGTCTGACCATCGGGTAGAGAGATGTTCAACAAATGAGAGGTGTTCAGCAAACAAATTATAGTTTGCTGAAGAAAAAAACATTACAAACCGGGCCTGAAGTTACATTCTATCTTTTTGTGTTAATAGTGTGTCTAGTGTCTCTTTGTTATTTACCTATTTAAACCATTACTCACTAACCTAATTGCAGTGGACAGTCAACACTTCCTGTTTTTCTTGGTTGAGAGTGGCAAGCGTTGTTGATTTTCGCCATGAAGTCCTTGGTTGTTAGATAATGATCTTATGGTTGCCACTGACAAATTTGTCTCAGGCTTTATCAGGGCATCTTCTAAGTCGTTTGCAGACATGGTTTTTCCTCATTGTCTATGTGAGATTGCTAGGGCTTCTGGATTAAATGCTTGACTGTCTCCCATGGACTGGCAGGTTTGCTTGCTCGCCATTAGTTTAACATCTTATATGCATTGGTCTTTTGTTCCAACAAAACTATCACTTAGTTTTCACCATGGTTGCAACACACCTAAACACTGAAAAATCTCTGGGTGGTGTTTAGGGAACACTTCACAGCTGAATCAAGTTAAGGGTTATTATTGATTTCCCAATTATTTAATCATGCTGTAACTCAACTTTATATCATACAAACTAGCAGTAGGTTTTAAGATCAGCAGTATTATGTAGGGGTTTGAAAATTGTGACTTGACAATATAATACAATTTGCAGCTACTTAAAAATACTACATTATTTATATTCTTGTTCATTTGCTGTACCTTTTAACTGGTAAAGACTTTATTTAAAGCAAAATATATCTCAGCAGTTTACAGCAATAAATCCTTATTTTTGAAGCAGTTGAATATTTCTTATTGCAAGTGTATATACATTATGAGTTCTCATCCTGCAGCCCATATGACATTTGTAGACCACAACACATAGTGTAGACCACATTGTTATACTTTAAAATCAAATGCACTATTATTATTATCATAAATATTCATGTGAGTCTTCACAGGACTGGCCACCGTGTCCTGGTGTGGCCCAGTTAAAAACCACTAATATCACTTAATTATTTAATTATTAATTATGTCTTAATAGAACTTAATTAAATTAAGTCATGTCCTGTTTGCCACATTTTAAATCTAATCACTTTAAATCTATTATTATTTGAACTTTTTACACCAAATTTACACAGCTAAGTTTCTGTGAAGTTTGAAGATACACTGTACAGATATTGTTGTATAATTTATATGCTGTGCTGTACCTTGTGACCTTGTGCTGTAATTCCATCCTATTGCACTCACACACCACACACACAACCTTAGATTAGATTGTTATGCTAACTCAAGTACATTAGCTCAGATGTTTTTGTATTAACCAGTTTAAACTAGACACATATTTGTATGCTCATTCTTGTACTGGGACTTTTCCACTGCTCGTTGTTCTGTTTAAATATCCTGCCCTAATTTTCAATTAACAGACATCTTGTATGTACTTCTTCGGAAAGCATTCTCCTGAGCTCAGTAAGTTGAATTCTGATACAGACCTTTGAGTCTACAACACTGTAATGTGTTTTTATTCCTTAGGGTTTGGTGTCAGAAGTGGGATTTTCAATCAGTAGGTGAGTGTTTATTTTTGTTCGTTATACATAAAAAGGTCCCTGCTGTTGCTGTTAAACACTCAGCAATTTTTTAGTCTATCTTCAGAGGTCTGACCTATTGCTGAGAATCTCTTAGATTTAAGGCGTAATCATTATTTAATCACTATCATTATAATGTCTTTGAATACAGGTCAGGTTAGTTGTTGCAGTTTGATTGGTCTACCCAAAACATTGATATTTTTGTTGTCTGTGTAATCATTCAGTATTATAATGGGAGATAAAATATTCAAAGCAGAACCAGAGCTAGATGCGCTGGGACTGGATAGATAGGAACCAATTTGGAATTATGCATATATGCGTGATTCTTTGGCAGTCTGGTCTAAAACGAAGGTTGAATGAAATAAGCATGTTAAGGAAAAGAAAACAGTAAAGAGAAAACCTTGTGCAGGAAAAACAAGTGCCAGTTGTGGACCTTTGCTGCATTATTTTTTCCTGATGTAAAATGTACACCTCGAAATACTGTTTTAAAATTGTTAAAACAACGGAACCTAAAATTAAATCTAATCCATATACAGATGTGCAAGCTGGACTGGCAGAAATGTCTTTATCACAGTTCAAATCCCATTCAAGTCACTGAGTTGGATTCTGACAAATTGATTTTGATAATCAATCAAAGTAAGATGAGAAGGTTCCTATGGTTGCCTTCCCTACCTTTGTAACTGGCAACAAGTTTGTTGTCACCCCACCCACCTGATTTAAACCTGATACCTATATACCACCTGTAAAAACTCATAAAAACATACTTTTGCTAATGGCTTATATAGTCTAAATGAGTAGATATGTCCAGCATACTGGTCCAGATTATAGGATGATTCTATGTCAAGAGCTAAAACAGAATTATGATGAGAAGGACCTAATTCAGAATGTCCCTGCATTGTCTTATGAAAATAATGACCCACTCTAACCCAGCTAAAAGAGAAGCTTGTCTCGTATTGCTGAAATCTGTATTGCTTTTCGATCAAACAATTTAAAGGACTTTCAGAAGGATTTGGCATTGTATTTGCATAAGCGAAATGCAAATATGTGGACATTTGTCACAGAGGCATTTGCTAACTGTAAATACACCGATCAGCCATAACATTAAAACTACCTCCTTGTTTCTACACACATTGTCCATTTTATCAGCTCCCCTACCACATAAAAGCACTTTGTAGTTCTACAATTACTGACTGTAGTCCATCTGTTTCTCTACCTGCTTTGTTAGCCCCCTTTCATGCTGCTCTTCAATGGTCAGGACTCTCCCAGGACCACCACAGAGCAGGTATTATTTAGGTGGTGGATCATTCTCAGCACTGCAGTGACACTGACATGGTGGTGGTGTGTTAGTGTGTGTTGTGCTGGTATGAGTGGATAAGACACAGCAGCGCTGATGGAGTTTTTAAACACCTCACTGTCACTGCTGGACTGAGAATAGTCCACCAACCAAAAACATTCAGCCAACAGCGCCCCGTGGGCAGCGTCCTGTGACCACTGATGAAGGTCTAGAAGATGACCAACTCAAACAGCAGCAACAGATGAGTGATCGTCTCTGACTTTAAATCTACAAGGTGAACCAACTAGGTAGGAGTGTCAAATAGAGTGGACAGTGAGTGGACACGGTATTTAAAAAACTCCAGCAGCGCTGCTGTGTCTGATCCACTCATACCAGCACAACACACACTAACACACCACCACCATGTCAGTGTCACTGCAGTACTGAGAATCATCCAGCACCCAAATAATACCTGCTCTGTGGTGGTCCTGTGGGGGTCCTGACCATTGAAGAACAGGGTGAAAGCAGGCTAAAAAAGTATGTAGAGAAACAGATGGACTACAGTCAGTAATTGTAGAACTACAAAGTGCTTCTATATGGTAAGTGGAGCTGATAAAATGGACAGTGAGTGTAGAAACAAGGAGGTGGTTTTAATGTTATGGCTGATCAGTGTATGTGTGGTTTAAATGTCACCAGGAATCAATACAATACAGATACCAGACTCAGAAACAAGTGTAAACATCATTTCTCTTTTATTGTTTTTCAGTAGTCACACACTCTGATTCTAGTTGGACAGCATTTTATGTACAACAAAACCTTACCAGGTATTTCATACACACCGCCCTGGAGTGTAATGAATTGTCATGTCTAGTAAGCCAAACAATTGACTACTAGCTTCTTAGCAAACAAACCAGTAAATAAATTTTACAGAAACAAAAACACATTCACACAATTGGACTATTTAAATATAGCTAGGCAACCTCTGTCAATATGTATAAGTTCATTAATTCAACACCTATACACAGCCAAAATATTTAGCTAATAGTCAGCTGATTTATATGGAATGTTTCAGGAAAGTCTATTTAGGTGTGATCACATTTGTTATTTTAAATGGGTTTGGCTCTGATTACTGCTGCTAGTGCTAAGTTGTCAAACAGGTTTTTTTGTAAATGCTTTGTGTTTACGCTCTCTTTGTAGGCTGTGTATCTGGAACTACAAGAGTCTGAGAATTATGAATGGGTGGAGGGTAGAGATTAAAACAGGATGCTTGTCATGTTAAAAAAATAAACATGGGCCAATTAATTAAAGTCAATTACCAGAAAAGTTGAGACCAAAAGTCTCCTGAATCTGTATTTAACTGTATTTTGAATTTGATGCCTGCCACAAGCTTAAGACATAGAAACAGAGCCATGTTTAGCACAGCGTTCCATCATCCTTCCTATAAATAAGACTTTAATGGTTTGGGAACTGAGGACACTGTTTGTTGCAATGGGATTTTTCTTCATTCTTTCTTGATATGAGACTTCAGCTGTTTAATAGTCCATGGTCGCCAATGACAATGAAGTTGTGGACATTAATCAAGAGCTTCTCAGTCTGATAGATCAGGGGTTTTCAACCGTTTTGGACTTGCACCCTGCCCCCCTCCCCCCAAATCAACCCTCACCCAGAAACCATTGAGAAAGCTCTTCTTTGTTGTGCACATCATACATATGATGCAATTTTGCTGATTTAGATATTTCCTTCAAAAAGATAAGATAGCCAACAGTCCTTTTTTTCAGACAGAGGTGGATAATATTAAACATGCCTGTGTGCGTGGTCAGCGAGACTAATCAAATATGCCTCCTGTGTGTGGACAGGTACTCGCAAACAGGTTGAAAACCCTTGTGCTAGATACAGTGTATCACAAAAGTGAGTACACCCCTCACATTTCTGCAAATATTTTATTATATCTTTTCATGGGACAACACTATAGAAATAAAACTTGGATATAACTTAGAGTAGTCAGTGTACAGCTTGTATAGCAGTGTAGATTTACTGTCTTCTGAAAATAACTCAACACACAGCCATTAATGTCTAAATGGCTGGCAACATAAGTGAGTACACCCCACAGTGAACATGTCCAAATTGTGCCCAAAGTGTCAATATTTTGTGTGACCACCATTATTATCCAGCACTGCCTTAACCCTCCTGGGCATGGAATTCACCAGAGCTGCACAGGTTGCTACTGGAATCCTCTTCCACTCCTCCATGATGACATCACGGAGCTGGTGGATGTTAGACACCTTGAACTCCTCCACCTTCCACTTGAGGATGCGCCACAGGTGCTCAATTGGGTTTAGTCCATCACCTTTACCTTCAGCTTCCTCAGCAAGGCAGTTGTCATCTTAAAGGTTGTGTTTGGGGTCGTTATCCTGTTGGCAGTTTTCGAAGGGAGGGGATCATGCTCTGTTTCAGAATGTCACAGTACATGTTGGAATTCATATTTCCCTCAATGAACTGCAGCTCCCCAGTGCCAGCAACACTCATGCAGCCCAAGACCATGATGCTACCACCACCATGCTTGACTGTAGGCAAGATACAGTTGTCTTGGTACTTCTCACCAGGGCGCCGCCACACATGCTGGACACCATCTGAGCCAAACAAGTTTATCTTGGTCTCGTCAGACCACAGGGCATTCCAGTAATCCATGTTCTTGGACTGCTTGTCTTCAGCAAACTGTTTGCGGGCTTTCTTGTGCGTCAGCTTCCTTCTGGGATGACGACCATGCAGACCGAGTTGATGCAGTGTGCGGCGTATGGTCTGAGCACTGACAGGCTGACCTCCCACGTCTTCAACCTCTGCAGCAATGCTGGCAGCACTCATGTGTCTATTTTTTAAAGCCAACCTCTGGATATGACGCCGAACACGTGGACTCAACTTCTTTGGTCGACCCTGGCGAAGCCTGTTCCGAGTGGAACCTGTCCTGGAAAACCGCTGTATGACCTTGGCCACCATGCTGTAGCTCAGTTTCAGGGTGTTAGCAATCTTCTTATAGCCCAGGCCATCTTTGTGGAGAGCAACAATTCTATTTCTCACATCCTCAGAGAGTTCTTTGCCATGAGGTGCCATGTTGAATATCCAGTGGCCAGTATGAGAGAATTGTACCCAAAACACCAAATGTAACAGCCCTGCTCCCCATTTACACCTGGGACCTTGACACATGACACCAGGGAGGGACAACGACACATTTGGGCACAATTTGGACATGTTCACTGTGGGGTGTACTCACTTATGTTGCCAGCTATTTAGACATTAATGGCTGTGTGTTGAGTTATTTTCAGAAGACAGTAAATCTACACTGCTATACAAGTTGTACACTGACTACTCTAAGTTATATCCAAGTTTCATGTCTATAGTGTTGTCCCATGAAAAGATATAATGAAATATTTGCAGAAATGTGAGGGGTGTACTCACTTTTGTGATACACTGTATGTACACAGAACCATTAGTCAACTGTTATGCAGATGACACATATCAGCCAAACCCAACGACATAAACACAATACGCATGATTAAGTATTGTGTAAATAACGTAAAATACTTGATGTCACATAACTCTCTTCTACTTAATTCAGATTTAACACATAGGTATTACTTGTTGGACCCAAAGCTGCGAGGAAGTTCTCTAACCCGATGCTAAACATTAATGCTTTCTCTGTAACATCGAACTCGATTGTAAAAAAGTTGGGTGTCACAATGGATTCCCCCACTGTTCGTGATTCAAACTCCTTTAAGTCTAGATTAAAAACATATTTATTTATACAAGCATCTGATTAGTCTTTACAAACCAGATAATGAAATAATTAGGGGGTGGAGTCTGATGCTGTTGACTTCTTCCTATTAATGATTTTATTAGTATCAAACTTTAATCACTTCTTTTGTGTTTTTACTCCGAGATGGCTCTGACATGAACCCTTGAGGTGGAAGCATGTTGGAAATTGGCTGTGACTTCATTCACTGTCCAGAAACTCTCCAACAGACTTTATTCCACCACAGACTGAACTTAGTTATCCTCAAGCATTTTGCCCCACCCCCACTTGCACTGGCTGCATGACTGCCTGCTGTCCTTGACATTGCCTTGTTATGTGACCTTTTTTTATTATTTGCATGTGTGGTCCTTTGCATAATTATTCTTAGCATCAGCTATATTTTTGAAAGCTGCCTTGTAGCTTAAACAGAACAGAACCTGATTATTACTTGCTCACTTGTTTAACTGACTTGTGAATAAGAATCACTGAGGAAAGCTTTCTCATTTTATTTAAAAAATACATTGTGACTATTTACTATTTACTGTGCCTTTAAGACATACTACATACATGAGGCATAACATTAAAACCACCTCCTTGTTTCTACACTCACTGTCCATTTTATCAGCTCCACTTACCATATAGAAGCACTTTGAAGTTCTACTGTTACTGACTGTAGTCCATCTATTTCTCTACATACTGTTTTAACCTGCTTTCACCCTGTTTTTCAATGGTCAGGACCCCCAAAGGACCCCCACAGAGCAGATATTATTTGGGTGTTGGGTCATTCTCAGCACTGCAGTGACACTGACATGGTGGTGGTGTGTTAGTGTGTGTTGTGCTGGTATTAGTGGATAAGACATAGCAGTGCTGCTGGAGTTTTTTTAATACTGTGTCCACTCACTGTCACTGCTGGACTGAGAATAGTCCATCAACCAAAATATATCCAGCCAACAGCACCCCGTGGGCAGTGTCTTGTGACCACTGATGAAGGTCTAGAAGATGACCCAAACAGCAGCAATAGATGAGCGATCGTCTCTGATTTTACATCTACAAGGTGGACCAACTAGGTAGGAGTGTCTAATAGAGTGGACAGTGAGTGGACACGGTATTAAAAACCCCAGCAGCGCTGCTGTGTCTGATCCACTCATACCAGCACAACACACACTAACACACCACCACCATGTCAGTGTCACTGCAGTGCTGAGAATGATCCACCACCCAAATAATACCTGCTCTGTGGTGGTCCTGTGGGGGTCCTGACCATTGAAGAACAGGGTGAAAGCAGGCTAAAAAAATATGTAGAGAAATAGATGGACTACAGTCAGTAATTGTAGAACTACAAAGTGCTTCTATATGGTAAGTGGAGCTGATAAAATGGACCGTGAGTGTAGAAACAAGGAGGTAGTTTTAATGTTATGGCTGATCTGTGTATGTGTTCTCCAATAGAACACACAAACATAGCTGGCAACGTTTCAAATAAAAAAGGTCGAACAGGGTGTTATGGGAAGAATGGGCAGACGAGTCTCCTCACATGTACACTAAGGGAATTTTCTGCATCGCCTGGTGCCTGCCCTTAACAGGTGGACACCCCAACCACGCTATTCGTGCTTTCTCTGGGTACCAGGTGGATTTATGGGTGTGTCTCTTCCCAGGAAATGAGGCATTCCACTCTCCCAGTCCATTCCTCTCACGAGGCCCTAAACACTGAAACAATCTGTGTCAGTGAAGACCGGTGCAGAACAAAGAATCCAGCATCACAGCATATATTCCAATTTTAGAGAAAAACATGCTGCCATCAATGAGACGTCTTTTCCCGGGAAGTCTATTATTACTTCAGCAAGTGGATGCCAGGCCTCACTGTACGTGATGCAACAGCATGGCTTTGTAGACACAGAATATATACTTGGCTGGCCTGCCTGCAGTCCAGATCTGTCTCCTGTTGATAATATACAGTATAGTGCAGCATGAAGAGGAGAATCAGATGATGGCATCCATGCACTGTTGAGCAACCAGAGTCTTGCAAGAATGGACATAAATTCTAATTGCAAAACTGCAAAAAATAATGTTCTTAGTTCCCAAACCATTAAAAAGAAAAATAAACTTTATTAAAATGTGTTGCAGGCATCCCATTCTAAATGTGTTGATATTTACAAAATATAATAAAGTTGATCAGTGATCAGTCAAATGTTAAATATCTGTTTAAGCCACATTTGGCAGATATTACAGCCAGTAGTATTTAAGTAGTATAGTCCGTAGTATTTATGGGTCAAATTTGCGCAACAGTTTACTGAACACCATTCCTGCTGCTAAAACACATCACCATTACATGATGCTTCCACCACCACATTTTACAGCGAGGATGTTATCTCAATTAAAAGTAGGATGCTGAGGGCATCTCAGATGGCGCAGCGGTAAAAACACACGCTGGAACACCAGAGCTGGAATCTCGAATACATTATTGAGTCTCAGCTCTGCCTGCCGGCTGGGCTGAGCAGCCACATGAACAACAATTGGCCTGTTGGGGTGGGATTAAACCGGATAGGGACTGTCTCATAACTAATGCAATTACGACCTCTGCTGGCTGATTGATGGCACCTGCACAGAGTTGGGAAAAGAGTGCTGTCGGGGTGTGTCTCTCCAAACACAGTGCTGATCCGCACTGCACTCGTCAAAGTGTAGGTGACAAAATGCATAAGGCTGCTGCCCACGTGTCAGAGGGCGCGTGGGTTAGCTTCGTTCTCCTCAATCAGAGCGGGGATCGGCATTGGTGGAGAAGAAGCATGACGCAATCGGGCAATTGGAGGCGCTAAACAGGGAGAAAAAGGGGAGAAAATGCATAAAACAAAATTGAAAAAAAGGAGGATTCTGGATATATGTTTTTAGTTACTGTATAACACTGCAACAAAGGGGAAAAACTCAATTATGTATGTGTACTATCAAGAACACATGATTTTATTGTCCCTTTATTATATTTAAACAACAATTGAAAGACAATACACAAAAATACATGAAGGCATTATGCATGACTATAAAAGAAAACAACAAGGGCAAGGAATTTTGAATATGACTAAAGAATGCATATGTTCTCTAAAATTATTTCTATGGCACCTATAAAAGGAAAAAAGCATCAACTCTCTCACTTTGTGTAAGTGTGTTTATGTTACAATAATGTGTTAGACAGGTTATATTCCTAGCACTAACTGATTTATATGAACAGCAAACACATACATTGTTAATAGCACCATATTAGTCATGATCAAGTGTCCTAAACTGAACATGTAACAACTGAACATTTGCCTTACATTTGCTTAGGAGATCTTTCCTGATCGCATTAAGAAAAAAGTATACATTTTCAGGTACTATTTAGAGATAGCTGATGAAGTTAATATAGTAATTAGGTCATTAAGTTATAGAGTGTCAGAACAGTTTTTATATAGTTGTTAAAAATCTAATTAAAACATATTTTATATATATATTTTTTTGTATTTGCAGTAATATAGTCACTGTATTTGTTAAAAGATTATAATAAATTTCACTTCTCCAAAAATGTCAGCTGGTGCAATCACACATTAATGAAATGATACGATTATTTAACACTACAAAAACATGTTGAACAAATCTTTGTAGTATCCACAAAACTGTGATTGTTAATTATCTTTTTAACAAATCTAGAGATATTAAATGTTGTTACCATTCTACCATTATATCTAGTTATACTACTAGACATTAAACTGTAAATTGTACCTAATCCAGGCACCCAAAAAAAAAATGCAGGTGAAAGTGCTTGTGGTTTGATTATACTGTAGTATAGGACTAAGTCTGCATAGCCTGGACAGTATTTTTATTCAACATCAAATATACTTTAATCCTTATTAAAATAGAAATATGAAACTTGTCTGATTTACAAAGGTTTTGTCAATTTTGTACAGTACTGTAATTAACACTGTGTTTATCCTTTCAGTACATACAGCAGATTTTCCTGGGTTATCTAGAGATGCCTTACACACCACCATTGGTACTCATACCTCAGTTTAAAAACCACTGGCATGAGTGGTCAGTCACACCACCTGACATTTTTGGATTTGACAGTGGACAAGACACTCTTTTTTTCTGCATTTTGCATTTCTCCCAATTTTCCTCCCAATGTAGTCGTATCTAATTACCCAATTATTATGTATTATGCTTTCTCACTACTGATGCCGATCCCCGCCATGATTGAGGCGAGTGAGACTGACACACGGCCCCTTCGACACTTGTGCAATAGCTGACTGCATATTTTCACCTTCACGAGGCGAGTTTACATGTGGATCAGCTTTGTGTACGGAGAGACACACCCTGATCAATGCATTATTCCTCAACTCTGTGCAGGCGCCATTAACCAGCCAGGAGAGGTCGTAATTGCATCAGTTATGCAATCCTATCTGGCTCCCCACCCTGTATGAAAAACAGATAATGTTCATGTAGTCGAGTTTTAAACCAACGAGTTCAAAATGTTTGCTCTGGTATGCTAGTGTGTTTTACCGCTGCACTACATGAGTGGCCCTACAAGACACTCTTACAGTTATACTAAAGCCTTAATATGTTGTTAATAGGTCCATTGTACCGAAGCACAAGTAACATGTACAGAAGCACATGTAACACTTTTATGTGCCTCAGCTGCAAGGTACCACCAGTGCTGCTTGTACTACAGTATGAAAACACTGGCATCTGTGGTTAGATGGTCACACTACCTGATATGTTTTTAACTTGGTGATACAAAAAAACTGAAATGAATTGTATGCAGTGTAAATATGTTTATTTAAAGCAGTGGTTTACAATGTTTGGATCAGTTTGGCTACAACCATGGACCACACCAAAGCTTTAATGTATTATGAAAATAGGCCTATAGTACTGAACTGTGGGCCACTCCTTTGTAATTCAGGCCTCAGTTAGTTCACAGACTGCCAGCTGAAAACCCCTGACAAAGTAAATATATTGTAGAAGGTGATACATGTCACATCAGGTGATAATTATCATTGATTCTTAAAGGAAATGCACATACCATAGAGTCAACTATATTTCTCTATACACAATTTAATTCTCAAATCAATGTCATATACGTATTACAACTCTGTATATTATAAGTTATTTTTTAATGATTTCAAAAATATTGTTCACATATATCAATGGGAAAATAATGATTTTCTCTGACCATCAAGATGATTTATATGTGCTTTTAGCATTCAGGTTTAGTTTCTGATACCAATTTACAGTATTCACTCCAGTTGTACAAAATCTATCAAGCTTGGTTTCACATCATTGCAATCATATATATTAGCATGCCCATACAGACATTTAAACATTAAAGAAAATAAAGCATCATTCGACATGCAGATTTACTTAAGGCCTGCTTGGGTACGTATAGGCTCCTTTTTTACTGTAAGATAACAGAACAAACAAAAACTGATAGCCTCATGTACAGTGTACAATGCAAAACATAATAGATTCCTAATGCTGCATTCACATCATGTGGGAGGAATTAAGATAACTTTAAAACTTCCAATCATCCCAACTTAAAGGTAAACTGGAAGATATTCTGAATTAGCTAGATTTATCATGTAACTGTTACATTACAATGATTGTATAGTGTTGTGTATCTTAAATTTTCTCTCTGAAGACTAATCCTGCATTTTAGGAACTCCATGATCTGTACTAGTAAAAACTACAAATTCGCCACTCAGGTGGCGCAGCGGTAAAGTACGCTAACGCACCAGAGTTGGGTTTCTAGATACATCGTATCGAAACTCAGCTCTGCCTTTCCGACTGGGTTGGGCGGCAGTATGAACAACGTTTGGCTGTTGTTCAGGGTTAGGGGTAGTGTCGGAGCATAGGTCCTCATAACTGGTACAACTGTGGCCCCTGCTGGTTGACTGATGGCGCCTGCACAGGGCTGAGGAATAACATTGAGGGGGGTGTGACCCTCCGTGCGCAGTGTCTCTCGGTGTATGAACTCGGCTCGTGCAGGTGAAAAATGCAGGCTGTACTGATTGCGTGCCGGAGGGGGTGCAAGTCAGTTGAGTGGCGTCCTCAGTCAGCAGCAAAAGGGTCGAATCAGTATAGAGGACACAATCAGGGTAATTGAACACGACTAGAATAGGGATAAAAATTCCACAATGCCGCCAGCTACATTAGGCAAGTCAACTTTTTACCTGTGAACACACAGAATTGGAGGTGCAGCAAAGAAAAAACAGCAGATTTGTCTTTTCTAATAATTGTGCATCTGCCTCTCCACTACTGTTGCCAAACTGATATCCAATGTTATTTATATTTAGTTACTTGGGCAGCACGGTGGCTTAGTGGGTAGCACTGTCGCCTCACAACAAGAAGGTCCTGGGTTCGATCCCCAGGTGGGGAGGTCCGGGTCCTTTCTGTGCGGAGTTTGCATGTTCTCCCCGTGTCCGCGTGGGTTTCCTCCGGGTACTCCGGTTACCTCCCACAGTCCAAAAACATGCCACCAGGCTAACTGGAAACACTGAATTGTCCTATAGATACCTAGCCACTAGATGCATAAACCAATGCATGGATAGATAAATCTAACCAGGACTCAACAGAAGCTCATACAGTGTCTGATGAATTGTGACATATTGGTGCTTTGTGCTTTAAAAAATCCTAATGTCACTAATTTGCCTGTCTTTTAGTTATCATTTTATCCATATATTAATGTGTTACCCTGACTAGAAAGTATGATTATTTCCTTATGATGTGAATGCAGCATTAAAATCAATTTGTCACATACGCTCACAGCCACCATGATTGTATACACTGAAATACAGATTGCCTACTGGATTACTGAGCTAAACCACCTATATGTCTTAACAGTGATCTGGTCTTTTTATGTACTGTATATTATACTAATACTTTGTCCAATATTTTAATTACTTACATTTGTATAGCATTAAAAATAAATACAATCTAATAGACATGTAATAATATTGTGCTCATTAGGAATACATCTATATGTAATTAATATAATAATTCTTTAATAATCTATATGCAATGTAAACCCTTACATATTTTTTCTTGCTTGAGCATTGCATTGCCACCATGATAACACTGTGCAAAGATGAAAAAAATGTGCAAAACATACAGCTGTAAACTGAGAAGTATCAACACAGGGAAAATCACTAAGCAAGCCCTAATCTAAACATAGACATCAGCTCACAGCACAGTCCAACTCTCACAAACCACAGGCAAAACAAGCTTAAAGTACAATTATCCCAGCATTTTGAATGGACAGAATTATGGAAAAAGGAGATGATAAGCAAACACCTTTCCTCCAGTCTGTGTCTTGTGACTGAATCTTTCTCTGGACTGAGTACAAGTTGTGGTATCTTAATCCTGTAGGGTTTATGGCACAAGAAGAAAAGTCTGGCTCCTTTTCTCCAGCTATGACTGAAAATGCCCGTTCTGCAGCCCGGTCCAGGCTCAATGCCTACAGATGGGTGAATCCTTTTTGTTTTTAGGTAGAATAGAAGCTTGCAGCCAAGGGGGAAATTTGTTAAGACAGAGGACAATAATCCAGTTTCAAAATACCCTCCTGCGAAATATTTGCTTACAACCTAGCCAAGGTCGACTCCCAAAGGAAAACTAAGCCTATTGCCTATTTACCTATTGCACAGTTACCACTCTGAGAGGGTGGGGCCGAAGGCGTGTTTCACCTCAAAACAGTCAGCCGATGTATCTTCGTGATGATTACCCTGTTCTGTATTTACAACATACACGTCATAGCACCCGAACGTCATGTTTTTACCCAGAGAACAAAGCCAGTTAGGTCTTTTCTACAACAGAGGAACCAGACAGCTCCATCTTTTGGGCTCAGAGATCCATCTGTCATGCTGGCTACTCAAAGCCTGTAAAATTGTTTTTACCTTTCCCCATCTTTACAGAACACCTGCCTAACTGCATATGGCAGTGGTATTAAGATAATATAAAAAAAATAGCAACAATCAGGGACCCAGTTTACTTAAAGGCAAGCCGTAGCCTAGTGGTTAAGGTACAGCACTAGTAATCAGAAGGTTGCTGGTTCAAGCCCCACCACTGCCAGGTTGCTGCTGTTGGGCCCTTGAGCAAGACCCTTCACCCTCAGTTGTTCAGACTGTTGCTTTGGATAAAGGCATTTGCTAAATGCCGAAAATGTAAATGTAAAGACTGTCAAAGCCCAAATTACATCCAGTCATTTAAACTTCTTCTCATTTGTGTTATTAATGTTGATTTTATATTTTATTTAGAATTGTGAAATTGCTTTAGCTGTCATGTTTAAAGATTAGGTAATTATATTTTACATATTTAACTATGTGGAATTTTCTTTTTAAATCTAGTGTTTGGAGAGTAATACATGAGAACACAGTGCACTAAATATTACAGAAACAGCAAGTTTAAGGTATCGTTATCATGTTACAAGTCAAAACCATCTTCATCTGTGTAAATGATACTGGCTAATTAAGCCAACACAACACTGGCTTTAAAATTGCATATTATTGTTTTACTCAATAATAAAGTATCACAAAGGGATATTACAATTATTTAGGTTATTTCAGTTAGTAGGCTGCACAATGTGTATGTTAATATAAGGTCTGGTTTTGATTCAGGAGGGCAGTTATTAAAGCACTGACACCTGAACATGTACACAATACATAATAAAGTGTATCACGATTAAAATAGTTATAGAAATATCATATCACACTGGTTAAAGAAAAGAATGTTTGAAATAATTCTTTGTCACATTTGTCAAGTGTTAACCTTTTACCAGTTAATTATTAAAATAATTTTAATATACACAAATTAAACCATACAGCAAAAAATAATAATATTTACTATTGCATGTTTATTTACATGGGCTATGTATGGGGGTCAACATTTTCATTGTTTATTTTAGTAAGTTTTGGAGATCTACTTTTTTGTTTTTATTTTAATAAGTTTTTTAAACCAACCCCAAATCAGAAAAAGTTGGGACAGTATGGAAAAAATAGTGTTCTTTACATTTACTTTGACTTTTATATGATTGCAGACAGGATGAACCTGAGATATTTCATGTTTTATCTGCTCAGCTTCATTTCATTTGTTAAAATACATACATTTCAGACCTGCAACATATTCCAAAAAAAGTTGGGACGGAGCAATTTAGGGCTAATAATGAGGTGAAAAAATTATTGTAATCATGGTTTGGTAGAAAAGCAGCATCCAGGAAAGGCTGAGTCTTTGATGAGCAAAGATGATCAGAGGATCTCCAGTTTGTCAACAAATGTGTGAGAAAATGATTGAAATGTTTAAAAACAATGAACCTCAAAGAAAGATTGGAGGGGATTTGCATATTTCTACCTCTACAGTGCATAATATCATTAAACGTTTCAAGGAATCAGGAGGAAATCAGTGCGTTAAAGTCAATGGCGCAAGCTTAAGCTGAATGCCCATGATCTTTGATCCCTTAGACAGCACTGCATCAAAAACGCCACTCAACGATAGCTGATATAACCCCATGAGTGAGGGATTACTTTGGCAAACCTTTGTCAAGCACTACAATACGCATGGCTGGATTACTGACCGGGCCAGTGGGGCCAGCGCCCAGGGGCCCTTGAGGTCAGGGGGCCTCGGGGGGGCCCTGGCCCAAAACATTTTGCGATGCCTATCAACATTTATGATACAATATATTTTTATTTCCGAGGGCCCTCCATTTTAAGGATCCTCTGACTATTAGGGACTTTGACCCCAGGGCCTCTTGGGGGCCCTAGCCATGCTTTTGGGCCCTAGCCAAAATACTTCTCTGTTATAGTTGACTCCACTCCAGACCTTGCTCATGTGGACCAACTTACTTTTATTTTCAGGTTTGTTAATAATGACGGACATGTAGTTGAGCGTTTTCTAGCTTTTGAGCCTATTGAAAACCATAGTGGGCACAGTTTGGCAGAGTGTGTCGTTGCTATGGTGGAGAATCTGGGCCTAGACTTATCCAACTGTAGGGGCCAGTCATATGATAATGCAAGTAACATGTCGGGAAAGTACAATGGAGTCCAAGCTCATCTTAAACAAAGAAACCCTTTGATTTGTTATGTCCCCTGTGCAGCACATTCACTGAATTTAGTTGGTGTCAATGCTGTTGACAGTAGCCCAGAAGCTGGACATTTTTTTGACTTTGTACAGGCAATGTACACATTTTGTGCATCATCTACACACAGGTGGGGAAAGGTTTTCCGTGATACTGATATCAAACTCACACTGAAATCACTGTCAGGTACTCGATGGAGCGCACGAGCTGAGTCAACTAAGGCTCTTTGGAAATATTATGCACAACTGAGAGAGGCATTGAATGATATGTCTAAAGATATGGAGGAGAAATGTGTAACTCGAAGTGAAGCCTCTGCACTCTGTGACAAATTGGACACGTTGGAGATGGCCTTCATGGCATACTTCTGGGACACAATACTACAGAGTACTCCAGACTATCCTAAATCCGTCCTTGACAATACGGTGTTACATGCACAAATGCCACTTAAAACTTTACTGTGCAAAAAAGAAGCCTTATGCTAACCATGTCCAGAAGCGGCATCAACTTGCAGTCCGGACCTGTCTTCAATAGAGAATGTGTGGAGAATTTTGAAACTAACAATGCAACAATGATGACCCCGTACTGTTGCACATCTTAAGATGTGTTTGCAGGAAGAATGGGACAAAATAAAAGCTGATTCACTAAATCACTCGGTATCCTCGGTGCCAAAACGTCTTTTAAGTGTGGTGAAAAGGAATGGCAACATTACAAAGTGGTAAATGCTTTACTGTCCCAACTTTTTTTGAATGTGTTGCAAGCCTGAAATGCAGGAATGGATGTTTATTAATTAATGAAATGAAGTTGAGCAGATAAAACATGAAATATCTCAGGTTCATCCTGTCTGCAATGAAATAAAAGTCAAAGTAAATGTAAGAAACTCTGTTATTTTATAATTTGCATTTTTCATGCTGTCCCAACTTTTTCTGATTTGGGGCTGTAAGTTTATGTTAACTGTAATAACCCCCGTACACTTGCACAACTTTAGATCTTGATCTAGATGCTTAAGTTTTCTATTTATTCTTATTAAATGTTCCCATCATTTCTACTTTTTTAAACTGTTTTTAAGATTGACTGTAATGTCACTTTTTTGTCAGCTAATGCTCAAACTTCTCTGTTTTGCCTCTGTATAGATTCAATGTGTTCATCAATATCCTTTTAATTCTTGTTTTACTACAGATAAAATTTAAAAATATGTTCTTCATGAGTTACTATTATTGTGGATTAGTGAATAGTATTCAAAGTAAACTGCACAAATGTAAAGGAAGAGGAAAACTGACCACTGTCTGAAGGCAGCGTCTTTGCCAACTGCTTTTGTTTTCAGGCATCACTACTAAATAGCATGACAACAGAGAATGAGATTTAGCACCAGAGAAAGTTGAGGGGTGGACAATGACCCTTCTGAAGGAAGCACTTTGATGGACATGTAGAAATGGCACTGAGGAAAGGCGGGGTCTCACGACTGAGACTTTCTCTTTTGCTTTACCAAATTAGTAGCATGCAATTTACCATAGAATAATTACTATTAGATATTTATGGGTAAGGTGACTTGTATTATTTTTTTTAGTATGGTTCATATGGAGTATTCTGGGTCTTTTCTTTAGGGAATGCTGGAAGGTTAATCCAAGTCTGAATTATACTAGGGTATCACCTACCGTACAATAATACTGGTACCTTATTTGTGACACCAATAAGAGGGTAGTGTATCTCTTTGTATCAGTTCAGCTGTAAAGGAATACAGGAATAGGGTTTACAAAACCTTGGCTCCGATTAGTTAACATGTTTAAAGTAGCATCACCCTGTTTGCCAGTTGCAGGCATAGGTTAGCCAGGATTTGGGTTAGTGAAGTATTTCTCAGCTGTGGTAGCCAGCTATGGCAACCTGTTTCTGGGAGAGTCTCTGCAGTTCTTCCCTGATGGCCTTTATTAGAGAGGCTGAGGTCTGTACAGTTGGAGAGGGTTCCTCCGTGCTGGAGTAGCCTGCTGTGGGGGTGGGAGGATCTCTCAAAGATGTCCTGGGCATCTGAAAAACTGGAGATGATGAGTACTCAGGGTACGACAGGATCTGCAGCAATAAAGAGAAAAATATGTAAGATGTCTGATGGGAAACAGTACACAATATACACTGATAACATTAAAACCACCTCCTTGTTTCTACGCTCACTGTCCATTTTATCAGCTCCACTTACCATATAGAAGCACTTTGTAGTTCTACAATTACTAACTGTAGTCCATCTGTTCCTCTGCATGCTTTGTTACCCCCTTTCATGCTGTTCTTCAATTGTCAGGACTCTCCCAGGACCACTGCAGAGCAGGTATTATTTAGGTGATGGATCATTCTCAGCACTGCAGTAACACTGACATGGTGGTGGTGTGTTAGTGTGTGTTGTGCTGGTATGAGTGGATCAGACAGCAGCGCTGATGGAGTTTTTAAACACCTCACTGTCACTGCTGGACTGAGAATAGTCCACCAACCAAAAATATCCAGCCAACAGCACCCTGTGGGCAGCGTCCTGTAACCCTTGATGAAGGTCTAGAAGATGACAAACTCAAACAGCAGCAATAGATGAGTGTTCGTCTCTGACTTTATACCTACAAGGTGGATCAACTAGGTAGGAGTGTCTAACAGAGTGGACAGTGAGTGGACACGGTATTTAAAAACACCAGCAGCGCTGCTGTGTCTGATCCACTCATACCAGCACAACACACACTAACACACCGCCACCATGTCATTGTCACTGCAGTGCTGAGAATCATCCACCACCTAAATAATACCTGTTCTGTGGTGATCCTGTGGGGGACCTGACCATTAAAGAACAGGGTGAAAGCAGGCTAAAAAGTATGCAGAGAAACAGATGGACTACAGTCAGTAATTGTAGAACTACAAAGTGCTTCTATATGATAAGTGGAGATGATAAAATGGACAGTGAGCGTAGAAACAAGGAGGCGGTTTTAATGTTATGGCTGATCATTGTACTTATCACTCGTGGGATAAAGTAATTGCTCTCTTGGTTACTTAATCAATTATTCATTCATTAATTGATTTTCATAAACTGCTCTTTCCTAAACAGATCCCACACATCTTACACACATTAATTTACTCACTCACTCACTCACTAATAGAACAGCCAATCAACCTCTGCATGCTTACACAAACCCAAAAAGAACTTCTTACTAACAGTAACTTGTGGCAAGGATCAAACTCAGGTCCTTAGGACCCATATTCTTTGGAACACCCACTCAGCAACACCAAGATATGCTCCTATACCTATGGGAGAGTGGTAGCTTATTGGGTAGAGCTTTGAACTATCAATCAAAAGGTTGAAAGTTTGAATCCCAGCTCTGGCATTTAGCCACTGTTGGGCCCTTAACCAATACCTCCATGGGTGCAGTACAATGGCTGACCCTGCACTCTGACCCCAGTATTCAAAGTGCTGGGATAAGCAAAAAAAGAATTTCATTGTACTGTACATGTGTGTCTATATATTTGACAAATAAAGGCATTCTACTCTACCTAAGGAAGCTTTTATGACATCTAATTTTAAATCCAAAGACATTAATATGGAGTTGACCCTGCCCTTTGCAACTATAACAGCTTCCACTCCTCTGGGAAGGCTTTTTACAAATTTTGAAGAGTGTCTCTAAGAATATTTGCCCCTTCATGCAGAAGTGCATTTGTGAGCACAGACACTAATGTTGAATGTGAGGGTCTGGTTCACAATCTCCATTCTAGTTCGTCCCAAACGTGTTGAGGTCAGGGCTCTGTGCAGACCAGTCAAGTGCTTGCAACACACTTCAAAAAAGTTTGGACAGGAGCAAAACAAGAGTGAAAAGTTTATAGAAGTCACAAGGTTTTGAAACATTGCACAATAAGCAGCTAAATTGGTGAATGACAAGGGATGCTTGGGTATAAAAAGAGAATCCTAATATAAATACTAATACATTCTAAATACCAAAGTCAAAAGACAGTGAGTGAGTTAATATGGCTAAACGTATATTAAATATCAAAAACAAAAATGACTAAATACTTCTTAGCAAGTGAACAATTTTATGTTTATGGCTGTCTAGGCTATGACAATAATTTTGACTTCTCTATTAAAACATATAGCCACAGATTATATTTTGTATTTGGATATGAGGAGGATTTGGAAATGTTGACTTAAGACTAAGCTCAGACTGTTGACTTAATTAGTGGTTTGTGGTGGCTGACTCACAGTCTCACGATTATCTGCAGATCTGGAGACTTCTTCATCCGAGTGGTATTGGGTCCAGCTGGATCCTGAGGGTCCAGACACGCTGCGGCCCACAACAGGATAGGCACCGATATGACTCGACAAGCCCACCTGCGTCAGCTGATGTAACTGAGCACCTGCACACACAAACGCATCCACATGGCTTCAAAGCATTAATGCATGCAGTAATACCACCAACTTCATATTTACCTTATTTTAGATGCAGAGGTAGGTAACCTAAAAGTCTTGCTGTTTGGGTAAGTTTCAAATGAGTGGCTCATCATTGTAAAAAGTGATAAATAAGCCAATTAGTTTGCAAACAACGTGGTAGAAAAATCTTTCAAATATCCAGAAAAAATAAGCTGGTAAGACTTTACCACATTTTCAGACTACTGATGAAGTAAGATAACATGAAGCAATGGCCTAATATAATGTAAAGGGACACTTTTAGCTACCTTGTTTTGTCTTTTGGAGTGTTCAGAGCTACAGTGCAAGACGTATCAGTATCTCCGCAGCAGGAAGGCTGGATGAGTACAATCCCTAAAATAAACAACCTTATAAACGACCTAAGGCTATTGTGCTTTCTATGCAAAGTAAAAAATAAATAACTCTGCCTGTGTTCACACCACATCTAGTGGCGCCATATTGATGATCAGTTGCTCCTGTATTGCAGGACAGGCAAAACCAGTAGCCACACCGCTGCCATTGTCTAGAACAGTGGTTCTCAAACTTTTTAGACCAAGTAGACCCATTATCAAACCAAAAGTTCCAAGTACCACCTATGTTTCTCATCACAGAACCACATATGGCACACATTAATTAGGTGTGTGTGTGTGTGTGTGTGTGTGTGTGTGTATATATATACTGTATATATTAGTGATGGGAATTATGGCTCTTTGAAGGGAGTCGGATCTTTTGGCTCGGTTCCTTTTAAAGAGCCGTTCAAAAAATGGCTCTTCGTTCTTCGCGAGGCGCTACTAGGTAAACTATAAGACACCCCCGATATTAATATAAAATGTTGCTACCTTGCCTTAAATGTATTCCTAATTCAACAACACTTAAATGAGAAAAAAAGATTTATTTCAAAAGGAAAAAAAAACTACAGGGAAGAGACATACTGTGGTTGCATTTCATTAAGTTTCAGAAAAATCCTCTTTTGTGCAGAGATGCGACTGTTTGTTTCTGCTTTAAAACATAAGCACAATGAAATAACCAGATTTAACACAATTAAACAAGTTTATTTCTCAATTATTTGTCATTATACTACTAGCTCTAGCTCTCTCTCTCTCTCTCTGTGTGTGTGTGTGTGTGTGTGAGTATGCATGCGTGCGAGTGTGTGTTTATGTGTGTGGTGTTAGTGTATGTGAATGTAAGTGTGTGTGTGTCTCGCTCGCTCTCCGTGAAACTGAAAGTGCAGCTCTTATTACGAGTTATGATTAATTCCCTCTACTGATGCGAAGCTGAATGGGTGGATTACAGTCGATAAGAACCGGAATCGGATCGTTCACAAACGACTCATCACTAGTATATATGCAGTTACCACTGACCATTTCAGTGAGTGCGCCTGTTTAGCGGAGCAGCCTTGTGATGTCAGGAACGAGATCAGTGAGATTCAAACTCAGATCTGCTCTGACAAAAGCGTTTCGGAAATTTCGAGATGGAAACCGCGAATTTGAAGTATAAACGTAATGAAGTACGGTGGCTGCGTAGCCCCGAATATTTTTAAAAACACATTCGTTTTAATTAAACTGATTTTATTAAAACAGAATTATAAGAACTTTGAAACAGATTTTATTAGTAATTTACACATTTTGTTTCATATTTTTTTATTTGTAATTATTAAATTATTTATTTTTTCGGTGCATGTAATTACTTTTCCGAGATTATCTGGCGTACCACCTCGTGCTGCTTCACGAACCACCAGTGGTACGCGTGCCACAGTTTGAGAACCACTGGTCTAGAAGGTAGGTTATCTATACAGTGGGGCCAAAAAGTATTTAGTCAGCCACTGATTGTTCAAGTTCTCCTACTTAGAAAGATGAGAGAGGTCTGTAATTTTCATCATAGGTACACTTCAACTATGAGAGACAAAATGAGAAAAAAAATCCAGGAAATCACATTGTAGGATTTTTAAAGAATTTATTTGTAAATTATGGTGGAAAATAAGTATTTGGTCAATAACAAAAGTTCAACTCAATACTTTGTAACATAACCTTTGTTGGCAATGACAGAGGTCAAACGTTTCCTGTAAGTCTTCACCAGGTTTGCACACACTGTAGCTGGTATTTTGGCCCATTCCTCCATGCAGATCTCCTCTAGAGCAGTGATGTTTTGGGGCTGTTGCTGGGCAACACGGACTTTCAACTCCCTCCACAAATTTTCTATGAGGTTGAGGTCTGGAGACTGGCTAGGCCACTCCAGGATCTTGAAATGCTTTTTACGGAGCCACTCCTTCGTTGCCCGAGCGGTGTGTTTGGGAAAATTGTCATGCTGGACGACCCAGCCAGGTTCCATCTTCAATGCTCTCACTGATGGAAGGAGGTTTTGGCTTAAAATCTCACGATACATGGCCCTGTTCATTCTTCCCTTAACACGGATCAGTCGTCCTGTCCCCTTTGCAGAAAAACAGCCCCAAAGCATGATGTTTCCACCCCCATGCTTCACAGTAGGTATGGTGTTCTTGGGATGCAACTCAGCATTCTTCTTCCTCCAAACACGACGAGTTGAGTTTTTACCAAAAAGTTCCATTTTGGTTTCATCTGACCACATGATATTCTCCCAATCCTCTTCTGGATCATCCATATGCTCTCTGGCAAACTTCAGACGGGCCTGGACATGTACTGGCTTAAGCAGGGGGACACGCCTGGCACTGCAGGATTTGAGTCCCTCTCTGCGTAGTGTGTTACTGATGGTAGCCTTTGTTACTTTGGTCCCAGCTCTCTGCAGGTCATTCATCAGGTCCCTCCGTGTAGTTCTGGGATTTTTGCTCACCGTTCTCATGATCATTTTGACCCCATGGGATGAGATCTTGCGTGGGGCCCCAGATCGAGGGAGATTATCAATGGTCTTGTATGTCTTCCATTTTCTTACAATTGCTCCCACAGTTGATTTATTCACACCAACCTGCTTGCCTATTGTAGATTCACTCTTCCCAGCCTGGTGCAGGTCTACAATTTTCTTCCTGGTGTCCTTCGACAGCTCTTTGGTCTTGGCCATGGTTGAGTTTGGAGTCTGACTGTTTGAGGCTGTGGACAGGTGTCTTTTATACAGATAACGAGGTCAAACAGGTGCCATTAATACAGGTAACGAGTGGAGGACAGAAGAGCTTCTTAAAGAAGAAGTTACAGGTCTGTGAGAGCCAGAAATCTTGCTTGTTTGTGGGTGACCAAATACTTATTTTCCACCATAATTTACAAATAAATTCTTTAAAAATCCTACAATGTGATTTCCTGGATTTTTTTTCTTCTCATTTTGTCTCTCATAGTTGAAGTGTACCTATGATGAAAATTACAGACCTCTCTCATCTTTCTAAGTAGGAGAACCTGCACAATCAGTGGCTGACTAAATAATTTTTACTGTATGTATGTTATACTAATGCTAATATCAACCAGTATCAATCAGTGACTGCAGCAGACAAAAATTGGCCAATAAAGTCTGCTGCAAGGTGCCTGTACAGAAAGTGGAAGAGCACATACTGTATATCGGTGCGTGGCTCTATGCACACAAATACTGTCCTCACATGCGAATTCACCAAAAGTGTGGGCTGCACACGCATCAGAGGGGGTGTGAGGCAGGCTAAAATACCCTCCTTGGACATGACCGGAGTCTCCAGCAGCGGAATCCAAATTGACTACACTAAAGTGAAGGAAAACGCATAAATATATAATAAATAATAATAAAAAATAAATAAATTAAATGCTTTGACTTTGTGCAAGTTAGCTATTTATTTGATCACATTGGCTTGTAATGCTAAATAAACAATGCAAATGAATGAATGATCAATACAGTCCCTAATACAGATTGTAATAATGTACCACAACAGTAAAATACTAATAGTAATTTAAAACAAGACAACTTAAGGCTGCTTTCACATGATGAGCATTTTGTTCACAGTGAGGTTACATAAAACATGGTAAAACAGATTGTGCAGGGATGAAAACAATACACAGTTCGACTAGCAGTATTAACAGTTCATTCACATGCGCTTTGTATGAAATGTGTTTTAGTTTAAAACAAGAAAGGTCTGGCAATGGTCATCATTAGGAGATGTGACGTGAAGTTTTAAGAAAAAAGAAAAAAATGTTCCCTAAACTTTAGTGCTTTAAAAGACGCATTAAAGAGCAACGAAGCCACAACAAGTGATTGCAAGATTAGTAAACGTGGGATTGCTATGTAAAATGCAAACCTGTTATCACTATTTCACAGCTCATTAGGTCACCATGCAGTATTTTTCTCACAATACCATGCTTCTGATTAAAAGTGGAATACAACAGTTTGGGGTTTTGTGAAACCATGAAAATCACTTTCACTTTGCCAAGTCTGTGTTTTGCTTCTGACTATATCATACAAACAATTTGTTTCATTAGCACTGCTTTCAAATGTCAGTGGCAAACTGGGTCAGAGTTCAATCAGCTTTAACTTGGAGCACAGTGGCAAGCTGTAAAAAATGAGTGGCAAAGCGGTAAATCTGTGTAGTGTTTGGCGCTCAAGGTAATGCAGCAGCAAGGAAACCTTTTGCTTGTACTAGTTGTTGTTACATTGTAACTGCACAAACGTTTTCTGTGAGTCTTTGATTTGTTTAAGTTAAATTAATTAATTTTAATTAGGGCTGTCAAACTATTAAAATTTTTAATCGCGATTAATCTCAGAATTTTACATAGTTAATCGCGATTAATCGCATTAAAAAAAATCTGTGTAAATGTTATAGAAAACAAGGATTTTTAAGTGAAATGTTACAATTAAAATGGTGAACATATTTATGCTAAATGTACTGATGTTAAAAACTGCTGGGACAAGAGAAAACTGTAAGGGAGTTTTATTCACTCACATACTAGGCAGTAATACAATCCAGCAGAGACCCCTGACTTCGTATATATGTCAGATGCGCAGTTATTGTAACAGACTTTTCTGTGGTTGTATTGTGACGATGGTTTGATGGACGTTTCTACACAAAGTGAGTGTGTTTTCACTAGGGATGCATCAATACCATTTTTTCCCAACCGAGTACGAGTACAAGTACATGTATTTTTGTACTCGCCGATACCGATACCGATACCTATTTAGAATGATGCAATCTGAAGCATTATGGGATAGTGGAGTTTTTAGTGTAAAATAGTGCAGTGGAACAGTTGCTTCGGTTGCCATCACTAATTGTAAAAAAAAAAACACCGCACAGACATCATTGAGAAAGCTTCTGACAAGCTAACGTTAACGTTCATTAATAAACGCACATAATTAACGTTGTGCACATCATACATGCGATGCGATTCTGCTGATTGAAATATTTACTTTAAAAGGATAATACAGTCCGATCCCATCTGAGCCGATTCTATCAGCACGTTCGTGGTTCACCTCGGTAAATCGTAAACGACTCTGAGTCGACTCCCACTCTGTGGTAATAACCAGTATAATTAAGCCTGAGCTTTATAAGGTAAGCGAGTCACACAAAATGTTCTGTAGTAGTTGGTGTTTATTTACAACCGCATCATTCATTATAACAGTAAACACGGAGAGATGACTGAGAAAAGAAACTTACGCTGTGCTTACAATGAATCGATTCCTGAATCACTTGTATCGACACTGTAAACAGAGTATTGAACACAAACAGCGGTCGCTGCTTTTGTAACCGGTTTATCTTCGCTGTTAGCTCTATTTTAAAGTGGTTTTTTTGTCAAATGGAACTAAAGAACATTAAATGTGCGTGTGAGCGTGGTCAGTGAGAATAATTCAATCTGTCTCCCGTGGGTGAAAAATTAATTGCTTTAGTTTTAGAAGTGAAAAAATCTCGTAATGTAATTAGTGCGTTAACGGCACTATTTTTTTTAATCGCGTTAAATTGAGATTGCGTTAATGCGTTATTATCGCGTTAACTTCGACAGCCCTAATTTTAATACAACACACACATAAAACCTCTAGAAAATGGCAAATAAATGTGGTAAAAATGTGTACCTGTGCTGCCCCCTACAGGTCGCGGTCGAGAAGAAGATGGTACATCATCTCCATACTGTTCCCTACTGGAGTAGCCTGGATCAGACTGCATTTCTGCTGATGCCATATAGCCAGAGCCCATGTCCTGCCTGTCAATGAATTCATCAATGCAATCAAACAAAATGCCTGGTAACACTGGTCACAGGTACAAACTAGTAACAAGTCCTGAGTTATTAATATATTCTGTGAGAATGATTCAATTCCAAAAAAGTTAAGACAGCAGATAAAATGTAAATAAAACCACACAGCAATGAATGCAAATTGTTACTAAGATGTATTTAATCAAAAACAGTACAAAGACAAGATGTTTAATGGACAGGTTTACCATGTGTTACTTCATATTTCCTATTAAAAATGTTTATTACTGTTTGAGAACTGAGGACAACAAATGTTGTATTTGTCAAGTGAAATATCTACAGCTGATCATTCTGGTATAGATTTTTAATTTTTATTGCCTTTTCAATTTGATTTGCAGTCCTGTCGTTTTGTTAATAAAACTTATTAAGGCAGCTTGATAAACAATATATTTCGATTAATGCACATTTACAGTGAATGCTAAAGCAATATCCATACTTATTGTCTTCTTTAAAGCTGACAGTGCGTGTTTATGCCACTTTGTCATCTCTTCATTCACTCTGACATGAAAACTGTCTATCACCTCAATGCCCCCTCCCCACCTTGTGTACTGGAGTTCATAAACCATAATAACTTAGGAACATACATTAAGTTTGTACAACCCCAAATCAGAAAAAGGTTAGGCCAGTATGGAAAATACAAATAAAAACCTGCAGTGTTTCTTATATTAACTTTCACTTTTATTTAATTGCAGACAGAACCCAAGATATTTCATGTTTTGTCTGGTGCATTTCATTTCAGTTGTTAATATGATAAATTCCTGCATTTCAGGCCTGCAAGTTGGGACGGTAAAGCATTTACCACTTTGTAATGTTGCCATTCCTTCTCACAACACTTAAAAGACAATTTGGCACCAAGAACACCAAGCAATAAAGTTAAATTTGTTTTATTTCAAGTGTTATTTTGTCTCTTTCTTACGTCTTAAGGTGAGCAACAGTACCAGGTTGTTATTGTCAAAATTCTCCACACATTTTATACTGGGGATAGATCAAGACTGCAGGCAGGCCAGTCCAGTACCCGTACCCTATTATTCCACAGTCATATCATTGTGTGTGTGCAGCATGTGGTTTTGCATTGTCTTGTTGAAAAATGCATGGGCATCCCTGGAGAAGATGCCATCTTGAGGGCAGAAATGGATGTATATTAACAAATAAAATGAAGTGAACCAGACAAAACATGAATAGCTCCTGGATTTACTATAACAAAATACAAGCCAATATAAATGTAAGAAACACTACTTAGTTGAGTCAAGCAAGTTTCTAGCCTAGTAACAATATTGCATTAATCAATGCTACTGCTGGGTGATTAAATGTTTAACTAATTAAAAATATTTTTAAATATGCAGTTCTAGATTTCTTATGGACAAGGCCTGCTTTTGCATAGAACAACCAAAACCAGATGACGTTTGCATATTTTATTTGATTATTTGACTACAAATTGGCTGATTAGAGATTTAATGAGAATAGAAGAAAGTATCAATAAGTTTTGTATACACATTTGTAGACACATGAAAAATACAATGGCCAACTGTAAAGTTACAACCAGACCATTTTGTGTAATTCGGCTTACCTTTGCAGTAAATTTTGCACAGATGTAGGGGACATTCCTAATTCAGCATACCGCTAGAGGTATACAAAGAAAACACAATGACACAACACACTACTTATTTTACAATATACACACAGTAAATTTACATATACGTACAGCAGAGAAAGGACTGTGCACAGGGGCTGCTGGGTTAGATGAGGAGCCCCACTGGCGCACAGGACGTGAAGGTGGGCTAGAGGGCGGATCAGGGATGACTCCTCCCATCCCAGTAATTGCTGTAACCCCAACCCCCTGAGAGGAGGGTGAGACCAGGGCAAAAGCATCATCTAATAAGGAGTGCATTTGCTGGCGTGCCTCTTCAATGGTTGGTTGGGGTGGAATGTAAGTGGGTGGAGCAGGGGCTGGACCAGAAGGTGGAGAACCTGGGTCGATAAATACCTCATCTGTGGGAGAAGGGCTACCAATTTCAGGGAGCTGATCTGCATCAGACTGGAGATACAGAAAGAGAGTCATATTAATTATACATAACTGAAACACCAAATCATTCATTAATAATGTGTGGTTTTACCACGTAGGCCACATTGTTGACTCCTGGGTATTTCCGGTATGTGGCATCACCATCAGAGATGAGATGATCCTTATCAGTCAGGCTACTATTACCACTCAGATTTTGCCTTTGTCGCTGTCTGGGAGAACGTTTGCCTCTAGAGCTACACACACACAAACACACAGAGTAAACTTTTTAATGGGGCATTGTCACTGATTGACTTGCACATAGGCTAAAGATGCTAATACTTATGTTTTTTTAGAGAACAGGGGGTCAAGTTAATAGGATAAATAAGCTTACTGTGATTCATCAAAAGCTTTAACAACATTGATTATTAAAGACATTGATTTGTTCATTCATCTGATCATTAATCTGATCAGAGTTGCCATGAGAAATGCTGGGTGCAAGGCAGGGATACAGAGCGGACTCCTGGCATAGGCAATATAGGCCAATGCTAAGGACATCGTCCATCTTTAGGGGCACCCGGGCACCCGAATAGAGAAAAAAATGTATTCTAACTCACTATTTTTCTTAATAACACTATTTACACTATTATTCATACATAGTACCAGTAGTATATCCACCTACAGTGCCAATGGGTGGAGTACCATTCGTTCATTGCTGTCCTTGGCTTGTTCTGGTGCTTGGAGCAGCTTGCCATATTGTGACACACAGTCATTTCTGCTCTATCCCTTTTCTATCCAATTTCTTCATTGCAGTCTGTAGATGTTTCAGTGTCTCAGATTTGTTACTTTGTTTCCATTATTTTGGCTTTCGTTTTCCCAATATCGTTTGTGTGTGGCTTTTTAGCCACAATTTTGTTTAGCCTTGGTTAAACATTCTGCAAATTGGGTTCACTTTCAATTCTTGCAAGTGCACGGCTACACCAGCTCAGTGGTATGATGTGATTTGCAGTTACATAGTGTAAATCGATTACATTTAAATTATGTCATTTAAACAAAAATATAGCTTTTAAACTAAACTGTTTGATGACAGAATGTGAATATAAAATTTGGCTTTACATAGTTATACGTTTTGCACTGAATTGAAATAGTAGTGCTAGATTTGTCCTAGAACTGCCCTACCATAACCACAGACTGCAAAACTGTAAAGCCAGACAATAGACGACTAATAGAGGCCGATATTCAGCATAAGATTTGGAAAAGATATGTAAACAAGGTCTTCACTGTCTGATCTGATCGCTGATGTGACAAAATCTACAAAATCATTACTCTGACCTCCTCTGTGGATCTCCGTTCAGGGACGATGTTTGCATTTCAGGATGCAGGATCTTGTGTATTTGCTCTTGAGCTTGCTGGTAAACACGCTGCTGCTCTGAACTGTCCCCAAACACTGCCATAATGTCCTCCATAGATGGGAACTCATAGTGGCCTTTCCTTTTGGCTCGCTGCCTTATCTTATTGCGGTGATGTTCGATCTCTGACTTATGCCTCAGAGCAACCTGAATCTGAATGCATACAGAGACAACACAATTCATATAAATTCGAGGGATCTTCAAAAGGTTTCTGCACTTTTATATTATCGGTTGAAACAGTGAGTGCATCGGAAAGTGACTGTGTAGAAAAGTGATGTCATTTGGTTTTGAAATTCTTAATAAATAGAGTTTTAAAAAAGTGCGGAAACTTTTTGAAGAATCCTCATATATTAAGAACACACTTAAGCCAATGTTCATTCTCTAATTGTATATGATAGAGTTGTACACATGGCTGAACAGAGAATCCTCACCTCACTGTTTATCTTGCTCCCATCCGACACATGTTCAGTGAGACCGGGGCTTAGTGCCTGATTATGTGAATGAGGAGGTGGGCTTGGCACAGGCTGCATGGCAATTAGCTGAATTTTATTGGAAACTCGTCGTGTTCCATCTGATGAACCTCGAGACACACGGTCCACGTGGTCAAATATGGAGGAGGAGGATAACTGTTCATCTGCGCCGCTGCCAGATGTCGCACCTACAGTCACAGGTAGATAGGTCAGAACGTTATAAATAAAACTGATAATGAAATGCAAATGGGTCTAGACAAAAACCGTTGATAATGAAAATAGCTCACCAAGTTTGTTCTTTGCTGTGAAATGTCAAGTGAGGAAAAAGAAAGATAGAGAAAAGCAAAAGTGACATATTAAATAGACATAAATCACGAATTAATTCAGGAATAGAACTTTTGCAATTACATTAATACTTAACAAACACAATTTTACTTAATACATGTTTATTGCACTGGAGCTACAAGGCTACTGTAGCTTATACATAAAAGTTATGGTTTTTAGTTGACCACTGTGCAAACCGCATGCCTAAATTATCACAGAACAGTAATACAAAATGATTTGCTTAGAAAGTACAGTGCTGTAAAAAGTATTTGGCTCCTTCTTCTGTTTGCATGTATCACAGTAATATTTTCTAAATCACCAAACTACTTTAAATATTACCCAAGTAAAACACAAAACGCTTTGTTTAAAATGATGATTTCATTTGTTGAAGAACAATTCTGACCTTATGTGAAAATGTAATTGCCCCTCTTAGCTACTGGATTAACCATTCAATCAAATTTAATTGACAATTGGGTTAAATTTCACTAGCCCCACCCAGACAGTATTACTGCTAGACCTGTTAAATCTAACCATCACTTAAATAGAACCTGTCTGGCAATGTGAAGCAGGTTAGAAGGTCTCAAAAGCAGCACATGATACCAGCACAACAGAAATTAAAATACAGATGCCAAACCAAGTCATTAAAATGGACTAGTCTGGAAAGGGTTGCAAAGCCTTTCCTTGGGCCCTGGATTCCAGCAAACCACAGTTAGTGCCACAAATGGAGAAAACTTGGAGGCATGGTGAACCTTCCCCGGAGTGGCCGGCCTACCAAAATTATACCAAGATTGCAGCAATGACTTATCCAGGCGATCACAAAAGAACCCAGACAAACATCGAAACAACTGCAGGCCTCACTTGCCTCAGTTAAGGCCAGTGTACATAATTTTACAAAGGACCACAAAAGTTCATCTAACATGAGCCAAAAAAAATCATCTTGATAAAGACTTGGTCTGTGAATGCTTTGCATATTTGAAGGAATCATTCATTCTGCTCTCTATCAGAAAATCCTGAGAAAAATAGTCCACCCATAAGTTTGTGCCCAAAAGCTCAAGTGCAGGACAATGATCCAAGGCATACAGTCAAGTCCACTTCTGAATGGCTAAACAGAAAGAAAATGAATATTTTGGAGTGGCCAAGTCAAAGTCCAGACTTAAATCCCATTGAAAGGCGGTGACAAGACCTTTTTTTTTTACCCCGAGGTGGTTCTGACGGAAACCTGTTTACCCTCCCGAGGTTGATGACTGCGGATCGAGACTGCAGGACCAACGGTGCTGCTCCTATTAGATGGGACAGGAACCTGGTGTGCCCCTACTAGATGGGATGGAAACCTGGCGTGCCCCTACTAGATGGGACGGGAACCTGGCAGGGCGCAACAAAAATCTGGCGTGCCCCTATTAGATGGGACGGGAATCTGGCATGTTGCAACAAAAATGTCCAGAACTTATAATGTCAGGTCTTCCTCAAACACTGGATTAAAAATAAAGAACTCCTCCAGACCACCCAAGAAGGATGGGTTCCTGCTAAATCTGGTTCCTCTCAAGGTTTCTTCCTGTAATTTTTAAGGGAGTTTTTCCTTGCCACTGTCGCCCTCGGCTTGCTCAGCAGGGGTAAAGTTAATGTAAGACAATGTTCATAGTAAAAAGCGTTATATAAATGAGTCTGACTTAACTTGACTGATACCGATACACACAACTTGTGTATAATCTACCTCAGCATTATTTACTCAGTACCATGTACTAACCAACACTTGTCTCTAGTCTCGTCTTCCTTTACTTTTAAGCATTTTCGTATTAATGTAATGTTGTCTACCTGCACTGTACTGTACTGTCTTGCACTTTTTGTTCTATGCTGCACCTTGGACCTGGAGGAACGTTGTTTCGTTTCAATATGTACTTGTATATAGCTGAAATGACAATAAACCTCTCTTGACTCTTGACTCTCTCTTAAACAGGCAGTTTATGCCCGAAAACCCTCCAGTGTAGCTGAATTAAAATAATTCTACAAAGATGAGTAAACCAAAATTCCTCCACAGTGAGGTAAAAGACTCATCACAAGTTATCACAAATGTTTGATTGCAGCTGTTACTGCCAAGTGTGGATTAACCACTTATTAGGTTTAGGGGAGAAATTGTTTATCTTCAGTAAATCAAATGATGATTTAAAAGCTGCATTTTGTGTTTATTTGTGATGCTTTTATCTTATATAAGGATTAGTTGTTAGATCTGAAACATTAAGAAGAAATCTAATGAGGGGCAAATACTTTTTTCACGACACTGGAAGTAATGGGTTTAAAACATATAATACACTGTACATCCAAAGTTTAATAGACAACCTTCCTTGTTCAGGTCTATCAGCCACACTAATTGTTAGCATACATATAAAATCAGTTATTCATTATAGTCTGAATAAAATAATATGCAATTTTGTTGGCTAGAATTTGTTGTTGAATATTTTGTGCATTCAATTTGACTAGCAAACAATCACTGTTCAACCGCAGTAATGCTCTTGTGGCTGAATGGAGGCAAATCCTTGCAGTCATGTCAATTCCCAGGAAGAGTGGAGGCTGTTATAGAAGCAAAGAAGGACCAGCTCCATATTAATGCTTATAATCTCAAAGGTTTGGTGAGCAGCTAAGGTATACAATGGGTTGTTTGGTAGTGAGTACAATGTGGTTCAAATTAATTAAGTGTTGCTGTTTATATTGTAATTATCACAGTTCAAAATGCAAGCAAATTTAGATTGGTTTAAAAAAAATAAATGAGTGAATATGTATCTTTGCATGATATGGTATGTTTAAGTAATTATGTCTTGTGTGATGTATTACAGTGTTTGCTCTTGCGGTGATGAGGCTTGCTGTCGCTGGGTGTGACCGCAGGCCTGGTGCTCTCCTCTGCAGACTCTCTGCCACTGGATGCTTCACTGCCCAGTGAGTCTCCATCAGAAGGAGTCAATCTAGCACACACAATGCATTGTGATACCACATTTTACCCTCTTATGGCAACCACACATACAGATAGTAATGCACACACATAAATAAATAATCATACCTGCTCCTTCTTCGAGCTGCACGTGATACTTTGGTGGAGGAGCTCTTAGATTTGGGTGTGTTCAGTTCTCCACCCTCAGAGGGTGTGGCCTCTTTGACAGATGGTGGTAAAGGACCAGGTTCTTGAATCACCATGATGTCATCTTTACTGTGCTGTCCAAGGTGGAGCTTGGCAAAGTCAAAGCCTTTTACGCTTGGAGCCTGGAGCTATACACAAACACACTGTTATTATACAAAATGTTTAAAATTATTAGTTTATCAGTAGAAAAAAAAGTTATGTTAAACCTATATCACACATGTGTAAAAGTATTGGCCTCCCCTAAACCTAGTAACCAACAGGTTGTGTCACCTTCAGCAACAGCCACTTTAACTAAACGCTTCCAATAACTTTACATTAGAGTTTTTGTCAGCTTCTGTTTAAGGTCCTGCCACATTATATTTATACAGTTTAGGTCAGAATGTCAACTAGACTCAAAATATATACGTATAACCCAACTGGACTTGAGCTTCACATCATAAACTTCATTATAAATTTCTGGTACAGAGCAAAATTCATTATGCAAAATTTCACAGACATGACTGGCTATATCTAAGTGGACTGAAAGAAAGACCAAGGCCTTGCAATGGATTGGCAACTTGTACATGGTATTCTTGCCTTGTGCTTAGTGTTTCCCAGTCGAACTGGACCCACTGCAATTCTGACCAGAATAATGCAGTTAATGAAAATGAAATGAAATTAAAATATAACTAAGGAGACATTTTTACATAGGGCCAATTGGTGTTGGATAACCTTATACCTTTTACTTAGCAATTAAGTTTTTTGTCTTATATAAAATTTTGTTTAAAAATCAGTTTCTGCAGGAGTCTAATACACTAGCCCACCAGCAATGAGATCATGAGCTCTCGAGTTTAGATCTCAGGTGGTATTATTGACCTGGCCAGACCCCCACACAGGCATGCTTGGATGTGCCTTCAGAGAAGGATAGGTCAAATACATTGCTAGACAAAAAACTTCAAAACATATAAAGTGGGTAAATGAAACTGGTGTTTTGTTCATTTAAAAATGAAACAAATCATATTAAAGAGCTACAAAGCCATGACGAGTGATTTTAGGACTAGTAAATGTGGGATCTAAAATGTAAACCTGGTCCCTATTTCACAGTTAATTAGTTGCCATGCTGTATTAAGGTTTAAATGGAACAGTTCAGGGTTTTGTGCAACAATGAGAATCAGTTCCTATCTGCCATGTCTGTGCTTAGCTTCTGTCTACATCAAATAAACAATCTGTCTCATTGGCGGTGCTTTGAAAAGGTCAACGTGAACTGGGTCAGAACTCAAAGTGAGGTAGCAAAGTATCATGTGAATGCAGCCTTTAACTCTTATAGACCACAATTTAAATTATTTACCTTTCTTTATCTATATTTGTCTTTCAGAGAAAAAGTGCTTTCTTTTTACATTTTCATTATTATGTATGCTATAAAATTAAAATGACATTTAAATACAGTATACCCGTTTTTGACCCAGGTCGGTAGGTTAGCGGACCACTAGATGGCGCTTCATGTTCGACTAATGGTTGTGGTTGAAAAACCCTAGCAATCTGCCATTGCCTTATGATGTGCGTATGCCAGTGGCCCCATTTAAAGTATATAGTAAATAACAAGTAAATTAACAATATAATCATTGGTAATGAGTATAAAGATTCCCTGCACATTTGAAATGACATCAGAAGTGTCAAGGTTTGCAAAAAAAATGGTCCTGGAGTGGATTTCTGAACAGAACTACAGGACGCACGCAAATTTACTACAGGCACTACACTTCCCATAATGCCCCAGCAACTTTTCAAAAGCTTGAGATGCTAACGCCTTTAGTCAGAGCCAGTTTCTTTCAGTTTCAGTCAGTGTGTAAATATTTAAAAGAAAGTCAGCCAAACAACAGACATTGTAATGTTGGCTCATATGTTTTGGCTGGCCACTCATATGACTTAGACAATTGGGAACTGCAGAAGGTAACAATTACTCAGTTCTCTCACATTTGGTGTACCCCATGTCTTCTTTTAATCTTTTAATTCTGTGTCCGCACTAGTATTTATTTATTTACTAGGATTTTAACGTCATTCTTTAACCACTTTGGTAACATTCATGACAGAACACGTAGTTACTGGTTACACAAGATTCATCAGTTCAAGTCTTTAATGTCAAACACAGTACCGTCATGGACAATTTTGTATCTCCAATTCACCTCACTTGCATGTTTTTGGACTGTGGGAAGAAACCGGAGCTCACGAAGGAAACCCACACAGACACGGGGAGAACATGCAATGCCTCAGTTACCCTAGCAGTAGATACATGTTTTTTAATGGCATATTTCATTTACAGCAAAGGTGCTGATTAATATACAATTATTTTTAAACACCCATATCCAGGTAAAGAGTGAATGTACTTACTTAATAATACTACTTACCTAATTAGTAATACTGTAATACTCCAAATTTTGTGGAGTGTAATGTAATGGTTGTAAAGGACACTATGTCTTAAAAATGTATTTTTGCTGACAGAAAAATGGTTTGATATAGACCTTCTGTCGCTGCTGAATGGTGCTCATGGCATCGGGTTGAAATTCCAGTTTCTCAGAGCGACACAGCTTCCAGTAGAGGATGATAATTATAAGAAGAACCACTAGTCCGGGCACCACCACTCCAACAATCAGCCACACGTTACTGGGCTGTGTCTCAGAGGGAGCCAGTGATAACTTTTCCACAGCTGAAACACATCACACATGAAACTCAACATAGTAAATACACATTGTTATGGGTTTTCTAAAAATGTAGACCATTTGTTTATTTTACCAGTATATTTCTGCCCCACAACACATTAGTTTGTGTTACTCTGGATTCTCTTACAGCTGAGTGAGAGAAGTTTCTACATATTTTTAAGCCTATTATGTATTGTTTGTTAATGTGTGTGGCTTACGCGTGGCCAGTAGTCCATGCACACGATAGCCTAGTATTATAGCTGCCCTCTGTAGGTTGAGTCTGTTCAGCATAGCAGCAGTGGTCTGAGCTGGCAGCCTCACTCCTGACCCAGTCTCCACAAAATATACCAGCTCTAAAGGGTTATCTGCACTGTCTAAGCGTAAAGCTCGCACAATCTGACAGGAAATACACAAAGAAAAAAACCAAACAAACACACACTTAGAATTAATGATTCATGTATGCACAATGAAAAATGCATTTGTTAAAAAAATCTATTTTAATCCAGTTTCTAGGTCTATCCTATCAAATGGCAGCCAAAAATCTGGTAGGCCAAAGACAAGCTGCTTTATTTAAGATACACAGAGCCAGTCAACAGCATCTTCAGAAGCAGCAGCCCATTAAAATCATCTTATTTTTATTAGCTGTCATTGTGCAGGTCACATGTTTGAAAAAATGCACAAATGTCCAGGATTGGCCTTGATATACTAATAGCATGACACCAAGAAAGCATGACCCATCAGCTCCTAGCTCCATGGCTTGTCACATCATCATAGTTTAAATTCACAGGATCCAAGTGTGCCACATGGGTGAGAATTGGTCAGTTTTTGATTTAAACACACGATCAGCAGCTTTTTATTTATTTATTTATTTATCTGTATTGTAGTTTCATTATGTCAAAACTATGAACCATAGAAAAATAGGAATTGTTGTTTAAGTATTTCATGATGTACACTCTATGGCCAAAAGTATGTGGACACCCAAACATAAGCATGTTAAACATCTCATTCCAAAAGTATGGGCATCCAAAATAAAAGACTGCGTATTCATCTTGCTTTGTGCACAAGTGCAGGCATGCTGGAATCATTTAATTGTTTTATTTAAATAATTGTTTACACCTGTTAGCAATAAGTACCTGAACTCAATAATAAAAAGTGTCCAAATACATTTTATTGATTTATTGATGTATTTTACTAATTCATCAGTTAATTTTATTTAATCAGTTGTCAATGTGTGGTGAAATGGTCAATCTTAAAAATCTTAAATCTTAAAAAAAACCTGTTTGGCTTGTTGTTATTCATGTTAAACTAATAAAAGTTGTTTTTTAGTCCCCAAACAATTACCAAAAATACAAAAATAAATACATAATAAATTAACATAAGTTCAATAAAAACAAGAGACTGGCAAATTTGGCAGCAGATAAATTACAATTGGTAATAAAGAGCTAAATTTTAAAATTTAGCTTCCAGATCAAATTTAACAATGACACCTGAAACCTGAAATATTGTATGCATAACTGTTTGAGTACCTGCAGACTACTGTTGCCCATAGCCGTTGCTCTTTTTAAGCGTCGACCACCGCTTAACCCTAGCCCCTCCCCAACCAACATAGCCAGTCGCCTCTCCATCTTAGCTTGGAATGTCCGTTCACTCACACGCTGATCTAACACGCCCAGTAATACTGCAACACACACATTAAGCAAATAACTTGCACAGGTTATATCACTACATGTATTGATAAAATGCTAAATGTTAACATGGTAACAAAACATAAATAACAAATTAAAATAATTAAATTAATGAAATGCTTAGCAGTTTATTAAAACATTAAACAGGTATAAATATAGCAGTATAATGGGACTGTCAGCAGGTAACATAGGTACTTGGCTAACAGACTGGCTAAATAACATGCTTTTTAAATGATGTGCTTTTGGCTCTGCCTAACATTCTGTGTATGGGAATTCAGAAGGCAGGGTGCTGATAACCAACAATCCAATTGCTACTCACACTGATCACATGTACAAATATCTTAGATGTCTGTAACAGGTAGCTTGCTGGGACCTTGAATGATTTGTATGTTGGGTGGTATTTTTTTCAGAATTTTGGAGCTTTAATAGTAATGTCAATTTACAGTAATTTTACTTATTGCAGTTGCACTCCCAACTGGTAAAAAGAAAAGCTAGACCAAAAACCCAAATTATGTTTGTATTTGTTCTGGAGTGTGCAGTTAAAACATGTTTAAAGATATAATATTTAGACATAAATCATACATACCTGTCTTGACCCAGGAGGATCGTAAATGGTGAGTTACATTCAGTTTAGGATAATGGAAAGCTGAGAAGAGAAAAAAAAAAAAAAAAAGAAAAGAAGAGAAAAAAGAAGGTTATTAACCTACAGTTGTATACCGTGTTTTGTATAGGTTTAAGTTGTTTGTGTCTGTGTGTACTTACGCTCTGCTATCTGAATAGCAGGGAATCCCAGGTAAAAGCTGAACTCCACCACATTCAGCTGTCTCAGATGAGCACTGACATCCGACCCCTTGAGGTAGCCATGAGAATCGCGGATAGTAAACGTAATATCCACCGGAGTCTTCTGCTGCCGCTGGCCTTTCATCATACTGACGGTGATGTTTAAGATCTACACCAAAATTTACCACACATTTACAAAGTGCAACCTAGATAACACTTACACTTTCAATTTCATGTGATTATTTCAATATACAACAGTATTCTGATTTACAGTGTACATCATTGTTCTTATAAATCCTATACGTACATGCACACTGAAGTTTCCATTTTCCTGGGATCGCCTGCAGACTTCTGAGTAGGCCATAAGCAGTCCCCTCTCTACGCGCTCACTGAAGCTGCACACTCGCACATCTACGTGACTTGGCACAAACTGCAGTACTGCACCCCAAAAAGTACATAAAAATACATGTTTACACCAGCTTGACAAAATTACTCTGGACATGCACTATAATAGCATACAGTTGAAATTCCCACGTACACATATAATTTAAATAAATTGCTTTAATAAATTTTTAACTGCAAACTAGAAAAATTATAAAAAATTCTTCTATTTTTAACTTTTCGTTTACTTGAGCTTTTTTTTAAATGCATTTTCTCCCCATTTTCCTCCCAATTTAGCACACTCAATTTGTCTTCCGCTGCTGAGGGATACTTCTCATGTGAATGCGCCTTTACTGAATGGAATACGGTATTTCAAAATCCAGCATCCACGATTAGGAAGCATAAGAAAAAAAAGATGTAAAGGTAAAGTGCAGGTTTTATTGTATTTTATATTAATTATATTTTTATATTATTAATTAATGTTTTCATATTATATTTGTGTTATTTTCAGTGTATAAGTGTCAAAAACAACCCCATTATTTTACATAAGCCTAAAATATATTCAGTTCCTTGAGTCCATGGAACGCATTAACAGGTTTCCCATACACTCTTATGGGGAAAAATGATTTGAAACTCAACATATTTAAAACTCGACATCAGTCCCAGAACCAATTAACGTCGAGTTTCAAGGTACCACTGTATCTCACAATCAGCTTAACAGTAATTTATACAAACATTCTAATCTATTAATGTTTTGGGTTGTGTAAGAAATCAGTGCACACAGAGGAAAACTTTAGGGAAGAGGCACACAGGAGTTGGTCATTAAGCCTCGTAGACAATAACTGGATGCCAGTTTTTTGGGTAATTTCCCATGTTTCGTGTTCTCTTTCTTTTGTTCTTTCTCCCTTTCTTATTTTGGATGTTGACATGTTAACATAATAAATAAGACTTAATATTGAGAGTAATACAGTGCTCACCTGAGTGAACCTGGTTGATGTAGTCAGGTACTGCATAAATGGGAGTGACTGTGAGAATGGTGGGTGAGGAAGTGCTGCGAACTGACTGACGAAGAGTGTTTATGATTGACACCGCTGTGTATACCAGTGGACCAGACACAGCACGAAAGACAAAATTGGGTGGAGCTTTGAGAACCTGAAAAACACAAATTGATGCCACACCTGTAATTCACACAGGTTCATGCACTGTTTTAACACAGAGATGAATATAAAACAGGGGTGGGCAAACTTTTTGGCTCAAGGGCCACACTGGATTTTAAAATTTTATAGACGGGCTGGGTCAATAGCAGATGGGGAGATGAACTAATATAAATTACATGTGAAACTCCTAATAGGTAAAAATTACATACTAGCCTATTCAATTTTAGTAGGCTTTAGCAAAAGGTCTGTAGTGTTTGGAGTATTGCAGGAAAAGGTGAAATGAATGTCTTTAGGACAATTTTGAAAACACTCGACGGGCCAGATTAAACAGCTTTGTGGGTTATATGTGGCTGTAGTTTGCCCACCACTGATATATGTTTTTTTTTCCACATTCCTAAAATATCCATGTATGAAATGAACCCACCTGCAGCTCTATGGAGCGGTTGAACTCTCGTCTTAGAATCTCCCTCACATGAGTCTTAGCAAACGCCACAGACGTCCCACTTGGCATGCCTTTGGGGTTTAAAGATACTGTGCTTTATCCACTTACATTAGATGTGTACACTGAATCAATGCACAATGGTAAAGCTGCTGTAAGTTGATAAAGTAAGCCTGGATGAAGAGTCACCTGCTTGTGTCTCCAACAGTGTTTTCTACTGTCTGGTTGATACAGTGGCAAGAGAGGTGGAGGAATACAGAGAGCATAGTGTGTTTATATTTATATAAGCTCTCTGTAACATTCTCTGCTGGCCAGAGAAAAGGGTGGTAAATAAAATGTGTTGGAGGAGGCATGTGCTAGTTTTTCAGGTCCAGCATGACCTCAACCCAAATAAATACCTATGGGACTAACTGAAGAGATGATTGCAAGCCAGGCTTGTTCATACAACATCAGTGCCTGGCGTTAAAGCTCTTTTTCTTTTGACGAAATGGGCAAAAATTCCCACAGGTACACAGCAAAATCTCATGGAAAGACTTGATGTCTGATGTAATTTGACATTGTATTCTGGTGTTACCAAGTTTGCTTGTGTCACCTACAGCAGCTTTAAGTTAGCACTATATTGTAAAAAAAAATGACCTTACTGCAAGAAATATAAAACTTACCCACTTTGACCAGGTACATGTCTGGCTTTGTGATGTTGCAGACGTACTGCCGGGATGTTGTGGAGACAGGACTTCTGGGAGCCGCAGGAGGTGGAGGCTTGGTAGAAATTGTGGTTGTTGTAGTTGCAGTAGTGGTGGTAATAGCTTTAGGCACTGTTTGAAGTTTTGGAGGTGAAGGTGCTTGAAGTGTTACAGCCTGAATGGCTGGACCCTGTGAGACAACATGTGGAGTTGTGGGCACGTCAGGTTGGGCACTGACTGCTTTAGAATCGTGTAAAGTTGGGCGAGGAGAAGACTTCTTTGGATAAGTAGGGGCTTTGTCAGGAGCAGGGGGTGTGGATGGTTTTTGTGATGGGGTGGGTGTAACGCTGGGTATAAAATGTGGGGCATCCACTTGGTCCGTCGAAGGGCTCACACCCATAGAGGGTGCAAGTGTGTGTGTGGAGCCTGGAAGGGGTGTGTGGGTGGCTGTAGGAACAATATGCGGTGGAGCCAGGTGTGTATGGTTGCGAGCCGCACTGGCGTTCTCTTTAGCCTGCAGGGTGTTGTAGTACTCCAAGCTGTTCATGTCTGGAAGCAGCATCTCAGTGGGCTCAATAGGGTACAGTTCTGCCCAATCGAAATCCAGATCATCTGGGGAGATGTTAGGTATATGGGGAAGGCGGGGATCAGTGGGGTGTGGAGTCCTTAGGCTAGTGTCAAAGCCAACAGTTACACTGGGAAGGAGTTGCCTAGAAGAGAGAGTAGGAACATGCCGAGAAGGAAAGTCAGTGTTGTAGCTAATCCCGTTATCTGAGTCAGTATCAGATTCATTTGGGTCATGTCCATGAGTTGGAACGGTGGTGACAAGAGAAAGCTGATCCCCTTCAGAACCCATAAAAGTCATGGTTTCCAGGTAATCCCCAGACCCCCAGTCGACTTCTGTAGACTGAGCGGAGTCCGGGTCCTCGTTTGTGAGAAGAGTGGGAGGGGCTGGTGTAGGTGGGCTGTGGCCATGAAGAGGAGGAAACTGACTGGGTGTGAGAAGATCAGGTGGCCGTAGCAGCAGGTGAATGCCATGTGCACCGTCGCCTAGGTTACCTGATCCACCGTCAGCACCGAGGGATGGTGTGGGTGCTATGCTGGATGCATTGCTGTGGTGGACAGAAAGTTTGGAGTCTGATGAGCGGTAACCTAGGGGCCTGAGTTCTGAGTGCTGTGATGAGGATGAGGAAGCTTGTTGTAAGTGCGCCTTTTCTGGAAAGGTATCAAGGTCCCGTTTTGATAAAGTGGATGAGAGCTCCTCTGTAAGAGATAAAGGAAAAAGCAAAGCACATTACTTAAACTAGAAATTAAATTGTATTGTTAAGAATAATAATATGAGAGTTCTTCAAAAAGTTTCCGCACTTTTTATGAACTCTATTTATTAAGAATTTCAAAAACAAATGACATCACTTTTCTACATAGTCACCTTCCGATGCATTTTTCCAGCATCTCCCCTTTTATTTTATTTTATTTTATTTTATTTTTTTTACCCCTTTTTCTCCCCTGTCTATGCCGAACCCTGCCCTGACGGAGGTGATTGAAGCTAACCCGTATCCCCTCCGAAACACGAGCAGCAGCCAGATGCATCTTTGCCACCCACACATTGACGAGTTTGGCGCCACCTAGCGTTGCATGCGGAGAGACACACCCTAAGGGCACCCTCTCCCATCTCTGTGTAAGCGCCCCCAATCAGCCGGCAGAGAACGCAATCGCATTCTGACAGAGAGAGACCCACATCCGGTTCTTTGTCCCACCCCCCACATGAGCAACCGGCCAATCGTTGCTCATATAGCCACTCAGCTTCGAACCGGTAAAGCAAGGCTGGATTCGATACCACGCTTCTCAGAATCCAGCCCTGCTTGCAGCGCGTTTCTTCTTACCGCTGCGCCACCTGAGCGGCCAGCATCTCCCCTTTTTCTCCCGATTTTTAGCTCGTCCAATTTTTACCCAATTGCGTTACGCTTCCTTTCTACTGGTGCTGACCCCCGCCCCTGACTGAGGAGAGCGATACGTGAGCAATAGCCGACTGCATTTTTTTCACCTGCACCAGCTGAGTTTATATGCGAATCAGCCCTGTGCACGGAGAGCCACACCCTGATCAGCATTATTCCATTATACAGAGGTCGTAATTGCATCAGTTATGAGGTCCCTATCCGGCTCCCTAACCCTGTATGAACAACAGCCAAACGTTGTTCATATAGCCGCCCAGCTCAGACGGTATTCGATGTATTCAAAATTCCAGCTCTGGTGTGCTAGCGTATTTTACCGCTGCGCCACCTGAGCGGCCCCCACAATGCCATCAGGAAAAAATGTTTTTGGTTGAGCGCGTAGCCACTGATGCACCGCTGCTTTCACATCATCATCACATGAAAATCTTCTTCCTCTTAAAGCTTCTTTGAGCGGTCCAAAAAGGTGGAAATCAGATGGCACTAAATCAGGACTATAAGCTCTCTCTCAGTCTCTCAGACACGACCAATTACTACTCGTCCCACCCTCACCGTTTCCAACCAAAATATAAAAGTGCAAAAACTGAAGAACCCTCATAATAATAATACAAGTAATGCAATATAGAAATAGTAGAAATAATAGTATTTTTTTATTAAAATGAATTACATTTCAAAATACCCAAAAAAACAAAAAAAAAGCCAAACACATTGTGTTTAGTGTTGTTAAAAATTTATCAACTAATAGCTGCCTATACCTCCTGTGATATAACTGATTTTGCCTCATACTAACTAGAAATTCACATATGGTGGAAACAGATGAGTTGCAAATAAATGCAGAGCTTAAGTTACCAACCTAATTTCCTGCTTCCTAAAAATAGAAAAAAAAAACTTTTCACCACAATTTGAAATGCTTGTGTTGGGTAACTGGGTTAAATCCTTGCCTTTAGTTCTCTATGTGCTTCATGAATTTTTACTCCAGTTTCTTTCTACTCCTTAAAACATGCCAGTAGGTATACTGGCTAATACAAGTACCACTATGTATTGGTAATTAAGTGAATAGATCAATTGAAAATGTTTGTACATAAAAAGTTTCATGAATGGGATTTTAAACCAACTGTGATCTTGATCAGAATGAATCATGTTCTAATGTGGGATGAATAAATAAATAGTACTGCCCACAGAGGGATGTTTCCATTTTTAGCCTGGCCTATCCCTATGTCATCTTAAAGTTTTGTGTTTTTTCTTACACATTCAGACTTTAAACCAATATTTCAGCAAACCTAGTTTTATGGCAGTTTCTGTTTGTAAATTAATGTAAAGAAATGCCTGTAACAGGGTGGGGTAAGCCTCTCTCCTGGCGTGGCATATGAAGCCTTACACTTGCAAGAACAGAGAAGATGAATCCAAGTAAAAGCAATACTGCAGCCACAAACAAAAACGAAACTCCAAATTAAAGGGTGGCCAAAATAAAAGAAAGCTGGGTTTGAGGATCGGTGTTGCCATCGGTCGGCTGGACGCCATCTGGCAGGCATAATTGGCAGTGCCTGCAGCAGATACAAATTGGCCGCCGTATCTGCAGGGTGAGGACCGGACTATATGTGGGTGGGTGGGTGGGTCTTCATACGTTGTGTAAGGACCCTGATTGGCAGAAGAAGATGAGGGCTGTACACGTGTAAAGAAGGCATGGACAGTGCCGTGCTCTCCTTGGATGCAAATCTGGAGTATGTCAGCAGCGGAAGACAAATTGGATGCGCTAAAATCGGGAGGAAAAATGCATAAAAATAATAATAAATAAATAAATAAATAAAAGAAAGCTGATTAAAAAATAGCCAAATTCAATCCACAGCCAAAAGTGGAGAGGCGAAAGAACAGATAGACAAGTGCACTAATGGAGTAGGGGGTATCACACGCCACACATTCCTCCAAAAATGAAAACAGACATTCGTCCTACAGGGACATACAGTAAGCCTACATGACAATATGATCAAAGGACAGTGGTCAAAACTGAGATACCACAGCACTAGCTACTCAGTCCACCTGTGTGATGACTCTTGTTTCCGGAAAAAGAGATCATCTGTGATTATTAAAAGATATCAGCCTCACAGAGTATGGTGCAGGTGTCACTGACGCGTGGATACCATACAAACACAAAACCAATGAGCACACCAACAAAAGCTCATTAAGAACCGGTATTTAAAGGGCTTTCACAGTTATAGCGCATTACTGCTGATGAGACTGTCTGATTAAAGAGACAGTCATCTGCACCTCCATGCTCCCTGCTGGTCATTAGTGGCAGGGCAGATGGACATGACTCTGTAATCTGAGCCCACTGCTGATCTCCATGGTACGGTAAGTAGGTCCATTACAAATAGCTACTGTTGAATGAAATTTAACAAACTTCTAAATGCATCAGCATAATTTCTAAACACATCATGGTTTTTACTGTATATCGTAACAGTATAACAACTGTTCTTGTATCTGACTGTTCACACTATACACTTCTTTTCCTCATTGTAATGGTGAATTACTTTGAGGTAGAGATGTAATTAAGTCTGAAACTACAGGCAGAGTGTAGGAGGCTGGCAGAGCTGAGCAGGGATTGTGGGCCAGTGTGTCATTCCACTCAGCCCAGAGACAAGAGGGATGCCAGCCAAGTGTCTACCTCATTTAACTGCTATCGCTGTCAGAGCATTTTTGACAGTTACTACATCCAGGTCAACATTCAATGCCAATGAACACTGGCTTTCTAAAACAAAATGACAGTATAAGCAGTTTAATTTGCTACATTTTAACTGGAAACAACTGGGATATGGGGATGTGAATATGTTGTCTGAAATTTCAATTACAAACCATGACGAGATGTGTAATGAACAGTGCATGGCCAAAATTATTCGGGCATACTTTGGAATTAGTAAATTGATATTTCGCTGAGTACATGTATTGCTGGCAAGTGCAAACAATCAAGCATACAGCTGTGCAATATGTATCGACAAGCATGGATAGTGGAAGGTTGAAGTGAAAACTGAAAAGCTCAGTTATTAGGAACCTATCATAAGTTGTCCATAACCGTCTCTAAAAGCAATGTCAATTGACTTTTTACGGCAAACAGCTACATATGAGGCTAAGTTTCTGGAAGGCCTGTTTAGTACAAACCTAATTCCTCAAAAGTAGGACAAATGTAGGTTATATCAAGCAGCAATGATTTGAAAAGTAATTTGACAGTGCCCAGGTGGCACAGCGGGATATTCCGCTAGCACACCAGCGCCGAGTTTGAACTCCTTGGTTCGAGACTCAGTGTTGCCCCTGGTTGGCTGGGCGCCATCTGGCGGGCATAATTGGCAAGTGCCTGCAGCAGATACTAATTGGCCACTGAAGGGTGGGTCTTCATACGCTGTGTAAAGACTGATTGGCGGAAGAGACGCCTGTGCAGAATGCAGGGGCGAGAAGAGGAGGGCTGTACACGTGTCGGAAGAGGCGTGTACAGCGACGTGCTCTCCTTGGATGCAATCTGGTATCTCTCAGCAGCGGAAGACAAAAATTGAGTGCACAAAAATGGGGAGAAAAATGGGGAGAAGTAATTTGACATGTTTTCAGTTAGTACAGTACAAACATGTTTTTGTATAAATACACTCAATCACCATTTAATGGCTGCAACACATTTCAAAAAAGGGTCGGGACATGTTGGTCACTGTGTTACATTACATTTACTTTTAATTAATCATTTCAACATCATTAATCATTGATTAACACATCAATCATTTACAGAATTCTGTAATCATCATCAATTTTGAATACCAACTGTTGTAGTTATTATGGTGTATTTCTCCCTCATTCCTCCCTGACATAACACTTCAGCTGCTCTACAGTCCTGGGCTTTTTTTGTCATACATTGCACCTTACAATGCACCACATGGTTTTAACAGGAAAGAGCTTTGAACTACTGGCAGGCCATTCTAGCCCCTGCACTCTTTTAAGTCTATCTTAAATGAGGTTAAGCTTAGTAAAGTTGAAAAGTGGATGTTGTTGCAGCAATAAACTGTGTTTACTGCCAATTGTTTTCCTAATTAGTCCAGTACCTTAACTTTTCTTAATAGTACAGTATCTCCATGCTGATAAAATACAGCTTTTGTTTATGATTTTAATGTGCAATGGTTCCTTCATTTATTATTTAAATAATTAGGGATGTAAAGATACACTCTACCCACGATGCGATACGCTTCACAAAACTGGGTTCACGAGACCCGTTTCTTTAAACAAAATTAAATTAAAGACAAATGACAAAGTTTCCTTTTATTATTTCTCTTAAAAAAATTAAATCTGCCGCTCAGGTGGCGCAGCGGTAAAAAGACACGCTGCGACCAGAGCTGGTTCTGAGTACCTTATATCGAATCCAGCTCTGCCTCACCAGTTCGAGGCTGAGTGGCTGTATGAGCAACGATTGGCCGGTTGCTCAGTTGGGGGGGACGGGACAAAGAACCGGATGTGGGTCTCTCTCTGTCAGAATGTGATTAAGACCTCTGCCGGCTGATTAGAGGCGCCTGCACAGAGATGAGGAAGAGTGCCCTTAGGTTGTGTCTCTCCGCATGCAACACTAGGTGGCGCCAAACTCATCAATGTGTGGGTGGCAAAAATGCATCAGGCTGCTGCCCATGTTTTGGAGGGGATATGGGTTAGCTTCGATCTCCTTGGTCAGGGCAGGGTTCGGTGTAGACAGAGAGGAAGCACGATGCAAATTGAACAATTGGATGCGCTAAAAGGGGAGAAAAAGGGAAAAATAAATAAATAAAATCTTTTATTTATCTAAATAATGAATGCCCTTTTATTTCTGAGGTAAGTACAAACTATGCAAAACAATGCTGCACATTTCCCTTTATGTGTAAAAAAAAAAAATCTGAAATGAAATTTTAAAACAAATCCCACATTATATTAATAAATAATACAAATAAAGAAAGTATCCTCACATAAATTTGGCTGGAAAATCCCGTACAACCAGGCGAGGTGAATAGCACCAGTGCCCTCTGCTGTTTAAAGTGAATATCGATTCATTTTACATGAATTATCGATTCGAATTGTGGCACATGTGCACCGATTTTTAACTGCCTTGTGATGCATCGTTACATCCCTATAAATAAAACAAATAGATATATTTTTTCCTGTTTGTAACTGCAGCGCTTTCATATGTAAACAGAACTGGTGCATGCATTGTAAAGGTTAGTAAGAGTGAGTCAGAAATTAGCACTGTTTCTACGCTCTGTTCCACTCACAGATCTGTAGCTCTCAGTGTAAATCAAATGCCTGCTTTTGGAAATACAGTTAGATGACATAGTAATCAATAGCATCAACCAAACAATTAATTCTCCAGTGGTTATTGATTAATCAATTAATCAATAACATCCCTGGCATGAGGTCACATAGCAATGCGAGGAGAACCAAACACGGACCTGTGAGGAATGGAAAATAATGTACAATGTCTTTAATACACAGTATCTACTGCCAACTGTTAAATGCATTTGGGTTTCCATAATACTAGTGGCATTTTGCATCAATTTTAGTGATTGTTTTGCATCATTGTAAAACAGGAAATTTTAAATTAGACAACTTAAGACAACCCTATGGTGCAAATACGCTTTACTTTTCCAAATGTATTATTACATTAAGACGATAACTTTGCTCATGGTTTGATGAATCTGGTGTGGAAAAAACCCACTGAACCCCTTTGGGATCATTCAGAATGCCAAACCTTTCCATTTAGCCTCATTGCCTGACCTTGCCAATGCTTTTTTTAAATAGGTGGGCCCAAATTCCCAAAAGTAGAGGCAGCTATGGGAAAGTTTAAAATAAAACTCCTGGTTGTAGAATGGTATGTCAAACAAGCCTGTAGTCGAATGTTTGCATACATTTGGTCATAAAATGTATTGATGAGAAAACATTTTTTACATTGACATTGTAGACAATATAAACCCAAGACTTCATGTTTTGTCTGCTCGACTTCATTTGTTAATATACAAACCCTTTGGTGCAATTACTGTTGTAACACTTATGGGCTATGACAGACAAGAGGGGTGGACACACACGCAGAGATGTAGAACAACAGTTATACAATAATAACCAAGATACAGAAGAACAGTATAAACAAGACAAGCAAACAAGACCTATGCTAAGCTAAATGCTAATCTAAACATACAGAGAACGAAGCTAACCCAAACCCTAAGCGAACAATGCTAAATCTAAACTAAGCTAAATGCTAAACATGAACTAAGCTAAACAGAGCAAAACAAACAAAGGCTAAGGAACAAAGATTAACAGGGCTAACAAACAGAGACAAAAGCTAAACACTAGACGGGACTAAACAGGACTAAGGGCAAAGGCTGACGAACAAAGACTAAACAGGCCAAACAGAACTAAACTGGACTAACAGGGCTAAACAGAACTTACAAAGGCATTGGCTGACGAACGGAATCAGGCAAACAGACCAGATCAAATCAAATCAAAATAACAGGAGCTAGGAACAAGGGGCTAGGAACAAGGGGCTAGGAACAAGGGGCTAGGAACAAGGGGCTAGGAACAAGGGGCTAGGAACAAGGAGCTAGGAACAAGGGGCTAGGAACAAGGGGCTAGGAACAAGGGGCTAGGAACAAGGGGCTAGGAACAAACCAGACCAGAGTTCAGAAGCAAAATAGTCTCCAACTGACTGTTTCCCAGCTCCCCTCTTAAATGTCCTCAGATGAGGGGCAGCTGGGGCTAATTAACAGAATGGGACTAATCATCATAAGGGGCGTTGGCTTGCCACTGAAAACAAAATTCCCTCTAACATGAACATGTGGAGAGGTGGGCGTGGCAGGTGCACCTGAGTTCCAGGAGCACAGAGGCTTGAATTGTGACAGCTGTATGCTTTTCCAACTGTATTTTAATATTCCAGGATGATGCCCATGCATATTGCACAATATTTTAAAAAGTAGGGTCTATACAATCACCATATGTATATGATTTAAAAAATGGAGTGTTGGAGTGGTGTTAATAAGATCTCAACCTCCGTCATACCTCAAAGAACCAGAAGATTCTCTTTAGTACAGCTCTTACATCCCACTTCAAACCATGTAGGACTCATACAAATGTCATACATGCTAATACGAAACTGAATATGTCTAGTAATTAGCATCTGTGTTACTTCATTTTCACTTACACACAAACACACTATGTACATCAAAGTGTATCAGGATAAAATCTGGAGACAGATCTGTGGCGTGGTCAGGAATGGTGTTTCCATGGTAATCCCGTGTGTGAGTGTGTGTGAGTATGTACTTGTTTCAGTAATGCATCATGTGTTGACTGCCTAATCTGTATTCCAAAGACACAGCAGACCAAGCTCACACGCATTTCTCACACCGGCAGAATCAGTTCTCTCTTTCTTGCTCACTCACACACGTATTCACACAAACACACACATACATACACAGATGTGCGCACGCACACACGCACACATAACCACAATCCCATACATAAAACGGTACAAAAAGGAAGATATGAAACATCAAAGGCATTTATAAATAGCAGCACAGCATAGAATTACTGCCGTCTGCAGAGCTTTGCTTCAATCAGTTTGACTCATCAGTTGAATAATGATAAACTATTTGTCTATCTTACACCCACATACACACAAGTGCCAAAGGCTTTACTTGAGGGCCTGTAGCATGACAGGGTGAAGATTTTACACAGGAGTAAAGCATGGATGATCAGGTGTAATTCAAGAACCACAAATATGATTTGTCATGAATTAGAAGCTGATGTAATACAGGACACTGTCCACAGTTAATGACATTGCCATGGGCTTATATGCTGGCAATACATAGCCTTTGCTTATGCTTTTATCTGTTCATATGATCAGCAACATACTTTAGCTAAGCTTAAAGATGTTCATTCTGAACCAGGTTCCTCTTTCTCACAGAGCTACATCTAAGCCTATGGCAATGCAAAGCTTACTTGACTGTGGAAAATCATCCAAAGTAAATTATCATCATATAACTTTATACAGCCATGGGCCCTGAATGCTTAAGGGATTTTTCCAAAGCATCCATCATTACAAAATTTCAATAATATTTAATCTTAAGCCTAGAAAAAACTAGTAAATGTTTTGAAATAATACATTCATCAGGATACAAGAAGCACTGAAATTATTTTGTTATTGTTTACTTCTGACCCCTCGAACTGTTTCAGCCACAACCATGGCTAGTAGGTGTAGAAATAATATAGTCTATACAGTGGTACCTTGTAACTCAACATCCCCTGAACTCAAAATCTTCTAAACTCAACTCCCTTCGTTGAGGCATTTGTACCCTTAAACTCAAAGTTTCCCTTAAACTCAACATGTTCAGTTTGTTTTTTTAAAAATGTATTTATTTAATTTAAAATGAACAACAAAGTCACTTTGTTCAGCGCTTGGCTTCAGCGGTGCTGTAATACGTCATCAAAGTGTGCAATATGAGACGAATCTGCATTTGTGTGGAATAACCATCAGATTCACTCTGAAAGCTCCACATGTATCTGTGTTTAGCTGGATTTTCCTCACTGTTTCACTTTTAAACTTGCGTTACAGCTCGGGGTTCTGAGAAATTGTAAGAATCAGCTTTTTATTTCAGTGTTATATTATATTTGTATTATTTTAAGTGTATAAGTGTCAAAAACAACCCCATTATTTTACATAAGCCTAAATATATATGCAAGTCCATGGGACCATGGAACGCATTAACAGGTTTCCCATACATCCTTATGGAAAAAATACCTTGAAACTCAACGTCTTTTAAACTCAATGCCACTCCCAGAACCAAGTGACATTGAATCTTAAGGTACCACTGTATTATAACAAAAAAAAACAATATTTTTTAACTTAGTTGCTTCAGTTGGTGGAAGATCCTTTCCTGTTCCACATAATTTGATGAGTCTGGTGTGAAAAAACTCAGAACGCCTTTGGAATGATTCAGTCGAATGTGAGCCAGACCGTTTTATTTAGCCTCACTGCCTGACCTTGCAAATGCTTTGTTGACTAAGTGGGCACAGATTTACCACGGATTCATTTCACATTCAAACAAAGCCTTCCTAAAAGAGTAGAGGCAGTTATGGGAGCTTTTGTATTAGAATAGGATGTCAAACAAGTCTATGGTGAGATGTCTATATTCATTTTCATCATGATGAAAAATGTTTCCCACATTTACTTTGACATTTATTTCATTTCAGACAGTATGAACCCAAGATATGTCATGTGTTGTCTGGTCAGCTATATTTCATTAGTTAATATACATTCATTCATGCATTTCAGGCCTGTAACACATTCCGAAAAAGGGGGCAAAGGCAATTTAGAGATAGTAATTAGGTATAAATAAAAATGTTGATCTGATTTCAAACAGGTGATGTCAACAGGTGACTGTAATCAAATTTGAAACAAAAGCGGTATCAATGAAAGACAGAGTCTTTGAGGAGCAAAGATGAGCAGAGGAAAAAGAAGGGGTCGAGGGACTGTGCACACGTCAGAAGGGGCGTGGAGCAGGCAAAATATACCCTCCTCGAATGCAATTGGGATTCCCAGCAGAGGAGCACTCATTGGTTACACTAAATCAGGAGAAAAGGGGAAAGATGCCGAAATAAATAGAAAAAAAAAAGAAAAAGCTTAGGTTCAGCTTAGGTGTTTCAAGGGATCTGGGCTCCACCATTACACAGTGGATATGTGTATTGAATGCAGCTAACCAGACAAAACATTACATATCTTGGGTTCATATCATCTGCAATGTAATAAAAGTCACACATACATACACAAACACACACACTAACTAACACACTAATACACCAATTAGGCATAACATTAAAACCACCTCCTTGTTTCTACACTCGCTGTCCATTTTATCAGCTCCACTTACCATATAGAAGCACTTTGTAATAATAATAATAATAATAATACATTTTATTTGTTGGCGCCTTTCATGACACTCAAGGTCACCTTACATCAACTAAAACAAGAATTAAAACATACAATAAGTTATTACAACTACAACAAACAAATTTTCACAACACACAAACATAAAACAAAAAGTACAAGATATGTTAAAGTGAATAAGCCAGTTTAAAAAGATGAGTTTTAAGAGCTGTTTTGAATTCTGCGATGGATTGCAATTGTAGTTCTACAATTACTGACTGTAGTCCATCTGTTTCTCTACCTGCTTTGTTAGCCCCCTTTCATGCTGTTCTTCAATAGTCATGACTCTCCTATGACCACTACAGAGTAGGTATTATTTGGGTGGTGGATCATTCTCAGCACTGCAGTGACACTGACATGGTGGTGGTGTGTTAGTGTGTGTTGTGCTGGTATGAGTGGATCAGACACAGCAGCGCTGATGGAGTTTTTAAACACCTCACTGTCCCTGCTGGACTGAGAATAGTCCACCAACCAAAAATATCCAGCCAACAGCGCCCCGTGGGCAGCATCTTGTGACCACAGATGAAGGTCTAGAAGATGACCAACTCAAACAGCAGCAATAGATGAGCGATCATCTCTGACTTTACATCTACAAAAAGGACCAACTAGGTAGGAGTGTCTAATAGAGTGGACAGTGAGTGGACACGGTATTTAAAAACTCCAGCAGCGCTGCTGTATCTGATTTTTTTTTTAAGTATTTTTATTATTTTTCACATTGTTAAACTTGAACTTACATACAAACAGTGACCACTACACATATTTACATATACAATATCCAAAGCCTCCCACACTCTATTCAATGTTCGATTTACACCCGTTTATACAGCCGTAGATAAATAAAAGAAAGTAAATACACATATACAAACCCCCAACTTAAATCTTTATAATACAAACTTCTCCAGTGTCCCACTATAATAATTGGTGATGAAGGGATAAATCCTAGCCACTCTTTATTATTTTTTCAAAGAATATTCTTGAAATTCGATCCCCAGTATAGTCCAAAAAAAACAGTCCAGATATTATACCATTGTTTGAGGTTATCTTTAGCCCAGTATGAAATATTTTATTAATGCTTTTAAGGTCTGATTTACCATTACCATGAGTGTCTTTTACTGAAACAATATTATTAGAATTGCGCCTCCCCCTGGCCAACATTGCCACATATTTACTAGGTTTGTTACCAAACTCATACCACTTCTGTTTAACATATGTCAAATTTCGTACTGCCCTTTGGGTAAGTAATGTGTTCAATGCTGCCCTTGTAGTTAGCATTATCTTTAAATTTCTGTCTGAGGGGTTATCTTTTGCTGTGTCTGATTTACGCATACCAGCACAACACACACTAACACACCACCACCATGTCATTGTCACTGCAGTACTGAGAATGATCCACCACCTAAATAATACCTGCTCTGTGGTGATCCTGTGGGGGTCCTGACCATTATAGAACAGGGTAAAAGCAGGTGAAAAAAGTATGTAGAGAAACAGATGGACTACAGTCAGTAACTGTAGAACTACAAAGTGCTTCTATATGGTAAGTGGAGCTGATAAAATGGACAGTAAGTGTAGAAACAAGGAGGTGGTTTTAATGTTATGCCTAATCGGTACACACGCATATAAAAGCGCACACAAATACATATTTATGTGTAGACAAGACCTAAGTAACTTTCTAACAAGGGTTCTTCAAAAAGTTTCAGCACTTTTAAAACTCTATTTATTAAGAATTTCAAATACACATTACAGCACTTTTCTACATAGTCACCTTCCCATGCATTTTTCCCAGCGTCGTACCAACTTTTTAGTGCCATCAGATCAGCAAAAATGTTTTTGGTTGAGTGTGTAGCCACTGATGCACCGCTGCTTTCACATCATCATCACATGAAAATCTTCTTCCCCTTAAAGCTTCTTTGAGCATCGAAAAAGGTGGAAATCAGATGGTGCTAAATCCAGACTATAAGCTCTCTCAGTCTCTCAGACTCCTCCCGCCCACACCATTTCCAACAAAAATATGAAAGTGTGGAAACTTTTTGAAGATCCCTCGAATATAAAAAGCAAGCTGGTTAAGCATCATCGTGTTAATTAGCCCACTAACCTGATGCAGGTGTGCTTGCAGTTGCTGTAGAGATCTGCATCAGTAGAAAGACAAGGAGTTTGCAGCAGCCAGTAAGATGCCGCAAATTGACTGGCGCCGCCCTTAAAACAGCTCTCTTGCCCTCTGACTTCTCCATTCCACTCGCTGTTTATGACATAATGTGCAAGTCTGATTTCAGTCCTCTAGAACAGCCATCCATCTTACTGCCCAACTGCCCTTTCCTTTCAATCATCTCTAAAAAAAAAAAAAAGACAATACTCAATGTATAGAAAGAAAACTATTCTCTATTAAATCATACAGATAAATGAACAACATGAATGATTCAGTATAAAGAAACATGGTTTTGTTTACTCTCACAAACTCTACAAAAGATTTTTAGGAAGCTATTTGTTTTAGTCTTTTTGTAATAAGAAAAATGTATTAGCACACCCTCTCAATTGAGTGTCATATGCCAAGACCAATTACTGTGTTAGATTGATCTCTATTTATTAAAAGCAACTAGCTGCAGTTTGTTGCTGCTAGCAATAGCACAATGACTTTCACACTGGAAAATGGGACATTAAAATGGTTGAGTTTTGTTATGTTTTTCCTGCCTTGATTAAAAATCAAGATATCATCAAATACAGCATGCTATATTAAAACAAAGTTTACACCCTTATGTCAAATGTAGAGATGCATGAGAAACAAAAAAATATCCACACAGGCTTTATAAAGATCTGGGTGATGCCTCACAGCAAGAAGGTCCTGGATTTGGCAGGCTTTCTCATCCAACATTAGTACCTGATCTTACAAATGCTCTTTTAACTGAATGGGCACAAATTCACACAGACACACTTTACACTCTTGTGAAAAACCTTACTCAGAATACTAAAGGCTGTAATAACGTTAAAGGAGGGGGAAGGAAATCTGTGTAAATACATATAGTTTTGACATGGAATGTCCAACAACCTCAAAGTGTCCACATACTTTTGCACATATTATGAATTTCAGTGTAAGCAAAACATTAAGTATGTTTTAAGAAACATTTTAAAGCTATGTTTGTATGTAAAAGAAAAAGAAAAGATACATTTAAAAAATATGATGTGTGTATTCTCAATTCAATAAGAAAAGTCACCAGTTTAATGAACTAAAACTTGGGTCTGTGTAACACAGTCATAAGCATTTCAAGTCTTTAACAAAGCAAAGCTGTAGGATTTATAACAACCTAATGTTCAATATTGTGAAACTACGTTTTCTGTTGAATATGGCATAATGTTGGAAAAATTAAGCTGTTGTTCTTATGTTGAGTACATGGAAATTATTGAAAACATTAAAGCAGTCTGACTGAATTATGATGCACTTTTTCACTGTTACAGCTTTACACATGACTGAATGATTTTGATCCCCTTAAACTAAAGTAACCGTCATTACCTGCAAAACAAACTGTTGCTGTCAGTTAGCAGTCGTTTTTGTCAAATATTGTGTTATTATTAAAACAGTGCTTCAATGCATTTTGGTGGACCTGTGAGTTGAGGAATCTCATCTTATCTTTTTAACCACTACATACCATTAATGGCAAACTAGGCCTATTTAGCATGTTTTATAGTTTATATTTTAGAATGTGTGAGGATCATGCAATTAAGAATAATGGAGAAATCAGTAAAATCCCAAGAAAGAAAATCCCATATATCTACTATATAAGTGTATTTAGGTAAACTTTTAATTTTACCTGAATATGCTTTTATGTATTGCTTATAAATGCCCTGTTAAGCCCTGATCTGGGTTCCCATTATACAAAATGTTAATGAATGCAGCTCAGGTGGCACAGCAGAGCTGACATTTCAAACTCGTTGGATCGAAACTCGAAGCTCTGCCACCTGGCTGGGCTGGGTGGCTCCATGACCAATGATTGGCTTGTTGTTCATACAGGGGGACCTCATAACTGATGCAATTACGACCTCTGGTGGCTGATTGATGGCGCCTGCAGTCGAGGAATAATGCATTGATCAGCATATGAACTCGCCTCGTGCAGGTGAAAAGATGCAGTCGGCTACTGCACACGTGTCGGAGGGGGTGTGTGTCTCGCTCACCTCAATCAGAAGTGGGGATCAGCATCAGCAGAGAGGAAGCGTAATGCAATTGGGTAATTGCATTATTATTATTAATATTATTATTATTGTTATTATATTAGTAGTAATAGTAGTAGTGATTTGTACAACGGGTCAAATAAATTCTACAGAACAGGGCCAAACGTAGTTATATGAGCTGATTTTTTAATGTATGAAAGAACTCGAGCAGCAAGGCAGCAAAGACCAGTACATGATCCCATTTTCTAAAATAATTCAAATACAGATGCAAAACAAGTCATAGTAATCTACCAGTCTGGAAAGGTTTACAAAGCTATTGCTAATGCTAAAGTCGAGGAATAATGCGTTGATCAGCATATGAACTCGCCTCGTGCAGGTGAAAAGATGCAGTCAGCTACTGCACACGTGTCGGAGGGGGCGTGTGTCTTGCTCACCTCAACCTGAAGTGGGGATCAGCATCAGTAGAGAGGAGGCGTAATGCAATCGGGTAATTGGATACGACTAGATTGGGAAGAAAACTGGGGGGAAAATGCAAAAACATTGAATTAATTATAATAACAATAATTATTATTATTATCATTATTATTGTTGTTATCATATTAGTAGTAGTAGTAGTAGTAGTAGTAGTGATTTGGACAACGGGTCAAATAAATTCTACAGAACCGGGCCAAACGTAGTGATCAGGAGGTCTTAATTATGGTTGTTATCTCCATTTAGGTTGGGGTAGGATTAGAAATTATTGGTCAGACCTCGAGGCCACATCCCTCTCAGCAGAAATTTGGATTACTATAAGATGCAGGGTATGGACAGAAAAAAAGGGTGGAGAAGATGCTGATCCGCATACAGACAGACTGGATCAGAGACGCCTTTCATCAATGAATAAATCAGTAGCACAAAGCATGCACTGTGGAGCACCAGTGGGTAATAAAATCATTAGAAATAAACCAGTAGAGACCACCATAGTATTTCCGTTACCTGTCATTTGGAGATGCAGCTCATCACACACCCCTCATCACACCCCTCTCCTGGTCCATTCCCTCCACAGCGGAGGCCAGTGCATGTGTGAAAGCGGGTCGACGTAGATTTTACATCGAGCACACACAAATGAACAAAAATATATTAAATACACACTCCCCCAGCAGAAGAGTGAATAAATCCCAGTCTCTGTACACACGCGCTGTTGATTATTTTTGGAATCCGGGGACTGGCGCGCGCCGCTGTGATATATAAATAGATATATATATGCCGGTTCCAAATAAAAAACACATAACCACTTCCAAAATATTCAAACTCTCTCAGTCCGGTCCATTTTATCATCCGATCACAGCAAATTAAGAGCTGGCATCAATATTCCACCGCCTAGCTGTTTGACCCTGCCTCTCCATCTCATTCATAAGCCTGGCTATGATAAAGCTCGGCTTTGATTGGCTCACAGGAGCATCACTCAAAAATCCACTACATGCGTCCTGATTATTTTACGCTCATCCTTGGGGGGGAAACACAGCAATGTAGTACATTTTTAAGAGACCTTGCTTAATAAATAACAGATCTGATTGCTTTAACAGCGGATTCTCTCTAAATCTCTAAATCTCAGACTAGAATGCTGCTAGGAGCAGAGGTAGTAATGTACAGACAGCACTCTGTAAAGGTAGGTTACTATGCCAGTCACGGAATTCTTAACCCTTTCATTCATGCTCTTCAGGCTTTTTTTAAGATAACAGAAAACAAAATAAAAACAACCATATATTAATATCAAGGAGTTAAAAAAAAGTGGCAGCATACAAAGTTTTGTAGCAATTATTTTAGCAGGGCAGTTGTAGCCAAGTGGTTAAGGTACTGGTTCAGTAATCAGAAGGTTGCCGGTTCAAGCCCCATTACTGCCAGGTTGCCACTGTTGAACCCTTGAGCAAGGCCCTTAACCCTCAATTGCTTAGACTGTATACTGTCACAGTACTGTAAGTCGCTTTGGATAAAAGTGTCTGCTACTGTTTTTAAAATGCCACTTTGATGCGCATTTTTAAAACATTTATTGTCAACTTTTCTGACAAGTGTTTGGAAGAAAATATTCATTCACTCATTCATTGTCTATTTTACCACTGCTTTATCTGGGTCAGGGTCACGGTGGGTCTGATTCAATGGGCGAAAGGCAGGAAACACCCTGGACAGATCGCCAGTCCATCACAGGGCAGTAACTCAAAGCACCTTACCAAAGTAAGTCTGGCAGGTTTTACAAAAATTAACAAATTTATGTCATAAAGAGGTCCAGTCAGAGTTCTGATCCATCAAACATGTAAAAATACACTGCCTGGCCAAAAAAAAGGTCACCACCTGGATTTAACTAAGCAAATAGGTAAGAGCCTCCCATTGGATAATTACTGCATGGGTGACAAGTTATTTAACCCTAACTGATGCAGTGAGTAGCTTCTCATTTGTTAAACAACCATGTGGAAAGACACATCCTGTGGTCGTGGAAAAGATGTTAATCTGTTTCAGAAGGGTGAAATTATTGGCATGCATCAAGCAGAGAAAACATCTAAGGAGATTCTGAAACTACTAAAATCGGGTTAAGAACTGTCCAACGCATTATTAAAAAGTGGAAGGACAGTGGGGGAAACATCATCTTCGAGGAAGGAATGTGGTCGGAAAAAAATCTTAAACGTTTGGTGAAATCAAATGGTAGAAAAACTACAGTAGAACTCAGGGATATGTTTAATAGTGAAAGTAAGAGCATTTCCACACGCACAATGTGAAGGGAACTCAAGGGATTGGGACTAAACAGCTGTGTAGCCTTAAGAAAACCACTTGTCAGTGAGGCTAACCGGCAAAAACGGCTTCAATTTGCTAGGGAGCATAAAGAATGGACTCCGAAGCAATGGAAGAAGGTCATGTGGTCTGATGAGTCCAGATTTACCCTGTTCCAGAGTGATGGGCGCATCATGCCTAGTGCCTACCGTACAAGCCTGTGGGGGCAGTGCTATGATCTGGGGTTGCTGCAGTTGGTCAGGTCTAGGTTCAGCAACGTTATGTGCCCAAAGAATGAGGTCAGCTGACTACCTTAATATACTAAACGACCAGGTTATTCCATCAATGGATTTTTTCTTCCCTGATGGCACGGGCATATTCCAAAATGACAATTCCAGGATTCATCGGGCTCAAATTGTGAAAGAGTGGTTCAGGGAGCATGAGACATCATTTTCACACATGGATTGGCCACCACAGAGTCCAGACCTGAACCCCATTGAGAATCTTTGGGATGTGCTGGAGAAGATTTTGCGCAGTGGTCCAAATCTCCCATCATCAATACAAGATCTTGGGGAAAAATTAATGCAACTCTGGACAGAAATAAATGTTGTGACATTGCAGAAGCTTGTGGAAGCGAATGCGTGCCGTAATCAAAGCTAAAGGCGGTCCAACAAAATATTAGTGTGTGACCTTTTTTTTTGGACAGGCAGTGTAGTAACTACTAAATCAAATTAACTGAATTCAGTTCAATTTCACCAGCCACACTCAGGCATGATTACTGCCAAACCTGCTTAACCTAGAAAACACTTGAATAGGCAATGTAAAGCAAGCTAGAAGGTCTTAAATAATAATACGTTTTATTTACATAGCGCCTTTCTTACACCCAAGGTCACTTTACATGCATATCATATTACATATTCAATTAAGGAAAAACACTTAGGACAGATGTGAGAGAGGAAATATATTAAAAAGGTAGGTTTTAGCTGAGTTTTTAAAGAAGAAAATGAAGAGCAGAGGGTTTGTGGTAAGGCGTTCCATAGTTTTGGGGCCATGACATCGAATGATCTACCACCTCTTCTTCTTGTTCATCAGCCTTTGTCCCGTTTTTCGGTTACGGGGTCGGCATTTCCGGCTTCTTCCCGTTAGGGGTCGCCGGCGGGATTTGGCACAGTTTTACGCCGGATGCCCTTCCTGACACAACCCTCCCTATTTTATCCAGGCTTGGTCTGTGCATCCCAGTGGCTAGGTAACTATGTGACAATTCAGTGTCTCCAATTAACCTAGTGGCATGTCTTTGGACTGTGGGAGGAAACCGGAGCACCCGGAGGAAACCCAGGTAGACACAGGGAGAACATGCAAACTCCACACAGAAAGTACCCGGACCGCCCCACCTGGGGATCGAAGCCCAGGACCTTCTTGCTGTGAGGCGACAGTGCTACCCACTTAGCCACCGACTTGTCATAACTAATGGAATCATGAATTCTGCTCTCTATCAGAAAGTCCTGAAGGAGAATGTCCAAATGTTAGTTAGTATCCTGAAGCTCAAGTGCAGTTGGGTTATTCAGCAGGACAATAATCACAGGCGAGTACACAGGCAAGTCCTGAGCTGAATCTCATTGAGATGTCGTGGCATAACCTTAAATGGGCAGAGCTTTCAATGAAGCTGATTTAAAACAATTCTGAAAAATTTATTTACAGCGATGTCAAGGACATCACAAGTTATCGCAAACGTTTGATTGCACTTGTATCACATGGATGATATACACTGATCAGCCATAACATTAAAAGCACCTCCTTGTTTCTACACTCACATTTTATCAGCTCCACTTACCATATAGAAGCACTTTGTAGTTCTACAATTACTGACTGTAGTCCATCTATTTCTCTACATACTGTTTTAGCCTGCTTTCACCCTGTTCTTCAATGGTCAGGACCCCCACATGACCACCACAGAGTAGGTATTATTTAGGTGGTGGATCATTCTCAGCACTGCAGTGACACTGACATGATGGTGGTGTGTTAGTGTGTGTTGTGCTGGTATGGGTGGATGAGACACAGCAGCGCTGCTGGAGTTTTTAAATACCGTGTCCACTCACTGTCCACTCTATTAGACTCTCCTACCTAGTTGGTTCACCTTGTAGATGTCAAGTCAGAGACGATCGCTTATCTATTGCTGCTGTTTGAGTTGGTCATCTTCTAGACCTTCATCAGTGGTCACGTTGGCTGGATGTTTTTACTTGGACTATTCTCAGTCCAGCAGTGACAGTGAGGTGTTTAAAAACTCCATCAGCATTGCTGTGTCTGATCCACTCATACCAGCACAACACACACTAACACACCACCACCATGTCAGTGTCACTGCAGTGCTGAGAATGATCCACCACCTAAATAATACCTGCTCTGTAGTGGTCCTGGGAAAGTCCTAACCATTGAAGAACAGCATGAAAGGGGGCTAACAAAGCATGCAAAGAAACAGATGGACTACAGTCAGTAATTGTAGAACTACTAAGTGCTTGACAGTGAGTGTAGAAACAAGGAGGTGGTTTTAATGTTATGGCTGATCAGTGTAAGTTTTGAATAAATCTATAAATTTGAATAAATATAATGTGTCATAAATAACAACCGTTACAATATTTAAAGGGGTTATTATTGTCATTTTATTTAAATAAATATAACAGAAAATTAGAAAAGCAATATAACAGCAATATATTCAAAACAGAAGCAATATAAACATCAGAAAATAATCATGTACTAGCTTATGCTTAACAATGAAATTAAATATAAATAAGGTTTTCTAGGTTTAGTCATAAACAACAGGTGCAGCATATCTCCTTCTGATCATCAGTAACTGAATGTACTGAATGAATTGATGTTCCTTCACACTGCTGACCATTTCGTTTACACTGTACACTATTAAGACCATTAAGGAAATTTTCAAAATCTAGGTCAGGGTCACAGCAGGTCTAGTTTCACCAGAAAACACTGGGTGCAAAGCAAAAATACAACGGACAGGATGCCAATCTATCGTAGTGCTTCAGTCACCCACCCCCAGACATAGCCAATCAATGGCTGTGTATACCTGGCTTATTAATAGCACTGCTGAGAACATGAAACCCACTTGTGGTGGGCTAGTATAATAAACCACTGTGCCACCCGAGTGCCTCTCTTTCAATATTATTTTCCAAATAATTACATACCCAAAGATAAAATTACAATCTGGCATGTTTGACATTTTATGTTCTACTTTCAGATGCTTAACTCTATCATAACACATTTCTGGAACTAAATTACTCTTAGACCATAAACAATCTAAAATAATTCATGTCATTCAATGTATAATTCATTTTATGCATTTACTTTAGATGGGTTCAGCAGCCAGCTGGAAATGCTGAGGGCAAGACAGGAATACACCTTGGATAAAGCACCAATCAATTGCAGGTCACACACTCGCCCATTTGCTTTTTTTAATCACACCAAGAGGTCAGAGCTGGAACCCAGGTACTCAAAGAATGCCATGCGGACACTAAACTGTTCACAGACTGTGCACAGAAGGGAAGGTTAAAACCCCGGTCCCCAGGACTCCCACAAGGCCCTACAGTGCCACACCTCCCCCTTATTTAATTAATCTTGACATAATCCTTACTGTTTATGGGTCAATAATGTTATTAAATATTAATGAATAAAGGACTGTTCGTGGCAAAATCTTAAACACCAGAGCTACAGAGCACCGGTGTGTTCTATTTAATGTACTGGATGCTTAAAATGAAGAGAAAATCAATTGTGGCTTTAATGTAAGGATTTGTTTTACATGGATAGCTTGTGTTCGAACCAATGGAGAATCACCAACAAAGTGTTAACATGAAGAAATGCATATCAACAATATGTGGAACATGTTTAGGATCAAATTATTATATGGTTTCCTCTTTTTGGCTATCTGTGGTTAATAAACAGACAATTTACAACTAGGGCAGAACGGTGGCTCAGTAAGTAGTGCTGACGCCTCACAAATAGAAGGGCCTGGGTGTTCGATTCCCCACACAGGCTGACAGGGTCCGTTCTATGTGGAGATTGCATGTTCTCTCTGTGTCTGTGTGGGTTTTCTCCGGGTACTCTGGTTTCCTTTTAAAGACATCCAGTAATGCCAACTGGAGCTACTAAATATTGCCATAGGTGTGTGTGAATGTGTGTGCGCTGGTGTGTCTGCCCCTTGTTGTACTGGCAACCTGTCTGGGGTGTTTCCTGTCTTTCACACTATAAATTAGACCCACCACAACTCTGACCAAGACAAAGCGGTGGTAAAACAGACAATGAATAAATAAATGAATGTAGAATTACAGGTAATATTCACTGTGTTTAATTATTACTTAGGATGTGTACATGATTTAGTGCCACATGTAGAAGTTGCCCAGATCGTAATTATGCGATGCAAAGTTGGGCATGATTTTGGCCATTCACATTTGAATAAAGTCAAATCCATGCCACATCTAAGCAGCTTGTTTACTAATATAGACTTAGACATATATACATGCTCAATAATCAGTGCTTAAAAGCAAAACAGGAAGAATGTACAGACTGTAAGATTAGAGTCTACATAATTGACTTTAGTTAATTAAGACTTTCATAATAGCTCATGATAAGTTAATTTAACTGTACATATCCATAACCATTAAACCCCCCTACTAACTTATACTCAACCAGCACTTGTATCAGGTACAGCTGTTATGTACTGTACATTCATATATTACTTAATAAGCTACACCAATCATACAGATAAACTTTGTGTATATATAATTACTGACTGTAGGCCATATGTTGTTCATTAACCAATAAACCTTTGTAGGATCTTCCTACTGACCAGGTTCTGCTTGGGTGGTGGAGCATTCTCAGCACTGCAATAACACTAACATAATAACAACATGCTAGTGTGTGTTGTACTGGTAGGAGTGTATTAGGTGCAGCAGAGTTTTTAGGATTTTAAACCACCTGATCATCACTGTGCCCCAATGAAAAATGTGTTATTAGAAAGTATCCAGACTATCAAAAGACTAAAATAAATTAACACACAGTCAGTGGTGGTCCCTTTTAATTGATAAATTATGCTACAAGGGTTATAAAGTGTAAAGAGCAACACATGCGCTACAGCAGAGGTGTCTAAACTATGGCTTGCTACCATTTTTAAACGGCTATTTTAAAAATAAAATTAAAGTTGGCCCGCTATTAAACAGGTTTTAAAAACTGCTTAAACTCTGGGTGTCGTTATCGTATAAAACAAATTTAAAACGCTCCCCATATTTCCCTCAATTCAAAACATTAACGTTACACCTACCTTAATGTCTTTGAGTTTTTAGATAAACATGGCGGCTCCAAAGAAACGAAAACAAGACAGCGAATAGGAAAATTTCTACGACGGCGTATTAGGGCCACTGTAAAAAATATATATTTTTAATTTTAAGTTTTGATTTTGAGAACAAAGTCGTATAAGTTTCGATTTCGAGATTAAAGTCAAAATATTATGAGAATAAAGTCAAAATATTATGAGAATAAAGTCAAAATTATTATGAGAATAAAGTTAAAATATGAGAATAAAGTCAAAATGATTATGAGAATAAAGTCAAAATATTATGAGAATAAAGTCAAAATGATTATGAGAATAAAGTCGAAATATTATGAGAATAAAGTCGAAATGATTATGAGAATAAAGTCGAAATGATTATGAGAATAAAGTCAAAATATTATGAGAATAAAGTCAAAATGATTATGAGAATAAAGTCAAAATATTATGAGAATAAAGTCAAAATGATTATGAGAATAAAGTCGAAATATTATGAGAATAAAGTCGAAATGGTTATGAGAATAAAGTCAAAATATTATGAGAATAAAGTCAAAATGATTATGAGAATAAAGTCGAAATATTATGAGAATAAAGTCGAAATGATTATGAGAATAAAGTCAAAATGATTATGAGAATAAAGTCTAAATATTATGAGAATAAAGTCGAAATGATTATGAGAATAAAGTCAAAATATTATGAGAATAAAGTCAAAATGTTTATGAGAATAAAGTCGAAATATTATTGCCAAAGAATGTGCAGCTGTCGTAGGCTTGACAGTTCAGAGAAGCACGGGTCTCATTACCTGGATCGGCACACTTCGAGTGCTTACAATGAGTGCTATTGTGGTTATCCAATAACACAATTATTTTTGGGTGGCTGTTTGTATTGTACACTTCCATCCACATGACATGAAGACTATACATGTCAATGCAATCATTTATAGCGATGCCACACGGCTTTAGTTTATTGTACGAGTCCATAAGGCTCGGTTGAAGCACTGGCGAATAAACCCAGTTTATTGCAAAGCCGTTTCAGCATCCTTATACTAATAACAAACTGGTGCTGATGTGCAGGAGATTGGGGATTTCTTTATTTGTGAAACTGATATGAAAGTATAACAAATCATGAACATCCCTCATTTTAACACAAGGAGGTTGCTATAATATTTCGACTTTAATCTCGTAATTATTTTGACTTTAATTTCATAATTATTTCGGCTTTAATCTTGTAATTATTTCGACTTTAATCTCATAATATTTCGACTTTATTCTCATAATATTTTGACTTTAATCTCGAAATCGAAACTTATACGACTTTATTCTCAAATGTTTTTCTTTAAAGTGGCCCTAATACGCCGTCGTACGATTTTTAGTGCTGGGAAAACAAATATTCTCTCACCGAGTTCAGAGAAGTGTGTACGTTTAATGTAAAGAAATATAATAATCTTCCCATTAGGATTATAAACTGGTGAGTGAAATTGGCAAAATCTTAGTTTACACAACACTATCAAAGATAGATAATTAGTCACTAAAATGAAAAGGAAGTGTAATTGTTAGTAATCAAGTAGATCTATTATATTTTTATTGGCTTACAAAAGATTCTGTGGCTTGTGTTTTGTGTGCACATTTTTACTCCATCTGGCCCCCAACAAGAAAAGTTTGGACACCCCTTCTAAACCCCACAAAGTTTGTCTGTTTGGTAGGTGTAAATTATGAAAATAAATGAATGATAAGTGTGCTTGGTAAGTGTACAAGGACACACCATTCACTGTCAGTGCAATATTTAAATCTTCTGCTTTGTACAAAGCTCATCCGTGTGTAATTGTGTTTGTGTGTGTGTACATTTTCACTGCTTCTATTTTGCTTTCCACCTCCTGGACTGAAACGAACTGTGGTCGTCTGCGTACTTTTCTCTTAGTGTTGTGTTTGGGATTTCGCTGATACATATCTGGAAGAGAAGGTAGACATTGATTAGAAAGAATTGAATAATGAATAAAAACATCAAGACGATGCTGTTAGTGGTGATTGCTGTAAGAATGAAGCAAAGGGTATCGCCATATTTAGAGAATTGTTTTTTTCTTGTTTTTTTTCTTTAGCTATATGGAGCCTGTAGTTGTGTAATCCATAAACACATTACCTTACATTCAGATTTCGACATCAGATTTTTTGAAGACTTTACATGGAATTTAAGACAAAATTTATTATTTGGAAAATTACAACAATAATAGGTATAAAAATAATAATAATATTAATAATAATTGTCTGACAAAAATGATCTATTCTTGATTTTACACTAGTCTGTAAAAATCTTTCTTTAAAATAAGCATATTGCCACTCAGGTGGCGCAGCGGTAAAAAACACACGCTGTTCACCAGAGCTGAGATCTCGAATACATCATATCGAATCTCGGCTCTGCCTGCCGGCTGAGCAGCCACATGAACAACGATTGGCCTGTTGTTCAGATAGGGGCGGAATTAAGCCGGATTGGGACTTTCTCTCAGACTAGTGCGATTACGACCTCTGCAGGCTGGTTGGTGGCACATGCACGGAGATGGGGAAGGAGTGCGGTAGAGGGTGTGGCTCTCCGTACACAGCGCTGTACTGCACTGCACTCATCAAGTGTAGGTGATAAGATGTTCGATTGCTGTGCACGTGTCGGAGGGGGCGTGGAGCAGCCTCGTCCTCCCCAATCAGGAGCAGGGACCAGCATTAGTGAGAGGATGGGGCAAAGGGGGGCAAAATTAAATAAAAAAAAAAATAATAAATAAAAAATAAGCATATTAAAGACAGAAACAAACAAAAACAAAGAAAGCAAAAAACAAACTATTAGTACACCAAAGAATAAAATTTAAAAAAAGGAAAAAATGTACAAAAAAAAAGACAGAAAGAAAAGAATAAAATGTAGAGTGTAATGCTGGTAATCCTGTATTATGAAGTGGATCTGATGGAAAATAATACTAAATATTTTTCAAAATCAATTTATTTGTGTACGGAAAAATGTTACCAGCTAAAAACTGAGCCATAGCACCCAGGTGGCGCAGCGGGATATTCCACTAGCACACCAGCGCCGACATTCTGAACACCTCAGTTCGAAACTCAACTTACGACATCAAGTGGGCATAATTGGCAGTGCCTGCAGGGAGGGCTGGCCGGAATATGTGGGCGGGGTCTTCAAACCCCTGATTGGCGGATAGAGGTGCATGTGCAGAGTGCATGAGTGGAAAAGGGTTCCGTTAAGGGCTGCATGCGGGTCGGAGGAGGCATGAGCAGCAATATACCCTCCTCGACTGCAAAAAATCGGGGCTCCCCAGCAGCAGAAGACAAATTGACTACGTTAAATTGGGAGAAAGTGGGAGAAAAATGCATAATATATATATATATATATATATATATATATATATATATATATATATATATATATATATATATATATTAAAAAAACTTATATAGAATCATAAACCTTCAAGTTTATATGTTAGAATTTTATATTAAATTATAAGTCCTAAAATGCCACCATGGGTGGGGAAAAGATTTGGGATAAATGTTCTAAGGGGTTTCTGGGTTATTATTCTCAAGTTTTGAGCTTCCCATGTAGAAATATAGGCTACTGGTTTTGTTAAATTTACTTCTGCTAAAAAGAAATGTCAAGGTTTGGGGTAACGCCTCTAAATTATGGAACATCCTACTTAAGTGGGCTCTAAACCTTTATCTAATTACAGTTACAAAAAGAACTCATTTCAAACTGGTTGATGAAACACTGGGTGCAAGGCAGGAATACCCTGGACAGGATGCCAATTCATCTCAGGCCTCGATCACTGCCCCTCTTCAATCAAAGTCAATCATGTCTCTGTAGATGCCTGGTTGGCCAATAGCACTACTAATATTTGAACCTCAAGGTGGTGGACTAAAGTAATAGAATACTGCATAACCTGACTGGCAGCTAAAATGATATTAATAGTTTGTGACTGTGTTAGTATTTTGTTTGTTTTATTTTGTACATTTAAAAATACACATAGTCTAATACTGCCTCCTACATTATATTGCAACAGCAGTAAGAGTGTCATGCAGAATTCGGTGAACCAAAATTAATATTTTATTACTTTACTTTACTATAAACTTAAAGGTGATTTAAATGTAGTCGATGGTGGGAGGAGGGCTATCAGTTCAAAACAAATTACCAAAAAAAAAAAAAAGAACCCCAGCTACTGCACTGATGGAGTTCATTTCCATAAGTATATCAACACAAAGCCACTATATATATTTACCTCCAAAACTGACATAGTACTGTCGGTTGCCCTTGCTGACCATCACCTCTGATGTGCTGCCCAACAGATAAGCATTTTCAACGTCACAGGAATTCACAGACGTCACACGATGCTTATCATCCTGACAAACACACACACACACACACAGATTCATAAACACATGCCCACCTTGCACAACACTAGAACATCTGCATAGAACAAAATCACCACAAAATAAATTATGATTCCATTCATTAATTTTGTACAGCAGTACCGCTGTCTGATTTTACCGGCAGGCCGTACTCTATCCAGTTAGCATGATCTCCTTTGTAGTACCAAAGCCAGTGTGTTGTCAAGTTATAGTGACCGTAAAGAGGCTTGGTGACAGATGAGGCTGTGGAGAGACGACGCACTGGATGCCCTTGCCGAGTCATCGTCTCAAAGTCTACTGCTCGCGAGCCAGGACTGAACCAGTAGGGACAGAAAAACAGACAAAAGGAAGAGAGTTCAATAATTACAAAATTTCAGGCCAATTTCAGACTTGCGACTTTAAATAGCATGACACGAAAGTGGACAGTAATGCGGCCTTCAGATTTCTCCATAGACGTTTGATAGGTTTAAGTCTGAGCTGTGGCTTAGACTTGTACCAAAGCTCCAGTGTTAGTTTGGCTGTCTGATTCTTAACGCCATGTCAGCTTATCATGGCTGAATAATAGGTTCAGGCTTTAAACATTAAAGTAGGGAGTCAATTTGCTTACTTTACTTGTGTGTATAGTGGTTAGAGCGTTTGTGTGACTATGAGGGTGTACAGTTTGTTAAAGGTGAGGTAAAGATTTCTTTATAGTTGTTTGTATGGTAGAATTTTGCTCTGGTGGTGTTCATCATAGTGGGACAGTGGTAGCCTAGTGGGTAGGGTATTGGGCTATCAACCAAAAGGTTGGGGGTCCGAATGCCAGCTCTGCCATGCAGCTGCCATGAATAGAGGATGTGTTTGACAGAGGTTCTTGATCCACAGAGGGGGCAAATGGGGACCTGCCCTCCTTTTAGCAGGTAGGTATGACTGAGTTTGTCATGCTGAAAGGTGATCTGTAGGACAAATTTGCATGCTCTCTAAGGAAGGGTTGTTCCTGTATTTGGCTACATTAACCCATCCATCATTTTTTGTCCTTGCCACTCAGAAACATTATTTATGAGACTGGGTTTGTCTGTCTGACAGAAAAAAAATGCTAGCCATCACCTCTCAGGCTGTTAGCCTAATGGTTGAAATTGGCAACCAGCAAATTTGGAGAAATAGTAATGCATTGCTGTAATTTCACTGTCCCATTGTGCCATGTCCAATTTTGTGTGAAGTGTGTTTCCTTAACATCGTTTCACTTGTGGGCAGTAAATAAAAAGTCAAAGCAGGATTGTTTTTGAGAGACAGACATGTATAAATGCATAAATAATAAATTTGAAACCAACATGACAAAAAATGGTAATAATAAACAGTCCCATTCACCGAAAAGAAAAACCCAAAGATCATAATATCTATTCACTGACCCATGTGAGTTCTTGGGGTCACAGTAGGCTCTTTCAATGTTCTCCATACCTTGCAGCACCCTCCAGCCGTTGCCCTCATTCACCTCCCATTTATACGGCAGATTAAAATGAATCAGTTTGCACTGCCCTAAACACATGAGCATATTGGCAACTCACAACACATGACCGAAATATGACTTAAGGTCTTAATGACTGGACTAAACAAGGAATAAGATAGGAAGTCAGAGACAAACCTGAAAACTTGCAGGTCCTCCTGATGAAGTGAACACAGATCTCATTGTTCTCCTCTTCCTGTGTGTAGGCTTGGTTTACAGGCTCGGAGATCCTTTCTGAAATGAACACAAACATACTGTATATGGAGGCAGCTACAAGAATGAAACATGTTTGAGTAATTAATTAGTGGGAACTTATTATGATTATATATAAAAAGAAGACTATCTGAACTTTAACTAAATATAAGCTTCCTTCTAGTTTTGGAAAGATCATTTTATTGATCTGCATTTTAGACTCAAACTACTAATACAAAGTAGGGCTGGGCGGTGTGACAAAAATTTGTACCACAGTATTTTTTAAGATTCTGACGGTTTCACAGTATATCACAGCATGTTTTTTGTTTTGATTTTTTTTGTATGACTGGGACTTTTTATATGGCTGTGGCTTATTCTACTGTCATAAGTACATAGAATATAAAAACATATTTTACCATGTTTATACCAATTTCACCATGTATATAATGAAGGTTTTGAGTACTATAAGCTTTGCTTGGCCCCACAAAATGACACAATATATGATGGAATCAGTACGTGTGAAACTGTTGCAATAAATAACATTTTCATTGTTTATTTAATATTTAAGTTTTGTACAATTACCCATAGCTTTCTCTTTAACAATAAATCAATAAATTTAACAATAAAATGACATTTGCAAACTCCACTGTTGTAAAAAAGTGGACGACTTTAAATATCTCCACTTCCAGTTCCCTTATAATGTTGGTTTAGCAACTGACCTGAAATATTTTCTCCCTGTAAGACAGACCTGGAATCCAGTGTTTTAACTATTACTCTGAAAGCTTCTTTCTCGACTGTCTATAGAGGAATATTATATGATTTGCTGCCTACTAAACCCTACAGCTGTTGTATTAACTATGCTACGGTTTGGCGGTATATGAAAAATCCATATGGTATGAGGAATCAAATCACCTCTTTCCATGTCTTCTCTGCTGGACTTGATACGGTAGATATTTTGGTAGATGTAGGGCAGGTCCTGGATAAGGTCACCACTTAGACCCCGCTCCTCCAGCTTTCTGCGATTGCACTCATCTATGAAGTGTAACCGCTTACACTTGCTGCCGAAGATGCAGTCGTCCTGCACAAAGTGCTGACACAGGTGCAGTTTGATGCAGCTGCCCTCAAAGGTGCAGGACCCATAAACCCCTGCACCCTTATTGTAGTACGAGCACACCTGCACGTGGACATACCAAAGCAGCGTCATGATGTGAATAGAGAAAGACAGCAGAAAAGAAAATACGGACGGCGCATGCATAAATATGCACATACAACACACACAAGCACAATAATTGTGTATTTATTACACAGTTCTTTCCAAACCTCAAGTGTTTTACTTTACCTTAAAACTTACAGGCCTTTCTTCTTAAATACAGGAATTTTTGGTTCCATTTTTTCTTTTTTTTTTTCTTTCTTTCTTTTTTTTTTTTTTTTATTGCTTGGTGTGACATCTACACCTTGCCCAGGATAAGACTTTCCTTTACTTTCAAACATCCACCAACATCCGTACAGCTGCAACTCTTCATCCAAGTGGACAAGACATTTCACTTTTTTTTTTTTTTTTTTTAATGTATATTAATATAACACCATACTGTCACTTGATGCGATTGTAACTGGAACTGGAACCTTTCTAGTTCGTTGGAATAACTTCACCGGGTTGTACATCAGCACTCCAGGTCTCCAGAACACAGACAATGTACTAATTACTTTACTTTCATTCTAAACTGGCTAAATTTCTTCCTGAATTAAAACATTTTCTTATTTGAGAGTATTGACTTAAAATGCAGAGGCGTTTCAAACAGCAGGAGCGGTAACCTAGAATGCAGAAACACGTCTTAAAATAAATCCTAAATAATGTCCAAAGATGAGTCACACAGAAATCCACAGTCAATATTATTTAAATGTCTGGTGCACAGTCTTATGCAAAAGGTTGGACCAATTCCAACAACAAAAACAACTGTGCACATTTTTTATTCAACTGCTAAATTTAATGTGTCAGGGGATTAGATGATCAGTAGGACGAAAAAGTTTCTAGTTTATTAGGAGTAGGGATGGCTCGATACCACTTTTTTATGTCCGATACCGATACTGCAAATTGAGTATCTGCTGATACCGATACCAATCCGATACTGTCATTTCTCCTCTCAAACAACTAAGCAGTAATTATACATGTCTCTATGCACCATAGTTAAACTAGCTATCTAAATAACAATGCTCAGACTGTGAAACAAATATTCTAAAGGAATAAATACAGAACCTACAACAAGATATGGATGTTAATCAATCACGATGGACCAATTAGAATTGAGGCAGAGTTGACAAACCCAAGTATTAACAAACCCTGCTGGATTTTGAAGAAGATGTCTGTGGAAGCGGTGTAGTTTGTTTTATTTATATATACTAATGGATTAATTGTTGACGATGTGAGAGACGATGTGACGTTGACGATGTGAGAGATCTCCAAGTGTTATTTACATTAAGCAACTGTATCAGATCAGATTACACTTTTTTTTTTCTTCCGATATCCGATCCAGTGATTTGGGCCAATATCGGACCGATATCGATACAGAGTATCGGATCGGTGCCAGCCCTAATTAGGAGTATTCTTTTTCCAGTGTCAGTATCACCATTTACAGGAGATGACAGGTCACTAAATGGTTGATCTCAACCCAGCTGATCATGCAGAGTAGATTTTTAAGTCACATGATAAGATCGCACTTTTCACAATGTGTACAGTCACATAGCGCTTTTCCACCAAAAGAACCATGGTTCTTGAACCAGTTCTGTTCAGGTTTCTTCGAACCTTGGTGTTTTGTAGAGAACCGACCCGCGATTGCACCAGTTTTTGGGAACCAAGACTGCGTCATCAATGGTGGGCGTTACACAACGAAAGTAAAGAGTAGTAACATGATGACAGAGCGTGTAGATTACCTGTGAGCATTTGTGCTGTTGTTACAGATGTTCGTTTTTATGCTTATGTGTTTGTCACAGTTGTTGTTTTCTTTAGTTCATGGACGTCTCACGGCGCAAATAGCCGCTCTGCTCAGCGCTCGGCTTGAGCGATAAAACATCACTAAAGTTCCACAATATAGACATCCATTTGTGTGAAATAAGCATCAAATCCAGTCTACAAGCTCCACATGTATCTGTGTTTAGCTGGATTTACTTCACGTGTGGTGTTTATGCAGCTCGGGTTCTGAATCTGCACAAAGCTTTAACTAAATAAAGCATAACGTGGCTTAATGTACTAAAAGTACTACACATTAGGGTTGGGCGGTATGACGGTATACCACGGTATTTAAAAATGGTGACGGTATTCAAAAATGGTGACGGTGTTTTAAAAATGTGAAGCGCCAAATTTCTGCTTCAGGTCTACCTTGAAAACTGAGACTTTAGGACATTCGCGCATCCACAGTAAGGGAGGGGTGGGAGTGGTAGGCGTTTGGAGCTCACTTATTGGTTGTGGGGTGCTCACTGTGTAAGGTGATAACACAGAGAGACAAGTGAAGAGCCACACTGGCTAGCGTTAGCTGTGAGGTAACAAGCAGAAACTGAAAAACGGCTCGTATTTTAATTTTGAATCAGTTCAACCGGAAATTAACACAAGCGCGTGCATGCGCGGACATGTACGTACTTACTTAATATATATTCAGTGTAAATCGAGCACAAGTGTTGAGAATAAGGAGCAAACGGTAATAATAACGTTACGCCCGATCCCCTGTTCTGACTTTTGTGTCTGCCGTAGTTTTTCCTGCCCGTGTAAGAACTATTTTTCCTAAATAAAAGCGCTATTTTAAGAAAAAAGAATGTTGTTTTCTAACGTCTCACCTGTTGTGTAATGTGAATTATAAATATATTGTCTGGCCCTTTAAGAATGTTAAGTGTACTATGCTATGGCGTAGGGAGCAAGTGTGTAGGGAAGATATCGGAATTGACCATTTCCGGCTGTGCTTATGTTGTTTTGCACTGAGCTTGTGTGACTTTTAAAGTAGCGTTCTCGTTAAACCACTCGAATGTTTGGACTTTGAATTATTTTACATTATTTTACATTACAATTCTGTATTACAGGCATAACTAATCGTACACGTTCATACACTTTTAAGAAATAGCTATAACTGTAAATTAACTATATTGAACTGTTTAACCTGCGATTATTCTGTTTTGTGTGGGCAGTGGGAGATTACAATGGCTAATATTAGGGCTGTCGTTAATCGCGTTAATTAATGCGATTAACGCGTTAAAATTTTTATAGCGGTTAAAAAAATTAATCAAGATTAAAATTTTTAATCTAACTATTTGTATTTGGCTGTTTGTGCCACATACATGTGTGTCTCTGTGGTAATTAACTGTATTTCAGATGAATTAGGATGTAAAGCGCATGAACTGTCCGATGATAAACTACTTTTAGCAGTTTTCACTTTTTTACGTGTTGATGAAAAGATGAATGAAATCACACAAGCTTTGTAACGAGTATCTCCATTGGCTGCTAGAGCTGTCCATCAAAACCGTGTAGCTCCGCCTCCTCCCCCTCCGGTAAAAAGTGAAACTCTGCGTGATGTTTCATCTCTACAGTTTATTCAGCTTATTCTATCACATGGTTATAAACATGATTTGTATTTGTGATGTTTGTAGTTGTTTAAAAACACATTCGTATCTGATATTTATATGGACTAAGCGTTTACATGGACTGTTTTAATTAACACTTTTTTTTTATAGCTACAGTCAATTACTTATAGATAATGTCTGCTAACTTGACTGTTTCAGGTATTTATAGATGTTTAAATGGTCATTTAGAACAATATTTCCCAGTATTCTTTCTGCACAAACACAGTATTAAAAGGTTTTCTTAATAGATTTATGAAATAATCATATCTGTGTTTTGATGCTTTATTGATGCCTTATATTAGATCAAAACATTATGATTGGTGCACCTGTTTTCAGTGTCAGGGTCATGAACAGGAAAAGATCCTCACTTTTGTCAGATAATGTGCTTTCTACAATGAATTTAGATTTCATAATTTTATCATATCATGGTAAACACGTTCTTGCAATAACAATGTGCAAATTTTGCTTAATGATTAGTTTGCGATTAATTGAGATGAATACATATATATTAGGGCTGTCACACGATTAAAAATTTTAATCGAGATTAATCTCGATTAATTTTGTTCTTTAATCGCGATTAATCTCGATTACAATTTTTAATCGTGTGACAGCCCTAGTTAATATGTTTAAAAGTGTAATTGATACAAATGCATTTACACTTATTTATTATAGATCAGATAGGATAAGCAATATTTGACGTTCTGATTGTTTAATTTTTTTGTAATAAAACATTGAAATATTGTGATTACACTCTAAAGTGTGTACACTGTAAAGTTTGTTCCCCCCCCCCCCCCTCCCCCCGGCGCGGTAATACCGTATACCGCAGTATTTTCTGAAGACGGTATGACGATATGAAAATCGGCAATACCGCCCAACCCTACTACACATGAACACTAAATTTCTCTCAGTTATTACTGGTTATAAGGTACCTCTTTTTTCGGTACCGGTTCAAAATGAAGTTCGCAAACCGGAACGGAGACAGATCCGCGTCGGTGGAAAAGGGGTAACAGAGTCCTGTAGAATCTCTTTATCTCTGCGTGGCCCAACACCCTACTAAGATGCTTAATGGGGGTTTTCCATTAATGTGTCAACTGCCTACTTAGCATCACTGTTGAACTCAGCAGTTGCCTAGTTGTTGTTAGTCAAGCATAATGGGATGGCCTATTTATGGCAGAAACAACTCCCTTTCTGCACACACCTTTAAGAACTGAACTGGAACATTGTGTCCTCCTTGAGTCATTTTTTCCAAATGAAAGGCCACACATTTTCAAGGACACACTCCAAAATTGAGTATAATGGAACCTGCTACTAAAAGAAATGCTTGCCAATAACTATTATTTATTTTCTCATCTTAGGACTCCACACACCTAGTCACCTAGTCTGTTTTGTTTTAAGATTTTAAGACTAAGAAAAAAGGGTTCAAAACTTACCCTTCACACATTTACAAGCATCTTACTCCTATTTTACAACCACTTTATCTAATCTTACTCTTAATCAGTTGATGACCCCCTTTTCAGGACTAAAACATGTGGTTACATTTACAAAGTAAAGTAATGGGGACCAATAATCAGCTGGACATGCTAAACCAAGATCCCCAGTTGACACTTTTGCATTACACTAAATGTGGAATTTTATATTCTTTTCATATGCTTTTTTAGTCCCCTAAACACAGAGTCTGACCAGAAGAGTCCAGTCCTTTGCATAAGACTGTACATATTCTAATCTCCTCTTTCAGGTATGAATAAATACATGAGTTCCATGCATACTTAATTGAATCATCTAATTTCAACAGTAAACCTCAAAACGTATGAAGATTTGTGTCATGTATGTCCTCACCTTAGGCAGAAGTAAGGGGTCGTTCTGTAGCAGAAGGAGGAAGAGTTCATCCTCCTGAAGCAAATGAAGAGTGCACTCCCGGAGCAGCTTTTCGTTATGCTTTGAATGAATATCATGAGATAATCTGCACTGATTCCTGCAAAGCACCCCCCCACACACATAAAGAGAAATAATTCAACATGCTAAAAAACTAACAGGTTGTTAGGTGTAGCATAAAATGCTGTATTAAACACAGACTAGACAAATAGGTCAGATCAGGTGATGCTGGAGTATTTGTTTATTTCGGTGGTCTGCTCACAGTGTTTATGATCATCTTACTGTTTTACGTTACTACTACGTTTAAAGCAGTCGTAGCAGAGTGGTCAAGGTAATCAGAAGGTTGCCAGTTCAAGCCCCTCCACTGCCAAGTTGCCAATGTTGGGCCCCCATGCAAGACCCTTAACCCTCACTTGCTCAAATTGTTTTTAGTCATAATTGTAAGTCAATTTGAATAAAAGTGTCTGCTAAATGCTGCGAATGTAAATGTATGTTAATTTTTAATGTATTTTCTCCCTTTTTCTGCTGATTTTTTTAGCGCAATTGTGTTATGCTTCCTCTTTACTAATGCTGACCCCCGCCCCTGATTGAGGAGAGCAAACTGACACACGCCCCCTCCGACACGTGAGCAATAGCCGACTGCAATTTTTTTACCTGCATAAGGCGAGTTCATATGCAGATTAGATTTGTGTAAGGAGAGACACACCCTGATCAACGCATTATTCCACGACTCTGTGTAGACACCATCAACCAGCCAGCAGAGGTCGTAATTGCATCAGTTATGAGGTCCCTATCCGTCTCCATAACCCTGGGCCAAACGTTGTTCATATAGCCGCCCAGCCCAGACAGATGGCAGAGATGAGATTAGATACTATGTATTCGAAATCCCAGCTCTGATGTGTTAGCGTATTTTACCGCTGCGCCACCTGAGTGGCATGTTACACTATTTTTATTGAATAAATACGTTTTCTTTAAAAAATAATAATAATAATTTGATGAGCGTGTTTTATCAGTGAGTCCGCTAAGAGTTTTGCTTTAAACATGTGATCACCAGTGTGTCAATGAAATCATTTTTATTTTGCTTATTTATGTTGTGATTTTATGACAGGAATAACATTCTGCGGTTTAAAAGAAAGCAAATGTTTTTCTGTTGAAAATATTTCAAGGTAAGTAAAAATGTCAAAAAAACATTTAATGATGTTTTGTAGTGATTATTTGTAATTTCATAAGAATTTAAAGTGATTAAAGCTCATAAAAACAGCAAATACAAATAAGGTGCTTAAATGTGTTTAAAATGAATATAACTAAAAAAACATTGAGACAAAATCTTTGAGATCAACATAACTTTATTAATTTATTAATTAGACCTAAGGCCCTAACGGTGGATACACTCCTCGGCCAGAACTCCAGTAAAACAGGTTATTAGACACTCCAGAAACATGGAGAGAACATGCCAACTCTGTACAGTAACCGGGGGAGAGAATTAAGCCTGGCTCTCAAAAGCTGTACAGCATCAACACAACCACTAGACTGGTTTTAACTGGTAATATAAAATTGCTGTTTAGTTTCTAAAATGTCAAAATTGTTAACGATCAGGTAGTCATACCCACAACACCATTTTTGGCACAGGCACGCCCAGTCTCTTGAATTTCCACTAAATTGACGTATTTGGCAGAAGCTGTTTTTAAAACATTTAAAACTCTATGTAAAGCCCATGTAATCGTAAGTAGCCTACCAGGAAATACTATTAAGAGAAACTTATGTTCTGTTATTGCATAGAACAGAAGACACATTTAAAGTTACTCCAACCATTTGCAGCTATAACAGCTACCACTCTTCTGGGAAAGCCTTCCACAAGATAGTAAAGTGTATCTGTGGGTAGTTTTAGCCCATTTAGTTAAAAGAGCATTGATGGTGGACAAGAACAGCTGACAATGGAAGATCCACTTTGTCCTAAATGTGTTAAATGAAGCTGAGGTGAAAACATATTGCTAATGTATGGTCACAGTGTTTCACAGTTTTGTTCTACCTATTCTGTGCATACTTTGCAACTACACATCATGCACCATCTCAAGGTAAATATCCACTGGCTGTCTTTGTGACAAAAACTTTAGTGTTTTTAAGAAAATGTACATCATCATTATTCTTTACCCTTAACTAATAAGTGAAAAATAATTAATTCCTACCTATCCCGACTGCCACTTAATAACAATCCATTGCATTTGCATTGATGCTCATTTGATTTGTTAACCCACATAACATTAATTAAAATGTATCTATGAAGGTCAGTTGTTGGAACACGGAGACTGGCTGTCTAAAATACAGTAGACCCTTGAGTTACGAACCGTTTACCATACGAACATTTTGGGTTACGAGCGATCTTTTTCAACTTAACATACAAACAAATTTCGGATTACGAACCGAAATTCGCGAAACACGTGACGTCACGAACAAGTTGACTCTGACCGTCTCTCTCTCTCTATATATACACTGCCTGGCCAAAAAGAAAACAAGCTGAAACATGGACTCATCTGATCACAGCACATATGTTTAGTCTTTCAGTCCATCTGAGACGAGCTTGGGCCAAAGTAGACAGTATTTCAAGTAGCATTTCTTGATGCAGCGGTGGAGTGTGTTAAGTGAGAATGGTTTTCCAAAGTATTTTACATTCATCACAGTGCCATGACAGTTTCTCATGAAATGCTGTCTGAGAGCTCAAGGGTCACGCATGTTCAACAGTGGTTTCAAACTTTACCATGCACAGACTAAGATTTTTCCAGATTTCCAGAAATTTTTTACATTATGTACAGTAGATGGTGAAAGATCTAAATGATTGCAAATGCTCTATTTTTCTCCTGAAGTTTGGAACAAAATGGTAAGCCACTACCCATCATTGCTTATAAATACTGAGCCTTTGGTGGATCCTTTTTTTATACCCAAACATGATTCCTTCACCTGTTACTAATTCACCTGCTTATTGTGGAACTTTTCAAAACTACTTGAATATTCTATTAACGTTTTTGAACTTTTTTGAATGTTACAGCCATCAAATTGTTTATATTTCCAAAATACAATCAATTGACAATAAAAGTCATTTCTTTAAGAACTTTAAGAAAATTAGCAAATCGTGGAAACAAAAGAGATTTAGTCATGCATGTCATTTAATTCCATTACAGATATACATATTTAGGTATACAAAATACATGTTTTCTGTCTTTAGCTTTGATTACGGCACGCATTCGCTGTGGCATCGTTTCCACAAGCTTCTGCAATGTCACAACATTTATTTCTGTCCAGAGTTGCATTAATTTTTCCCCAAGATCTTGTATTGATGATGGGAGATTTGGACCACTGCACAAAATCTTCTCCAGCATATCCCAAAGATTCTCAATGGGGTTCAGGTCTGGACTCTTTTTTTCAATTTATGTGTGAAAATGATGTCTCATGCTCCCTGAACCACTCTTTCACAATTTGAGCCCGATGAATCCTGGAATTGTCATCTTGGAATATGCCCGTGCCATCAGGGAAGAAAAAATCCATTGATGGAATAACCTGGTGGTTCAGTATATTCGGGTAGTCAGCTGACCTCATTCTTTGGGCACATAACGTTGCTGAACCTAGACCTGACCAGAGAAGGTCAGTAACGCGTTACTTAGTAACGTGTTACTCTAATCTGACCGCATTTTTCAGTAACGAGTAATCTAACGAGTTACTATTTCCAATCCAGTAATCAGATTAAAGTTACTTATCCAAGTTACTGTGCGTTACTATTTTTGTCATTTTCCTTAGTAAAAAGATATATATTTGCTTTCTTCTTGCGTCTCGGGGAGTGACGTCTGGCCTATGCGACAGTTAAGTCACGGGCTGCGTCCGGAATCGGTTACTTACAGAGTGTGCACTAGATTGGAGGAAGTGTGCACTACTCGGCCAACGCCGAGTGATGACGTGGGGACGTGATGACGTAATATCACCATGGTTACAGACTCATTACAAATCCCACTCGCCAAAATGTAGGATATTTATCGTCTTTTTGTTATTTATTTGTCTTTAAAAAATTTTTATTTTATTTATCTTACTTACACTTGTGAACAGAGGACTCCGTTTTCCGCGTCTTTCTTGTTTCTTATTCCACTTCAATTGCAGCTCCAGTTGCATTATGGGATACATTAGCGGACCGCATTATATAACTAATAAAGTAACTTGTAATCTAACTAAGTTACTTTTTAAAGGAGTAATCAGTAATCAGATTACTTTTTCAAGGTAACTATGCCATCACTGGACCTGACCAACTGCAGCAACCCCAGATCATAGCACTGCCCCCACAGGCTTGTACGGTAGGCACTAGGCATGATGGGTGCATCACTTCAGCCTCTCTTCTTACCCTGATGCGCCTATCACTCTGGAACAGGGTAAATCTATACTCATCAGACCACATGACCTTCTTCCATTAGAGTCCAATCTTTATGTTCCCTAGAAAATTGAAGCCGTTTTTGCCGGTTAGCCTCACTGACAAGTGGTTTTCTTAAGGCTACACAGCTGTTTAGTCCCAATCCCTTGAGTTCCCTTCGCATTGTGCGTGTGGAAATGCTCTTACTGTCACTATTAAACATATCCCTGAGTTCTACTCACTGCATCAGTTAGGGTTGAATAACTTGTTGCCAGCTAAAACATAATCACCCATGCAGTAATTATCCAATGAGAGGCTCTTACCTATTTGCTTAGTTAAATCCAGGTGGTGTATATGAATGTATACTAATTGTTCCGCTCTATTCATGGTTGCATTGTTGTGGTTGTATGCTGAAATTCCTTCTGTGGGTGTGTTTAGTTACTATGTCATGACTAAACCCAGTTTGACAGGGATTTCTCGTCTCATGCTCATTACATGTCATGTCTTACCTTCTCTTCCCATAGCGGCAGTTTCCATACACGAAGAATTTACACAGATGCAGGTCCTGACAGCGAGAACATTCCTGTTCAGCGTAGTTCTTACACAAGCGCAGAGATGTTTTAGCCACCACTATGTAGTCGTCCTCTGCTCGTCCTGCACTGGGCTGCCTTGTGACTAAAGCGAATCGAGGACATTCCTTCAGGATGAACCAGAACTGTTCATCGCTGATCCTACAGCTCTCCTGCACCTTCATGTGCAGCCCCCATAACTCCATAGAGCCTTTATTCTCACACAACACACGCGTCGCATAATGGATAACCTCAGCGTTACTGCACATCTTCTCCTCAACTCACAACCGGAAATCACGACTGACTGACTTTCGTTTCACCCAAAACTAAAAAGAAACCTATGGCTGTGAAAGAGAAGACGGTGAATACATGGAAACATGGCCGCCAGCAGCGCCGTCATCTCTCCGCCTCTTCTAAACACTGTAGTACTGAACAGCTCAGGACTTTTCAATCCAAATTTTGGAGTCGACTCTGATGCTCACTGTGGGTGTATAGGGATTCAGGAGTCGATTCAAAGAGTCGATTGGACACATTTAATAATAATAATAATAATAATAATAGTTAGCAATGTTATCGTAGCTGTAGTTGTTACCATTTCATTTTCATAATTTACAGCTGCGCCATCCTGGTCAGGGTCGCAATGGGTCCAATCCTATTGAGATAAGACTTTGTTTTTTCAATCTTGTTACTGTCCAGTTTTGTTAAGCATGTGCTCACTGTAACTTTTGATTCCTGTTAATGTAGAGTGACCATATTTTGGTTTTTATTATATTTTGGGGTAGAGGTTTAAATAGTTGACAAATTAGTCAATAACCATCCAGCTGTGTTACTGAACTTTAATAAATGTACAGCTGCTCTTTAACAAGGGCCTTTATGGTCAGATATTCGTATTCCTTCACATTCAGCGTTAAGCCCTAAACAATAATAACAACAAATTAAAAAACAGTTGTCACCTATAAATAAAAATCCTTTTATTTTTTAGTTTCTTTGATGTATTGTACAATCGTATCAGCCGACTTATTAGGAGTGTTTTTAACTTTAATTTGATTGACTTTAATTACTTGCTCCCATCAGTAGAAACCCAGCAGTTAAGGTGTGTCTTCTAGTGCTTGCTGAGCAATTTCCACAGAATGCGGTGCCATCACGGTGTTGACAAGAGCCTCTGTGTTAGTACGTGCACGTGAAAATCAGGCTTATTTTAACAAAACAGATGCACTCCTAAAAAGACCTAATAACAAACCAATGCAAACCAATTCAAAAACATACACACAGAATAGCGAGTGCAGACTAGAAAAGCCGAATCCCGGGCATTTTTGGTGATTTAAAAATCTCGGCCGGACGCATTTTTTAGGTCTCAAAAAGAGGACACGTCCAGGAAAAAAAGGACGTATGGTCACCCTAGTTAATGTAGAAAAATCAGAATCTATAGGCCTGTGACTGACACCACACACCTCACCACCATCATGTATTTCACTGTGACATGGTCCGAAGTGTTGGAAAGAGCAGGAATCCAATGTGATATATTTAAAAAACGATAAAAAACCCACCTTTTTACTAAGTACTTAAGCTGACTTGTACTTATTTACTAACATTTTTCTTCAATTTCCAAAAAACAAAACAAAAAAAACCCACTTTGGTTCTAATAGGTTTCAGCAGATTTGTGTTCTTCGACTGTTGTTTACTAAAACTTGAGAAATGAAATATTTACTATGGAAGCACTTCTGTAAGTCACTCTGGATAAGTGCGTCTGCTAAATGCAGAAAATGTAAATATCTGGCAGCAACCCTGCCACAGTCAAAAAAGCTGTTACATGACTAGCTGATTGAATAATTCAATGCCCAAGTGAACAATTGTTTTAATAAAGTGATCAGTGAATGTTATGTCAAATTAAACATCTTTTGAAAATACAGTGTCCTATCCTAGGACAGTTGTGGCCTAGCGGTTAAGGTATTGGACTAGTAATCCAAAGGTTGCTGGTTCAAGCCCCACCACTGCCAGGCTGCCACTGTTGGGCGCTTGAGCAAGGCCCTTAACCCTCAATTGCTCAGACAACATACTGTAACTGTAATGTAAGTCTCTTTGGATAAAAGCGTCTGCTAAATGCTGAAAATGTAAATGTAAATATCCTTCTGAGACCCAGCAATTCATTTTTGTCCTCTGTGGTGGACATTTGTCTGAGATCTCTAACTCAAGCACTGTTTATGCAATCCATTTGAGTACTACTGTTCTATATAGAGTACCTTCTGGGCTTTTCAGTAATGTCACATTTGTGGGGGTGTGGCAAACATACTGCAGCACATGAACTTTCTTTTCAAAGTGGCTACAATTTCATATTCCACATTTTATGGCAACAAGCAAGCAGTTTTTTGCTGATATTATGTTTGTGTTGCTAATAATCTAATTGTTTCATCAGTATGAGAGTCTTAACTTCAATTTAGAAAGATTTCAGAAAAGTACAGCAATTTTACACCTTTAAAAACGCAATGTCCTTTGTAGTGGACAGTAGGACTTACTATCTCCTGTTTTTAGCCTATTTCTATACAAGAGGCAAAGGGCTGAGTAAGACATTTTTATTTAGAAATTATGCAGATTTAGAGCTGTCAGGAGATGTCATCAAACAAGACCTGATGTCCACTGCAAAGGACAGATGATAAAAAAAAAAAAGACCAAGTAAATAACATTGAAAAATAATTTTTTGTTCAATGTTTCTTTCATCCACAATACTTAAATTATCAACCAAAAAAAAAAAAAGTCAAAATATCTAAACCTTTTTTTTGTTTGGGTCTCAGGAGGATATTGCAGAATAGCAAACGCTGCACTACAACAATCAGACTTAGTGATAATTCCTAAATGGATTATGAGAATAGCTGGTTTAAATCTTTATGAGAGATTTATGAAAAGAACTAAAGGATCAAACTTGTTTTGTAGTTTCATCAATAGTATATAATATAGTGGTTTTCCCCCATTACTGGTAATTGGTACAGAAGACTGGAAATAACCTAAAATTATCAATGCAAACTATAGTCAAATATACTATGTTTCAATATGTACTTGTATATAGCTGAAATGACAATAAAACCTCTTTTGACTCTTGATCTGAGATGATCTTGACTGATGGTCAAATTGTTCATTTGTATGCCAGGTTTGTAGGCCAAACAGAAAAATGACAATTCTTACTTTCTGACAAATGCAATGTTCGAAAGGTGTGTAAATGCCAATGACATTTACAAGTGAACTTGTTTCAGCAAGAAAATGCCAAGCCACATTCAGCATGTATAACAACAGTATAGCTTTGTAGTAAGAGAGTGCAGGTGCTACACTGGTCTGCCTGCAACTGCCTACACTTGAGTCCTGAGAAGATGAGCATGTAGTGCAATATCAGTAAATATGGAGCCAAGACTGTTTAGCAGATTAAATGTTATATCACAGTTACGGAGTAGTAAACACACCCCTGTTGAAACTATTTCATTTAGAATGAGCATATATCTTTAAAAATACAATTACATTAGTAAGGTTAGCTAAATATTATAAATATTATGGTTTTGTAATACTTCTTAATAATTGCTGGTCAACAATTATTTGTGAATCATTCTTGTCTGCTTTTATTTACATTTTCGTATGGTCTTAGGTTTTTCAGCAATGGCTTTGTAACTGGATGGCTTTTGTTAGATAAAATATCAAGGTGTCTACAAATCTTTGGTAACTTGTACTTCTTTTCTGACCTCTGTGTTACAAACAACAGAGGTGCTCATTTCAGTAATAGTTAATTACAGAACCTGTCTCCCACATTAAATGTTAAACAACCCCAACACCCCAACAATTTCTTTAAGATCTCTTGCTGTTCTAACATATTTGAAGTCATATTGCGAGTTACAAAGGACATTTAAACTTACATATGCATGATGTGCAGGACTGTAGCTAGTGGGATAACAGGAGAGGGTGATACCAGGGGTCTTCAGATGGAGAAAGGCCCACCGACATCCATCTACTTTATTTTAGAAGTGGCAAATGGCATAATTCGAAGCAATGACAAATAGAAATTACAACCCCAAATCAGAAAAAGTTGGGACAGTATGGAAAATACAAATAAAATAAAAATACAGTGTTCCTTACATTTACTTGATTTTATTTGATTGCAGACAGTTTGAACTCAAGATATTTCATGTTTTGTCTGCTCAACTTCATTTCATTTGTTAATATACCTCCATTTCTGCATTTCAGGCCTGCAAAACATTTTTAAAAAAAGTTGGGACGGGGGCAATTTAGGGCTAGTAATGAGGTAAAAAAACTAAATAATGATGTGATTCCAAACAGGTGAAGTTAACAGGTGATTGTAATCATGGTTTGGTACAAAAGCAGCATCCAGAAAAGTCTTTGATAAGCAAAGATGATCAGAGGATCTCCAGTTTGTCAACAAATGTGTGAGAAAATGATTGAAATATTTAAAAACAATAAACCTCAATGAAAGATTGGAAGGGATTTGCATATTTCTCCCTCTACAGTGCATAATATCATTAAACCATTTAAGGAATCAGGAGGAATCTCAGTGCGTAAAGGTCAAGGGTGCAAGCTTAAGCTTCGATCCCTCAGACGGCACTACATCAGGAACCGCCACTCATCAATAGCTGATATTACCACATGGGTGAGGGATTACTTTGCCAAACCTTTGTTAAGCACTACAATACACAAATACAGTTACATGCACAAATGCCACTTAAAACTTTACTGTGCAAAAAAGAAGCCTTATGTTAACCATGTCCAGAAGCGGCGTCGACTTCTCTGGGCTCACAGGCATCTAGGATGGACCATCACACAGTGGAAACGTTTATTGTGGTCAAATGAATCAGCATTCCAGGTCTTCTTTTTTTTTTTTTTAAATGGACGCTGTGTGCTCCGGACCAAAGATGAAAAGGACCATCTAGACTGTTATCAGTAAAGCCAGGGTCTGTCATGGTATGGGGATGTGTCAGTGCCCTTGGCAAAGGTCATTTACACTTCGTGAATTTTAAAACAAAAAATGCGACAAAGACGACCCCGTACTGTTGCACATCTTAAGACGTGTTTGCAGGAAGAATGGGACAAAAAAAAAGCTGAAACACTAAATCACTTGGTATCATCGGTGCAAAACGTCTTTTAAGTGTGGTGAAAAGGAATGGCAACATTACAAAGTAGTAAATGCTTTACTGTCCCAACTTCTTTGGAATGTGTTGCAGGCCTGAAATGCAAGAATGGATTTTTATTAATAAATGAAAAGACGTTGACCAAATAAAACATGAAATATATCAGGTTCATACTGTCTGCAATCAAATAAAAGTCAAAGTAAATGTAAGAAACTCTGGCTCAGGATGAAAGGTTATAAAAAATAAACACTGTCGATAGCCTGCAAGTACTGTGCACTTCAAAAATGACATTTTTTGATCTGATTATGCACTAATCTGTCTCTGTAGAAACACACATTTCTCACTCAGTTCTCACACTTACACACATAATGCAAGGACCAGAATGTTAGAAAAAAAGACATTGAGGATTTATTTGTAGTTAAAAAAAAAAAAAAAAAAAAAATATCAGCATTAGTCACATTAATACAGAATTAAACAATGGCACGTATTGGAATTTCTAATTCAAGAGTTAAGTGGTGCTTGGAGGACTGTCTTATTCAGGAGACGACGTTAAATAAATAACTAACTAACATAGAAATCTGAAAATTATATACAAAGGGAGTTATCAGAACAAAATAAATCTACAATTCAAATTTGATGTTCAACAAGACAGCAAGCAGGATTACCCTATTTTACACTGTATGTGTGCGTGTGTGCGTGTGTGTTAGTTTGTGTATCCGGGGGAAAAAAAAGACTGAAGAGAAAAAAAGTGATACATCCAACGGAATAGACTTCCTCTTTCTTTCTCTCTCGCTGTCTCGCTAAAGAAATCTGACAAATATAAACTCCGCTATGTACAGAATTCAGAACACAAAGTAACAGAATCTAGCTAAAAACACTGCTTCTGATGACGATCAGTGTCCTAGGACCAGACTGGCAGTGACCCCGATCCTCCTAAAAGCAATTCTTAAAAAAGAGAAGCTATTTTATCTACACTAAAATACGGACACAAAGGTTGGAGTTTTTACACACCGAACCATCATGAGAACAAGAATGAAGGGTTAAATTGTCCTGTATAGTACATTTACTTAAAAATGCTATTTTATTCTTGGAGAGCCAGGTGTGATCGAAATGGGAATACACATCTGGAGAACCAGACATCCTTCTGTGTTCCGTTTTCAGTTTATAAGCAAATCCACTGTCTGTCATAAAAGTCACACTATACCAAAGTATGTTTTTTTTTTTATATATATATATGTATATATTTTTGTTTTATGCATTTTCTCCCTTTTTAGCGCGTCCAATTGCCCGATTGTGTCATGCTTCCTCTTCACCAATGCCGATCCCCGTTCTGATTGAAGAGAACGAAGCTAACACACGCCCCCTCCGACTCGTGGGCAGCTCAGCGTTGTGTACGGAGAGACACACCCTGAGAGCACTCCTTTCTCATCTCTGTGCAGGCTCCATCAATCAGCCAGCAGATTGGGAGAGAGACCCCATCCGGCTTAGTCCCGCCCATATCTGAACAACAGGCCAATCGTTGTTCATGTGGCCGCTCAGCCTTAGCCGGCAGGCAGAGCGGCCCAGTTGGGAAGGTTTTAATATAGCAATATTATAGCAAATCTAGGAAATTTAACGTTTGATTTTTAAAATACATTGGGCGCACAATGGATGCACAGATGTAAAGAAATCCAGCCAATTCACTTTGTGTAAATTGTAAAAACATTAAGTTCCATAACCTTTAAAAACCATCTGATTTACTGCATCACTGACTTCGACAGAAAGAGATATTGCCTGGTGTGTCCCATAGCATGTTCTATAGTACTAAACAGTGTGTCAAATTAGCACACCAACATCAGCTTCCTTACATACCATTTGGTATGTTGTATGCGATTTGGGACACAGCAAGTACATAGCTTGCATGCATTTGTGAATATTCACTGACCGACAACAAGCCTGTTACAATGGATATTATCTAGCATGCCTCAAAAGTCACAGACTAAGATGTAATTCAACATGTAGGTGTGCGGTTGGGACAGAGAACACATCACATGCAGTACAAGTGGTCTGGTGCAGGGTTACTCGGGTGGCACCAATGCTGAGATCTCAAGCTCTCAAGTTTGAATCTCAGCCGTGCTATCAACCTGGTTGGGTGTCCAACAGGCACGATTGGCTGTGTCTGAGGGAGGGAGGTCGATGGGGTTTCTCACTGCGAATTGCTGCCAATGCTTGTTGGACACCAAGCAAATCAGCGTGTGTGAGTGCTTCTGCTTCAGTGTGAAAAGAAGTAGATGGTGTCAGAGATAATTTCCTAAATTGGGAGGAATAATATAAAGATTCCTGGTGCCCAGGTGGAGCAGCAGGATATTCCGCTAGCACACCAGCGATGAGATTCTGAACTCCTGGGTTTGAAACTCTCTGAAACCATTTAGCGGGCATAATTGGCAGTGCCTGCAGGGAGGGATGACCGGATGAATATGTGGGTGGGGTCTTCAAACGCTGTGTAAGGACCCAGATTGGCGGATAGAGGCGTCTGTGCAGAGTGCATGGGTGGAAAAGGGTTCCCTTGGGAGTTACGCATGGGTCAGAGAAGGCGTGGGCAGCAATATACCCTCCTCAAGGGTATCGGGGATCCCCAGCAGCGGAAGACAGACTGACTACACTAAATTGGGAGAAATGGATTTAAAAATATATCTAAAAAATATATATATATAGATTTCTTGGTCCAGACTTTATTGGAGGATAATCAATTTCGTTGCTCTACAACAACATGGAGTTATACTGTACATTAATGTAGCCGGAACAGCAATGAATGTCATAATTCACACATTATTGTACATAGACTAAGCACCCAACTTCTAATCAAAACTGTGGTGAGGGCCGCTCAGGTGGCGCAACGGTAAAAACACACACTGTTCACCAGAGCTGAGATCTCGAATACATCGTATCGAACCTCGGCTCTGCCTGCCGGCTGAGGCTGAGAAACCACATGAAGAACGATTGGCCCGTTGTTCAGATAGGGGCGGGATTAAGCCGGATGGGGACTCTCTTTCAGGCTAGTGCGATTACGACCTCTGCTGGCTGGTTGGTGGCGCCTGCACGGAGATGGGAAAGGAGCGCGGTACAGGGTGTGGCTCTCCGTACACAGCGCTGTACTGCACTGCACTCGTCAAGTGTAGGTGATAAGATGTTCGATTGCTGTGCACGTGTCGGAGGGGGCGTGGAGCAGCCTCGTCCTTCCCAATCAGGAGCAGGGACCAGCATTAGTGAGAGGATGATTGAGGGTTATATTTATTTTAAATAAACTATGTTTAACAAGGCAATTCTGGAAACGACCACACCAAGCTACGCTTAAGTCCTAGACAACATATTTGTCATAAAATGTCTTCAGGACCACTAGCTGAACCATCATTTTAAAATATTCGTCCTCGGTTCTCCTTTGGAATGTACAAGCGCACAGACTAGTTTGCATTTGGCCTTGTTTACCTGCATTTCCTACCTACTCCAGATGTGTTTTCTCATTACGGGATCACAGGGTCTGACTCAGCACAATTTAGACCATTTAAAAAACGGCTACCATCTGAGATTCTCTTCATCTTGTGATCAGAATTTTGTTCATGTGGAAAGAATCATACAGGACTCAGAGCCAGCCTGGCGTAAACAGACACCCTCGTGTAAAATATCCACTAGTTTATGTAGATCTCGTTTAAAAATATGCATTTTGTATGCATAATATAACTGCTGCAAAATCTAGCCTTCCTTCCTTCAGCATCTCTTAACTTCAGAGGGTTCATAGTGGTTCTCATGAGTCGTATAGTTCTGTTTGTAAACAAGCTATTCTGAGAATGTTATTCCAACTGGCAGGGCGATTAACTGAAGGGATTAATAATAAACAATAAATCAAATTTAAAAACAAAAGGAAATGAGCGGCAAGTACTGATATTTCTTACTGTCCATGAAAGCAGTAAACAAAAGCAACAAAAGATCCTTCATGAACCATTGAAAAGACGTCTAGCTTCTGCATGCTCGTTGCTCGGAAAGTTCAAGTCAGAAGTTAAATGGCAGGGAAGTGGACGTGTAGTAAACAAAGCAAGGTCTCTAATTTGGTGACAGTGTCCAGCTGATTTGGTAGTAATGGTGTTTGATGATGTTTGAAAATGAAGCGTAAGCGCCTGCTTCGCTGTGGCTTTACTGGGCATGCTCCCCACACCCCATGCATAGCATTTTTTAACCTGGCAGTATTTTTGGAGGGATAGTGGGTGCCTTGCTCATGACTTATGAGAAGAGATGCAATCCATTAAAACTAGTACACGTTGCCATGTATCCACAAAACAACCATGTCTGTATAGTGGTATGACTACTGACGCTGATTCATGTCTTTGCGTGGATTCTCTGCTTGGATTTTCTTTTTTTTGCTTTTTAAACATTTTTTTAAACAAAAACACTGAAATGTGGTGAGGTGCAACATTTTCCATCAACATTAGACCATCAACGCCACCGACGCTTTCCTTACTCCGATTTCCTCACTCCTACAACCAGTAGGGAAGTCGTGCCACCGGTTGAGAGCTCAGTCCGCTGAAAGCCCAGCACACAACTTTTCAATCACAGTAGTTTTTTTTTGTAATCAGGTCCTCTTTCTTTTATGCGTCAGATAGGCAACTTTGAATACTATCCATCCACACTTGTGCATTATTGCTGTCCTGTGCACAGAAGTTGTACACTCTTTTGGTTGTTTTCAGCTACAAAAAGAAAAAGAAAAAAGGAGTCATTAAGTTCATTATGTAAAACTAAACAATGTTATTAATCACAGACATTAAAGTAGGGGTACTTACATCAAAGAAGGCTTTCTCCTCTGCAGCTTTTGGAGCTCCCATTGCAGGTGTGCCTGGAATGACGGACTCCACCTCGGCTAATTCGATAACCCCTTTGCATTCTTTATCCTGCCTTGAGTCGTAGTATCTCAACTGAGAACAAGAAAAAAAAATTACAAGATTCAAATAAACATGAGGCAGTCAAATTTCTACATTATCTTTTTCGCTTACAGTGGGGCCAAAAAGTATTTAGTCAGCCACTGATTGTGCAAGTTCTCCTACTTAGAAAGATGAGAGAGGTCTGTAATTTTCATCATAGGTACACTTCAACTATGAGAGACAAAATGAGAAAAAAAAATCCAGGAAATCACATTGTAGGATTTTTAAAGAATTTATTTGTAAATTATGGTGGAACATAAGTATTTGGTCACCCACAAACAAGCAAGATTTCTGGCTCTCACAGACCTGTAACTTCTTCTTTAAGAAGCTCTTCTGTCCTCCACTCGTTACCTGTATTAATGGCACCTGTTTGACCTCGTTATCTGTATAAAAGACACCTGTCCACAGCCTCAAACAGTCCGACTCCAAACTCAACCATGGCCAAGACCAAAGAGCTGTCGAAGAAAATTGTAGACCTGCACCAGGCTGGGAAGAGTGTTTGGAAGAAGAAAAATGCTGAGTTGCATCCCAAGAACACCATACCTACTGTGAAGCATGGGGGTGGAAACATCATGCTTTGGGGCTGTTTTTCTGCAAAGGGGACAGGACGACTGATCCGTGTTAAGGGAAGAATGAACGGGGCCATGTATCGTGAGATTTTAAGCCAAAACCTCCTTCCATCAGTGAGAGCATTGAAGATGGAACGTGGCTGGGTCTTCCAGCATGACAATGATCCCAAACACACCGCTCGGGCAACGAAGGAGTGGCTCCGTAAAAAGCATTTCAAGGTCCTGGAGTGGCCTAGCCAGTCTCCAGACCTCAACCCCATAGAAAATTTGTGGAGGGAGTTGAAAGTCCGTGTTGCCCAGCGACAGCCCCAAAACATCACTGCTCTAGAGGAGATCTGCATGGAGGAATGGGCCAAAATACCAGCTACAGTGTGTGCAAACCTGGTGAAGACTTACAGGAAACGTTTGACCTCTGTCATTGCCAACAAAGGTTATGTTACAAAGTATTGAGTTGAACTTTTGTTATTGACCAAATACTTATTTTCCACCATAATTTACAAATAAATTCTTTAAAAATCCTACAATGTGATTTCCTGGATTTTTTTTTCTCATTTTGTCTCTCATAGTTGAAGTGTACCTATGATGAAAATTACAGACCTCTCTCATCTTTCTAAGTAGGAGAACCTGCACAATCAGTGGCTGACTAAATACTTTTTGGCCCCACTGTACATTTTAAAAACTGATCTTAGCTTTTTGCTGTTCCCACATGTAGACATTTACCTCATTATATTTATTTTCTATTTATTTATGAATTTTTCTACCATTTTCTCCCGGTTTTAGCGTAGTCAATTTGTCTTCCACTACCGGTGACCCCTGATTGCCTTCGAGGAGGGTATGTTACTGCTCATGCCTCCACCGACACATGTGCAGTCCTAGCAGACCCCTTCTTTTCACCCATGCATTCTGCACAGACGCCTCTATCTGCTAATCAGGGTCCTTGCACAGCGTTTGAAGACCCCACCCACATAGTCCGGTCATCCCCCTAGCCAATTAGAGTCGCTGCAGGCACTGTCAATTATGTCCGCTAGATGGCGCCCAGCCGACCGGTGGCAAAGGAGTTCAGAATCTCGCCACTGGTGTGCTAGCGAAAAATCTTGCTGCGTCACCTGGGTGCTTATTAGGATTTTAACATCATGTTTTACACACTGGTTTTCTGTGGTTGTAGCCCAACCACTCTACAAGTTTGATGTAATCAACCGCCTCTAGTGCAGGCACCTCCACTAGCCAGCAGAGCATCAATATGGAACTCCCAGTGCAACCATTCCCTCTCCTACAAAAATTCAAACTTGGATCTCAGAGGTGCCCTGAAAGTACTAGCGTCCGTCAGCCAATTTTTGTTTTGGCTGTTTGTCTCAGAAGAATCTGGGTTTAGATGATTTACATACCTGGTGTTTGGTCTTGTCTAGCACAACCCAGCGTGGCTTCCAAGGTTTCAGCAATGCTCCTTTCTTAAATAAGATCCCTTCAAAGCTCCTAAAAACCAGTAAATGAAAAACATTAAACATACACATAATTTATACAACGAATGAGATAATGTTAACTAATAGGCAGGCCTTTCAGTGTGCTTATGCATTGAGGCCAGTGGGTTACATACCGGTTCTCGCTCTCTGTGCTCCTGAACTGGGAGTAGAGAGTGCTGGTGCTGGTGTGGCCAACGGAGGGAGTGGAGGTGGCACTGGCCTCGTGCTCCAGGGCCAGGTTGATGGAGGAGCCGACCCTACTTTCCTGCAGGTACACACCCTGAGAACGCCGGTGGTGGCTCAGGTTGGATGACATAAGCAGGGAGCTGGAGAACGAGGGCTGTTGGGAGATAAAAGATGATTTAGGATAAAGGCTGATTTAGGCTTTATTACTGCCACACGTGAACTAGAATTTTGTCTATAACAAAAAACTGAATAAATGCATTTCGAATGCGTTTCGTTTTTTCTTGTTTTTAACACTTGAGTTCTTATTTATTTATTTATTAGGATTTTAATGTCATGTTTTACACACTTTGGTTACATTCATGACAGAAATGGTAGTTACTCATTAACAAGGTTCATCAGTTCACAAGTTTTAATGTCAGACAGTTATGGATAATTTTGTATCTCCAATTCATCTCACTTGCATGTTTTTGGACACCCACACAGACACAGGCAGAACATGCAAACTCAAACACACAAAAAAGTCTAATCTAGTATAAACAAATGTGGAAATTACAAAGCAATTTCTTATCTTTAAAAAAACTACAAAAACATGACAGTTTTAATTTGTCATTGTTTTTTATATGTAAGCAATACAGCCACTTTAAGTGCTGTGTGCAAGAATGTTATCATAATTAACAGCATCTAAAAAGGAAACCTGCCGATTCTAATTATTTATAGAAATGCAAAGCATGCTGTAAAACAAGTCCAGACACGTCAGTGCTTATTTTTAAATATTACAGCCTTTGCTGAGAGAAAAGATTATGTTTAGATTAGGGCTGTCGTTAATTAACTGGCTTAAAGATGAGTAACTGTTAACAACTCTATATAGGCATTGGCTGGCCTTCTAAAAATAATTTAGATTTAATAATTATCATAATTTTATGAATTTTTTTATTGGTAAACATTTTCTGGCAGTAAAAATGTGCATAGCTGTTTAAATGTAAAAGTTGTTTTTACAGTCGATTTATCGTGATTAATTTGGTTCTTTAATCGCAATTAATCACGATTAAAATTTTTTATCATGTGACAGTCCTAGTTTAGATGTGATATACACAGGAGGTCTGATCATGGACACACTGAAGAAACCTCTAAATGATTTCAGTTTGTTTTTCAATTGAATTGAATTGAATTAAAAAAAATTTAATTATTATATCAACAGCCAATCTTTTGAGTCGGCTTCTCACAACACTTTAAAGTATGTCTGTGGGAATTTGTCTCCATTCAGTAAACAGTAAAATGAACATTTGTATTACCAGATACTGATGTTGGTCAAGAAAGCCTCAATTGATGTTCCAGTTCTGAGGTCAGGGCCACTGAAATTTCTTTAAACCAATCTAATCTTTATGTTTTTTTTATAGATCTTGCTTTATGCATAGGGCCAGAGTCATGCTGGAATAGAAAAGGGCCTTCCCTAAATGGTTGCTGCAAAGTTTGAGGCATATCATTTTCTTTATATATTGAATCTATTATACCTGTTAGCTATTGCTTTGGCTAAACAAACATCAATTTTAAAAAAAGAAGGGTTGTCCCAATACTTTTGTCTATATAGTGTATGCGTTTGTGTCTCTACCCGGCTCTCGAGTTTGGTCTCAGTGCGCTGTGTTGTTTTGATCTTGTCCCATGTGTCCTTCCATCTTTCAGAAACATGTCCCAGCTCAGCCTCAAGGTTCTGTACATCCTAAATATACACACATGCACAAAATGCATCAGTATATGAGTGCAGAAACATAGCATCCGTGAACACCTCCCTAACACCAACAGTCACCTGAAGCAGTTTGGTGATGGCGTCAGGTACCACTTTGCTCAGTCTGTCGTAGCAAGGCCAGACCACCCGCCTCTGAGATTTGGGTGCAGTCGTTTCTGCTCTCTCTTCCTCTGGTCCCTCTGTTTTCCCCCGCACCAGCTCCCAGTCAAACGACGGCCCCTCTGATAGCGTCTCCTCTGTGTAAAAGTCCCACACCTTCAGATTGGAAATGTTGCTGTAGGGTTTCAGGACCTTGTTAAAAAGGTAGGTGGAGATAGAGGGGGTTAGATCTGCTACCTAAAACACTCACAGTAATACACACAGCAAACATTTTAAGTGCCACACATACCTCGTCCTCTTCTGGAGAGAACATGTAGTTGTAGAAGGTGGGGGTCTTCTTGTGCAAACGGTCAATGTAATCCCACACAGACTTGCACACTTGAGGGTTCCGCCTCTCTCCCTTTTCCTCATATAGAACACCTACACAGATGCACAACATTTAAAAAAAAAAGAAGTTTTAAGTTCCCCTTTAGTAAAAAAAAAAAGACATTTAAAGACATGTGTGGATGTTACATATTTGATGAGACTTGTTAGAGCAGGGGTGGGCAATTCAATTTTCCAAAGGGCCACGTAAGAAACTGTTACTGTTGTGGAGGGCCGGACCAATAGGGTGAACTTCATTCTGCTCAATAATAATAAGATTTCTCTTTATTGCCTAAATTTTACAGTTCTGATAAGCTGTTACTGATAAGAGTAAGTGTTACAATCAGAAAATGAAAAGCAGGCAGAGTAAAAACATTATTTCACTATTTAATCAACTTTCTTAAAAACAAATGTGAACAAAATGTGCATTAATTTTACACAAATTGCTATTGCTATTTGGATATTCCAAAACTGATCTTAACTGCTCCAGTCCTGGATGTGTAAAACTTTATAAAAAGTCTGTGTTGGTTTGCAGTTTAGTTAGCGAAGCTTTAGATGTGACGCCAGGGCTCTAGAGTGCGACCAATTTGGTCGCACATGCGACCTAATTTCTCAATGGTGCGACTAAAAAAAATCTGAGGTCGCACCGGTGCGACCAGCCGTTAGAGGGGAAAAAAGTCTCCGCTACTCTGAAAGTCTCCCTGTGGTACAACAGACACACATCAGGCCCATATCATGGTCTAAATCAGGGGTGTCAAACTCATTTTCACCGAGGGCCACATCGGCATTATTGTGGCCCTCAAAGGGCCGATTGTAACGTATCCTGCTGTGATTGCAGTCTGTTGTTTTTCTTGGAGGCTAAATTCTGCATTTGTATTGTCCTACTTTACCACAGACACAGCCTCATAACATAAGAGACGCACCGGTTTCTCTTCCTGAAGCACAAATGTTTTTATTTTCATTAAATTTCCTCCTTCTGCTTAATTTTCTTACTTATCTTCTTGTACATTTTGGGATTATGTGTAAATATTTCTTAACATCATCTACTGGCGGGATGTGTCACTTTGCAGGTCACAAAATCAGCATGCATTTTGAGAGATGCAGTTAATGTAGGCTTTTACAGTGTATTTTAAGACAATTGTTCTGCCCTTACTAATAGTTTATCCCCCTTGCTCAGCTAGACAGACAGACAGACAGACAGACAGACAGCTCCCTTCAGAATACAGTCGGTTTATTTGCTTCCCAGCTGTGTGATACACTGTGTGCACCAGAATGAAGTAAAAATACAAACAATAAAAACAATAAAGAACTTAATACAGTAAAAGCACACAGCTGTAGTCAAGTGTTACATCTGGTACAATATGAGATTTAACCAAACGTAAAATAGCGCTAAGGAGTTAGCATTTTGTGTAAAGATACTAATTGCTATAGTAATGGTAACAATTGTATTTATTTACGGTAAATTTGTAACTAAAACGCTGTGATATACTCACTAAACATTTACAAACAACTGAGAATATAAACGCCACTACTTACAGACGATGCTTTGGTATTATACTGCAAGATAATTATTTATATTTATTATTATTGTTTACATTACTACCCCGCGTTCTTTTGCCGTAAAAGTCACATGGCTTCTCAGCGAAGGTCAAAGTTAGTTGCCATGACTACGATGTCACCGGTTGCCGTTTAAAGGTGCAGGACTCCCATTAAATTATAAGCGCGTCTCTGTAACGACTCGAACCATCACAACAATCGTACAGTCGCTTAAGCTCTCGCGGGCCACATGAAATGACGTGGCGAGTTTGACACCCCTGGGCTGCGTCCGGAATCGCATACTTCCATACTCAATAGTACGCGAAATGAGGACGCGAGAGCGGTTAGTATGTCCGAATACACAGTATACACAAATTATTGGGCAGCCATGTTTGAGTATGCAAGCGATGCACACTTGTGTGCCGCTAATGTATCCCATAATGCAACTGGAGCTGTGTAGGCGTTCAAAGCGGAATAAGAAACAAGAAAGATAGCGAAAAACGGAGAGTCCTTTGTTTACAGGTGTAAGTAAGATAAATAAAATACATTTTTTAAAGACGAATAAATAACAAAAAGACGATAAATATCCAAAATATTGATGAGTGGAGTTTGTAATGAGTCTGTAACTATGGTGATATACGTCATCACGTTCCCACGTCATCACTTGACGTTGGTAAGATGGCGGATGTAGTACGTAGCGGTGTTGTGTGCATACTGCACACTTCTGTACTGAAAGTATGTACTTTTTTTACCGGCCGAGTAGTGCATACTTCCTCCAGTCTAGTACATACTCTGTAAGTATGCGATTCCGGACGCAGCTCTGGTCTAAACCAATCAGAGACAGTGAAGGGCGGGACAATATTGTAGCGGCGATATGTGAGCGACATTCAGCTCAGCCAATCAGAATGCAGCACCAGGTTTATACATGTGCGTTTGGACGTTCAGTTGGTTTAGTTTTGTATATAAGACTCGCCGGACGGCCCCAGCATTAAAGTTCGGTTTCTGGAGCTAGACAGTGAAGTCTGCCTTGTCGTGTGCTTTTATTCCCACACCCATCACCACACAGCAAGAGACCTGTAACATCCCGGACAGTGGTGAGCCGACCCTCTAGTAGCAATAGGCTAATGCTAGCGGTAAAGTGCGGCGATAGCGAAAGTAAAAACACCACAATATTTTCGTTAAGTAAAATATAAAAATAACTAAAAGACAGTAAGACAGTGAAATATTAGAATACATGTAATCAAAATACACAGTAAGTGCACCGCAAGTGATTTTGGGAATCTGTGTAAAAGATCCAGTAAAGCCGATAATATAATGCACTGTATTTAAGATTACACTCTAACACTCTAGAGCCCCATACACACACACACACACACACACACACACACACACACACACACACACAAATATATATATATATATATATATATATTAGGGCTGTCAAACGATTAAAATTTTTAATCGCGATTAATCTCAGAATTTCATATAGTTAATCGCGATTAATCGCATTAAAAAAAATCTGTGTAAATGTTATAGAAAACAAGGATTTTTAAGTGAAATGTTACAATTAAAATGGTGAACACATTTTATGCTAAATGTACTGATGTTAAAAACTGCTGGGACAAGAGAAAACTGTAAGGGAGTTTTATTCACTCACATACTAGGCAGTAAATGTCAGATTGTAGGTTAGAATTTCTCCATCAGCAAACATTGTAGATCAGCGGTGCTTTAGGTGGGATAAGGCGTAGTTATTGTATCAGACTTGTCTGTGGTTGTATCGTGACGATGGTTTGATGGACGTTTCGACACGAAGTGAGTGTGTTTTGACCCTTTGGGGCTTCCATAGTGCATGAACTAACGTGCTCGACTCAGCTTTCCGGTATTCGGTACAGAAGAAGAAGTTAATTAAGTGTAATAAAGTGTTCTGCTCCCGACAACTTGTGAATATAGCGTGTATTTATTTCTTTATTATGCAAGTGCATCACTACCACGATCGGTTACATTATGTTAACAAACCGCAAATGAAAAACGGTGGCAAGTCCGACATTAAAACGTTTGTTCTACCAGTCAAGTGTCAACATGAACTAGAATTTGCGTTAATGGCACTAATTTTTTTAATCGCGTTAAATTGAGGTCGCGTTAATGCGTTATTATCGCGTTAACTTCGACAGCCCTAATATATATATATATATATATATATATATATATATATATATATATATATATATATATATATATATATATGTAATTTTAAATATACACACATATAAATAGATAGACACATACATACACACATTTAGTCTATTATTATTGTTAGAATTTTTATAATAGTGTACTATAATTAGATTATAATACTATAATTAACTGTAAAGAGCATGGGAAGACCATGGCCGGCAATAGTATATTTGTGACTGGTTCTAATACATTTCGAATTGAAAGGCTGAAAAGCACAATGCATGTATAAAACACATTACGTGCCCCAATAAATGCACTGCCCAAGTGTCCCCTCTCCCCACAGCCTTTCAGCGGCAGGCAGCAGCAAACAGATCATCAGACGAGGCCATGTTGACCATATTGTTAGTTAATCATTTACAAGTCAATATTGCCTATATGGACAGCGGGGAAAAAAAAGTGAACCTGTAAAACTGCGGTGTTAAATGCGATGCAGTCGAAAATTTAGGGTGCACCTAACTTTTGTGCTGGTGCACCTAAGAAAAAAAGTTAGGCGCACCAGTGCAAAAAGTTAGTCTAGAGCCCTGGACGCTCTGCTTCGATCACGTTCTTGCATTTCTCTGTGTTTAGTACCATAGCGGCGATATAAACCCTAGATTTAGATTGTGATCCTTAAACAGCTTTACATCTGACTTTTGAAGTACGTCTTGTTAAAAAACTCTATCGTCTCTGTCAGTCGCGCTCAGTTCTGTTCGCCGCCACATTATGGTGAAGCTGGATACACTTGTCTCGCACACACGTAAATCCAAACTTGCGGAAATGTAAAGAAATAAAAACAATCCTGTTATATGGCATGTGTGATGTACATTTATTTACGTCTGATTTTTAATTGCCACTGACCTCATATACTTTTTTGGATTTGTTTGCTGAATTTTAGATATTTGTGGGGAAAAATATTACAGTAAGAGCTCAAATATCTGAGTTTTTCTGGATGTTTTCCTTTTTATCTCCCAGTCTAATCCTTTCCAGTTCCCAATCAAGGAGAGCTGATCGTCAAATGCCTCCTCCAACACATGTCGAATCTGCTGCTATTTCTTATTACCCGCTAGTGTTGGGTTCCCACACAGAGCTCTATCACGTATGGATTGCCACACTAAACTCCTCCCCCCCCCCTTCATTTGCACAGGTGCCCAGACCAGTCCTGAAAATTGCATACTGCAGCGGCAGAGGGAAGAGACCTAGTCTGACCTTCTCTTCCTTAACTAGGACAATTGTGTTTGTGTCAATACCCAACAAGTATATGGCCCCCTTATGTTGAACTCATTAAAACCATGAACAATTAATATGAAGTTGGTCCTCCCACTGAGGTAGAATTTGGAACAGGAGTGCTTGGATTTCCACCAAACCAAAGCTGAGCATAAACCATCGGATACAAGTCTAGCCTCTTTTCTTCTGTCAGACTTTACTCTTGGTGCTATACATGTGACACACAGGTAACATTTCTCTAGGTAGGTAGTTTTGTCCAACTGGCAGGTAGAAAAACATGATTTATCGTTGCTTATAATAAAGAGCTCATTCCCATTGCTCCAGAGTCCAACAGTGATGGGTTTTTCACTTTTCCAGTGCTTGGCATTGCACTATCTAAAAAACATCATCTTAAAAAAGATACAATCCTATGATGCTGTCATGCTGAAAAGGACTGACCTTTGCAGTATAACCCAATCTGTTGCCTATGTGTCTACAGGGATTAATTAGTGGTCTCCACATATTTATGTGTATTGATTTTTATGTAGTATCTAGTATACCTTGTCCCGATTACTCAGACCCATTCTGAGTAAAATTGTATCATTCAGCCTTGTGAAAAGGACGAATAGGAGAGACCATGTAAAATCTTAGCAGCTTGTGCTAGTAAGGATGTGGTAGCATAGTTGTGCTAGTATAGTACCAATATAGCACAGAAACAAAATCAATATACATGTAATACTACAGTTGTAGTCTAATGTAGCATAGTTGTACTAGTATAGTGGATGGCACAGTGGCTGGGTGGGTAGCGCTGTCGCCTCACAGCAAGAAGGTCCTGGGTTTGATTCCCAGGTAAAGCGGTCCGGGTCTTTTCTGTGTGGATTTTGCATGTTCTCCCAGTGTCTGCATGGGTTTCCTCTGAAAGCTCTGGTTTCCTCCCACAGTCCAAAGACTTTCAAGTGAGGTGAACTGGTGAGGTGAACTGGAGATACAAAATTGTCCATGACTTGAGCTAATGAATCTTGAGTGACCAGTAACTACGTTTCCTGTCATGAATGTAACCAAAGTGTGTAAAACATGACGTTCAAATCCTAATAAATAAATGAATACTAGTAAAGTACCAATCTAACTGGAATAGTAGTCTAACGTAGCATAGTTGTACCAGTATAGTACCAGAGACAAACTGATGTACTAGTATACTACTAATAGCGTATTTGTACTAGTATAAGTACTTAAGTACAATTGTTTGTCGTGTTCGCTTATAGTACTAGAGTATTTGTACCCAATAAGTAGTTTCAGCATAGCTATGCTAGCCTATGTGCTGACAGTAATATTTCTTTATTCTCTGGCCCTAGCACTGGGTCAGAGGGCGAAAGTCATCTCCCTCTCTCAGCGTAAGGTTTCAGGCCAGGCCCGCAGTTCGACCAGAGGTACAGTAGAGTCTGCCCCACCCCCTCTTGAATCTAACCAATCAGATCTTTTTAACAGTGATGTGATGCTAGCCTGTCTGAGCTGGCGCCCGCCCAGCGTCGCTGTCCATTTTCCCGGGCTAACTGTACATGATTACCACATTTGTCGCTTATTGACTGTCTCTTTGTTGTTTGTCTAGCCCAGGGGTTTTCAACCTTTTTGGACATGCGCCCCCCTTCGTGTGCCAACCGTTAGAGCGTTAGTTCATACATTTGCAGTCATGGTTTATCTATTACAAATATATCCAACAAAATTCTAAAAATCACATAAATTCCTCAATTATTTACTCAAATTGTTAAATGCTGATATGATTTGTATGGAAAACCATATTTAACTGAAGACAAATGCAGAATCGAAGCCTTTTCACTGATGATGTATGACTTTTAATTGTCACTGTAAATAAAACATGCAAAATTTTTAAATTCTTATCACCTGAATAACATAACACATAAAGACCATATATAAAAGTCCATCAAAAACGTTTGACCTTCATATAGTCATAGAACATCCTATAATATTTAATAGTAAAGAAAAGGCCATGCATAAAAATGCTTGTAGTAATGCAATATCACATATAACATACAGTATGTATAGTCTGAAATTAAAAGGCTGCCTTATTGTGCCTTATTATGTGACCATGTGGTTTCTGCCCTTCTTTGACCAAATTCCTAGAAAATGTAAAGGGTTTATGATCTGGAAATTTCACTTACCCAATTCTATGCGTTCATAGTCGGAGTCCAGCAGGAAGGTCCGGAAGCGGTTGGACACATAATGATAGGCTAGGAACTTCAGATAGTACTGACTGAACTCAAACTCCATGGGGAACTGATGATGGATCTGTTCAGAAAAAAGAAGAATCCCATCCAGTACATATGAGGCATACAAAGCAAGGTGAAAACCATGTGGTAGCTGAATTAATCTGAAAGTGTCTGCAGTAACTTCTTATGATAATTTATTTAAAATGTTAACAAATCATGCTGAAATAATCATGATTTTGGCATGACCATCCCTGTCCCTTGACCTAAACCCTATAGAAAAGCTGTGGGTTCAGCTGAGAGGGAGAATCAACAAGCGTCTGAATGATCTGAAGATATTCTGTATGGAAAAATGCTCTCAGATGTTCTCTAGTCTCATTATATAGCTTTTCTCTTTAAGGTAACATGACAACATAAGGTTGACAACATACCTGGTGCACACAGTCGAGAAACTGCAGAAAGACAGGTGTGAAGCCGCTGCTTTGGCTTGCCAGCGTCTGGGCACCACGGTGGCTGAAACGATGACCAAATGACAGCCACTCTTTCTCTACGAGCAACCGGAAGCCGTCAAATGTGCGGTAGTATGGATCTGACAGCAGCTGCACCAGAGATACCACCTGTACACAGCAACAGACACAGCCATCAAGCTTGGATACAGCACTGATATCTGAAAATGCCAAGCTAGATGAAAACGTCCCACCATACCTGAGTTGTAACGTCCCAGCCGTCCTCCAGGCTGACCATGACTGAGGAGCCGTTGTCTAAAAGCTCCACCACCAGGACTGACACCTGCAGAAGCCTGTTCAGCTACAAGATAGATAAAAGCATTAAATCAGGCTATAGAAATGTAGATGCTTTGAAATAACATAAACACTGCTTTTTACACAAAATATGAGTCAGAGTCAAGTCACGAGTCTTTAGGCTAGAGTCCAAGTCAAGTCACGAGTCTTTAGGCTAGAGTCCAAGTCAGGTCACAAGTCTTTAGACTAGAGTCCGAGTCAAGTCACGAGTCAATATAATATACACAAAACATGTATTGGAAATGTAGCGTAGAAATAAACAAATAATATATAAGTTCAGATAAAAAAAACCAACAGATTAACAACTGTATTTTGCCGTTTTACTTAGTGCCTTTACTTTCCTAGTCATTGTGCAAATGAATGTAATTTCCGTAACAAGAAGGTACCAGTTAAAAGCTTAAACTGATACGTTTTGTTTTCATTGCAAAACAAAAGCGCGCAATAAATCACGGCACAGCGGCCAAAATCCAAAACACAGCAAAAAAATCATAACCTTTGCTTACCTTAGCTTATGTTCTTCTAGATGCTATTAAATTTATAACCGTGTGTTTTCCCATTGGGAGTATAATCCGTTATTTTGTAAATGTGTGCTTATAATTAAAAACCTGCAAACTTTTAAGTAAAACACTAACTCGTTATAAAGCCAATCAAGCGTTTCATTGACTCATCTGTGTGACGCAAACTGAATAAATGCAAATAACAGCATTTCTTACTAAAAAGTGGTCTTCCAACTATTAGCGCCAATTCTGTAGGAATGTTCCATTCACCCCAGTTGTTCCTGTGAAGTGCACTACGTAGGGTATATATATATATATATATATATATATGTCACACGTATCTAATGTTAACACATGCTGATACTAGGGACTCTTGTTGTTTATGAGTCATTTTTGTGCGAGTCATGAGTCATTTGAAACGAGTCCGAGTCGAGTCTGAAGTCGCTGTGTGTGCATATACCTCCTAGTCTATAGTTTCTATAGCTTCCTTATTTTTTTATTTTATTCTACTTATTTTATTTACTCTATTTACTGTACTTACACTGTACTGGAGCTGCTGTAACACTCGAATTTCCCCCATGGGGATCAATAAAGGAATCTTATCTTAGTCAGAGATGAAGCCAGCTCTATTTAAAACAAAGCTGTGCTCTGTGGTTCGTGTATGGACCACATCCGATACTGGTATAATTAATCATTACATTTTATAGAGAGATTCAGTAAACATTATGGACTGGTATCGCCAATGAAGGTGAATTCCTTGTCTCATCATTTTCATTTTTTTCTTCCCCTAAAGGGTTTATATGTTACAATTTTGTGCACTGACAGTATTCTGGCAACCTGTGTTTTTTTTTTCCTTTAATTTGACACACTTCATATTTCCCTTAAAGGAAAAAGTGGCCTACCAAATTCATCCATTCAGACTCCTCCAGGCAGCGATGGAAGGACATGTTTGGCTCGTTGGAGGCAGAGGAGGGTACGCAGGCCTTCATCAGCTTCTTGAAGCTGTTCTTGACTTGCCGCATGTCAAACATCTCGATGGGCACAACCTCCCACTGCTGGAACGCGTCCTGCTTTCCCCCCTGGACACAAACGGTCAAGCTCACAGTTACATTTACAGGGTTTATATGATAGAGGCACACACAGCAATAATACAGCAATGTTCACAACAGAATGACATGTGAGGAGGAAATATACGATCAGCCACAATAGTCTGGTGGTTATACTTTGGTAACATTCATGTAAGTCTTTAATATCAAACACTTTGATGTTTGTATCTCCAATTAACCTAACTGCATGCCTTTGGACTATGAGAGGACACCCACGCAGACACAGGGAGGACACGCAAACTCTAAATCAACCCCAGGACCTTCTTGCTGTGCTACCCACCGAGCCGCCCCCTATTTACTGTAGTCTCAGTGCATATAGTCACTTTAAATTCATGCACACACTACTACTTTTTTTCTATTACCTATCCCGTAAAGAAAACAGTTCTAATAACATGTATGGGTGCTAAGTCCACTTTCATTTCCTTTCATTTTCATCAATCGCTTTATTCAGGTCAGGGTCATGGCTGGTCCACTGGAAAACAAGGCAGGAATACCCTAGACAGGGCGCCATTCATTGCAGGGCATTGGACATCTCTCTACCCCTCAGACATAGCCAATTATGTCTGTGTAGACACCTGGCGGGCAAATACCACCCCTTATATTTGCCACTTATATTAGTCCATAATAGACCACAGAGCCACCCAAGTGCTTTTCTTTTTTTTATGCATTTTTTCTCCCAATTTAGAGTAGCCAATCTGCTGCTGGGGACCCCGATGGCACCTATGGAGGGTGTATATTCGCCTGATACACCCTTCGATGTGTGCAAAGTCCACCGATCTCTTCTTATTCTCCCATACTTTGGTGGATTTGCGTATGAACAGTCACGCCCGGATCTCTGCGCTCTTCCACTTTCTGTACTTACACAGCGTTGATAACCCCACCCCTTAATCCGGTCTTTCCCAACCAGCAGACTGGAGGCCAATTTTGTCTGCTGCAGCCACTAGCCAATTGTGCCTGCTAGAGGGCGCCCAGCCGACCAGTCCAAGTGCATTTCTAAGAAGTGTTAAAAGCTAAAATTTTCACTAAAAGTGGTTGAACCTGTATTCTCCCCTGCTAAATTTTAGAACTTGAGCAAAACCTGCTACTGAGTTCAGGCCAGAATTCATTCTTTTACAGTACCTTGAGCTGGTTCTTGTCTCCAATGATGTAGAGATATGCACGCTGCTGGCGGAGGAAGTATTGTTCGTTTGGGCCTCCATTGGTCTGAGGGGAGTCCTTCCCTGCCAGTCGGTTCCCCACATCTGGATTATAGCTGACACGCCCGCTGCCTCGAATGCTGCCCCACTTGCCTGAATTACACAAAGACACAAGGGTAGCACAATTCTTAATTCCATCGCTCATTCTCCATAAAAGTGAAAATTAATTCAAACAGAAGACCGACTAAAGATATCTGGAAAGAGTGGACATACATTTCAGCAACAAATAATTAATTTATCTTAAAGCAATCAAAGCATATGCACTCAATCAAACAAAAAACAGCAAGTCAGACAACGATGCACTGCCAGAATTCTAGAACTTGAGATGACGTGCAAAGAGATGGCAGGCTAGACCAGGGGTTTTCAACCTGTGGGGCGAGTACTTGTCTGGGGGAAGGCGAGTGCCTGACCGGGGGGCGTGGCATTACGAGATTTTTTTACTTCTAAAACTAAAGCAATTCATTTTTCACCCATGGGAGACATATTTCATTACTCTAACTGACCACGCTCACACGCACGTTTAATGTTATTCAGTTCCGTCTGAAAAAAATCTTCAAAATAGGGCTCACAGCGAAGATAACCGGTGTCAAAAGCAACGACCGCTGTTATAGGACGTGTTTGTGTCTTTAAGAGAGACGCTCTGTTCACAGTATCGATTATAAGTGGCTCGGGAGTCAATTCATTTTAAGCGCAGCGTAAGTTTCTTTTCTCAGTCATCTCTCCATGTTAACTGTTATAATGAATGTTGCGATTGTAAATAAACACCAACTACTACAGAACATTTTGTGTGACTCGCTTACCTTAAAAAGCTCAGGCTTAATTATACTGAGTATTACCTCAGAGTCGTTGAGCTGTGGAGCTAAACGTTTTCAGTCAGAGCAGATGATCCCGAACTAACCAACTTAGTAATTGATGAACTTTTGTCTATGCTCTGTGAAGTAACGTTTTCTGCTCTCATCTACATCAAAAAGCAAGAACCGCTTATGATTTACCAAAGTGAACCACGAATTTATATAATGTGCTGATAGAATCGGCTCAGATGGGGTTGGACTGTATTATCTTTTTAAAATAATATTTTCAATCAGCAAAATTATATAATGTGCACAACATTAATTACGTTCTTTTAGCTTGTCAGAAGCTTTTTCAATGATTTCTGTGCGGTGGTTGACGAAGGGGAGGGGGTGTGGCGCAAGTTGGGGGGGGGGGGGGGGGGGGGGGCGCAAGTTCACGGTTGGCACACGAAGGGGGGCACATGTCCAAAAAGGTTGAAAACCCCTGGGCTAGACAAACAACAAAGAGACAGTCAATAAGCGACAAATGTGGTAATCATGTACAGTTAGCCCGGGAAAATGGACAGCGACGCTGGGCGGGCGCCAGCTTAGACAGGCTAGCATCACATCACTGTTAAAAAGATCTGATTGGTTAGATTCAAGAGGGGGTGGGGCAGACTCTACTGTACCTCTGGTCGAACTGCGGGCCTGGCCTGAAACCTTACGCTGAGAGAGGGAGATGACTTTCGCCCTCTGACCCAGTGCTAGGGCCAGAGAATAAAGAAATATTACTGTCAGCACATAGGCTAGCATAGCTATGCTGAAACTACTTATTGGGTACAAATACTCTAGTACTATAAGCGAACACGACAATTGTGCTTAAGTACTTATACTAGTACAACTACGCTATTAGTAGTATACTAGTACATCAGTTTGTCTCTGGTACTATACTGGTACAACTATGCTACGTTAGACTACTATTCCAGTTAGATTGGTTCTTTACTAGTATTCATTTATTTATTAGGATTTGAACGTAATTTTTACACACTTTGGTTACATTCATGACAGGAAACATAGTTACTGGTCACTCAAGATTCATTAGCTCAAGTCATGGACAATTTTGTATCTCCAGTTCACCTCACTTGAAAGTCTTTGGACTGTGGGAGGAAACCAGAGCTTTCAGAGGAAACCCATGCAGACACTGGGAGAACATGCAAAATCCACACAGAAAAGACCCGGACCGCTTTACCTGGGAATCAAACCCAGGACCTTCTTGCTGTGAGGCGACAGCGCTACCCACCCAGCCACTGTGCCATCCACTATACTAGTACAACTATGCTACATTAGACTACAACTGTAGTATTACATGTATATTTATTTTGTTTCTGTGCTAGATTGGTACTATACTAGCACAACTATGCTACCACATCCTTACTAGCACAGGCTGCTAAGATTTTACATGGTCTCTCCTATTCGTCCTTTTCACAAGGCTGAATGATACAATTTTACTCAGAATGGGTCTGAGTAATCGGGACAAGGTATACTAGATACTACATAAAAATCAATACACATAAATATGTGGAGACCACTAATTAATCCCTGTAGACACATAGGCAACAGATTGGGTTATACTGCAAAGGTCAGTCCTTTTCAGCATGACAGCATCATAGGATTGTATCTTTTTTAAGATGTCAGTGTGTCCGATTTTTGCCCTGCCAATGCTTGGATGATTTATGCATTAAAATGCCTTTACTTGGTTGCAACGTCCGAAAGCAACGTCAGTATAGGAACTGTTATCTGGAGCTCAATGATTGATTCTCATAACCTAGCAGCCACATTTAAGGTTGGCTGGAGTAGTGAAAAACCCATCACTGTTGGACTCTGGAGCAATGGGAATGAGCTCTTTATTATAAGCAACGATAAATCATGTTTTTCTACCTGCCAGTTGGACAAAACTACCTACCTAGAGAAATGTTACCTGTGTGTCACATGTATAGCACCAAGAGTAAAGTCTGACAGAAGAAAAGAGGCTAGACTTGTATCCGATGGTTTATGCTCAGCTTTGGTTTGGTGGAAATCCAAGCACTCCTGTTCCAAATTCTACCTCAGTGGGAGGACCAACTTGATATTAATTGTTCATGGTTTTAATGAGTTCAACATAAGGGGGCCATATACTTTTGGCCATACAGAGTAATTTGAGAGGGCTGTAATAAGTGATGCAGGATTGAATACAGGTGTGCACATTTAGACAAAGCTTGCTTACCTCCTCGACTGAAGGTACCAGGCACATCCTCTTTGGTCCCCATGACTTGCTTCATAAGAGCACCAATTTTAGGTTGTCTCAGCTTGTCTGATGAGTCTAAAACACACAAACACATCAGTCTGATTAATTGTGACGGATAATAATCATTCAGATTGATATCTGGAGTTAGTTTTTTGTCTGCCAAGAACACGCTGTTAATTCTGAATTCATTTGGGGACAGAAATCATCACTGCAGGTTTGTCCTTTGAATGTTTGGCCTTCTGGGGTGAAACTGAACCTCGGTGGTAATTGGACTTTCCAGCAAGACACTGACTCCAAACACACTTCCAAGTCAACCAAAGCTTGGTTGGTTAAGTAAACAGTTATGGGTTCTGTACTTTACATATAACGGGTAGCTGGATAACAAGTCTCTACGGTGTAGTTATAAGAAATGAATGAATGAATGAATGAATGTGCAGAAGGTGTAGTTTCAAATGCAAAGATTCAAAGCTGGGTGTAGTTGGATCACAATACAGTAAGATGTTTCTGACCCGAGGTGCTCATCTGAGCAGATGTGAAGCCGCTGAGAGTGTTTCTTCCGCTGGCCTCGCTGTAGGAGGGCATGGAGCTGATGATGGCCTGCAGGTACTTCTCCTGCTCCAAACTGGCAGAGTCAGCCTGAGATGGACCTGAAACAAAGACAAAGTCAGATTGGGATGAGTTCTTCATTTCAACACAATGCCTCCACCAATTTGTCACTGCTTCATTGTTAGCTGTGTTAAAATAAACAAATGGTTAAATTCATGTATAGCATTTGAAATGCTTTTGGACCCCCATGGCTAGAGCAGCATGTGAGCAGTGGTTAAAGCACTGGACTTTTGATCAGAAGATAATTTGATATGGTGATCAAGAGTAGTTCAGACCTGCGCTGGGGGCATTGGGTGACTTGAAGAAGCCCACCACACCCTTGGTGTGCAGGCCGGCTGAGCGCAGGAGCACGGCTTTGGTGCGCGAATTCCTCCAACACACGACAGGAAATCGGCTCTGCCTGTAGCAGCGTGAGATGCGGTGAAGGGTGGTGTCTGGAATGCTCTGAGGCACAATCAGCAAGCCTGGGTAACTGCAACACCAACAAGAAAAAAAAACCATTAACAAGCCCAAATCAAGACAAATAACGTTAAGAAGCAGAGCACTGTTGTTTCATCTGGAACTTGCCTCCTACAGATGGTGTACATGCGGTTGACAGTGGAGATGCGGAATGGCTCGTTTTTGGAGCGCGTCAGGCTGTTACTCAGCGTGCCCAGGCCCATGCGCTGGTAGTCCCGACAACATGCACGCTCCACTACGTTGCTCATGGTCTGGCGGTCGGATGAGCGGATGGTGGAGGAAAGCGTGAGTGAGCTCTGCTCCACCTCCTCAGACACTGGCAATTAGAAAAGCACAGACAGGGGTCATTTTAAATGGGAAGGGGGGATGCAAAACAAGTAAACACAAATAATAAAAATAAAGTTTTATGGGTGGTGCCCAGGTTTAAATCCCACGGTTTTTTACATTTTTTCCACATAGGTGTGAATTTCCTCCAGGTCATTCGGTTACCTTCCAGCTTCCAAAAACATGTAGAAGGTGTACTGGCTGTTTAAATCACCCCTAGGTGTGAGCAAGTATTAGTGAATCATGTTATTATCTTCATGTGTAGGTGTGTGTGGCACCTGAGATCTCGTCCTCGTCTATTTCCGACTGCAGACTGCTGCGATTCTCCCAGGTCGGAGGAGTGTACTTCTTCCGGGTCACATACTGCCGCCCAATTGTCTTCTTAGCACTCTTTACCAGGTTTTTAGAGAGTGTTCTGAAAAAAAAAGATCAAATATTATTAGACAAAGATATTGATCTGATTTCATATTTTCCATCTGGCCCTATGTGAAAATGCATTGTCCTTTAACTACTAAATTCAATTAACAATTGGGTTCAATTTCAATAGCCAAACCCAGGCATGATTACTGCCAGATCTGTCCTCCGACACGTGTGCAGTAGCCGACTGCATCTTTTCACCTGCACGAGGCCAGTTCATATGCGGATCAGCCTTGTGTACGGAGAGCCACACCCTGATCAACACATTTTCCCCCGACTCTATGCAGGCGCCATCAATCAGCCAGCAGAGGTCGTAATTGCATCAGTTTATGAGGTCCCTCTCTGGCTTCCCACACTGTATAAACAACAAGCCAATCGTTGTTCATGTAGCCGCCCATGAATGTCTGCTCAAAGTGTCAGCTCTGATGCGCTAGCGTTTTTTACCGCTGCGCCACCTAAGCCGCGGCAGATCTGTTGATTCTAAACATCACTTAAGTAGAACCTGTCTGGCAATGTGAAAAAGGCTAGAAGGTCTCAAAAAGCAGCACACAATGCCACCTTTTAAAGAGAGTAAAATACAGACGCTGAACAAAATAATTGAAAACTACCAGTTTGGAAAGGGTTGCAAAACCATTGCTAATGCTCTGGGACTCCACAGTGGAGTAAATTAGAAACAGTGGGCCCTTGGACAGATGGTTAAACCAGTAAGGAACTACTAACAACATAGTCAACTCAAATTTGCATTGTTACTCTGTGTGAATGCAAATGTATTTTCTTTCTGCAATAGATGTGAATGTGTGTGGGTGCAAGAGACTTACTTTAAAGACTGGTTCTTGTCCTTGGTCTTGTGCTCCACCACCAGCTTGGCCGATTGACCCACGGTGAAAGCGAAGGTGCCATGTACATGCTGAGGGAAGCGAAGTTTATGTACATGTTTCCTAAAAACCTCAGCCAGGTCAGATGCCACCTCCTCATCGAATGCTACCTTCATCAGCTACAGTATTTGAAAGAGAGAGGAAGGAGAACATGAGCTAGTTAAGGCATACATAAAAAAAAAAAAAGAACAACAGTAGCATTGAGGCTTGGCTGATACTGGGTACCTGAAAGGTGCAGGAGCGGAGCTGCAGACCCTCCTGGATGAACTGGTCCATGGGTAAATTGACTGAAATCTTCTTCTCTTTAGTGAGGGAGGCGATGGGGAAGGAGCGAGTCACGATCTGCTCGGCAACTGCATACACAGAACAACATTATGAGGTGATGACTTTCACCTAATAATGCAATATTTTGGATAACCAATGAAATTTGGCTAAAACAAATGAATGGTCATGACCCATTTTAGGTCATATAGACAAGCACATGTTAGTATTAACAAAATAAGCACAGCTCTCATACCCAGGGGGTCGGTGGGGGTGCCCTTGAAAATGATGCGATAGGTGGTGAGAAAGATGGCACCCTCAGCAGGCAGGAGGGGCGGGCCGCCCATCACACCTGTGGCCTCTTCTCGCCCATCTGACATGAGGTGTACCCGCATGCCATCCATTACAAACTCCTCACCCGCTAACAGCGTCGGTCTCAGAAGCTTGGGCTGCACAGAAAGAGGAAAAAATAGATTTAGAATTTCTGAATATGACAGTGTTACATTAGCTTAATCCAAGCAAAGACGTGCACATAATTACCAACATCAACACCAGAAAAGCACTTCAAGTTTTGGGGCATTGAAGTGTGGCACAACATTAGTTACACTGTCAACAACTCTGTACCAGTGCTTGCTGGTGATTAAACATGCTATTTTGGGAAATAGCTATTTTGGGGAATTTATTAAGCATCATTAGTCTAATAACCTCTTAGTGAACCTCTCAGCCTTTCTTAATTCATTACATCCTGGTCAGGGTGGGTCCGGTTTACCCAGAATCATTGGGCACAATGCAGTAACACACACTGGACAAGAAGGCAATACATCATGGGCCCTCAGCCATCGCCTCTCAGACATAGGCAATCATGTCTGTATGTAGACGCCTGAATGGCCGATATGATTTGATATGATTTTGAAACCAGCGATAGTAAGCTAGCATAATTTACTGCTGCACTATCCAAGCGACCTCTTGTCAAATGGTTTAATCATGTTGTGACCCACTTTAGGTCATACAGACAAGCAGTAGTTTTTTTATATATATTTATTTTGTTTCTGCATTTTCGTGTTCAGTGGCCCGATTGCGCCATACTTCCTCTCCACTAATGCCGACCCCCGCTCTGATTTGAGGAGAACGAAGCTAACCCACGCCCCCTCCGACACGTGGGCAGCAGCCGTATGCATTTTGTCACCCACACTAGGCGAGTACATATATGCGAATCAGCCTTGTGTTCGGAGAGACACACCCTGATCCGCACACTTTCCCCGCCTCTGTGCTGGCGCCATCAATCAGCCAGCAGAGGTCGTAGTGCAACAGTTACGAGGAGTCCTTATACGGCTTAATACCTCCCCATATGAACAACAGGACAATCGTTGTTCATGTGGTCTCTCAGCACAGCCGGCAGAGCTGAGATTCGATACGATGTATTCGAAATCCCAGCTCTGGTCCGAGCCGACAAGCAATGATCATTTTAATGATCATAAATATTATGTAAACATGGCAGTATTAACAAAATGAGTACAGCTCTCATACCCAGGATGTAGATGGGGATTTGAACCCTGGATCCCAGCGATAGTGAGCTAGCATAATTTACTGCTGCTTCATCTGAGTGACATTTTGCTTTGTAGATAAACATTATACTGCATATTATTCATAAATAAAGTGTTAGTGAGGTACAATACATGCTAGATTTTTCTCTCCAGCTCTGGTTTCTCCAACAGTGCTGAGGGTTCTGTTATATATTATGTCCAATTAATTAATAACAGAACTATTGAGGGTATTCTATTCCATCTGGTCATTAGCTCATGATCTAAAGTGCAAGAATTATGCAAAAACACAAGCACAAGCATTCATGAGTACAAAAGCAGGTCCACCAAATTTATTTTCAGTAAAATGCACTTTTTGGCAGGGTTTATGCTTCAGGGTGAAGAAATTTTGAATTTAAATGCTGCTGATTTCATTAGTATATGAAATCAAACACAACATTTATAGCATTTATTAGATGTTTTTTATCCGAAGAGACTCACAGCTGTAAACAATACAATCTAAGCAACTTAGGGTTACGTGCCTTGCTTAAGAACCCATCAATAAAACTTGAACCAGCAACCTTCCAATTGCCAGTCCAGTACCTTAACCTCTGAGCTACCACTGCCCAGAATGAGGTGTATCATTACATCCCTAACACATACGAAAGCTACACTGTAGAGAATTCAGTCTACTGAGAGAGTGAGTTACAAACCAAGACCATGAGGTTATCTTATAATATGGAAAATATGGAGACGGACAAAAACAGAATCGGTTAGGAAAGTGTGCAAACAGGCTTCCATTACCATTAGTCAGATCAGAGCTCTTTAAAACGGTTCAATTCGGCAAGGTCCAATAGAGAGAAGGGAAACACCACGACACACAGCATGCACGCCTTAGAGTGCCCATCTGACAGACGTACCTGGCGTGACACTCTGTGGTAGTGGGGGTTCAATAGGTGGAGGTGGGTGTGGGCATGGGCGAGGGTGTAAGTTGGCTTGTCTGGGTTTCTAGCTTGCCTTCATAGTCCAACCCAGTGTAAAATATTGAGTTGGTTACCTTTTGGATGGGAGGCAGTCTCTTGCTCTCTCTGTGGACTGCGTCCAATGTCTCAATGTGCATCTGAACAATGTCTATAGAGAAACGCAGAGCAGAAGAAGAATGAAAGAGCAGCAATACACAAATTCATAAGCTATAAAAAGAGTCTCTGCTGCTAACAATTATCCAGGCTCCTACACACTTACTGGACATGCATTTGTGTCTTAAATCTTGTAATTTTCCTTATAAAAATGAATAATTGACATGCCGGTGGTTAGGCAGTTGGGCTGAAGAGTACTTTCTGAGAACCCTTGTCAACACAGTCCATCGCTGCAACAAGAACTACAATCTAAAACTTCATTCCCAAAGAGAAACATACAACTCAATGCAGAAATGCAAAGAATGTTTTCTCTGGCCTGGAGCTTATGGACTGAATGGACTAGATCATGGTTTTTCAAACACTGGGTTGCGACCCCTAGGTGGGCAAGTCAAAAGAAAACAGGTCACAGAGGGAAAAAAGAATAATTAAGTAAACAAATTTTAACAGCACAGAAACATGAAATGAACTGCCCCCTTGTGGAGGCTTCACTCTACATCTTGTAAACCACAGTGGGACCTGATTGTACAGACCATAACAGAGAGAGTAAGATGTATTGTTAGTGTTGCCTGGGTCATGTAAAAATCTAAGGACATAATGTGGGTCAACCCAGGACTAGATGAACTGAAAGACAGTGGAAACATGTGCTGTGGTCAGATGAGTCCACATTTCTTTTCAGGAAAAACAGACATTGAATCCTCCATGCCAAACATGCAAAACACCTTTGTTATTAACGAAAGGTGCAAAATCCAACATTGGGTCTTGGGTCCACCAGAGTCCACGCCATGAGTGACTTCATTATGTGTCAGGATCCCACTGATGCGGTAAGACAAAGCCAGTCCTCGTTCTGCACATGCATCAACAGTCTCCTACTGAATTTATGACTCATCAGACAATTGCGACCACAGACTGTTGAGCAGCTGAAGCCTTGTATCAAGAAAGAATGAGCTAAAAAATTCCACTTGTAAAACTGGAAGCATTAAAAAGTGTAATTACAGTCGACCCTTGAGTTACGAACGGTTTACCATACGAACATTTTGGGTTACGAACGATCTTTTTCAACTTAACGTACGAACAAATTTTGGGTTACGAACCGAAATTTGCGAAACACGTGACGTCACGAACGAGTTGACTCTGACCGTCTCTCTCTCTATATATATACAGTGAGCGGACGGTGTTTTTTCTGTGTTTTCTTAATATTTTGTAAAATTCTATATGAAAATGGCCTTCAAGAATGTGCAGAGAAAGCGTAGTGGTGAGAAAATAAAACAATCTATTACTATTCGTTGTTGTATAATTACTCCTGCCAGTAGCTGTCACTGTGTATCAGACAGCAGGGACAGTGAGTGAGAGAGAAGAAGGAAATCGCTGAGTAAAGTATTCTTTCTTTCGTGCAATTACACTTACAAAATACAACACTATTGAAATAAAGAAGGAAATAATAGAGAAATATGAGAGTTATTGTTGTTTCTGGTAGATACATTTTATAAAAAAAGAAGGAAATGTATTATGGTGTATGATACAGCACATGTACTGTACTGAATGTGTGTTTTTTATGTACTGTACTACTGTGTATTGTGGTTTATTATTGTTTATTACAGGAATGTCTATTCTATTATTTAAGATTTAAGGCAAAATAAACTTGTATTTATAACAAAAAAAGAGCATTTAAGACATTAGAGAGGTTAGGTAAGGGGGTGGTTTGGGAGGTCTGGCACGAATGAATTCTATTTACATTATTTCTTATGGGAAAAATAGGTTTAACTAACGAACATTTTGACTTAAGAGCAGCCCTTCGGAACCAATTAAATTCGTAAGTCAAGGGTCTACTGTAATAGGAAAGCTAATGTAACACTGTAGTAAACATACTGTCCTATTTTTGACTGTATTGCAGGCATCAAAAGCTAAATAAAAGAGTTTGTTGGTTTAGTTTATCTAGCTAAAATTCGACATATCTTGCAATGTGAAAGACCTGGTGCCATTTCTACCTGGTATCATAATGTGAAGAGCCTTCAAGTGTTCGTTGGTCACTCCACTTTCATTGCACACTTTGTCCACAAAGCGGTTGATGAAGCGAACCACCGAGTTGGCCACATCCGAGCTCTCAGCATCCTCAAAGCCACTTTCTGTATCGTAGCTTTCCGCCATACTGCCTGCGATACTTCATACAAACAGAAGACATGTCAGTAACAAAGGCTTATTAGGGGTTCTGTCCACAAGATGATTTTTTTTCTATTTATTTAAGCATTTTGCCCAATTTTTCTTCCAATTTATCGTAGCCAATTTGTCTTCCACTGCTGGGGATCCCCGATTGCATTCAAGGAGGGTATATTTCCTGCTCACGCCTCCTCTGACCCATGTCTTTTTATACCTATGCTTACTGCACAGGCGCATCTATCTGCTAATCGTGGTCCTTACACAGCATTAGAAGACCCCACCCACATAGTCCGGTCATCCCGCCCTAGCAGACATGGTAGCCATTAGTCTCTTCTGCAGGCACTGCCAATTATGCCCACTAGATGGCGCCCAGCCGACTGGATGCGACGCAGAGTTTCAAACCGAGAAGTTCAGAATCTCGGTGCGGGTGTGCTAGCAGAATATCCCGCTGTGCCACCTGGGCGCCACAAGATGATTTTTATGTTTAAATTGTTTTAAACTATTTATTAAACAATTATAATATTTTCTTCAATTTTGTTTATTAACAACAGCCACAACAAGTAATAAGTATTATTTTTCCCATTTCCCACCTCCATGCTACTATTAAATAGGTTTAACCCAGACGAAAGAATCACACAAACCACAGGAGTGCAGATCGTAACATCTAACCTACCAGTACACCATCTGTACCATTTTTACAGTTTCAACCCCCGTTCCTATGTGGATACCTGTTAGTGACAAAGCTGTTGCTGACACTCTCCACCTCTGCCAGGCCAGTGGTGCGCAGTAGTCGGTTCTTGCTGGTATCGAGCGGCAGCAGCAGGTAGCTCATGCGGTTGGCATAATGGATGGCTTGGCTGAACACGGTACTCTCCTCCTTCTGAACACGCTCCTGCTGGCCGTCCTTGCTTAGTGTGGGCCATAACCGAGTCTGCTCTGATGCTAGCTCCAGAGCACTCAACTGTCTACTCACCCCATCCTCATCCTCAAAAAAATAAAAATAATAATAGTCAAGACACGATAGAAAACACCAGTAATGAGTGGTGTCAAAAAAGTGGTGTAATCACTTCTGCTGCCTTAAAAGTACAAGCTCTTATAGACAGCATATGTATCGATGCCTGCAGTGCATTTATTTCAAGCTGAATTTTGCCGTCTTTTTTCTTCAAATTGCTTAATAAAATCTAGAATTGTGTCTGTCTTCTGAAAGTAAACACACCAGATTTTATGGTAATATGACCTTCTGACCAGAAGATACCACCACCCATTTTTTATTGAATAATGTTGGATTTGTACAGACAGTCCACTACCAGACAAGATGGCACAGTGTTGCATGAAGGTGATTACTGATGTGTGTATGAGTGAGAGGTTTATTAGTTTTAGTGGCCTCTTACAAGCGTGGCTTGGTCCTCTGTCTCCAGATAGAGCGCTCGGATATGATTCTGCACGTCGCTGTAAAACATGGCCTCCCAGAACTGCATGTTAGTCCACACCATGTGCTCCTGTACACAGCTGTAAGCAAACTGAGTGATCCCCCCACCGAGTTTCTGTAACACACAACACACACACTTCATTAGAAACAGATGCTTATGAGCCGTGAGAACATTTGCTGAGTTAAAAGTTATTAGACTGAAAAAGGCAGACAGTGCAATGGTGCTGTTTAGTAACAGCAAATACTATCCTGACCTGTGACTGTTTAAAACATATAAAAAAAACCTTTATAAATACTAATATTTGAATAAAGAGCTGGCTAGAAAGCCAAAATGCTGCCTAATTCAAGAACTGTGAGCTTTAATCACATTGATTACAAGACTTCATTTTGCTTGATTTGATCTTTGTGGCTGCACAGTTTGTTGTGTTTAAGACAGACCGACAGACAGACAGACAGAAAGAAAGAAACCCTCCTAGACAAGGTTCATGTTTAGCTGATTGTTTTAAAAAGAAATATTGTAACATTTTATACAGGGAATGTAATTATGAACAGGACGTTGAATTTCTCTCAAGGTTTCTTTCTTGTTATACACAGATCAGCCATAACATTAAAACCACCTCCTTGTTTCTACACTCACTGTCCATTTTATCAGCTCCACTTACCATATAGAAGCCCTTTGTAGTTCTACAATTACTGACTGTAGTCCATACTTTTTTTAGACTGCTTTCACCCTGTTCTTCAGTGGTCAGGACCCCCACAGGACCACCACAGAGCAGGTCTTATTTAGGTGGTGGGTCATTCTCAGCACTGCAGTGACACTGACATGGTGGTGGTGTGTTAGTGTGTGTTGTGCTGGTATGAGTGGATCAGACACAGCAGCGCTGCTGGAGTTTTAAAACACCTCACTGTCAATGCTGGACTGAAAATAGTCCACCAACCAAAAATATATCCAGCCAACAGCACCCCATTGCCAGCGTCCTGTGACCACTGATGAAGGTCTAGAAGATGACCAACTCAAACAGCAGCAATAGATGAGCGATCATCTCTGACTTTACATCTACAAGGTGGACCAACTAGGTAGGAGTGTCTAACAGAGTGGACAGTGAGTGGACATGGTATTTAAAAACTCCAGCAGCGCTGCTGTGTCTGATCCACTCATACCAGCACAACACACACTAACACACCACCACCATGTCAGTGTCACTGCAGTGCTGAGAATCATCCACCACCTAAATAATACCTGCTCTGTAGTGGTCCTGTGGGGGTCCTGACCATTGAAGAACAGGGTGAAAACAGGCTAAAAATGTATGTAGAGTAACAGATGGACTACAGTCAGTAATTGTAGAACTACAAAATGCTTCTATATAGTAAGTGGAGCTGATAAAATGGACCGTGAGTGTAGAAACAAGAAGGTGGTTTTAATGTTATGGCTGATCAGTGTATAACCAGCTGAGGTACAGTATTTACCATGACGTGCTGTGGTTGGTGTGCTTTACATACCCGACAGTAGGCAGTAACCAGGGGCAGAAGAGCTGCTGCAATGCCATGTTCATCCATGTGAGAGCAATCCTGTTCACATACACACATATTAACATTTACAGCACTATTATCAGTAAGTAACCTACAATTGTGTCTGTATACAATTTAAGCAACTAAGAGTTAAGAGCCACACTCAAGACCCCCACAATGGCAACCTGGCTGCAGTGAGGCTTGAACCAGCAACCTTCTAATTACTAATTTCATTTAATTTCAATTGCATGTTTTACCACTGCTTTATCCTGGTCCCCGGTATCACTGGGTGCAATGCAGTAACACACACCAATCCAGTGCAGGGCCTCCGCCATCCCCCTTCAGACACAGCCAAATGTCTGTATGTAGACGCCCAACGAGTTGATAGCACTGCTGGGGATTCGAACCCTGGATCCCAGTTTTAGTGGGCTAGTATGATTTACCACTGTGTCACTTGAGTGCTTCTTATGAAAGAAGTATGAATAAAAAATACAGCAGTTTTATCAGTTATTTGAAAAAGACAACAGACAAAAGGCTACATGCTGGTCACTAGTAGGCACTCTTGAGCTCAAGTTTACTGCTGGATGCTTGGCTTCATGAATAGGGTTGCCAGATAACAGCTAATGTTGTATCCTTCTGACTGGTTTGTCACATGGGTTCATTGCCGGTGTGAGCACAGTGTACGATTTGAGCAGTACCTGTAGAGTGCAGTTCATCATGCGGACGATGTAGTCAAACTGCTGGTCGTCCAGCACGGCTCTGTTCTGCAGCACATGCTGGTTCAGCTCCTGAGTCAAACACACACGTGCTGCCCGCCCTTTCAGCGCCCGTAATACTGCTGGCATCAACTAGGACAAACCAGCACAAACACAGACGTTAAAATGGTAAGACAGAGTAATCAGGGGTGCACTGAAACTATTGGTGTGCACACGTAGTCAGGTGGATTAGAATCAGGATTTGTAGGGTGGTGAAGCTTCACGTACCTTCTTAGCCTCCAGCATCTTGTTGTCGAAGATGTAAGTGATACAATTCCGGACCACCTCCAGTCTCCGAGCACTGTTAGCCAGGACGCTGCCGTTCTTGTCAATGATGTCAGCTGCAGGTAAAATGAGAATGGTTACTGAAGGGTAATGAACAGAAAGAGCATGACATTTAAACCATCGGTATAAGCAGGGCCCTACTAAATTCATGATAAAATGTGTTTAATTTCACAAACCTTGATTTCACGGATTCATTGATTAACACTTATAGATTTTATGGTAGAATCAATGGAAGCTACAATACACAGCACAGCCTACCTTAATGGTTAACTGTAAACCTAGAACACCCAGCAAACCCTCCCAGCCTCCATAAAATTGGTTGGGAGTTTTCCGAACTCAGTTACCTGAGTAAGCTGCATTACACTTCAACATCTCAGACAATTTGACTAAATCAATTGCTGGAGAATCGCTAGACTCGCCTCATAGTGCAGATTAACCAGTAAACATGAGGCATTTGAACTCTACGCAAATTAAAAATGTTAAATAGGAAATAAGATAAATGAAAAATATTCAGGCTACTTGGTACTATTTTTCTTGTAGTCAATAAGTACTGATACCAGTACCAACTCTCCTTTCTAATCTCTTGATACAGGAATAAGTCCATATATGGAAACCATTTCACTGCCCTATATATTTTCCTTTTCAAATGCCCAAGGTAAATTCTACATAAGGAGTAGGCTGCGTGTAGGATGTGCATCACAAATGATCACCTATTAGCTAGGCTAACATACTCTAAGTTTTTTAAACAGTTGGAGGAGATAAGGACATATGCTGCGAAATCACATACTTCCATACTGAACAGTATGTGAGAGCAGTTTGCGAGAGTGGGTAGTGTGTGTGAATATGTAGTATTCATCAAACAGTAAGCAAGAAGTACCCGGATGACCTAGCGGTCCGATAATCTATCCCATAATTCAACTGGAGCTGCAAAGGCGTTCGAAGCGGAAAAAGACATAAAGCGGAGAGCCGGCTGTTTACAGGTGTAAGTATAACGAAAATTACATATGTTATGATTGTGTACATCCCTGAATAACATTATGAATAGCCTTGAGGAGAACTAATTTATTTTGTCAGAATAGTGGGGCTTTTATTGTGGCGATGTGACGTCATGCATCATGTGACAATGGTAGGATGGCGGGCGTAGTACGTCTGAGGTTGCATGCATACTGCATACTAAAAAAGCGTACTGCGATTTCAGACACAACCAGAGTTTTGTCCTAGTGTAGCTCTAGTTCACATATTAGTTATTGTGGCTGGTGCACACACACTTACCCAGTGGGGGTCCTGAGGGCACCATCTCCTTAAGCTCAGATTTGACCACAGGTGGGGCTGTTTTGAGCTTGGCAGCTGCATGATCAACAAACAGCTGGACGGTCACCTCATCCAAGACTGGAAACTGAGCCCGAGAGACAGGAGCCTGAGAGCTGTTTGGTGAGCGCTGTGTTTTGTGCATAGCCACAGCTGGGTATGGGTTTTCCTGTCAGAGACAATCAAACAACAATGAGTTAGGAGAAAAGAAAGTCTGTTATATTCTGAGTTTCTCAAATGTTACAGCTGTGGTTACATTATTGGCAACATTGATTCTTTAGTATAAAATGTCAATATCTTCAGAAAAAAGTGGATATTTACAGACTTTGACATTTAACAAAACACTGACAGATGCCCTTCCCTTGGTTGCACACTTTTTGGCAGTAAAGACAGCCATCTGTGAGTTTCTTGCACGTCTCTGCTAATAATTTCTTTAACTGCAGTACTCGCAAGCTCTTGAATGTCTGCAGGATTATTTTCCCCAATAGCAGATCTTAGCTCTCTCCAAAGATTTTAACTGGACTGAGAGCAGGACTTATTGCTGGCCAGTTTAAAACACTCTTGGCAGCACACTTTGCCTTAAAATGCTCTGACAGTCCTCTGATTAAATTCTTCTTGTAACACATTCAAGGCCTTCAGTCCCAGAGGCAGCAAAGCAACCCCAAAACATTATGGTTTCTCCACCATGTTTCACTGGGTAAACCGTTTTTTTTTTTTACAGAATTCAGTTTATCTTTAGTATGCATTGCCAGAAGGCTCAGGTTTGGTTTCATCTGTCCATAGATCCATAGAACATTGTCCGAGAAGAACTGCAATTTGTCTATGTAAAGTATGACTTTTAGGAGTGGGTTCTCCTTGGGCTTCTCCCATAGTGCCCTTTTTTGTTCAGTGTGCTTATAGTACAGGTTGAAAACCATAATTCCAGATGTTTACAGCTCAGTCTGATTTTGAAAGAGGTGTCTGTGCCAAATTATGAACCACCTTTCCTGGGGTTCTTTTCATCATGTCCTGGAAAGTTCTTGACTGTTTCATGACTAAGCAAACTTGACGACATTTCCATCTGTTAAAGTCAGTTTGCCAAGGTCGTTGACCTAGTTGTGTACCCTTTACACTGCTTGTGTTTGTTAACAATAGTATTTGTAGTCTGCTCTCTTTGCCATTTTGAACATGAAATATGGACTAAAACTAATTAATGGGCTAATTAAAGTCATGTGAGCACTGAAAAGGTGGGAACATCTTAGTCTTTTAATAATCTATAATTAATCACAGGTTAGTCTGATTTTGTCCTTTGTTTCAAATTGAACAAAGAGTGCCATTAATCGTCTCAACTTTGTATGTTTATTTTTCTGTCTAGATTTTTATTTATTTTTTCTTCTTTTTGTCCGATTTTCCCCCCAATTTTCTCCCTCAATCTAGTCGTATCCAATTACCCTGGTTGGGTTACGCTTCACCTCTACTGATACAACCCTCCACTGCTGACTGAGGAGCTTCGCAACTGACACACGCCCCCTCCGACACGTGATCAGTACCGACTGCCTCTTTTCACCTGCACGAGGAGAGTTCATATACACATCAGCTCTGTGTATGGAGAGCCACACACAGATCAGCATTATTCCCCAACTCTGCGCAGGCGCCATCAATCAGCTAGCAGAGGTCGTAATTGCACCAGTTATGAGGAACCCTGGTCCGGATTTCCCATCCCTGCACAACAGCCGGTGTGCTACTGTATTTTACCGCTACCTGAGTGGCTAGATTTTTATTTTTGTGTTATGTGCTATACTGTATCAACCACGTGAGTTTATAAATCCAAGCAATTTCACTTAACACTTTATTTTATGTCACAAACACACAACAACAACAGATAAAATTATTTTTAGGGATTTTTTGTATGCTTGTATAATAATTTTACTTATTCAAATGTAACATATATTGTATTAAATTGTATCTTTAACTAAATCATGTTTCACTTTTATCTTAAAGTAACCTTAATTTACCTTGTGTATAAAATGTGTTATACACAGGTGTCTATCCTATAATTCAAGGGAAACAGAGAGTAAGGAGGACATACATTTTTGAAAAGCTGCTCAGCCAGCTCCGTTACATAGTTCATCACTTTGTGCAAGTCTCCTTGCTCCTGACGGATCCGCTCCACCTGGTTAGCAATAAGCTATAAAAGACCAAGATAAAAGACAATGAAATGAAACCAAAAGCTGAGGTGTTTCATCATACAGTGATTCGCACTAATGACCTCATGCTGAAGTCTGACTCACATCATCAAACAGGTCTGTGGCCCTGTAAGGCGGTCCTCTCTCTGACACGAAACCTGCAAACGCCATGCCGTCCAGCACCTTCATTAGGAAGTCGTCCTCATTCAGTGTTCGCTGGCCTAGGAAAGCAGCCTGGAGGAAAAGCAGAACAACAGGCAAATATTCACATAGGGCGCATTCACATGAGAAGTGGCAAAACCTTTTCTGCGCTTTTGCGCTGGCTGTGCTGTTACTTTCTATGGAGTGTGGCGATGCTGCTTAGCTTGCTGCTGCGCTTCCCTAAGCGGTACACATCGTGCACTTTCGCTGCTGATTTGTGCGCTTGGAGCGACTCTCAAAGTTCACCTGATTGAACTTTAAACCCGGTTTGCTGCTGAACTTTTCAAAGTGCCTCCAATGAGACGAACTGTTTAATATGATGCAGTACAAGCGACTCAGGCAGTACGAACAATGCTTATCATGACAAAGCTTAACGTGACTTATTGTACAAAGACAATGAGGGAGGAATTTCATTAGCGGAGAGAACTTATGAGCAGTAATGATTAAGAAAGGTTTAGAGTTCCTGTGTTGTTCTTTTAATACAATAAACCACAATAAGCGTTTTAGACTCTCTCGAAAAAGCTGATTCTCACAATTTCTCAGCACCCCGAGCTACAAAACAAGTTTAAAAGTGAAACAGTTTTTCAATGCAGCTTAACATAGATGTATGTAAACACGTTCAATGTGGATTTGACTGTTATTCCACAAAAATGTGTAGTCGTCTCATATTCGCACTTAACTTTTTAACTTTTTAACCCACCACTCCAGCCAAGCGCTGAGCAAAGTGACAGTTTGCGCTGAGGCGTTTCAGTAAAACAGTCCACACCCATTACCATAGCACTAAGTTACATTACACACTTTTAACTACAAGGGCAAAGAATTTCCACAGACACACTCCAAAATCCTGTGGAAGACCTTCACAGTCTTTTGTTTGTTTATTAGGATTTTAACGTCATGTTTTACACTTTGGTTACATTCATGACAGGAACGGTAGTTACTCATTACACAAGGTTCTTCATTTCACAAGGTTATATCGAACACAGTCTTGGATAATTTAGTGTCTCCAATTCACCTCACTTGCATGTCTTTGGACTGTGGGAGGAAACCAGGTAGAACATGCAAACTCCACACAGAAAGGACCCGGACCGCCCCACCTGGGGATCGAACCCAGGACCTTCTTGCTGTGAGGAGACAGTGCTACCCACTTAGCCACCGTGCCGCTCACAGTCTTTTGGTGTGTGTGAACGGGCAACAGTGGTTTAAGAATTGAATATCCAAAGTTCATGACCTGGTGTTCACTCCAATCTTATGCAATCTTATGCAAATCATCTACAACTCAGGCAACCCCCATGTGGGTGCCACTAGGTCCAACTATACAATAGAAATGACCCTATGGGCTTTTACTCTGGGGTGATGAAGCACTACCTTATGAAAGCGTATGGCAGGCTCTGGGTGGATGCGGATGATATGCAGACACCAGCGATAGCCTTGGAAGAGCTGGGCAAAGAGCCTCAGGAACACAGCACGGATCTCCTTATCCTGCACAACAGAACAGAAACATGACCGACCATCTGTACCCAACACTAAAAATAAAAAACTACTAGAACTAGGGCTTGTCATAACAAAGAGCTACTGTACATACACACATAATAGGCTTAGTAATAATGCTTTATGAGCGAGAACGTACCTGGATCTTGAGTGCAGAGGGCTGTGTTGAAGAAGGGGGAAAGGCGTGATCGGCCACCGCCAGCTCTGGATCCAGGACCTACACAACACGAGCACAAACACACGTCCAGGTCAAAATGGCCCATACGCACACACATACACCGACCAGGCATAACATAATGAGCACTGACAGGTGAAGTGAATAACACTGATTATCTCTTCATCACGGCACCTGTTAGTGGGTGGGATATATTAGGCAGCAAGTGAACATTTTATCCTCAAAGCTGATGTGTTAGAAGCAGGAAAAATGGGTAAGTGTAAGGATTTGAGCGAGTTTGACAAGGGCCAAATTGTGATGGCTAGATGACTGGGTCAGAGCATCTCCAAAACTGCAGCTCTTGTGGGGTGTTGCCGGTCTGCAGTGGTCAGTATCTATCAAAAGTGGTCCAAGGTAGGAACAGTGGTAAACCTGCGACAGGGTCATGGGCGACCAAGGCTCATTGTTGCACCTGGGGAGCGAAGGCTGGCCCGTGTGGTCTGTAGGGCTGCAACGATTAGTCGACATAATCGATAACATCGACTATAAAAATTTGTCGACGTGTAATTTCATTGTCGACACGTCGTTATTATTGCAACGCACTAAAGGAACTGTAGGGGGCGCAGCATCGCTTCCATGGCGCAGCGGGGAGTTTATGAAGACAGAGAAGCAAAGATAAAGAGACCGAAACTTTCTACAGTATTTCAGGAGCATTTCAGCCAAAATAAACCAAAGAAACGAGCTGAACGCAGACACTGCAGAGCAGAGTTGTGGTTTCACGCCAGCAACATGGTGATGCATGGGCATCTGAAACGTGAGCACCCTGCAGCCGTGGTCACCAGCGTTATCCAGGACAGGTAAGGTTTTACACCGCTTCATTCTTTAACCAATGTACTGTAGCTAATGTTTGTTAATGTTAGAGTACCTATCGCTATTTTTTAGGTTTGATAGCTAAGCTAACGCATTAAGTGCAATAGTTAATCAGTGATTTATTAGGAGTAACGTTATATAACTTAACGTTATAGCCTAACGTTATTATTTGCTCACGTTGATGAGAGCATTCATTCTAAATAATAAGCGTTCTCCACTTAATAGTAGCTAGTTAGCTCAGCAGATAATTCAGTTAAGATATTTAACCTGTTATGGTTTAGTTGGCATAGCCAGTACACTATTTGTAATAAACTATGATACATAGCCTTCAGTTTGTGATAATTAATACAGCTTTCTCTTTTGCTCTTTCTATTAATAGCACTAAGCAATGGAGTGTGGATGAGATGAGAAGAGAAGAGGTTCATGCACCCCTCAGATGGCTGAGGTCTTCACAGACAGCATTCACATGTTTCTCAACCACATGTTATATATGTTTTTGACTTCCAGAGTGATAACTTCTGAAACATAACAGCTTCTAATGCTGTCCAAAGCTTTCTTATTTAATATATTTTTTATTGTAATTGTGTATTAATGTTTCAGATATATTTGATTAAACTATCAAGCTTAAGTTTCAAATTCATGTTTCATGGGTCATTATTTTTATTTGATATTAGGGCCAGTGACAGCTCAGTGGTTAAAGTACTGGACTAGTAATCAGAAGGTTGCCGGTTCAAGCCTTGCCACCACTAAGTTGCCACTGTTGGGTCCCTGAGCAAGGCCCTTAACCCTCAGTTGCTCATTGTGTAAGGTGCTTTGGATAAAAGCTTCAGCTAAATGCTGAAAATGTAAATGATACTGGAACTTAAATAACATAACAGAGTTTTGTTATGTTAAAGCCGAAATGGAGGGTATGACATAAATAGTCGTTGACTAGTCGACTAATCGAAAAAAATAATCGTCAGATTAGTCGACTACTAAAATAATCGTTAGTTGCAGCCCATAGTGATCTGATCCAACAAGCTACTGTAGCTTGAATAAGTTAATGCTGGTTCTGATAGAAAGGTGTCAGAATACACAGTGCATACACAGTTTGTTGAATATGGGGCAGCAAAAGGGGGACCAACACAATATTAGGAAGGTGGTCATAATGTTATGCCTGATCGGTGTATAAGGAACAGACTAATGTCTAGTGTGAGTTGTTGTCTTGTGAGTGTAGCAGTGTGCACCCGATACGATCCTGCACAGCTAAGGCTAGCAAGGAAGTAAGCGCAAAACCTTCCGCCTACGCAAGATCGATGTGTGGTTGCATTTCAGATTGTTATAAGATGTTTTAGAATGCAACAGTGAGCACAGCAGTGAGGGATACTGGAGCAGCTGTATGCCAAGCTTTCCATTCAGAGTGTGAGGGTGTTTATCTCCGGCCTATAATGGCATTTCTGAATTTAAATAAAACATCAATAAAATAAAATGCTGGAAAGAAAATGGCAGTTTTCCACACAAGCTATTTTGTGGGTGGATTAACATCTGGGGTACTAATCTTTACATTCTTGAAAGTAACGTAAAAACTCATGTAGATATGTACAACAGGAATGCATTGCCATTTGCATTTATGTACTTAGGATGCTTGTACATATGCTTTGTCCTGGTAAGGGTTGTGTTGGGTCTGCTTCAATGCTGGGCAAACGCTGGGTGCAAGGCAAGAACACCCAGGTACCAATTTTTCTAATCATCTGCAAGTCATCTGCCGTGTGCACAACCCCCGATCTGATCAAGGAGAGGCGGATCACCACACACTTCCTCCGACATATGTCCAACCTGCAGGTGCTTATCACCTGCTAGTACTGGGTTCCCATACGGTGCCATATTGTGTACGGAGAGCCATGCTAGGCTTTCATGACACAGTCTTTCTTTGACATGAATAATAACTGTCTAAAAAATTCAAGCTAAATACACCGATCAGGCATAATATTATGACCACCTCCTTGTCCACTCACTGTCCATTTTATCAGCTCCACTTACCATATAGAAGCACTTTGTAGTTCTACAATTACTGACTGTAGTCCATCTGTTTCTCTACATACTTTTTTAGCCTGCTTTTACTCTGTTCTTCAATAGTCAGGACCCCCACAGGGCCACCACAGAGCAGGTACTATTTAGGTGGTGGATCATTCAGCACTGCAGTGACACTGACATGGTGGTGGTGTGTTAGTGTGTGTTGTGCTGGTATGAGTGGATAAGACACAGCAGCGCTGATGGAGTTTTTAAACACCTCACTGTCAATGCTGGACTGAGAATAGTCCACCAACCAAAAACATCCAGCCAACAGCTCCCTGTGGGCAGCGTCCTGTGACCACTGATGAAGGTCTAGAAGATGACCAACTCAAACAGCAGCAATAGATGAGTGTTCGTCTCTGACTTTACATCTACAAGGTGGACCAACTAGGTAGGAGTGTCTAATAGAGTGGACAGTGAGTGGACATGGTATTTAAAAACTCCAGCAGCGCTGCTGTGTCTGATCCACTCATACCAGCACAACACACACTAACACACCACCACCATGTCAGTGTCACTGCAGTGCTGAGAATGATCCACCACCTAAATAATGCCTGCTCTGTAGTGGTCCTGTATGGGGTCCTGACCATTGAAGAACAGGGTGAAAGCAGGCTAAAAAGTATGTAAAGAAATAGATGGACTACAGTCAGTAATTGTAGAACTACAGTATAAAGTGCTTCTATATGGTAAGTGGAGCTGATAAAATGAACAGTGAGTGCAGAAACAAGGAGGTGGTTTTAATGTTATGGCTGATCATTGTAAACTATATGGCCGAAAGTGTTTAAACACTTAACTTTGATAACGTTGGACGGTACGTGTTAAAAACAAATGGTATTAAAATACAGTGACCTCTATGTGATATATCAGCTGTAACAACATTTACATTTATGGCATTTGGCAGACACCTTCAGCCCATTCAGTCAAGGGAATTTGTGTAGCAGGGCACTGATGTTGGTCAAGAAATCCTCAACTGATGTTCCAGTTTATTCCAAAGCTGTTCACTGGGGCTGAGGTCAGGGCTCTGTGGAGGCCACTGAAGTTTCTTCAAGCTAAGCTTTTCTTCATGTCATGGCACAATAATACTGTAATAGATACTGTCTTCCTTAAACTGTTGCTGCAAAGTTTAAAGCATATATTGTCCTTTACATAATTGATTTACTACACCTTAGCAATTGTTGTTGCTGAAACACATGAATTGTAATAATTATAATGTCCCAATACCTTAGCTCATATAGTGTATTTGCAACAATAAGACATTACTGATGTGGATTGTAAGTATGCAAATACATACAAAGAATGGGCAAAACATGACAAATTATGGTGAAATGCTATATATCATAATTGCACCATGCTAAATTATAGTCAGTTTGCTCATAAACTCATTTATATCCTGAACCATTCCACTACTAAGTAATTTTGATAACAGAAGCTATATTATTTTTGATCGCTTAATTATGACAGATGTCATGTTACAGTGATACACATGAATTCAGATCATTTTGCTCAGACTGAGGTGGCATTGCCATGAATTACCTTATCCATTTAAAGTCTAACTCTTTATCTTGTACTGTTTATTTCTTAGGGCGGCACGGTGGCTCGGGGGGTAGCACTGTCACCTTACAGCAAGAAGGTCCGGGGTTAGTTCCCCAGGCGGGGCGGGCAGGTCCGTGTCCTTTCTGTGCGGAGTTTGCATGTTCTCCCCATGTCTGCGTGGGTTTCCTCCGGGAGCTCCGGTTTCCTCCCACAGTCCAAAAACATGTAGTCAGGTTAATTGGAGACATTGAATTGCCCTATAGGTGAATGGGTGTGGGTGTGTGTGTGTCTGCCCTGAGATGGACTGGCGCCCCCCAAGGTGTTAGTGTGTGCCTTGCGCCCATTGAAAAGCTGGGATAGGCTCCAGCACCCTTCCCCCCCGCACAACCCTAATTGGATAAGCGATTAAGAAAGTGAGTGAGCGTTTTATTCTTATTTGGTCTATTTCTGTTTAAAACTACTTATTAGCAAGCAGTATTAGCAACACACTGGAAATGAAAAGAGCATCAACTGACTAGCCTGCATGGTTTTGTTAAGCTAAAAACATCGTACGAGGTTCAGAGAAACAAACCGGCACTTGTTTCTCCAGAGAGAGAAATATCACTGCACTGACTGCTGTCACATAAACACAGTAAAGCCAGTCAGCAGGTCACTTGCTTCCACTGAGACATCAGTCACACACACACACACATTCTTCACTTTCACCCATATGGATATAGACCATGCTAGCACACACTCGGCTACACTGCGTTCTTTCACAGTTACGTTCTGAATCTGCAGATGGGAATTACATCAAGTCACTGTCAAAGCTCCCAGTTTGTTCCTCTACATTTCACTGGCCGAAGACAAGGACAGACGACCCTCTGCACAGCCATAAATTCTTTACCATGGTATGGATATTTATGGGTAAGAACTGTCACTTACAGAAATCATTACATTCACATTACTTCCAAGACTTGTCTGTCTACAACAAGTGTAGGTAAACATTTGAATTCAAATGTATTGTTTATAACATTTATAAGATGAATTTATTGGTTTGGTTGGTGGGGTGTTCAAATTATTTACCTATGAAATAAATCGATCTGTGATCTTGAGAGCATTAAGGCTACACAGGTAAAAAATACAGGTTCGGAGAATGGGTTTTATAGGACTGAGTAAAGTAGTATTACTGGTTTATAATAGTGAAAAGTTAATGATGGTTTACCATAGACAGAAGCGTCTGTGTTTGCTGCAAAAGTGGCTCAGGCAGCAAAGATATATGGACGCACTCAGGAATCGTCACTGTCCCTCCATCCAGATCTGCAATGATCACGTCCAACTATTTAAAAAACACAAATAATGACAAGTAATTAGCACACTAGCTGAAAGAAAATAAGGGGGTGCCTCAATGCAGAACATGACCCAGTCGGCACAGTCCAGAGTCCATCAGCGAAGCAAGCCTGAGTGTTAAATGGCAATGTACACCGTGGGGGGTGCTTCATCTGATCATATATTGTGAGAATATACACTGCCTGGCCAAAAAAAAGGTCACCACCTGGATTTAACTATGCAAATAGGTAAGAGCCTCCCATTGGATAATTACTGCATGGGTGATTATGTTTCAGCTGGCAACAAGTTATTTAACCCTAACTGATGCAGTGAGTAGCTTCTCATTTGTTAAACAACCATGTGGAAAGACACATCCTGTGGTCGTGGAAAAGATGTTAATCTGTTTCAGAAGGGTGAAATTATTGGCATGCATCAAGCAGAGAAAACATCTAAGGAGATTCTGAAACTACTAAAATCAGGTTAAGAACTGTCCAACGCATTATTAAAAAGTGGAAGGACAGTGAGGAAACATCATCTTCGAGGAAGGAATGTGGTCGGAAAAAAATCTTGAATAATGGTGATCGGCGATCACTTAAACGTTTGGTGAAATCAAATGGTAGAAAAACTCCAGTAGAACTCAGGGAGATGTTTAATAGTGAAAGTAAGAGCATTTCCACACGCACAATGTGAAGGGAACTCAAGGGATTGGGACTAAACAGCTGTGTAGCCTTAAGAAAACCACTTGTCAGTGAGGCTAAAACGGCTTCAATTTTCTAGGGAGCATAAAGATTGGACTCTGGAGCAATGGAAGAAGGTCATGTGGTCTGATGAGTCCAGATTTACCCTGTTCCAGAGTGATGGGCACATCAGGGTAAGAAGAGAGGCGGCTGAAGTGATGCACCCATCATGCCTAGTGCCTACCGTACAAACCTGTGGGGGCAGTGCTATGATCTGGGGTTGCTGCAGTTGGTCAGGTCTAGGTTCAGCAACGTTATGTGCCCAAAGAATGAGGTCAGCTGACTACCTGAATATACTGAACGACCAGGTTATTCCATCAATGGATTTTTCCTTCCCTGATGGCACGGGCATATTCCAAGATGACAATGGCAGGATTCATCGGGCTCAAATTGTGAAAGAGTGGTTCAGGGAGCATGAGACATCATTTTCACACATGGATTGGCCACAACAGAGTCCAGACCTGAACCCCATTGAGAATCTTTGGAATGTGCTGGAGAAGACTTTGCGCAGTGGTCCAAATCTCCCATCATCAATACAAGATCTTGGGGAAAAATTAATGCAACTCTGGACAGAAATAAATGTTGTAACATTGCAGAAGCTTGTGGAAGCGAATGCGTGCCGTAATCAAAGCTAAAGGTGGTCCAACAAAATATTACAGTGTGTGACCTTTTTTTTTGGCCAGGCAGTGTATAAAAAGTTATTATTTTATTATTATTGATACCTAAACTGTTTGTTGCCTAAACCTATTTAACTGACAAAAGTACAAAGAAATAACTTTTAATGTTTTGGCTGAACAGCCTGTCAAAACTTTGATTTCAAAACCTGCAACATGCTCAGTGGCATTTTTAGCTTTTCAGTTCTAATAAAAAAAAAACCACAGCTGTCTAACAGCTGTTTAAACATCAGCTATGTCAACACCTCCTCACTAAATATGAACAAGCTGCATCTGCCCTGCACTTTACATCTTCATTTTGTAAGACCTCTGGGGTATACAAACGTGGAGGCTAATACTGTATAGGACCCACCAAAGAAGAGCACATATGAACACATACACAGAGAAACTGACCCCAAAATCAGGGTGGGAGCTTAGTCACTGTTCAAACGATTTTCATTTCAATTAAAATCAAGTTTTTGAATGCAGCTTTAAACATTGCACATGTTCAAAAGCAAATTACTGATGATTTCATTATGACTCATTAATGAACTCCAGTATTTACATAGTAACCGTGTCTTAGGACTTGACAAATGATGTCACCTGAAGACTCAATGGTAAGGAAATAGGGGCAAAGAAAACTGGAAGAAATGATTAGAAAGCTAAGTGCCCAGAGAACTCAGACGTGTTTATGCATTAAATTGCTATATGGCTTTCTCCTTGCATAACAGAGTTTCATGTAACATTTCTTGATGCAGCTGTGGACTTGATAATGGTTTTCTGAAGTGCTACAGAGATCATGTGGCTATTTTTATCACAACAGCATGAAGGTTTCTTATACAAAGCTATCTGAGAACTCCAAGGTCACATACGTTCAACAATGATCTCTGACCTTTACTATTATTACAATTACTATGAATTATTATAATTACTATGAATCTTCTCACAATATTATGAACAGTAGATGGTGAAAGATTCAATTATTTGCAATTGTGCATTGAGAAATGCTTTATTTTTAATGGCAATTCGCTCACAAAGTGGTGAGCCACAACCCATGGTTGCTTGCAAAGACTGATCTTTTGTTTGATTTTCCTTTTATAGGCAACCATGATACCATCAGCTATTACCAATTCACCTGCTTATTGTAGAATGTTTCAAAATTGTGTAACTTTATTATTATTTAAATTTTCACTCTTGTTTTACCCCATCCTAATTTTTTTTTTTTTGGTATCAAATTTAAAATTTGTTTATATTTACAAAATCAGGTTGGCAAGCCAAAACATTAAAAGTAATTTCTTTGCAATATTGTCAATAAAATGAAAGCTAAACTGAATTACCAAATCACAGAGTTTTGTTTTATTTGCTCTATACAAAACGTCCCAACTCAAATGACCCAGGGTTCGTAAACAATGATGTGACAATGCTTTAATGAGCAGTTTTCCTGCCATGGATTAGCACCATGTCCAGGGAATGTTTCTTTCTTGCACCAGTGTTTCCAAAGTAGAACCAAGCCAATCGTAACCCTGACCAAGATTAAGCCTCTTGTGAAAGTATTTTTGTATCTGACTGTGTGTGTTTAGCTCAGTTTATCAGCTGAATAAATGACACAGAACAGCTGTTGGTAAGATGACGTCTTATTTTTTGGTTTCTATAATATGTTTGACTTTTCTTTTAAGATTATTTATTTATTTAATTAGGATTTTTACGTCATGTTTTACACACTTTGGATCCATTCATGACAATCACTGGTCACACAAGATTCATCAGTTCAAGTTTAATGTCAAACACAGTCATGGACAATTTTGTATCTCCAATTCACCTCACTTGTATGTCTTTGAACTGTGGGAAGAAACCCATACAGACACAGGGAGAACATGCAAACTCCAGACAAAAAAGACCTGGACTGCTGCACCTGGGAATCAAACCCAGGACCCTCTTGCTGTGAGGAGACAGTGCTACCCACCGAGCCACCATGCCGACCTATCTGTTAAGATGTTTGGGCATCATACTACACTGTGATGTGCATGTATTTACAAAGGCTGTGTTCCAAACAGCACCTTAATCACTGCACTCCTTCCCCTAGACTGTATTTGTTTATCATGTACAGTGATCAAACAAACAAGGGTGCATGTATTTTAATAAGATGATCAGAAAAAACATTACCAGATTAAGTACATTTTCATGTTTATTCGGAATGATTTTTTGCTGTGATCCCATTAGTGCTTTGCTCGTATTAAATGTTTCCATTACATTATCATCAATCTGAATGGTTAGAAGTTGATGAGAATAATGAGAAGATGCAGGCTCTTACCAGTTCCTGGGTTTCTACGCGGAAGAAGGAGTTGGCACCGATGATAAAGGGTGTTGGAGTGCAAAGGACTTCCAAGAGCTTCCCAGGCAGGATGGGGACATAGGTGAAACTACAAGAGATAAGCCCACAGTTAAAACAGTTATGAGAACACTGTGCCCAATATTTTATATATATAAATTAGGGCTGTCGAAGTTAACGCGATAATAACGCATTAACGCGATCTCAATTTAACGCGATAAAAAAAAATAGTGCCGTTAACGCAAATTTTATTTGGCTCTGCGAGTCATCCGTAGTTCATGTTGAGACTTGACCGTGCACGGCATCTCTCATTAAGACAGCGTTTCTCAAATGTAACCGAGCGTGGTAGTGATGCACTTTCTTAATAAAGAAATAAATACACGGTATTCACAAGTTGTCGGGAGCAGAACACTTTTATTACTTCTTCTGTTACGGTATAGAATAGTGGACAGCTAGAGTCGTTAGCCAAGCATGTTATTCCATGAACTATGGAAGCCCCAAAGGGTCAAAACACACTCACCGTGTAGAAACGTCCATCAAACCATTGTCACGATACAACCACAGAAAAGTCTGTTAAATTAACTACGCCTTATCCCACCTAAAGCACCGCTGATCTACAATGTTTGCTGATGAAGAAATTTTAACCTACAATCTGACATATATACGAAGTCAAGGGTCTCTGCTGGATAGTATTACTGCCTAGTATGTGAGTGAATAAAACTCCCTTACAGTTTTCTCTTGTCCCAGCAGTTTTTAACATCAGTACATTTAGCATAAAATGTGTTCACCATTTTAATTGTAACATTTCACTTAAAAATCCTTGTTTTCTATAACATTTACACAGATTTTTTTAAATGTGATTAATCGCGATTAACTATATAAAATTCTGAGATTAATCGCGATTAAAATCTTTAATCGTTTGACAGCCCTAATATAAATACAGTGTTAAAAAAATTTAAGGAGACACTTAAATTACACATCGGATCTTAATTAACAAAAAAACTTAAGTTTAAAATCTTTACTGATATAAACTGTGTAATTTTACACATAAGAATAAAATGACATAACGATCAGTGGAAACCAGAATCATCAACACCTTAAAGCCTGGATTCAAAAATCACACAGTGATGCAGATAGCAAAGCAAGTGTCATACAGCAACAACAAGATTTATCAGTTTTAGTCTTTAATGTCAAACACAGTCATGGACAATTTTGTATCTCCATTCACCTCACTTGCATGTCTTTGGACTGTGGGAGAAAACCGGAGCTCCCAGAGAAAACCCACATAGACACGTGAGAACATGCAAACTCCATACAGAAAGGACCCGGGCCGCTTCACCTGGGAATCGAACCCAGGACCTTCTTGCTAAGAGGTGACAGTGCTACCCACTGAACCACCATGCCACCCCTGCTAGGTGTATTAAAGTGAATAACGTAAATGTGTACATGTCTGATGCCTGACAGTGAACTGGCATCCAGTCAGTTATGTACACCTGTTTACACCCAGTATTTCAAGGTGGCACCACACCCACAGTGACCATGAAGAAGAAACATAAATGAATGGATAATGGTGAGTCTGTTTGACCAATGTAATGCAAAAAGTGTGACCCTAATTTCTCTACACACACAGAATTTTAGACACACCTGTATTTGAGTGGAAACATGATGGCTAGCAGAGCTCTGCATGAGTCAGTGAGCCGCTGATAGCTCTTCGACAGGAACAGGATCTTGTGCTCAGTCAGAGCAGCACAGAACAGATACAGAACGTTTACAATACCTGTAAACACAGAGACAGACATATTATCTACAAGATATGAAAATGGTCTGATTTATTGCAATATGAATGTTATAATGTGCAGTCGTTTGGACACTTTGGTCTAAAATAGCTTAAAGGTGCAGTCAGTGATTTTGATCTGTTAGCTTGTTGTTGTCTTTATCTAATAATAAAATGAGTTGAAAGATCTTAAACATTTAAATGAGACAAATTATCAAAAAAAGAAGAAATTGGGAAGGGGGCAAAAACTTATTCACAGCACACCTAGTGCGTGTGTTTAAATGAAACATACTGATGTCAAATGTATAAAAGCAAGGCCCGGACTCCTGAACGGCTTGGATTGTATTTGGATTGTAATTGTAAGTCGGTTTGGATAAAAGTGTCCAATAAATGCTATAAATGTAAATGTAGGCATTTCAATACCTAAAAGCAAACTGGTATGATTATTCTAACTAGGGATGCATCGATACAATTTTTTTCCAACCAAGTACGAGTACAAGTACATGTATTTTTGTACTTGCCGATACCGATACCGATACCAATACCTATTTAGAATACTGTTTTTTTTAAACAAAAACACACGTGAGAAGTGACGAGAAGTTTAATGATACCACGTCCAAAAATGCACGTCAACAAGTAGCGAGTGATCAAAGTGTTTGTGCGCTGACGTGATGAAATCAAGGAGGAAAAATACATTAATCTGAGTGGATTTGGCAACACGAATAGCATGGATTGTTCTGTAGTGATCAGGTCAGAAATACTGTAAAACGTGTGTGTGTGTGTGCCGGTGTATTCTGATATAAACTATATTATCCCCCTGTCCCACCTGTTTACACTCCTCTCCTGCGTTTCCCCTCACACCGTATCCTGCGTTCTCATTGGCTGTTCGACATGTCACTCATTCCCAGTCGCACATCTGAGATCAGATATCTGACGTGCTAGAAAACTCGAGCGCTCGGCGAGCCGGTCGGATCGAGTTGTTGGATAGTTCACACTTAGCGATCGAGAGCAGAGTTTTGATCGCCGAGCGAACGCCGAGTTGCTCCCGAGCCGGCAAATCTAGCGTCGACCAGACGGCGAGCGAAAATCAGGGCAAAAATCGTGTAGTGTGAACTAGGCATAACGCAGCAACGTGCACTAGGCACACGGTATCGGATGTTTAGTATCGGAGCCTCGTTTGCGAGTACGAGTACAAGTTAATGAGCGCGGTATCGGGCAAATACCCGATACCAGTATCGGTACTCATGCATCTCTAATTCTAACCGTATTTTCACTTTCCCTACAGCAGGAGCAGAATGCTGACGGCGGATTAAAAATACTATTATATTGCCAGCTCCAGGTACAAAGCCTTAGGGTGTGTTTACAATGGGAGTCTTTTCCCAGCCACCAGCACCTGTTACATACATATGTATACAGGGTGCATGTTTGCCAGGAGTCTTGTTGCTCCCTTCCTTTTTTTTCTGTGTCTTTGTGTGTGTCTGCAGCTGATGTTAACTTCCAGACAGGTAAGACGGGGGAGCCCATGCTGTATTCTGGCTCACACAGGTGAGACTTGAATATGGTTTTTTAAAACCCTGTTTCATGACCCTTGGGTGGGTTGCAAGCCAAAAAAATTGGGTCGCAGAGAAAATATTAATAGTTAAATAAACAAGGCCGCTCAGGTGGCGCAGCGGTAAAGTACGCTAGCACACCAGAGTTGGGGTTTCGAATACATCGTATCGAATCTCAGCTCTGTCTTCCGACTGGGCTGAGCGGCTGCATGAACAACGATTGGCTGTTGTTCATAGGGGGAAAAAGGCGGACCACAGGTCCTCATAACTGGTGCGACTGCGGCCCCTGCTGGCTGACTGATGGCGCCTGCACAGGGCTAAGGAACAATGCTGATGGGGGTGTGGCCCTCCGTACACAGTGCCCGTCAGTGTATGAACTCGACTCGTGCAGGTGAAAAATGCAGTCTGTACTGACTGTACGTGCCGGAGGGGGTGTATGTCAGTTGAGAGGCGTCCTCAGTCAGAGGTGAAGGGTCGAATCAGTATAGAGGACGCATTCAGGGTAATTGGACACGACTAGATTAGGGGAGAAAATTGGGGGGAAAAAGTGAAAAAAAAAAAATAATAATTAAAGTTAAACAGGTACATAAACACAAAATGAACTTGTACAAAAATGCCCTCTCGTGGAGGCTTTACATTACATCTTGTAAACCACAGTGGGACCAGATTGCCACCATTTTTATTAATTAAGTACAATGTAACCTCAATTTAACAGAACTCCATTTAACGCATTTTGGATTTAACAGACAAAATCTGGAAAACCAAATGTCCGGTCTGACTGTTTAAAATTCCCAGGAGAAGCGTACCAAGACTAGTAGTTCAGTGATTGTCCACTAGCCGGGCTTTATTTTGTCGGAAGACTCACTTTGTTCTCACCTTTTTCTTGGTATTTTATGCTTTATGCTAAAGTTCTAGTGCTCAGTTGTGCACCAGCACTGCTCCAAAAACCACCAGCAGTGCTTAAGACTCAGAATAATAGAGTATACTCCCACTATATGACCACAGCAAAAAAAAAAAAACATCTCCACCACACACGGTAAATGAAATTTCTCCCCAGTAGTACAGTACACCAATTTTAATATTTATTTACAGGTTGTACATTACATATTTATTTACATTGTTCATTTTACTGTTTATCATATGTGCATGTTTAGGACTTTTGTGGACCCTGGTGCTGTGTTTTCATACATTTTTGCACCTCCTGGGAAAAAAAACCTCGCGTTTCGGACAATCGCATTTTATGCTGCAGTTCTCCCCCCTTTCAGTCCGTTAAATCAAGGATCCTCTGTATGTTTCGTTTTTATGCATAGTTTGTATTGCCTGGGTCATGGTAAAAATCATGGAAAAAATGTGTATCGCTTGAAAAAAAACTTTGAACTTGAGTATACCGGCAGATTTTCTTTTGTACTGATTTTTTTTAACTGATTCCATTGTTGAGTAAAAACAAATGGGCAGGGTGAGGTGTGTGATGAGGCTTACCGAGCTGCCTGAAGAGCTGGGCCACACTGCAACCACTCACAGGAAGGGATTCATTGATGGGCGTCTGGATGACCTGTCTATCTCCTGCCCCCAATGTGATGGTCCTCTTTAAAGAGAAAGCGATGGAGTAGTAGTGGACAAACAAAGATATAAAGAATTAGACATGAGCACGCATGCTTAAACATAACCTAATAGTTTTCAATCATGTCTGTGATAGCACAGGAGCTGCAGGTTAACGTGCGGTAGTGAGAGTAAGTATACAGAAGAAATGGAAGTTGATTAAAAAATTAAGATAAGGCTGCCAATTATCGAAGCACCATTTAACACACTGTATGAAGCTTAAAAGACGAGGTCAGCCAAGCCTCTGGATTAAACTTCCCTATCTTTGGCACATAGCAGGTCCATGCAAGATTTGTTTACATTCTGATTACACGGATAACCAAAGACTTTCTGAGAAAGAATGTGCAAAGACGCAAGTAAAGACTGAGTGCGTCCTATCTGGTTGTTAGAAAGAAAGGATTAGAAGTGGTTCACAGAATAATGTTAGAATATACGTATATGATTCAAAATTACATCCAGCAGCTAAAAGAAAAAAAAAAACAGGACATAGTCAGAGTAGAAGTGCTTATCTTGAATTGTGCATGTTTAAATATAACACAGGTCTAGGACAAGAGTTTAAAAACATTCAGTGCTTAACAGTACACATGAAGGAAATAATACGGCTTAACATGAAGTATTAGTGTGATGCATTGCAATCGTTCAAGCAACACAAGAAACCAAAAAGAGCAGCAAGCCTGTAATCCTCTTTCCAATAAGCACTGGGTTAGGACAGGATGAAACAGGCTACAGAATTGGTTACTTAAAGCACGAGAGCTAAATATACTTCGAAACAAATTTACTTAAACCACTATGGAACATGTACACCTATAAGCATTAACATTAGGACCAACCCCAAAAATGTCCATTGCAATTCTTCATAACAATCGTGCATGTCCCAATCAAGGATCTGTCAGATCTTGGACTGATGGTCGTCACTTGAGTGACAAGTCTTAAGTCTTAAGCTTAAGTGGTTAAGGTACCGGACTAGTAATTAAAAATTTGTCGGTTCAATCCCCATTGTTGGGCCTACAATTGCTTAGATTGTATGTCGTCACAACTGTAAGTCGCTTTGGATAAAAGTGTCCGCTCAATGCCGAAAATGTAAATGTACAATGTAAGAAGTGACTTCAATGAGGGACAATGGTTATGGCAGGTGACTGGGTTGATCTGCTTTCGTATCTCTGAAAACAACAAGGGATGCTTACAGGCAGCCCTGTTGAGTACCCACAGACAGTGGTCTGAGGAGGGACAAGCCACAAATTGTAGACGAGTTGCTGATTGGCCGAGACTCAGGAATGCTAGAGAACATGAAGGCTATGGCATCTGGTACAGACTAACAGAAGAGCTACTCTGGTTTAAATTTCTGACCATCCAGTGTATTGGAAGAAGGTCGACTAGTCTGACAAATCCTGCACTGCAGCTGTAGACTCCCACACTGACCAGCGTTGCCTTTGAAATGTGTAAAATCACTGATCACTTCTTTTCACCAGCCAGAGACAGTAGTAGAGTCTCACAGAGAGCAGTATGGTGTACTGCTCTATCAGTTGTGAGTTCATCTCTTGTGCAGACGCCTCAGACGGCCAGGAAAATCTGCAATTGCTGTAGGAACAATCAGTTCCTCAAGACATAGTCAATCATGTCTGTGTGGGTGCCCTACCAGTTAATAACACTCCAAAGCTTGAAATCTCAGCAGAGTTGGGCTAGTGCATTAGATTTTTGTGTTATTTACATTTAGATTTACATTTTTGGCATTTAGCAGACGCTCTTATCCAGAGTGACTTACAGAAGAGCTTCCACTGTAAAACTTTACCCTACTCTAATTGAAGTAAACAACAGTCCAAGAACACAAATCTGCTGAAACCCTGTCAGAACCAATTTTTTACTTATTTATTTTAGAAAATAAGAAATGAATAAGAGCGTTAGTATGTACATGTTAGTTCTCAGCTTAAGTGTTAAGTAAAGAGGTGGGGTTTTTAATCGTCTTTTGAGGAGGGAGTTGCAGTAGTCCAGCCAAGAGATGACAAGTGATTGGACGAGAATCTAAGTGGCTTTTATAAAGAGAAATGACAGAATCTTTTTGATGTTGTAGAGGAGGAACCGGCACAATCTTGTCATGGTGGCTACATGAGAAGTGAAGGTCAGCTGGTTATCCAAGGTTTGGTGCCTTGTCAGATGGTTTGATCTGAAAGTCATCAAAAGAGGTGACTAGGTCTTGGGTTGGAGATTGATCTCCAGAAATAAGTATCAGCCCTGTCTGTGCCACCCGAGCGCCGTCCATCATGAACCATCATTAACTGGTGTGGTCGAACTAGCCTTATGTATCCAGGTATCCTACATTGTGCTGGCCTTCTAGTCCCTCCATCTCTACGTGCTGATGAAAATGTGGATGGATAAAAGCGAAAAGCGTGCCCATCTACTAGATGCAGCATTGTGGCTGTGAGCAGTTAGATGTGCTGCAGCAACAGCGCATGCAAGCAAAGCTACAGCAATGCAAACGGAATGTCTTCATCCAGTATTTGATCCAATCAGTGGAGATGTCAACAAGGGACCGTCTCAGAGATTGGATCAAAAAGCTCAATCGATCATGAATCTGACTGGTTTCCGCGGCTGCTGAGCGTGTGTACTGATCGGAGGAGTGAAAGCCAGAGAGGGACAGAAGCATTGGCAGTGGCAGGAAGAGCTAAAAAAGAACCAAGTTGGGCGTACCAAGCTCTCCTCTCTGTCCTCCTGGCCTGGCTAGAATAGCCACGCATGAGCACACAAAGAAAAACACCACAGTTAAGCACCAGTTTGACACAAGCACACACATTGAATGAAACAGAGCTAGATTCAACATAAAAATGAGGCAGAGACTGCAAAAACAGAAACAAAGACATATGGCATGAAAGAGACATGATGTTGGGATGGCTCAACAACACTGAGGGACGAGACATTAAGCACAGCTATAAAGATAAAAATCATATATATATTTTTTTACATATTTAAATAATTGTATGTACAGGGATGTCATTTTCTGGATGGGTAAACATTCCAAAATTGAAATAAGCCAAAGCGTTTTATTTTGCTTATTAAGAGTTATTTGCTTTGACCGGTGAGGGCTCTTTATGTACCAGCTTAGTGAACCAGATCTTTGCAGGGTTCTTTTCTCTCCAGACTGTTTGTTGAGCCAGTACTTAGGGTTTTAGGTCAAGTAGAGGACCTGCCTAGCTTCTCATGCCGGCATTCTATAATGCGTTTCCTTTTCCAGACCTTAAGTTGTCACTCTGGTGGATCGAGTAGCTGACACTAGTGGCAACCAAGCTCCTCTGTATTTCTTTTTCATTCTATCTCTATATTTCTTCTGTGGTTATATGTGATTATACCCCTCATTTCATTTTTGTTATGAATGTTCTCCTACTGCTTCAGGCTGCAGCTTATTATTTGGTTTCTTTTTTATTTATCGGGTGGTGCAGCAGTCTAATGCGCTAGGTCACCACCACCGAGATCTCCAGCTCAAATTTCAGCCGTGCTATTGACGTATTCGGGCATCCATCAGACAACTGCTTGTGTCTGGGATTCTTCATTGCTGATGCGAATAAGACTGCTAGTGGTCTGCTAGTGGTCTTCAAGTGTCACATTTAAAATAAAATGAAAAAAATCCATTTAAACACATTTGTTTTAATAAAAAAAATAATTTAAATGATTGTTGTGTAATTAATGTATGTAAACCCATGTTGGGCTCTGCCACCTTATCCAGATAATGACTAATAAAATAAATTGGTTTATTCAAAAGAACAGAACCCAGGAAACTCTGATTGCTGAATGATTGTTTTTAGGTTAAAACCATTTTTTGAGAAGAAGACCAACAGAAGAAGATTTCCCTGACATCATGCGGCCTGGCAAAAGAACAATAACAATGTCCTGCAGGATGCTGGAAATTCCAGTGGAGACTAAGTGGATTTGCAGACTCACAAGGCCAACAATTAGCACAGTTTCACTTTCTCTCAGAGACTCCCACACAGAGCCTTTTCTAAACTGTAATCGGCTAACAGCATCTCACAATTCCCCACCCCCACCTACTGCTGACTACTCCCTTAAAAAACACATTCACTTTCACTTACTCTATCTGATTTGTACTCAGAAGAGCTAGTAGGTAATGAGACAGGCAGACAATCCAGAGGGCCAGAATAAACAGCAATGTTTGCCAATAAGAACTGATTAATATTTTTGTAGGACCAGTCCACTATTTATGTAATATGAACAGCATATAAACTCAAATAACCAATCTTTGTTTATGAAATAAAATTTTTTTTTAAATATATATTAAAAATAATATGCATATGGACACAAACAAGTTTGGTATAAAGCATAGTATAAGCTCCAGTTTACAACTTTGGTGGATGGATGGATGAATGCATGAATAGATGTGTGTGTGTATAATAATAAAGATGTTGTTCACAGATAGTGCAGCCTGTTCAGACACCATCTGCCAAGCTGCCAGCACATTCACCAAGCACCAATGTCTTCCTGGCCTGGATAGATAGATGGATGGATGGATAAACAGATGGATGGATGGATGGATGGATGGATGGGTGGGAGTGTGTGTATGTACGTAGTATATTAATAAAGATATCGTTCACAGACAGTGCAGCCTGTGTAGATACCTTCTGTCAAGCTGCTAGCCCATTTATCAACTCCCAACATCTGACTGGACTGGACTGCACTGGATGGATGGGCGAATGGATGGATGGATGGGCGAATGGATGGATGGATGGTTGGGTGAATGGCGGATGGATGAATGGATGGATGGACAGATGAACGGATGGATGGACAAATAGATAGATGGATGGATGGGTGGGTTGGATAGATGGATGGATGGGTGGGTTGGATGGATGGATTGGATAGATGGGTAGGTGGGTGAATGGATGGATGAATGGATGGATGGATTGGTGAATTGGTGGGTTGGGATGGATGGGTGGATAGATGGATGAATGGGAGTGTGTGTATATATTATAATAAAGATATTGTTCACAGACAGTGCAGCCTGCTTAGATACAATCTGCCATGGTGCCAGCCCATCAACCCCCAACATCTGCCTAGACTGGACTGGACTGGACTGGACGGACGGACGAATGAATGAATGAATGTGTATGTATTTTAATAAAGCAATTGTTCACAGACAGTGCAGCCTGCTTAGATACAATCTGCCAAGGTGCCAGCCCATCAACCCCCAACATCTGCCTAGACTGGACTGGACTGGACTGGACGGACGGACGAATGAATGAATGAATGTGTATGTATTTTAATAAAGCAATTGTTCACAGACAGTGCAGCCTGCTTAGATACAATCTGCCAAGGTGCCAGCCCATCAACCCCCAACATCTGCCTAGACTGGACTGGACTGGACTGGACTGGACTGGACGAATGGATGGATGAATGGATGAATGAATGTGTATGTATTTTAATAAAGCAATTGTTCACAGACAGTGCAGCCTGCTTAGATACAATCTGCCAAGGTGCCAGCCCATCAACACCCAACATCTGCCTAGACTGGACTGGACTGGACTGGACTGGACTGGACTGGACGAATGGATGGATGAATGGATGAATGAATGTGTATGTATTTTAATAAAGCGATTGTTCACAGACAGTGCAGCCTGCTTAGATACCATCTGCCAAGCTGCCAGCCCATTCACCAAGCCCCAATGTTTGCCTCACCAACATTCAAACTGTGCCATCATAGTCCTGTGTTTGTGGAAACAATAATGGGACAATAGTCAACGAGATCAAACACAATTTGATGATGAAAAGAAATGAGTGTATCCACTGTAAAAGAAGATTAGAAACTGATTGGTTGGCTGAATTGGTTCAAAGCAAAAACTGCAAAAATGAAAAAGAATCACAAAGGGAAAAAAAAGCATCAGATTTGTAATCAATGACACACAGAATCACAGTGTGCTGATTGGCCAAAGGTGTTGAAAAAGGTTACCTGAAAACAACCCAGAAGCCAGTCAGATAAACTACAGACTGGTGGATCGTTTATCTGTAACACACAGGAGGGTTTAAACTTCACAGAGGAATAAGGGTAGCATTTTTTTAATCTAACACTGAGGAACGGCTTCTGCAAACTGTATCCATCTAGAAAAGTAGAGCCAATTAACAATGTCATATAGTTATGATATACACTCACTGGTCATTTTATTAGTAACACCCGTATACCTGCTTTTTCATGTAATTGTGAAAACGAAATGTCAACGAAGTCTTACACAGAATGGTGCAAAAAACAGAACATCCAGTGAGAAGCAGTTTTGCAAATGGAAACACCTTGTTGATGAGAGAAGCCAAAAAGAGATCATTCAAACTGACTCAAATAACTCAAAAAAACACTCCTTCCCACCAAGCTGAGTGGAAAGCATATTATGGCAGAATATTATTATTATTATTATGATTATTATTAGTATTGGACGCTCTTCTGTGTCATCTGTTTGCGTTCTTGTGCCTGCCCTCCCTCTGTCACTCTCCAATAGGATCAACCAATGGATCGCTGTTCCGCTTGGAGACTTGGCCGGATGCCAAGCTTCCGCAGCGGCATCTGTACCACCAACCAATCAGCGAGGTTAATACAGGAGCGGAGGCGGGCGTTAGGGTTTAAGAACTTATAGAATAGGTTTTACAAAATCGGGTTTAACACCAGTCGTCCAAGAACAGGAATTTAAGGCTACAATGGGCACATTCTCACTGAAACCGGACAGAAAATTATGACTATAGTGACTATACTGGGTGGCATGCACATGGCAAGATCTAATGATTCACCAGTTCACCAACAATGCACCATGTCCCTAAGTCATCTTAAACTGGTTTCAAGAACATGACTATAAATTCAGTGTACATTAATAGCCATCCCAGTCACCAGATTTCATTTTACCTTCAAAATGAGTTAAAGTAGGAGATTTGCTGCAATTACATAATGCAGTCATGTCACCATGGACCAAAATCTCAAAGGAACGTTTAGTCCCCCTATAGAATCCATCTGTGTTCCTAATATACTGACCAGTGGATGTACATAAGAGACATAATATAGCAGGCATGTTCTACAACTTTGTCTTTGAGAGTCTCTGTGCTTTTTTTTTTTTTTTTTTTTTTTTTTTTTTTTTTTAAATTTTTTTCCCCTTTTTCTCCCCCTTTAGCGCATCCAATTGTTCAATTTTTGCATCATGCTTCCTCTCTGTCTATGCCGAACCCTGCCCTGACCGAGGTGATCGAAGCTAACCCATATCCCCTCCGACACATGAGCAGCAAGCCATATGCATCTTTGCCACCCACACATTTATGAGTTTGGCGCCACCTAGCGTTGCATGCGGAGAGACACACCCTAAGGGCACCCTTTCCCATCCCTGTGCAGGCGCCTCTTAATCAGCCGACAGAGGTCGCAATCGCATTCTGACAGAGAGAGACCCACATCCGGTTCTTTGTCCCGCCCCCCAACTGAGCAACCGGCCAATCGTTGCTCATAGCCACCCAGCCTCGGACCGGTAAGGCAGAGCTGGATTCGATACGGTGTATCAGCGTGTGTCTTTTTACCGCTGCGCCACCTGAGCGGCAACGAGTCTTTGTGCTTTTATGAATAATGCACCACACCTATCTGCCTTTTAAGTAAATTCATTGAGTAAATTCGTTCATTGTCTTTTACCACTGCTTTATCCTGGTCAGGGTCACGGTGGGTGCAAATTCGTCACAGGGCAAATATACACACACACACACACATGGCAATTTTGTATCTAATATATATTTAATATTAGATATATTTAATATATATTTATATCTAATATGTATTTAATATTAGATATATTTAATATATATTTATATCTAATATGTATTTAATATTAGATATATTTAATATATATTTATATCTAATATTACATATATTTAATATATATTTATATCTAATATGTATTTAATACTAGATATATTTAATATATATTTATATCCAATATGTATTTAATATTAGATACATTTAATATATATTTATATCTAATATGTATTTAATATTAGATATATTTAATATATATTTACATCTAATATGTATTTACTATTAGATATATTTAATATATATATATATATATATATACAGTGTATCACAAAAGTGAGTACACCGCTCACATTTCTGCAGATATTTAAGTATATCTTTTCATGGGACAACACTGACAAAATGACACTTTGACACAATGAAAAGTAGTCTGTGTGCAGCTTATATAACAGTGTAAATTTATTCTTCCCTCAAAATAACTCAATATACAGCCATTAATGTCTAAACCACCGGCAACAAAAGTGAGTACACCCCTTAGTGAAAGTTCCTGAAGTGTCAATATTTTGTGTGGCCACCATTATTTCCCAGAACTGCCTTAACTCTCCTGGGCATGGAGTTTACCAGAGCTTCACAGGTTGCCACTGGAATGCTTTTCCACTCCTCCATGACGACATCACGGAGCTGGCGGATATTCGAGACTTTGCGCTCCTCCACCTTCCGCTTGAGGATGCCCCAAAGATGTTCTATTGGGTTTAGGTCTGGAGACATGCTTGGCCAGTCCATCACCTTTACCCTCAGCCTCTTCAATAAAGCAGTGGTCGTCTTAGAGGTGTGTTTGGGGTCATTATCATGCTGGAACACTGCCCTGCGACCCAGTTTCCAGAGGGAGGGGATCATGCTCTGCTTCAGTATTTCACAGTACATATTGGAGTTCATGTGTCCCTCAATGAAATGTAACTCCCCAACACCTGCTGCACTCATGCAGCCCCAGACCATGGCATTCCCACCACCATGCTTGACTGTAGGCATGACACACTTATCTTTGTACTCCTCACCTGATTGCCGCCACACATGCTTGAGACCATCTGAACCAAACAAATTAATCTTGGTCTCATCAGACCATAGGACATGGTTCCAGTAATCCATGTCCTTTGTTGACATGTCTTCAGCAAACTGTTTGCGGGCTTTCTTGTGTAGAGACTTCAGAAGAGGCTTCCTTCTGGGGTGACAGCCATGCAGACCAATTTGATGTAGTGTGCGGCGTATGGTCTGAGCACTGACAGGCTGACCCCCCACCTTTTCAATCTCTGCAGCAATGCTGACAGCACTCCTGCGCCTATCTTTCAAAGACAGCAGTTGGATGTGACGCTGAGCACGTGCACTCAGCTTCTTTGGACGACCGACGCGAGGTCTGTTCTGAGTGGACCCTGCTCTTTTAAAACGCTGGATGATCTTGGCCACTGTGCTGCAGCTCAGTTTCAGGGTGTTGGCAATCTTCTTGTAGCCTTCGCCATCTTCATGTAGCGCAACAATTCGTCTTTTAAGATCCTCAGAGAGTTCTTTGCCATGAGGTGCCATGTTGGAACTTTCAGTGACCAGTATGAGAGAGTGTGAGAGCTGTACTACTAAATTGAACACACCTGCTCCCTATGCACACCTGAGACCTAGTAACACTAACAAATCACATGACATTTTGGAGGGAAAATGACAAGCAGTGCTCAATTTGGACATTTAGGGGTGTAGTCTCTTAGGGGTGTACTCACTTTTGTTGCCGGTGGTTTAGACATTAATGGCTGTATATTGAGTTATTTTGAGTGAAGAATAAATGTACACTGTTATATAAGCTGCACACAGACTACTTTTCATTGTGTCAAAGTGTCATTTTGTCAGTGTTATCCCATGAAAAGATATACTTAAATATCTGCAGAAATGTGAGGGGTGTACTCACTTTTGTGATACACTGTATATATATATATATATATATATATATATATATATAATATGTATTTAATATTAGTTATATTTAATATATATTTACATCTAATATGTAATTAATATTAAATATGTTTAATATATATTTATATCTAATATGTATTTAATATTAGATATATTTAATATATATTTATATCCAATATGTATTTAATATTAGATATATTTAATATATATATTTATATCTAATATGTATTTAATATTAGATATATTTAATATATATTTATATCCAATATGTATTTAATATTTGATTACAGGTTTTACATTACATATTTACATATCTATTTCCGTTGCTAATTTAACTGTTTATGTGCATGAAACACATGCATGTTTAGCACTTTTGTGGACCTTAGTGCTGCATTTTCATATATTTTTGCACACCCTGGGAAAAAAAAATGCTATTTCGGACAATAACATTTTACAGACCAATGCCCGCCCCCCTTTAGTCCGTTAAATCGTGGTTCCACTGTACAGCTAAACATAGATGTATGTTAATGCTTTTAAAGTGGACTTGACGGTTATTCCACACAAATGCAGATTCGTCTCATATTCGCACCTTGATGTTTTACCACACCACTCAAGCCAATCGCTGAACAAGGCGTAGATTTGCATCGCAAAACACTTCTCATGAGAATGCACTCTAAGAGATCCCAGTTAAAATGTTTATCCTAACCTGTTAGCATGAAATCAGATCATCAGCTACTGGCTATGTTTTAGAGCTTTGATGTTGATGTGTGATGCCCTCCTGCTGACATGCTGAGAAAGCTGCATGGACCGGTACACACACCTCAAGTATGTGCATGTCTCACAGAGACAGAAAGATCCTCACCTGAGATCCTCCTGCTGTGGAAATGATGCAGGTCAGGAGGTTCCCGATAACTGTTTCCAGTGGCACGTTAAGGCTTTCCACATGCACCGTGTAGATGAGTCCCAGGCAGTTCTGCACAGAGCAATACAGTAAGAGTTCAGTTCCACCTTAAAAGGACCAGGTTGTGGTGAGATGTAGCGTGGTGTGATCTGATGTGCATGCTTACCCTGAAGACTTCTGTGTGGTCCAGTCGGGACACCACCACCAGGCTCTTGGGGGCATAGAGCTGAGCGGGCTGCACGAGTTCAGGGCTCTCGTCTTCATCGGCCTCTCTGGGATCTTTCTTCTGCAAATACGAAACAAACACACCATATTTAGCACAGCCTGATCCAGCCTGTAGTATTTTCTACTATTAGTAGAATATTTTCACCAGTGCTCTTGAATATTGGCCGAAATGACAAAAAAAAAAAAAAAAGTATAAATATATAAACTTATAAATATTAAATTATACGAATTAACGGCCGCTCAGGTGGCGCAGCGGTAAAAACACACGCTGGAACCAGAGCTGTGATCTCGAATACATCGTATCGAATCTCAGCTCTGCCTACCGGCTAAGGCTTAGCGGCCACATGAACAACGATTGGCCTGTTGTTCAGATATGGGCGGGACTAAGCCGGATGGAGTCTCTCTCACATGACTGGTGCAATTACGACCTCTGATTGATGGCGCCTGCACAGAGATGAGAAAAGAGTGCTCTCAGGGTGTGTCCTCTCCGTACACAACGCTGAGCTGCACTCGTCAAAGTGCAGGTGATAAAATGCATACAGCATGCTGCCCACATGTCGGAGGGGGCATGGGTTAGCTTCGTTCTCATCAATCAGAGCAGGGATCGGCATTGGTGGAGAGGAAGCATAATACAATTGGGTATTGGACGCGCTAAAAAGGGGAGAAAAAGCATAAAGAAAACAAAAACATTTTTAAAAAATTATACGAATTAAGAAATTTAATATCATTTTAATAACTTCAATTATTAATTTCATATGAATTAATAGATAATTTTATAAATGAATAAATATATATATATATATATATAGGGTTGTCACTTTTCCAGGAATTACTGGGAAAGAACATGCAAACTCCACACAGAGAGGACTCGGACCCCTCAACCTGGGAATCGAACCGAGGACCTTCATGCTGTGAAGCAACAGTGTTACCCACCAAGTCACTGTGCCAAGACTGTGTTACAAAATACGGGAATCTGAAAGTACTGACAGGAAAAGTGTATTATGGTATTAACAGCTTTGCGACTGTCATTTGTTGAAAAGGTAGGGTAAGCTAGAGAGGCCGTATTTTTAGCTGTTAAGCTACTGGGCTAGAGGTCCAAATGTTGTTTGTTCAGGCCCACCACCAGCAAGTTGCTACTGTTGGACCTTGAATTCCTCAACAGATCCCAAAATGTAATTAAACAATAGTGACTATAACGCTACATTTTGGGTTATTTAAAGTATCAACGTCTTCCTGGTCCTTCCTTAAGCCAGTCTGGCCATTCTACTCTGACCACTTCCAGCACCAAGGCTTTTTCTTCTGCAGAACTGCCACTCACTGGATGTTTTCTGGGTATTTTTCACCATTTGATTCTTTTAGCGCAAATTAAGACAATAATAAACAACCTTGCCTTCTGTATCGCTCTGTTGTTTACCTGAGGGTTTTCTACAGTCTCCCAGAAGGTGAAGCAGGCACAGTAATGGCGCTCTGAGTTGATGTCTGTTAAGACGGCCACAAAAAAAGAGGGGGGCAGTCGCTCTGGTACCAGTTCCCATCCGCTAGGCTGACAGAACTAAAAGAAAGAGAGAGGGGGAAAAAATAAAGCAACAAAAATTATATAGCAGGGTTAGCATAACAGAGCAATGTGACATGTAGGGGAAGTTCATTTGTTTTTTATATTCATCAAAAACTTTCTTCTGGTCAGGGTAACAGCAGGTCTGGTTCCACTGGGACTACCCTAAACAGGGTACCAATTTATTACAGGGCTTTGGACACCATCATCAGACACAGCCAGTCATGCATGTGTAAATGCCTAGACAGACGACAGCACAGCTGAGATTCAAACCCAAATCTTAGGGGTAATGGGCTAGCACAATAGACCGCTGTGCTACCTATACCACGGCTAAGTAAATATGACTTTCACCCCTTATTTGCCCCTGCATACACTCAAAACCCAAAATTTACGACAATTCCACAGATGAACGACACAAAACCAGACTGCATCTGTTTATTTTTTGCCTCTTGTCACGAAAAATCGATTCGTGTTCACACTGGAAGCATCATCACTGCCTGTGGCCGTTTGGTTGCCATGGTTTAACAGATGCCAAGCAAAAAAATTGGGAATGTGATGGCAGTACAGCAACTTTAATCAACTTTTAGTTGAACTTTGATCAACTTTTTTGCATCGCTAGCTCTGCCCACTTAGTGTCGCTAATGTTCGCTCCGCCTTTTGTCGCCAGAAATCACCAGCTGTAATTGAAAATAAATAACAGTCGGCCGCTTTGTCCTGTCGCGTTTCTGCCGGTCTGAACATAGGGTAATATTTTACTGTGAAAAGAACAAGATCTTTACGTTTCAGCAGTGCTACAGACCTGGATGGGCACTAAAAGGACACAGATTGCCGTGTCATTGGGACGGAGGTCGTATATATATATATATATATACAGTGTATCACAAAAGTGAGTACACCCCTCACATTTCTGCAAATATTTTATTATATCTTTTCATGGGACAACACTATAGAAATAAAACTTGGATATAACTTAGAGTAGTCAGTGTACAACTTGTATAGCAGTGTAGATTTACTGTCTTCTGAAAATAACTCAACACACAGCCATTAATGTCTAAATGGCTGGCAACATAAGTGAGTACACCCCACAGTGAACATGTCCAAATTGTGCCCAAAGTGTCAATATTTTGTGTGACCACCATTATTATCCAGCACTGCCTTAACCCTCCTGGGCATGGAATTCACCAGAGCTGCACAGGTTGCTACTGGAATCCTCTTCCACTCCTCCATGATGACATCACGGAGCTGGTGGATGTTAGACACCTTGAACTCCTCCACCTTCCACTTGAGGATGCCCCACAGGTGCTCAATTGGGTTTAGTCCATCACCTTTACCTTCAGCTTCCTCAGCAAGGCAGTTGTCATCTTGGAGGTTGTGTTTGGGGTTGTTATCCTGTTGGAAAACTGCCATGAGGCCCAGTTTTCGAAGGGAGGGGATCATGCTCTGTTTCAGAATGTCACAGTACATGTTGGAATTCATGTTTCCCTCAATGAACTGCAGCTCCCCAGTGCCAGCAACACTCATGCAGCCCAAGACCATGATGCTACCACCACCATGCTTGACTGTAGGCAAGATACAGTTGTCTTGGTACTTCTCACCAGGGCGCCGCCACACATGCTGGACACCATCTGAGCCAAACAAGTTTATCTTGGTCTTGTCAGACCACAGGGCATTCCAGTAATCCATGTTCTTGGACTGCTTGTTTTCAGCAAACTGTTTGCTGGCTTTCTTGTGCGTCAGCTTCTTTCTGGGATGACGACCATGCAGACCGAGTTGATGCAGTGTGCGGCGTATGGTCTGAGCACTGACAGGCTGACCTCCCACGTCTTCAACCTCTGCAGCAATGCTGGCAGCACTCATGTGTCTATTTTTTAAAGCCAACCTCTGGATATGACGCCGAATACGTGGACTCAACTTCTTTGGTCGACCCTGGCGAAGCCTGTTCTGAGTGGAACCTGTCCTGGAAAGCCGCTGTATGACCTTGGCCACCATGCTGTAGCTCAGTTTCAGGGTGTTAGCAATCTTCTTATAGCCCAGGCCATCTTTGTGGAGAGCAACAATTCTATTTCTCACATCCTCAGAGAGTTCTTTGCCATGAGGTGCCATGTTGAATATCCAGTGGCCAGTATGAGAGAGTTGTACCCAAAACACCAAATTTAACAGCCCTGCTCCCCATTTACACCTGGGACCTTGACACATGACACCAGGGAGGGACAACGACACATTTGGGCACAATTTGGACATGTTCACTGTGGGGTGTACTCACTTATGTTGCCAGCTATTTAGACATTAATGGCTGTGTGTTAAGTTATTTTCAGAAGACAGTAAATCTACACTGCTATACAAGCTGTACACTGACTACTCTAAGTTATATCCAAGTTTCATGTCTATAGTGTTGTCCCATGAAAAGATATAATGAAATATTTGCAGAAATGTGAGGGGTGTACTCACTTTTGTGATACACTGTATATATATATATAGTAGGGCTGGGTATCGGCACTAATTTCCTGGATCGATTCGATTCGATTCGATTCACAAGGTCCCGATTCGATTCCCGATTCGATTCCCGATTCGATTCAACACAGTTAGGCATATTTGAGTTACATTAACAGGTTTTGTTTAAATATGTACAGATGTTCAGAGAACGATCTGTACAAAGAACACTCATTATTAAAAATATTTGTGTATTTTGTTTACATAAATAATTAATCCAAAACAGAAAACAGTAACATTCATTTTTTATTATTATTTTATGTCTGACATGCTACAACAGTGTAAATGTAATGTAAACATACACCTGGCTGTTGAACAGCTTATGCCAAGTTTACACTACACGACACTCTGATTAACACCTGGTCGCTGTAATGTTCACACTACACGACTGATCGGCGATGGGGGGTTTTACACTACACCATCTATCACCAGGGGGAATCACAGGCGAGCTTCTCTGCTCTCCAAAACTACGTTTTGTCACGAAAACAAACGTGAGAAGTGATGAAAGGTTTAATGATACCAAGTCCAAACATGCACATCAACAAGTAGCGAGAGATCAAAGTTTGTGCGCTGATGAAATAAAGGAATCTGAGTGGATTTGGCAACACGAGCAGCATGGCTTGTTCTATAGTGAGTTGGAGGTTAATAAATATTTTGTTTTGTAGAGAACGATCAGGTCAGAAATACTGTAAAACTCGCGTGTGCTGATGTATTCTGATAGAAACTATATTGCGCTCCACCACCTGTTTACAACCTCCCCCCTGTGTTTCCCCTCGCTGTTTCACACATCGAGTTTTGATCGCAGAGCGAACCCTCCCGAACCCGTCGCCGAGCGAAAATCAGTGCAAAGAGTTGTGTAGTGGTCATAACTTGAGCTTCTGCCATGCTAAACTGATGTGCAGGTCAGATCTCGTTGCATGAAAAAACACTGGCTGGTCACGCGAAATTAAAGGGGGTAACAGATTTCCGTGTGCACCGTAAAAAGGGGCGTATTTAAAAGATCGATCTCGCGTTTATATGAATCGATAACGGATCGTTCAAATAAAGATCGATTCGAATCGAAAAATCGATTTTATAAACCCACCCCTAATATATAGACTCTGCAATGGATTGGTGCCCTGTCCAGCGTATTCCTGCCTTGTGCCCACTGTTTCCCGGTGAAACTGGACCCATAGTGACCCTGACCAGCATAAAGCAGTTGATGAAAATGAAATGGAAAAATGAAAAAGTAATAACATAAGTACATTTTTATTTCTACAACTTCATAGTAAGGCTGGTTTTTAATAGTGGTTTTGGAATTAATTGTCCATCAAGCTCACAGCCAGATGTTAACTTCTTTTTGCCCTTATAGTATATTTACGAATCATTACACTAGCCCAACATTACAGAGATTCAGGTTCCAATCTCCGCAGTGCTACTGACATGCTGCCTTGCAGGCACTAAAGAATAGTATGCCATTCATGATGCAGAAGTGTGCGACACTTTTTTCGAATCATGAGCCATAAGTGAGAACACTGAGAATCCGTCATACAGTCAAAAACACTGACTCATAAAAGCCAAAAATAAAATGAATTTTATTCATCAAAACTAAAACTGGCATGAACTGGTTCTTGCTTTGAAGTGGAAAATGCCTTCACAGACTGAGGAGCCATAGTGGGCCATGAGGCCATAGTGGCTGCACAATGCTGGCAATCATGAGTGAGTCAAGAGGTCAGATGATGATAAATAAAAACAGGCTTGGTGTGGCAAATGATTGACATTTTAATTTGTCATTTTGGATAGTATTAATTAATTAATCTTTTAATATGTAGGGCAGTGATAGCTCAGTGGTTAAGGTACTGGACTAGTAATCAGAAGGTTGCCGGTTCAAGCCCCACCCCTGAGCAAGGCCCTTAACCCTCAATTGCTCAAAATTGTGTTCAGTCATAAATGTAAGTCGCTTTGGATAAAGCGTCTGCTAAATGCTGAAAATGTAAATGTAATATACAGTACATACATAAATGTAATATACATGTAAAAAGATATTTGATGGGACAAACATTCTCAAAAATCCTTTTATACAGCCAACTGGAATAGTTTTAACCTATGAAGCTCTGATCTTTGTAGATTTAAGTACCACCGTGGATGCAGAAATTGTTCAGACTACACTTAATCACTTATAATGTGTTTTTAATTTGGCAGCAGTTAATACTTTCTGGATACGTCTTTACAAGCTTTGAACAACTGGATTTGGGCTGTTTATCCCATTCTTAATCGCAGATCTAGACCTCCCTTAGATTGAATGTTGAACATCTGATCTGTCACTTGACATCTTTAGGTCAGTACACTGATGCTAGAGGAGTTTAAGTCTGGACTCAAGAACATCTGGATCTTGCCCCAAAACAACTCCAGTGTTCTCGTCATGTTGAAACGTAATGGGTCACCCACGTCTGAGTTTGTGTGCGCTCTTGTGGAGGTTTTCTTTGAGGGTTTTCTAATATTTGGCTGCATTCATCCGTACCTCCATTCATACCAGTCTCCAGTCCCTGCCATTGAGAAACACCTCCATAGCACAATGCTGCCACCACTACGTTTCACAGTGGGAAAGATTTAAGGCAGATGATTAGAAGCATCTGTTTATGGATTTTGTCATGACACCAGAGACATCTTACACCTCATATTGCCAGAGTCCCGGGCTGTCATATGCCTTTTACTGAACAGTCGCTTCCGTCTCGTCTTTATGTAGTGATGCTCTATAAAGACTGTTGTCCATCCAACAGGTTCTCCCATCTCTGCACAGGAATTCTGGAGATCTTTTAGAGTGACCACTGTGGTCTTTCTAACCTCCCTGACCAAGGTTCTCTTTGCCCGGATACCAAATTTGTCTTGACAGCCAAGCCCGGAAGCATTCAAGGCTGTACAAACATTTCAAAATTATTGAGGTCAGTGTGGTCCTGGAAAGACTCAAAGTCTTAGATATTGTTTTATACCCTTGTTCTGTACTATGACTTGCCCCAGTGTGCTCATGAAATCCAAAGACAGTGGGTGTGTTCGAAAACCTAGTGAGCTCTCTACTTAAACAGCATTTTACATCATCCTATGCACGCTCCAGAAAAAGAGGCTGTTTGAATTCTTAGATGCCTTGAAATGCTGTCAAGTAATGCACCTTAAATCTGAACGCTATTTTGACAGAATAACAAGAGAGCATCCGATGCTGCTTTAGTGGTGAAGTCAATCCCAGCATTCAGTGCAGCACAATTTTTCCCACAGAAAAATAAAAAACGTGGCGGATGGTGTGGAGAAAAGAACAAGTTATTTTTAAACGTAAATAAATTATTATTGATTTTTAATTTGTATAAACTTGCACAAGTGTTTATATTTGCAAGTTCGGGCTTGTCAGCGAATTTAACGGTTTTCGGTACACGGATGTTAGTTGACATGCTAGTGCATTGTGCCACCCCATCCCATTGGTTTGAATGGCATGAGGCTAACTGTGTTAGCTTAGTAAGTGAAAACCGATGGAATCTCTGTCTAAGTAGTGCGTTCGGATAACCTGCCTCATAAGTCAATGACTTATTAGAATCCCTTCTACTGAGGCAGCTGCCCATGTAGGCAGTAAAACAGCAAGGCAGCTCACTAGGTTTTCGAACACACCCAGTTGGCCCAGATGGGCAGCTAAATGAACTTTCTTTATCCCCAGGGGGGAATCTGGAATATATGTGGATAACTAATTATTAAGTTCAGGTGTAAAGGGAACCAAAGGCAAGCAGGTGTGTAAATTATAATATTAATTATAACTGGCCCTTTTCTGTTCCTGGATAGACTGACATGTTTGGTGTAAAGAAAATCCAGTGGCCTGCACAGAGACATCATCTCATCCCCATTAAACACCTTTGAGATGAACTGGAACATCGTAACTGTGTGTGTGTGTAACTGCAATACATTAGAGCATGAACCTTAGGTGGGTCGTGAGCCAAAAAAACGGCTCACGGACAAAAATCATAATAATTAAATGAACTTATTTTAACAGTCACATAAAAAATGAACTTGTACATGAACACCCCCCTGTGGAGGCTTTACATTACACATTGTAAACCACAGTGGGACCAGATTGCCAAGCTTGATGTGTTGTCTAGGTCAGGGGTTTTCAACCTTTTCGGACATGCGCCCCCCTCCGTGTGCCGACCGCGCATCTGCTCTGACTGACGGAGAACTTTTAGCTCCACGGACAGAACGAGTCTGACTCGGTTACCGCTCTGTGGTAATAGCAGTTTAATTAAGCCTGAGCTTTTTAAAGTAAGCGAGTCACACAGAATGTTCCAGTAGCTGGTGTTTATTTAACACCACGACATTCATTAATAACAGTAAAAACGGAGGGATAACTGAGAAAAGAAACTTACGATTTGGTTCAAATGAATCGACTCATGACTCACTTCCAGCGATACTATACACACACGTACTGTAACGGTCATTGTTTTTGTCACTTATTTTCACTGTTCGCCCTATTTTTAAGGTTTTTTTCAGACTGGACTGGATAACATTAAACAAAATGAATTGCTTTAGTTTTAGCAGTAAAAAAATCTCGTAATGCCACGCCCCCTGGACAGGGACTCGCGCTCTCCCCTGGACAGGCGCCCCACAGGTTGAAGACCCCTGGTCTAGGTCACGGTAAAAAAACATGGACAAAATGTGGGTCACTTAAAAAAAAAACTTTGAAACACCCTGCATTAGTACAAGACTTCCCAAGTGGTGTTTTGACTGAATTAATTAAGTTTGAGGCTGGTTAAGGCTGGTATGGGTGAGAATGGAGGATCCACTCCAAACTAATGCTCATGCTTTGAGAATGGGATGTTCAAGAAATTCATAGTTAGGTGTCCACATACCTTTAGCCATATAATTTACATCATGCATGTTCTGTACTTACCAGCTCAATACCCTGAGGGAAGGGGTTATCCTCCCAATCTTTCTCTGGGAATCGCTGGAGAATCCGGCCTTGACCCTCACTTCCCCCTACACAAACACAAACACACACACACAGGGTTAATGCTGAAACTGTTATCTACACCAGAAATAAACAATGCTCTACAAATCTGACCTGTCTACAGGCAAACGCTGAACGGACTTGTACCGATAACACCAGCAAGTCAGACGTAAAAATGCTTCCTTTAGTAAAAACACAGTAATGATAATGTGGGGCGTCGTGTGCTTGTTGGGAAGAACAACAAGGCCATCGTAACAGATTTATATATCAATACATTAACAAGTACTTTATTAGGTACATCTATCTGCTACATATGTCTATTGCTTAGTTATGAATCTATACCTACCATACAGATGAAGTTTGGAGGGCCGTAGCCAAGCCTAGTGGTTAAGACACAGGACTAGTAATACAAAGGTTGCTGGTTCAAGCCTCACCACTGCTAGGTTGCTGATGTTGGGCCCTTGAGCAAGGCACTTAACCCTCAGTTGCTCAGACTGTATACTTTAATGTAGTGCTGGACAATAATTCGATATTGATATACAGTATATCGCGATAGAAAATGTTTCAATAACGGTGATATGATTTTTAAACAAATTCGAACGATATATATTACGTCAGCTTTGCCGGTGTTACTTTTTTGCGGAAGCATTTTTGCACGCAGGTGTTCCCACAGGGACGCAATTCAACAGCGCACCTTAAGTAGTTCTCCATCAAAACAGTGCAGTAATACACTCAACATAAATGTCAACCACCAACACAATTACAGAAGAAGTACTAGTACTGAGTACTAATGATACTTAGTAGTTATACTAAGTTATAATACTTATTAGTTGCGGCGCGCTAAGAGTAAAGGCACCAACGGGCTCTGCGTGTTCCACTGTTGCCAGATTGGGCGGTTTTCCTCTAAATTGGGCGGGGATTTTTTTCCAAAAAACAATTTAATGAAATTTAAATAACACTTCTATTTAACAGAAAATATTCAGTTTTAAGAAGCCCCAGCATTGTAGAAGGATATTAAAAGTAAAGTCAATTTTCAATGCTGATTTGGCTTAATAGTGCTGGTCAGTCTGTCATATTCTTGAAAGAAAATTAAAATTAGTTTTCCATGCATTCACACTGGCATGTTCTGGGGTTCAGATGAGTCTCATCAGTACACACAAGTTTGCAGTCAAATGATCAAGTATTGCAAAGGAATATCTTTGAAATTCTTCCTCGTAATGTTAAGGTTATAGGCTATATTTTAGTTTTTCACTTGTCAGGGAAAATGAGAAAAAAAAATAAAAAGTTTATTATGCTAGGCTTGATGTAATTCTACATTACATTCACTGCCTGTATAGGTAAACGAGTGAGTGACCAAAACACTACTAGATCAACAGCTACTAGCCACATACAAAAATAAGGTATCAGACATCCACAAAGTTGAATCAGTTCATCTGGACACAAGTTTGTTGTAGAGATACGTTTCGTCACTCAATCCGAATGACTTCTTCAGTCTGAAGAACTTTGAACTGATTCAACTTTGTGGATTTGTGTAGCTGGATTATTGAGCATGCATCAACAGAAGGTTTCTGTGCCACCCCTGTGTGAGCAATGGTCTCAGTCTGGCCACCCCTATGGAAATTGTCTGGCTTTGCCACTGTCCACAGTTGAAAAAGAAGCAGATGAAATAGCTGATAAGAGATGAAGGACTAATTCAGTGGTGTATTCAGCTTGTATTTCTTGCCAGAAACCAGAAAAGAGGTTTGCAGGTACCGCCATCCAATTTTGGTGTTTTTGGCAGTTTTTCTGACATTTGTATTATTCATATCGATATCGGAATTATATCGTATCGACCGAAAATAGGAGTTATATCGTGATATACATTTTAGCCATATCGTCCAGCCCTACTGTAATGTAAGTCGCTTTGGATAAAGGCGTCCGCTAAATGCCAAAAATGTAAATGGAGGGAGACAATTACTGACTGGAGCTGTTGCTTATGTTGTTAGTGCAGTGCTGAGAATAATCCACCACTCCAATAACATTTGGTCAGTGTGGGTCCTATAAGGATTCTATATTTATTTATTTTATTTATTCAGTAGGATTTTATGTCATGTTTTACACTTTGGTTACATTTGAGACAAGACAGGTAGTTTAATGTCAAACACAATTTTGTATCTCCAAGTCACCTCACTTGCATGTTTTTGGACTGTGGGAGGAAACCGGAGCTCCCGGAGGAAACTCACGCAGACACGGGGAGAACATGCTCCACACAGAAAGGACCCGGGCAGTGTATGTGTGTGTTTACGTATTGAGTGCCTTTGGGGATTCCATAATCAATGTAAAAGTGTGCTTCTCTACACATGTGATCATCTCTTTAAAGGCTGTGCTCAAAAGAGCAAGCCAGTAAGGTATTCTGCTCTCTGTAATTTGTCTATGTACAGTTTATCTCTTACTTTATAAACTCAGCAAACTCTAAAGACGCTCGGTTACACTAGCAATCGGTTATGTCCAAAATGTCCAAATCTTTTATGTTTGTACTTAAATATTTGAAATTAAGCAAATAAAAGAAAACCCCTTTCACCCCACAATGGAAGGTTATTACAGAGCGCACGCACACGCACACACAGTGCTGGACAGTGAACAGTACATGTAGTCTGAAAGGCTGACGTTGCGTACAGAGGAACAGTGAGGGTCAGTGTGTAGATCAGAGAGCTCGTTCCCAGCAAGCGCACAATCAAAAGCAAACGTTTAACCTGCTAAATCTCTCTGCTCGGTTCACTGATCCTAAAACTGGCAAAGCCTATCTGTCCCAACTCCTCTACAAGGCTGTAAAAAAGTATTTGCCCCCTCCTAAATGCCTTATTCTATTGTTGCACATTTGTCACACTACTTTTAATATTAAAACAACTCAATTAAACACAAAATGTTTTTTTAATGATCTCTTTTTCTCCGATTTATTCCCCCAATATTATCCCCTAATCTAGTCATATCCAATTACCCTGATTGGTTATGCTTCACCTCCACCAATACAACCCTCCACTGCTAACTGAGGAGCTTCGCAACTGACACACGCCCTCCGACACGTGAGCAGTACCGACTGCATATTTTCACCTGCACGAGGCGAGTTCATATGCGGATCAGCCTTGTGCACGGAGAGCCACACCCTGATCAGCATTATTCCCCAACTCTGCGCAGGCACCATCAATCAGCCAGCAGAGGTCGTAATTGCACCAGTTATGAGGAATCCTGGTCCGGCTCCTCCCACCCTGAACAACAGCCAATCCTTGTTCATGTGGCCGCAGATGTATTCGAAATCCCCGCTCTGGTGTGCCAGCATATTTTACCGCTGCGCCACCTGAGCGGTGATGATGATTTTATTTGTAGACGAAAAATGCTGTTTAGCTCTACCTGTCCCTATGTAAAAAAAAGTAAATGCCCCCTTAGCTACTAAATCAACTAGTTCATTAACAACCAAATTCAATTAAAATTGGGTTCAATCTCACTAGACACACCCAGGCATGATTACTGCCAAACCTGTTTTATCTGAACATCACTTAATTAGGACCTGTCTGGCAAAGTGAAGAAGGATAGAAGTAGGGATGTTCTGATCACGTTTTTTTTGTTCCCGATCCCGATCATTAATTTTGATCCCGATCCTATACCGAGTCTCAAACCGATACTTGTGTTTTCTAGATATTGTCTAGATAAGAACTAGATAATACTGTTCACACAGTGCACACTTCAAGTACATTACAGTTATTCAAATTAATCCAATGTACATGTTTAACAACTGAATAGCTCTGCAGTGCTGTAGGAAAAAAATTGCCTGCATCCAAGCTATTGCTTAATGTTCTTTTATTTTTACAAAATAAAAGTAAACAAAATTAGTGCAGCATTGTAGTAGTAAAACTAGAACACTCAAAATGTTGTGACAATGGTTTGATGGACGTTTCTACGCGAAGTGAGTGTGTTTTGACCCTTTGGGACTTCCATAGTGCATGGAATAGCGTGCTTGGCTAACGCGATGACTCTAGCTGTCCGCTATTCGGTACCGTAACAGAAGAAGTTAATAAAGTGTTCTGCTCCTGACAATTTGTGAATATACCGTGTATTTATTTCTTTATTAAGCAAGTGCATCGCTACGACGCTCGGTTACATAACTAAGCCAATCAGAGTGCTTGATACTGAGATGTCGTTCAGTCTTGTAACATGGTAACGCTGTATGTTATGGTCCTGAAGTTTTCATACGTGGATTAAAAGTTACTGTTTTGTAGACCAGTGTGATCCTCGACTCACACACCATATAAACAGTAAAATTCTACAGTAATGAACGCAGCTCTGCTCCCACCGCCTCGTGAAACGCTCGCATTACAGACATTACACTTCACTGTTGGACTTGTTTCACTTTCCAATTTAAAGTATTTCCACACAGCGGACATGAAGACGTAAAACAAAAGATCGGGATTATGATCGGCTTTAGTAAAGCCGATACCGATATATTAAAAAATGCCTTGATCGGCCCCGATTCCGATCTTTGAGATCGGATCGAGACCTCCCTAGATAGAAGGTTTCAATAAGCAGCACATAATGCCACATTGTAAAGAGATTCAAATATAATTCAAATACAGATGCCAAACAAAATCACTGAAATCTACCAGTCTGGAAAGGGTTATAAAGCCAGTAGAACTCTGAGACTCCAGCGAACCACAGTGAGAGCCATTATCCACAAATGGAGAGAACTTACAATAGTGATAAACCATTCCATTAGCGACTGACATTTCACCAAGAATGCCCTGACAGCTAAATAGTAAAATATCTCAGACATAATAACTATAATAATAGAACAGCGACAAACTGACATCTAATTTCTGTTTGCAGTTAGTCCAGAGTCAACAGAGCAGAGGTGAAAGTCATCGCTGGGCGGCAGAGAGGGTAAAACACGCCCATGCTTTAGTGCCAGTCTGCAATGCTGTATTACAGACTGCTGGTGAAAGTCAGCAGAAATAAAGACTGCAGATCCTGAAATCCTGAAGAAAATATTAGTAGGCAGAGTATAAAGCGCCCCACCCTGGTTCATTGAATCGTCCAGGTCATGTGGTGTGAACTGTTTGCTCAAGCATGATTCAGACACACTGTGCACCTGATCCACTGAGTCATGGTGCAAGTAAAGAAGGAAGTAAGGTGCAGACTGACCGTCACAATGTGTGTCACAGCATTCACTGCTGGTACAGTCAGAACTGGACACAAGCAATAAGGAAAAGAAAAAGCCTTTTTCTTTACTAATGTTATGCTTCTATAAACCCAATGTTCCGACTGGCAGCAATTTGGGCTATTTAATTCAAGCATATTCTCCCTTTTTCTCCTTTTTTAGGATATCCAGTTAGTCTTCCACGGCTGGGGACCCCAATCATGTCCAAGAAGGGTACTTACTTATTAGGAATTTAACATCAACAGGTAGTAGGGATGTCCCGATCCGATCTCAAAGATCGCAATCGGGCCCGATCAAGGCATTTTTTAACTGATCGGTATCGGCTTTACTAAACCTTTGTTTTACGTCAGCATGTCCGCTGTGTGGAAATACTTTCCAACAGTGAAGTGTAATGTCTGTAATGCGAGCGTTTCACGAGGCGGTGGGAGCAGAGCTGCGTTCATTACTGTAGAATTTTACTGTTTATATGGTGTGTGAGTCGAGGATCACTCTGGTTTACAAAACAATAACTTTTAATCCGAGTATCTAAACTTTAGGACCATAACATACAGCTTTTACGAGTTTACGTGTTTACAAGACTGAACGACATCTCAGTATCAAGCACTCTGATTGGCTTAGTTATGCAACCGAGCGTCGTAGTGATGCACTTGCTTAATAAAGTACACGGTATATTCACAAATTGTCGGGAGCAAAACACTTTATTAACTTCTTCTGTTACGGTACCGAATAGCGGACAGCTAGAGTCATCGCGTTAGCCAAGCACGCTATTCCATGCACTATGGAAGCCCCAAAGGGTCAAAACACACTCACTTCGCGTAGAAACGTTCATCAAACCATTGTCACAATACAACCACAGAAAAGTTTGTTACAGTTACAACAGGGCAGGCAATTTTTTTCCTACAGCACTGCAGAACTATTAAAGATCGGGATCGGGAACAAAAAACGTGATCGGGACATCCCTAACAGGTAGTTACTTGGTACACTATCAGTTCACAAGTTCAATGTCAAACACAGTCCTGTACAATTTTGTATGTACAATTCACCTCACTTGCATGTCTTTGGACTGTGGGAGGAAACCGGAGCACCCGGAGGAAACCCACGTAGACACGGGGAGAACATGCAAACTCCATACAGAAAGGACCCAAACCGCTCCACCTGCAAATCGAACTCAAGACCTTCTTGCTATGAGGCAACAGACCCACCGAGCTGCCATGCGAGAAGGGTACATCTGCCTGACACTTGCTCCCTCCGAAACATGCACAGTCCACCAACCACTTCTTATTTGTCCACACTGAGGTGGATTTGCGCATGATGCCAGTCTCACGCATGGAGAGTCCCACACTGATCTCCACGTTCCTCCACTTCTGTACAGACGTCACGGGCTACTAACCAGGGTCCTTATAGTGTCAAAGACCACATGCAATTTTTAGTCCAGTCTGCCAGTTGTGCCTGCTAGGGGTGCCCTGCCAATTGGTAGCAGAGCTGAGATTTAAACTTGGTGTGCTAGTGGATTTTTGGCTGATCGCTCATCACCCTATGTTCACACTGGCAGTGTCACCATCATTTGCAGCTGTTTGGCTGCCATGGTAAGCAAAAAAAAGCAAAAGCCATGGCAGTAAAGGGTACTTCACTGGCTAGTATCTACAGAGCATACAGAAAAAATTATCTATTTGATTACAAATCAGAAAAAAATCATATGTCCTCCCACCAAGTATTTTATTTTTTACCACAAACCATGTGTGTTCCTGCTATAAATAAACATCCTAAAGCAAAATGGCTCATCTATAAAGGAACTGTTATCAAGAAAACCAAACACGAAGCGTAGCGTTTTAGGATGGCAAAGATAATTAGCGTAGTACTCGGCTCAATGCTTAATTCCTGTTGATAATTGTCAAATCGCTTCGCTCCTGATTTGTATGAAGTAAAACTTTGCTCATCTGTTTTGATCAGCGATTCTGCCCACTTTACATAGTTAAGTTGGCCTGCGGTCACTGGAAATCGCCAGCTGTAATTAAAAATGAATGCAACTAGCCGCTTTGTCATGTTGCTTTGCTGTCGGTCTGAACGTAGGGTTACAAATCATTGATCGACAGTCCACCCATAACAGACAAGCTTATAGCATCCCATAGCATGGATGAATTCCCAGATGAGAATAGTGGTAATTAGGGATGTAACAATGCACCACAAGACAGTTAAAAATCGATTCACATGTGTAACGATTCAAATCGATATTCACTTTAAACAGCAGATGACGATATTCACCTCACCTGGTTGACGTCACTACAGGGTTGCCAGGTTTGAAATTTTCCAGCCAGATTTATTTATGTGAGAATACTTTCTTTATTTGTATTATTAATTTATTTATTTAATGTGAAATTTGTTTTCAAATTTCATTTCAGCTTTTTTTTTTTTACACAAAAAGGGAGATGTGCAGCATTGTTTTGCATAGTTTGTACCTACCTCAGAAATAAAAGTACATTCATTATTTAGATAAATAAAAGATTTTTTTGTATTTTTTTAAGAGAAATAATAAAAGTAAACTTTGTCATAATTTGTCTTCAATTTCATTTTGTTTTAAAAAAATCTGGAAAAAATCGTATCGTAAACCCAGAATCGTGAATCACATCGCATCGTGGGTAGAGTGTATCATTACATCCCTAGTCATAATAGAAAAAAGAGATTTTGTTTATACAGAACTTTATACAGTTGGTAATTTAAAAGCGTACTAGATCCATGTGTAAGGGTAAAATGCACCCGATGGAAAATGACAGAACCTACAAATTTGGGCTCTTGGTGACCTTTAAGGCTTTAACACTAAAACACATGACACTGACAGTCAGGCCTGAAATATCATTTACATGTCAGATTCTAAACATGAGCTCTTTTTCTGCAGTCGCTCCACTCACATCATGAAACTTGTTCCAAACTGAAATTACATTCATGAGCTATTGTGGGAGTCTACAAACACAGAAAAAGTGTAAAAATGCAACGCAAGCAGCTCCTGCTGAAAATCCATATTTTATTCACTTCCTCCTCTGTTCTTTACCCAAGCCAACCTCTCGGTCAGATGCTCCTGTTTATTACAAGCACATTTCTCTGTTCCGCCAACAAGCTATTGTCAGGTACATCTCCTTTTTACATTTTCACATTTGACAAACTTCCTAAAACACTGCCCTCTGGTATTTTTGACACAGCTTCATGTTATACATATATAACATAAATCTGTTTGTAATATATATATATATACAGTGTATCACGAAAGTGAGTACACCCCTCACATTTCTGCAAATATTTCATTATATCTTTTCATGGGACAACACTATAGACATGAAACTTGGATATAACTTAGAGTAGTCAGTGTACAACTTGTATAGCAGTGTAGATTTACTGTCTTCTGAAAATAACTCAACACACAGCCATTAATGTCTAAATAGCTGGCAACATAAGTGAGTACACCCCACAGTTAACATGTCGAAATTGTGCCTAAAGTGTCAATATTTTGTGTGACCACCATTATTATCACTGCCTTAACTCTCCTGGGCATGGAATTCACCAGAGCTGCACAGGTTGCTACTGGAATCCTCTTCCACTCCTCCGTGATGACATCACGGAGCTGGTGGATGTTAGACACCTTAAACTCCTCCACCTTCCACTTGAGGATGCGCCACAGGTGCTCAATTGGGTTTAGTCCATCACCTTTACCTTCAGCTTCCTCAGCAAGGCAGTTGTCATCTTGGAGGTTGTGTTTGGGGTCGTTATCCTGTTGGAAAACTGCCATGAGGCCCAGTTTTCGAAGGGAGGGGATCATGCTCTGTTTCAGAATGTCACAGTACATGTTGGAATTCATGTTCCCTCAATGAACTGCAGCTCCCCAGTGCCAGCAACACTCATGCAGCCCAAGACCATGATGCTACCACCACCATGCTTGACTGTAGGCAAGATACAGTTGTCTTGGTACTTCTCACCAGGGCGCCGCCACACATGCTGGACACCATCTGAGCCAAACAAGTTTATCTTGGTCTCGTCAGACCACAGGGCATTCCAGTAATCCATGTTCTTGGACTGCTTGTCTTCAGCAAACTGTTTGCTGGCTTTCTTGTGCGTCAGCTTCCTTCTGGGATGACGACCATGCAGACCGAGTTGATGCAGTGTGCGGCGTATGGTCTGAGCACTGACAGGCTGACCTCCCACGTCTTCAACCTCTGCAGCAATGCTGGCAGCACTCATGTGTCTATTTTTTAAAGCCAACCTCTGGATATGACGCCGAACACGTGGACTCAACTTCTTTGGTCGACCCTGGCGAAGCCTGTTCCGAGTGGAACCTGTCCTGGAAAACCGCTGTATGACCTTGGCCACCATGCTGTAGCTCAGTTTCAGGGTGTTAGCAATCTTCTTATAGCCCAGGCCATCTTTGTGGAGAGCAACAATTCTATTTCTCACATCCTCAGAGAGTTCTTTGCCATGAGGTGCCATGTTGAATATCCAGTGGCCAGTATGAGAGAATTGTACCCAAAACACCAAATGTAACAGCCCTGCTCCCCATTTACACCTGGGACCTTGACACATGGCACCAGGGAGGGACAACGACACATTTGGGCACAATTTGGACATGTTCACTGTGGGGTGTACTCACTTATGTTGCCAGCTATTTAGACATTAATGGCTGTGTGTTGAGTTATTTTCAGAAGACAGTAAATCTACACTGCTATACAAGCTGTACACTGACTACTCTAAGTTATATCCAAGTTTCATGTCTATAGTGTTGTCCCATGAAAAGATATAATGAAATATTTGCAGAAATGTGAGGGGTGTACTCACTTTCGTGATACACTGTATATATATATATATATATATACTGTATATATATAGTTTCTGCTTAAACTAATAACACACACATTATTCAATACATTGCATGGACTTATCATTTTCAGCCGTGATACAGTAGTAATGATCAACTGATAACCAACAAAGAAGTCATTGTTCGATTAACACAGTCTAAGTTAAATGCTATTTAAATTCATTTTTAGCAGCTGACAATTGATTTTTATGAGATTTAAGGCTTACCAATACAAGGTAGGTGTACAAACTCATTTAGAAACAGCCGCCTTTTTTATTTTGAAGTTTTTTAAAATACATTATTATTAATTATATCATGAATGACGGAACTATTGAACATTAAAACCACATACAATTGCTGTTTTTTGTACATGTGGATCTATCTGCTTGTTGCATTATAATTATTATTTTACAAAACATGGCGGCATTGTGGCTCGGTGGGTAGCACTGTCGCCTCACAGCAAGAAGGTCCTGGGTTTGATTTCCATGTAAAGGGGTTTGTGTCCTTTCTGTGTTTGCATGTTTTTCCCATGTCTGCGTGGGTTTTCTCCGGGAGCTCCGGTTTCCTCCCACAGTCCAAAGATGTGCAAGTGAGGTGAATTGGAGACACATAATTGTCTATGACCGTGTTTCACATTAAAGACTTAAACTGATGAGTCTTGTGTAAAAAGTGGCTCTCTGTCCTGTCATCAATGTAACCAAAGTGCGTAAAACATGACATTAAAATCCTAATAAATGAATAAATAAATACTTCGTAGCTCATCTTTATGCTGGTAAACTTCTCTAAATGTTTCCATTGCTATCCGGTATGTACCAGCATGCCTCTGAACGTTTGGGGGGGGAACGTTGAGGGAACGTTGGGGGGGTGGGGAGAGCGTTGAGGGGGAACGTCGAGGGAACGTTCGAGGGGAACATTGAGGGAACGTACGTGTGGAAACATTGGGGGAACGTTCGGGGGGTGAACGTTCGTGGGGAAACGGGGGTAACGTTCGGGGGGTGAACGTTGGGGGAACGTTTGTGAAGGAACGTTGGGCGAACGTTCGTGGGGGGACGTTAGGGGAACGTTCGGGGGGGGAACGCTGGGGGAACGTTCGTGTGGAAACGTTGAGGGAACGTTCGTGGGGGGACGTTAGGGGAACGTTCGGGGGGGAACGCTGGGGGAACGTTCGTGTGGAAACGTTGAGGGAACGTTCATGGGGGAACGTTCAGGGGGGAACGTTCAGGGGGGAACGTTGGGGGAATGTTCAGGGGGGAACGTTCGGGGGGAACGTTCGGGGAACGTTGGGGGACAGTTTGTGGGGGAACGTTCGTGGGGAACGTTGGGGGAACGTTCGGGGGGGAACGTTGGGGGAACAGTCGGGGGGGAACGTTGAGGGAACCACCCAAACGTTTTCTCAACAGTCCACCCAAACGTTTTCTCAACAGTCCACCCAACCATTCCCTCAACAATCCACCCAACCATTCCCTCTCAACAGTCCACCCAACCATTCCCTCTCAACAGTCCACACAACCATTCCCTCTCAACAGTCCACACAACCATTCCCTCTCAACAGTCCACCCAACCATTCCCTCAACAGTCCACCCAACCATTCCCTCTCAACAGTCCACATAACCATTCCCTCTCAACAGTCCACCCAACCATTCCCTCTCAACAGTCCACCCAACCATTCCCTCAACAGTCCACCCAACCATTCCCTCTCAACAGTCCACCCAACCATTCCCTCTCAACAGTCCACACAACCATTCCCTCTCAACAGTCCACACAACCATTCCCTCTCAACAGTCCACCCAACCATTCCCTCAACAGTCCACCCAACCATTCCCTCTCAACAGTCCACATAACCATTCCCTCTCAACAGTCCACCCAACCATTCCCTCTCAACAGTCCACCCAACCATTCCCTCTCAACAGTCCACCCAACCATTCCCTCAACAGTCCACCCAACCATTCCCTCTCAACAGTCCACCCAACCATTCCCTCTCAACAGTCCACACAACCATTCCCTCTCAACAGTCCACACAACCATTCCCTCTCAACAGTCCACACAACCATTCCCTCAACAGTCCACCCAACCATTCCCTCTCAACAGTCCACACAACCATTCCCTCAACAGTCCACCCAACCATTCCCTCTCAACAGTCCACACAACCATTCCCTCTCAACAGTCCACACAACCATTCCCTCAACAGTCCACCCAACCATTCCCTCTCAACAGTCCACCCAACCATTCCCTCTCAACAGTCCACACAACCATTCCCTCTCAACAGTCCACACAACCATTCCCTCTCAACAGTCCACACAACCATTCCCTCTCAACAGTCCACCCAACCATTCCCTCAACAGTCCACCCAACCATTCCCTCTCAACAGTCCACACAACCATTCCCTCTCAACAGTCCACACAACCATTCCCTCTCAACAGTCCACACAACCATTCCCTCTCAACAGTCCACACAACCATTCCCTCAACAGTCCACCCAACCATTCCCTCTCAACAGTCCACCCAACCATTCCCTCTCAACAGTCCACACAACCATTCCCTCTCAACAGTCCATCCAACCATTCCCTCAACAATCCACCCAACCATTCCCTCTCAACAGTCCACCCAACCATTCCCTCAACAGTCCACCCAACCATTCCCTCAACAATCCACCCAACCATTCCCTCAACAGTCCACCCAACCATTCCCTCTCAACAGTCCACCCAACCATTCCCTCAACAGTCCACCCAACCATTCCCTCTCAACAGTCCACCCAACCATTCCCTCAACAATCCACCCAACCATTCCCTCAACAATCCACCCAACCATTCCCTCTCAACAATCCACCCAACCATTCCCTCTCAACAGTCCACCCAACCATTCCCTCTCAACAGTCCACCCAACCATTCCCTCAACAATCCACCCAACCATTCCCTCAACAGTCCACCCAACCATTCCCTCAACAGTCCACCCAACCATTCCCTCTCAACAGTCCACCCAACCATTCCCTCTCAACAGTCCACCCAACCATTCCCTCTCAACAGTCCACCCAACCATTCCCTCTCAACAGTCCACCCAACCATTCCCTCTCAACAGTCCACCCAACCATTCCCTCTCAACAGTCCACCCAACCATTCCCTCTCAACAGTCCACCCAACCATTCCCTCTCAACAATCCACCCAACCATTCCCTCTCAACAGTCCACACAACCATTCCCTCAACAGTCCACCCAACCATTCCCTCTCAACAATCCACCCAACCATTCCCTCTCAACAGTCCACCCAACCATTCCCTCTCAACAATCCACCCAACCATTCCCTCTCAACAGTCCACCCAACCATTCCCTCTCAACAATCCACCCAACCATTCCCTCAACAGTCCACCCAACCATTCCCTCTCAACAATCCACCCAACCATTCCCTCTCAACAGTCCACCCAACCATTCCCTCTCAACAATCCACCCAACCATTCCCTCTCAACAGTCCACACAACCATTCCCTCAACAGTCCACCCAACCATTCCCTCTCAACAATCCACCCAACCATTCCCTCTCAACAGTCCACACAACCATTCCCTCTCAACAGTCCACACAACCATTCCCTCAACAGTCCACACAACCATTCCCTCAACAGTCCACCCAACCATTCCCTCAACAGTCCACCCAACCATTCCCTCAACAGTCCACCCAACCATTCCCTCAACAGTCCACCCAACCATTCCCTCTCAACAGTCCACACAACCATTCCCTCAACAGTCCACCCAACCATTCCCTCTCAACAGTCCACCCAACAATTCCCTCTCAACAGTCCATAGTATAGTTATAGTTTATAGTATTTCTTGTTGTCGGCCAATAAACAACCAAAAATTAATAAAATTGCATGAACTAACTCTGCAGTAAACAAGGAGCAAACAGCAATTAAACAACAAATAAAGCTGTTAAATAATAATAAAGTGCATGAAGCAGAACGCTGATTAAAATGCATTAAATGTTGTAATAGTTACACAGTAACATGAACGATTAAGTCAGGGCTCTAGAGTGCGACCAATTTGGTCGCATGTGCGACCTAATTTCTCAATGGTGCGACTAAAAAAAATCTGAGGTCGCACCAGTGCGACCAGCCGTTCGAGGGAAAAAAGTGTCCGCGACTCTGACATCTCACACATTATGCCCATATCGTGGTCTAAACCAGGGGTTTTCAACCTTTTTGGACATGCGCCCCGCTCCGTGTGCCGACCGCGGACTTGCACACACACACACATACACACACCCGCAAACTCGCTATCCGCCCCCTGGTGTTTATTTAAAACCGCAACCTTCATTATAACAGTAAAAAGGATAACTGTGAAAAGAAACTTATGACTCATGACTCACTTATAGCAACACTGTGAACAGAGCATCTCCGACACCTTTCTTAAAGACACACACACGTATTATAACAGCACTCATTGTTTATTCACCGATTTATCTTCACAGTTAGCCGTATTTTTAATCTAGATAACATTAAACGTGCGTTTGTGTGTGGTCAGCAAGACTAATCAAATGTGTCTCCTGTGGATGAAAAATGAATTGCTTTAGTTATAAAAGGAAAAAAAAAAAATCTCATAATGCCACGCCCCCTGGACAGGCACTCGCGCTCCCCCAGACAGGTATTGGCGCCCCCCCTTCTTGTTTGTTTGTTTGTTAAGATTTTAACGTCATGTTTTTTACACTGGTTACATTCATCACAAGAACAATAGTTATTCATTACACAAGGTTCATCATTTCACACAAGTTTATTTCAAACAGTCATGGACAATTTTGTATCTCCAATTCACCTCACTTGCACGTCTTTGGACTGTGGGAGGAAACTGGAGCATCCAGAGGAAACCCACACAGACGCGGGGAGAACATGCAAACTCCACACAGAAAGGACCCGGACCGCCCCACCTGGGGATCGAACCCAGGACCTTCTTGCTGTGAGATGACAGTGCTACCCACTTAGCCACTGTGCCTCCCCCTTTCTTGTAGACTTGTGCTTCAAATAAAGAACTTTATATTGACCAGATTGTTAGTTATTTACAAGTCAATATTGCCTATATGGACAGCGATTTAAAAAATAAAAGAAAAAAATTAAATTAAATGCGATGTGGTTGAAAATTTGGGTGCACCTAACTTTTGTGCTGGTGCACCTAAGAAAAAAAGTTAGGCGCACCAGTGCAACCAGTGCAAAAAGTTAGTCTAGAGCCCTGTTAGTTATACCTGTATTACAGAACTGAGTTCTATACAGTAAAAGAAAATATCAATGTAAATGTTGTGGCGACGGTGATGTAAAATAATTCAGTCCAAACATGTGAGGGGGGTTTAACGAGAACGCTACTTTTAATACCACACAAGCTCAGTGCAAAACAACAGAAGAACATGAGCACAGCCGGAAACGATAAATTCTGATACCTTCCCTACACACTCGCTCCCTGCGCCCTATAGTGCACTTAACATTCTTAAAGGGCCAGACAATATATTTGTAATTCACATTACACAACAGGAGATACCTTAGAAACAACTTTCTTTTTCTTAGAATAGCTTTTTTTTTTTTTTTTAAGTAAAAATAATTCTTGTGTGAAGCTTCCCCAGCATGAATTTTAATAAAAGTGCCTGTAAAAAATTTGGAACATGTAGCTTTGTCTCAGAAGTGTCTTTTAGTTATTACCTTATGGGATAAAAAAATATTGAGATATATATCGTATATCGCCGTACAGCGAAAAAATATCGAGATATTATTTTTGATCCATATCGCCCAGCCCTAATATATATATATATATATATATATATATATATATATATATATATATATATATATATATATATATATATAAATATATAAATCTGAGGCTTTTTGGATGGATGGGTAGATAGACAGACAGACAGACAGATCGACAGACCGATAGAAAGACAGACAGACATAGATAGACAGACATACAGACAGACAGATTGATTAGTCAGACAGATAAATAAATAAAAAAAGAGACAGACAGACAGATAGATAGACAGACAGACAAATAAACAGACAGACAGATGGATAGACAGATTAGACAGACAGACAAATTGCATAGACAGACAGATTAGACAGACTGAACAGACAGGCAGACAGATAGATTAGACAGACAGATTAGACACAGACAAACAGACAGAGAGATTAATTAGACAGATAAATAAATAAAAAAAAGACAGGCAGACAGACAGACAGAAAGGCAGACAGACAGATGAATAGGTAGACAGAAAGACAGACAGAGACAGAAGGATAGATAGACACAGACAGATAAATAGACAGACAGACAGATGGATAGATAGACAGATAGATTAGACAGACAGATAGATATAGACAGACAGATTGATTAGACAGACATACAGACAGGCAGATAGATTAAACAGACAGATTGATTAGACAGACATACAGACAGATTGATTAGACAAATAGATTAGACAGACAAACAGATAGACAGACAGAAAATTTGACAAATAGACAGACAGATGGATAGATAGACAGACAGATGGATAGATAGACAGACAGATGGACAGATAGATAGACAGACAGATGGAAAGATAGACAGACAGATGGACAGATAGATAGACAGACAGACAGATGGACAAATAGATTAGATAGATAGATAGATAGATAGATAGATAGATAGATAGATAGATAGATAGATAGATAGATAGATAGCAAATGAAGAAAAACAACAGCAGCTACTATTCACATGGTCTCTCATAAGTGCTGCAAAGCTGTGTGTACGACAGCAGGAGGAAATCCACTAGGGTGTTATTTTCAGGTCTGGACTAGTGCCAGAACCCAAAGGGAGGAAATTCCACTCAGTCGCAGCGTTAGGTCACTAACACAGAGGTCGCTCAGCCTTCAGTGAAGGAGAAAGTTAAAAACAATGTTGTTTTAACTAGGCCTTATTTTAAACTAGGGATTAAATTAGGGATGCTCATTTTGCCAATTTTATGTTTAACGACCGCCAACCGCAGAGCAAGAATTCTGAATCCCGTTTTGATTGACAGCTATTTTGAGATCTACACCATCACTTAATCACTGGGAGCTTCAGTCCCATCGCGGATTTTGCGAGTGAAGTCGAAAGACAAACTGCAACCCATTTCTTGGTATTTGCTTGGTGAAATTACTTGACCATTTCCATTGTTCATCATGTAAATAAAACACACTCATAGTCTTTGTTTCAGGACACTGGTCAAGTCCCTAGAAAAGACGCCTACTTGGTACGATAGGATCACAGTAGGGCTGGGCGATTTTCACGATTAATTCGGTTAATTCGAATGAACGTTTTCACCCGATGTTAGAAATGTGACAATCGCGATTGTTTACATACTTTATATTTTAATTAAAATACCAACATGTCACGAGGCAGAAACTGAGCAGCTCGCGGAATATAAATCAGGGAAAGTTTAATATCAAAAAGGCAAAAACAGTGTACAAAATCAGCGAAAACTAATACAGTAAACGGAAGACAACAATTGTCATACACGGTAACGGTTAGATTCAGTAATAAGGAGCGCAAACACGATCGGCAAAACGAGACACACGAACAGAAGAGTTTAATTAAGATTCACTGAATCGAACACAGCTGAAATGAATCAAAACTCTGGAGCCGATGAGCGCGATCAGGATTGGCTGACCGGGGACATGTGATAGTCACGTGACAGTCCGTGGGAGCATGGGAATTGTAGTCTATATTGTTAGAAGCAGATCTTAAGACCTCCATCCACCCCCCAATCACAAGAGGACAAAATCAAAGCTGAGCGATTACTTGATGCCCCCCAGTGTAGATACTGATACAGACTCACTTAGTGGTGGAAACAGTAAACAGGCTCGTGTTCCTTTTAAGAAAACTGTAAAGAACTGTTTGTGGTTGTGCACTTTTCTTAATGTAAGGAGGTTATGCTGCACAATATTTAAAGTGAGTTGTTTGTGAGTTATTCTTATAAAGGATATAGCTAATTAACATTTCTATTTTGTTTTAATTATTATTAATTATTGTTATGTTGTTATTGTTATAAAGTTTGAGTTCCTTAAAAGGATAATTATAGGTGGTGCTGTTACTATTTTTGCACTTCTGCCGTCTTTTAAATTAAAATGCAAAAAAAAAAGAAATTTGAGTCTTTTTTCAATTGCATTATACAAGAACAAAAAAAATCTAAATCTAAATCGAGAATTTTTTTTTTTTTGGCAAAATCGCCCAGCCCTAGATCACAGGCAATTTTCTTGAAAAGGAACGGAGGGCAGAATTTATGTATAAATAAATTGACAAATTTTATGATGTAAGCCGACAATGAGCTTCCCCTCTTTAAAAGACCAGCAGCCGCCACTGGTGTGGACTTAAACCGTGGTCCTGCACTGTAACCCTACGTTCAGACTGGCAGCGATGTGACATGATATAAAGCAAGCAGCTGTCATTTATTTTCTATTAGAGTTGGTGATTTCCGGCGACATAAGACAGCACAAACGTTGCTGATGCAAAGTGGGCGGAGACGGCACAGCAAAAAAGTTTAATTTGATGCAAATTAGGAGCAAAGCATGTGTTTTATAAATTTATAGACGAGCGAGTTCCCGCCAGGGAACACATCTGGGAACACATCTGATTTGAGGTAAAAACTGAATGAGAAAGAATCTGGTTTGTGATTCAATTGTAGATACTAGCCAATATTTATTTATTGATTTATTCATTTATGTTTTAATGCCATGTTTCAAACCTACACTGATCAGGCATAACATTAAAACCACCTCCTTGTTTCTACATTCACTGTCCCTTATATCAGCTCCACCTACCATATAGAAGCACTTTGTAGTTCTACAATTACTGACTGTAGTCCATCTGTTTCTCTGCATACTTTTTAAACCTGCTTTCACCCTGTTCTTCAATGATCAGGACCCCTTAGACAGTGTGTTGTGCTGGTATGAGTGGATCAGACACAGCAGTGCTGCTGGAGTTTTTAAATACCGTGTCCACTCACTGTCTACTCTATTAGACACTCCTACCTAGTTGGTCCACCTTGTAGATGTAAAGTCAGAGACGATCACTCATCTATTGCTGCTGTTTGAGTTGGTCATCTTGTAGACCTTCATCAGTGGTCACAGGACGCTGCTCACCGGGCGCTGTTGGCTGGATATTTTTAGTGTGTTTAAAAACTCCATCAGCATTGCTGTGTTTTATCCTCTCATACCAGCACAACACACACTAACACACCACCACCATGTCAGTGTCACTGCAGTGCTGAGAATGATCCACCACCCAAATAATACCTGCTCTGTGGAGGTCCTGGGAGAGTCCTGACCATTGAAGAACAAGGTGAAAGGGGGCTAACAAAGCATACAGAGAAACAGTCAGTAATTGTAGAACTACAAAGTGCTTCTATATGGTAAGTGGAGCTGATAAAATGGACAGTGAGTATAAAAACAAGGAGGTGGTTTTAATGTTATGGCTGATCAGTGTATGTGTCATTTAATGACAAGACAGGTATTAAGTTTCTGTTTGCTTATTTTATCTTGTCTTTATATTTCTGAACCATTTTATATTTTCATTTTGATTTTTATGGCTGTGAGGTAGGTCAAAATTCTTCTTGTGTTGGCTTGTGTAGGAATTTTGTTTATGGTTTCAGGTATGTGTACTTCCCTGGTGTCTTTCTCTGGTGTATTTGGGGCATTCTATTAGGATATGCTTTATGATACTAGCCAGTTAAGTATGCTGCACTGTCACGGTATTTGCTTTTTTGCTTGGTGTCAGTTAAACCATGGCAACCAAACGCCCACGTGCAAAGATGCCATCTTCAGTGTGAACACAGAGCGAAGAGTGATCAGCCATTCGAGCAACATTATTATATTATATTATTTATTAGGATTTTAACGTTATGTTTTACACACTTTGGTTACATTCATGACAGGACACGTAATTACTGGTTACACAAGATTCATCAGTTCAAGTCTTTAATGTCAAACACAATCATGGACAATTTTGTATCTCCAGTTAACCTAACTGCATTCCCTTTGGACTGTGGGAGGAAACCCACGCAGACATGAGGAGAACATGCAAACTTCACACAGAAAGGACTGCTCCACCTGGAAATTAAACTCAGGACCTTCTTGCCCTGAGGCAAGGGCATTCTATTTTGATACTAGCTAGTCTACCAGACTTTTTTGCTTGATGTCAGTTAAACCATGGCAACCGAACACCCACAGGCGATGATGACACTTCCGGTGTGAACACAGGGTGATGAGCGGTCGGTCAGCCATTCGAGTGGCGAGAGGTAAAAAAATCGCTGCCAGTAGAGCGTAGGGTACAGACGGGGGGCATTATGCCCTGTGCACTGCTTTTCTATGTTTATTATAAAAGTTACAAATAATGCAGGGGACCAAAACTTTAGTTTAAAGTCATCAAGTGAGAGCTGCTAGTTTCACATAGTAAACATAGTTTTACATAGTTATGCAGTAAGTACAGCCACCAAAGCACGGCTTCAATCTATTTAGTCTCTTCATAGAGGAGCGTTCTGCTAAACTAACGGTCCTATCTGTGGAAATATCAAGGCACTCAACTGCCCACTACAAACTCTGAACGGTCTTCTGAGTCCCATCTCCTTTCTGTCCCTTCCTGTAGGTTAAGTACTGTCTGTGATAGAGCTTTTACTGTTGCAGGGCCCAAACTGTGGAACTCCTTGCCACTGCACCTTCAGTCACCTCTTTCAAAACCCAACCTGTTCTTTCTGCTTTCCTGATGAGTAATTGTAATTATGTTTTGTTTATTACTATATATACACTGATCAGCCATAACATTAAAACCACCTCCTTGTTTCTACACTCACTGTCCATTTTATCAGCTCCACTTACCATATAGAAGCACTTTGTAGTTCTACAATTACTGACTGTAGTCCATCTGTTTCTCTGTATGCTTTGTTAGCCCCCTTTTACTCTGTTTTTCAATGGTCAGGACCCCCACAGGACCACTACAGAGCAGGTATTATTTAGGTGGTGGATTGTTCTCGGCACTGCAATGACACTGACATGGTGGTGGTGTGTTAGTGTGTGTTGTGCTGGTATGAGTGGATAAGACACAGCAGCGCTGCTGGAGTTTTTAAACACCTCACTATCACTGCTGGACTGAGAATAGTCCACCAACCGAAAATATCCAGCCAACAGCACCCTGTGGGCAGCATCTTGTGACCACTGATGAAGGTCTAGAAGATGACCAACTCAAACAGCAGCAATAGATGAGCGATCGTCTCTGACTTTACATCTACAGGTGGACCAACCAGGTAGGAGTGTCTAATAGAGTGGACAATGAGTGGACACGGTATTTAAAAACTCCATACCAGCACAACACACACTAACACACCACCACCATGTGTGTAAATCATCCACCACCTAAATAATACCTGCTCTGTGGGGGTCCTGACCACTGAAGAACAGGGTGAAAGCAGGCTAAAAAAGTATGTAGAGAAACAGATGGACTACAGTCAGTAATTGTAGAACTACAAAGTGCTTCTATATGGTAAGTGGAGCTGATAAAATAGACAGTGAGTGTAGAAACAAAGAGGTGGTTTTTATGTTGTGGCTGATCGGTGTATATATACATATTGTTATGTATTTATTAATGTTAATTAATTTCCATGCCGTTTTAGGCCTGTAGTTGTACAGTGTCCTTGAGTTTCTTGAAAGGCGCTTAGAAATAAAATGGTATTATTATTACTAGAGATGGAACGATCGATCGGCTATAAATCGATATCGGCCGATTTTTAATCAAAATATGCTATCGGCGATCGGCGATATTTCCCAAATGTAGCCGATCCGATCGTGTGATATATAAAAACCGTGTTAAGCTTAACAGCTCAGTGGATTGATCCAGACTTTGAGCTACAAAGCACCAACCATCACATCACCATTCATCAACCATCGTACAGAAACCATCGTGAAAGCTCTTCATGACCTAAAATAACATCATTAACGTTGTGCATCATACATAGTCCAGGATCATCTGCTCTGACTGACAGGAAACTTTTAGCTCCACAGACGGAACGAGTCTGACTCTGTTACCGCTCTGTGGTAATAGCAGTTTAATGAAGCTTTTTAATGTAAGAGTCACACAAAATGTTCTGTAGTAGCTGGTGTTTATTTAAAACCACGACATTAATTAATAACAGTAAACACGGAGAGATAACTGAGAAGAAAAACTTACGCTTCGCATAAAATGAATCGACTCATGAATCACTTATATCGATACTGTGAACAGAGCATCTCTCTTAAAGGCACACACACGTCAATGCTTCTGTCACCGGTTTATCTTCACTGTTCATCCTATTTTTAAGGTTTTTTCAGACTGAACTGTAGAACATCTAACGTGCGTGTGTGTGTGCGTGGTCAGTTAGACTAATGAGATTTGTCTTCCGTGGGTGAAAAATGAATTGCTTTAGTTTTAGAAGTAAAAAAATCTCGCAATGCCGCCACACCCCCTGGTCAGGCACTCGCGCCCCACAGGTTGAACACCCCCCACCCACCTCCACCCCCGCCCACAATCGGAATCGGCTAACGGCCGATCGTTCTGAAAAGAAATCGGAGATCGAAATCGGCGTCAAAAACCCAGATCGGTACATCTCTAATTATTACTACTGTTTTGGAACTACACTAGTGTTTGGGCTAAGTGCACCAAAACTGCTCTGCTCCTCACCTGTGAGTCATATGAGCTTTGAGGAACTTTCCACCACACAGAGATCTGAGAGAGACCAAGACCACAGAACAGTAAAACCCCACTTGTTTTACTACAGTGCAGCTGAAATGAAACTGGGAGCAGACAATGTGTGTTCATTAGCTATTGTGGGGCTGAAGGTCACAAGGTTCTTTAGGTTATTACCAGCAATGAGGAACCCAAGACACAAAGACACGAAAAAACGAAGTATTGAACCAGAACAAAACAACAGTCAGTCAGGTGTTCTTAGTAATTGAGTGTGCTGCTACAGAAGTATATTTAGTACCCAACTATATACCAAATCATTAGGACCACCCCCAGAAATGTCCCACTCAGGCAGCATAAAGACAGCAGAGGCCATGTGACCAGGTTGAAGTATCCCAGAGGGTCTGTCTGAAAACCTACTGGGCTCTCTACATAGACAGCATTCACGTTATCCTACAAGCTTTTGAGAAGAAGGCTGTCAAAATTCTCAGATACTAAATTAAAATGCTACCTACTGAGGTGCCTTAATTCTAAGTGATAATCTGACTGAAAAATGAGTGAGCATCCAGCATTACTATTGCCCCTGTGCCTGGTACGAACTAACAGAAGAGCTACAATGGCTTACATTTTGAATCATTTTAATGATGGTGATAAGCTGAATGTGTCACAACAATCAGTGCATCAAGACTCAAAAAGTTGGGACAGAGACCTGTTTACCACTGTTATGTCACCTCTCCTATTAACTACACTTTTAAGCATTTGGGGGGGAACTGGGGATACTAATTATCGCAGCTTTGCTAATGAAATTTTTGTCCAGTCTTGCTTGATACAAAACAGCTGCTCAGAAGTTCATAATCTTCTCTTCATGATAAACCATACATTTTTATTAGGAGAAAGATCTGGACTGCAGGCAGGCCAGTCAAGCACACACACTCTGGGTCAACAAAGCTACATTGTTGTAGTGCATGCAGAATGATGCCTGACATTGTCCTGCTGAATTAGCCATAGACTTTCCCAGTACATACCTCTGTGCCAGTGGTGTCTTCACATTAACGCAAGTCATCCATGATGTCAAATAGTCTGGATTGTATATGTTTTTCATATTTGGCATGGAGAACTTGATGCTCATTTCAAGCCAAGCTGAAACATGGGCTCATCTGACCACAACCTGTTTCCACTGTCTTTTGGTCCATCTGAGAAGCGCCTAGGCCTACAGAACTCTCAGGCAATTCTGCTTAGATGTATAATGTACGTTTTCTTTGCATTCTAGAGTTTTAGGTTCTGAATGCAGCAGTGTTTTTAAGTCACAACAGTTTTCTGAAGTACTCCGAACCCATCTGGCTATATTTATTACAGTAAAATAAAGGTTTCTCATGTAATGCTGTCTAAGGACTCAAAGGTTCTATACACTAAACAGTAGTTTCCAGTCTTGCCCTACACACTAGGGGTGGGTTTATAAAATCGATTTTTCGATTCGAATCGATCTTTATTTGACCGATCCGTTATCGATTCATATAAATGCGAGATCGATTTTTTAAATACGCCCCTTTTTACGGTGCACACGGAAATCTATTACTATTGTTACCCCCTTTAATTTCGCGTGACCAGCCAGTGTTTTTTCATGCAACGAGATCTGACCTGCACATCAGTTTAGCATGGCAGAAGCTCAAGTTATGACCATTACACAACTTTTTGCACTGATTTTCATCTCTCGCTACTTGTTGATGTGCATGTTTGGATGTGGTATCATTAAACCTTTCATCACTTCTCACGTGTGTTTTCGTGACAAAACGTAGTTTTGGAGAGCAGAGAAGCTCGCCTGTGATTCCCCCTGGTGATAGATGGTGTAGTGTAAAACCCCCCATCGCCGATCAGTCGTGTAGTGTGAACATTACAGCGACCAGGTGTTAATCAGAGTGTCATGTAGTGTAAACTTGGCATAAGCTGTTCAACAGCCAGGTGTATGTTTACATTACATTTACACTGTTGTAGCATGTCAGACATATAAAATAATAATAAAAAATGAATGTTACTGTTTTCTGTTTTGGATTAATTATTTATGTAAACAAAATACACAAATATTTTTAATAATGAGTGTTCTTTGTACAGATCATTCTCTGAACATCTGTACATATTTAAACAAAACCTGTTAATGTAACTCAAATATGCCTAACTGTGTTGAATCGAAATCGAATCGAAAATCGAATCGAAGATCGAAAATCGAAGATCGAAAATCGAAGATCGAAAATCGAAGATCGAAAATCGAAGATCGAAAATCGAAGATCGAATCGAAACCTTGTGAATCGGAATCGAATCGATCCAGGAAATTAGTGGCGATACCCAGCCCTACTACACACACTGAGATTTTTGCAGATTCCCTAAATCTTTTCACAATATTATGTACAGTAGATGATAAAAGATTATTATAGATAAAAAATAAAAAATATTTCGCTTATGTTTATGGCATTTAGCAGACACTTTTATTCAATTAACTGTCTAAGCAATTGAGGGTTAAGGGCCTTGCTCAAGGGTCCAACAGTTTGAACCAGCAACCATATGATTACTAGTCCAGTATCTTAACCGCCAGGCTACAACTGCCTATTTCCAATCCTGTATTGATAAATGTTCTTTTTAAACTGACTGGCAGTTCTCAAAGTTTGGTACAAAGTGTTGAGCTTTTGTTGGATTCTGCTTTTATGAGCAATCATCCCAGTTAACACTCACTCCCTTATTACCAATTAACCTGCTTTTCTTTGCATTTTCATTCAAGAAAATTAAAAATCACAGATGGCTTGATACGCTTCTTATGCATATGGTTCTTATGTCTATGTTCTCTTCACTGGGGTCCTGTAGCTGCACGCATTCAGTTTAAAACACTGATGCTCGCCTACAAAGCCAAAAATGGACCAGCCCCAAGTTAGCTTCGTGGTCTAATCAAACCAAATGTAAATATAAGACCCTACCTAATTCACGGCCATGAAAATCATGTCACGAGCCGTGAAATGAGCCGTTTCCTCTGTAATATGCAATTTGCAGTGAAATTCAAAATTAAATTCACATTTACTGGTTAATCTGCACTATAAGGCGGTCCTAGTGTAACCGAGCTCCTTCAGAGTTTATAAAGTAAGAAATAAACTGTACATAGACAAATAATCAGGAGCATAACACTGTATTACTGGTGCAGCACAGACTACAGAGAGATGATCACGTGTGTAGAGAAGCACACTTTCTCACTGATTATGGAATCCCCAAAGGGACAAAATGCACTCAATACGTAAACACATGCATCAAACATGGTCAGCACACTACACCTTAGAAGTCTGTTACATTAGCAATACTACGGCAATTCAGTTAGTAGTCAATAAGTCAAAACTTCCAAGATGTAACTGAGTTTGGGAAACTCCCAACTGATTCTGTGGACGTGGGGGGGGGTTAAAAACACGGACAAGCATTTTCGTATTTTGTAATAAGGATGTCAATATTGGATTAGTACTAATTAGTCGATACTTTAAGTTTTTGCTAATAATAACAAGTTAAAAAGTAAATATTAGAGATGGGACGATCGGGGTTTTTGGCACCGATTCCGATCTCCGATCTCCTTTGAGGGACATCGGCCGATAGCCGATTGCGATCGGGGGGGGTTTAGCAGTAAATAAAATAAATAAACTTAAAAAGAGCCTCACAGTGAAGATAAACCGGAGCAGCGCGCGCGCGCGCGCGCGTGTGTGTGCGCGCCTTTAGAAGAGACGCTTTGTTCACTGTATCGCTATAAGTGATTCATTGATTCACGAGTCATTTTTCGCGAAGCGTAAGTTTCTCTTCTCAGTTATCTCTCCGTGTTTACTGTTATTAATTAAATGTCGTGGTTTTAAATAAACACCAGCTACTACAGAACATTTTGTGTGACTCTCTTACATTAAAAAGCTTCATTAAAAAGCTTAATTAAACTGCTATTACCACAGATCTGTAACCGACCGTCAGACTCGTTCCGTCTAAGGAGCTAAAAGTTCAGCAGATGATCCTGAACTAACGAATTTGGTAATGAATAAACTTTTGCCTCTGATTGGCTCTGTAACGTTTTCTGTTCTCATCTACATCACAAGTAAGAACCGCTTACGATTTACCAAAGTGAACCAGGAGTTTATATAACGTGCTGATAGAATCGACTCAGATGTGACCGGGTTGAATTATCTTTTTAAAGTAAATATTTCAATCAGCAAAATTGCATCATATGTATGATGCACAACGTTAATGATGTTATTTTAGGTCATGAAGAGCTTTCACTGTGGTTTCTGTACGATGGTTGATGAATGGTGATGTGATGGTTGGCGCGTCGTAGCTCAAAGTCTGGATCAATCCACTGAGCTGTTAACTTAACGTGATCTTTATATATCACACGATCGGATCGGCTACTTTTAGGAAATATCGCCGATCGCCGATAGCATATTTTGATTAAAAATCGGCCGATACCGATTCATAGCCGATCGATCGTCCCATCTCTAGTAAATATAAATAAAATCAGGACTGCTCCAACACCAAGGTACAGATTTAGCTCCCACATGATCTCTTGACTTCTGCCGAAATGTCCTAAATGCAAGAAGCATACCACCGCCACACATACATATTCAAGATGCTATGAACACAATGAGAGCATTTTGAGAGGATATGCCTTCTCAATCTCCTTCTCAATTTCTAAAGAACTCGGAAGAGAGCGATTGTTCTGCTGGAACACTGAAAGCTGATGGCTCAGAATCTTCGATGATTAACAGCAAAGCCTGAGCCAGCTGGAAAAAGTCATGCAGAGCCAAGTGACCCAAACCCGGCCCCATCAGCTGAGGCAAGGACACTACTTGGCCTGGAAGTTCTGGGAGAGACTGCATCTGCCAAAAAATATTTCTGTTTCTAGGGGCAACCGTGAATGATTTTCTTTAGTGCAAAAAAAACTCACATCCTTCCTGGACAGTGACGAAATACAAATACAGACAGACTACACTGATCAGCCATAACATAAAAACCACCTCCTTGTTTCTACACTCACTGTCCATTTTATCAGCTCCACTTACCATATAGAAGCACTTTGTAGTTCTACAATTACTGACTGTAGTCCATCTGTTTCTCTACATACTGTTTTAGCCTGTTTTCACCCTGTTCTTCAATGGTCAGGACCCCCACAGGACCACCATAGAACAGGTATTATTTAGGTGGTGGATCATTCTCAGCGCTGCAGTGACACTGACATGGTGGTGGTGTGTTAGTGTGTGTTGTGCTGGTATGAGTGGGTAAGACACAGCAGCGCTGCTGGAGTTTTTAAATACCTCACTGTCACTGCTGCACTTAGAATAGTCCACCAACCAAAAATACATCCAGCCAACAGTGCCCTGTGGGCAGCGTCCTGTGACCACTGATGAAGGTCTAGAAGATGACCAACTCAAACAGCAGCAATAGATGAGCGATCGTCTCTGACTTTACATCTACAAGGTGGAACAACTAGGTAGGAGTGTCTAACAGAGTGGACAGTAAGTGGACACGGTATTTAACAACTCCAGCAGCGCTGCTGTGTCTGATCCACTCATACCAGCACAACACACACTAACACACCAGCACCATGTCAGTGTCACTGCAGTGCTGAGAATCATCCACCACCTAAATAATACCTGAACTGTGGTGGTCCTGTGGGGGTCCTGACCATTGAAGAACAGGGAGAAAGCAGGCTAAGAAAGTATGTAGAGAAACATATGGACTACAGTCAGTAATTGTAGAACTACAAAGTGCTTCTATATGGCAAGTGAAGCTGATAGGACTCGACGACAAATGTATTGGCTAATCTAAATTACTCCTTGTGTGATCCTGCACTGGATTAGCACCATGTGCAGGCTATATCACTGTGATTTCTGGGGCGTTGAACCCACCACATCCCTAAGACAAGTGTTTTCCGCTTTGTTCACCACAAGACTCGCTGAACCGCTTTCTGCTGGCTGTGCCACTGAGCAGCAAGCTTGAAGACAATCCAACATATTAACTGACAGTACTGACAGTTAATTCACATGCAGCTTTGTATAAAAAGTATTTCAGTTTAAAGAAAGTTCTGGAGTGCTCGACATTTGCAGACCTGAGAAGATGCAAAACAGAAAGTGGGTTCATGAAAATAAAATTTTAATACAGAGCTACGAAGCCACAACAAGCGATTTTAGAATGAGCAAACAGTGGATTGCTATCTAAAGTTACCCACTATTTAACCACACCCAGTTACCCACCATACAGGACATTTACTACAAACGGTGCGTGGGCAGAGCGAGGAACATTATCAAGGATGTTTCTCATCCTAACCGTGGACTTTTCACCCTGCTGACAGGCGTTACAGAAGCCTCCGCTCTCACACCAGTAGACACAGGAAGAGCTTATTTCCTGAAGCTGTAACATGTACATGCCTTTTTAACCTGCTTTCACCCTGTTCTTCAATGGTCAGGACCCCCACAGACCTATTATTTAGGTGGTGGATGATTCTCAGCACTGCAGTGACACTGACATGGTGGTGGTGTGTTAGTGTGTGTTGTGCTGGTATGAGTGGATCAGACACAGCAGCGCTGCTGGAGTTTTTAAATGCCGTGCCCAATCACTGTCCACTCTATTAGACACTCCTACCTAGTTGGTTCACCTTGTAGATGTAAAGTCAGAGACGATCGCTCATCTATTGCTGCTGTTTGAGTTGGTCATCTTCTAGACCTTCATCAGTGGTCACAGGACGCTGCCCATGGGGCGCTGTTGGCTGGATATTTTCGGTTGGTGGACTATTCTCAGTGCAGCAGTGACAGTGAGGTGTTTAAAAACTCCAGCAGCGCTGCTGTGTCTTATCCACTCATACCAGCACAACACACACTAACACACCACCACCATGTCAGTGTTACTGCAGTGCTGAGAATGATCCACCACCTAAATAATACCTGCTCTGTAGTGGTCCTGTGGGGGTCCTGACCATTGAAGAACAGCATGAAAGGGGGCTAACAAAGCATACAGAGAAACAGATGGACTACAGTCAATAATTGTAGAACTACAAAGTGCTTCTATATGGTAAGTGGAGCTGATAAAATGGACAGTGAGTGTAGAAACAAGGAGGTGGTTTTAATGTTATGGCTATACTTATATACTCTATTCTCATTCATTACTCATTCATTCAGCCACTGTTATTCACTTTTCATCACTCTGTAATTATATACTAGTCTATACACTGTACAATCAGCATTACCTGATTAATATTCTTTAACGTGTGTCTCCTCATTTCACTTATCTGGTCACTTCTACACTTTAACTGTATTATATGTAAATAATCTCTATCTTGCACTTCTGAAAAAAATTGCCAGCATCCAAGCTATTGCTTAATGTTCTTTTATTTTTACAAAATAAAAGTAAACAAACTTACTGCAGCATTGTAGTAGTAAAACTAGAACACTCAAAATGAAGTGAAGGTTCTTTCTGAGGAAAATCAGCATCTCTGCCATGTTAGCGGACAGCTGGTTCCTCTTCTCATCATATAATAATAAACTCGCTGTATTCGGCTGAGTGTTTATTTTTTAGGTGCCGTATCAAATTGGTAGTATTTGTAGATCGTTTGGTTAAATGATAACTGGTTTGTTTCTTATGAGCCACCGTACTTGTATGCGTGTTGTAACTGTAACAAACTTTTCTGTGCTTGTATTGTGACAATGGTTTGATGAACGTTTCTACGCGAAGTGAGTGTGTTTTGACCCTTTGGGGCTTCCATAGTGCATGGAATAGCGTGCTTGGCTAACGCGATGACTCTAGCTGTCCGCTATTCGGTACCGTAACAGAAGAAGTTAATAAAGTGTTCTGCTCCTGACAATTTGTGAATATACCGTGTACTTTATTAAGCAAGTGCATCACTACGACGCTCGGTTACATACCTAAGCCAATCAGAGTGCTTGATACTGAGATGTCGTTCAGTCTTGTAACATGGTAACGCTGTATGTTATGGTCCTGAAGTTTTCATACTCGGATTAAAAGTTACTGTTTTGTAGACCAGTGTGATCCTTGACTCACACACCATATTAACAGTAAAATTCTACAGTAATGAACGAAGCTCTGCTCCCACCGCCTCGTGAAACGCTCGCATTACAGACATTACACTTCACTGTTGGACTTGTTTCACTTTCCAGTTTAAAGTATTTCCACACAGCGGACATGCTGACGTAAAACAAAGGATCGGGCTTTAGGATCGGCCTTAGTAAAGCCGATACCGATCAGTTAAAAAATGCCTTGATCGGCCCCGATTCCGATCTTTGAGATCGGATCGGGACATCCCTAGTCAGCACGGGTGTCTTGTGAATGCCGCCTAATAAGCATTAACATAGGTCCTGTGATGCTAGGTTGTTAGACTACATCTTTTACTGCAGTAGCCCCCATGCTTTGGAACTCCTCGCTCCAAACTCTTCATGACTGTACATCTGGTTTCTTCATTAACGTCTCTTCTGAAGACATTCCTCTGAGGATGATCAGTATTTCTGTCCACTTTCTGTCTTACAATTTATCAGATACTATTTTACTATTTACTGTCCTGCTGTTAAAAAGCAACCTTGACTTTGTGAAAAGTGCTGTATGAATAAAACATAAATGCTACTAGAGAGGAGCTTGCTTCACAGTTGACACGTTTAGCTTTCTACTTTACAAAGCAATCAAGGTAACAATGTTGGTAGGAAAAATCCTTGAACATTATTATTATAGGAGATCTTTAGGAGGAGTTTGTTTCCAGAGCACTCAATTATAGAGTTTAAAGACTGTTTAAGTTACACAGTTCACAACTAGGGATGTAACGATTCACCACAATACAGTTAATAACCGATTCAAAAATTCCACGATTCAAATTAATTTGACATGTTAAATGAATCGATATTCACTTTAAACGGCAGAGGGCGCTGACGCTGTTTACCTCGCCTGGTTGACGTCACTGGCGCTATACACCTTGCCTTGATGACGTCACTGGCGTTATATGCCTGGTTGCCAAATTCGGGGTTTTTCAGCCAAATTGGGCTCAATTCAAAATTGTTTTCCATAGTTTGTACCTACCTCAGAACTAAAAGGGCATTCATTATTTACATAAACAAAAGATAAGCACAAATATAGTATTTCATTTTATTTTTTTAAGAGAAATAATAAAAGAAAACTTTGTCATCATTTGTCTTCAATTTCAGTAAAAAAAAAAAAATCGTATCGTGAACCCAGTATCGTGAATCGCATCGTATCGTGGGTAGAGTGTATCGTTACATCCCTATTCACAACAGGTTGGTACTGTAAATCAGTAGTCAATCGTGTGAGGTCAAGTGTGTTTTAAGCCAAGCTAAATGGCTTCAGTTCAATAAGTGTATAAGGACCGATCACAGACTGGGGAAGTATTAGTGTGTACACCACCGTGCAAAGCAGTTCTAATCAAGATCCTGCACTGATGCCGTACATACACAATCCACGTCCTCTTTCTTAAATAAATGACACCTCTGCCTCTAAGCATCTACTTCTATGTTCTAAATATAGCACCAGCTTCACAATCAGGTAGAAACACATCTCACTCACGTACACCAGAGGGGAGACGCCAAGTTATAAAAGCACTACTTGGAACTCAGCTGCTGAGAGTTCAGGCTGCTGATTTGAGATTTGAGAGTTTATTTTTGAGTAGACACCAGGCATCAGACTGGACAGCACAATATTCCCATAAACTTGTCCATGATGAGAACTGGACTGCACCAGAGTCTGCCCCAAGGGCTTTGGGGGAAGGGAAAGGGGAAGGCGCATTCTGCAAATTCCAGGAGAGACCATGAAAGCTTTCAGGCCGTGAGCAGTTCGCACTCGGTGCCCTGGTCTGGCCGGCTTCTGGTTCTTCTTGAGTCTGTCAACTGACCACAAGACTAATAGCAACCAGCCAACATGCGTATTGACGTTAGCAAAAGAGCTGGTGCATTACAGAATAAAGCGAATAATGGCGGGGCTAAATTGGATCTGAGCAAGCTCTCGGAAATACGAAGATGATGTATAGTGGAGATCATGTGATCTACAGAACATGAATCATACTATGTCTGATCTTTAGAAGGATAATAGGTCTGTACTCCAAGTGTCTACGCAGAATGTTTCTAATACTGTGTGTATGGGCCATTCCGCTGAATCGGTGCCATTTCTGTCACCAGGACATTATATCTCTATATATACAGTGTATCACAAAAGTGAGTACACCCCTCACATTTCTGCAAATATTTCATTATATCTTTTCATGGGACAACACTATAGAAAAAAAACTTGGATATAACTTAGAGTAGTCAGTGTACAACTTGTATAGCAGTGTAGATTTACTGTCTTCTGAAAATAACTCAACACACAGCCATTAATGTCTAAATAGCTGGCAACATAAGTGAGTACACCCCACAGTGAACATGTCCAAATTGTGCCCAAATGTGTCAATATTTTGTGTGACCACCATTATTATCCAGCACTGCCTTAACCCTCCTGGGCATGGAATTCACCAGAGCTGCACAGGTTGCTACTGGAATCCTCTTCCACTCCTCCATGATGACATCACGGAGCTGGTGGATGTTAGACACCTTGAACTCCTCCACCTTCCACTTGAGGATGCGCCACAGGTGCTCAATTGGGTTTAGTCCATCACCTTTACCTTCAGCTTCCTCAGCAAGGCAGTTTTCGAAGGGAGAGGATCATGCTCTGTTTCAGAATGTCACAGTACATGTTGGAATTCATGTTTCCCTCAATGAACTGCAGCTCCCCAGTGCCAGCAACACTCATGCAGCCCAAGACCATGATGCTACCACCACCATGCTTGACTGTAGGCAAGATACAGTTGTCTTGGTACTTCTCACCAGGGCGCCGCCACACATGCTGGACACCATCTGAGCCAAACAAGTTTATCTTGGTCTCGTCAGACCACAGGGCATTCCAGTAATCCATGTTCTTGGACTGCTTGTCTTCAGCAAACTGTTTGCTGGCTTTCTTGTGCGTCAGCTTCCTTCTGGGATGACGACCATGCAGACCGAGTTGATGCAGTGTGCGGCGTATGGTCTGAGCACTGACAGGCTGACCTCCCACGTCTTCAACCTCTGCAGCAATGCTGGCAGCACTCATGTGTCTATTTTTTAAAGCCAACCTCTGGATATGACGCCGAACACGTGGACTCAACTTCTTTGGTCGACCCTGGCGAAGCCTGTTCCGAGTGGAACCTGTCCTGGAAAACCGCTGTATGACCATGGCCACCATGCTGTAGCTCAGTTTCAGGGTGTTAGCAATCTTCTTATAGCCCAGGCCATCTTTGTGGAGAGCAACAATTCTATTTCTCACATCCTCAGAGAGTTCTTTGCCATGAGGTGCCATGTTGTATATCCAGTGGCCAGTATGAGAGAATTGTACCCAAAACACCAAATTTAACAGCCCTGCTCCCCATTTACACCTGGGACCTTGACACATGACACCAGGGAGGGACAACGACACATTTGGGCACAATTTGGACATGTTCACTGTGGGGTGTACTCACTTATGTTGCCAGCTATTTAGACATTAATGGCTGTGTGTTGAGTTATTTTCAGAAGACAGTAAATCTACACTGCTATACAAGTTGTACACTGACTACTCTAAGTTATATCCAAGTTTTATTTCTATAGTGTTGTCCCATGAAAAGATATAATGAAATATTTACAGAAATGTGAGGGGTGTACTCACTTTTGTGATACACTGTATATAAAAATCAACTTCAAAATGCATTTTTTGATTGAGCAAAGTGTCCTGCACATTGATCTAATTGCAAATTTAGGATATATAATTTAAAACATTCATAAAACCCCCTATAACACTGAACAAATAGTAGTTTTTCATGTCCCCACTCTCTAACACTTAATGAGATATAATGAGTAAAATCTTTCAGAAACCCTTTTTCCTTGCATTGTTTGATGACCCATATCCCATCTATGTTTTTAATATTTATTTTCCATAAGAAATTTATAATAATGTGGTTAAAATACATGTTTTGGTCATGTCCCCAAGTTTTCACATTTTCTACAGAATTTTACACAACAGTGGTACCTTGTAACTCAACTTCCCCTATACTCAAAGGATGTGTTCGAAAACCTAGTGAGCTGCCTCGCTATCTTACTGCCTACATAAGCAGCTGCCTCAGTAGAGAGGATTCTAATAAGTCAATGACTTATAGACCGTTTCAAATGAATATTCATGAGTCCCGGAAGTGACGTAGATGTTCCTAAGACGCTTCCGCTTGGTGGTAAACAGCGCTCAGAACAACAGCGATTGACCACAACTTCTTCAATTCTTTTGCGTTAGTTCAGGTGTGATTTATTGACAGTATGTCTAAATTAAAGTTAGGACCATGTTGTTCGGTTGGCGGATGTTCCCTCAGGCCAGGTACAAGCTTGCTTTCAGAAATTAAGGTGAACAGATTTCCAAAAGAACGCACAGTGAAACGCTTGGATTGCTGCTGTAAAGAGAGACGGCTGGATACCCACCATCAACTCATAATAAATGTAATATATATTATTTCATAATAAAATATTGTAAACAAATGTACTCACTTAAACGCTGTTCTCATGGTGTCTTGTCCCTGACGTAGCTTACGTGTATTGAAAATACGCAGGCGCTTAATATTTGTATTAATAGTACAGAATAAACATAAACCCAACATTAGCCTTAAAAAGTTTACATTTTCCTCAGAATACGGTGTAAAAGCCATAACTTTATAGGACTATATTTTGGGAAAATGTCACTATATGGAATTATATTAACAGCTTAATTAGCTGTAATAATTAGCTTAGCTTAATTATTAAATGACACACAGACCTGTAAAGAAACATGGTTCTACTTTTGTAATACAAAAAGTAAACATACTATTTATGAATTCATTGTGCTTACTGTAAAATATTTCATGTATTTCCAGTTAGGCTATAAAAAATTGTTTTAGCATTAGCTAATATGTTCTAATTCAGATGAGAAGTAATTCACTGTGGTTTGTCATATTTTTATCATATTATAATGGCTCTTAGCTCAACAGACACAAAAGGGGAGATGACACAATAATTATTTTAATAATTAATTGCATGCGTCCAAACTTCGGTATGCTTTCACTGCCTCTCTGGTGTAAACACACTCCGTTTCAACAAGGTAGTGATACACGGCTGGGTATGTTACCTCAGACAAACGTTTTAGGTCAGCGGAAAAACACTGAGTTCTTAAATTCTCCTCAAAAGGGGGCTGGTAAAGATACTTGATGATCTATCATTAATTTCTGCTAATATCGCGTCTGTTTTGCGTTCGGGAGACTCGCAAAGTACGAGCTCGTCATGTTGACAGCAGGATGGATGTTTAAAAATGGCGCTACCAGAAAGGCGGAAGGAACAGACATGCGCAGTAGAGTTGTTATTGTTTACCTCATTGAAACGGTCTATAAGTCAGGTTATTCAAACACGCTACTTAGACAGCGATTCCATCGGGTTTCGCATTTAGCATCTTGTCATTCAAACCAATGGGATGAGGTGGCACAGCGCGCTAGCATGTCACCTAACATCTTCCTTCGTGTACCGAAAACGGTTACATGCACTGACAAGCCCGAACTTGCAAATAAAAACACTTGTGCAAGTTTATACAAGTTAAAAATTAATAATAATTTATTTACGTTTGAAAATAACTCGTTTCTCCGAACTGTTCGTTTCTCCGCCCCGTCAGCCATGTTTTTATTTTTTTTCTGTGAGAGAAGAGCTGCCGCACTGAATGCTGGGATTGCCTTGATCGCTAAGGACGCTTCCGATGCTCACTCGTTCTTGAGTCAAAATAACATTGAAATTTTAAGATGCCTAACTAGACAGCTTATTAAGGCATCTAATATTTCGAACAGCCTCCTTCTCGGGAGCGGGCGTAAGATGACGTACAATGCTGTCTATGTAGAGAGCTCACTAGCTTTTCGAACACACCCAAAATATTTGAAACTCGATGCCCTTCACTGAGAAATTAGTAAATTCGTTGTGTGTGCGAGTGTCGGTTTGTTCAGTGCTTGGCTTGAGCGGTGTAGTAAAACATCATCAAAGTGCGAATATGAGACAAATCTGCATTTGGGTGGAATAACCATGAAATACAGTCTGAGATGCTTGATCATGGAATACCGTATTCCGCTCAGTAAAGGCGCATTTACATGAGAAGAGGCACAATAGCTTTTGCGCTGGCTGTGCCGGTATTTCCTATGGAGTGTTGAGGTGCACAAAGCTTAACGTGACTTATTGTACTAAAACAACAAGCGAGGAATTTCATTAGTGGAGAGAACTTGTAAGCAGTAATAATTAAGAGAAATTTAGTGTTTCTGTGTCATTTCTTTAATACATTAAGTCACATTAAGCTTTTTTTATATATATATATTTTTTTTTTTCCCAATTTTTATCCCCCAGTCTAGTTGTGTCCAACTACCCTGAATGCATCCTCTATACTGATTCAACCCTTCACCACTGACTGAGAACGCCTCTCAACTGACATACTGGTACGCACAGTCAGTACAGATCAGGGGTCATCAAACTACGGCCCGCTGCTTTAATTTGACCGGCCCCTTTAACCACAGCAGCAATACATGTTGTCTGGCCATCTTCGAACTCACAGTATTATAACGGGGAAAAAATAACAGAAGGAAACAAAAATGGCCACAGCGATCCAACGGGTGGCGCTCCGAGCATGAGGGGAGTGATTGGCGCATCAATAGAGAGATGAGTGACCGCAGCCACTGAACTGTGTTGTGGGATTTCGTTATGAAAATCCTCGTGTCCTGTGTTAATTTCATTAAAGCTAATGCTCTTAACTACAGGCAGTTTCAGGAATTCTTGTCTGAGCTGAAGATGTGCTTTACTGAGATCCGCTGGCTGAGTCGGGGCGAGTTTTGAAATGTTTTAACGTCCTGCTCCCGGAGATCAACGCATTTATGCATCCAAAATCAAAACTCAAGCACATTGTTTAATTTTTATGCTTCTCTTTCCATTGCTCCCCGATCTCAATAAAACATGCACTCAAAGTAACTACCGTTTTCGGGAGCATCTGTGTGCAGACTTTTTCGAAGTTGAAACACCTTAAATCTCCAACCAGATCCAGACTCACTGATCAACATTTATTAGCTATTATGACTGGCAGTAACAAATATGGAACCTGACGCTTACTGTCGTCAGGCAAAAGCAGGCTCACAGTTCACACTGATTTTTTTAAGGAAACACTGTACGAGGTAGGATAATGGAAATTATTAAAATAAATAACATTTCTGCATTATTATTATGAACTACAATTATACAAAGCACAGACAATACATCCAGTATACATAGTAAATAGCTTTTTTTGGGTGTGTTAACTATTTCACCTGCGGTCCGGCCCCCCGAAACACTGAAGAGCAGTAATCTGGCCCTTTGGTTAAAAAGTTTGAGGACCCCTGGTACAGATAGTGCATTTTTCACCTGCAGGAGTCGAGTTCATACACTTGACGGGCACTGTGTATGGAGGGCCACACCCCCATCAGCATTATTCCTCAGCCCTGTGCAGGCGCCATCAGTCATGAGGACCTATGATCCGACTTTCTTACCCTCTAACCCTGAACAACAGCCAATCGTTGTTCATGCAGCCGCTCAGCCTAGTCGGAGAGGCAGAGCTGAGATTCGATACGATGTATTCGAAACCCCAACTCTGGTGAGCTAGCGTACTTTACCGCTGCGCCACCTAAGCGGCCCTACATCAACCTTTTTTTAACAATAAGCGTTTTACACTCTCTTGAAAAAAGCAGATTCTCACAATTTCTCAGAACCCCAAGCTATGACACAAGTTTAAAAGTGAAACAGGAGGAAAATGCATCTAAACACAGATACATATGGACGCTTTCAGAGTGGAATTTACGGTTATTCCACACAAATGCAGATTCGTTATTTGCACTTTGATGACATTTTACCACACCGCTTAAGCCAAGCGCTAAGCAAAGCGGCAGTCACACACACATCAAGGTTAAGAGTGCAAATTTCTCGACGAAGGGCTTCGAGTTTTAAAGATTGAGTTTAGGGGACGTCGAGTTATAAGGTACCACTGTACAGTCATCTTCCACTTAAAAACCTTGTAAAAATGAAACTAAGTTGCCTGAGATAAACCAATACACACTCTAAGTAGTTAAGTATGTGTGCTACTAGATTCAGTGTTGAACAAAGATAAAAAATAAAGTTTAATTTCATCGAGTTACTACACACAAATGGCACCCGTTCGTATAGTGAGCACAGTCGGCTTTCGGAGCCCTGAAGGCCTGACGCTGCCACATGAATAAGAAGTATTCATTAAACAGACGGCCGGCAGCTGCAGTGAGCCTCGGCCGTGCGCTGCAGGCCAGGACGGGAGCCGTTACAGGGCCCTAAAAAGACGGCCAGAGAGTGTAGCGCCATGGCAACACAGCATGGACCCCATAATCATGCCATACACCCCTCCCCTTCATTCACCCGCTGTTCATCTTTATGAAAGGAAGTTCGAGTTCGGGGGGGTTGCGTGAAAGGAAGTCTGGATTTGGGGACGTGCCCAAATCTGTCGCTGAAATGAATGGGCACCATCAAGTAGATGTGGACAGTCACAGGCTCGCTGATGCATTGTGTCAAACTGCCTAAATATACCATGCAGAGTTGTGTACTAGCACTAAACCTGAGGTGCGCAGAACAGTACTGTAAGACACTTTCCATATTGTGCACCAACTGACACATGGGAATAAAAGACAGCCTGGAAGTATATTGTCCGGTGTATTTATCCAAGCCATTATGAAGGAAGCGAGAGAGAGAGAGAGAGAGAGGAGAGGAGAGGGTGGAGCAAGTGCTCGAAACCCCAAAAGGCTTTTCACACGCATTTTCAAACAAGGCTTGCAGCATTTTCAGGTCCCTCCCCACAAGGCCCGAGCATTTCATGGACAATCTGGATTCTTGCATCACTCTCTCCCTCCCCAGAGTCCACTCTTCCACTTCCTGTCAAACTGCACAGATCCCATTTGCTCTCGGTAAATTTTGACATACGCTTTCCGAACTCCACCCTGTTTGTGCATTCTTGTTACTCATAGTGTGTTGGGGTACTTAGAAACTGGACACTGTTACATAATCCTTAAGGCGTGTTTCTGACGGCTTGTTTCTGACATTTACTTTCTCTTTTATTTCATTACAGACAGTTCGAACCCAAGATTTCATGTTTTGTTTGGTCAACTTCATTTCATTTGTTAATATATCTGCATTCCTGCATTTCATTCCAAAAAAAAGTTGGGACGAGGGCAATTAAGGGCTGGTAATGAGGTGACAAAACAGGTGATGTCAACAGGTGATTGTAATCATGGTTTGGTACAAAAGCAGCATCCAGGAAAGGCTGAGTCTTTGATGAGCAAAGATGATCAGAGGATCTCCAGTATGTCCACAAATGTGTGAGAAAATGATTGAAATGTTTAAAAACAATGAACCTCAAAGAAAGATTGGAAGGGATTTGCATATTTCTCCCTCTACAGTGCATAATATCATTAAACCATTCAAGGAATCGGGAGGAATTTCAGTGCATAAAGGCCAAGGGTGCAAGCTTAAGCTGAACGCCTGTGATCTTCCATCCCTCAGACGGCACTGCATCAAGAACCGCCACTCAACAATAGCTGATAAAACCACATGGGTGAGGGATTACTTTGGCAAACCTTTGTCAAGCACTACAATACAGAGTTACATGCACAAATGCCACTTAAAACTTTACTGTGCAAAAAATAAGCCTTATGCTAATCATGTCCAGAAGCGGCGTCGACTTCTCTGGGCTCAGAGGCATCTAGGATGGACCATCACACTGTGGAAATGTGTATTGTGGTCAGATGAATCAGCATTCCAATTCATTTTTGGAAAAAATGGACACCGTGTGCTCTGGACCAAAGACGAAAAGGACCATCCAGACTGTTATCAGCAAGTCCAAAAGCCAGGGTCTGTCATGGTATGGGGCTGTGTCGGTGCCCTTGGCAAAGGTCATTTACACTTCTGTGATGGCAGCATTAATGCAGAAAAGTACATTGAGATCTTAGAGCAACATATGCTGCCTTCAAGACGTCATATTTTCCAGGGACGTCGATGCATTTTTCAACAAGACAATGCAAAACCACATACTGCACACATTACAAAGGCATGGCTGTGGATGAAGAAGGTACGGGTACTGGACTGGCCTGCCTGCAGTCCTAATCTGTCCTTAATAGAGAATGTGTGGAGAATTTTGAAACGAAAAAAGCGACAACGACGACCCCGTACTGTTGCACATCTTAAGACATTGTAAGAATGACCAAATGTACGCAGACACCATGGCTATATCATTCCAAAACAATGGGCAATCATGCAAACTCCACACCAAATGGACCCGGACCGCTCCACCTGGGAATCGAACCCAGGACCTTCTTGCCAACATGCCTCCCAAAATCGAGACAAAAGAATATTTGTGAGGTCAGACTTTGATGTTGGATGAGAAGGCCTACCTGAACCAACATTTCACTAAGGTTGGGTGTTAAGGTCAGGGCTCTGTGGAGGCCACTGTGGTTCCTGCATGCCAAACCTGTCAAACCACGTCTTTAAAAACCTGGCTTTGTGCACAGGAGCACAGTCTTGCTGAAACAGGAACACGCCTTTGCCAAAACATTCTCACTAAATTGAAAGCATACTGGTTTTAAGCACCTGTCAGCAACTGGTACATCTAAAACATCTGACTTTAATAACTACGGTGCCCTCTCATACTTTTGGCTGTTTAGCATCTTGGACCGTAGTGATAAATACAGGCCTATGAGGTGCCTGTTTAAACACAGACACATGCTTTACTTAGCCGAAACAACACGTCTGTCAAGATCTCAACTCGACACACATTCTTAGACAGTCAGAACAGATATAGCAACACTTCTGCAACTGGTCTGACAGCCAAACACTCTTCAGATACGTGACACAACCTATTTTTTTAAACATGCAGCACCCGAACTGCAGCACAAAGGAAACAAGGTGCCTGAGGAAAGAACCAACCACTTTTACCACCTATAAAGGAACTTGACAGCAATGCTGAAACTGGCAGCTCAGCAAGCGGCTTCTCAAGACCATGTGATAGGTCTGCTTTTCCTACAGAGGATGTGATTTCCCTACGCCACAGCTGCTATTCCGGGTCTGTACGTCAACAAGAAGTGCAACAGAGATTGCTTTTTTTGGTTCCTCGTAGCACCTTGGCTAACGATTCACGTCACCAAGAGTCTGCTGTGCAGATGATGTGATGTGGCCTGTCTGTAGACGAGGCAGCAGACTAGAAACAGGAAGGCAGGGCCATGTAACATCCTGCCTCATAGTTGGGCCATATACGACGCCGCAAGCTGTCTTTTATACAGAGGAAAAGCTATGAAACACCCAGTGCTGTACATTCAAGAAACATAAAAAAAGACCTTCAGACTGTTTGTTTGTTTATTACATTTACATTTTCAGCATTTAGCAGACGCTTTTATCCAAAGCGACTTACAGTACTGTGACAGTATACAGTCTGAGCAATTGAGGGTTAAGAGCCTTGCTCAAGGGCCCAACAGTGGCAACCTGGCAGTGGTGGGGCTTGAACTGGAAACCTTTCGATTACTAGTCCAGTATCTTAACCGCTAGGCTACAACTGCCCTATTATTAGGATTTTAACGTCATGTTTTACACTTTGGTTCCATTCATGACAGGAACGGTAGTAATTCATTACACAAGATTCATCAGTTCACAAGTTTATATCAAACACAGTCATGGACAATTTAGTATCTCCAATTCAACTCACTTGCATGTCTTTGGACTGTCGGAAGAAACCGGAGCACCCGGAGGAAACCCACGCGGACACGGGGAGAACATGCAAACTCCGCACAGAAAGGACCCGGACCGCCCCACCTGGGGATCGAACCCAGGACCTTCTTGCTGTGAGGCGACAGTGCTACCCATTTAGCCACCGTGAACCCCTCCCCCCCTTCAGACTTGTGGCTCAGGTCATGTCTTTTGGTTAAATGGTTCATGAATAAGATATAGACGCAAACCTTTCTAGAAACGCAGGGCACGTTAGGTTCCAGTTACATGCGTTCTCTGGATGACTGGTTTGTGAATAATTTAAGGCTTAATGGGATGTTATTTTGCTGGAATCTAGGCCGCAGACAGGCGTTATGGTTACAAACAATAACTCTCAACAATAGCAGGGAGAGACAAACAGGAATTAACTCCTCGACTGCAGTTAACAAAAAATCATTTATTATAAACGTTCACTCTTATTTGCATTCATATTTGTATTAGTATTATCGTTAACAAGCTGCCGGTCAGGTGGCAGAGATCCAGAGTTAGAATCTCAGCAGTGCTATTGACCGGTCAGTTAACCTCAATGCCAATCTTAAGCCCAGATAAAAAAAAAAACTGCAAGAATTTAAAGAAGGCATTTCCTGTTTCAGCATGACCTAGTACTATAAATGCATGGTCTGTCTTTAACACAAAAGTCTTGTGTGTATGAAATCCAGTGGTCTGTCCACAAATTCCCATAGAAAATCCCAGAATAGTTGAAACTGTTAAAGTTGCAGCTTTACACCGATCAGGCATAACATTATGACCACCTTTCTAATATTGTGTTGGTCCTCCTTTTGCTGCCCCATATGCAACAAACTGCGCTGCACTGTGTATTCTGACACCTTTCAGAATTAATTAACTTCATCAGCAATTTGAGCTGCAGTAGCTCGTCTGTTGGATGCAAAATATCCAGCCTTCGCTCACCATGTGCATCAATGAGCCTTGGCCGCCCATGACCCTGTCGCTGGTTTACCACTGTTCCTTCCTTGGACCACTTTTGATAGATACTGACCACTGCAGACTGGGAACACCCCACAGGAGCTGCAGTTTTGGAGATGCTCTGACCCAGTCGTCTAGCCATCACAATTTGGCCCTTGTCAAATTCGCCCATTTTACCTGCTTCTAACACATCAACTTTGAGGATAAAATGTTCACTTGCTGCCTAATATATCCCACCTACTAAAAGGTGCCGTGATGATTTCGGAATAAGATGGCTGTGGTCAGTGTATATCATTCTACCTTAAAAACAGGTAGCAATAAGGCATTGTTGGCAGTCATGTTAACAGTAGGTGTAGAGTCTACAGTACCATGTCCTCCACACTGAATGGTTTCCAACTGGAACAATGTTTCATACAGGGTGTTTGGGTAGTGTAGCTAATTGAGCTCTTGAGTTCAAACCCCAGCTGTACTATCGGCCTGCTCAAGCATCCAACAGGTGCAACTGGCTGTGCCTGAGTGAGGGAGGGAGGTTGACAGAGTTTCTCAATGGAAAGAAATACCATGAGTCAACCAGTGAATATGTGATTTTTTTTTTATAAATATGAATCAATTATTATCAATCAATAATTACTACAAAATTATTGTACTCATTTTATAATGATTCACCTCAAATTGTAGTGCGGATTATAAAGCAAAATAGAGTCATGTTCTGTAGTGGTCTCAGACTTCTGAAATCTAATGTATGACTAAATTTAATGATTTAATGTTTTCTGTTTATGTAATATGATACAGTGAAATGTAATTACTAGCAATGTCATAACCAGTACAGAAGTTAATTGTTTGACTAATTTTTCCAGTTAAAAATGTTATTTCAATTTATTTCCAACAGCTGACGCTTGAGTCCAATAAAAAAAATTACAGCCGCATTCTGAGTTTACATAATTTAAATCATAAACAGCGAAACATTACCGCATTAAAATCACAAACAGTGAAACTAGTTTGGTGTCAGTATGAATGTGGACTTCAAGTTGAACTCTGCACATGCTGATCTGTGTGATCTGGTGGGGATATTTTGCATCATGCTACAGTATAAATGTAAAACTCTGCTTGTCATCTTATAATATAATAATATATAAGGAAAAGCTTTAATATGCAGCCACTGTTGGGTCCTTAAACAAGACCTTTAACCCTGTCTGCTCCAGGGGTGCCGTACAACGGCTGACCTGCGCTCTGACCCCAGCTTTCAAACGAGCTGGGATATGCAGAAAAAGGATTTCATTGTACTGTACATCTGTATATGTATATATGACAAATAAAGACATTCTTCTTCTTCTAAACCACACCAAAACCTTCAAGATGAACTAATAGCAACCAAGGCCTTCTTGTACGAATCAGTATCAGTATCTTGAGGAAAGTCTAGAGCAAACACTGTTACAGCTACAAAGAGGAGGCCAACTTCATATCCGTGCCCATGGGTGTTAGATTAGAACGCCCATTAAGCTTATAGTCATTTACCTTTGGGTCTTAATAAGGTGTTAAGTCTACTATAGAGATTTTTTTAACGGGTTCTTGATACTGGTAAAAGTGACCTAAGCATTGAATCACCCAGTGGATATTGGCTTTTACTTCCAAATTTACAGGTCGGAATGGAAGAAATTAGGACACTTCACAAAATGTTTAAGACTACTAATGAAACAGACATCTGGCCCTGTGGGTGGAGTCATTGTGGCTTAAAAGGTAGGCTTTTACTAACAGAAGTACTGCTTTAGGCATCTTCTTCTTCCTCATTATGACTAACATGGTTAGTTAGTGCTTGTAATGAACTGTTCTCTACTGGCTACTGTATTAAATCTACATTCTGAAAGCTGAACTGGGTTTGCTCATGGTGTTTATGTTGAGCTTATAGTTCTACATTACTGCCATGTTCACTAGATTATAGGGATGTAACGATACACTCTCCCCACGATGCGATGCGATTCACGATACTGGGTTCACGATACAATTTTTTCCCGATTTTTTAAATAAAATGAAATTGAAGACAAATGATGACAGTTTCCTTTTATTATTTCTCTTTAAAAAATAATAAAATAAAATACTGTATTTGTAATTATCTTTTATTTATCTAAATAATGAATGCCCTTTTATTTCTGAGGTAGGTACAAACTATGCAAAACAATGCTGCACATTTCCCTTTTTGTGTAAAAAAAAACTGAAATGAAATAAATCCCACATTAAATAAATAAATGAATAATACAAATAAAGAAAGTATCCTCATATAAGTAATTTTGGCTGGAAAATTCCGAACCTGGCAAACCCTGTAGTGACGTCAACCAGGCGAGGTGAATAGCGCCAGTGCCCTCTGCTGTTTAAAGTGAATGTAAACCGATTTAAATCGTTACACATGTGAATCGATTTTTAACTGTCTTGTGGTGCATCGTTACATCCCTACTGCATTATGTTGTTTATTCATAAATAATACATGAGTGATATTATGATCAGTGATGTATTTAATATTTTGATGGGATGGTATAAGCTTGTTGGTTATCAGTTGTTAAAAATTGGTTTAATTTTATCCCTAGTAATTACGCCATGTGATTTGTTACACATTTGCAGTCAGACTGAAAGCGTAGGTTATATTTAAAGGTTACAGACTTTTTCCTTGTCGTATGGTTTCCTGTTACTAGTAACAGTGGTTCATAAACCAAATAAGGCAGCGTAGAAAAGCTTTTCTTTTCATGTGTCTGAAAGATATAGAATAATTCAGACAGATAACCTGAAGCTGTGATTCTACTCTAGGTTTGATTATTGAAAGTGCAATTGCTTAGCAGTGAAATAATAATCATATAATGTTGTATAATAGAAGCCTTACATTGTTTTACACATAAATGTTAATGTAAAGTGTAATGAAAGCGATTTGGTATTTCACTTTGCTTGTAATTACGGAGAACATACAACCAAGATGGTATTTAAATAAGGCTTTTCTTTTACATTTGACTACAGGAAACTGGCTTGAAAAGTACGCAAGACTTTACGGAAGCATTTGAGATCATTCATCCACGTGGTGGCTTTCAAACCAAAAAAGTGTGCAACATACAGAGAAACACGTGTACCAACACACCCTGATGCCCAGCACACCCTTCTCTCAATCTCTCAATCAACAAAAATCCACATCCTTCAGCTTCATTTCATTTAAGTAGGTACTAAAAAGAAACCTATGCATATTTACATTATAGCATTTATCCGAAGCGACTTACAACACAAGCAATAGGGGATTATGAGCCTTGCTCAAGGGATCAATAATGGCAGCCTGACAGTTAGGGCATAAACCAGCGACCTACAGACTACTAGTCCAGTATCTTCACCACTGAGCTACCACAATGATGCAATGATGACGATAGCAAGGATGAGCAATAGAAGCTTATGCTAGTTTAAATGTAGCTTTCTTTTCTTGTGGTTTCCGTTTACAATTAGCATAGGTCTATGCAGCCAGTCAGTCGGTCAGTTTACTTTCAGTTTGAACGGAACTTGTTGAGCAAACCAGAGCCTAAGATGCAGTGTTTAATGCAACTGGTTCTGTTGTTGTGTTGTCACACTAAAAAGTGTCAAGAGTCAAGAGTGTGTAAAACTAATTCCATAGGTATGCAGAAATACTGAATAGGGGTGTACATCATATATATGTTCTCTTCATGCTGTGAAAGTGCGGCCCAAAGTGCCTTTCCGTCCAGACCCATTACAACCTCGACCAGAAAGAAGCATTTGGTGAAAAACAAACAAACTATTTTGATTCTATAATTGACGTTGTAATTTGTGATATTATATTTCTCTCTCTTTTGGCTGCTCTGGTATTTAGGGCTCGAATCATTCTGGTCCGCATACCCAATTTGGCAGTATTTTAATGCCAGATGTCCTTCCTGACGCAACCCTCCTGATTTTATTCAGGCTTGGGACCAGCACTGAAGGACTGCACCTCCCAATGGCTAGGCTGTTTGACCATTCCCACCTTAGTCATTCATGTCTGTGTAGATGTCTGACTGGCTGATAGCACCGCTGAGATTTAAACGCAGATCTAAGCAGTAATGTGTCAGCCAATTTTACTGATGGGGCAGTTGTAGCCTACTGGTTAGGGTGCTGGACTAGTAAGCAGAAGGTCGCTGGTTAAAACCCCACCACTGCCAGGTTGCCATTGTTGAGCCCTGGAGCAAGGCCCTTAACCCTTTATTGCTTAGACTGTAAGTCGCTTTGGATAAAAGTGTATGCTAAATGCCGAAAATGTAAATGTACTGATGCAACCACCTGAGCGCATATATTTATGTTATTGAAAACCAGAAAAACAATGATCACTTGGGAGCCAATCTAACATTTTTATGTCATGGTTATGACCTCAAACACTATAAATACAATATTTATGTAATATACAACAATATATGCAAATATATATATATATACAGTGTATCACAAAAGTGAGTACACCCCTCACATTTCTGCAGATATTGAAGTATATCTTTTCATGGGACAACACTGACAAAATGAAACTTTGACACAATGAAAAGTAGTCTGTGTGCAGCTTATATAACAGTGTAAATTTATTCTTCCCTCAAAATAACTCAATATACAGCCATTAATGTCTAAACCACCGGCAACAAAAGTGAGTACACCCCTTATTGAAAGTTCCTGAAGTGTCAATATTTTGTGTGGCCACCATTATTTCCCAGAACTGCCTTAACTCTCCTGGGCATGGAGTTTACCAGAGCTTCACAGGTTGCCACTGGAATGCTTTTCCACTCCTCCATGACGACATCACGGAGCTGGCGGATATTCGAGACTTTGCGCTCCTCCACCTTCCGCTTGAGGATGCCCCAAAGATGTTCTATTGGGTTTAGGTCTGGAGACATGCTTGGCCAGTCCATCACCTTTACCCTCAGCCTCTTCAATAAAGCAGTGGTCGTCTTAGAGGTGTGTTTGGGGTCATTATCATGCTGGAACACTGCCCTGCGACCCAGTTTCCGGAGGGAGGGGATCATGCTCTGCTTCAGTATTTCACAGTACATATTGGAGTTCATGTGTCCCTCAATGAAATGTAACTCCCCAACACCTGCTGCACTCATGCAGCCCCAGACCATGGCATTCCCACCACCATGCTTGACTGTAGGCATGACACACTTATCTTTGTACTCCTCACCTGATTGCCGCCACACATGCTTGAGACCGTCTGAACCAAACAAATTAATCTTGGTCTCATCAGACCATAGGACATGGTTCCAGTAATCCATGTCCTTTGTTGACATGTCTTCAGCAAACTGTTTGCAGGCTTTCTTGTGTAGAGACTTCAGAAGAGGCTTCCTTCTGGGGTGAAAGCCATGCAGACCAATTTGATGTAGTGTGCGGCGTATGGTCTGAGCACTGACAGGCTGACCCCCCACCTTTTCAATCTCTGCAGCAATGCTGACGGCACTCCTGCGCCTATCTTTCAAAGACAGCAGTTGGATGTGACGCTGAGCACGTGCACTCAGCTTCTTTGGACGACCAACGCGAGGTCTGTTCTGAGTGGACCCTGCTCTTTTAAAACGCTGGATGATCTTGGCCACTGTGCTGCAGCTCAGTTTCAGGGTGTTGGCAATCTTCTTGTAGCCTTGGCCATCTTCATGTAGCGCAACAATTCGTCTTTTAAGATCCTCAGAGAGTTCTTTGCCATGAGGTGCCATGTTGGAACTTTCAGTGACCAGTATGAGAGAGTGTGAGAGCTGTACTACTAAATTGAACACACCTGCTCCCTATGCACACCTGAGACCTAGTAACACTAACAAATCACATGACATTTTGGAGGGAAAATGACAAGCAGTGCTCAATTTGGACATTTAGGGGTGTAGTCTCTTCGGGGTGTACTCACTTTTGTTGCCGGTGGTTTAGACATTAATGGCTGTATATTGAGTTATTTTGAGGGAAGAATAAATTTACACTGTTATATAAGCTGCACACAGACTACTTTTCATTGTGTCAAAGTGTCATTTTGTCAGTGTTGTCCCATGAAAAGATATACTTAAATATCTGCAGAAATGTGAGGGGTGTACTCACTTTTGTGATACACTGTATATATATATATATATATATATATATATATATATATATATATATACATATATATATACAGCACTCACTGTATATATATATATATATATATACAGTACAGGCCAAAAGTTTGGACACACCTTCTCATTCCTGTGGTTTTTCTTAATTTTTTTTAAATTTTCTACATTGTAGATTAATACTAAAGACGTCCAAACTATGAAGGAACACATATGGAATTATGTAGTAAACAAAAAAGTGTTAAACAAACCAGAATATGTTTTATATTTTAGATTCTTCAAAGTAGCCATCTTTTGCTTTAATGACAGATTTGCACACTCTTTGAAATTTTCTCAACCAGCTTTATTAGGTTTCCACCTGGAATGGTTTTCAATGAATGTTTGTGCCTTGTCTAGAGTGAATTTTTGGAATTTGTTGCTTTTTTAATGTGTTTGAGACCATCAGTTGGGTTGTGCAGAGGTAGAGTTGGTAAAATATAAAACATATTCTGGTTTGTTTAACACTTTTTGGTTCACTACATAATTCTTCATAGTTTGGATGTCTTCAGTATTAATCTACAATGTAGAAAATAAAAATAATCAAGAAAAAACATTGAAGAGAAGGTGTTTCCAAACTTTTGGCTGGTGTGTCCAAACTTTTGGCCTGTACTGTATATATATATATATATATATGAAGTATGTCTTTGGGAATACTTATATATTCCCATATATTCCCTTATATATATATATATATATATACTTATATATTCCCATATATATATATATATGAAGTATGTCTTTGGGAATTTGTGCCCACTTAATTAAAAGATTATTTTTTTGACCATTTGTTGGTCAAGTAAGCCTCAACTGATGTTCAGGTTCATGCCAAAGCTGAGAGGCTGAGGTCAGGGCTCTGTGCAGGCCATTAGAGTGTACTTAAAACAAACTTCTCTTCACGTCTTTATAATAAAATAAAAAAAAGGTTGCTGGTGTTCTGCTCCACATTGGATTTTTAAAAACTGAAGAAAGCCAGACTACTTGTGCCTCTAACTCTAAACTCTGTATGGGTTCTTTCCAAGTGCTGTATGAATGAAATCTCTCTCTCTCTCTCTCCTGTCAATTATTCAAAGCAGTTTTGCCAAGCTGATTTAAGATAAGCACCAGTGTTTCAGTACAGTTCAAACCACAAAATAAACAAAAGAGTAAAATCCTAACCGCTAGAAACATGTCTATATACAGACAGTGTGTATACTATATGCCCAAAAGTAGGTTAAAACTCCTCCTAATTGTTGAGCTCATTCCTAAGAGGTGTACAAAATTGATAGTTACGTCATTCATCTGGTTAAGTCTAGTCATGTGCGTTTCCTTGGAATCACTGGACGCAATGCAGTAACACACCCTGAACAGGACGCCAATCCATCACTGGGCCTCGGCTATCCTTCCCCACCCCCCGACACAGCCAATTTGTGGCAACTCCATTGGCCAAAACCTTCTAGATTAGGTGGAAAGTTACTGACAACCAAGGCCTTCTTGTCCAACATCCAAAAGACCAAATGTGGTTACAGCTACAAAGAGGAGGCCAACTCTATTTAAATGCCCATGATTTTGGAATAGAATGCCCATCAAGCTTATGGTTATGTATTCACATACTTTCAACCATAAAGTGTATCATAATGGCTAGTTTTAGAGAAAAGTGCAATGTCTGAAGTTACACATCTGCCTTTGGGTCTTAATAAAGTGTTAAATCTACTAAGGAGCATTGTTAAAGCTTTATGGGTTCCTGATACTGGTAAGAGTGACCCAGTAATTGAGTCAGCCAGTGGATATTGGCTTTTACTTCCAATTTTACAGGCCGGAATGGAAGAAATCGGGACTTTAGCTGTAGAGAAGAGCCTCCGCTGAGCGTTTAAGTCTACTAATGAAACAGACATCTGGCCCTGTGGATGGAGTCACTGTGGCTTGAAATGTAGGATTTAAAAGAAATACTACTTTAGGTTTATTGAGCACAATGCAAGCAAAAATTGACTGACTTGCACATTAATAATAATTCTGGTTGCAATAACAAGCAACAGATTATTATTATTATTATTCTTTTAGACAGATTGTTCATCTCTATATAACATGATGGGATGCTGAAATGTCTAATCCAGTCAAGCATGTGTATAAACAAAACAAATCTGAGCACACTGTTGAATTGCTTTGCACTACATAACCTGATCAAGCCAGATAAAGGAGGAAGCAGTAAGCTGGATTCATGTGAATACATTAGGTAAGGATCACTGTTACTTTGGGTCAATGTTCAGATGGAATGACCAGTATGTATTTAAACAGTCGTTATGGTGAATAGCGGCATAAGTGAGAGTGATCCACCCATATTAACCACATAGCACATTTCCGCTGTCTCAAACCTCTAGTCCTTGTCATTTCAAATCTTTCCCTATCAAAAAACCCACAATTCAACCTTTAATGCGAGTCGTGTCTCCTCAAAATGTATTTAAAGCTAAAAGGCCTGGAATATCCGCGGGCGAAAGTTGTTAAGGCAAGCCGAACATGAATCAGCTGGCCGTGGCCGCGGCTCTGTCCCGGGCCGCTCTGCCCGTCCCCGCCTCCAGCCTTCTAGCTCACTCCGCCTCCCGCGGCTGTGCTGCTAACACAGCGGCTTAATCCTAAACCGCGCCCTACGGTACACGAAGTGAGCTACAAAGAACACCTAGACCATCATAACACATCCTACGTGGTGCACTTCTAAAATCCGTACAAGGAAATTTAGGACGCAGCCCAGGCTAGACGCTAACCCAGCATAGCATACAGGGAGGAAAGGGGAAAACAGCCTCCTGCCTCACCTCTCTTATCGAGATCGTAACCGACCACGACGAAATAATCCGCAAGCCTGGCCATCCTGGAGCTCGCGGCTACAGTCCGTTATCGCTGTGGACGTTCCGTGCGAGGCTGCTAGTCCGTTCACATTCTGAGAGCAGAAGAAACAGCAGCCTGACAGACAGCAGCATCCTTCCAGCACCAGCTCGCCGCCATACTGTCGCTGAGCCGTGCCCTGACAGGCGAACAGCCTGCGCATGCGTACTAAACCCCCTAGAGGCCGTTTGACAGGACTGCTCATTGAAGAACCATATAAACAATTAAAAATAATATACGATAATATTAAAAAGTTTAGGCTTTTTCGAATTAAAATAAGTCACAAACATCTTTTTGTGCACGTTTGCTGTTTATTTGCTGTATTTAGCATATTAGAGGAAAATGTAAAAAAAATACGTGGCATGTTTAAATATTACGTCACAATTTTACGTTCAATTGCTTAAAGGACATACACTGATCAGCCATAACATTAAAACCACCTCCTTGTTTCTACACTCAGTCCATTTTATCAGCTCCACTTACCATATAGAAGCACTTTTGTTTCTCTGCATGCTTTATCTGCCCTTTCATGCGGTTCTTCGATGCTCAGGACCCCCACAAGACTACCACAGAGCAGGTATTATTTAGGTGGTGGATCATTCTCAGTACTGCAGTGACACTGACATGGTGGTGGTGTTTTAGTGTATGTTGTGCTGGTATGAGTTAGACACACACTAACACACCACCACCATGTCATTGTCACTGCAGTGCTGAGAATGACCCACCACCCAAATAATACCTGCTCTGTGGTGGTCCTGTGGTGGTCCTGTGGGGGTCCTGACCACTGAAGAACAGAGTAAAAGGAGGTTAAAAAGGTATGTAGAGAAATAAATGGACTTTCAGTCAGTAATTGTAGAACTACAAAGTGCTTCTATATGGTAAGTGGAGCTGATAAAATGGACAGTGAGTGTAGAAACAAGGAGGTGGTTTTAATGTTATATTTACATTTACATTTTCATTTTCAGCATTTAGCAGACGCTTTTATCCAAAGCGACTTACACAATGAGCAATTGAGGGTTAAGGGCCTTGCTCAGGGACCCAACAGTGGCAACTTGGTGGTGGCAGGGCTTGAACCGGCAACCTTCTGTTTACTAGTCCAGTACCTTAACCACTGAGCTATCACTGGCCATTGTTATTGTTATATGTTATATACTACACATATAATTAGATCAGGGGTACTCAAACGTTTTCATAAGGCTGTATAAATAACAAATAGTTTAAAGTACCGTTTACAATTTATTTATGAACTACCTAAAATAATTGAGGAATATTAAATAGATTTAAAATACCCCTGAACTTTTTTTTTTTTTATCCTGGTCAGGGTCACAGTGGGTCTAGTTTCTGTGGAATCACTGGCCATAATGCAGTAACACACCTAGACAGAGCATCAATCCAAACGTAGCCAATTATGTCTTAGGGCTGGGTGGTATGACCAAAAATTTGTTTGTTTGTTTGTTTATTAGGATTTTAACGTCATGTTTTACACTTTGGTTACGTTCATGACAGGAACAGTAGTTACTCATTACACAAGATTCATCACTTCAGGTTACATTGAACACAGTCATGGACAATTCACCTCACTTGCATGTCTTTAGACTGTGGGAAGAAACCGGAGCACCCGGAGGAAACCCATGCGGACACTGGGAGAACATGCAAACTCCACACAGAAAGGACCCAGACCGCCCCACCTGGGGATCGAACCCAGGATCTTCTTGCTGTGAGGCAACAGTGCTACCCACTTAGCCACCGTGCCGCCTGCAAAAATTAGCATCATGGTATTTTTAAAAATTCTGACGATTTCATGGTATATCACGGTATGTTTTGTTTTTTGTATGACTGGGACTTTTTATACGTCTGTGGCTTATTCTATTCTCATAAGTACATAGAATATAAAATGTTTTAACTTAACCATGTATATAATAAAGGTTTTGAGTACTTTAAGGTTTGCTTGGCCCCACAAAATGACATAATATATGATGGAATCAGTATGCGTAAAACAGGTGCAATATATACAATGTTTATTGTTAATATAATATTTAAGTATCATACAATTACCGTTAGCTCTCTCTTTAACAAATAAAACAATGTTTGCAGTCTCCCAATCACCACTAATGCAGTGCAGTTATACTGAGGTATGGCTCCACTAATTGTACAATTTGATCACAGGTCTGTTGTAGAAAAGTGGACGACTTCAGTGTTGTTGGTATAACGTTGGTATAGCAATTAAACTGAAGTATTTTTGCCCCGGTAGTAACGTTGCCTCACCGTTTGCTTTTTGGCAACAACCGTGCCCCAACAAACCGTACAGTATATAGTGTTTAATCTGTGTTGGAACAAAAAAAAACTTTTAAACTGATGACACAGCTTATTTCTGTGCTGTTTTTGTTTATTTTTTTCCAACATATCGAGAAAACCTCTCTCTGTTACACTGTTATGCTAACGCTAACTGGTTAACAAGTGAGTCGTATCTAATCTGCACAATGCTCCATAGTGCTTTTAGCGGCGAACAATATTATATGATTTGCTGCCTATTGAAGCTTACAGCTGTTGTATTAACTGTGCTACGGTATGGCGGTATATTAAAAATCCATACCGTACCGAATATGTGTGTATTCAGATGCCCGACTGGTCAATAGCACCACTAGGGATTCGAACCCTGAACACCAGCAGTAGTAGATTAGCATAATTTACCAGTGCGTAAACTGAACGACCCCCTAAACATTTATTTGTGTAAGCGTACCTATTAACAGATAGGCTACAGTCAGTAATTGTATATCTACACAATTTATCTGTACGGTAGGTGTAGCTTACAGGTAGGTACAGTATACACATGGTTCATCAGTTCAAATTCAATGTTTATCTCCAACTCACCTAACTGTGACTATAGATATGTGTACCAAATAAAGTGCTTACTGTGTGTATGAAGTCACATAACCTTGAAGTTAAAAGCATGACCCTTGGTTCCCTAAGCATTTAAAAAGAGTAATATGATTTGATAAGCCACTAAATTACCCTCATCTAAACAGAGTTGTGTTTGCAGGAAGTTAAAGACTCTCAGTTCCCAATGTGTGCTGTCAAAGTACATTGGGGGACCGAATATTGTATAGACAGCCATCTGGTCAAAGTCGTTATGAGCATTACTTGCTTGTTGTTAAACCTGGATATCCACCTTCTTAATCTCAAGATCCCGTCACAATTATTTAAGTTCCAAGAATGATAAAAACAGCCCCTGCATTTTTTAGTCTTTCCTAGCTCTGAGTATGGAAAGGCACACAATTATTACCAGTTGTATTGTATTGTGTTAAGTCTTGAAGAGTTACCTAAATATACACAAAAACAGCTTTTATTATGCCGTCTGTGTAAGACCTTCATTGTTAGAGTTTAACGTTTGCAGCTTATATTAAAAGGGAATCTAAGGTTATTATTGTTCATGGTAATCACCCATCACTACAGATGCAGTGGATAGAGATTAGGTTAATGAATACTTAATGAATGAACATGAAAGCCATATTATACACCTTATCCACTGGAGTAATATAAACCTACTTTACATTTTACACAACTACTTGAAGTCCTGCTGGCAGCTTATCTTACTATTGCGTAATAGTGCAAGCTCAAGGCAGACTTCTTATGTCAGCACATTTAGGGCAACCAGGAACCAGATAAGGCCAAACATCTGCAGGAACTCTTGGTAAGACTTGCTGTATATACAGGCAAAGCAAGGGCTACAAAAGTATTACTTTGGTGTGCCTACCTTGCCCTTGAACAGGAAAAAAAAGTTGAAACTTCCCTTTGAATATCCCCAAAACAGTGTCCTTCATCCTTGCTCAGACACTTTCCTGAAAGAATTCCAACTCTTCCCGTGTAGAAGGTTCTTTAATCAAATGTACTTGCTGCTGAGACATTTGAAGGCAACATTAGGCATGTTGTTTGTGTTCACAGGTATTTACTGTCACTTTGACAGTACATTAGCACAGTGCCTGGACCCATTTGTAAGCAGTCAGCTGTAAAGTAAGACCTGTAGTAATCCTGCAGTGAGCAAACACTGATTGTAGTACAAAGCAGCATAAATTGGCTGGATGTGTTTTAATGCTCCTGTGGTGGTCCAGTAAAAGAAAGAGGCATGTCCAATTTCATAAGGGTAACAACAGATCAACATACCCCTCTGCAGGTGCCTGAAAAGTTCTAAATCTTTTTAATTAAGTGTAAGCAAAGTAATTAGAGAAAGAGGGACAGGATGGATAAAGATGGATGATGTTTTTTCCAGTTTAACAATACACATAGTGATCAGGTTTCCAAAAATGGCTTGGGAAAAATTGTATTGGCAGTAGTAGTCTTACACACAGCTGGACAGGGTTCATATCAAGTTCCCCCTTTAGCAGCTTTCACTGGTGGGCTGCCAGGTCTTTCACCTGCACCAGTGAGTCTATTCATAACAGGCCAGTGTAATTTGTTTCACATAAAATGTTTGCCTATTGAAAGAGCACTAGTTAGTGGGCTGAATGTAACAGTCATATATTATACACACATTTATTGGTTTAAAATGTATACCTACCTTGTACCAACCCTTTTTGACCATTATATTATTACATTTACAATAATCGGGAAATGTTGTAGGTATATGCAAGTTGCCATCCGTTTCTAATAATATAGCTTGTTATAAATTAAAAATGACACTTCACACTGTCTAGAAATACTGCTAATAATAAGACCAGAGTGTTATTTATTTTATTAGGATTTTAATATCATGTATTATACACTTTGGTTACATTAATGACAGGACACACAATTCATCAGTTCAAGTTCAATATCAAACAGAGTCATGGACCATATTGGATCTCCAGTTTACCTCACTTGAATGTTTTTGGACTGTGGGAGAAAACCCAAACAGACACACAAAAAGGACCCGGACCACTCCACCTGGGAATCAAACCCAGGACCTTCTTGCTGTGAGGCAACAGTGCTACCCACTGAACCACCCCAAGAGTGTTACCACCATATTCAGACCTACACTACCTGGTATGACAAACCTTTTACTTTCTTAAGTGTTTACAATATGTGAACCAGTCGGATCTCATTAGAATCCCACTTGGTCCCCTCAGTCTGGCCATCAGTAAGAAGATACCTGTCACCAATCTCTGAACTATGCCTCTCCTAAAGCTTTCCTGACTTGACCGACCTTATTTCAGTCCTTATGTTCAGACCTGTGTTAAATTCAGCTCATTTATAATCCAAAGAATATGGTCAGCGGGGGACTTATGACTCTCTTTACTTATAAAAAAGCACTGCACAGACACCAGAAGTTCAAGACAACCGTGAACCACGATCATGGTTTAGGGCTTTATTACCCTCTTAGGGCCTGGGTAGCTTGTTTAACTTCAGGAAATACAAACCCAATTTCCAGAAAAGTTGGGACACTTTCTAAAAATGCCATAAAACTTAAAATATGTTATTTGTTAATTCATTTGACCTTTAATTAACACACAAAAGGGCAATAAAAAGAGTTTCAGTGTTTTCAGTGACAAACGTATTTCTGTTTGCTAAACATGTACAAATTTAGGAAATAATGCCTTCAACACACTTAAAAACGCTGGGAAAAGGGCATATTTTTGCTGGGCCACATAAACTTTTCGTTTAATTATACTTTTAAACATTTGGGAATCACAGATACTACTTAATGAAGCTTTGAAAGAGAATTTTTCACCTATTCTTGCTTTGTACAAAACTTGAGCTGCTCAACGGTACGTGGTCACTGTTGTTGCTGACTCTCCTCTTCATTATACACCATATATGTTCAATAGGAGACAAATCTGGACTGCAGGCAGACCAGTCAAACAAACATATGTCTATAAAGCCACGTTGCTACAACTCATGCAGAGTGAGACCTGGTATTGTCCTGGTGAAATACACATGGAGTTTCTTTGAAAAGACATCATTTTGACGGCAGCAAATGTCTCTCCAGGATACCAGTGTATGGTGCTGAGTGCTGATAGCAGAGCTGAGATTCAAACTCAAGCTTGAGATCTCAGCACTAGTTTTTATTTTCTTGCAAAATCATTAATACTACTTGTTTGTGAAAAAGACAATATAGTCTAAGTTTGTACCTGTGTACAAGGTGGATAAACATAGGATGTGTCTAGTGGCCAATAAGACAACACACTACTCAGGATATCCAGTGACACTGATATGCTGTATCTGATACACTTGTACAAGTACAATACCCATCAACATGCCATTATCAAGTCAGTGTCAGTGCTCTAATGAGAACAGTCCACCCACAAATTATTTTGGTACAGTGACAGTCAGTGGTTTCTTTGTGCTAGATTAAGACTGTGTTGACCAACCAACTTTACATACCAACAGATGAGCTTCATATAATACAGTGGATGCCATGGATTCAAGAAGTATTCAGACTCCTTGACTTTTTCCACAGTTTATTGTGTTGTGGATTTGATTTTGAATGGATGTAATTGGCATTTTTACACATCAATCCAGCAAGTGGAAAAACATGTTGTTTAAAAGTTCATTTCAAAATCAAATGCTTTGTAAAAGCCCCTTACAATTATAGCTACAAGTCTTCTTGACTACATCTCTTTAAGCATTGTGCACCTGGATTTAGTTAGTTTATCCCATTGTTTACGGTAGATCTTCTCAAACATCTGTGAAATGCTATCTTTATGTCTTTCCATGGATGTTTGATCCAGGCTTTGTCTAGGCCATTCAGAGACTTGCCCCAAAGCTACTCCAGTGATAATTTGCCTTTTGAAGCGTGAACTGTTGCCCCAGTCTGAGATTGCATGCACTTCAAGAGTGTTCCTGTATTTGGCTGCATTCATTTGTCCCTTCATTCTTATCAGTCTTTCTATCCTGACTGAGAAGCATACCATGATGTTGCCACCACCATGTTTCAATGTAGGGATGGTATTTTGCCAAACATAGTCCTGCCAATTAAGTTGCCATATGCCTTTTTACTCGACAGTGGCTTCCATCTTGCCATTCTAACCTAAAGTTCTCACTTAAGGAGTGCTGCAGAGCTTCAGAGTCCTAGAATTCTAGAAAGATTCAAATAATAATAATAATAATACATTTTATTTATATAGCGCTTTTCAAGATACTCAAAGACGCTTTACATAAGACAAATAATCAAAACAAATACGTACATACACCATACAAATCATAGTACAAAATCAAAATAGTACATCAACATCAAGAATAATTAAGATAAAAACAAAGAGAGCAGCATAAGACAGTTCATTAAAAATTAGCTAAATTATGAGAGAGAACAACAAATATAGAACAATTTCTTAAAATTAGACAGAAGCAGGACAGATTTACATGCAATCAGGAAACTGAAAACTTTACAAGTTTTAGGATCTAGGACTTCACATTTCTGTCGTGATCTAAGTATAAAAACTATTAAAAAGAATAGCAAAAATAAAAGCATTTATTTTGTGTTGTTACAAGTTAAATGCCACTCTGAATAGATGAGTTTTGAGAAGTGACTTGAATTTGGACAGGTCAGGACAATCTCGTAGGTGTTTGGGGAGAGCATTCCATAAAGATGGAGCAGCTATGGAAAAGGCCCTGTCACCCCAGGTCCGGTGCTTGGTCCTAGAGGGTATGGACAGTAGGTTAGCCTCAGAAGAGCGAAGGCTACAGGAGGGAATGTGCTGATGGAGCAGGTCGGTGAGGTAGGATGGGGCCTGATTATGGAGAGCTTTGTGAGTGAATAGAAGAATTTTGAATTGAATGCGTTGAGCAACGGGAAGCCAATGAAGTTTTTGTAGAACAGGTGTAATATGATCACGGGAGCGAGTATGAGTAAGGAGGCGAGCAGCTGAATTCTGGATATACTGAAGTTTTTTTAGGATTTTGTTAGATGTACCATAAAGGATGCTATTGCAATAATCAATTCTGGATGTAATAAAAGCATGAATCAAGGTTTCGGCGGCAGAAAAGGAGAGTGATGGACGTAGACGTGCTATGTTTTTTAGATGAAAGAAAGCAGTTTTGGTGATGTGATTTACATGGCGGTCAAAAGAGAGGTTGCTATCAAAAATTACACCAAGATTTCGGATGTTAGAAGACGGAGACAAAGTGTCATTATCAATGGTAATTTGAAAATTTTTTGTGGTTTTTGCCAGGGTTGTAGGACCTACGATGATCATATCTGATTTTTCACAGTTTAATTTGAGGAAATTAGCTTTCATCCACAATTTCATTTCAGTGATGCAATTTGTCAGAGTGGAGTGAAGTTCAGTATTAATGGATTTGGAGGAGATGTAAAGCTGAATATCATCAGCATAGCAGTGGAAATGTAAACCATGCCGACGTATGATGTCACCAAGGGGGAGCATATAAAGAATAAACAAAAGGGGACCTAACACTGAGCCTTGGGGAACGCCTTGGGACAGTGGAGCAATGGCAGAACTACAATTGTTGATATTAACAAACTGTTGTCTGTTTATGAGATATGACCTTAACCACAAAAGGGCAGTACCAGTGATGTTGACAGAGGATTCAAGGCGGGACAGAAGAATGGAGTGATTAATGGTGTCAAAAGCTGCAGTAAGATCAAGGAGGACGAGAATATTAATTTGTCCAGAGTCTGAGGAAAGAAGAAGGTCATTTGTGACTTTGAGGAGGGCTGACTCAGTGCTGTGCTGGGGGCGGAAACCAGACTGAAATGATTCAAATAGATTATTGGAATTTAGGTGATCTTTGAGCTGTGAGGCAACAACACGTTCCAGTATTTTCGACAGAAATGGAAGATTGGAAATGGGCCGAAAGTTACTCATAATGTTAGAGTCAAGTCCAGGTTTTTTAAGTATGGGAGTAACAGCAGCCAATTTGAGTGATTGAGGGACTGAGCCAGAACTAAGAGAGGAATTGATTATCTCTGTGATAAGTGATGAGATAACTGGAAAACAACCCTTAACAAGTTTTGATGGAGCAGGATCCAAAACACAAGTGGAGCTTCGCATCCCTGTTAAGATCTCAGATAGGTCCAAAAGAGACACAGGTGAGAACTGAGACAGAGGCTGGGTAATAAATTGAGATGAGATAGGCGGAGAAACAGAGATGACAGGGGAAACTGTCAGAAAATTGTGGATATTCTCAACTTTTGTTTGAAAAAATGAGAGGTAAGAGTTACACTTGTCAACTGTAAAGGAATTGGTAGTATTGTCAACTGGTTTGAGAAGTTTATTTATTGTGGAAAAGAGAGTCTTAGGATTTGTTGATCCAGCATGTATGAGTTCGGAATAGTAAGTGGATCGGGCTGCCGTAAGAGCGTCTTTGTAATGTTGAAGATAATCAGAATAAATCTGATAATGTACTGTTAGACCGGTTTTCTTATAAAGTCTTTCAAGCTGGCGTTTACGGGATTTCATTTGGTGAAGCTCAATTGTGTACCATGGTGCGGAATGACTAAAAGAAACAAATTTGGTTCTCAAAGGAGCCAGCTCATCAAGACATGAGGCGAGTATGTCATTATAGTAATCGACAAGGTCAGATGAATTACTAGACAGTACAGGACAGACAGACATCTTTTTAACAAGAGAATCTGAGAAAGCAGAGGGAGAGATATATTGAAGATTCCTGAAGGATATTTTACGTTTAGCTCTAGTGATGGGCCTAGTGACCTCAATGTCCATGATGATTGTCAAATGATCAGAGACAGTAAGGTCATGGCTGGACGGCTGATGAACTAGGACACCAGTAGAGCAGACAAGGTCAAGAGTATGACCTTTTTTATGAGTTGGAAAATGTATATGTTGTGTGAAATTAAAACACTGTAACAATTCCAAAAATTCCCTGGCAAATTTACAGTTGTTGTCATCAATATGGATGTTAAAATCACCCATAAGCAGTACAGAGGATGAGAGGGCACTAAGCTGGGTTAAAAAATCTGAAAAATCAGAGAGAAAGGAAGCGTTTGGCTTTGGCGGACGATAAACTACAGCAGTGACCAGAGGAGTAGGCCCTGACAACTTGAAAGCCAGGTGTTCAAAAGAAAGAGCAGCAGGAAAAGACAAAGTGGTTATTTTAATATCATCCCTATAGACTGCAGCAACACCACCACCTCGCCCTTCCATACGAGGTTCATCAATATACGAGTATCCCATTGGCGTGGTCTGATTTAACGTAAAATAATCCAAGGGTTTATGCCAAGTTTCAGTGAGACAGAAAAAGTCTAGTTCACTGTCAGATATAAATTCACTAAGTACAGTACTTTTTGTGTTGAGTGAACGAACATTAAGCAATGCCATTTTCAAGTGGTATTGTTGTGTAGTTGGCTGTGAGGAACGAGGAAGAGAACGGAGATTTGCTAAGTCCACTCCGCGTTTCCCATCCCACTCCGTGGACAGCGTTGTCATGGAGACTACACCGCTACTGGTGTGCAAGGCAGCAGCGCTCTGATGACGTGTTTGCGGAGCGACAGTGCGCACGGCTGACCAGAAGGATGGAATAGCGTTACCATTTCGAAGATAAACAAGCTTTCTCCGGGAGCCCCTGTGAATATAACGAGGCCGGCGAAGGAGTCCAAGCTGTTTGATGACTGAAATACACGATGGAGTAGTGCAGTTGTTGAACTTCCTCAGCTGGTCAACGGAATAGTTCAACATCGTGCCGATCCCAGGAAAACTCATCCACCGTTCACCACCGGCCGCAGACGCGATGTACAGTAGAAAGAACAAAAAGTATCAAAAGCACAAATAAAAGTATCAAAAGTAACATAAAAGAAATAGATCCACAAGGTGTGTAAAAAGATGAAAACGAAAAACGATAAAAATACAATAAAATACGGTAAAATACGGTAAAATACGGTAACGGTAGCGGCAGCCAAATGCGCCAGCGTCCACCATCACCATGGCAACTACACATATTCAAGGTTGTGCTCAGTCCATTTTCAAATGATACATGCCATTGTGGTCCTGAAAACACTCAGAGCTGTAGATATTGTTTTAGAGCCTTGCCTTGATCTATGCATTGCCACAGTTTGATCATGGAGCTCAATAGACAGTTCCTATTTTCAATTTGTCATTCTAGGTGATTAAGTGTAGATTGATGGATACAGATAGTAGTTACAAATAAAACACAACAGAGTGCAAAACATTAAAGGGTTATAAGGGAATAATTTCTGAATCCACTATGTATAAACTAAAATAACATTAAAACCACCTCCTTGTTCTACACTCACTGTCCATTTTATCAGCTCCACTTACCATATAGAAGCACTTTGTAGTTCTACAACTACTGACTGTAGTCCATCTGTTTCTCTGCATGCTTTGTTAGCCCCCTTTCATGCTGTTCTTCAATGGTCAGGACTCTACCAGGACCACCACAGAGCAGGTATTATTTGCGTGGTGGATCATTCTCAGCACTGCAGTGACACTGACATGGTGGTGGTGTGTTAGTGTGTGTTGTGCTGGTATGAGTGGATAAGATAGTTAGTGAGTGGACACGGTATTTAAAAACTCCAGCAGTGCTGCTGTGTCTAATCCACTCATACCAGCACAACACACACTAACACACCACCACCATGTCAGTGTCACTGCAGTGCTGAGAATGATCCACCACCTAAATAATACCTACTCTGTGGTGGTCCTGTGGGGGTCCTGACCATTGAAGAACAGGGTGAAAGCAGGCAAAAAAAAAGTATGTAGAGAAACAGATGGACTACAGTCAGTAATTGGAGAACTACAAAGTGCTCCTATATGGTAAGTGGAGCTGATAAAATGAACAGTAAGTGTAGAAACAAGGAGGTGGTTTTAATGTTATGGCTGATCGGTGTATAATATTTAAATATAATATGCTTTTATTTTTTGTCTTTATATCTGGAGGATAGTTTTGATTATGTTGAGATAACACCACAGGAAGAGTTGTGGTTGAGTGTGTGGGCTGTATGGGCAGTTGTTGGGGAGGAAGGGCAGATGTGTATGGCTTGTTACTAAGGTAAGTTGATAAGAGCATGTGAGAGTGAGTTTGCATGTCTGAACCTGGCATGCATGACATGCAGCATAACAGAAAGAGCGGTGCTGTCTGGCCGGATGTGAAAGTCATATGACATCCTGTCGATGTGCTTATAGACAGGATGAGGCCTGCTTGCAAGGTAAAAATACCACTTAATACCACTTTACCACTGAACCTAAATCAAAATCTTTATAAAGTCTTTATAAGAAGCAAATCAAAATATTTTATACTATTAAAGGTTCATTGTTTCAATTAGAAAAAGGAATACTGTACTATGTCAAAAATATGTGTACACCAAAACATCACAACTAAAAATCCAGGTGGAAGGTTTGGATGATTTAAAGAGTCCCCTAAATCTGTACCATCTAACTGTATCAAATATTTAATGTTAATATTTTATTTTTAATGCCATAATTTATGTTTCATTTTATCAACTCTAATAAATGAGGCAAATAAACACGAATTGTACATTAAAATATGCATAGGATTGTTTCCTGTAGAAGACGTACTATATATATATATTCCCCTAAAATGTCAAAAATTAAATGGTCAAATATGTACAGTTGTGTTAACATTTCATTGACTACAAATGCGAGTTCGTTCAGAATCAGCTACTTATCACAAATCGACTGACTCGAACTTCTCATACGTTCCCGTAGCGTCAATGCATTTGCCCGCAGAAGCTGAGTGTCTATTCACTTCTATGGGACTGCCTGGAAGGGTTTTTTTCATTGCTTCGAAACTCACCGGTCATTGGATAAATGCCACGATTTTGTCCCGCCCCCGGACGCTGAGCGTCTCTGGGGGTGAATGGAGCTGTGGGCGGGTCTGGACACTGAGCTTCTGCAAGATGATTGGAGGATCAGTCGAAAGGCTGAATCCCGTTTTGATTGACAGCTATTTTGATCTCTACACCATCACAATCACTGGGAGCTTCAGTCCCATCGCGGATTTTGCGAGTGAAGTCGAAAGACAAACTGCAACCCATTTCAGGCCATTTTCTTGAAAAGGAACGGAGGGCAGAAATTATGTATAAATAAATTGACAAGTTTTATGATGTAAGCCGACAATGAACTTCCCCTCTTTGAAAGACCAGCAGCCGCCACTGAGATATATATATATATATATATATATATATATGTTTATGAATTTTCTCCCTTTTTTCTCCCGACTTTTTAGCGTGTCCAATTGCCCGATTGCATCACGCTTCCTCTCCACTAATGTCGACCCCCGCTCTGATTTAAGAACGAAGCTAACCCACGCCTCCTCCGACACCTGGGCAGCAGCCATATGCATTTTGTCACCCACACTAGGAGAGCGCATATATGCGAATCAGCTTTGTGTACGGAGAGACACACCCTGATACGCACTCTTTCCCCTCCTCTGTGCAGGTGCCATCAATCAGCCAGCAGAGGTCGTAGTGCATCAGTTACGAGGAGTCCCTATCCGGCTTAATACCCCACCCCCATATGAACAACGGGCCAATCGTTGTTCATGTGGCCGCTCAGCCCAGCCAGATGGCAGAGCTGAGATTCCATTCCATGTTTTTACCGCTGAGACCACCTGAGCGGCCGAAGATGTGTTATTTATTTATCTAGGCATTTGTCTGTCTTTTTATTTGTCTGTCTGTCTATCTGGCTGTTTGGCAGTATGTCCATTTGACTCTGGTAATACCTGAAACACTAAGGACACTCAAGCCAAGAGCTAAACCCTCACACATTCACCACTTACTCACACCTAGACTTAATTAAGTTCAGGAAAATTACCTTTCACATATTCTTGGAAGGTGGCAGAAAACCAGAGTAGCTGGAAAACCAGGTATTCATGCAGGCGGGTAAAATCCCTTACAGAGAGTGACTGAAAGTAAGGATTAAACCCGTAATTGCTGTGTGGCACTCATTTTACTAGCTGTGGAAGTGTGATGTCATGTTCAATTTTACTAATTGCTTTTATCTGACTGTGTTAGGACTGTAGTGGGTCTGTAACCACCCGGAAACACTAAGCACAAAGCTAGAATAGCTTTGACAGGTCACACTTGACAGGTCTTAATCCATCACAGGGTTAAAAAAACACATACACTGATCAGCCATAACATTAAAACCACCTCCTTGTTTCTACACTCACTGTCCATTTTATCAGCTCCACTTACTATATAGAGGCACATTGTAGTTCTACAATTACTGACTGTAGTGCATCTGTTTCTCTTCATTCTTTTTTTAACCTCCTTTCACCCTGTTCTTCAATAGTCAGGACCCCCAAAGGACCACTACAAAGTAAGTATTATTTAGGTGGTGGATCATTCTCAACACTGCAGTGACAATGACATGGTGGTGGTGTGTTAGTGTGTGTTGTGCTGGTATGAGTGGATCAGACACAGCAGTGCTGCTGGAGTTTTTAAATACCGTGTCCACTCACTGTCCACTCTATTAGACACTCCTACCTAGTTGGTCCACCTTGTAGACGTAAAGTCAGAGACGATCCGAACGCTCATCTATTGCTGCTATTTCAGTTGGTCATCTTCTAGACCATCATCAGTGGCAGCCCCGGTTCTGGACTGCTTTGCTTGGGGGGGCAGCAAAACCTAATGAGGGGGCATGTTGATAGTCATGTTTTTGAAGCCAGAAATATATTCAAGGCTTGATTTGTGCATGAATGATGACAGCCAAGCTATTGATACTGGCTTAAAGTGATGTATGAGGTAAAGAAATAAAAATGCATGTTTTCGAACTTAAACTTAAAACCCAATGATTAAAAAATACATGTTGATTATGTAAATGGAGAAAAAAGATTATCTAATTGTATTTCATTTTAATACGCCCCCTTAATTAAATTGCCATTAGTTCATTAGCCTAACCGCTAACGGCTAATAAAATAATTTAAGCAACACCTATGTAAGAGGTAAGTAACATTAAAGCAACGAAAAACCACAGTTAAGCAAATATTACCATGTGGAAGTCAGTTTAAACTCAGAAGAGTGTTTACCAGTATACCTGCCTCTCGCTCACACTAACAGAACATATACTGCCGAACTGAACTGTTTGGGGCAGTCTGCCGATTTTTATATGACTCAAAGAGCCAATCAGGAATAAGCAAGGAAATATCTTCACACTGTAAAACAAAATGCATTTTTGTGATTGGTTCAGAGATAATTTTAAAAATAGCCGTTGCTTGCATTGTGCTTGGGGGGGCAAAGACACAATTTGGGGGGGCAATGCCCCCCTCAGCCCCCCCCTAGCGCCGGCCCTGATCAGTGGTCACAGGACGCTGCCCATGATGCACTGTTGGCTGGATATTTTTGGCTGGTGGACTATTCTCAGTCTAGCAGCGACAGTTAGGTGTTTAAAAACTCCAGCAGCGCTGCTGTGTCTGACCCACTCATACCAGCACAACACACACTAACACACCACCACCATGTCAGTGTCACTGCAGTGCTGAGAATGATCCACCACCCAAATAATACCTGCTCTGTAGTGGTCCTGACCATTGAGGAACAGAGTAAAAGAAGGTTTAAAAAGTATGCAGAGAAACAGATGGACTAGAGTCAGTAATTGTAGAACTACAAAGTGCTTCTATATGGTAAGTGGAGCTGATAATTTGGACAGTGTGTGTAGAAACAAGGAGGTGGTTTTAATGTTATGTCTGATCTGTGTATAACTCTGGTGAAAATGGAAAGGTAGACTAATGTACCTAAAATATACCAGGGCAAATGGTCCAGTGCATAAAACTTTCAGAGGCCCCAGCATTTGTAGTTGGTCTTTCTCTTTTGCTAGTCTTTACTTGGGAAAGGCTTTCTTTCTTTGTCATGCTGAAACAGAACAGGGCCTTTCCCAAACTGTTGCACACAAATACAAAGAAAACAATTGTATGATGTGGCTTTAATCTTTTTTCCGTTACTGGAATTAAGGTGTTCATTGTCCAGCCCAAACCTTGAATAAACTACACAACTGGTGCTCTACATTTGTAGAGTTGTCCTGGCATTACTTGGACCAGTTAAAATACATTACATATACTGTACATATACATTAATCGTATATCTTGTATATCAATTTGTATAGCTTAGATGCTTATCTTTATATAACCGTGACAGTAATGTTATTCATGTATTTACACTACTTTCTATCATAGTCATTGACTTGTGTCACCTGCTTTCCACACCCATTTCACAAGCCACAGTGTTAGAGAAATCATTTAAACACAACATAAACACACCCTGCCTAGACAATGATACTTTATGTTTTGGCTGCACACATAGAGTATCAGTGCTTGCCTGAGGGTATCTAACATTAGTGTAATCACTATAATAACATACAATAAAAGTGTACAAGTGCCATCATTCTTGGCAAGACAGGATAGCAGGAAGACAGAAGTCTTTTGTAAGGGTACCTGGATGGTGAATACTCAGCTTCTTAATCTGCTTTATTAACTAATATATACATATATATATATATATACATATATATATATATATATATATATATATACTTTGTAGTTCTACAATTACTGACTGTAGTCCATCTGTTTCTCTACATACCTTTTTTAGCCTGCTTTCACCCTGTTCTTCAGTGGTCAGGACCCCCACAGGACCACCACCTGCTGTATTATTTAGGTGGTGGATCATTCTGAGCATTGCAGTGACACTGACATGGTGGTGGTGTGTTAGTGTGTGTTGTGCTGGTATAAGTGGATATGACACAGCAATGCCTGGACTGAGAATAGTTGTAGGGTTGTAGGGGCTGCACAGTAACTGCTTGAGGTGCAATACTAGGAAGGTTGGATTGACCCTCTTATCCCAAGGCAGGGGCAATGTATATGTTACCAGATTCACTATTCTGATGACCTTGAATAGTTTCACATATACAGTATCAGGCTCAACATTCAAGACTCCAGAGGTAAAGGCAAGATTTGTTGCCTGGGTCTGAATGAAGGTCCCAAGTGCCTCTTGTGGTTGGTAATGGCTGTCCTGGACGTGGTGTTACGTGCCCTCCGCCAAGCTTGTTTGCAGTCTTTAACAAAGTGCAGGGCTGATGGGATTCCAACATTGGCTTCCTGCTCAGATAAGATGGGTGGTGGGTACCCGAACTGACACTTGAATGTGGATATGGCTATGGATGAGTGCCAGAGCGTGTTGTGGGTTTCTTCCGCCCAGAGAAGGTGTTTGGCCAAGCATTGAACAGTCTTCTCCACTAAGGGTGAAACCCTGAGGACAAGCCAAGGCCCCTAAAAGCTGGCAGAAGGCCTTTCAGAACTGGCAAGTGAACTGGGTTTCCCCATCTGAGACTAGATCTCTAGGCAGCCCATATACTCTAAACACCCTTTCCAGGAATATGCTGGTGGTACCTTTGGCCGAGGTGAGCCTGGGTGGAGCAACAGATTTGCTGGCCTTGGAAAATCTGTCTACAATCACCAAATCACTGTATTGCATTCTGAGGGCGGCAGACCTGTGATAAAATGGACAAATGGACAGGACAGAATTAGCAGGTTTCTTGTTTCTTGTGGGCATATATCTCACAGGAACTTACATATGCCCAGACATCCCTGTCCATGGATGGCCACCAAAGCAATTGCTGAATGAACTTGAAAGAGGAAATTGAGACCTCCCACTGCCTGGAGCAGGAGTCAGTCTTGGTGTTCCTTGACCCTGGCTGGTATGATAGAACAAAGTCAAGATGGACAAAGAACAGAGCCCATCTGGCCTGGCGAGGATTGAGATGCTGGGCATCTTGGATGTATGCCAAGTTCTTATTGTCTGTCTAGATCAGAAACTGATGTTTCACCCCCTCCAGCCAGTGTCACCATTCCTCTAGGGGAAACTTGACTGCCAGCAGCTTCTTGTTCCCATCATCATAATAATTTCTCTCAGTGGAGGACAGATGGTAAGATAAATAACCGCAGGGATGTAGTTGGTCATCTGGACCTGCACGGTGGGGCAAAACTGCTCTGACCCCTTCTTTGTCAAAAGGGAACTCTGGGTCTGGCAGTCGGACAGACAGAGCTGACATGAGGTACGCCTTGATGTTATCAAAAGCCTACTGGGTTCTGGGAGTCCACCTAAACTGACTGACTAGTAAGGGGTGATGCAATAATACCAAATATGCAATAATATCAGTGGTGCTAAGGTGGGACAAGGCCACTCTAAAATGCCCTTGGTTTTGAATGGTTCAATCTACAAACTTCTCCTGGAGACCACAAATCCCAGAAAAGAGACACTGGTCATGTAGAACTAAGATTTCACTAAGATGTTGTTCTCCAAGAGAAGATGTAAGATGCATCAGAGGTGAGCTACTTCCAGATCCTTACTATAATCTTGGATGTCGTCAATGTAGACAAACACTTTTCGCCACACTGCTTCCCGGAGTACCGTATTTATCATTCATTAAAAGACAGCAGGAGCATTCATAATGCTCAAGGCCTTCACTAGATAGTCACAGTGGCCCAATGAAGTGATCTCTTTGTCTAATCCTGATGAGATTGTAGGCACTGTGCTGGTCCAGTTTGGTAAAGACTGATACCTGCTGCAAAAACTCGAATGTGGTGTTTGTCAGAGGAAAGGGCTTATGATCCTTAACATTTATACTCTTCACTCCTCTGTAGTCATAAAGCCTAAGGCTAGGGTCTTCATGATTTTGTCATCCATCGCTTAATACTCGGGTGCCAAAAGCACTAACAACCTCCCCCTAGGTGGCGTCATACCTGGAAGAACATTGATCACGCAATTGAAGAAGCGATGGGCTTTTTTCATTACCAAGCAGCATACCACTTGGCATACCAGGTAAGTCAATTAGATTCAAAGACTCAGCACTGCATTGTTGTAAATAACGCTAATATAGTGCTGAATCAAGATGTTGGGAATACTCATTGATGAGTGCAGTGCTTAGTGGGAAACTTGTTATTATTTTTGACTGAGGCCTGTCGCTTGATGCTTTCTGTTTCCTCTCTAAAAATGTATAAAAGTAAAAGTAATGTCATCATGCTTTCACAACCCTTGAAAAGGTTAAACAATAGCCTGAAAACACAAACCTGGCTCTCAGATGCCATGTGATTTAACCGAATAAAAAAAAATTCAGGCCTAGGCAGTGAACAAAGAAGCAGGCCATGCAGGTTCCTGATTACTCCCTGATATACAGAACTCATTCTTATTCATTCACATTAATCTTTTATACCTGCTATTCATCTGATCACCTGCTTTTCAACAATGTACTGTGTCTCCATTCACTCCCAGTCACTTCTGGAAACACTGCCATTGTGCTCGGGAGGTCACACCCAGCACCAACTGCCCAACTAGATTAGTTTCTCTATGATTGATTCCTGAAAAGACCCAGAGTTGATCCTGTAGTAACATGAACCCTACATAAGAAACTTGAGTGCAGGGTAATAATGAAGAGTACAGGCGAATTTGGTTGTGAGCAAAGCTTGAAATTACCTTCAAAGGTCAGTGGTCATGGTTGGACAGGTGTTTTCCAAATCATAATTAAAATGCTTTACTTGGGGAATTGTACAGAAATAAATATTGGATGGAAAAAAGGAGCACAGCAAATATTTTTGGATCCAATTTTTAATGAATTTTTTTACAATATATTTTACCTTTATAAGAAGAAATCATATTTATCTTATTTGTTACTTTTTTTGCACGTTGTAACTCATACTAAATGCTCACAGTGGCACAGCTAGTGGTGTGGGTGCCACACATTTGTAAAGCATAATCTGTCCTGGGGACCTGGGTTCAATACTCTTACTTAAGACAGAAGAGCTTTATCCTGGTCAGTGGTGTGGCAAGTCCAGTTTCAATGGGAAATGCTGGATGCAAATTAGGAATGCTTTAAACAGGGTGCCAATCCATCGCAGGGCTTTTTTTTTTTTTAACTGAGAGCTACTTCAAGGGTACTGAGTAATATGAAGGGCTAATTGTTTGATACCATATACAGTGGGGGAAATAAGTATTTGATCCCCTGCTGATTTTGTAAGTTTACCCCCTTACAAAGACTTGAACAGTCTATAATTTTTATGGAAGGTTTATTTTAACAGAGAGAGACAGAATATCAACAAAAAATCCAGAAAAAAAACATTAAATAAAAGTTATAAATTATTTTGTATTTAATTAAGGGAAATAAGTATTTGATCCCCTACCAACCAGCAAGAATTCTGACCCCCACAGACCGGTTATGTGCCCATGAGGCACACAAATTAGTCCTGTCCCTGTATAAAAGACTCCTGTAACAGAATCAGTTTCTTCCGTTCAAATCTCTTGACCACCATGGGCAAGACCAAAGAGCTATCAAAGGACGTCAGGGACAAGATTGTAGACCTGCACAAGGCTGGAATGGGCTACAAGACCATCAGCAAGAAGCTTGGTAAGAAAGAGACCACTGTTGGTGCGATCATTCGAAAATGGAAGAAATACAAGATCACAGTCAAGCCCTCGCTCTGGAGCTCCATGCAAGATCTCACCTGGTGGGGTAAGAATGATTCTGAGAAAGGTGAGGTCAGACCAGAATTACACAGGAGGAGCTTGTCAATGATCTCAAGGGAGCTGGGAGCAGAGAAATGCTGGATATGACCCCAAGAACACCTGTACATGAGCCTTCTTGAGCAAAGGGACTTTGCGGGCACTGCAGGATCTCATTCTTGCTGGTTGGTAGGGGATCAAATACTTATTTCCCTTAATTAAATACTAATTAATTTATAACTTTTATTTAATGTTTTTTTTCTGGATTTTTTGTTGATATTCTGTCTCTCTCTGTTAAAATAAACCTTCCATAAAAATTATAGACTGTTCAAGTCTTTGTAAGGGGGTAAACTTACAAAATCAGCAGGAAATCAAATACTTATTTTCCCCACTGTATCATTTACTGTCACATCTTTAAATCATGTCTCATTTGTACTCATCACTACTTTTGTAAAATTTTTTGAACAAATCATGTTTGTACAAATTATCAGTTACATAAGATCTTTTTAAAAAAGCGGCGATGTACTGCTGCTGTCCACAGACGCGATGCACTGGATGCTAAACCACCTGCACGTAACCAGATCCCGGACATAGCCGACACTCTTCTAACCATCGTACTCATCGTAGAGAGTGGAGATGACATCAGGACCATTCTTCCCGTCTTTGGAAACAGTGTTTGCTATTATCATCATTGCTTCTTTCAGGACCTCCCCGACGAAAAAGACTTTCTTATTCTTTATAAAAAAAAACGCATCTTGCTCCCCATCGTAGCTGTGCTCGCTTGCTTGTCTCAGCAAAGAGTGAGATGGACAAGAATAGAGTTCATATAACATAAAACATTTTAGTTTTTAGACTTTTATATTCAGTATTGTCATGAATATATGTCAATGCAAGTATTAATGATTAAAAAAGAACAACACAAATACAATTTTAATATGGAGCTTTATAGTCACTAGTGCTATTTTTAGAACATGCCCTGTTGGTCACCCATGCTCTAGACCACATGTGTCAAACTCGAGGCCCGTGGGCCAAATCCGGCCCGCCACATAATTTTATGTGGCCCGTGAGAGCTTAAAAGACATACGATTGTCTTTAAATACAGTACATAAACTACATCTTCCACAATGCATGCCGATTTTGTGACCCACAAAGTGACCGCATCACGCCACTAGATGGCAGTGTTTCCACATTATCGTTTAACTGAGGCGGTTTGCCAACAAATGATGTTGAGAAATATTTACAAACAATCCCAAAATGTACAAGAAGAGACAATTGAAGCATAAGGAGGAAATTTTATGAATTTAAAAATTAAAAATTAATGTATTTTAAAGGGTCACTATTAAATGAAACTTTAATATTATATTATGATAATCAATACATTAATATAGAAAGTCTACTTGTAACTACAACAAATATGAGCTAATATAGTTGATTAGCAGTTAGCTAAAATGGCCGCTATTGTAGAATGTCAGGTGAACTATGAAGGCTTTTCTGAGTACATATTAATATTTATTACAAGATAAAACATGTAAAAATGTTCCTTGACCATAAAAACTGTATTAAACAATTAATTACTGTGGACATTATTCATTATTTTAACGGAATTGAACGACCTGTTTGGTGGTACTTTAAAGCACTTTAATAAACGTATAGCATGTTATGTATTAAGCTTCACTAGATGGCAGCACACAAGAGTCCAACATTTTCTTGTAACACAAAAACTTACCAGCAGGGATAACTCTTGAGTTAAATTTAAAAATATCTACAAAACCTGATCTCTCTTTACCTGAAGAGATCTTATAGTAAGCTCTCTCATAAAAGAAAGTTGTAAAACTACTACCAGAGTCATTTAAAATAAATATGTGCAGTACTAAATACATTCCTACTAATACTACCACTAAGTATTACTGCAGATGTGCAAATATCTGCCACAATATTGCTGATAAAGCTTTTTCGTTATCTCAAGGTAAATACATTTATGATACATTATCTTGATACTTTAAGCCTTAGCCTGCCTGTCATTAATGCATACTCCTGCTAAAACTGCACTTGACCTCTCTGAGTTCATTGTGTAATACAATTAGACTGAGTCCTATATGTTAGCCTAATGTATTCATTTACACAAGTTTTGATTGTGTTTTAGGTTATTTTCTTGCTGAACCAGTTAATTCTGTGCAAGATTTATATTAAAAAATTGAGGTTATTATCCTTCTTCATTATTTTGTTTACTTTTCATAATGCAGCAGTTACAGTGGCAGCAAAACAGCCCAAGACTGTAACACTACCACCACTCTTGGGGTGGGTAGCCTCACAGCAAGAAGGTCCTGGGTTCGATCCCCAGACGGGGTGGTCTGGGTCCATTCTGTGCCGAGTTTGCATGTTCTCCCAGTGTCTGCGTGGGTTTCCATCGGGAGCTCTGGTGTCCTCCCACAGTCCAAAAACTTGCAGTCAGGTTAATTAGAGACACTGCATTGCCCTATAGGTGAATGTGTTTGTGTATGTGTGTGTGTGTATGTGTGTCTGCCCTGCGATGGACTTACTGTGTGCCTCGTGCCCATTGAAGGGCTGGGATAGGCTCCAGCAACGCAAACCCCCACCCCTGCGCCCCTAATTGGATAAGCGATTAAGAAAGTGAGTTTTATTTTATCATAAAACTCATTTAAACCCTGTTATATATAATTCTGTATTCATATGGTCAAACTATTTCCTTCTTTATTCATTTTTTTTTCCATATTCTGGTGAGAGTCGCTGTAGGTCTGATATCACTCAGAAATACAGTGTAACAGGCACTAATACACATCAGAAATACAGGAGCCAATCAATCACAGGGTATGACACATTCACTCACTCACTCACTCACTCACTCACTCACTCACTCACTCACTCACTCACTCAACCAATCACTCACTCACCTAAGAGCCTAATGAGGAATTAGCAGACCACACCAAGTTAAATGACACTACATAAAAAGAGTTGCTTTATTATTTTGCACCAACAGAATTTGTAAATGTTTTCCTTTTGCCGCTCAGGTGGCGCAGCGATAAAACACGCTAGCACACCAGAGCTGACATTTCGAACTCATCGTTTTGAAACTCAGCTCTGCTATCCGGCTGGGCTGGGCAGCTACATGAACAAGGATTGGTTTGTTGTTAATACAGGGTGGGAAGCTCATAACTGCGACCATAATTACGACCTCTGCTGGCTGATTGATGGCGCCTGCACAGAGTCGGGAAATAATGTGTTGATCAGGGTGTGGTATATGAACTTGTCTTGTGCAGGTGAAAAGATGCAGTCGGCTACTGCACATGTGTCAGATGGGGCGTGTGTCAGTCTTGCTCTCCTCAATCAGAACTGGAGATTAGCATCAGTAGAGAGGAAGCGTAATGCAATCAGGTAATTGAATATGACTAGATTGGGAGGAAAATTGGAAAAAAAAAAAAAATAGAAAAAAAAAAACCAATCTTCTCTGGACAAAGAAGTATGTGTTTCAATTATTTAGTTAAGACGACAGAGACACGGAGACAACAGGTGGAGAATAGGTGGTCTGTCCAAGGTTTGATCTGCCTTGTGCACAGTGTTGCCTGCTAGACCACAAAAAACATGTAAAACATATAAAAGTTTTTAAATTTCCATAGTAAATTTATATAGTCTTTTTTTATGTGTTTTACTTAAAATTATCTAAAAGAAAAACCAAAGGCATAAAGTTTCTCAACAAATATAGGCTGTGGTTTAAATATTCTTAAGACACAGTGCTGTACCTTGGATCTCTTTACTGATATTTGGCTTTTGCAGTAGTCAGATGAACATAGTGAAACACCTTGGAGATATTCGGTAGCTGAGTGGGCGTGACTCATTTATTTACTTTCTCAGCTCAATGCAAACGTGAGGTTATGCACAGCTCTAGAACAAACTTGTTGAGACTATGTTCAGTGTAATTATTCACTATAGACTGCAGCTATTCATGTGAATTAATTTACTGCTGAATACAAAATGTGGGTATTAGATCAAAGGACCTGATTATTCTTTTTTGGCAACTAGCTGGTATAGCCTGCTTTTCTGATGTCATATGATTTCCTGTGGTTATGTAAACTGATCAGAATGTCAGTAAACTGGTTAGGAATGTATTGATCTTATATTATTTACAAGTTGCTCACCATAGTTATCAAAACAGTGTAATTGCCTTAAGCACTATTGTTATTAAGCATTGATTTTCAGACAAGATATGTCAATTAAGTGGACTATTGCAATAAATCTTTCTTTTATGCTCTAATTTCAGTGCTTACAGTATGTGAGAGCTTGTGAAGAGACCAGAGACTCACAGGAGACCAGATTTCATACAGCATGTCAATCGCAGCCAGCTTGTGCTTTTCCACAGCTTTATAAAAAGAGTGTGTGTGTGTGTTTGTGTGTCTGTGTGTGTGGCAGTTCAAACTGTTCTGTTTAAATTGTATTGTTGACCTTTTTTTTTTGTGCAATAATTGGTAATAATATGTGGTGTAATGTTCCCTCAAATGCTAGTAACACACAAACAATTATAATTTACCTTCAGTATTGACCTAAATTAAATAAATAATTATTAAATAAAACAATAAATAAAAATATATAAAACTCTAATATTTTAATTTAAACTGAATTTTTTTAATTAGAATTTTTTTGGGGGCAGCACTGTTGCTTCAGTGCAAGAAGGGCCTGGGTTCAATTTTCCAGCTGGGTGGCAAGGGTGCTTTCTGTGTGTTTGTAAGTTCTCCCTGTGTCTGCACGGGTTTCCACTGGTTGGTCTGGTTTTCTTTCAGTCCAAAAACAAGCAGCCCGGTAAATCGGAGCAAGTGTGTGTGTATGTGACTGAGGTAGAGAGTGTGTGTGTGTGTGTATCTGTGTGTGTGTGACTTGTAATGGACTGGCGACCTGTTTGGGGTGTTTCCTGCCTTTCTACCAGTAAAACTGACCCACTGCAACCTTGACCAGGATAAAGCTTTGGTAAAACAGATAATGAGTAAATGAATGAATGAAGTTAGTCTGTGTTATCATTATACTGATTCTACTGTACATACAAATTCTGTAGGTTCGTAAAAGGAGGGGTGGCACGGTGGCTCAGTGGGTAGCATTGTCACCTCATAGCATCCCCAGGTGGGGGGGGGGTTTGCATGTTCTCCTCGTGTCTGTATGGGTTTCCTCCGGGAGCTCCGGTTTCCTCCCACAGTCCAAAGACATGCAAGTGAGGGTAATTGGAGATACAAAATTGTCCATGACTGTGTTCAACATTAAGGAACTGAACTGATAAATCTTGTGTATCCAGTAATTACCTGTCCTGTTGTGAATCTAACCAAAGTGTGTAAAACATGACGTTAATAATAACAAGTTTGAATATCTAAAAATTAAGTCAGAAGTTTAACAGTTGGACAGAAATTTAAAGGACTGGAGGAAAATGATTATGTATCTAAGATTGGTGAAGGAAACAACAATACCCACCAAAAAACTGTTTTTTAGCTTTGGTTTGCTGTGGTGCTTTATGAATGTTAAAGTGGGACACAAAGTATATAGAGTACTTTGGACGAACAAAATGATCCTCACAATTTACTTGAAGCCCAAACTAAAGCTCAGTTATTGTAGACATATTATTATATGAAACAATTCATTTAAAAAGACAATTATGTGTGTAACCGTTAAAGGTAAACGAGGAAGGACACTGCCAACTACGTAAATGAATACAATCAGCGAAATCATAAACATGTCATTAGAAACAAAATAGACCCAAACAGAAGGCAGGACACTCTGGAGAAACAGTATTTATATGGTCAAAAAGTGACACTGTACACCAAAACAGTGTTTTTTCGAGTCCTGTTTCTGGCTGCAGCTTATGGTTTGGTTTTATTGTATTTATTTCATAAGATTAGTATTGTTTGACAACTGATTGTTGTTAGTTATTGTTTTTTGGCTTTTATATAAGTTTCCTACATTTGGGTTCATCTTCTAATATTTTAGGTGTGGGGTTACACTTCTAAACCAAGGAGCTCTAAAACAAGGAGCTCACCACCCATTAACCATGGAACAAGGCAAACAGAAAGGTTAAAAAGAGGACAAAACACATTTTGGATTGATCAAGCCAGTATCTAGACTCTAATCCAGACATTATAAGAACTGTTCAAGTTTACATTTCCATTAAAAGTCTTAAATTTCTCTTCCTATGAAATGTTATTGCTGCTAATGTAGGCTCTACTATATATTACATACAATATCCATGCTTTTATCCAGGACTGTGAATAATTAATCAGTGTGTGTTTGTGTGTTATTAGTTTGGGCAGAATTTGTTTAATATTCATATAACTTGAATCAAGATAATGCATGGGCTTAAGGACACTTCTGCTTCACTTGTCCTTGTGATGAGCGACAAACTTCAGATGAGTTTCAAGGTACAAATTTAAAAGCAAGGATTTCTTTTTGTATAGCAGCCTTTAAGACTGTGGTGATGTAACGCTCAATTGACAGTGTCAGGCATGTTCCCGAAGCTTTATATTAATGACAGACCTGTTTTTGTTGGACAAATGACTCAGTGGTGCCTTCCCTCTTTGACTTTCCAAAACTACCCCTGCCAGTTGCACTTTGAATAATGTATTTAAATGTTTTCTAAATGTATTTTAGAAACAGTGCTTTTTTTGGACGCAATGGCCCTTATGGACTTGTATCCTCCTCACTTACTTAATTACTTACTATCTATCTAAGGGACAGTGGTAGCCTAGTGGGTTGGGGTTTGGGCTATCAACTGAAAGGTTGAGAGTTCGAATCCCGGCTCTGTCATGCAGCCACTGTTGGGCCCTTGAGCAAGACCCTTAACTCTCTCTGCTCCATACAAAGTGTCGTACAATGGCCGACCCTGCGCTCTGACCCCAGCTTTCAAACAAGCTGAGATATGGGAAGAAATAATTTTGTTGTACTGTACATAAATGACAAATAAAGGCATTCTATCTATCTATCTATCTATCTATCTATCTATCTATCTATCTATCTATCTATCTATCTATCTATCTATCTATCTATCTATCTATCTATCTATCTATCTATCTATCTATCTATCTATACTGTATTTACTGTTAAAATAAGATAAGATAATATTCCTTTATTGATCCCCATGGGGAAAATTCGAGTGTTACAGCAGCTCCAGTACAGTGTAAGTACAGTAAATACCTACAAGCCACCGCACTGCAATTTAAGCAGAAAAGGGAAACTAATGATAGTGGTTACAGTTTTCTAGAAATAAAGAAATTAAATATTATATTTATATAATAATAAAAAATACATGAATATAATTATAAATGGAATTAAGGACCAATCCACAGAAAAAGATGTGATATTCAGCATGGGAGGTAAATAAATATACACAGTCGCATTTTGAAACCTGTTTATGCCAGTTACCTGTCAGTTCTAACAAGTCTGTCATGAGAAAGTGAGATGACTTAACTTGTATGAATCATACATTTTATTAGGATCCCAGCCTCTGCAAAAGTTTTAATAAGCTAGAACGCAGTGTCTTTGCAACGTTCATATGGCACCGTGCCACATACTCATATTCCACACATTAATAACAGATAAGGTGGCTGTATAATGGACTGTACCTTGATATAAACTAAACGACTTCCTGATATCTGGCCCAAATTCTTTGAAAGACATACTACTGTACTGTAACAAAAAAGACAAACAACCTAATGAAAAAGAGGTAACTAAATGTTGTAATACTAATTCAACTAAGGTAACTAAAATGTATCGTACTTATTCATAAAAATGTATTTCCATTATTCTAAACTGTCTGGTGATCAGTATGGGTGTGTCTTGTCCTGTTGTACTTAAATCAGCATGGTCCACCAGTTGGTTTTTATTTGAACTTACTTTTTATTCAATTTTTATTTGAACTTACTTAATACATGTAGTAGTCATGTTTAGTGTAGCGCATGACTAGATCTGGTCTGGAAATTTTTTATTTAGATGTCAAGCTTTACATAAATGCTCTACATTTTTTTAACTGTGTCTCAGTGTGGTGTGTCAGAAGGTTAAATGGGCTATTATACTACTGTCAGTAGTTTCATCAGTACTTCTTATACGGAGAGAAGAACTAAAACACTGTTGACTTATTCATAAGAGAAGTCTAGTAGCTAAATCCACTTTAAACACATTTAATGTTTTGTAGAACGTTCATAATAAAAGGTATTTTAGAATTAAACAGAACTGAGTGTCTGTTTTTATAATAAATTATGCTTATTGGTCAAAACTATTCACAGTGCTTGTGTCATTAATAAAGCCTACTAAAATAGTAATGTACGGTTATGTACAGTATTAACTGTATTTGATTTGGTGTTTGGTGACTGTGATTGTGATTGTGACTGTGAATATGTTGATTGATTACTTTATTATTTTAATGTTGATTGTTTATTACGTGTTTACTGCTGATTGTGTAATGTAAGGTGACCTTGAGTGTCATGAAAGGCGCCTATAAATAAAATCTATTATTATTATTATAAATAATAATAATTAAATTGAATTAAATGGTTTAGATATGTTGGTATTACAGAAACATTATACTCGTACACAGCTTTTGTTATTAGGACTTTTCATTTTTAAACATTTCCTAACACACTTCAGTGGCTTAATATTTTTCAACAAATAATATAGAAGAATAAATGTCTACACATCATGTAATGTTTTATATAAAATCAAAAATGAGATTATTTGGCTTGCTAATTAAAACCTAGTAATTATTTGATTAGCTTCACTAACCATTTCAATCTGGTCAGGTTCTGGTTCCACCTGGAAACACTATGCTGGGCACCATACACTTACACAATCAATTACTCAACTCTAAAGGTGATTTAGAGCCAGTCTGTCTTCTGTATATGATTTTGGAAGGTGGAAGGTGGAAGAAAACTAATGTAACTGGAAGAATCCCACCAGCAAAGGGAGTACATATTATATTATACAGGCTACAAGTATATATAATAATATCTGGTGGGCGGCACGCTGGCTCAGTGTGTAGCACTGTCGCCTCACAGCAAGAAGGTCCTGGGTTCGCTCCCCAGGTGGGGGCAGTCCGGGTCCTTTCTGTGTGGAGTTTGCATGTTCTCCCCGTGTCTGCGTGGGTTTCCTCCGGGAGCTCCGGTTTCCTCCCACAATCCAAAGACGTGCAGTCAGGGAAATTGGAGATAAAAAATTGTCCATGACTGTGTTTGACATTAAACTTGTGAACTGATGAATCTCGTGTAACGAGTAACTACCTGTTTTGTCGTTAATGTAACCAACGTGTGTAAAACATGACCTTAAAAACCTAATAAATAAATCAATCAATTATATCTTGCGAATAATCTTGTGTATATTATTTAGTACAGGCTGTGTGTACAGATGAAGCTAAAGAACTTATGAAGACTGCCCCAACTCAGTACACAAAGTTGGGCCCCTGATCCAGATATGCAAGGCGCTCTCAATGAAGATCAGTGAATCAGTGAATGAATTATGAATTGAATCGATTTTGATCTGGATGAATCGGTTACCGAATATGAATTAGGCCTGTCGAATAAAGGGATAAATGGTTGACTGACAGACTGACTTTAAACACTTAAAACACTTTACTAAACCATAGGCCAGTTCTTTGTGCCCAGACTAAAAGAAAAATACCAACTAGATTGGTACTGTTTAAAAAGAAAGCCAGTTTATAACTGTATCTGTAATTGCAGCTTTGTCCTGCATCACTGATTCAGAATCAACCTAATCAGCACCTCTGAACTGGCACGAGCGCTCCAAAATAAACTCCGCCCACCGGCTATTTAACCGGGCCAATGTCATCCTGCCGGCTCATTCAACGCTACTCACATTGAAGAGAACTAGAGGGAACAAACACTTTTATTCACACATTCTTTGGCAGCGGTGAACAGTAATATACACTCACCTGTGATAAAGGTAAGCTTTAAACCTTCCTTTTAATGTAGTTACATTTATTATAACGAGTTGTATAAAGGATATAATCGGTGAAATGTTTAATTTAGGGGAAGGTTTTATTAGGCCTATTTGCTCTATTATTATTATTTACTGAGTACTGATTGACTTACTGCTTGTTTTATGTTTGTAATAAACTTTTACAAGTCATTTACCAGCAGAATAAACTTTACAGAACTTGAATACATGCCAAAGTCCAATTGTTAGGATGTATTTAACGTATTTAACCAAGTTCATTCAACTGTACTGCAACTTTTCAGCAGTCAAAGCGTCTGCAGGTCTTCAGTGAATGTTTTATACAGCGTGAATTCTGCTTCTTTGCTGTGTAAAATAACAAATTCGTTGTGAAAAATACATATGTTAATATATTATCATTTTTATTTTTAAACAGGTTGACATAGCAGCTGAGAATCTTTTAAGGTACATCTTGACATCTTGCTGTTCTTCAGAATTATCCAGGTGATTTGGAAGCCACCCACGATGCGTTCACTTCTCCCGCTCAACCTGTATTGCATCAGCCTTCTGCTCGTCTTCCAAATAAATGCTCTCCCAGTGGGAAACAGGTATGAAACTTACTCAAACTTCATTTGTACGAATTCTTTTTTGTAAAGGAGTTATAACTTGTACGTACAGGCACAGTACGCAAGCAACAGTAAAAATTGCAAGTGAAAATTTGCATATCATCATACCTTAGAAAAAAAGTCAAAATCCCAGTGTTCCATGCAATAGCATTTATTTGATATGAATTGTTAACAATTAGTAAAACAGAACTGAAACTGTATTTTTGTGCTGTGTATCACTCAAATTGGAATCAGTGCATGGAAAGAATTTTAAAATGGAACTCTGAGGTGAAGGAGCACTGTGTGGATTTCTCTTAACACAGCATTTTCAAGTCAAACTTGAAATATTGGCTTTTACTTTGTCAGTTGACTGGTTAAATTGGAACACTTAGGGTATGAGACATAGCTAAGGTGACTGACCCCTGAAAAAAATGTGTTGCCTTATGGACACGCACTAGGGGACCAAGATTTTAACCTGAGCTATGAAATTCTTATGAAATGATTGTTAATTTAGCTTACTATGAATACAGGGTGCTCGGGTGGTGCGGTGGTCTATTGTGCTACCCACTACTGCTGAGATCCAGGTTCCAATGTTAGCAGTGCTATCAGCTGGGGTGGGGATGACCGAAGCCCTGCGATTGATTGCCGCTTTGTCTTTGGTATTTGTGCCTTTTTTACGCCCACTGTTTTTTGGTGTAACTGGACCCACCAGCACCCTGACCAGGAAAAAGCAGTCGATGAAAAAGTAATAAAGTGAAAAAAAAACTACTAATATGAAAGTCTTTTGTGAAAGGTGATAGACAGCTATCATAAGGGACATAGGAACCACTTTTTTCTGCTTATATTTAAATTAGTTTTAAATTAATATTTAAATTAGTTCCCCCCCCCCCCCCCCCCCCCCCCCCCTCCACAGAACAAAATTTATATGTATTTCTTTGAGTTGTGTTGTTATATGTTGGAAGTAGTGGTTTAAATTTGTGAGTAAAGATGATAAAGTGAAGATCTCTTGGGGTTGGGTCTAAAACTTGATTAGTAGGGGGAATATAAAAAAAGCCACAATTGGCACCTAAAATCTGTTGGGAAATAATTTAATAACCGTTTTGGTCTGTGTGTTTCTTGTACAGAATAGCTATGACTCCTGGTTTAAGGAAAACTTTAGTTATTAGTCAGTAGAGTTTGTGCTGTGATAGTGCAGATAGCAGCTGCTGAGAACAAGGTCAGAGAATGAGGCAGACGTGCCTCAGGAAACGCATACATCGTGTGCGCCAAACCTCACTTCAGTCCCAAACAGCCTCCCACTCCCTACAGAAGTGCACTAAATAGGGCAAGGACAGTTTAGGGCACTTGAAAAAGGAATTTATGAGTTTTTTAAACAGACTTTTGACTGGGGTGAACACCAAGCTTAAAACCTTGTAAGATTATTTTTCATTTATTCATTTGTTTTCACTAGCTTCTTTATCATGGTCAGGGTCACAGTGGACCTTGAACCACATTGTACTAAGCCCTGCATTAAGTTACTGTTCAGCCATGAATATTTATAAACATTTGATTCTACACTTCATTAGAGTAATACAGACTGCATGTTTGGTCATCTGGTAAGAAGCAACAGGCTTGATATAAAAACTTGTGAAAAAAGCACAAATTAATGCATTTAATGCAAGCAAATAAAAAGCAGACGTGTCATTCATGCTAGGCATTGCATCATGCTTTCTCACGCTCAAGTAGAGAAGGTGTGTCTTTTTTATTTTGAGTTTAAATGTTCAGGACAAATTATAACAATAGCAACAATAATTATAATATTAATAATAATAACAAAGAAAAATAGTAACAATAATAAAATGAAATAGACGAGATATAACAATAATAGTAATATGAATAAGAGTAGTAAAACACTAATAATATTAAGAGTAGTAATAATAATAGGATTAATAACAACAACAATAACAACAATAAGGATAAGAATAATCCACAAACAATAAGATAATAAGAATAGTAAAACACTTAATTGTATTAAAAGTAGTAATTATAATAAGATTATTAACAACAATAATAATAAGGATAAGAATAATCCACAAACAATAAGAAAATAAGAATAGTAAAACACTTAATTGTATTAGGAGTAGTAATTATAATAGGATTATTAACAACAATAATATTAACAATAATAGTAATAATAGGAAGAAGGATAAGAATAATCCACAGACAATGAGGAAATCACTTTAATTAAACCCAGGACAAATAATTTTTTTCCATCATCATTAACTTCTTTATCCTGGTCAGGGTTGCAGTGGGGTTGGTTTCGCCAGGAAACACTTCAAAAGAAAAATCATCAAAAGTAAAGTATTGAAAAAGCTAAAGAAAAAAGTCTTTAATGTCAGAAAAACTGGAAACTGGACCAACAAAGTCTTAAAAATGGAGACTGCGTCTGTATTAACCTTGGACAGAGCTAAACTATCTTTACATTATCTATTTGGGTGTACACTTGTAACACTGTAAGTTAGGTAAGGTTTTAATATGGATTTAAAACACCTCTAGATCACATTAAGTGAATGTTATAATCTGTGTTTAATGCTGCTGATAGTAGGCTAGTCTAGTCGTTCACATCAGTCATTATAATAGCAAAGTACAAGAATGAGCCTAGTGCTGATTTGGGAAATTTTTTTATCCATTAGTCAAGCGATGAGTGCCAAGCTTATTAACAATGTAAATCTTCTTCTCCGTTACTTAAGTGCACAGACCAGTTTTATTAGGGGGCTGCTTTGACAAGTTTGGATTGCTTCATGCTCTTGAGCACAAATGCAGTGTTTTACACTCTTGAACTTGTCACTTCTGTGTAGACACCCAGCTGGCTGATAGCACCTCTGAGATTGAAACCCAGATTTCAGAGGTGGTGGGCTAGAGTAATAGCCTGATTTGCCACCTGGCATCAAAGTTGTCTTAAACAATTATGCAAAATCCTACAAAAGTCTACAGGTCATGTATGGGAACCTGTATTTTATTTATAAGTATTACTGGCAATCAAATGAACACGCAAGAATTTAACAGTTTATGCGTGCCCCCTTCTGGCTACAGAATATTTTGGCCAAATGCCTGGATTCAGTTTCTCTGCCGTTGAAGGACAAATTAAGGCCAGTCTAAGCAACTTGCATAGGCTTTAAATGTTTGTGTGTTGGCACTGACTGGTGATGAGTCAATATTTTTTTGTTTTATTTGGAATAAGATGCATGGGTGGTTTTCATTCCCAGTGCTCAATATTGCACATGCTGCGTAGTTAATTTATGTCTTTGCTCAAGATGAGGTCATTATGAATTATGACTATTACACCTGAGAAAAGGTGAGTAGAGTAAGTAGCAATGTAAATAACTACTTGAATATGAGTTAGAAAGTATCAAGTGAACAAAAGGACTAGCAGTTAAAATTTATTTTCAAGTATAATTTAATAAAAAAAAACTGAATTGCCCTGGGTTAATGTTGGTTTAGAGTACCTTTTGATTTTGAATAGATGTAACTGCCATTTTTATACCCATCATGCCAAAGTAAAAACATGTTGTAAGAGTTTTTCGAAAAGGGAATAAAACCCCTTACAGGGCTCCAGAGTGCGACCAATTTGGTCGCACATGCGACCTAATTTCTCAATGGTGCGACTAAAAAAAATCTCAGGTCGCACCGGTGCGACCAGGCGTCCGAGGGAAAAAAAAAACAACAGATACACATTAGGCCAATATCATGGTCTAAACCAATCAGAGATAGTGAAGGGCGGGACAATATTGTAGCGGTGATATGTGAGCGACATTCAGCTCAGCCAATCAGAATGCAGCACCAGGTTTATACACGTGCGTTCGGACGTTCTGCTGTAAGTTTAGTTTTGTATATGAGACTCGCCGGATGTCCCTAGAATGGAAGTTCGGGTTCTGGAGCTCGGCGGTGTAAAGTGTTGTAACGCTCACTTAAGTCCTGACTAAACAGTTAAAGTGACTCGACCCTGTCATGTGCCTTTATTCCCACACCTCCACCACCGCACAGCAAAAGACCCGCAGCATCCCCACCGGACAGCGGCTAGGTGAGCCGACCCTCTACAGTAGCGAGGGGCTAATGCTAGCGGTAAAGTGCCGCGATAGTGAAAGTAAAAACATGACAATATTTTCGTTAAGTAAAATATAAAAATAACTAAAAGACCAAAATATATTAGAATACATGTAGTCAAAATACGCAGTGAGTGCACCGCAAGCGATTTTGGGAATCTGTGTAAAAGATTCAGTAAAGCCGATAATATAATGCACTGCATTTAAGATTACACTCTAACACTCTAGAGCCCCATACACACACACACACACACACACACACACAAACATATACATATCATTTTAAATATACACACACACATAAATAGATATACACACATACATACACATTTACTCTATTATTTTTATAATTTTTATAAGTGTGCTATAATTAGTCTGTAATACTATAATTAACTGTAAAGAAGACCATGGCCGGCAATAGTATATTTGTGACTGGTTCTAATACATTTCGAATTGAAAGGCTGAAAAAGCCCAATGCATCTATAAAACACATTACATGCCGCGATAAATGCACTGCCCAAGTGTCCCCTCTCCCCACTGCCCTTCATTGTCAGGCAGCAGCAAACAGATCATCAGACGAGGCCATGTTGACCAGATTGTGAGTTATTTCCAAGTCAATATTGCCTGTATGGACAGTGATTTAAAAAAAAAAAAAAAAGTGAACCTGTAAAACTGCGGTGTTAAATGCGATGCGGTAGAAAATTTGGGTGCACCTAACTTTTGTGCTGGTGCACCTAAGAAAAAAAGTTAGGTGCACCAGTGCAACCAGTGCAAAACGTTAGTCTAGAGCCCTGCCTTACATACAAAAGTATGCAGACCCTTTATTCAACACTTTGTTGAAGCCATTCTGGCAGCAGTTACATCTTCAAGTCTGTCAGCATACAAGCTTTGATCACCTGGATTTGGGTAGTTTATCCTATTTATCCTTCATGGCAGATCCTCTCAAGCTCTGTCTGATTGTATGGCAGTCCTTGGCTCATTGTTGTGTTAAAAGGTGAACTGTCATCCTATACCGAGTTTGCATGAGCTCTGGAGGAGGTTTTCTTCAAGAATATTTTTGTATTTGGTTGCATTCATCCATCCCTGTACTGTACGTGTCACTGATATCTCTTTTCCACCAACAAAGTGCTGGTGCCAGAGCTAGACCAGTTCCTGTGCATATCTAAATGTCCAAAATGAACTTTTTCAGTGTCTGCGCAGCACGAAGGAAATGTAATGCTCAAAGATTAGGCAAGTACTTTGTTTGCATAATCTATTATGATTGTGTGCAGTTATTACACAGCATGTTGCACCAACGTCTGTGACCATCAAATGATGTGACCTCAGTAGGCACCTTGTGTCATTTCTATTCAGGTTATGGGGCTACACTGTTTCTTAGTTTATCTTGAATTCTATGTGAGAACCATATCACAACTAATGTGTTTGTTTCTTTGGCAAACCAATGCGAATTCATTACTGCTGTTTTTGCTGCAGTTCTCTTGCATTTAGTTGTAAATGGTGGAAAAGCGGGTACACAACACCCATCCAGCCCCCGTTGGCAGTCGGCTGCTTGCGTCACATTGTGTCACAAGATTATGGGGCCAGAATAGCACCAATTTGGCTCTCTTTCACCCAACATAGTGCTGGCCATTTATCTAATGATCTAATGATATGGTTTTATCTTTAACTTTAATTTGAGTTTATCACAGATGGTTGCCAAATTTACAGTAAAGGATTACACCACTTTATTTCAAAAGCAAAAACTTACCATTTGAAGGTAACTATAGAGATAATTGTAGACATAATTGCATCTCTATAACCATGTAATTGCAGATGTGCTGAACACTGTCCCATCCACTTTCTATACAACCTTAGTTTCAAAAGCCTTGTTTAAATATCTGGCAAGCAAAAGATGCTAAAATAATGGAAACTAAGAACATAAAGTAAAAACAATATCATATTAAACACATGTAAATGTTAACATAAACATTTGTACACTGTATTTATAAATTACAAACCACTAACTTGTTAGAGAACAATTCTTGTCCAAAAATCTTTTTTTATCGACATAATGATAAACTAATGATTCATCTGGTTTCTGATTGGCTCTAAACCGGGCAGTAATGCATGTACTAGTGTTGCATACAATAATGTCAGAGGGCAACCAGAGCCAATATTTACTACCAGAGGTCAGTGTCTGTTCTGTAGGCTTAGATATCTAGAAGATAAACTAGAATTGAATGGATAATCAGAGCACTGACTAGCATTTAGCCACCCAGACAATGAACTGGTTACAGACTTAACATGGATTTAAACAAAAAGTTCCATTCTTTCATTTTTAATAATCCTCGGGCTGTTACACCCTGGTAGATGGAATATTCCGTTGTGGATAAGCGGCTGAGACCGACATTCCTCACTCCCCACTGGTGGACAGGTTTCCATTCAGCACATTAACCAAGGGGATGGTTTAGTATGCCAGTCATTCAGACATATTAATAGTGACACTTGTTGCTAATAAAAGTGAAACATTTTCGGGCATTGACTGCACATTTGCATTGTTTCTTGGTACATTTCCAATGGACTTTAAAGTGACTATTGCATGTTTTGTAGCTGATGTTTTACCCATTTACCCATTGGGTGACCAGTACTTAAATAGCTAAACAAAACGCAGCAGGAAGTTTTAATTTAAATAAAGTTGAGGTTTGGCAAAATATCATGTACATTGGGGATCCAGTAAAGCTGGGCAAAAAATGCAGGTGGACATGTTTGGTTATGGTTATTTTATGCTTTTTTTGTTTTATTATTAGAAAGAGTTGAAAATGCATAATTGTATTTGCGTGTGTGACTAGTCTGAAGGAATGGGCTTAATTCTGTGTTCAAACAGTCTTGTAAACTATAGAAGTATCAGTTGTCTGACTGGAAAGTTGCACTCAAACAGCTACCCTGGAACACAAAATTCTGATGTTGTGTTGTCGAAATGTGACGTAGTACTTTGTTATGCAAACTTAAGAATGATAATTATAAAGCATAGAACTAATGCAATTGTTTTCTGGGTACTGTTGGAGAAAAGCAGAGGGGTCGCCGCCTTTGTATAGATAGAGGCTTCTGTTGCATTGTGGATTGGGATGCACGACTGGGGGATCTAAACAATATTTTGGGTTCCAGTATATTTAAAGGTTAGAGGTTTTTGGCTATTGTCAGATTGACTGTGAGTTTAAATTGGGTAAATTGCTCCTGCTTTAATGTTGAATGCCATCAGTCAACTATGGTTCTCTATTCACATTGTACAACACACGTGTCAGCCCTCTCCCTCCATGTAATGGGAGACATGGCTGTGATTAAACTGGCTACAAAACATACGTTTCAATAAGAGTAAACTTGGTTTTTGCATGGGGCAGGTATACATATATTCTCTGATTCAAAGCATGTGTGACTTTATCTCTCATTTCACTTCCCTTGCAGCTGATTCACTTACCCAGGACAATAGTACTTCCTTACATAGTTTCTTAAAAACCTGAGTCTTATTTTGCAAGAAATTCACCTTTCACCAATTTATTTCTGCCTACTTTTAAACAATAAGTACACTGTTAACTGGCAGGTCTGTGTGGCTCGCCATATTTAGATGGATTAAACTGGCTTCCCTAAGCTGTTCTTTCCTTTTGGGCTGTCGGGTAACACATGCCTAGTGTCTGATTCTGACTCTTGAGCCCAGAGAATTACAAATGAGAGTGGCAGAGTTTCAGGTTTCAGGTTTTCAGTCTGTTTGGTAGATGTCCAGGCCTGGATCAGCTTATTGTCTGAAAAACTTGAAACTGACAATCCTTTACGGTTAAGTTGTTGGTCACCAAGCAAATGTAAACAATCCATTTATGACAGATGCCAACCTGTTGGAAAATGCTAACAGATATTTATACAAGCTTCCTTTTCCTACTGCAGCTCATGTAAGATCGAAGGCCAAATCAGTGCACCTGAAGTAGGGCGAGAACTACTTCAGTTATCACCGTAGCCTAGCGGTTTAGGTACTGGACTAGTAATCAGAAGGTTGCTGGTTCAAGCCCCACCACTGCCAGGTTGCTGCTGTTGGACCCTTGAGCAAGGCCCTTAACCCTCAATTGCTCAAACTGTATACTGTAACAGTACTGTAAGTTGCTTTGGATAAAGGCGTCTGCTAAATGCCGAAAATGTAAATGTAAACGTAAATAACTACGACAAACACCCACTATTTTCTAGTGTCACTTTGATTGACCAGAGAAAGTGGACAACATTCGCAAGTGTTTCCATCCCCTTATAGCATCAACATGTAACTAGAGAAGGCCTTTAGCTTGCTGAGTCATGGTCATATCTCTGGTCAAAGACCACAATGTACACTATTAGGAGCTGAATTGCTCAAATATAACCAGCGTTCGGACATAAACAGGCAGGTGACACAGTTCAGCTGCAGATCTTGTCTAAAGCAGCCATAGAAAGACTAATTAAATACCAGACAATGCTTATATTTTTAACTTGGGTGAGTAATTCTCTCATCATTCTCCCATTATTGATATTGGCAACAATGAAAACTGTGTTGCATTAGATTTAATGCTCACTTCTAAAGACTGGGAGAACTGTCCAATGAAAGTTTGCACCTACTCATAGGAGGTCTGAGAAAAGAATAAAATCTGCTACAAAAGCTGGTCACTATGATTCAGCAAAGATTTGGTACATCCAAGACCAGTATTTTGTTACATTAGTTATGCTTTAAAGGACACACAATTAAGATTTCTACATTAGGGGTCCTATAATGCTCTGGGTTTCCTGATCCAGGTGGTAATTTTCTCTCCTAAATGCCCTACACAAAGCTTAAATGTACTAAAACCAGTGATCATATTACATTGTGGGTTGCAGCTGGTAATTGGGAGTTGTATGGTGTGGAAAAACATGCTTATTAAAGGTAGACTGATACCATACTAAAGCTAATCCAGCTGTCACAACCGTGCTAATGGCAAATGGATTTGAAACAGCTCTTGCTAAGAGGCATCTGGTTTACTAAATTCTAGAATGGCCCAGGGAAGCCTGGTCTTTTTACTTTTCTTCTCCAAAAGTGGCTTATTGACATAGCTGATACTAAAAGCGGATCAAAGCCTGAAGATGAAAGGCCGACAAGTTAATGTCTCTCCTCTTTGTCCACACTCAGGGTAGACAAATTTCAGGCTAAGTGAATGGTTTACTTGGACCATTGTCTATTTGTGCCCCTGAATGATCCTTAGCTTACTTCCATCTTTACTACACTCCTGCATAACTTTATTTTTTAACAGTAGAAAGTAGTCTACATCCTAGGTTTTTAATTTAGGATAACATGGAGGATCTTGTTAAAGTTTTTTTGGGATTTGTCAAACATTGGTGAGTGCTGATGGCACTCTGGGTGAAAGGGCAGTGAGATTAGGTTTTAAACTAGCAGACTAGAGGGTGTTTGGATTAAGCTCAGAGAAACTAAGGACAGAGACATGACCTTTGTGATCATTTAAAGCTAAATGCCTAAAGTAAAAAGGAAACAATAAAATGTAAGCTAATTAAAATGTCAATAAAATACAAGTTTCAGGGTAAGTAAACTTTGATTGACAATTCAGACCCACTGAGTTATTTTAAAACATTGTTGTGTTATTCTTTTTATTTTTTATTCATAGTGCAGTCATCTTGTTGTCCAAAAAAGTGTGGGCCAACACTATACTTGTCCATGTGTTTAAAATGGGATGTCCAACTAGCTTATGGTTATGTGTTCACATACCTTTAGCCATATAGTGTAATTGGCCAAAAGTGTGTTTACTAGGGATGTAACGATTCATCACAATACAGTTAATAACCGATTCAAAAATTCCACGATTCAAATCGATTTGACATGTAAAATGAATCGATATTCACTTTAAACAGCAGAGGGCGCTGGCGCTATTTACCTCGCCTGGTTGACGTCACTGGCGCTATACACCTCACCTTGTTGCCAAATTCGGGTTTTTTCAGCCAAATTGGGCTTAATTCAAAGCTGTTTTGCATAGTTTGTACCTACCTCAGAAATAAAAGGGCATTCATTATTTAGATAAATAAAAGATAAGCACAAATACAGTATTTTATTTTATTTTTTAAAGACAAATAATAAAAGGAAAGTTTGTCATAATTTGTCTTCAATTTCAGTTGAAAAAAATCGTATCGTGAACCCAGTATCGTGAATCGCATCGCATCGTGGGTAGAGTGTATCATTACATCCCTAGTGTGGACACATAACCTAGTGTCTGACTGGCTGAATTCCCATAATAGATTGGAGCCCACTCTACAGTGTGTTCATAGCATGTTCCCAATGATTCCAGATGGAACCGGACTAGAATAAAGCGGTTGATTAGAATGAAAAATAATGCCAATTTCATATAGAGAATGTTAACATGCATCATGTAGCTATCCACGAACGGTTTAACCATCAAAGCGTTTTGGAGATAGGGAGCCAATTTGTATCCAAAAGGGCTGTAAGCCTAAAGCACCATTGTGATGAACCACTGGGATTAACATGGCTAGTGCCTTAGCATGCACCTACCAGGTGTCAGCTATTTGAACTATGTGTCCGTTGCCAATCTCCAGTTCAAGAGCAAGACCTAAACTAGAATCAAGTGCAAACACACCATATTTGTGACAGGTTAATTGCAGTGCCTGTCTTTAAACCTGATGTTACTGTCAAACAGAGAGCAGATGGTGGGAATAATTAAAGTGTTTGCTGTACTCACTGTTCTAGAAAGTCATACCTCTGCTTAGCGGATGAGGAACATCAGCTATTTTAAGAGTTTGTTCCTGGTAGATGCACTGTTTTTTCTAAAGTACCTTTAGTGGCCATTTGGATTTTATAGATATTCCATTATCATGTAATCAAGACTGGTAAACATGATCTGACTTTACATAGGGCAATGAACCATTCATTGTCTAAATATTACACAAATGTTGCTTAACTGCCTGGTGACCTTGAAGGACTTACATAGAAAGGGGGAAGGTTGAGAAGATCCAGTGCGCATAGGAGGAAATCTTTCGTAGAAACTGTCTATGAGGAAAGAAATACTTGTTGGTATTCACCTTTTTTTATTTTTATGCTCTGCAGGTTGGACTTCATGACAAAGCTGCATGAGCTGAGAACCCAAAGTCCTGCCTCCCCAGACGCTGACTCCTCGAATGGTCTTACCACTGACTCAGCTGTATCTCTGGACAAAACGACTTTGTGGAGAGCCTTACTTCTGCGAAACCCAACTTCGTCATTTGAGAAGCCACCAAGCACTCTTGACGTTTCCCCCTCCACTTCGTCCGCAGATGGGGAATTCGTCGAAAACCCAAGAAGCCCTCGCCGCCGTCGCAGTGCCCATACACGGAATCATCACCACAATAAACACGGCCAGCTGATGCGTGTCGGGTGCATACTGGGTACGTGCCAAGTGCAGAACCTCAGCCATCGACTTTACCAGCTGGTTGGCCAGACCGGAAGGGAAGACTCCTCCCCTATGAATCCGAACAGTCCTCACAGTTACGGATGAGACCACGGCCTCATGGTGAAACAGCCATGTTTTTCTTTAGTCACTATTAGTCTTAGATATGTGTAGAATTAGGTGTTTTCTGAGCTCTCTGCTTTGCTCCTGGCCTCATGGAGCGTACACAGTGCCTTTTCTGAGATGGAACGATACTGACCCTGACATGTCTGCTTTTCTGCCTACTCCCTTCAATTGGATATCTTTCGAGATCATCAAAACTTTGTGACTTTTTGACTTTACATTCCTTCAACATCAGAACTAAGTCTCATGTCTGTTTAAGGTGGACTGTAAGCTCATCTATGGTTCTGAATTACCTCATAATGGAAAAACAACAGCCTTATGTTACTGAGATGTTACCATTTTTGGCCCTTCTAACAAATTATTGCACTTTGTTCCCACCTGGTTCATCTGGGGACCCTGTTTCCTCAGATCCCTTGGAATCATCTCTAACTTCTTCACAAGACCCCAGGCTCTCACTGTTTCTTTGCTCCTAAAAAGTCTGAGACTTATCTGAATGACATCTCAGATCTGGACTGTAATCAGATGTTCAATTTTTTCCAAAGAGACTTGCATTTGGATTTAAAATGGATTGGTCCTAAGACCAAGTTGAAGACTGACATGGTAACCCCTTTAATCTGAAAATGCTATAATGTGACTGTTTGGACTGTAATCTCTAGCATCTACGATGCAAAATGACTTTGCAGTGTCTTCAAACAGAAGAATCTTTTTAAGCCTTTAATAGGGATTTAGGATTTCTGTCAGATCAATACCAGTTGACTCTTAAAACTGGTGTGAACTCGTTCACCTATTCTTTAGGCATAGAGTCAGAACTTCTTGAGAAAATATTGCCCACTGTGATTAAAACAGACAGGTCTTGTGCACCTGAGGTAAATGATACCAGCTGATCCTTCTGATCACTGCAGGCCCTCTTGGTCATTATTTGTTTTCTTCATACGCCAGGTCAAAGTTTGTCTCGGTTCTGTTTCATTGAGTCAGTTTTGATAAGCAGACTTTTATGGCAGTACATGGAAGCAAACTGTCCAGCCTTACATTTTACATATAGATTTTTTAGGTTTAATCCAATGTAATGCATGTTTTTCTGAGCTATAGATTCTTAAAATTTAAGGGATTCATTTGATGGGGAATCCACTGATGCTGGGTCAACCCCAGATCTAATCAAGGATTATTAAGGATCATGGATCCACCTGGACTGTTTTATGAGACGGTTGTAATTGTTTCTCTCAAGAATCCTGCTGGGGTTGTCATCATAACACATGCTTGGACCAAAAAAGTAAAATAAATACACTATTTTAGGTGTTAGTTTAAATAATCACAGTTACATCATCACAGTACATCATTACAATTTAACCAGTTCTAAGTTGGAGGGTTAGATTTGCTCCCATTGTTCCAAGCCGCACATGCTCAAAATGTCCCAACTGTTTAATTCAGAGCCTCATTTTGCTCAGAATGATTGTTTGCTCATGCCTGCCCCAAACTGAGACCGTCTGTGGTTTTAGACATGAAGAGAAGAAAGTAGAATTTTCCTAGCTGCTGATGTTGTGGCTTTTTTTGTTTAGAACAACACAATGAGGAATGAGAAAAGCCACGTTAAGTGCAGGCTTAATGCTTAAAATAACCAAAGTAATCCTGAAATCCAAGTGAGTCATCAAATGTGCTGTTACTCACTGACCCTAAAGATCTTTAAACATCTTAATGCGTTATTTCAACAAAACATACCACGTTTTTTTAGTTTAGTTATATCCCTGGTATTCAGAGCAGAGGTGCCATATTGGGGAAAGAACCTGTGACTTACAAGAGCTCAAAATTTATTACACCATTAGATGTTTTTTACCTCTATATCAAATATTTAAATTATTATAATTAAGGTATATTTAATATTTAACTTAACATCTTTCACTTTTTTTTTGTTTGGCAAGCTTCCACCCTTTATTTACATGAAATAATTCAGACCGTCTCCTACCAGAAGCAAATGGTACTTGCTGTACCTGCTAGTAAACTGAGTGAAAAGTGACTTATTTTAAAGAAAAACAGTTGCCAAAAACAGAAAGAAAAAAAAATTACATTTAGCCGCTCAGGTGGCGCAGCAGTAAAAACACACACTGGAACCAGATATGGGATCTCGAATACATCGTATCGAATCTCAGCTCTGTCTGCCGGCTAGGCTGAGCGGCCACATGAACAACGATTGGCCTGTTGTTCAGATGTGAGTGGGATTAAGCAGGATAGGGTCTCTCTCAACTAATGCAATTACGCTCTCTGCTGGCTGATTGATAGAAAAGAGTGCTCTCGGGGTGTGTCTCTCCGTACACAGTGCTGAGCTACACTGCACTCGTCAAAGTGTGGGTGACAAGATGCGTACGGCATGCTGCCCACGTGTCGGAGGGGGCGTGGGTTAGCTTCGTTCTCCTCAATCAGAGCGGGGATCGGCATCGGTGAAGAGAAAGCATGACGCAATTGGACACGCTTAAAAACTAACTATATATAAAAAACTACATGTAAACTGTTGAAGGCGCCTTCAGCACTTTTGTCTTCAGTCCAACGTGATTTCCTTTCATTGGGGCCAAAATCCCTTGCAGTGCCCCTGATTCAGACTGTTATTGCATTTAGGTTGATTAGTTGTTTTAAAGTTACAACAAATTCAGATTCCCTTTATTACACAGTTTTAGCGGATTTTTCCTAATCATTCCATAAAGCAGACAATGGACACAGACCTGATGATACTTGACGTCTTTAATCTTTTAATCTGCATCATAATGTAATTCACTTTTTTTTTAGCACTAGTCAATACTGCTTAATATCTACATGTATCAAGGAAAATGAGGTTGGGTGGTTGCACTTTTTATGCATGTGTAGCTATTTAATATTCCTTTGGGCTTTGTAGCTGTAATTCTGTCACTGCGATTTAAAGCTGATCTATTGAAAGGCTCTTTGAACTCAAACACCATTCCCTCTGCTGTAATCGATCCTACTCGTGTCTGGTGACTGCTCATTAAAATGCTTTTAAATGCTCAGAACCTGGTGAATCTCTGTACTTGTCTTTGAAAAGAGGCAGTTTTGAAAAGCTTTGATTACAAATCTGTTCCTCGAACCTGTTTTCTTTTTTTTCACTACTGGTGACGTGTTTATTTATTTACTTTGGATGACTAGCTGACAAATAACATGAGTCACTGCGTCACTCCAGGACTCCAGCATTCCCAGTGTACACCAGAGTCTGGGTGACGACTTCTTTTCAGGACCTTTGTCCTTGTTTTTACTCTGACCTTACCCGAGTGAATCTGTAGGACTTTTGAAGGCTGTCAGTAACGTCTCTCAGAACGTGACTGTGCTATAGTCATGCTAGAATCAATCACACTGGCCGTGACTGCAATCCTAAATGCCGGATGTGAGTTCCAGCTTATTACTAAAGGTCACTTGGTATTTTGGACCCAACACAAAGCACTTTATAGGAGGACAATGTTTTGATGTTTGAACTTGAACCTCAAATGACCTATGAAACTTGAACTGATGTATAACTGTGTTTTACATATTGTTTGATGGAAAGTTATTATATATCTTTACACTTTGTTAATATTATTAGTGGTATTATTTAAATCATGTATTTATGCCTTTGTATGTTGAGACATTATTTATCTTAAACTATTTTGGTAGCATCTTGCGGGTGCCTGATCTGTAGGATTGTCGTGCATTTTCAAAGAAAGGCCTTTCTTTGGTTACAGTATGTTTTACTTGTTTTTTTTTGTGAAATAAAAATAATTGTGCTGTAGATGACATGCCACGTCTCAGTCTTTTTAAGTGCCTATCTGAAAGGATATACACAAATAATACACAGGATTTATTTATATTTCAGTAGTTCCAGGTTCAGGTGGAATGGTGGCTAAGTGGGTAGCACTGTCGCCTCACAGCAAGAAGGTCCTGGGTTCGATCCTCAGGCGGGGAGGTCCGGGTCCTTTCTGTGCAGAGTTTGCATGTTCTCCATGTGTCTGCGTGGGTTTCCTCCGGGAGCTCCTGTTTCCTCCCACAGTCCAAAAACATGCAGTCAAATTTAATTGGAGACACTGAATTGCCCTATAGATGAATGGGATAGGCTGCAGCACACACACACCCCCATGCGCCCCCAATTGGATAAGCGGTTAAGACAATGAGAGTGAGTAGTTCCAGGTTCAAATGCTGCAGTAAAAGCTGTTGGATGAACCAGTACTTTCATTTTCAAAGGTCAAGCCAAGTAAATTTGATTTGTGTAGCATTTTTTTACAATGGATATTGTCTTAAAGCAACTTTACAGACTCCAGGACCAACAGACTAAAAAACCCTGTTGGGCAAGCCGAGGGCGACGGTGGCAAGGAAAAACCTTGAGAGGAACCTGACTGAGCAGGGACCCAACCTCCTTGGGTGGTCTGGAGGATACTTTAATAATTTGATACTGAGTGATCGGACAAGAGAGGCAGAACGACAACTTTCCATGACCAAGAACCCCCAAGCTCTGCTCCTGTCTATAGTCGGGGTGGGCAGCTCAAGGCAAAGTTGGGTGCAAGGAAAGAAAATACACCCTGGACAGAGCACCAGCCCATTTCAGGGTCCTAAACTCAGAATGTACTACTGGGCAGCTGGACATCAGCTGGACACAGACTTGATTGGCTGTGTCTGGAAATGGGGGGAGGTTCTTGGTCAACAGCTTAGCCATTGCACTTTCAGTGCTGATCTTAAGCTTTCCAGCAAGGGCATCCAGCATAAAAGGGGCAGGGCAATAGTAGCTCAGTGGTTAGGGTATTGGACTAGTAATCTGAAGTTTGCTGGTTCAAGTCCCACAACGTACATTGTTAGGCTCTTAAGCAAGGCATTTAAACCTTAATTGCTTGGACTGTAATTAGTTTTGATGCTGTAACTGTGATGCACTGTGTATTCTGACACCTTTCTATCAGAACCAGCATTAACCTCTTCAGCAATTTGAGCTGCAGTAGCTCATCTTTTGGATCAAACCATACAGGCCAGCCTTCGCTCCCCACGTGCATCAATGAGCCTTGGCTGCCCATGACCCTGTCACCGGTTTACCACTGTTTCACTGCAGACCGGGAACACCCCACAGGAGCTGCAGTTTTGGAGATGCTCTGACCCAGTCGTCTAGCCATCACAATCTGGCCCTTGTCAAACTCGCTCAAATCCTCACACTTGCTCATTTTCCCTGCTTCTAACACATCAACTTTGAGGATAAAATGTTCACTTGCTGCCTAATATATCCCACCTACTAACAGGTGCCGTAATGAAGAGATAATCAGTGTTATTCACTTCACCCGTCAGTGCTCCTAATGTTATGCCTGGTCATTGTATACTGGACAAGGTTGCTGTAGGCTCAGTGTCACAAGTTCTTTTAATCATATAAATCTGAGGTAAATTTTGACAGACCAAGTCTTTATAAAACAGACGTGATAAGTCTGAGACTGGGAGTTGTGGTGTAGTTAACAATTAATTCATGTTATTTTGCTATGGTTAACGATGAATAGTGACTCATATTGACTTTCTGTTTCTATTTCTAATTCACAGATTTATAAATTTGGAGTTTTGGCAATCTGCCTCACATATCCTTGTGGGCTGTTAATACATTAAGCTACCTGAAGCATCCATAAATAATAAAAAATAAAGCACCAACATGAAAACTTTAACACAATCTTATACATTTAATTCCAGCATCTGAACTGCAACTTATATCTTTATTTTCTGTTGAGTTGTGTTGGGTAAAAATGTATTCAATATATTCAATAACTAAATTGTAAAACATGTTTATACAGCGGTACCTTAAAACTCAACGTCAGTTGTTTCTGGGAGTGGCGTTGAGTTTAAAAGGCGTTGAGTTTTAAGGTATTTTTTCCCATTAGGATGTATGGGAAACCTGTTAATGTGTTTTGTGGTCCCGTGGAACTGCATATATTTTAGGCTTATGTAAAATAATGGGGTTGTTTTTGACACTTATACACTGACAATAACACAAATATAATATAAAAACACTGAAATACAATTGAAAACAGTTAAAAATCAATAGAAAATACAATAAAACCTGCACTGTACATTTATTTCTTTATTGTTTTCTTATGCTTCTTAATCGTAAGGATGCTTGATCCTAGCTTTTGCGCTGCTTTTAACGATAAGCATTTTAGTCTCTTGAAAAAAAGCAGATTCTCACAATTTTTTAGAACCCCAAGCTATAACACAAGTTTAAAAGTGAAACAGTGAGAAAAATCCAGCTAAACACAGATACATGTGGAGCTTTCATAGTTATTCCACACAAATGCATATTCCTCTCATATGCAGACTTTGATGACGTGCAGCTGGTTATTGTTAATTTAAAATGAAATAAATATGTTTTTTAAAGAAACTGAACATGTTGAGTTTGAGGGAAACATTAATCAGAATCAGAATAACTTTATTTTACCAGGTATGTTACACATACGAGGAATTTGCTTTGGTGATGCACATGATAGTACACATAGTAGTACACACAATACACATAATAGTACAGATAATTACACATGTATGACATGTAACATAGAACATATTTAACAGACCCGACAGCACACGGACTGTTAACCAGTATTTACCAACATTTACCCAAGAGAACAACTTTGGTTAAAAAGTGTTACAGCTCTGGGGAAAAAGCTGTTAGCGCGTCTTGATGTGTTTGTTTTTATTGTCCTGAGTCTTCTGCCAGATGGAAGAGTTTGAAAAAGGTGATGTCCAGGATGAGAGGGGTCTGCTGTAATTTTGCCGGCACGCTTCAGCACTCAAACCAGATGGTGATAGATGATGTGAGGATGGACTCGATGATTGCTGTGTAGAACTGGATCAGCAGACTCTGTGGCAGGTTGAATTTCCTCAGCTGTCTCAGGAACAATTTCTGCTGAGCCCTCTTGGTGATGGAGAGTGTGTTCCTTTCTCACTTTAGGTCCCTGGATAAGGTGGTGCCCAGGAACTTAAGTGACTCCACCACTAAGGGTGCAAATTTCTTGACAAAGGGAGATTTTGAGTTTAGGGGATGTCGAGTTACCAGTTACCACTGTAGTTGGTGCTTCCAACATTTTGAATCTACTGTGTGCAACGAAGCATGGCATGTCCTCAGGTCAACTCAACAAAGAGGTTCTGCTACCGATCAACACATCATGCTAATATGAACTTCACATCCAGGTCTCTGAGAAGTTCTGTCAGGTTTGTGTGCAAATGTTATTCACAGCAAAGGTTTGTGATGTGAAAATGCTAATAATTGCTAATCTCAATATAGTGAGCGATCAAAATGTAATATCTGTACTATTATAGGGCAGAGATGTTCACAAGTCACAAAATACGAGTCTGAGTCATTAGGCTAGAGTCCGAGTCAAATCACGAGTCTTTAGGCTAGAGTCTGAGTCAAGTCACGAGTCAATATAATATACACAAAACATATATTGGAAATGTAGCATAGAAATAAACATAATAATATGTAAGTTCAGATAAAAAAAACAACAGATTAGCGACTGTATTTTGTCGTTTTACTTAGTGCCTTTACATTCCTAGGTACCAGTTAAAAGCTTAAACTGTCGTTTTGTTTTCATCGCAAATTACGGCACAGCGGCCAAAATCCAAAACACAGCAAAATATCCATAACCACTGCTTACCTTAGCTTATGTTGTTCCAGATGCTATTGAATTTATAACCGTGTGTCCTATTAGGAATATAATCCGTTATTTTGTAAATGTGCTTATAATTAAAAACCTCCAAACTTTTCCCGGTTGTGAAGTAAAACACCAACTCATTACAATCAGAAGGTCTGATTGGTTCAGAAAGCGTTTTTTTATCATTAGTGCCAATTCTGTAGGAGCGTTTCATTCACATTATCTGTTACTGTGAAGTGCACTACGTAGGGTATTCCACCATTTTAAGTGAGATTCATAATCAAAGGAGGAAGTAGGGAGAAACGCTTCATCACTACACCGGAAGCTGGCTGGAACATTTAGCCATTGTGTACGTTGCAGGTTAAGACGGCTGGAGCATTATTAGAGAGCAGAAAATGACACGATCAGAATGTCGGATCATATATACAGGGGTTGGACAAAATAACTGAAACACCTGTCATTTTAGTGTGGGAGGTTTCATGGCTAAATTGGACCAGTCTGGTGGCCAATCTACATTAATTGCACATTGCACCAGTAAGAGCAGAGTGTGAAGGTTCAATTAGCAGGGTAAGAGCACAGTTTTGCTCAAAATATTGCAATGCACACAACATTATGGGTGACATACCAGAGTTCAAAAGAGGACAAATTGTTGGTGCACGTGTTGCTGGCGCATCTGTGACCAAGACAGCAAGTCTTTGTGATGTATCAAGAGCCACGGTATCCAGGGTAATGTCAGCATACCACCAAGAAGGACAAACCACATCCAACAGGATTAACTGTGGACGCAAGAGGAAGCTGTCTGAAAGGGATGTTCGGGTGCTAACCCAAATTGTATCCAAAAAACATAAAACCACGGCTGCCCAAATCACGGCAGAATTAAATGTGCACCTCAACTCTCCTGTTTCCACCAGAACTGTCCGTCGGGAGCTCCACAGGGTCAATATACACGGCCGGGCTGCTATAGACAAACCTTTGGTCACTCGTGCCAATGCCAAACGTCGATTTCAATGGTGCAAGGAGCGCAAATCTTGGGCTGTGGACAATGTGAAACATGTATTGTTCTCTGATGAGTCCACCTTTACTGTTTTCCCCACATCCGAGAGAGTTACGGTGTGGAGAAGCCCCAAAGAAGCGTACCACCCAGACTGTTGCATGCCCAGAGTGAAGCATGGGGGTGGATCAGTGATGGTTTGGGCTGCCATATCATGGCATTCCCTTAGCCCAATACTTGTGCTAGATGGGCGCGTCACTGCCAAGGACTACCGAACCATTCTGGAGGACCATGTGCATCCAATGGCGGTGCCGTGTATCAGGATGACAATGCACCAATACACACAGCAAGACTGGTGAAAGATTGGTTTGATGAACATGAAAGTGAAGTTGAACATCTCCCATGGCCTGCACAGTCACCAGATCTAAATATTATTGAGCCACTTTGGGGTGTTTTGGAGAAGCGAGTCAGGAAACATTTTCCTCCACCAGCATCACGTAGTGACCTGGCCACTATCCTGCAAGAAGAATGGCTTAAAATCCCTCTGACCACTGTGCAGGACTTGTATATGTCATTTCCAAGACGAATTGACGCTGTATTGGCCGCAAAAGGAGGCCCTACACCATACTAATAAATTATTGTGGTCTAAAACCAGGTGTTTCAGTTATTTTGTCCAACCCCTGTATATATATATATAAATTTTTTGCGAGTCACAAGTCGAGTCCGAGTCATTTGAAACGAGTCCGAGTCGAGTCTGAAGTCGCTGTGTGTGCGACTTACGTGCGACTTTGAGTCCCCATCTCTGCTATAGGGTAGGATGTGGGGCTTTTCTTTGACAAGGAAACAATTTGCTGTTATTAGTATTTATTTTGTTTTATTTTTTGAAAGTATTCAGTGTTAATGATGAATAGCAGTAAATGGCAGCGCTGTTTCTTTGAGAGATGTCTTCATGGAAAAAAAAACTAAAGAAAGGAAGTGTTATTGAAGGATCAACTGTTTATAGCTTCTATAATAAGTGTGTAGCAGGAACTACTTTGTTTGCACAGCCATGAAATAATAAGGGCAATATAAATAAAAATTATGACCCTACTGAGTTGTTAGCATAAACGTATCTTCATGATAGTTACACAAAACAACATAATCACTGACTATTTTTGTGCCTTGTCATGCCTCATCAAAAGTTTACTTTCATTTATACATAGACATCATGGAGTCTTGTCATTTTATGATTGAATGATTGAAACACAAACATCATTAACTCAGGAAAAGGAATACTATGTAATAAAAACAATACATTTAACTTCCTTAAAAGGACAGTTGTATTTCAAGAACCAACAAAAAATAGCTCTGCCATGTACAACCCCAAATCAGAAGAAGTTGGGACAGCATGGAAAATGCAAATAATAAAAAACACAGAGTTTCTTACATTTACTTTGACTTTTATATTTGATTGCAGACAGTATAAACCTGAGATATTTCATGTTTTATCTGCTCAACTTCATTTCATCTATTAATAAACATCCATTCCTGCATTTCAGACCTGCAACATGTTCCAAAAAAAGTTGGGACAGTAAAGCATTTACAACTTTGTAATGTTGCCCTTCCTTTTCACCACACTTAAAAGACGTTTTGGCACAGAGGATACCAAGTGATTTAGTGTTTCAGGTTTTATTTTGTCTCATTCTTCCTGCAAACACGTCTTAAGATGTGCAACAGTACGGGGTCGTTGTTGTCGCATTTTTTGTTTCAAAATTCTCCACACATTCTCTATTGGGGACAGGTCAGGACTGCAGGCAGGCCAGTCCAGTACCCGTACCCTGTTCTTCCACAGCCATGCCTTTGTAATGTGTGCAGCATGTGGTTTTGCATTGTCTTGTTGAAAACTGCATGGGCGTCCATACCATGACAGACCCTGGCTTTTGGACCTGTTGCTGATAACAGTCTGGATGGTCCTTTTTGTCTTTGGTCCGGAGCCCACGGTGTCCATTTTTTTTCCAAAAAAGACCTGGAATGCTGATTCATCTGACCACAATACATGTTTCCACTGTGTGATGGTCCATGCTAGATGCCTCTGAGCCCAGAGAAGTCGACGCTGCTTCTGGACATGGTTAACATAAGGCTTCTTTTTTGCACAGTAAAGTTTTAAGTGCCATTTGTGCATGTAACTCTGTATTGTAGTGCTTGACAAAGGTTTGCCAAAGTAATCCCTCACCCATGTGGTTATATCAGCTATTGTTGAGTGGTGGTTCTTGATGCAGTGCCGTTTGAGGGATCGAAGATCACAGGCGTTCAGCTTAAGCTTGCGTCCTTGGCCTTTAAGCAAAGAAATTCCTCCCGATTCCTTGAATCGTTTAATGATATTATCCACTGTAGAGGGTGATATATGCAAAACCCTTTCAATCTTTCTTTGAGGTTCATTGTTTTTAAACATTTCAATAATTTTCTCACACATTTGCTGACAAACTGGAGATTCTCTGATCATCTTTGCTCATCAAAGACTCAGCCTTTCCTGGATGCTGCTTTTGTACCAAACCATGATTACAATCACCTGTTTAATATCACATCATTATGTAGGTAGGTTTATACATGGAAACTCAATATCTGGGAGAAGATACATATTTACATGCTTTTGGAAATATAGTGCTTATAAAAACTTTAGATCAGCTCATTTTCACAATCTATTTACATTTCATGAGGCACAAATTTCCAGTGGGAAAAGTTTGAATCTAACCTTTGAAATCCATGTGTGTGGATGGTGAGAGAGGTCATGACTCAGCCAGTTTACTGTATTAATAAGTGACCAGCAGTCACACGATCATGCGACTTTTCCACAGCCACTATGGAAATAGCAGTGACGAGTGAAAGGAGGGGGAAGTATTGCCTGGTTGGGATGGCGGGGTGACTTGTGGGTGAAATACAATATCACACATTGATGGCTTTGAATGAATTTACATGGATTATGTAAAGGAAGGTTCTGAATGTTCACCCCCAAAAAAGCAGATCTCCAAATCACTGATGTCACCCACTTAGAAAAGATCTGCATAATAAGAGCCGTGTAATTAGATCACATTTTGTCATTGTTTCATGATCCCAGAGGATAAATTAGCTCTGGATTTTCCTGACCACATCATATGGTCAATAGTATGTGGACACCTGACTATGAAGTTGGTCCCCTTTCCTGTAGCTATAGCAGCCTTTATGCTTCCCATATGGCTTTCCAGAAGCCTTCTGTGGACATTTTTGCCAGTTCAGTCAAGAAACCATGTGTAAGGTGAGATACTGATGTTGAACAGTAAGGTCTGGCCTGCAGTCCTTGTTCTATTTCATCTCAAAGGGGTTTAATAGGGTAGAGGTCAGAGGTCTGTACAGGCCACTGGTGTTCCTTCACACCTAACTAGTCTAACTATTTAATAGGCTCACATTGTGCCCAGGAGCACAGTCATGCTGGAACAGAAATGGTTGCTACAAAGTTAGTTTATATAAGTGATTTTATATGCCTGGGGTGTCCACATACTTTTGGTCATATAATTTATACAAAAACCAAGATCAACTTGGACAAAACTTTCCTCTACTAGAGTGGAGGAAACACTGCTGCTGCATGCTTCATCTCACTTTGTATAAAGTAGAACCACAGACACACCGCCTAAGCAACAGCTTAAGTGTCACTGTAACATTTGAAAAATGATACAGGCAAGTCGCTAAGGCATCTGACACGGTGTGTCAGCTCTGATCAGCTGACTTAGTTTGAGCAAAATGAGGGAGATTAGTCAAGATGATGACAATATCAAGACTGTCAAGCCTCATCACTAAGGTGGCAGGTGTAGCCCTGTATTTGTGAGAACTGGGAGTGCAGAAATCCAAAATGTACGATTATACTGTTGCTAAACAAAATGCTGCCACAAACTAAAGTAAAACTACAAAATAAAGAATTGTCAAAATAACAGAAAAAATGTAGAAAAAGAAAGAAAAGGACAAAATAAAATCCACAGCCCAAAGCAAAAACACAATCGTCCACATCCAATTTGGAGTTGTCTGTGGGGTGGCCAAAATGGTGTGACCACACCACTTCTGGCGGCTCATCTGTCCAGGGCAGTTATACCTTGACTACAAAAGGGCAAAGACACTGTCTGATTTAGAAAAAAAATTGCCACAAAGTTAGTTTATATCAATGATTTTATATGCTCACTGGCAAAAGGTTTGGGTAACACACTTAAACTCAATATTAGAAAAGGTGTCCACATACTTTTGGTCATTTAATTTATCCGAAAACCAAGATCAATGCAAACTTTTCCTCTGCTAGAGCAGCAAAAGGTTTGGCTAACACACCCAAACTCAGTATTAGAAGGGGTGTCCACATACTTTTGGTCATTTAATTTATCCGAAAACCAAGATCAATGCAAACTTTTCCTCTGCTAGAGCAGCAAAAGGTTTGGCTAACACACCCAAACTCAGTATTAGAAAGGGTGTCCACATACTTTTGGTCATTTAATTTATCCAAAAACCAAGATCAATACAAACTTTTCCTCTGCTAGAGCAGCAAAAGGTTTGGCTAACACACCCAAACTCAGTATTAGAAAGGGTGTCCACATACTTTTGGTCATTTAATTGATCCAAAAACCAAGATCAATACAAACTTTTCCTCTGCTAGAGCAGCAAAAGGTTTGGCTAACACACCCAAACTCAGTATTAGAAGGGGTGTCCACATACTTTTGGTCATTTAATTTATCCAAAAACCAAGATCAATACAAACTTTTCCTCTGCTAGAGCAGCAAAAGGTTTGGCTAACACACCCAAACTCAGTATTAGAAAGGGTGTCCACATACTTTTGGTCATTTAATTTATCCAAAAACCAAGATCAATACAAACTTTTCTTCTGCTAGAGCGGCAACTGGTTTGGCTAACACACCCAAACTCAGTATTAGAAGAAGTGTCCACATACTTTTGGTCATGTAATTTATCCAAAAACCAAGATCAATACAAACGTTTCCTCTGCTAGAGCGGCAATTCAGTTTAAGTGATGATCATGTCAAGACTGCATCTTTTTAAAAAGAAAAACACCAAAACAAAACAAACAAAAGTAGCCATTATACTGTTCAGTTTTATCAAGCTCCTGCATTAGTATGCTAGTTAATCACACAGTGTGTAAAGACAAACTATTGTAATTATACATGAAGAATTAAAAAATGTAATGAATCATATATTTAGACATATTTAGACACCAGGTGATTCCAACACTGATCACACTTTCGGTGCAGAAGTTTGGGTTTTTATCCTGACCTTGGCATTGTTTGCTATACTACGTTTATTATAAACAATTACATTCGGCTGCTCCAATATTTTTTTTTTGGATCATTCTGGTCCTCATACCTGATTTGGTGGTGGTTTACACCCTTACTGACACAACCTTTCCTATTTTATCCAGGCTTAGGACCAGCACTGTGAGTGCACTGACAATTGCATCTCCCAATAGCTAGGCTGTTTGGCCATCACTCCCCCCTCAGACATAGCCAATCATGTCTGTGTTGATGCCCAACCGACCAATTCTTTATACAAGTTACCTCGGGACTTGAAGTAGCTTAAAAATTGCTACAGACCCCTACCCTGATCAAGGAGGGCAGCAGTCAACTGCCTCTTTTCACCTCCATGTGGCGGGTTTAGACAAATATCAGTATCAACTACGGAGAGTCACATTGCCAAAATAATTAATAAAAAAAATAAAAAAACGTCGGATATTTAACTTATATATTTATTTTTGTTAACGCAATCAATACACATCTAATCAAATAACTTACAGTGGGGCCAAAAAGTATTTAGCCACTGATTGTGCAAGTTCTCCTACTTAGAAAGATGAGAGAGGTCTGTAATTTTCATCATAGGTACACTTCAACTACGAGAGACAAAATGAGAAAAAAAAATCCAAGAAAACACATTGTAGGATTTTTAAAGAATTTATTTGTAAATTATGGTGGAAAATAAGTATTTGGTCACCCACAAACAAGCAAGATTTCTGGCTCTCACAGACCTGTAACTTCTTCTTTAAGAAGCTCTTCTGTCCTCCACTCGTTACCTGTATTAATGGCACCTGTTTGACCTCGTTATCTGTATAAAAGACACCTGTCCACAGCCTCAAACAGTCAGACTCCAAACTCAACCATGGCCAAGACCAAAGAGCTGTCGAAGGACACCAGGAAGAAAATTGTAGACCTGCACCAGGCTGGGAAGAGTGAATCTACAATAGGCAAGCAGGTTGGTGTGAATAAATCAACTGTGGGAGCAATTGTAAGAAAATGGAAGACATACAAGACCATTGATAATCTCCCTCGATCTGGGGCCCCACGCAAGATCTCATCCCGTGGGGTCAAAATGATCATGAGAACGGTGAGAAAAAATCCCAGAACTACACAGAGGGACCTGATGAATGACCTGCAGAGAGCTGGGACCAAAGTAACAAAGGCTACCATCAGTAACACACTACGCCGAGAGGGACTCAAATCCTGCAGTGCCAGGCGTGTTCCCCTGCTTAAGCCAGTACATGTCCAGGCCCGTCTGAAGTTTGCCAGAGAGCATATGGATGATCCAGAAGAGGATTGGGAGAATATCATGTGGTCAGATGAAACCAAAATGGAACTTTTTGGTAAAAACTCAACTCGTCGTGTTTGGAGGAAGAAGAATGCTGAGTTGCATCCCAAGAACACCATACCTACTGTGAAGCATGGGGGTGGAAACATCATGCTTTGGGGCTGTTTTTCTGCAAAGGGGACAGGACGACTGATCCGTGTTAAGGGAAGAATGAACGGGGCCATGTATCGTGAGATTTTAAGCCAAAACCTCCTTCCATCAGTGAGAGCATTAAAGATGGAACGTGGCTGGGTCTTCCAGCATGACAATGATCCCAAACACACCGTTCGGGCAATGAAGGAGTGGCTCCGTAATAAGCATTTCAAGGTCCTGGAGTGGCCTAGCCAGTCTCCAGACCTCAACCCCATAGAAAATTTGTGGAGGGAGTTGAAAGTCCGTGTTGCCCAGCGACAGCCCCAAAACATCACTGCTCTAGAGGAGATCTGCATGGAGGAATGAGCCAAAATACCAGCTACAGTGTGTGCAAACCTGGTGAAGACTTACAGGAAACGTTTGACCTCTGTCACTGCCAACAAAGGTTATGTTACAAAGTATTGAGTTGAACTTTTGTTATTGACCAAATACTTATTTTCCACCATAATTTACAAATAAATTCAGACCTCTCTCATCTTTCTAAGTAGGAGAACCTGCACAATCAGTGGCTGACTAAATACTTTTTGGCCCCACTGTAAATTATCAAATTGCATAAATAAATGAAAAACAGGCAAAAACAAGGCCATATTGTGCGTGCTTTTTAATAACCAAACAACTGATACTGATCCATCTCCCTCATTTGATTTACTGGTAGATTTGCCTAATCCAGGATAAAAGAGAGCTGCTACCCTGAGCTGCTTGCTGTAGTTCCTTTTCTTTCTGCTTTTGTAACCTTTCTCTTCTTGGCATTGTGCTGCAAAATTTGTCAATGAGATAAATCAATGTTGTGCATAATAAACAAGAGTGACTTACTGAATCTCCATAAAGGGGAAAACACAATATACATATTTTCTGACAGAGTTGAAGCATTACACTAATAATATACCATTACTAGTATCAATTTACCTCACCAGACTGTCATGTAGCTCAACTTAAGACCTACCTTTGATTTCAAATCAGAAACCCACTTTGGGTAGTTAATGTTAACAATGGGCCTATTATTATGCCAATAAAAATAAATTGACAGCTAAATAACATTTTCCTATTTATTCATCATTTTTGTATGCTGTTCTGTATCATAGAGCATTATGTTTAGCCTTCTACATGTTTGTATCTATTTTCAACACTTTACTGTGAGCGCTACTTGACATTCTCCTGCAAAATGTTTGTGCTCATGCTTTTTTTCCCCAGGCTTTCACATCAAAATAAGTAAGATTTTAAATGAAACAAAACTAGTGAACTTGTCTAATTTGTAAAACAGTAAAACTGTATTTAAATTCTCTGTCTGTCTGTCTGTCTGTCTGTCTGTCTGTCTGTCTGTCTGCTGCAGTTTGTCCCCCTCCCCCTTCATTAAACATGACAAGCGTCAGTAAACAGCTGGACAAGGCTTTGAAATCACGTATTTCATGACTCGAGTACAAAACGTGTAGGCTATGCGTTATGCATGGATGCTCTTTGTATGAAACACTGATGCTGCGGGTCAGAGGAGAAGTGTGTAGCAGCGGTTTGGCCTGGCGCTCAGCACTGCATGAAAGGGTAATTTTTATTTTTAAATATTGATAAATGTAACAAATTGGGCTCCAGCAGAAAGGGCACTTTTCTCATCCAGGGCAAAAGGGCAGGTGCTTGAGCACCACTAGGGGTCTATCTGTGCACGTGCCTGATCACAAACCACAATTACGACAGCCATGTCACAACATTTCAATAATATTAAAGAACTTTCACCACCATTCATTTTGGTCAGGGAGGGACCGGCGCTACCTAAAAACACATAGACGGACCAGAGTACACCCTAGACAGGCCACCAGTGCATTGCATGGCATCACACCAGTGGCGGCTGCTGGTCTTTCAAAGAGGGGAAGCTCATTGTCGGCTTACATCATAAAATTTGTCAATTTATTTATACATAAATTCTGCCCTCCGTTCCTTTTCAAGAAAATGTACAACAGTACATTTTCTTTGTCACAGCACTTCCAGTCAGCCAGCTAACTTTGTCATACCAGGAGAGCTGAAAAGACCTGTTACCTTTCCCTACTTTTTGCACCAAATCAATGCCCTGCTGTTTAATTCAAATTTTTTCCTCGTAAGGAAGACTATCAAATGGCTTTGCCAAAATCAGGTCGACAATATTAGCATTGTCTGCCATCGTGTGCACCTTGCTAGCTGGCTTGTTCACTCCGACCTAGCCAACAGTATGAATGATTGATTGAACGAACTAACGAAATGATATTAAACTCAAACAAGGAAATGTTGAAATTATGTTAAACTGAAACAAATACTATGAGTGTGTTTTATTTACACAATGAACAATGGAAATGGTCAAGTAATTACACCAAGCAAATACCAAGAAATGGGTTGCAGTTTGTCTTTCGACTTCACTCGCAAAATCCGCAATGGGACTGAAGCTCCCAGTGTGTAGATCTCAAAATAGCTGTCAGTCAAAACGGGATTTAGCCTTTCGACTGATCCTCCAATCATCTTGCAGAAGCTCCGCGTCCAGACCCGCCCACAGCGTCCGGGGCGGGACAAAATCGTGGCATTTATCCAATGACCGGCGAGTTTCGAAGCAATGAAAAAAAAACGTTCCCGTTGAAGTGAATAGACGCTCAGCTTCTACGGGCAAATGCATTGATGCTGCAGGAATGGATGAGAAGTTAACAAAATCGAGTCAGTCGATTTGTGATAAGTAGCTGATTCTGAACGAACTCGTCTTCGAGATGAACGTGTTCTAACGCATTTGTTGTCAATGAAATGTTAACACAACTGTACTTATTTGACCATTTAATTTTTGACATTTTAGGGGAAGCTGAGCTTCCCTTGCAGTCTTAGAGAAATCGCCACTGCATCACACACTTGCATATTCACTCACTAGGGTTAATTTAAAATTGCAAATCCTTTCTCATTGTCTTTAGTAGGTGTAAGAAAATCTGAGGAAACCCACGCATACAAAGTATGAAGATATAAACCTCCTTTTACACAGTAACAGCAGGCAAAGATTGAAGCCCAACCGGGGCAGCTGTAGCCTAGTGGTTAAGGTACTCAGAAGGTTGCCGGTTTAAGCCCCACCTCTGCCAGGTTGCCACTGTTGGGCCCTTCAGCAAGGCTCTTAATCCTCAATTGCTTAGATTGTATACTGTCACAACTGTAAGTCACTTTGGATAAAAGTGTCTGCTAAATGCCGAAAATGTAAATGTAAGCCAGGTCTCCATGGCCCATGTTGCTGCGTGGCACCAGCTACATCGCCCTGTTCATATTAATAAGCAAAGTAACTGTCTGAATAGTAACCAAGCAAATAATTTTGAAAAGGTCAGAGTCTGTAGTGACCATTTCAGCAGAAGCATCTACTCCTGTGAACTGTTAAGCATTGCAACACAAACACTTACAGTAATTTTAGTCTGCATGGGCAGAGATTTTCTGCACCAGTGTCACCAGTTTTCATCCACCCTGAAATTTCTGCTTGTCTGCTGGCTCATTCAGTGTCTCTCTTGCTCTCCCATTCTTCTGGCCACAATTCGTCATCTCTAAATTTAAATTCAAATGGATGAATCTTTGGGTCAGATGGAAAATAACTGCCCTTGCACTGCCCTACCATTTTTAGAGAAAGAAGGTATCATCAAAATGTATTTGCAATCTTTTGTGCATCAACAAAGGTTACAGACTTTCTTACCAAACAGACGAGAGCTACATTTGATGCAACTGACTGGTCATTTAAAGTTCAAGCTTGAGCTGTTTAATCAGGTGAACACAGATTTTTTAATGCTTGGTTAGTCTGAAAACTTACAGCCACACCAACCCTTTTGTGAAAATGTTTAGACAGCACTGTTTTCTTACTGGAGCTCATTTAGTTCCATTACTAAAGTTTGCTTAGTTTCCTAATGAAAACCTGTCATAGAACAAAGTAATGGCACTCGGGAGACGCAACGGTCTATTATGCTAGCCCACCACCGTTGAGATCCGGGTTAAAATGTATTGGCCAACTGGGCATCTACACTAGGGTGGCCACATTCATAGTCACAAAAAGGAGGACATTACCCCCCCCAAAAGGAGGACGTCATACCAGGAACAGGGGGACATGATACTGCAACACACAAAATGAAACCATAACCCATATAACAGAGTTTTTGACCAATTTAAGCAAGACTTCTATAACAAATTACTGTTTTACTCACCAAATGTTGTCTACTTTTGATATATTTGGCATTTTCACAGTGCTCCTGAGCATGAGAGCTGACTAATTGACTCAGGTAGAAGTGTATGCAGAACAGAGCGAGCGGGCGAAATTCACCCACCCAATCACAGACTAGCATTTAGAGGGCGGACCTTCTGCGAATCGTGGCTCCGCCCACGATAGGTAGCACTATAAGCAATCAAATGAGGCTGTTAAACCAATGAAATACAAAGCATTTGTTTTGACATGTACCTGAGCCAATGACAGATAATATTGATCAAAAATGTAACCAGTTCACTCCAAAAGGAGGATTTTTAAGTGTCCGTCCTAGTGTTGCATAGGCGGAGGACTGGCAGCTGAAAAACCGGACTGTCCAACCTAAAGCCGGACGGCTGGCCACCCTAATCTACACAGACATGATTGGCTATGTCTAATCCTGCATTTACACTCGAAGCAAAGCGACGTGGCGAAGTGGCCAAATGTCATTCATTTTCAGTAAGAGGTTTGGCTAACACACTCAAACTCAATATTAGATGATTAGGTGTCCACATATTTTTGGTCATCTTGGACAACTTGAACAAACTTTTTCTCTACTAGAGTGGCAAGAACAAAGGAAACACTGCTGCTGCATGCTTCATCTCACTTTGTATAAAGTAGAACCACAGACACACTGCCCAATCAACAGCTTAAGTGTCACTGTAACATTTGAAAAATGATACAGGCAAGTTGCTAAGGCATCTGACACGGTGTGTCAGCTCTGATCAGCTGACTTAGTTTGAGCAAAATGAGGGAGATTAGTCAAGATGATGACAATATCAAGACTGCATCTTTCGAAAAAAGATAACAAAAGCTTCTGGAACATGATTGGGTCAATACTCACCACTGAGGTGGCAGGTGTAGCCCCATACTTGCGAGAACTGGGAGTGCAGAAATCCAAAATGCAGAACTATATTGTTGCTAAACAAAATGCGGCCACACACTAAAATAAAACTACAAAATAAAGAATGGACAAAACAACAGAAAAAAATGTAGTGAAAGAAACAAAGGACCAAATAAAATCCACAGCCAAAGCAAAAACACAATCGTCCACATCCAGTCTGGAGTTGTCTGTGGGGCACCGGTCAAAAGTGTCTGGCTACGCCACCTCTGGTGGCTCATCCGTCCAGGGCAGTTATACCTTGACTACAAAAGGGCAAAGACACTGTCTGATTTACAAAAATGGTTGCCACAAAGTTAGTTTATATCCAGTGGCGACTCTCTGTGGCGAAATCTCATTAACATGAGAGTCTATGAGAGCAATCCGGGACGAATTTCAGTTAGACTGAAATCGCCCCAAAAGGGGCAGTACTGTATGGAACACAACTCGATGCTGATTGGACTACGAGGCAAGACAGACTATCCAGAACAGTCACAACTGTGATAGAAAAATTTCTTCCCTTTCGCCCTTTGGTGGTGCGTCGCCCGATCGCCCTAAGGAACGAGCTGCCCCTGTTTATATCATTGATTTTTAAATGCTCACTAGCAAAAGGTTTGGCTAACACACCCAAACTCAATATCAAAAAGGGTGTCCACATACTTTTGGTCATTTAATTTATCCAAAAACCAAGATCAATACAAACTGTTCCTCTGCTAGAGCGGCAACTCAGTTGCTGGTGATGTTCATTTACAGGAGGTGTGCAAACTTTGGCAGCGTGAAGTCGGGGGAGTGTGCCATGCAGCGAAGTTCAGCAAAGTTTAATTGAATGCAAACTAGAAGTGAAGCAATATGGTAATTACCAACAGGAACTAAGCGTTGAGCTTTCTGGTTGAGCTGTATCTCCGTACCACTGGTCCTAGATAATAGTTCCTACTGGAGATAAAAGAGAAACTCGGTTTCTACTTGTGTCTAACTTCTGCAAATAGACAAAAAACATGCACTTTCCTTATGATGCATCACGCAGAGATGAAATTTACAGATGAGCAATTTCCCTTCAGGATTTGTAATTTTAGCAGGAACACATCTGTAGTAATACCTGTATGGGAAGGCTGATGAATACATGGTTTGGCAAGTTTAGTGTGGAGAAACTCCAGTGGCCTGCACAGAGCCATGACCTCAACCCGACTGAACAGCTTGATAGTGAGCCAGCACTTGCCATCCAATATCAGTGCCAGACCTCAGCCTTCTTAAATAAGTACACAACACTATATTAATTAATGCTGACAGTTGTAGAATTAAATGTCTAACAAACTTATTTTCAGATGTTCACATACTTTTGGTCATGTAGTGTACATTATAATGCTATCCTGCCTTATGATTGTCATACTTTAGATTATAAATACAGTGTATCACAAAAGTGAGTACACCCCTATATATCTTTTCATGGGACAACACTGACAAAATGACACTTTGACACAATGAAAAGTAGTCTGTGTGCAGCTTATATAACAGTGTAAATTTATTCTTCCCTCAAAATAACTCAATATACAGCCATTAATGTCTAAACCACTGGCAACAAAAGTGAGTACACCCCTAAGAGACTACACCCCTAAATGTCCAAATTGAGCACTGCTTGTCATTTTCCCTCCAAAATGTCATGTGACTCGTTAGTGTTACTAGGTCTCAGGTGTGCATAGGGAGCAGGTGTGTTCAATTTAGTAGTACAGCTCTCACACTCTCTCATACTGGTCACTGAAAGTTCCAACATGGAACCTCATGGCAAAGAACTCTCTGAGGATCTTAAAAGACGAATTGTTGCGCTACATGAAGATGGCCAAGGCTACAAAAAGATTGCCCACACCCTGAAACTGAGCTGCAGCACAGTGGCCAAGATCATCCAGCGTTTTAAAAGAGAAGGGTCCACTCAGAACAGACCTCGCGTTGGTCGTCCAAAGAAGCTGAGTGCACGTGCTCAGCGTCACATCCAACTGCTGTCTTTGAAAGATAGGCGCAGGAGTGCTGTCAGCATTGCTGCAGAGATTGAAAAGGTGGGGGGTCAGCCTGTCAGTGCTCGGACCATACGCCACACACTACATCAAATTGGTCTGCATGGCTGTCACCCCAGAAGGAAGCCTCTTCTGAAGTCTCTACACAAGAAAGCCCGCAAACAGTTTGCTGAAGACATGTCAACAAAGGACATGGATTACTGGAACCATGTCCTATGGTCTGATGAGACCAAGATTAATTTGTTTGGTTCAGATGGTCTCAAGCATGTGTGGTGGCAATCAGGTGAGGAGTACAAAGATAAGTGTGTCATGCCTACAGTCAAGCATGGTGGTGGGAATGCCATGGTCTGGGGCTGCATGAGTGCAGCAGGTGTTGGGGAGTTACATTTCATTGAGGGACACATGAACTCCAATATGTACTGTGAAATACTGAAGCAGAGCATGATCCCCTCCCTCCGGAAACTGGGTCGCAGGGCACTGTTCCAGCATGATAATGACCCCAAACACACCTCTAAGACGACCACTGCTTTATTGAAGAGGCTGAGGGTAAAGGTGATGGACTGGCCAAGCATGTCTCCAGACCTAAACCCAATAGAACATCTTTGGGGCATCCTCATGCGGAAGGTGGAGGAGCGCAAAGTCTCGAATATCCGCCAGCTCCGTGATGTCGTCATGGAGGAGTGGAAAAGCATTCCAGTGGCAACCTGTGAAGCTCTGGTAAACTCCATGCCCAGGAGAGTTAAGGCAGTTCTGGGAAATAATGGTGGCCACACAAAATATTGACACTTCAGGACCTTTCACTAAGGGGTGTACTCACTTTTGTTGCCGGTGGTTTAGACATTAATGGCTGTATATTGAGTTATTTTGAGGGAAGAATAAATTTACACTGTTATATAAGCTGCACACAGACTACTTTTCATTGTGTCAAAGTGTCATTTTGTCAGTGTTGTCCCATGAAAAGATATACTTAAATATCTGCAGAAATGTGAGGGGTGTACTCACTTTTGTGATACACTGTATCTGTTTGCTTCACATTTCACAAATCCAAAATGTTTTTGAGTCTCACATCATGTAGTTATTTACGGTAACCACTTCATCCTGATCAGGCTTGCCATGGGAGTGCAATCGCAGGGCACTATTTACTCTCCCAATCACTAACTTACACCAAGGGCTAATTTAAAGCAGGTAGTCCACTATGTGTTTTTTACATTCAGATGCAAAAACATAACAAACTTATTATGTACGGTAATCAGAGGTGCGATTTGAACACATTTTGCTACATAATGCAGTTTTCTCTGTGAGAGTCTGTAACATTGGCTTCAATCTCTGCAGAGAGCTTTGGGCTATCAACTAAAAGGTTGAGAGTTTGAATCCCAGCTCTGCCATGCAATCACTGTTGGGTCCTTGAGCAAGGCACTTAACCCTCCGTACAAGGCCTGACCCTGCGCTCTGACCGCAGCTTCCAAACAAGCTGGGATATGTGAAGAAAGAATTTTGTTGTACTGTACAACTGTATATGTATATATGACAAATAAAGGCCTTCTATTCCTCTTTCAAGTGTAAACATGAATAAACCATATTGCTTCTTTGTAAAGATTGCACTAGCAAATCTTCCTGGTTTATAAAATAGGCAATAAACATTGATTAATCAATTGCTGAATGTATTACAGAAAGGATTTCAATGCAAGATACAACATAATGACAGACTGCACATGCAACCTTGGTCATATAAAACAGATCTCAGTCAGTTTTATAGGTTTCCTTTTAGAGTAACTTCTAGGGTAAGTCACGTGTTTACCTGGTTAGACGTTATCAGGCACGCTACTTTTTTGTATACATGCTATAACTGATAAGAGGGGTGTAAAACAGTCATGGCTGTGGTAAAGTTGTAGGGCAGTTGTGGTCTAGTGGTTAAGGTACTGGACCAGTAATCGAAAGTAATCGTTGGTTCAAGCCCCACCACTGCCAGGTTGCAACTGTTGGGCCTTAACCGTAAATTGCTTAGACTGTAAATACCTAAAATTTAAAGTTTAAACATCATGTGGGACATTAACAAGGGATATAAGGTGGCATGGCTAGTGACAATATGTTTTATTGGGGGGAAACATGTACAGTCTTGCCCAGTGCACCTGGCTGGCATGATCTGGCTCTGTCTTATACTCAGAGTTCAAGTCTCAATGGTGCCACTGGCCTGAACGAGCGTTCTTCAGACACAGTTGGGCACTGGTATGGTTTAGGCTCTGGGCTATCAATCAAAAGCTTGTCAGATCAAATCCCAGCTCTGCTTGGCAGACTGTTGGGCACTTCAGAATGGCTCTTACTGCTCTTGGCTCCAAGGGTGCCATATAATGTCTGACCTTGCACTCTGATCCTAAGCCTCAAAACAAGCTAGAAAACGTGGCAAAAGAATTTCATTGTACATTGTGACAAATAAAGGCATTCTATTCATTCAATTGGCAGAGCTGGCAGTTGGAGGAAAGGTCATATGGCTAATCACCTGCTTGCCTCTGCAACAACAAACCTTACTGTCTGCTTAAGGTGCCAGCATGGGTGATGGAGGAATTCAGAAAGTGTGAACTGTAAGTGTTGTGAACTCTCCACAATTGATTTCTAGTGCCAGAAATAATAGAAATCAATCTCCATTCATGACTTACAGCATGTATGCAAAACTTATACATTACATTTACATTTTTTACATTTAGCAGCCCCCTTTTATCCAAAGCGACTTACATTACATTTACAGTACAGTTTGAGCAATTGAGGGTTAAGGGCCTTGCTCAAGGGCCCAACAGTGGCAACCTGGCAGTGGTGAGGCTTGAACCAGCGACCTTCTAATTACTAGTCCAGTACCTTAACCACTAGGCTACGACTTATACAATTGTTTCCTTGAGCAGGAAATATCAAGTCGAAAAGGATTTACATGTTTTCTGTCGATTTCCTACTGTCCCAACTTTTTGGGAAATTTGGATTGTATTTGTACTGTGATTCTGACAACATGGCAAACAACCAGAGTGTGACATCACATTCCCAAGCCTTGTACAATGAGAGACAGTGGAAACATACCAAACCTTTACATAACATGCCTTACACAATCACTGTCAGCCTTCGATTTGTTACCTTTTATTCAGCGGACGGCTTTGACAGTTGACAGGAGGATCAATATCACCACCCACAGAGACTTCTGACCCTGTAGCTGCCCTTTATTGTATAATCACTTTTACTCTTCACCTTGGATCAAAAAGATGCAGCCACACATTTCTGTTAGACAGGAAATGACTAGCTGGGACTTGCTGAAGAGAAGTGCTTATGAGATGCCTTACTGATAGGTTTACAGTGGTTTGATAGTACACTGTCACATTATGACATCATAACATAACAGCTAAACACAAAAAACTGTAGGTCATGTGTTTTTATTCAATAACATGACATAACGACATGAAATTATTAACGCTCCTAGAAATTTGTTTAAAGCAAATGGAATGTCCGGTCTGTCACAAATCCAGCCACTTTGTGCTCCTGGAGTGCACCTATGTGCCACGCGACTCTCTCCGGGAGCACATGTTAGACGAGTGTTTCACTCTCCAGCCAACACTCTTAATATAATTGATCTCCTGCTAATAATCCACAGCTGCACCTTGTTTAGGGGTAATGCTTAGGGCATTTAAGTAGGCAAGTGGATCATTCGGCAGAGGCTATTTTGGTTTGGTTTGTTTTATTGTTCAGTTTGTCAGGTTTAGCTCTAGTTCATGTCCTTGTTCATGCTCTTTGTCCATGCTCCTGCTAAGAAGTCTTGTTTAGTGTTTAGTCTTGTTCATGTCTTGTGTTAGTCTTGTTTATGTTTAGCTTTAGCATTGTTAGCTTAGGGTTTAGGTTTGATTAGGTTTATTGTTCATGTGTGTTTAGATTAGCATTAGCATTTATCCTAGGGCATTTGTTAATGTGTCTTGTGTACCCCTGTCTTGCCTTTTGTTATTATAAAATCATGTTAAAACATCTCTCTGTGTGTCCACCCACTCTTGTCCTGTTAGCCCATTTATTACATAATAGCCTTCACTTGCCTGGTGCAGCTGTGGATCATTGGCAGGAGACCAATTATAATAAGGGGTGTTGGCTTGAGAGTGAAAGCAAACCCTCCTCTAACATGTGCTCCCAGAGAGAGTGGATTCATGACACAGTCGTAGCCAGGACAGGTATTCACATATTTTGGTCACACAGTGTAAATAGTTGGTTGCATTGTTTTATAACAAATCCTGTAGGTTCATGGTATCTTCAATTTTCATTTAATCAGGCAGTTATATTTTGTATTATATAACATAGTTTTCTTTCTTCTTGACCTCTTGACTTTTTGTGCAATATAGTGTTGTGGATTTGATTTGAATTGATATAATTGCTGTTTTCAGCCATAAAATTACACTTAATCACCCATTGTGATGAAATGAAAACATGTTTTTAGAGCTTTTTAAAAATGTATTAAAAGTCAAAAACTGTTACTCTTATTCACAATAGTATTCAGACTTTTTGTTTGTCTTTGTAAAACTCCCTTTGGCACTTTGGCAGCAGGTACAGCAACAAGACTGCTTGAATACACCTCTTCAAGCTTAGTATGAGCGTCTGTGAACCGTCATCTACAGTTTCTCTACAAATATGTTTAATGGGGTATAATAAAGTCTGGGCTTTGACTGGGCCACTCAAGGACATTGCCTCGAAAGCACTGGAGTGTTGATTCATAGTGCAAAAAAATATAATCATAATGATTTCCTAATGACAAATAATAATTCTTAGGATTGTTGGCATTTCCCATGAACTTCCTCTTAAAGGTAAAAGTAGATCCTAGTAACAAAGAGGTGCAACCCCGAATCAGAAAAAGTTGGGACAGCAAGGAAAATGCAAATAATAAAAAAACACAGAATTTCTTACATTTACTTTGACTTTTATTTGATTGCAGGCAGTATGAACCTGAGATATTTCATGTTTTATCTGCTCAACTTCATTTCATTTATTAATAATCATCCATTCCTGCATTTCAGACCTGCAACACATTCCAAAGAAGTTGGGACAGTAAAGCATTTACCACTTTGTAATGTTGCCATTCCTTTTCACCACACTTAAAAGACGTTTTGGCACCGAGGATACCGAGTGATTTAGTGTTTCAGCTTTTATTTTGTCCCATTCTTTCTGCAAACACGTCTTAAGATGTGTAACAGTACGGGGTCGTAGTTGGCGCATTTTTGGTTTAAAATTCTCCACACATTCTCTATTGGGGACAGGTCAGGACTGCAGGCAGGTCAGTCCAGTACCCGTACCCTCGTCTTCTGCAGCCATGCCTTTGTAATGTGTGCAGCATGTGGTTTTGCATTGTCTTGTAAAAAATGCATGGACGTCCCTGGAAAAGATGACGTCTTGAAGGCAGCATATGTTGCTCTAAGATCTCAATGTACTTTTCTGCATTATTGCTGCCATCACAGAAGTGTAAATGACCTTTGCCAAGGGCACTGACACAGCCCCATACCATGACAGACCCTGGCTTTTGGACTTGTCGCTGATAATAGTCTGGACGGTCCTTTTTGTGTTTGGTCTGGAGCACACGGCATCCATTTTTTCCAAAATAGACCTGGAATGCTGATTCATCTGACCACAATACACCTTTCCACTAAGTGATTGTACATCCTAGATGCCTCCGAGCCCAGAGATGTTGACATCACTTCTGGACATAGTTAACATAAGGCTTCTTTACTGCGCAGTAAAGTTTGACACTGAGTTATTAAATGCTACAGATTAGATTGTGCAAAAATAAAGTTTGTGGTTAAACTTTTTAGAGATGCGCTTACATCTTTTACTCATGGCAAAAATGCCATGATTTATTGATTGGTTGGTTGGTTGGTTGATTCATTCATTCATTGTCAGTTTTACCACCGCTTTATCCTGGTCAAGGTACAAAACATATTAAGTGCAAAATAACAGCATGGTCAATAAACAGCTAAAAATAAAATGAAGCAAATAAATATGTGTTTGTAATTAGGGTAAAATAGGCTTAAAGTATAAAACAAATAAGAGCACTTTTGTTTGTGTGTGTGTGTGTGGGGAGGGTGACAACCAATCACTGTCTTTAAAAGAATGTGTCATACCTAGCAGCGGGGTCGGCCCTGCCTCCTCACTGAGATAAAAAATATTCCTTGCTCAGGGTTGTTTGTTTGTTGATTAGGATTTTGGTTACACTTTGGTTACATTCATGACAGGAACGGTAGTTACTCATTACACAAGGTTCATCAGGTCACACAAGGTTTTATCAAACACAGTCATGGACAATTTAGTATCTCCAATTTACCTCACTTGCATGTCTTTGGACTGTTTCTTAGCTGATTTCCTGGCTGGATAGGATGGACAGAATATTGTGGTTTACTGTGTCGAAAGCCGCTGATGAGTCAAGTAGAATCAGGTAGAATCAGGACAGATGATAAATTGGTCACTCTATAGCAGAACAGAGCTTATCAGTTACAGCCTCAAAAAGAGTTCCTTATTTCAAATGATCCTAGAGGTCACTCAGGATATTAAGAAACACTACAAGGAAAGGTATGATCAAGGTCTGTTATTATTCAGGTCTGGGGTGTCCTGACAGAAGTAATTACTCTGTCTTGCTGTCTTGAAAGCCATAGGGATGTTACCAGATTTGAAAGAGCTGTTGATGATGGATGCCACAAAACATCTGGGGTCTTTGGAGAGCATCTGAAGCATTGTTCATGACCCATTCAGGATTCATGGATGGGTAGCAAGGAGTAAACCAACGTTATCCAAGAGAAACATCAGTGCTTGTCTGGCATTTATACAAAAAGCACATGGATTATTCCCTAACCTTAACAAAACACTGTTCCATGAACAATTTCAATGGGAAAGTATGAAACAGCAAATGACTAATTATGTTTGGCAAGAAGCAAACTATACATCATAGTAAGAACATTATATCACCAGTCACACATGGTAATGATATTGTGATGGTATGGGGATGTTCTGCTGCCTCATGGGCTGTATATCTCATCATTTTTAAGGGAACAATACACTCCACTTGGTTGTAATTGGATTACACAGGCAATAAATAAAATAATATACTTAAAAGATATTATATAAAAATAATATACAGTGATACCAGTGGCGGCTCCTGCCAAATCTCTCAGGGGTGGCAATTGTTGCGATGATGGCCAAGGTGACCCGTTCAATGGGTAAATTAAAGCTAAAATAATTAACATCTTGAGTCATCTGTCAGTTTGCCCTCACAAATAACTTTGAACATGGAGAGAGACCAGTTTTACTACTGATCATAAAATTAAAGCCTTCACACTAACAGTTTCATCAGATAGCATTTTATTTTAGGTGCAGCAGATCCAGAATAAACATTGGCATCGGGGCTGATGTGCAATGAATAGAGAAGTACAATTAAACAATTGGGGAGATACAATACAAGATATCTGTTGGGGAAATACGCAATTCACAATTTAAAAATTACATTATTTGTATTGAAGTTTTGCTCGTCTCTCTTTCAAAGCAGCAAAGTGATCAATTACCCTCTCATTGAAGGCAAGGTAGCAAAATGTGCATGATTGTTCATCACTGATATTAACATCGGGGCTGTCTTATAGTTTACCCAGTAGCGCCACCTGAAGAATGAAGAGTCATTTTTTTGAACTGTACGGAACACAACTCCACGCTGATTGGACTACAATATTCAGAGGCAATTTTGTCCCTTTCGCCCTTTGGTGGTGTGTCGCCCGATCGCCCTAATGAACGAGCCGCCCCTGAGTGATACCTTGAAACTCAACGTCAATTGGTTTAAAAGACGTTGAGTTTCAAGGTATTTTTTTCCATAAGGATGTATGGGAAACCTGTTATTGCGTTCCATGGACTCGTGGAACTGCATATATTTTAGGCTAATGTAAAATAATGGGGTCATTTTTGACACTTAAACACTGAAAATAACACAAATATAATATAAAAACACTGAAATACAATATAAAAACAGTTAAAAATCAATAAAAAATACAATAAAACCTTGTGAAAAAATTGTGAGCCTTGTGAAAATATTTTGAGTTTAGGGGACGTCGAGTTTCAAGGTATGACTGTACTGTAAAAGATGTTTAACGCCGCTCAGGTGGCGCAGCGGTAAAAAGACACACGCTGCAACCAGGGCTGGATTTCGAAGGAGCGTCGTTTCGAATCCAGCTCTGCCTTTACGGTCAAGGCTGGGCGGCTATGGACAACGATTGGCCTGTTGTCCGGGTGGGGGGCGGGACTTGAGACCGTAGGGGATGCTTTCTCAGGAACGGGGCGGTCGCGCCCTCTGCTGGCTGGTTGGTGGCGCCTGTATGGAGACAGGAGGGGGTGTGGCGGAGTGTGTGATCCTCCGTGCACAGTACTCTGCCACGCTACACTCGTCAAGTGTGGGTGATAAGACGATCGATTGGCTGTGCACGTTTCGGAGGAGGCGTGGAACGGCCTCGTCAGCCCCAATCAGGAGCAGGAATCCGCACTAATAAGAGGATGATAGATGGGATGAAATTGAACGCGCTAAATTCTTTAAAAAAATAATAATAATAAAATAAAAAACATTTTCAACAAAAGCTCATTTGTGTAATATAATGTTTGTGTTGCAAATACACCAATCAGCCATAACATTAAAACCACCTCCTTGTTTCTACACTCACTGTCCATTTTATCAGCTCCACTTACCATATAGGAGCACTTTGTAGTTCTACAATTACTGACTGTAGCCCATCTATTTCTCTACATACCTTTTTAGCTTGCTTTCACCCTGTTCTTCAATGGTCAGGACCCCCACAGGACCACCACAGAGCAGGTACTATTTAGGTGGTAGATCATTCTCAGCACTGCAGTGACAATGACATGATGGTGGTGTGTTAGTGTGTGTTAAGCATTACCGCCACACTCCATAGGAAACAACAGCACTATCAGCGAAAGAGTGGTTTTGCCGCTTTTCATGTAAATGCGCTCTAACGTTTACCCTTTGTTTACATCGCACACATGTCAAGTTAAGGGAAACGTCGAGTTTAAGGGTACAAATTTCTCAATGAAGGGCGTCAAGTTTTAAAGATTTTGAGTTTAGGGGACATCGAGTTACAAGGTAACACTGGGGTTCGATCCCCAGGTGGTGCGGTCTGGGTCCTTTCCGTGTGGAGTTTGCATGTTCTTCCAATGTCTGTGTGGGTTTACTCCGGGTGCTCCGGTTTCCTCCCACAGTCCAACACATGCAAGTGAGGTGAACTGGAGACACTAAATTGTCCAAGACTGTGTTTAATATAATCTTGTGTGAACTGATGAATCTTGTGTAATGAGTAACTACCGTTTCTGTCATGAATGTAACCAAAGTGTAAAACATGATGTTAAAATCCTCAACAAACAAAACAAGGTACCACTGTGCTTAAAAGTTGTTTAACTAAAAAATATTTGTGTAATATAATGTTAGTGTTGCAAATATGTAATAACAGAAGCAATAAGAAATTTTAGTGTATGTTGCAGAGGCCTATTTAAAAAACCTAGTGTCATACAGACCCCCAGTTAGTCCCAGTATTAAAACATTAAACAAAAACAGAGGGCTGTACAGTAAGAGTGTACGTAAGGGAAAGAAAGATGTAGATTTGAATGATAATGTGTTAGATTTGAATGCAGAACCCTGTACATGAGGAGACACGTCTTCTATTCATTTTTAATAGGACAGTCAAGAGAAACATCAGTCTGAGCTGAGTCAGACTGAACACGAACTCATACAGCAACGGTAAGCTGAGTAAACGCAGCAGTGAGTCTGCATACGTGCAGCTTCACATGGACACACCTATTCAGAGTCTCTCCAACACAGCCAGTGAGGGAAAAAAATACAATAAATTACAAACCATCTGTGAAGCTGCTAATATGTAATTCCCCTCTCTAAGTGCATGGGACTGGATGGAAGGTTCGTTTCAAACAGGAAGTGACCAAATTACCAAAACAATATAGTGGGGGGTAGAGTAGACTGAGATCTCTATAAAAATATATTTTTTATTATGAATCATACACCAGCCATAACATTAAAACCACCTCCTTGTTTCTACACTCACTGTCCATTTTATCAGCTCCACTTACTATATAGAAGCACTTTGTAGTTCTACAATTACTGACTGTAGTCCATCTGTTTCTCTATATACCTTTTTAACCTTCTTTTACTCTGTTCTTCAATGGTCAGGACCACCACAGAACAGGTATTATTTGGGCGGTGTATCATTCTCAGCACTGCAGTGACACTGACATGGTGGTGGTGTGTTAGTGTGTGTTGTGCTGGTATGAGTGGATCAGACACAGCAATGCTGCTGGAGTTTTTAAACACCTCACTGAAGATGACCAACTCAACAGCAATAGATGAGCGATCGTCTCTGACTTTACATCTACAAGGTGGCCCAACTAGGTAGGAGTGTCTAACAGAGTGGACAGTGAGTGGACACGATATTTAAAAACTCCAGCAGCACTGCTTTGTCTGATCCACTTATACCAGCACAACATACACTAACACACCACCACCATGTCAGTGTCACTGCAGTGCTGAGAATTATCCACCACTTAAATAATACCTACTCTGTAGTGGTCCTGTGGGGGTCCTGACCATTGAAGAACAGAGTAAAAGGAGGTTCAAAAATTATGTACGTAGAGAAACAGATGGACTACAGTCAGTAATTGTAGAACTACAAAGTGCTTCTATATGGTAAGTGGAGCTGATAAAATGGACAGTGCGTGTAGAAACAAGGTGGTGGTGGTTTTAATGTTATGGCTGATCAGTGTATCGAAACAGTTTGATTGAAATGTTGACTCTTTAAAAATCATTCATTCATTCATTGTCTTTTTTTAACCACAGCTTTATCCTATTCAGGGTTGTGGTGGACAAATCACTGGGTGAAAGGCAGGAAACACCTGGACAGGTCACCAGTCTATCACAGGGAAATCACACACACACATTCACACCTAGGGCAATTTTAGTATCTCCAGTTAACCTGACTGCATGTCTTTGAACTGTGAGAGGAAACCCATGCAGACATGGGGAGAACAAATTCCCCACAGAAAGGACCCGAACCGTTCCACTTGGAAAGCAAACCCAGGACCTTCTTGCTATGAGGCGACAGTGCCGCCCTTTTAAGTACAAAGGAATCGACATGTTCAATTTCACAAACATGCTTACCTAATTTTTATTAGTGCTAGAAATTCTACAACCATATGAATTCTTTCAAGATTCAACTTTTCACTCAAATTGTTGTACTGATTATAGAATGCCCCCAGGGAGAGGAGAATACCAGAGCATCTTCTGTGATGAGACATCTCTTCACTGATCAACAAGACACAGTCATGACAGAAAACAGACTGGTTCCACATTGGTAAAGGAGTTGCACAAGACCTCTGTCATCATTCCTGTTCAACCTGTATGATGAAGATAACAAAAAAGCAGGACTGGAGGATGATCAAGGATTCAAGATTGGTGGTAGAAACATCAGTAACTTTCGATATGAGGAAGATGTAACACAGCAGAAGATTGGGAAGATCTGAAGGTCCTTATCAAGAAGTTTAAAGAACAGAATAAAGATGGGACTTAAGCCCAATATGAAGAAGACAAATGTTCTCTGTCAATTGCTCTTTACCATTGAAGATGTTGATGTGGTGTCCAGCTTTTGCCAATTATTAGCAGCAATTGATCCAGTAGTCAGAAAATACAACAAAATGACTTAAAAATAGACTACTAGACTTTTCTGTGGTTCTCTATCAGTGTGAAAGCTAAACAATAAAAAATTATTAGTTTTTTGTTAGTTTATTGCTGCCTTTGAACCCAGTGTTTCCTGGTGGAACCAGACCCACACAACCCTGACCAGTATAAAGCGCTTGATGAAAATGAAATAAAACGTAATTATAAGTTACAGTCCACAAAATTATTGGTACCTCCTGATAAATTTAATAAAAAAATGAAAAACACAAAAGACTTACACAGCCGGCCGCTTAGGTGGCACAGTGGTAAAACCCACTAACACACCAGAGCTGACATTTCGAACTCGTCGGTTTGAAACTTAGCTCTGCCATCCGGCCGGGCTGGGTGGCTATATAAACAACGATTGGCTGTTGTTCATACAGGGTGGGACAAGCTGGATGGGGACCTCATAACTAATGCAATTACAACCTCTGCTGTCTGGTTGATGGCGCCTGCACAGAGTCGGGGGAGAATGCGTTGATCAGGGTGTGGCTCTCTGTACACAAAGCTGATCCGCACATGAACTCACCTCGAGCAGGTGAAAAGATGCAGTTGGCTACTGAACACGTGTCGGAGGGGGTGTGTGACAGTCTCGCTCACCTCAATCAGCAGTAGGGATCAGCATTAGTAGAGAGGAAGCAAAATGCAATCTGGTAATTGGATATGACTAGATTTGGAGGAAAATTAGGGAAAAAATTCAAAACAAAAAACAAAAAAAAAAAGACTTGGTGTGGGTGCCACAAAGTAACACTGATTACCTGGGCTCGATCCTTCCCTCTAGTAGTACTCAGCAAGATGTCTTGCATGTTTTCCCTTGTGTCCACAAGGGTTTTCCCTGATTCTCCCAACAATTTTATTTTCACTTTCCATAAACATACAAAAGGTGAATTATTTATTTTGTAATTGCCCCTAGGTGTGTGCATGAGTGGGTGTATTTTGCCCTGTGATTGATTGGCACCTTTTACTGGGTGTATTCCTGGCTTACACCCAGTTTTTCTGGGTGGTGTCAGTATCAGGAAAGTACCAGGAGATTTATAATAAAAAGCCACTGACCCAAAACTTTTTGCTTTACTTACATGAAATGTAAGATTATGGTAATTAACTGAAGGTGCCCCAATTCTGGAGCCAACTTTTAATACAATATGCTTTTATTACAGAGCAGAACTAAGGTCAAACCTCGCCTCTGGTCACTGTCTGTTAGCAATTTGGGATGTGTCCATGTGGGTTTCCATTGGGTACTTTGGTGTCATCCCACCTGCCCAAAAATCAGTATGGGTAGCTGCTCTAAAATGCTAAAATGTTGCTAAAGTGCAAGTGAGTGAAAGGGTAAGTGTGTGATGCAATCCCACTATGATCTGACCTTGGATAAAGTGGTTACAGAAGATAAAAGGAGAAATAAAAAGTAGGTCATGAGCAAGGGATAATGCAGGTATTTAAATACTTCAGAAAAGTTGCTGTTGTTGTTGTGTTGTGTGTATTAAAAAGGATATAAATACACTGTGAGGCATTAAAGGGACCTCTGTACCTTTGCCCATAACGGTTCCATTAACAATTACATTTGCAACAAAGTGATTATTGTATTGCCAACCACACCTTAAGCATGTAGGTCAATTTATGACCACTGAATATTTGTTTTTGCAACTGCAAGTTACACTGACTCTCCCAGGACCCACATAGAATAGGTATTATCTGGGTGGTGGATCATTCTCAGCACTGCAGTGACACTGACATGGTGGTGGTGTGTTAGTGTGTGTTGTGCTGGTATAAGTGGATATGACACAGCAATGCTGCTGGAGTTTTTAAACACCTCACTGTCACTGCTGGACAGCGCATCATGGGCAGCATCCTGTGACCACAGATGAAGGTCTAGAAGATGACCAACTCAAACAGCAGCAACAGATGAGCGATCGTCTCTGACTTTACATCTACAAGGTGGACCAACTAGGTAGGAGTGTCTAATAGAGTGGACAGTGAGTGGACACGGTATTTAAAAACTCCAGCAGTGCTGCTGTGTCTGATCCTACCAGCACAACACACACTAACACACCACCACCATGTCAGTGTCACTGCAGTGCTGAGAATGATCCACCACCCAAATAATACCTGCTCTGTGGGGATCCTGAGCATTGAAGAACAGGGTGAAAGCAGGCTAAAACAGTATGTAGAGAAACAGAAGTACTACAGCCAGTAATTGTAGAACTACAAAGTGCTCCTATATGTTAAGTGGAGCTGATAAAATGGACAGTAAGTGTAGAAACAATGATGTGGTTTAATGTTATGGCTGATCAGTGTACTATGTTTAAAATGCCCCCCTTTCACACAAAGGCACAAAGTGGCAAACAGCACTGCTGATAAAAGAATTTTGAAAATTGATTCTCATTTGCCAATGTTATGGGCAAAAGTACAAAGGTCCCTTTTTGACTCACATTGTAGTACAGTAACTCATTTGTGTTCCTGAAAAGGAAGAACAACTGCCAAGAAGGAGTTGTTCTTCCTTTTCCCTAAATGAATGGGGTTCTTCCTTTTCCTTCCTAAATGAATGGGGTTTTTGGCCTCCTCTTTCTGTTACTACCGTAAGATGATGATTACTGTTTGGCTTCAGTGACTGTTGTGTTTGTAATCAAAAACAAAAAGATACGGTAAATACTGGAGTCATGCTAGTAATTCTCATTACTTTCTCATCGACTCAGCATGATTAGGTTTTATTTGTTTTGATGTTTTACAAAGAAGAGATGAAAAAGAAAGTAAAAGTTGTAGGTTATCATTACTGGCATCAGTATTGCAAAAAAAACAAAACACTGAGGGCAACTCTCCTAATGACTGGAATCAGGTTTTTATTGACACCCATTGCTAAGAAGTGTGTAAAATAATTAACTTTGTGGTAACAGTCTGGGGAAAGTCATTTTCTCTTCCAGCATGACTGTGACTAATAAAGTGTGAGTTTGTTGTTATGTATAAAACATAGCATTTAAATAGCTAAAAAGAGCATGTACAGGTTGCGTCTGTACAGGGTTGCATGTGTACAGGACAACAGTGATGGTATACTTGATTAGAGATTTGATTTTGTGGCGCTACTCGATTGACCCTCAGCCATTGCCTTCTGGATGTTCTCAGGCAACCTAAAATGACTAATCTGGGAACCTTTAGGGCATGGTTGACCAGCCAATTGATTGAAATGGACCTCTCCTTTCTATGTGAAGCATCATAGCAACCACCTAGCAACCACAAATGAAACACCATAGCAACACTTCACTTGTCACCTGGGAGTAGGGTTGCCAGCCGTCCGGCTTTAGGTCGGACAGTCCGGTTTTTCAGCTGCCAGCCCTCCGCCCATGCAATACTAGGATGGACACTTAAAAATCCTCCTTTTGGAGTGAACTGGTTACATTTTTGATCAATATTATCTGTCATTGGCTCAGGTACATGTCAAAACGCCCACCACTGGCCAATCGCAGAAGGTCCGCCCTCTAAATGCTAGTTGAATTTCGCCCGCTCGCTCTGTTCTGCATACACCTCTACCTGAGTCAATTAGTAAACTTTTGGAGGCAGCGAGGAACAGACTTAAATATCAAAAGTAGACAACATTTGGTGAGTAAAACAGTAATTTGTTATAGAATTCTTGCTTAAATTGGTCAAAAACTCTGTTATATGGGTTATGGTTTCATTCTGTGTGTTGCAGTATCATGTCCCCATGTTCCTGGTATGACGTCCTCCTTTTGGGGGTGTAATGTCCTCCTTTTTGTGACTATGACCATTGCAATCATCTAGCAACACCCTGGCAACCATGTAAGGTAACATAACAATTGCTTAGCAAAACTCTGACAAGCACCTTGGACCACATAGAAAACACATAGGAACACTCTGTTAACCACCTGGAACACCAAAAACAGCATCTAGCAGCATCTTAGAAACCACAAGGCACAAAAAATAGCAATAATCTAGCAACACCCTTGGAATACCAAAGATTTGCTTTGATTATATTTTTATTTTTTCACGATGCAATGATACAGCAATTTATATGAGGAAATGAAAGTAAGCGGGAAAGGAGAACCAGTTAATGTTTAAATCAAACATTACAATAGGGAACAATCAATCTGAGTGACTGACTGTGACAAAGCTGTTTTTGCCAGACAGGCTGATATGAGTGTGTCAGAAACCCCGGAATATGCTGGGCAGTTTTAGTTGGAAAAACATTGCCTGGTATGATATTGATTTCTCCTAAGATATGTAGACTTTAGGGTCAGAATTGTATTTAAACAGCTTGAATCCATGGACCCAGTGAATAGGACCATAGTACAGTTGTTACTGTAATGTTTTAAAGGCACACACCAAGTAAAAGTCACTTCCTATCTGATCACCGTTGTTGACCATGTGCATTCCACAATCCACAATCTACCCACCTAAAAATTAACTGATTCCATGAACATATAATAGTTAATTGTACCCAGGTCACCAGGCAGTCATGAATCCAGGTCTAGTGGCTACCCTGGTCACCAAGCAGTCATGAATCCAATACAACAGTGAACCTCAACCAGGGGGCTCAACCTGTTGCATTTAATTGAGAGTTAAAATAAAAATCACATGTGATGGGATGGGAAAATCAATTGGCTACTGGCATATAGAAGATTTCTTTTGATGTTATAATACTGTATTTTAAACTGCCTATAGCCAACATTGGGTCTTTGAGAATGGACACATATTTGATTTGCCCCCCACAAAAGTGCAATGGTCAACAGGCCACGACTACGAAAGATTCCGATTCAGTTGTTGATGCAGTTCCCACTGAAGTACACCTAGGTGATGTGGCTCCCACCACCAGCTCACCAGAAGTTATTCCACTACATCAACCAAAATCTGAAAATACCAAGATTTATAGCCTTATTGTGGATTCATCAAATTTTTATGAGCAAGAAGAAAGTATCTTTTGTCATTCTTGCTGAAAGCATAAGAATAATATCATACATAACCCGTGTCAAGGGGGTCCCGTAAAAGATTTAAATAAAGGGGTGTCTAAGAGAAAATAGAACACCTTCAGAATGTGCTAAAACGTGAGATTTATGGCATGAATGTGCAGCTGACAAATCTACAGCATTAATGCAAAGCTATAATGTCAACATGGACCAGTCTAAGTAGGTTTATAATAATGTGACCTGTCTATGTCCAGTGAGGCCCAGTGTTGCCAACTTAGCAACTTTGTCGCTATATTTAGCGAGTTTTCAGACCTCTCTAGCGACTTTTTCTGGTGTCATTGGAGACTTTTGGAGACTCGGACGTGAAAGCTTATATTGTTCTGCAGTTGCTGTCCTCGACGAGCAGCGGGTTCTGCTGTTGTTCTGTTGATTTATCCTAGTACCCATTGATTTGTCCTACCGAGCATGTGCACATCTGTTTTGGACTTGTTGAGTGGAACGCCTATAATTCTTTCTGTGCTACCTTTGCCTGATTTATTTCTGCTAGCGGTTAGTAATGTATGGTTTTAGTTATAATTCCTTTTAAAGTTTAAAGTTTAAGTGTATGTAATGCCGTTATTATGTGAGTTATTTTTTATTCTGTTTCAGAACTATGCAAGGTGATCAAATTAGCTATACTTGATTGCATACAGTTGATGCTATGTGTTAACGTTTTATTTAACCACGTTTATACATGCGTTCAGTGATTTTAGAGCGTTTTTCATACATCTAGAAAAGCCAATCATTTTTAAATAACCATCTGCGACCTTAACATTACGACAACACAAAATGCTTTCTTAGCAGTTCATCTGGTACAGTAAAGGTTGTGTCTAATAAAGTTAATTACTGAGTGAATATGTTGAGCATTTATTACGTTATCTTGTACTTAGCTGTTTGTATATATAAAACAATTTTGTTGCTTTTCCCTTGTCAGTTCAGTTCTAATTATTTGTTCTTTATTACATGTTTTTGTAGCTATAGATACGATCTGTGTGACCTATAGTTTTCTCACTGGGATCTTATCCAACAGGGTATGATAAATGACTGAGGCAAAACCTTAGAAGATATTCCTCATAGAGGGTTAGCATATTATTTACTACAAAATGTTTTGTATACTGGCTAATATAAAATTTAATTTAATTTAATTAAAATCCTAATAAATAAATTTAAGATATATGTCTGAGATACATATCAATGGATCTATCGAGATGTGCTTCCTATAGTTTATAATAATATTTATAAAACGGATAGTTCCGGTCCTAAAATCTGATTGGCTGAGCCGCGTTCAAAGCCGTTGTAAAATCCCCGATATACGCACACTTATGACCACCTCACATCATTCCATATTAATACGCCACTGAAAAGAAAAAGTACAAACTTGGTTGAACACTATTTTAAGTCATGTACTATACATGGAAACGTCCAGATTAATATAAACAATAATCCTAATCATTAAACGGGTGTTTTGTTTCGTCCAAGAAATAGTGTAATAGTGTTTTTGGAGGAATGTTTATTGCGAATGTGGATGACTCCAGAGGTGAGTGCACTGCTGAGGGCCCGAGACTCCGCTTTTAAAGCAGGTGACCAGCCGGCTCTGAGAACAGCGAGAGCCAGACTGTCCCGGGCAATCCGAGAAGCAAAGCGCGCACACGGCCAGAACATCCACAGCCACTTCCAGAACAGCGGTGACACACGGCGCTTGTGGCAGGGCATCCAGGCCATCACCAACTACAGGACAACTCCACCCGTCTGTGACAGTGATGCCTCCCTTCCAGATGCGCTGAATGACTTCTACGCTCGGTTCGAGGTGCAGAACAACATGTTGGCGAGGAAGATGATCCCACCTTGTGACGAGCAGGTGCTTCGTCTCACCACAGCGGACGTGAGGAGAACTCTGCACAGAGTCAACCCACGGAAGGCTTCTGGACCAGACAACATTCCTGGCCGAGTACTCAAAGGATGTGCAGACCAGCTGGCAGATGTATTCACTAACATCTTCAACATCTCCCTGAGCAGCACCATCGTTCCAACGTGCCTCAAGACGACCACCATCGTACCCGTGCCAAAGAAGTCATCTGTGCCATGCTTCAACGACTATCGTCCCGTAGCACTTCGAGAAACTAGTCATGAGGCATATTAAGACACTACTGCCTCCCACCATGGACCCACTGCAGTTTGCGTACCGTCCTAACCGCTCAACGGATGACGCCATATCCACTACACTGGCTTCTACACACCTGGACAGAAAGAACACTTACGTCAGGATGCTGTTCATAGACTTTAGCTCAGCATTCAACACCATCATTCCTCAGCATCTAATTGGAAAGCTGAGCACGCTGGGCCTGAACACCTCTCTCTGCAACTGGATCCTGGATTTCTTGACTGAGAGACCTCAGTCCGTCCGGATCGGTAAGAACACCTCCAGCACCACCACACTGAGCACCGGCGCTCCCCAAGGCTGTGTGATCAGTCCACTGCTGTTTACTCTGCTTACGCACGACTGTACAGCAATGCACAGCTCGAATTCCATCGTTAAGTTTGCAGACGACACAACTGTGGTGGGACTCATCAGCAACAACGATGAGTCAGCGTACAGAGAGGAGATACAACATCTAACGGACTGGTGCCAAGTCAACAACCTGTCTCTGAATGTGGATAAAACCAAAGAGATGGTCATTGACTTTAGAAAGACACTAAGGGACCACTCCCCACTGCACATCGACGGCTCATCTGTTGAGATCGTCAAGAGCACCAAATTTCTCGGTGTTCATCTGGAAGAGAATCTCACCTGGACCCTCAACACCAGTTCCATCACCAAGAAAGCCCAGCAGCGTCTCTACTTTTTGAGAAGACTGAGGAAAGCTCATCTGCCACAGTTCTACAGAGGAACAATCGAGAGCATCCTGAGCGGCTGCATCACTGTCTGGTTCGGAAATTGTACTGCGTCGGACCGCAGGACTCTCCAGCGAGTAGTGAGGACAGCTGAAAAGATCATCGGGGTCGCTCTTCCATCTCTAACGGACATTTTTAACACCCGCTGCATCCGCAAAGCTCTAAGCATTGTGGACGATCCAACCCATCCATCACATGGACTTTTTACTCTGCTCCCGTCTGGGAGACGATACCGCAGCATCCGGACTAACACAACCAGACTGTGTAACAGTTTTATCCCACAAGCAATCAGACTCCTTAACTCAGTACTGTAACAATTTCCTCCAGAAATTTTTCTGCTGCCACACACTGAACTATATTCAAATATTGAAAAAGTCTTTTTGTATTTTTGCACCTTATTTACTTCTTAGGCACCTTATCTCCATTGCCAATTTCACTGTTTATTCAAATATTGAAAAGTCTTTTTGTATTTTTGCACCTTATTTACTTTTAGGCTCCATTGCCAATTCTTACGCTGCTAATGTACAACATGTCACTACCTCATGAACCATTGTACCATCTATTCACCATCATGTACTAACACTTGTCTTTAGTCCTGTCTTCTAATTACTTGTTTAGATTAGGGATAATTAGGAATATCTTTTGTAGTTATTTATTATAGGATTTTTTTGTATTTATTGTTGTATTTACACTGTTTTGTCTTGCACTTTTTGTACCGTGTTACACCGTGATCCTAGAGGAACGCTGTTTCGTTTCAATATGTACTTGTACGTAGCTGAAATGACAATAAAACCTCTCTGACTCTGACTCTGACTCTGAATGTTATGTTCGCCCTCATGTTGCCTAGCAACACTGTTAACGGACTACCTGATTTCACGTAAGAATGCTTTTTGTAAGTGTTTTTGTATAAAACATTTAAACATTTATAAAACCTTGTTGTATTTTATTATATTTTATGTTGACCGCCAATTTATAAAAGCAACAAGCCACTCGAGACCGTGCATTACTGCTATGATTTTATCACGGGGAAAGACGTTTTAGGCTTTGCGTCGTGCCAAAACATCCTTCCCCGTGATAAAATCACAGTAACGCACGGTCTCTTGTGGCTTATTGCTTTAATAAACCTATCGAGATGTAGACCTATGGACATGTGCTAACGCCTATGCAAATTAGGCGATGACGTCATTTAGCGACTTTTAGGACAGCCAATAGCTACTTTCCTTACTGAGGAGTTGAGCCTGAACACTGGTCAGACCACTGTGTAGGATCACCATTCTATAGACCGTTTCAATGAGGGTAAACAATAACAACGCTACTGCGCATGTCTGTTCCTTTCGCCTTTCCGGTAGCGCCATTTTTAAACATCCATCCAGCTGTCAACATGACGAGCTCGTACTTTGCGAGTCTCCCGAACCCGAAACAAACGCGATATAAGCAGAAATGAATGATAGATCATCAAGTATCTTTACCAGCCCCTTTTGAGGAGAATTTAATAAGTCAGTGTTTTTCCGCTGACCTAAAACGTTTGCCTGAGGTAACATACCCAGACGTGTATCACTACCTTGTTGAAACGGAGTGTGTTTACACCAGAGGCAGTGAAAGCACACCGCAGTTTGGACGCATACAATTAATTATTAAAATCATTATTGTGTCATCTCCCCTTTTGTGTCTGTTGAGCTAAGAGCCATTATAATATGATAAAAATATGACAAACCACAGTGAATTACTTCTCATCTGAATTAGAACATATTAGCTAATGCTAAAACTATTTTTTATAGCCTAACTGGAAATACATGAAATATTTTACAGTAAGCACAACGTATTCATAAATAGTTTATTTACTTTTTGTATTACAAAAGTAGAACCATGTTTCTTTACATGTCATTTAATAATGAAGCTAAGCTAATTAAGCTGTTAATATAATTCCATATAGTGACATTTCCCCAAAATATAGTCCTATACAGTTATGGCTTTTACACAGTATTATAAGGGGAATGTAAACTTTTTAAGGCTTATGTTGGTTTATGTTTATTCTGTACTATTAATACAAATATTAAGCGCCTGCGTATTTTAATACACGTAAGCTAAACGTCAGGGACAAGACACCATGAGAACAGCGTTCAACTGAGTACATTTGTTCACAATATTTATTATGAAATAATATACAGTATATTACATTTATTATAAGAGTTGATGGTGGGTATCCAGCCGTCTCTATTTATAGCAGCAATCCAAGCGTTTCACTGTGCGTTCTTTTGGAAATCTGTTCACCTTTATTTCTGAAAGCAAGTTTGTACCCGGTCTGAGGGAACATCCGACAACCGAACAACATGTTCCTAACTTTAATTTAGACATACTGTCAATAAATCACACCTGAACTAACGCAAAGGAATTGAAGCAGTTGTACTCAATCGCTATTGTTCTGAGCGCTGTTTACCACCAAGCGGAAGCGTCTTAGGAACATCTACGTCACTTCCTGGACTCATGAATATTCATTTGAAACGGTCTATATTACATTAAGTACTGCCATCTAGTGCTAACATAGAAGGTGCATATAACAAAAAGACGATTTAAATATAACCAAATATAGAAAATAGTTCGTTGTATTGATTTGTAGGTTTATTTATAATTATACGGCACTGTATTTGATGTATAATATTATCGTTAAAAGTTTGTAATTGGGACCTTTAATATGAAGTCAGTGGCGTTGTGTCCGGAAGTTTGGCAACTTGGCGCTATTGTAAAGCGATGTGTGTAAATAAGGTTTTGCAGGTTTTAAGTCTGTGGTTGGAAGCAATAACAATGGGATGAAACGGAGGATAAATTAACCTTGTTTATTTGGAAAATATTCATCGACTTGAGGATATAAATACTTCAGACATGGAAACTTCGCTGAAAGGTGCTAAGCAACTATTTACTTAAGCGAAGCAGCTAGCTAACTGTATGTAAATAAAGTGCAGCTCTACACTCGGGGTACCGCTTTATTTATTCCTTTAATGAGCTAGAAAGCTTGTCGGGGTATTCAATCAGTTAAATTGCTAGTTTAGCTGTTTGATATAATAATGAAAGAAATGCCATACTATAACGTTGTGACATATTTATAATGCACAATGTTTATAGTCATGGTGGTCCATACTGTTGTACTTCATTTGTGCTATTAGAGTAAAACAGTTTGAGGTGGTATCTATTTATTTTATTGACCAAATAGAAATATATAACCTGACTAGTAAGGGGGAACAATATTTAACCACTTGGTTTTGTTTTTAATATATGCTAAGTGCATATTTACACACATTTTCCTTGACTTTACAGGACAACTGCTTATTGTTTACTGTCTACCTGTTGTTCCTGATGCTTTCAGGTCCTCCTGAAACCTTTTTGAGTGACTGCAGGCTTCTCTATTCCATATTGCTTGTCTTACTTTGAGGTTCCATATTTTTGTTTTATTAGGATTTTACCATCGTTTTACACTTTTGGTTACATTCTTAATAGGACAGATAGTTAAGTTACAAGTGATTCATTAGTTCAAGTTCATTGCCAAACATCATCACAACTGTGTTTCTCTAATTCACCTAACTTGCGTGTCTGTGGACTGTGAGAGGAAACCCACGCAGACACATTTACATTTTCAGCATTTAGCAGACGCATTATCCAAAGCGACTTACAGTACTGTGACAGTATATTGTCTAAGCAATTGAGGGTTAAGGGCCTTGCTCAAGGGCTTGAACCAGCAACGATTCGATTACTAGTCCAGTACCTTAACCGCTAGGCTACAACTGAACTGCGGTTAACACAGACACAGGGGGAACATGCACACAGAACTCCACACAGAAATGACCTGTACAGCTCCACCTGGGGATCAAACCCAGGACCTTGTTGTGAGGAGACAGTGCTACCCACCGTGCCACCCTGTGGTTTTGTAATTTCGGGCTGCACAGTGGCTCAGTGGGTTGCACTGTCGCCTCACAGCAAGAAGGTCCAGGCTTCAATCCCCAGGTGGGGCGGTCCAGGTCCTTTCTGTGTGGAGTTTGCATGTTCTCCCCGTGTCTGCATGGGTTTACTCCGGGTGCTCCAGTTTCCCCCCACAGTCCAAAGACATTCAAGTGAGGTGAATTGGAGATACTAAATTGTCCATGACTGTGTTCGATATAACCTTGTGAACTGATGAATCTTGTGTAATGAGTAAGTACCGTTCCTGTCATGAATGTAACCAAAGTGTAAAACATGACGTTAAAATCCTAATAAACAAACAACCAGAGCTTTTTCTGTCTTTGTAAAATTCAGGATGGGCCTAAATTCCTCTCAAGCCAGCTAAGTTTACAACCAATGGTTTGTTTCATATACAATTATAAATGTATGTATGGAGTTATTAGTTAATAGTTAATAGTATGTTGTGTAATTAGATTAGTTTTTTGCCACCCATCACCCAAAAAATAGTGTATACTTTAATCAATAAGTACTACTGCATCAAAAATAAGAAAGTTTAATTATGTTTTTAAACAGATGTGGTTATTTGGGGTTATTTGTACACATTTTGACCAGACGTGTTTACGTATTTTTCTCTTTTGGTGCAGGCAAGGCTAAACGGAGGCACCTGAGTATATCTGAGTGCAGCAGTTTGGCCCAAAGTGAAACTGGCAGCCAGTCTATCACCCAGCCATTCAGTGTGAACTTGTCTAACAGTTACCAAAATCAGGGACTTCAGCCAAGGACCCCTACTAAGAGAAGAAAAAACGGTATCATTTGTTAATTGTTCTTCTTACCAAAGCATTTTGTGGCAGTTGTTGCTAAAGCTGCAGCAGCCTGGATCTTGTATGTGATGAATTGGGAACTGAACATGTCTAAATTGAATATGAAGGAAAAATAATAAGCACTCAGTGCTAAACTTTTTTACTCAGATAAAGCAAAGGCAGATATTTTTCCACTAAGTCCAGCAGTGCTGGTGGTAGTCTATTGCTATGTGTCCACATACTTTTGATCATATAGTGTACTGTATATTGACTTGGTTTATATAAAAAAACCTTTCAATGTAGTAGTTGTTGACCACATTGTATTATTGTTGTCCCAGATGGCAGACAGCAGAGAGGCATTACAGAATTCTTCTCATCTGCTGGGGTTCTCAGCAGCAGTCCACAAAAAAAACAAAAATGATGCCATGGTCAAAACAGAGGCCGGAACGAATGGACATACTGTTCCAAAGGAGGAAGAAGTGGAACAAGAGATAATGATGAACCACATGGAGGGCATAACGGAGGACATGTTTGACGATGATAAGGAGTTTAAGACAGATTTATGTTCCATGGAAAAACATGAAGCAGAACAGGGTGAAAGGGTGGCAGGATGCAGCAGTTGGGCATGTTCTTCAACGTTTGCTTTTAGTGTCGGACACTCTAATGCTACTGTAAAGAAAGAGGAAGACCAGTATGATGTAGAAAGCCTCCCTGATGCTCATTATGGGTTACTGGGACTGAATAAGAATCTGCTGGAGCCCCAGGGTCACTTTCAAGACTTGCCTGAGGAGGTACTGAGTGTTATTTTGGCTCACCTCCCTGCTGCCGATCTGTATCGCAACATCAGTCTGGTGTGTCATCAGTGGAGAGACATTGTCATGGATCCTCAGGTGCGTTGTCTTTAACTTTACACAGTCTGAAGTTCAGTTCTGATCCAGTGTTTTATTTAGCAACATTAATGTTCTGGCTTCAGTATGAAAGCTGGCAGGATGACAGATTTTGTTTGTAAATAAGTGAAGTTTTCTGTTCTAGTTTCTTCCTTGGAAGAAGTTGTACTGCAGATATGAAAAGCAGGAAAAAGAGACTGTAATGGCAATCATGACCATACTTGAAGAGAACCGCATTGTTAAAACGGATGATCTTTGTGTATTAAACATGATAAGGTAAGAATCACTCGATTCCATTCACACCAAATGATCCAACAGTATTAGAACAGCAGAGCAGTTTCCCAGTTTTATGGTTTATATATGATATATATACACTGATCAGCCATAACATTAAAACCACCTCCTTGTTTCTACACTCACTGTCCATGTTATCAGCTCCACTTACCATATAGAAGCACTTTGTAGTTCTACAATTACTGACTGTAGTCCATCTATATCTATACATACTTTTTTGCTTGCTTTCACCCTGTTCTTCAATGGTCAGGACCCCCACAGGACCACCACAGAGCAGGTATTATTTAGGTGGTGGATCATTCTCAGCACTGCAGTGACAATGACATCATGGTGGTGTGTTAGTGTGTGTTGTGCTGGTATGAGTGGATCAGACACAGCAGCGCTGCTGGAGTTTTTAAACACCTCTCTGTCACTGCTGGACTGAGAATAGTATCCAAAAATATCCAGCCAACAGCACCCTGTGGGCAGCGTCCTGTGACCACTGATGAAGGTCTAGAAGATGACCAACTCAAACAGCAGCAACATAACCAAAAATATTATTATTAATACAGTTATTTTATAGTCCAAAGCTTAGGTGTATCACTGTAGCATAGCTTCATTAGTAAACTAGATTGTTCTTATTGCAGGTACATGTCGCAGTTCAAGCACAGCAGACGGGTGAACATGGTGGATGTTTTGAGTTGTGTCAAAGGCCATCGCCTCTACGCCCAGGCAGAGGCCTGCATTAAGCACCGGCTGCCAGACATGGAGACCATTGACGGAGTATGTAGCAATGCCTGTGCTAAACACAACCTTATCCTGCTATTAACAAACCATTTATGATGCTGATTGAGAATTTGAGTTGCTAGATCTTAGCCTGTTATTAACTGAAAGTGTTTATTCTACAGGAACCAAACCCTTGGTCTGCCATGGCACTCATGATTATCCTCGCAGATGGAGTAAAAGACATTTTGAATCTCGTGGATCGGTTGCAAACCTCTGGCTGTTTAGTGACCCCTGATGGGATTTCGGAGTTCCTGTGGGCCATCGCCACCCTGCTTCTTGCCATGAGGAACACGAACATTACTATCAGCAACAGGTGAGCTCTTTAGTAAGTGGACACATGAATTGTGGCAAACCAAACCAAAGTCCTCTTGGCCATATGCTGACCAAGTTAAAGGTGTGTGGGTGGGGTATGATTTGGTCTGTAGTGTTTACAAGGGGAATTACAGCAGCAGATTATGATTTTTTACTAGATTATAATAGAATAGTGTCTTAAAATGTTAGCCATTTAACACGGGAGTCTGCCATGGTATTGTTTGTGACCTGTAAATATAGTGGTAGAGTAAAAGGCTTATGGGACGTGTCTAACATCCCTGGTAGGAGAATATAAACAAGCCAGGCCAGATTTTTGTGCCTTTTCGTTTTTGTGTATTGGTCACACCAGATAGATTTGTATTGTAGATCCTTTAACAAAAATAATCAGTTAGCATTTTATATTAAGGGCAAATTTTAAATGACATAGATTATAGTTATACAGTGGTCCCTCGCTACTTCGCGGTTCGCTTTTCGCGGACTCGCTGTTTCGCGGGTTTTCACTTAAATATTAGTGTAAAATATTTATCGCGGTATTTTCGCTGTTTCGCTGGTTTTTGCGGTACTCGTTCTTCACATGCGTAGGATGAATACTGTACACACCAAAAACGCAAAGTAGGACCTACCCAGCGGCCGCTCGAGACGCTACTCGCCGACGTGAGATTGTAAACAACACATGATTGGTTGACTGATGGAAAGCAACCAACCAGAGAATGCTGCTCTGTATACCAGTCGCTGATCAAATTTTAAAAATTACGTATCTAGGTTTAAGAGTTTAAAACACTTTTAGTGTACAGTATGTATGAACATTTAAGGAGTGTTTTAAAAGAAACAGGTACAGTGGGAAAGGTTATTAAGGGAATGGGAAAGTGTTATGTAGTGTATAAGTGAGTGGGGAGGGTTTATAAAAACTTAAAATAGTGTATAACTACTAAAATAATGTATAAATATTAAAATAGATATAGCGTCGCTACTTCACGGATTTTCACTTATCGCGGGTGGTCCTGGAACGTAACACCCGCGATAAGTGAGGGATCACTGTACACATTATAGTACCTTTAGCCGTTTTGTTTGTCAGGTTGTTTATTTTTTAAGGAAAATAAATAAAAGATTTATTCTCATTCCTTTCTAAGGTGGCACTACAATGTTTTTTATGTGCTTCACCTGATGGAGAATGCACCACCGCCTCTGAGCCAAGACAGCACAGGCCGGTAGGGGGTCATGTTATTGTTAATTGTTAATTGTTATTGTTATTGTTAAGGTATGTAATTTTTATTTCTTACTTTCCCCACACTCAGAGAGAGACCTATACATGTCACTCATGAACAGCAACAGATCCTCAATCATGATATCCACAAAGATCATGTCGTCAAGATTATGGCTTTTGCTGGTAAGAAGCATTAAATTTGAACTAAAGTTGTGTGTCCTATTTATTTTGACTTGAATACTGGGGGTGTGATTGTATTCAGGTTTTCAAATCGTTCCATAAAGACTCTACTTCCGGCTGCTCAGGTGGCGCAGCAGTAAAACATGCTAGCACACCAGAGCTGACATTTCAGACTTGTCGGGTCAAAACTCAGCTGTGCCACCTGGCTGTGCCACGATTGGCTTGTTGTTTATACAGGGTGGGAAGCCAGGTAGGGACCTCATAACTGATGCAATTACAACCTCTGCTGGCTGATTGATGGCGTCTGCACAGAGTCGAGGAATAATGCGTTGATCAGGGTGTGGCTCTCCGTACACAAAGCTGATCCACATGTAAACTCGCCTTGTGCAGGTGAAAAGATGCAGTCGACTACTGCACGTGTGTCAGTCTCGCTCTCCTCAATCAGTGGTGGAGATCAGCATCAGTAGACTTTCTGCATACCAGGCAGAGTTGACTAACCGGCAGTTTTTATTCAGGTGTGCATGGGTTGCATGCTCGTTGGGAGGTTTTCTCTAAATATTGCTCGTAGTTCTTCAAAATATGACACCATATTACACCATAAATATTACATTAGTGGTGCTCAAAGTGATTATCAAAGTGAAAAGTCTCTCCATGAGAGCTGTAGAGTTTGCTGTTTCCAACTGTAGTAAACTATACCATAAACATTTCATTTATATACACTGATTAGCCATAACATTAAAACCACCATGCCCTGTGGTATCATGCATAAGGACCTTAGCAGCAGATTTTTCTAAGTTGCAAAGGGGGGATTCCATGGATTGGAACTGTTTGTTCTGTGCATTCTACAGATGCTAGATCAAATTGAGATCTCGGGAATTTGCAGGCCATGTCAACACCTTAAACTCTTCATGTTCTTTAAATCATTCTGGACCAATTTATCTTGCTGAAAAGGGCCACTGCCATTATTGAGTACTGTTGGCATAAAGGGGTGTACTCGATCTGCACCAATGTTTACATAGGTGGCACGCCTGGCACAGATAATCACTCCTTGGTCAAAGTCTTTTAGAATGGGGAAATATGGGATTTGATGTTTGATGTGATGATTAACTGACACTCTTGACCCTTGTCTGTTTGATTATATGCATTGAGCTGGTGCCACATGACTGGCTAATTATTACATAAATAAGGAAGTGTACAGCTGTTCCTCATAGAGTGGTCAGTGTCTTTAAAATGTACAAACACCGGGGCAATTAGGCACCATCATATTCAATTTCACATTCCTTTACCCGAACCACAATTGCTGCAGGTTTTCATACCAATCATGGAGAAGCTTCCCAGGATTCCACTAATCACTAGTTTTAGTACAAAGACCAAATGACTGAGCTTAGACTCAGTCACTCAAATCTGTACAAAATAGAAGAATAAAATGCCTTTATTTGTCATATATACATGTACACGTGTGCAGTACAGTGAATTTTTTTCCTGTGTATCCTAGCTTGTTTGGAAGCTGGGGTCAGAGCGCAGGGTCAGGCTTAAGGGTCTTACTCGAACCGACAATCTCCCAATTGATAGCCCAAAGCTCTACCCACTAGGCTATCACTGCTCCAAAAACATGCAGCCCTGCAGCTCTTTTTGAATGCAGCTCGTACTAGCTTGGGTCATCTTCCTTAAGTCACCACAGTCTGTACTGTACTTTTGGTTTCTTTGGCTTGCATAAGTAAATTGTTCTTTGAATAGTTATAGAGTAAACATTTGGCCAGTAATCACATGAATAATAAAGGCTCTAAATTAAGATCTGAAATGTTTATTTTACTGGTGTAGCAGGTGTGAAGTACAGAAAATTAACGGAAACTGTAAAGCTATGCATGCTTTCTGGTAGTGTCAGTATTCAGTATATAAACAAAATGCATTAATTAGTTCCAAAAACTGAAAGTGTATCTGCCTGGCTGCAGATCTAAAATCCAAAAGCAATTGACTTTTTTTCATATTTCAACTTAAGCTTCTGACCGACTCTAGAAATAGCACGGTATGAGTAATGTTGGTTTACACAGCTGTCCTTAAACATTACCACATAACAGAAGTAGCTCTCATAACGGTATAATTTCCTCTTACTGTATGCTCTCTGATTAATAAAGCCTTGGTTTATATATAAATGACTTTCACTGGTTTATTGTCCTTTATTTGAGGCACTGGGAAGACGACAACTCTGGTGAGATATGCACAACAAAGGCCAGATCTGCGCTTACTTTACATCGCCTTCAACAAATCTGTAGCCACACAGGCAGAACGCAGCTTCCCTTCCAATGTGAAGTGCAGGACCATTCACTCTATGGCCTACAAAGCTGTTGGATACAGGTCAGTTTGCTTCTTTGCAAAATAGCTTTACAAATGTATGAAATGTATGATGTGTATATACACTGATCAGCCATAACATTAAAACCACCTCCTTGTTTCTACACCCATTGTCCATTTTATCAGCTCCACTTATCATATAGGAGCACTTTGTAGTTCTACAATAACTTACTGTAGTCCATCTGTTTCTCTTCATACCTTTTTAACCTGCTTTCACCCTGTTCTTCAATGGTCAGGACCCCCACAGGACCACCACAGAGCAGGTATTATTTAGGTGGTGGATCGTTCTCGGCCCTGCAGTGACAATGACATGGTGGTGTGTTAGTGTGTGTTGTGCTGGTATGAGTGGATAAGACACAGTAGCGCTGCTGGAGTTTTTAAATACCGTGTCCACTCACTGTCCACTCTATTAGACACTCCTACCTAGTCGGTCCACTTTGTAGATGTAAAGTCAGAGACGATCGCTCATCTATTGCTGCTGTTTAAGTTGATCATCTTCCAGACCTTCATCAGTGGTCACAGGACGCTGCCCACGGGGCGCTGTTGGCTGGATATATTTTTGGTTGGTGAACTATTCTTAGTCCAGCAGTGACAGTGAGGTGTTTAAAAACTCCAGCAGCGCTGCTGTGTCTTATCCACTCATACCAGCACAGCACACACTAACACACCACCACCATGTCAGTATCACTGCAGTGCTGAGAATGACCCACCACCCAAATAATACCTACTCTGTGGTGGTTCTGGGAGAGTCCTGACTTGTAGTTCCACAATTGCTGACTGTAGTCCATCTGTTTCTCTGCATGCTTTGTTAGCCTCCTTTCATGCTGTTCTTCAAAGTGCTTCTATATGGTAAGTGAAGCCGATAAAATGGACAATGTGTGTAAAAACAAGGAGGTGGTTTTAATGTTATGGCTGATCAGTGTATGATTCTGGGGAAACTAGACTCACTGCAACCCTGACCAGGATAAAACAGTAGTAAAACATGAAATGAAATGTCTGACTTTCTTGGTAATTCAGGTCTGAGCTGGTGAAGTCACATGCAGACAAATCAGCTAGTAAATATCTCTGAGGTTTCTGAGACACTAATGAATTCTTTTTTTTTTTTTCAGGTACAGGCAGATAAATAAGCTGTCCAGTAACTTGAAGCCCTTCACAGTGGCCTTTGTGCTGCCCAAGGGACATGGTGGCTTTGTGAATGCCAAAGTGATTACGCTAACCATCAACCATTTCTGCTCCTCCACGGACGAGTTCATTGGCCCACAGCACGTCCCAAATCGCTACAGTAATACCAACGGGCGTGAGGAGCACCCAACCGAAGCCAAAAAAATGGTACCCAGAAATAGCTGCACCCACAAATCTAGGCTTCTGAAATCTGAAGCCTCTGTAATTATATGTGTCGTTTGTGTATTTAAAGGAGTTTGCACATGACGCACAGAAGATCTGGAACGAAATGGCAAAGCTGAAACCCACCAAAGAAACGGCTTATCACATGACCCATGATGGTGGGCTAAATGAATTTTTCCTTACATACTACATACAGTTAAGGTCAAAATTATTAGCCCCCTTATGAAATCAAATAAAAGCCTTATCCTTCCAATGACATGGGCCATAACCTTAAGTGTTTATAGTTTGTGTGTGTCCACAAGAACAAAGACAACATCTGCATAAGGTCAAATGAACATTTTTATTGGTTTGCTGAACTGAAACACGAAAAAAGCAAAAAATGCAATGGTCAAAATTATTAGCCCTCTGACAAATAATAGTCAATAGTGTAGCCTTTCTGATCCAAAACTGACAACAACCTCTTCTGGTAGTTTCTAACTAAGTTGGCACATTCTTCCTTGGAAAATTGTTCAAAATCATGCAACTTGCTTGGTCTCCGAGCATGGCCCGAACCTTGAGCTCCCTCCACAGATTCTCGATATGATTGAGATCAGGGCTCTGAGAGGGCCACTCCAGAACTTGATTTTGGTGTCTTTCAAAAAGTTTTTTACTAACTTTGATGTATGCTTCGGGTCATTGTCTTGTTGGAAGACCCAGCGACGACCTAACCCTAGACTGGCAGCAGATGTCTTGATGTTATTTTTCAAAATATCCACATAATCCTCTTTTTTCATGGTCCCATGCACCTGAACAAGGTTTCCTATCCCTGAAGCAGCAAAACAGCCCCACAGCATTATGCTTCCACCAGCATGCTTCACTGTGGGGACAGTATTTTTAGGGTTGAAGGCCTCGCCCTTCCTACGCCAAACAAAAGCAGCATCCATATGCCCAAACAGCTCAAGTTTGGTTTCATCAGACCAAAGGACAGACTTCCAAAACTCACCCTTATGTTTCAGATTGTCTCTGGCAAAGTTCAGTCGGGCTTTGGTGTGCCGCTGTGAAAGCAACGGGGTTTTTCTTGGACAATGACCACGAAGTCCACCACGATAAAGAGCCCTCACAACAGTTTTGCGTGAAACATCAAGTCCAGAGGAAGCCAGCTCGGCAACAATCATCTTTGCTTTGCGATGATGCAATGCACAGCTGTTCTAGAAACCATGAAACGCTTAGAAATGGCAGTATATCCTTCCCCCTGAAGATGAAGGTCCACTATCTTCTGTCTGAGGTCCAGACTGATTTCTTTGCTTTTTCACATGATGATATTGCTTCTTACAAAGATTATTGAGCAACCCTAGAGTATTTCTTTCATTCAAGCAGTCAAATGATACTAACTCTGCTTCTTGGAGTCACTTAAATAAGGTTCAGTGCTAATTGATTGCTCAGGTGTGTTTTCAAACCTAATTGACTGCTTAGGTGTGGTTTCAAACCCAGTTCATTTGTTTTGAAAGCACAAAATCACATGGGGGCTAATAATTTTGACCATCTCAGTTTCCACCAGATTTTTCATAAAGAAATCTTGAATATTTATTTTACATTCTAAAGTGTACCAAAATGGGGCCATATCATTGATAAATGATTTACTATATGACATTTTATGAATATTGCAAACATTGGGCAGTATTTTAGGGAAATATTCAAAAGTTCCTAGGGGGCTAATAATTTTGACCTTAACTGTACATGCTTATGTACTATGTTTGTTTTAACATATTCATCCTTTTCCTATTTCTTCTAATTTTGTATATTTGTCACAATTAATTTTTCAGATAATCAAACTACTTTTAATATTAGACAAAAATAAACCAGGGAAACATGAAATTTTTAAGATAAGATAACATTCCTTTATTAACCCCCATGGGGGAAATTTGAGTGTTACAGCAGCTCCAGCACATAGGAAATACACTTAGAGTAAATACAATAGAGTAGAATAAAATAAAAATATTGACTATGTAATGCAATTGTTTCTATACAGCCGTATGACAAGTTATTGTGTGAGGAGGAGGCTGGCTTGCCAGTATGAGGACAGTTTGTGTATTCTGCTATTGTTATGCAGTCTGATGGCAGTGGGCACAAAAGAACGCATGAAGCGCTCCGTCTTGCTCTTTGGTGGAACGAGAGTATGACTAAATGAACTGCACAGCTGCCATAGTTCCTCATTGAGAGGGTGAGAGGGATTGTCCAAGATTGGTCTAACTTTATCCTACATTTTCCTCTCACGCACTACCTCCAGACTGTCCAGCTCCAGACCCACCACCAGCGTATTTAGCTTATTTAACACATGTCCATTGCTTTAGATTTGGGGTTTTTTCTGATTTGGGGTTGTAGAAGAAATCTGATGGGGGTAAATCCTATTTATAGCACTTATTGCCATTAATACTTTTAGATTTTTGATGTCTTTTCTGTAGGCTACCTTAAATTGTGGCAGATGCAGAAGCCTGTGCTTCATGATTATGATGTCATTTTTATTGACGAGGCTCAGGACTGCACTCCAGGTATGTTTTCTTAAGTTTTTCTTGCTTTCTTTGTGACACATGTTGCTAGATGTCATCTGGCCTCACATGGACAGGGCGGCACGGTGGCTTAGTGGGTAGCACTGTCGCCTCACAGCAGGAAGGTCCTGGGTTCGAACCCCAGGTGGGGCGGTCCGGGTCCTTTCTGTGTGGAGTTTGCATGTTCTCCCCGTGTCTGCGTGGGTTTACTCCGGGTGCTCCGGTTTCCTCCCACAGTCCAAAGACATGCAAGTAAGGTGAATTGAAGATACTAAATTGTCCATGACTGTGTTTGATATAACCTTGTGAATCGAATAAACTTGTGTAATGAATAACTACCGTTCCTGTCATGAATGTAACCAATGTGTAAAAACATGACGTTAAAATCCTAATAAACATAAACACATGGACAGACAGACATTTTGGATTTTAAAGGGTTCTAACATCTGGAGTCACAAACCCAAGCTAACAAGTCTTTAAAATTAGTTTTTAAGAAATAGGTCTGCAGGTTCTATTCAGTTTGCTTAAAGGTATTTTGGATACTTTTGAGTCTTTCATATATTTTTGTGGGTACTGTTGAGCTCAAATATTAAAGTCCACCAAGACTTGGTTTCAGAAGAAGTCTTGGAAGATTCAGAAGGTGTCACAGTCACCTGACTTGAACCTTAAAAGTCTTTAGTGGGATTTGAATAAGGCAGTTGCAGCATGCAAACACAAGAATATTAGTGAACTGGAGGCCATTGCCTATTTAGAATGGACTAAGATCTCTTAGAAGCTGGTGCCTGGCTATGCATCACGTTTACAGCAGGTTATGACAGCAAAAGCATGCTTTACTAAGTACTAATGATGCTTGTCATGAAATGGTTAATAATTCTGAGACTGCAGTAGTCATTAAAAGTGGCATTTTGTGTTGAAATAGGTTAAATTACTTGTTCTATTAAGCTATTTAGTTTGTTCTTTTTTGCAATGCATGTTGAATACTTTTGATTGCAACTTTATTTGTGCCTTTAACATTGCATGTATTGCTCTTTAGTCATCATGGACATCTTGCTCTCTCAACACTGTGGGAAGATCCTGGTTGGAGATCCTCATCAGCAGATTTACACTTTCAGAGGAGCTGTCAATGCTTTGCATGCTGTTCCACACACACACCTCTACTACTTAACACAGGTAAACACACATTTACTACTTAACACAGGTACACACACATCTACTACCTATCACAGGTACACACACATCTACTATCTAACACAGATACACACACCTCTACTACTTAACACAGGTATACACACCTCTACTACTTTACACAGGTACACACACATCTACTACTAAATACAGGTACACACACCTCTACTATTTTACACAGGTACACACACAATTACTACTAAATACAGGTACACACACCTCTACCTCACATTTATAAAAATGCTGTTGTTATTAAATGTGTCCAAACCTGCAGACCAGCCAGTCCTTACTTATTAGCTTTTATCTTTTGCAGAGTTTTAGATTTGGCGCTGAGATTGCCTACATTGGTGCAACAATATTAGATGTGTGCAAAAAGGTGAAGAGGCTGTTGGTTGGTGGATTCCAGGATGGTGGGTTTAACATTAAAATAATATATAATATAATATTATTTTTGCTATTATGTATGCAAACAGTGGTCTTCTTTTAAGGTTTGGAAAGAAACTTGTAATTTGTCCGGATGGTCAGATGTAATCCAAGAACCAAGAAAATCCTAGACAAATGTTCTGCTATAAAATAGAAGCTGCTGGAACAGTGTTTACATTACACAGTCAAGCGAACTTTGTTGCTGTGTGCTTAGAGGTTGCTATGTAGTAAATAAAAGCCTTTGCTCATGTTTTTGCTTTGTCCATGTGATCAGCGACCAGCTAGTTCAGTTTAACCATACAATTTTCGATCATGGGTATGTTTACTACATTTGCATTTTCAGCATTTAGCAGATGCCTTTATCAAAGTGACTTACAATTGAGACTGTATATATTGCAAGCAATTGAGGGTTAAGGGACTTGCACAAGAGCCCAACAGTGTCAGCTTGGCAGACACCAGTGACCTTCCAGTTACTAGTCCTGTACTTTAACTGCTGAGCTACCTCTGCCCTCTTCTTCTTCTGGTAAAGTCACTGTGTGTGTGTGTGTGTGTGTGTGTGTGTGTGTGTGTGTGTGTGTGTGTGTGTGTGTGTGTGTGTGTGTGTGTGTGTCTTAGGCACTGTAAGAGGAGAGGACATTGAGACACTGGAGAGTCTGAGACTGGCTCATCAGCAGGTTGGAGGGAAGGTGGCCATTCTGTGTCGCTCTAATGTAACTGTGTTCAGTGAGGCGGTACGGCTTACCGATGCCAATCCCAACTGCAAGATCCACATTGTTGGTGTGAGTTCACTGTTACCACTATGTGTAATAAAGCAAGGAAAGACCCTGTTTTCTATTAAAAATAATCTAAACTCTTTTTGTATTTAGGGTGTTGACAATTTTGGGCTGATGAAAATTCTGGATATCTGGATCCTAATGCAGCCGGATGATAAACGGATAAAAGGTTAGTCGTCAGTTTGGGACCACAGAAAAATAGATGGACAAAATAATGACTGAATCTCAATTATAAACCAAGTTTCACATATGAATTCAGTTTGTTTTGTTAACAAGTGGTAAATTTTGCTAGGCTTCTACCTCTGGAATCCAGGAGGATTAAAGCTAGAAAAAGCAGTGCCCTTCTCCTCATAATGTTTTTCCTTCATGAATGTAACATTATAGGTTTCCATTATTGTGTCTATTATTTTTAGAAACCATTAATAGAACGATGAGTGGACAGATCTTATGGTTTTTCTTACTTAGCATAGTGGCAAATTTAAGCTTGATCTCCACCTACAGAACACTTGTGGATTAAGGACCCATTTATCCGGAAATTCTCCAAGGACAAGCTGGGTGGTTATGCAGGTCTGAAGAGGTGTGCCACGCAGATGGAAGACCGTGAGTTGGAGGCCAAACTCTCCATAGTGAAGACATACAACACACGCATTCCAGAGCTGGTGGATCGCATTTACAACTGCACTCAGGGTCAGCCAGACTGTGCAGGTGATTACTAATTATCCTTCAAAGCAGATTTACACATACTACGTACCTCTTAGTTGCTCAGTGATGGTGTTGAGGGACTGCTACAACTTTTGTTTGACCATTTACATATACTATAGAATAGAATAGCGTGCCTTTATATGAACAGGTGTACAGTACAGCAACTTTTTTCAGCATATCCTAGCTTGTTTGAAAGCTGGGGTCAGGGTCCGCCATTGTACAGCACACCTGGAGAAGAGAGGATTAAGGGCTATGCTCAAGGGCCCAGAGCGAGGATTCAAACTCCCAACCTTTCGCTTGATAGCCCAAACCTCTACCCACTAGGCCCAATCACATACAGTGGATATAACAAGTCTACACACCCCTGTTAAAATGGCAGGTTTTTGTGATGTAAACAATCAGAGAAATATAATTTCAGATTAATTTCCACCTTTAATGTGACCTATAAACTAACTAAAAATCATTTAGAGGGGAATCATCTAGAAGTGGTTGCATAAGTGTGCAAACCCTCCTATAACTGGGGGTGTGGCTGTGTTCAGAATTACATTAATATTCATGTTAAATAGTAGTCCAAGACACTTCCATTAATTAAAGCAACTGATTAACCCCATATAAAGTTCAGCTTATCTATTAGGATATTTCTCATTTTTACTTAGTTGCATCTTAACAGCAAAAGCCATGGTCCACAAAGACAAAGCATCAAAGGGCTTTCATTGTTCCCAAGGGTAAAAAAATTTCAAGGCTTTACATATGCCATGAAACAATAAGGACAAGTGAATAAAAAATGGGAACAGCAATGACAATACCAATATTGGACATCTCTCCAAAATTAATATAAAAACCAGACAAAAGCTTTAAAAGGAGCTGCAGGAGTTTCTGTGAAGTACTGGTTATGTACACATGTGACAACAATCTTCTGTATTTTTCATGTGTTTGATCTGTGGGGTAGGGCAAGACATCCTACCCCATCCATTCCCAGATACAATTTGCAAAAAAATCAAGTCTGCTAAAAGCATGTGGGACAATGTGTTATGGTCTTATGAGACCAAGGTTGAACTTTTTGACCCTAATTTCAAAAAGTATGTTTGGTGCAAAAACAACATAGGGGGAATCTATGTTTTAGCAATTAACTCAGTTACACTTCTTTATACCACCTGATCATGTTTACTTATCTTGTAGATTACATCCTGGGCACAGTACATAAATCTAAGGGCCTGGAGTTTGACACAGTAGTGGTGGCGGACGACTTCATAAAAGTGCCCTGTTCCCGTCATAACCTGCAGAGAATGAACATTAACTCAGGTTTGTACTGTTTTATTACTGTTGTCCAACATCAGTGCCTGACCCCTCAAAAATGCTATTTTGACTGGATGTGTACAGGTTCTTGTAAAAGGCCTTTTCAGAGAAGTGGAGGCTGTTCTAGCCTCAAAAGTAGAGCTATTCCATGTTCCACATTGAGGCCGGGGGTTTTGGAAAGGTATTTTGAATGAGCTTGTGGTCAGGCGTCCTCATGCTTTTAGCCAGGTAGTGCAGTGATTTGAAAAGTGGATCGTTAAACTGGGAGGAATCATTTGTAAACGTTTGTCTGCTGAATTTTTTTTAGCACATCTGGTAAATCCAGATGTGATTGGCTGTCAGGTAAAGGCATTGGTCACCTGCACATCTTTATTCTTTTAAGATTTGTGTCAGTTATTCATTAGAAGCCAAAAGCAGCTTTTTAAACTGTGCATTTAGTGAAAGTTTACAAACCCTATTTCCATTAAATTTGGGACATTTTGTAAAATGCAATAAAACAGTAATCTGTGATTTTGTTAATTTTCTTGAACTTGGCATCACTTTTACCCAAAAACAAACATGATATTATGTGACCATGTTTCTGCTCACTTTTGGTCCATCTGAGATGAGCTCAGGTCCAGGGAATGCAGTGGCTTTTTCTTTGCATAGTAGAGTGTCCGGTTTCTTTTTTTTTTGATACTGTGACAAATAGTGTTAAGTAATAATGGTCTTCTGAAGTACTCCCCAGCCCAAGTGGCTATATTTATGTTGCATGACTAATTTTAATCTATTCCCAGAGTGCTTGAAAGATCACACGCAGTTAACAGTGTTTTCTTGTCTTACATGGCTAACTCTGGATTTCCTGAATCTATTCACAATATTATGCACGGTAGATGGTAAATGATCTAAATATTTGCGTTCTTGCTTTATGAATTTCTTTTAACTAATTCTCTTACAAGGTTTGGCACAAAGTGGTGAGCAACACACCGTATTTGCTTGCAAAGACTGAGCCTTCGGTGGATCTTCCTTTTATACTATATCTTGATTTTAAATATTATATAAACCTTTCACTCTTATTTTGCTCTTGTCCCAACTTTTTAGAATTTGTGGGTATTACATAAAAAATGTGTTTATATTTACAAAATTCAATCAAGTTGGTCAGACAAAACATTTCAAAGTGTTTTTAGCAGTTAAATAAATGTCCTGTCTTTAGGTATAAGGAACTCTGAAGCAGATGAGTGGAACCTGTTATATGTGGCTGTGACTCGAGCCAAGAGAGTTCTGTACATCACCAAAAGCATCAGCAACATCCTTACACTTGCAGGAGTGAGTAGTCTTTTCTTTCTTTTAAATTAATCGTAGTTTTTTTTTACATATTAGTCTGTTTGCTTAGACTGGATTAGTCAGACTGAAAAATTTGGTCTAGTCATTTCCAGTTCCCCATAGTTCCACTGTCGTTTGCACCACCCCTGTTCTGGCCAAGAGCAGCAGCAAACTATCACACATCCTATCCAACAAGTGTTCAGTTTCTGGTCTAGTCTTATTACCTGCCAGTAGGAGGTTCCCACTTTCCCACATTCTATCATGCCCTATGTGATTCCCCCATAACCCATGCTGGCACCTAGACCAGTCCCGATGATTGCATATTAAAACAGCAGTGAGGTTCCCATCTGACCTTCCCTTCCTTAGATGCCACAAATTGTGTCTGCTGGATGGCTGGCCAGATTGGTAGAACTGCTGAGATTCGGACTTGTGAGCTAGCTTATTAGACCACTGCGTCACCTGAACAGCAATACTATAACAGCAATACTATGCAAATCTTAAGTAAATGGAGTAATGGAAAAGGACTTGAAAGGGTCTGGAAAACATCGTTTTCAAGTCAGAAATATAGCATTCAAAATATTCAAGCTGACCTAAGTTTCCTTCACACCGTCATTGCACCATGTCTTTACAGACCTTGGTTTATAGACTTTACAAACTGTTCTCACAAACTTGAAAGCCTATAATATGACCCCACTGACCAGACATTATTTGGGTGGTGGACCATTCATAACTGCATTCTGTGAGACCTTTTGAGCAGCTGTCCATTATTGTCCATTCTGCTTTGCAGGAATACTTCCTGAGGACAGAGCTGAGCAGTACGTTGCTGAACAATGATCAGTCTTGCAAATGCAGTACCAGAGAGTGTCCCAATCAGATCACCAAGGAGATGCCACTCAGCATGCACAAACTTCCTGTCAGATATGTGAGTTTTAAAGATTTGAGAGTGTGTTTGAGTAATTCAACCTCATCCAGGTGCTACTTTGTGTGTGAGTGTGAGTGTAATATAGTCGAAAATATTCAACCCCCTCACCTTAAAAGGTGTTATGGTTATGTGTACATAATTGAATGAAATTATACAACAGTTTTCAATACATACAAGCAAAAACTTACAAAATGACCTGATGAATGCTGGGACGAGTGTAGGCAGTTGTAGCCTAGTGGTTAAAGTACTGGACTAGTAATCAGAATGTTACTGGTTCAAGCCCCACCACTGCCAGATTGCTGCTGTTTGGCTCTTGAGCAAGGCTCTTAACCCTCAATTACTCTGACTGTGTACTCAAAATGTGAATGAGTGTGTCAGTGACAACCATAAAAAATATCACTAAATGACCAAGGACTCCACAGCAGGACTTCACACCTTATGCTGCTCTTAACCAAGAAGCACAGGAAGGGTTGACTGGAGTTCTGAGACACAGTTCTAAAGATTAATGACTCGAACTTGTAATTATTTGGCCATATGGATCAGCGGTTTGTCTGGTACAAGAAGGGCAGGGCTTATGACCAGAAGAATACTTTCCCCACAGTCAAGCATGGAGGAGAGTCAGTGATGTTTTTCTGCTGCAGAATCTGACAACCTTGACTGTGTGACTGGCACCATGGATTTACAGGAATTGAACCTTCTGTACAGACAATGATCCCAAGCACACTTCCAAATCAATCAAAGCTTGGTTAAGGTATCAGTCCTGGAATATCCTGGAGTGCCCTTCTCACTCTCTAGATTTAAATCCCATAGAAAATGTGTGTCTGGATTTAAAGAAAGCACTTGCAGCACGAAAACCACCAAACCCCTCACTAAGCTGTAAGCTTTTGCATGGAAACAATGGGTGATTCTACTTTTTCATAAAGGTTTTAAATAAATCTTCATCTCCAATAAATGAAATGATTATTTAAAAGCTGCATTTAGTGTTCACTCATGTTGTCCTGTATTAAAATTAGTTGAAAGATTTATATATACAGAATTATATATACAGTATTTACATATGTGTGTTGTGTTTTAGATGGACAGTGAAGAAATGGGAGGTGTCCTTTGTGCCAGATGTGTGGAACAGCGCATAGGTCCCATGGCCTTCCTGCTCTCTCCACCTGACAACGTCAAGGCCATGCATTACACAGAGGAACGACTTGAGCTGCCCATCAACATCTCTATGCTGCTTGCTCTACTTTAACTACACACAGTCAGTCTTTGTATGAAGAGTTTTTCAATTAGAGGTGCTGGTTTACTAATGCAAATTTCATTGAAATACAAGGTGTCCGCATTTTGTGTCCAGTCAAAATTTCTCAGTTTTTGTATAAGGCTATGGACATCCTAAATGCTGGTACATTAACACAATTTTCGAGGCAAAGCTATTCTTGAAAAGCCACCCTGTACATTTCCACAGTGTGTTTGAGTTACTATGGGGGTTATGGACATCAGTACAACAGTACTGTAGGTATGTTTGTATTGCCAAACTAGCATCTTGCTCTGAAAGATTATTTAAAGATTATCTGCAAAACAACAATGTAGGAAACAGATCTTGAATACGTGGAAGTGTTTGCTTTTATATGTTTCTAGCCTAAGCCTCACAAACCTTTTTTTATTCCTTTATTTTGGAAAATAAGTTGAAATTGAAGCAGCAAATCCTTCAATCAAGCCAGTCTGGATACCAGCATTTGTTGGTATTTATTGAGTTTACATTTTTAGCAGACGCTTTAATATTGTCCAAGCAATTTAAGGTTAAGGGCCTTGCTCAAGGGCACAACAGTGGCAACCTGGCAGTGGTGGGGCTTGAACCAGCGACCTTCCAATTACTAGTTCGGTTCCTTAACCGCTAGGCTACAAGTCCCTTATTGCAAGTATGCAATCTATTTGAGATAGCAAAGCATGCACGTACATGTTATAGACAGTCATATAATAAGCTATTAACCCGTTCTGTTGATTGATGATTATAAAGGCCCTTTCATTCCACTGTAGACTTTTCTACTGTAGGAATGCTCTGGATGCCTGAAGCTATACTCTGCCAGTACATTTTTGCCTCCTCCCATGGCAACTCGGCCAATTTTAGATCAATCTGGAATTCAGTCATATGCATACCTGCCTTCTTTTGTCATTAATACAGTATGGGTAAGCTTTATTGAAAACTTTTATTTGGCCATCACATTCCCTATATACTGGATTGTAACCATTGAGCTAGATTTTAAACTTTAAATCTACATGTACATCAACATTTGCACTATACATGTTATACATGGCTGTCCAGGAGGCTTCACAGACATGATTGGCTGTGTCTGGTGGGGGTGGCCAAAGCCCTGTAATGGATTGGTGCCCTGTTCAGGGTATTTCTGCCCTGCACCCAGTGTTACCCGCTGCTACTCTGACCAAGATAACATGGAAAATAAAATGAGAATTTGATACTTGTACATATGCTTTTATTAACCCTTTTTTCTTATTTGTGTTTAAATAATGTGAATATACATAGTCAGGTCCTGAATAGACAATTATTTTTTACTGAACTGCAAATGTGTGATCTTTTTACTTCTGCTGATTTGGAAATCATTTATATTTGCAATGAACCATATGGTGAGTATAACTGCCCAGGTCTTTAAAAGCCTGTTAGTTATTTGTTGTTAAATTTTATTTTAATTTCTATGCATTCTTAATTGATCCACAGATTTAACTTGAAGTGCACATTTAACTTTTAGGCAAAAATATTGTCTTCAAACCCCTTGACTTTTTGCACGCTACAGTGTATTGTGAATTTGATTTTAAATAAATAATTGTCGTTTTTAACCGTCAATCTAACCCATAATAACGTAGTGAAAATATGTTTTTAGACTTAAACCCCATTGAACATTTGTGCAGAAAAAATGGCAGTTTGCAGATGTTTGCCATCCAAGCTGAGATTGAGAGGATTTGCCATGACAAATAGGATAAACTGCCCAAAGATTGTAAATCCAAGAACACTTGCAACTATAATTGCTGCCAAATTGGCTTTTACGCAGCATCAAATAAAGGGAAACTGAAAACTTTTGTGAATGAGATTTCAGTTTAAATTTTTTTTCCCCTTTTCTCCCCCTTTAGCGCGTCCAATTATCCAATTTGCATCGTGCTTCCTCTCTGTCTATGCCGAACTCTGCCCTCAAAGCGAACCCATATTCCCTCCGAAACATGAGCACCAGTCGCCTGCATTTTTTCACCTACACATTGACGAGTGTTGCGCCACCTAGCGTTGCATGCGGAGAGACACCCTAAGAGCACTCCTTTCTCATCTCTTGTGCAGGCGCCTCTAATCAGCCGGCAGAGGTCGTAACTGCACTATTCTGACAGAGAGAAACCCACTTCCGGCCCCTTGTCCCGCCCCCCAACTGAACAACCGGCCAATCGTTGTTCATGTAGCCACTCAGCCTCGAGCCGGTAAGGCAGAGCTGGATTCGATACCATGTATCCGGAATCCAGCTCTGGTTGTAGCGCGTGTGTTTTTACCGCTGCGCCACCTGAGAGGCAGTATTTAATTTTTTATTGATTTTGGGGCCATTATGTGTAGGCTAATGGGTAAATCTACAACACAATGAAGTGTTCAACATGTCAAGGGATCTGAATACTTTCTAAATTCTAAATAATGTATTTGACTGATCTTGTAAATGAATTTGCCCAGTTACCCCACCTACCTAAAATCACTGTTTAATCCCACTCTGCCCCTTGTTCCATTTGAGCCACAAGACTGCGTCATCTGTACTCAGGACTCAGGGAAGACAAGCATTAAGGTTATATCTATGATTTTATTTTTTTTTGTACGGGCGCTCAGGTGGTAGATTGAATTTTCCCTGGGCTGACCAAATGGCTATCTCTCCAAGAACAATGACCGAAGACTCACTTTTTTATTAAATATTTGAGTGAGCACTAACCTTGTTTTACAAAAACAATTCCTAACTGACTGTACTTTGTTTCTAGCTGTATTGCCTGTATTAGTTTTAGCTGAGTGGACTTTTTACATGTTGCTTATTTGTAGTGAGAAAATGTCTACTGGTGAGGATACATCACCCCTTTGTACATCACTTTAAATACCAGCATTTGTTTAATTTTTAAGTTAAGTTAAATTAAAAAATTGTAAATATGTTATTAATGCACAAGTTTAAATATAATGAAGAATACAAAACAATATAAGCATTCACCATATGATCATCCTAATTAAACAATTGTTGCATTTGTTTAACGGAAGAAGGTTAAATAACTTAGTGAATTAGTACAAACCCCATTTTCTAAAAAGTTGTTTTTGTAATTATGCAATAAAAACAAGAATATGTGAAAATAAATGATTAAATGTTTTTGCTTTACAACTTTATTGTATTTTGTAAATATAAACAAATTTTGAATTTTATACCTGCAGCAACCTTAAGCTTGGACAGGAGCAAAATAAGCATAAAAACTTTACAGTATAGTCTAGTTTTGTTATTTCAGCAGATGAATTGGTAACAGATGAAGGGTATCATAATTGGTTATAAAAATATTATTATTCACTTAAAGCAAAACTGTTGTCAATTAAAATAGTCCACCGTGGCAACAAGAAATGTAATCTGGAACTGTTACACAAAGAGAAAGCAGTACATCAGCTGATGCAGAAACACGGCCAAGTTCTCTGGGTCCAACTGTTAAAATGTGCTCGGGTGAGATGGGACCAGGTTTTAGCTTGTTTTGGGGAAAAACAGATGTTGAGTTCTGTGACAATAAAAACATGAAAAAAGGTGCAAAAACCAACATTTGTCTAAAGTCTTGTGTCAATCATAAATAGGCAAAAAATTCCACTGGCAAATCTTCAAAAATTAGTATCCACAATTCACAAATAAAGTGTAATTAATGATAAATTTTGTGTTGCTGGCATCAAGTTTTGTTTAAATTTCTATAACACAAATAAGTTTGTGAACTTGTTAAATCTTGTGAAAAGCCTGTAAAAAGTGTGCAGACTGATGTAGCCAATAGCCAATGAATAGTGGACAAACTTTATATTAATTCCCATGGTTTTAAAATCTCCAACATGCTGATTTTTTTGTATTCACATACAGTTTACAATATAGTGCACATTACAAACGTTACAATACTCAAGTCAAGGAGCCACTGATCTCAGCCACATTCAACATGTGGGATAAACTGAACTGTGCCTCAACATCAGTACTGGTTTACTTGAGGTAAATCTGTGCATTCACGTTTCAAAATCTACTGGAAAGCCTTTCCAAAAAAGCAAACAAGGTACAGCAGAAAAGGGCAACCCATCAGCCATAACATTAAAACCACCTCCTTGTTTCTACACCTACAGTCCATGTTATCAGCTCCACTTACCATATAGAAGCACTTTGTAGTTCTACAATTACTGACTGTAGTCCATCTGTTTCTCTACATACTTTTTTTTAGCCTGCTTTCACCCTGTTCTTCAATAGTCAGGACCCCCACAGGACCACTACAGAGCAGGTATTATTTAGGTGGTGGATCATTCTCAGCACTGCAGTGACACTGACATGGTGGTGGTGTGTTAGTGTGTATTGTGCTGGTATGAGTGGATCAGACACAGCAATGCTGATGGAGTTTTAAACACCTCACTGTCCCTGCTGGATTGAGAATAGTCCACCAACCAAAAATATCTAGCCAACAGCGCCCCGTAGGTAGCGTCCTGTGACCACTGATTAAGGTCTAGAAGATGACCAACTCAAACAGCAGCAATAGATGAGCGATCGTCTCTGACTTTACATCTACAAGGTGACCCAACTAGGTAGGAGTGTCTAATAGAGTGGACAGTGAGTGGACATGGTTTTTAAAACACACTAGCAGCGCTGCTGTGTCTTATCCACTCATACCAGCACAACACACACTAACACACCACCACCATGTCATTGGCACTGCAGTGCTGAGACTAATCCACCACCTAAATAATACCTGCTCTGTAGTGTTCCTGTGGGGGTCCTGACCATTGAAGAACAGAAAGGGGGTTAACAAAGCATGAAGAGAAACAGATGGATTACAGTCAGTATATATATATATATATATATATATATATATATATATATATATATATATATATATATATATATATATATATATATACACACACACATACTGTTAAGCACATGTGCTGTAGAATAAAAATGATCAATGACTAAAGTGTTAGCCTGTCAGAAATATTTAGAGCGCCTAAGCTACATTCATTCCCGGCTGAGCAAGACCGGGCACATCTGGATAGAGGAGCTAGATGACTGCAGAGGTGTAATTACTGAGAAGTGGACTTAAACATAACTTCTGGTGAGTACACAAAAGTGTTTCAAATTATCTACATTTAATCTGGTTCGTGTAACCCAGAATGCTGCTTATTAGAACCGCTGTAAGCAGTAACAGCTTCTGTATGTTATTGTTTAGCTTTTGTGAAAATGAGCAACAATGGCACATAGAGACTCGCTAGTTCTGATACATTTCGAACTTGTAATCTTTCAGCTTGTTCATTGGTGTTGGAAATTCATTTAGATAGATTCAATAAACGAAGCTTTATAAATCAGCTATTGCTTTTGTTTGAGAGCTAAGAGTAAACTTGCATTCTTTTGATAGAACTCTATCTAGTGAACCAGTACAGTACTACTGATACACACTATTTAGTAGGAAAGTATGCAGGTAACAACGTAGCCTACCCCACTCTGAACATGCTATACCCTCAACCTCCTTAAACACCTTTGGGATGAACTGGAATGTCAACTGCGAGTCATGCTTGCTCATCCAACGTAATTGCCTAACCTGACACCTTTAAGACTGGTCACATACAGTACTTGGGTGTATATAAATTATATGTACCTACAATCTTAAATTCTGAAACAAGAGGAAAGTAAGGAAAACAAAGAAAACAGTGATCAGTAATTTTGTACTTTGTTCAGTATTCATTTGAAACTAATTTCTTACTTTGTAAAGGTATGTTTATTCAAACTTGAATGCCTGCACATAACAAAATAGTGGGGTCTAGGGCATGTGTACCATTCTGTGTTACCACATAATAGTCTGGGAACTAAATGCATCAATTCGTCCAGTTTTAAAAGCAATACTTTAGTAATTCTTTTCAACAAGTCCTAAGCTGCACAACTATATGGGACTGTTATAGTTATAGAATATGGGAATGGGATGTTGTATTTTGCATTTTTATTCAATGCAAACCAGTTCTGGACTGCAGGCAGGCTAGTCTAGCATCTACACTGTTGTGTTGCGCTGCAATGCTGTTGTAACACATGCAGAATGTGACTTGGCACTGTCATGTTAAACCAAACATGGCCACCCATGGGATGTGGGTTAGCTTCGATCTCCTCGGTCAGGGCAGGGTTCGGCATAGACAGAGAGGAAGCACGATGCAAACTGAACAATTGGATGTGCTAAAGGGGGAGAAAAAGGGGAAAAAAATTTAATACATTTTTTTTTTTTTAAAGTACAAGTAGCATTTAAATCACAGGACTAAGTCATTAGAATTTTTCCACAGTAGATGACTGGGAAAAAAAGCTTCATTTACTACGGAAACTAATTTTGAGATGTATGGCAGCAACATAAGGATTGTAAAAAAGGTTTTACAGTGTAGTAGGATAATGACCCACAACAGTTACCTAAAGGCCAAAGATCAATGAGGGTGGACCGTCAAGAATTGTGCACTTATGGGGGCACTTTAAAATCAGAGAAAACCAAGCATTCAGTGATATTACAAGATGCTTTTTTTTGATTGTTGTAAAGTCATGCTGGGATAACATGAAGTTTGTGAAGTCCATGTCAGTTTGAGTGCATTTTGTCATTATAGCAAAAGGGGGGAAATACCAAATGCTTATAAATTCTGAATATGTATAAAATTAGAAAATAAACTCAAATTGTCAAGTTCATTATATTTACAGTATATGATTTTTTGCTTTTAAAATCCAGGTTCTGTTTTTATCCTGCAGAACTGGTGGAGTGATACATGTTTGATATATTGTTGAAGGCTAGACCCGGAGTTTGCTTATTTGGGTTTATCATGGAACAGTTTTAACTAAAACAACCAGATTTAACAATGAATGGGGAAATATAAATAAATTAATTTAGTCCATTTTTAAGGGAACAGTCTATAGTTTATAGTTATGATTTGTTATGATATCAACTGTTTGAATTTCAAACATCAGCTTTAGCTGTCTATATTATATTTGCTTCCAGCCTGGATTATGTAACTGTTGGCTAACTTATCTTCAAAAGCTTCAAAAAACGTTTAATCTTAGGCATGCACAAAATCAGTTCAGGCTGCTTGGATTTATTTTTGCACATAGTTGGGATATAAAAGATATGTTAAAAAAAACATCAGTTCTGTATTACTTTGCAGAAACTGTACTGAACAACTAAAAAAGCAAGCAACTCACACCCAGCCTTTACATTACAACTGAAAAACTGAGTCACTGCACTTAGTAAAGTATTTGTTCATCCAGCTATAAGACGTTATGGTGAGTATAAGATCCCTCCTCCAAGGAAACGAGCTAAAATGGATATTTGTGAGTTAGATATACAAGCAAAGAATGCCATCAAGAAGGTGGAGCTCTTCATAAGCAGTTCCACATGGTAGTTCCACAGGGGACTACCAAAGATAAATCATAGAGAAGTGGTGCGGTTAAGCTGATGTGGCTGATTCAGTACATCAGTTACATGCCAGTTTATCAGATGATTACAATGTTGTCATCTGATATTACAAATAAATCTTTTCAGCTTAATAAGGTGATCTTTGCCATCTTTGTCTCATTGCAGATGTCTGGAATGAATAATGGCCCTACTGAGGAAAAGTAAGTAACAGCTAAGATTTCACTGCAAATATACGTGCTGTATTTTTTATATTTATCACGATGGATCATTCTGATCTGCATACCTGGTTTGGACCAGTTTTTATGCCGGATGTCCTTTATGATGCAACCCTATTTTTACCCAGGCTTGGGATCGGCACTTAGAGCACTGACTTCCATTAGGTGCATTAGTTGATGGATTACTAGTCTGATATTTTTTAGCAGAAGTTTTCTAATTCAATTTTAAATGTTTTGTTTCTACATTTATTCCATTAGCTGTCCATGTTCTGAGACAGCTCACTCCACCATGCTTCACAACTCGTTTGTTGAAGGTTTTGGAGTTGGATGAGGTTTTGGTGTTGGATTAGGTTTTCTGTTGGTGTGTTTCCTGTAGTCCTTTGCTGTCATCCTTGGTTTTTTTATATCTATTTAATAGAATAGAAAGCCTTTATTTGTCATATATACATATACAGATTTACAGTACAACAAACGTATTTCTTCGCATATCACAGCTTGTTTAGGAGCTAGGGTCAGAGCGTCAGAGGGTCAGCCATCGTATAGCGCCCCTTGAGCAGACAGGGTTAAGGACCTTGCTCAAGGGTCCAACAGTGGCTGCATGGCAGAGCTGGGATTCGAACTCTCAATCTTTCAGTTGATAGCCCAAAGCTCTACCCACTTGGCAACCACCGCCCCCACCATTTTCACAGTATGCTAATACTAAGTTTACACTACACAACTTGATCTCTTGTAATCGGGAGTCTTTTAAGTCGTTGTGGTTTTTACACTACATGATTGATCTGCGATAGGGGGTCACACACTAGATGATCTACCATCAGGAGGAATCACAGATGAGTCTCTCTAGTCTTCCAAACTACATTTTGTCATGGAAACACATGCGTGTTTAATGATACCATGTCCAAAAATGCACGTCAGCAAGAAGCGAGCAATCAAAGTAGTTTTTTGTGCTGAATTAAGGAGGAAAAAGAAATGAATCTGGGTGAAGGAGTGGATTTGGCTCTCTTTACAGTATTTTCTCTGCTTGTAAACCATATATAAGTGTTTAAAAATGTCTGTTAGCACTTTCAACTTCATAAAGCTTTACTATTCATCAAACGTTTTGATGAACACATGGTATGCATTAACAGATCTTACTTCCAAAGAGAGGATATAGTGTTTTGACATATTTTCCTGTATACTATCCTGGACTGTGCAAACTTGCTTTGTTTTCTCTTGGATAAAATTCAAAATGATTTGTTGAAGGATTAAGGTCATTTCAACTGTGTTTGGTTTTGCTGTAGATTTAGATGACAAAACAAGTAATGTATTGATAAAAAAGTTTATCAAATGTTTTTTTAGTTTAAGGTTTAATCTCTAAATTAACTACCAACCAAAAGGTCTACCGAAAGATGACACGAGCAAGAATATAAAAACAATTATAAACAATGCTGAAAAGTTGTTGCTCTTAAAAACCACTTATGCTACACTCTGTGAACATTGTGTAGCCTGACTCCTTCTTTTCTTCAGTTCTGGATTGTGTCCCAGTCAGTCTTGGCTCGAGTTGTGCAAATGAACTAACTGGGAGAAACAAGCTTTGAATCAATGCTTTGTCTTGGGAAGTGGGTAGCTATCTACGCACATATTCCTTTTGTGCACTTTGATAATAACTATCTTTTTGCTGTTACATTAAATAAAATATCTGTAGTATTGGTGATAGTAGTGCACTATAGTGGCGGTGTTTAAATTGTCCAGCACTTGTGCAGTTTACTCTAAAGCTAGACTCAATATGACTACATGGGTGGCACATTGGCTCGATGGGCTGTCGCTTTACGACAAGAAGTCCTGGGTTCGATTCCTAAGTGGAGCGGTACAGGTTTGCATGTTCTCCCTGTGTCTGTGTGGGTTTTTCCATGTGCTCCGGTTTCCTCCCACAGTCCAAAGACATGCAGTCAGGTCAATTGGAAATACTAAAGTTTTACTAAGTATGAGTGTGTGTGTGAGTGAGTGCCCTGTGATGGACTACCAACTTGTCCAGTGTTTTTCCTGCCTTTCGCCCAGTGAATCAAACCCACTGCAACTTTTAATGATTTTATCTTTTGATATTTACTGCAATGTTACACTCTTTCGAATTTAATTAATAGGTAAGATACTTTCAGTTGCATTTTGCCTATCATATTCATCTGTACATTAAGAAACTGTCTAAGATGATGTGTACCTTTGTGCATATACACTATATTGCCAAAAGTATTTACTCACCCATCCAAATCTATGAATTCAGGTGTTCCAATTACTTTTATGGCCACATGTGTATAAAACCAAGCACATAGGCATGCAGACTGCTTCTACAATAATCTGTGAAAGAATTGGCTCTCAGGAGCTCAGTGAATTCCAGCGTGGTACCGTGATAGGATGCCACCTGTGCAACAAGTCCAGTTGTGAAATTTCCTCGCTACTAAATTTTCCACAGTCAACTGTCAGTGGTATTATAACAAAGTGGAAGCGATTGGGAACGACAGCAACTCAGCCACGAAAAGATAGGCCACGTAAAATGACAGGGGAGTTCTAAATGTTATAAATCACATTTTCCTTTTCATTATCACATTTGAAATGTTTTAATGTTTAACATTTTATGTAATGTGTAATGTTGCAAATGTTGTACTAGATTTCTAACCACTAGCAAGTTACATCAACCAAACATAACAATATTTACATTTGCATTCAGCAAATGCTTTTATTAAAATTGACTTACAATTGTGACAGATTACAAAATGCAGTCTAAGCAATTGAGGGCCTTGCTATTGGGCCCAACCGTGGCAACCTGGCAATAGTGCAGCTTGAACCAGCAACCTTTTGGTCACTTGTCCAGCATTTTTACTGCTAAACTAATAGAGCCCAGTGATTTTATGGTTTTGACTGAAAAGAGTACTGAGTACCGGTGGCGTTCTGTGTTTTCACCGACAGAGGGGGCGATGGAGTAATAAATAATAATTGAGTAAAATAAATTATTCTCTTTTTCTTGTTTTATATTAATGAGTAGCACAATTGTGTTAATTAAACAACGACTAATTATAAAATGAGGGAATGAAAGTGTAAAAACAAGGAGATGAAACCCAAACTGTAAGTCAGCATTTGAATCAAGATATCAGTTCTGCCTAGCAACACTCAATGAATGGGTCAAACGAATGTTTTTTAGAAGTAATAAACTCTAAACCAACTAACTCAATCAACTCTAAACTAATAATATACTGTGGTGGTGATTTTGTCTTTGTAAAAAGTTAACATTGTAATTCTAATCACATCTTCAAACTCACATCTTTCTAGGTTGTATAGCAAGAAGGGTGGCGTCCTAGTACCCGTCATAGAGGCAACATGTTGAGGGAATACTTGAAGTGAATTGGCCAACAACCAGTGGCGGCTCCTGCCAAATCTCTCAGGGGGGGCAATTGTTGCGATGATGGCCAAGGTGACCCGTTCAATGGGTAAATTAAAGCTTAAATTATTAACATCTTAAGTCATCTGTCAGTTTGCCCTCACAAATAACTTTGAACATGGAGAGAGACCAGCTTTACCATTAATCATAAAATTAAGTAAAGCATTCACACTAACAATTTAATTCAGTCATCAGATAGCATTTTATTTTAGGTGCAGCAGATCCAGAATAAAGATTGGCATCAGGGCTGATGTGCAATGAATAAAGAAGTACAATTAAACAATTGGGGAGATACAATAAGTGCAATCACAATTCAGAATTTAAAAATTACATTACTTACTTGTAATTTACTTGTAACTTATATGATTTTCCCCCCTTTGTACTGTAGATGCTTGATGTTTAAATTTGGTCTGGGTGGCCCTAATTCTTTAGTTGCTAATTTATCCTGATTACTACTACGACTGAATGGCGACGAGATCACGACGCCAGGTTACGTGTGACGCAAGCACGTAAGTGCGAGCCCTCCCGGAACCAATTCAGATTGTATTGCAGCGCCTGCAGTTCGAAAAAAAGAGCCTTAACATGAGAGTCTATGAGAACAATCCGGGGCGATTTTAAGTCAGACTGAAATCGCCCCAAAGGGGCGGTACTGTACGGAACACAGCTCGACGCTGATTGGACTACGAGGCAAGACAGACTGTCCAGAACAGTCACAGCTGTGATAGAAAAATTTCTTCCCTTTAGTCCTTTGGTGGTGCGTTGCCCGATCGCCCTAAGGAACGAGCCTCCCCTGCCAACAACATATTTGAAATTCATGAACTGTATCCACTGTTGCTTCAACCTGTGATAACCATTAATAGGAAATTACTTCCATGAACACATGATGATCATTTATTTATTTATTTGGAGTTTAAAGTCATGTTTTTCATGGTGACATTCGTGACAGGACAGGTAGTTACTGGTTACACAAGATTCATCAGTTCAGTGTCAGTCATGGACAATTTTGTATCTCCAGTTCATCTCACTTGCATGTCTTTGGACCGTGGGAGGAAACCCACGCAGACAAGGGGAGAACATGCAAACTCCACACAGAAAGGACCCAGACCGCCTCACCTGGCGATCGAACTCAGGACCTTCTTGCTGTGAGGCGACAGTGCTACCCACTAAGCCACTGTGCTGCCACACATATGATGATGAAGGGGCACTTTGACTTCTGTAATGCATTGTGTTTCAGTTAACTGGCTGCTGTCCTTGTTACTGATGCTGATGGCCTTTGCTCTTCTGTACAGCAAGATGTTTAAGGCACGTCTGCCAGCAAAACACACAGGTATGCAATCCATATAGCTTTTTAAATAAAGGTAAAAAACATTTGACAAATGACTGGTTGTTTTGCTTAATGATGGGTCCTGCATTTTTAGGTTTTATGTATTTTATAACCTCCAAAGTTTTCTCGATGTATTGTCTTTATTATTCATTGTTAGGCAGTGTAAATGTGAATAAAATCTATTAAAGATGCACCTTAGTGAGCTAGGAGCACAATTCTGCTTAAGCTTGTTGGACATTCTGTCCATGGTTCTGATCCACTTCTAAGGTGTCCATTGGGGTTGAGTTCAGGGCTCTGGAGTTCCTGTACATTACACTCATTAAACCATATTTGTATGTCCTTCACTTTGTGCCCAGACATGCTGAAACTGAAATTTAAAAGTATATCATTTATTTAATAGAAATGGTCGAGCACATCTCTTATACTCTAAAAACTAAGAAGGATGTCCAAACACATTTGGCTGTAGTGTACTTTCTGAGACAGATGGTGCAAGAAACTGAATTTAACATCCCTTTTCTGCCAGACCACAAAGTACTGACTATTTTGTACATTTAGGGGTGGTTTCACAGACAGGGATTAAGCCTAGTCTTAGATTACACAGCATTTTGAATGGAGATTCTTCATTTAAAGCAAAATGTAGTCCTTGACTAGCCTTAATCCCTGTCTGGGAAACCAACCCTTGGAGTATGTTCAATGTGTTGGTATACATAGCTAGTAAGAATACTCAAAATATGGTTTGTCATGTCATGGTTTATGGAACTGTCACAAAAACAATTATCATCATAACATTTTCATCCAAAGCGACTGTGACACAGTTACTTAATTTTGGCAACGGTGGGACTTAAACCCTCAACTTTTGGGGCAAGGAGCTGTAAAAATATATCATACACTCATTAAAATATAGTTTCTGTGGCTGACAAAGACTCTGGAAAACAAAAAGTGCCCAATTCAGAAAATGTCTTCTCTTTGCCTTTAAATTTAGATGTTTCCCATAATGCATTAGCAACCAGAGGTTCCACTGAGGCACATATTTTTGGAGACATGGCTATAGAGAGTACATTAATAAATAGTGCCTTTTTTGGTGGGAGAGGGTGGTTTGAGTTTCAGCTTAGCTAACTGCTAATGTTAATGACTATTTTAAATTGCTTTGTTCTGCAGAGATTGGAAATGGTGAATCAGAGCCAGAAACAGACATTCCAGTTGTGATCTGCGCTTCAGAAGAGCGTATCGGAGCTACCGTTGCAACAATCAACAGTGTGTACAGCAACACTCAGGCCAGTGTGATATTCTACATAGTGACCCTGCGAGATACCATCAAAACTATAAGGTGCTGCACATTCCCTACTCACCTTTATAATGAACAGTTTGTAATGTATGGCTGTACCATACAGTACTTTGGTCAAACAGATCTACCACCATATTCAGTTAGCTCCATAATAATCGAAAAATGTCTTTGGGGGGTTTATTACCTTAATGTCACACTGACAATATAAGCTCAATGTAACCTTTAAGTAAATTAATTACTATTATTATTATTATTATATGAGATATAGGGCCAGTGATAGCTCAGTGGTTAAGGTACTGGACTAGTAAACAGAAGGTTGCCGGTTCAAGCCCCGCCACCACCAAGTTGCCACTGTTGGGTCCCTGAGCAAGGCCCTTAACCCTCAATTGCTCATCGTGTTCAGATCATTGTGTAAGTCGCTTTGGATAAAAGCGTCTGCTAAATGCTGAAAATGTAAATATAGGTCATGGTCTATGTGGTTATTGTAAAAGCGTGTTGTTTGTACAATTTTTGGGTGGATTTGATCTATTGTTATGAAACATTTGATTTATTGTTTAGTTGTACTTTCTAGAATTAGGCAGTCAAATCCTAAGTCTCTTGGTACTTAATAGAAAAGATAATAAGGTAATAGAGGGAAGACGGAATGGCTTTTTTTTGTCATATATACATATACAGTGTATCACAAAAGTGAGTACACCCCTCACATTTCTGCAAATATTTCATTATATCTTTTCATGGGACAACACTATAGACATGAAACTTGGATATAACTTAGAGTAGTCAGTGTACAGCTTGTATAGCAGTGTAGATTTACTGTCTTCTGAAAATAACTCAACACACAGCCATTAATGTCTAAATAGCTGGCAACATAAGTGAGTACACCCCACAGTGAACATGTCCAAATTGTGCCCAAATGTGTCGTTGTCCCTCCCTGGTGTCATGTGTCAAGGTCTCAGGTGTAAATGGGGAGCAGGGCTGTTAAATTTTGTGTTTTGGGTACAATTCTCTCATACTGGCCACTGGATATTCAACATGGCGCCTCATGGCAAAGAACTCTCTGAGGATGTGAGAAATAGAATTGTTGCTCTCCACAAAGATGGCCTGGGCTATAAGAAGATTGCTAACACCCTGAAACTGAGCTACAGCATGGTGGCCAAGGTCATACAGCGGTTTTCCAGGACAGGTTCCACTCGGAACAGGCTTCGCCAGGGTCGACCAAAGAAGTTGAGTCCACGTGTTCGGCGTCATATCCAGAGGTTGGCTTTAAAAAATAGACACATGAGTGCTGCCAGCATTGCTGCAGAGGTTGAAGACGTGGGAGGTCAGCCTGTCAGTGCTCAGACCATACGCCGCACACTGCATCAACTCGGTCTGCATGGTCGTCATCCCAGAAGGAAGCTGACGCACAAGAAAGCCAGCAAACAGTTTGCTGAAGACAAGCAGTCCAAGAACATGGATTACTGGAATGCCCTGTGGTCTGACGAGACCAAGATAAACTTGTTTGGCTCAGATGGTGTCCAGCATGTGTGGCGGCGCCCTGGTGAGAAGTACCAAGACAACTGTATCTTGCCTACAGTCAAGCATGGTGGTGGTAGCATCATGGTCTTGGGCTGCATGAGTGTTGCTGGCACTGGGGAGCTGCAGTTCATTGAGGGAAACATGAATTCCAACATGTACTGTGACATTCTGAAACAGAGCATGATCCCCTCCCTTCGAAAACTGGGCCTCATGGCAGTTTTCCAACAGGATAACGACCCCAAACACAACCTCCAAGATGACAACTGCCTTACTGAGGAAGCTGAAGGTAAAGGTGATGGACTAAACCCAATTGAGCACCTGTGGCGCATCCTCAAGTGGAAGGTGGATGAGTTCAAGGTGTCTAACATCCACCAGCTCCGTGATGTCATCATGGAGGAGTGGAAGAGGATTCCAGTAGCAACCTGTGCAGCTCTGGTGAATTCCATGCCCAGGAGGGTTAAGGCAGTGCTGGATAATAATGGTGGTCACACAAAATATTGACACTTTGGGCACAATTTGGACATGTTCACTGTGGGGTGTACTCACTTATGTTGCCAGCCATTTAGACATTAATGGCTGTGTGTTGAGTTATTTTCAGAAGACAGTAAATCTACACTGCTATACAAGTTGTACACTGACTACTCTAAGTTATATCCAAGTTTTATTTCTATAGTGTTGTCCCATGAAAAGATATAATAAAATATTTGCAGAAATGTGAGGGGTGTACTCACTTTTGTGATACACTGTACATACTGTATGTACAGTACAAATGCTACCATCATCCACAAATATGTAGTGGGCTGTGATAGCTCAGGGGCTAATGTACTGGAGTAGTGATCAAAAGGTTGCCAAGTTACCACTGTTGGGCCCTTGAGCGAGGGCCTTGGTATTTCAGTCATAACTGTTAGTTGCTGTTGATAAAAGTGTCTCTGTGCTTTCTGGAAAAGCATTTGCCTCTCTAATCATCCCTCTCACTGTTTGTGGGGAAGATTGTTTGAGGGAGCGAAGGCTGGCCTGTGTGGTACGATACAACAGATGAGCTACTGTAGCTCAAATAGCTAAAAAGTTAATGCTGGTTCTGATAGAAAGGTGTCAGAATACATGGGCAGAATACATGCTGACCTCTGTCCACCGTCGAAAGCACCAACAATGGGCATGTGAGCATCGTAACTGGACCATGGAGCAATGGAAGAAGGTAGTCTGGTCTGATGAATCACGTTTTCTTTTACATCACGTGGATGGCCAGGTGCATGTGCGTCACTTACCTGGGGAACACATGGCACCAGGATGCCTTATGGGAAGAAAGCAAGCCGGCAGAGGCAGTGTGATGCTTTGGGTAATGTTCTGCTGAGAAACCTTGGGTCCTGCCATCCATGTGGATGTTACTTTGACACGTATCACCTATCTAAGCATTGTTGCAGACCATGTACACCCTTTCATGGAAACGGTATTCCCTGATGTCTGTGGCCTCTTTCAGCAGGATAATGCACCCTGCCACAAAGCAGGAATGGTTTGAGGAGCACAACAACGAGTTTGAGGTGTTGACTTGGCCTCCAAATTTCCCAGATCTCAATCCAATTGAGCATCTGTGAGATGTGGTGGACAAACAAGTCCGATCCATGGGGTCTAGTGGAGTCCATGCATCGACAGGTCAGGGCTGTTTTGACAGCAAAATGGGGACCAACACAATATTAGGAAAATGGTCATTAGGTAATTAGTTAGCCAGTACTAGTAATTCTGGAGCTGACTGTAGGGTTATATTACTGTAGATGTTTTAGGTTGTTTTGGAGAAAAACATTGGTTTCTTTAAATCAGTCACTAGCTTAGAAAGATGGAATGATGGGCAATTGAGAAAAGGTACAATTATTTAAATGACTTTAATGATTTTTATGTTCCTGGTTTTGAGCAGGCAGTATATTGAGAAAACCAAACTGAAAAAGATCAAGTATAAGATCCTGGAATTTAATCCAACTGTGCTGAAAGGCAAAGTAAAACCAGAATCATCCAGACCTGACCTTCTACACCCTGTAAGCATTTTTTTTATAAAACACTTATATATTATATACGACAATTAGTAACAATTAAAATGTGGCATTAATATGAAAGGTTATGTAACACAGTGGTAAACATGACCAAAATAGCCCTCTTTATGCAAGAAATTCCAGAAATAATCATAAACTGAGCAGTTTTATGAGATACATAGTCTAAAAATGCTTTTTGCAAGTCTTACAAATTATATATTAATATTATAATGTTCCATAGAGTAGATTTCATATGGTGAATATATTGTAAAACCTAAATTGTTTTATATGCTACTGTATTATTATTAAAATCCTTTTTTTCCCCTTTCCTCTGTATTGCAGCTGAATTTTGTGAGATTCTATTTGCCACTGTTGGCCATCAGCAATCATAAGAGGGTTGTTTACCTGGATGATGATGTAATTGTTCAAGGTATGATAGTTTCTATCAGTATGATTCACCCAAAACTAATCAATAGACATGAACTGTACAGTAGGTGAGCAAGTATTGCACCACTTACATTAAAATTAATGCACAATGTATTTCAGCTTCTGTGTTTAAAAATATAAAAAAGAAATGAAGCTCTTCTCCAAATTGCCCCTGGCTTCCTTATAAAAGAAGTTACCATGGAATAAGGTTTACCCAACAAGTAGTAATCATGTTGAAGGTGTAAATTTCTTAAGGACACAATTATTAAACAACACATAATTTGGAAAAAGTTTCAGCAAACACCATAACCATCCCAGTATAACTGTTTCAATTTACCTTAAGTACGAAGTTTATGGAACCACAAGTACTCCAGTAATAAAATAAGGTACATGTTCAGACAACATGCTTCCAGATTAATGTTAGGGAGGGAAAAAGAGAAGCCAACTGAGTAAAGATGACTAATTACCTAAAAGCAGCAGAAACAGGAGTTGCTCAGAGAACAACCAGCAGTTCCATATGCAGAAATGTACACCATTTTAAAACATTATAGCCATTGAGTATTGAGGTGAAGGTATCATGATATGTGGCTGCTTCTTTGCAAACTGCTTTCTTATCAAAGAAGACATGAATAAAGAGATACATATTAGAGTAACAATTAATCTCCTTGTCAAGGAAACTACATTTGGACAGAAGACAGTTACCCCCAAGCATGCAACCAAATCAGATAAAGACTTTATATTTGCAAGGTGTTTGCATGACCCAGGCCAATCCCTTTCCATGAATTACATTACGAATATACTTGGGCGCTTGGGTGGTGCAGCAGTCTAATATGCCCACTGTTAAGACTTGACTCCCGAATGCAACAGACAAAGTTGCCCAGATGGGAAATCACTAATTGCTGCTGCAAATGTAGTCCTACTGTCTGATTGAGGTGCTGATAGATGTGTTAAAGACTCTTTGTAAGAATTCACCACTGGCTGATTTAAATATGTGTCGGAGAGTTGAAAAAAGTTAAATTAGATCATGATGCAAAAAGCTAATTGTTTTTTCAGAAGTATGAAAGCTTTTTAGCACAGTTTGAATGTTATTAAGTAAAAACATTGTGTATAATTATAGTGTGGACATGTTCACTGTAAATTCAATACGGTGGCTGAACATTTGAGTCCCCCTACTGTCGTCTACACTGATGTTAGTGGCTGTAAGACCTGAAAACAATCAGGACACTGTATGTTTTTGTTGTAACTTTTATAAATTCAGTGCATTAATGAGTGGACCCTCATAGGAGATATCCAGGAGCTCTACCAGATCAAGCTGCAACCCGGCCATGCAGCAGCATTTGCTTCAGACTGTGACCTCCCTGAAACACACGACATGGTGCGCAGCGTGAGCATGCAGGTAGATACTAGTAACCATTTATATGTATTGTAGTAAATGTAGGGATTGGACAGTGTCCCAGTTCTTGAATAAAATAGCCAATTAAAATAGAACGTTTCCAACAATTTTCATGCAGCAGCATATGCCATGATCTATTGATCACACACCTTCAGCAGTTTCATTATGATACTTGTGATACCACCATATTTCAAATAGGTCCACCTTTATGACTATGCTTAGCGCATAAGAAACATTAGTTGTAGTTAGATGGTTGTGTTAGAAATAAATATTGTTCTTCCAGAAGAAATGAGTGTGTGTGTGTGTTTGTGTCATTGATTTTTGCTTAATGGTTAATGAGTTAATTCATGTTGTAGCTTTGAAGAACTTTTATCTTCAGAGTGTTGTGTGTATACAACAGACCACCTACATGGGTTTTCTGGACTACCGGAAGCAGGCGGTCAGGGACTTGGGCATCAACCCCAGCGACTGCTCCTTTAACCCTGGGGTTTTTGTAGCTGATATTGATGAGTGGAGGAACCAAAAGATCACCATGCAGCTGGAAAAATGGATGAGTGAGAATTTTAAGTAAGTTCAAAGGTGTTTTCAGGCTTCACTTAAACCTCAAACCTCGTATCTATACCTGAACTACTGTTCTTATATTTTAATAATGGATTTTGTCCTTTTTTTTATTATTATTTTTTAGGGAAAATCTGTACAGCAGTGCCATGGCAGGTGGTGTGGCCACTCCTCCTATGCTAATTGTATTCCACAATAAATACACAACAATTGACCCGAAGTGGCACGTCAGACATCTGGGTAAGGGATTGTGCATTCAAGCTCTCCATTTCTTTACTGCATTACACAGTTTTGCCCTAATCTTCTAAACCACACAGACCCCTATACTGCCTCCAGAATCATCAATCATTTTTGAGATTACAGGTCATGTTTGTCCAGGGGTTTGTCATTTAGTTTATGTGTTTCAGCCACACCCATTTCAAACAGGCGTACACTATCATATACATTATATGGCTTCATCTTTGTGGCTTTGTCAAAACTCTACACCAATCAGATGCAGAAAGATTAAAGAGTTTAGAGAACATGCATACAGCGAAGATCTCGTAAAAATAGACACCTGATAGCACATGTTTTAAATGCAAAATGCTATAGAGCACATATATTCATATAAACCTATTCCATACTTCACACTGAAGGTCCTGTGGTGCATACAGTACGTGGATAATTGACCAGGTGGGCAGAAGACATGTATCTAATTTGACATATCAGGATTTTCAGGAGTAAATCTATACATACAGATGATGTTAAGGTCTTTAAAAACCGTGTATTAAATATGATTTGCTTGGAATTACCATACAAAGACAATTGGCCATGTTTGAGAAAGGGAGGGTCAGTGCATTTGAGTTCTCCGGGACTGATCCTGGCTTGTGGGGTGGGGTGTCACATGGACCTTAGCGTGACTCTGTATGCAGTATCGCTCTGTCTTATGGGACCAGGCTTTATCTTTAACAAGATTTAAAAATCTAAAGAAACTTGAGGAATGTTGGCTTACCATGGTGGGATCAAACTCGGTTTGTATATCTTAAGCAAGTCTGTAGTGGAACTTAAAGAAACTGCAGTGATTAAAACAGGCTGTGTTCCAAACCACACATTATCACCCTGTTCATTTTTTCTAGATTTTTCTTTTGATCTACTAGTTCAGGGAAAACCATTTGTAGTTAATACTTGTCTTTCCCTTCGCGTCCTTTTGTTGTCTTTTTCAGGTTGGAGTCCTGATGCGCACTACCCCCTGTCAGTTGTCAGCGAGGCAAGGCTGCTTCACTGGAATGGGCGCTTTAAGCCTTGGGACTACCCCTGCGTTCACATCAACCTCTGGGAGAGATGGTTTATACCTGACCCTTCAGGAAAATTTGAACTTGTGCGACCTGAAACTTAAAAGGAACACTACTAAATGCAAAACTAAAGCTTGCTCTCTTGGTCCAGTGCTGTACAGAGCAGTGAAAATGTGTTAAAAAGGACGGCACAAGTGACCATCAAGACACTGTAGATTCAGTTGTAATTAGTTACTTACAAAATAAAGGTCCTATAGTATGGGTACAGTAATATATTCAATTTCTGTTCCTAGAAAAAAATGGAAGAGAAACTTCAGTGTGTTTAACTTCCACAAATAGAGGGCAGCAATCACAAAGAATAACCACACTTTTTGTCATTTTGATCATACAGACAGTGATGTACTACATAGGGATGAAGTATATAGACATGATTTTTATTTTTAGTGGGATTTGGAGAAGAAAAAAAAACTGGGTGGGAGGAATCTGGGTTTGTGATCAAAAGATTTTTTTTTTCTATATGCTCTGTGTGTTGTACTGCCATGGCTTTTTTTTTTGTTGGTGTTAGTTAAACCAGGGCAACCAAACCAGTGGTTTGGTTAATATTCTTGTTGACACTGCCAGTGTCAACAAAACAATGAGTGATTAGTGTAACAACAATATTAAGAATAAATGTCATACAGTATGTGTACTGCAATATTTTATATGAGAAAATTCATTAAATATAAATAAATATACATTTTAATATAAAACAGTTGTAGTAGTTACCTAATGACATGTACCACTCACTATACCTGTATTACAGAATAACCAAATTATATGTATAAATAAATTGCTAAAAATAAATACATGTAAATTTGAATATAATGTAGTAGCACTAACCTAGTGACATAGACCATCTACTACACCTGAATTACAGTAAAAGTAATAAATCTTAAATATAAGTTTTAATAATAGTTAACTATTAGGTTGTACTACTTACTACAACTTCATCATAAAATGTAAAAACAAAAAAAATTGTTAAATTCATTTTTGGATTTTGGATTTGTATTGGCTGGGAATAAAAAGAAACAAACTCAAATGTCCAATAATATTATTAATTAGGATTTTAATGACATGTTTTTACATTCATGACAGAAATGGTAGTTACTCGTTACACAAGATTCATCACTTCACATGTTCAGTGTCAAACACGGTCATGGACAATTTTGTATCTCCAATTAACCTGACTTTGGGGGTAAACCGGAGCTTCCGGAGGAAACCCACGCAGACACGGGGAGAACATGCAAACTCCACACAGATGTCCACTATTAAACTAACTTTACTGCAGTATGATTTGCCAATACACACCAACATATGAATAATCTCTTTACACACTGTCAATTACAAATGAAAGTTCTAGCTTTAAATACAAAACATAGCCATATTACATAGTTTATTACATTTCTTGATTTTTTTTTACATTTGATTACTTACTTCTGGGCTTATCCTGTAGGGCTTTCATTTTATCCAGTTGTAGTATCAAGTACAACTCACTAGGTAAGGGATTTCTTTTCATGTATTGCTGCAACCATGCTGCAGGACTTTTTATACTGTAATTGTAGTAAGTAGTACAACCTTGCAACTGCTACAACTTCTATTGTATTATTTATTTTTTACACTTTATGACTCATTACTGTAGGGCCTATTTCAGCAGTTTTTTTTTTTTTTTACACATTTAATTTATTTCTGCATTTATACTGTTGGACTTTTATACTGTAATTCATGTATTAGGTGGTATATGGCAATCTGTAAATATAACATTATATTCAAATTAACGTTTATTTTTTAGCACTTTTTTTTTTTTTTACATATAATTTTTTTGTTCTGATACTATATGACTTTTCCCCTGTAATACAGGTATAGTACGTGGTACCATTAGAGTACTACGTACCAAGTCTAGGGTGTCAGTCTAGTGCAGTACATTCATTCATTTACCACCGCTTTATATTCCATTTGGGGACACGGTGGGTACAATTTACTGGGCAAAAGGTAAGAAACACCATGGACAGTTTGCCAGTCCATCACAGAACAAACACACCTAGGGCAATTTTAGTATCTACAATTAAACTGACTGCATGTCTTTGACTGGGTTTTCTTTGGGAGCTCTGGTTTAGGTTTCCTCCCCACACACAGACACGGGGAGAACATGCAAACACAAACAGAGAGGACCCGGACAAGTCCATCTGGGAATCGAACCAGAGACATTCTAGCTGTGTGGTAACAGTGCCACCATGTCAACAAAGTAATGTTAATTTAGAATGTAATCCATAATGATTGTCTAATACACACACTTACATATGAATAACTCCCTTAAAGCACTGAATTCAAAATTATCTATAAATATTATTAATATTATTATTATTAAATAAAAGTCAGAGCTGCTTCCTTAAAAATGTTACACGTTATAAAGTCACTGTGATTTTGGACAAATACCATACGGATACAAAACAAGAACAATTCATAAGTGGCCAATTATATTTAAAATGAATTAAATATCTGACAATATTTTGACTGCCGAGAAAGGACGTCTTAAATAATGACCACAGTTCAGGGGAACTCTACTGGTCAGACAGGCTTATAGCACATGTGATCTGTTCATTACAATCCTGGTCTTAACTTAATCCAACAGCACTGAACAGATTGAGTCACACAGCCAGATTGAAGACACTGACAACAATCCATTTCTGGAAACATTTAATGGTTCACATGACAGGAACTCTACACTCAACAACCAGGTCAGTTAAATATTAACAAATTTACAGTCATGAGGAATGTAAAAAAATTCAAACACAAAAGCAGCTCCTTAAAAAAAACCCAGCCCTGAACCCCAGTCCCACACGCTCTTCACTCTCTCTCTCCAGTGGAGAGAAAAGGTGGGTCTGTCAGGATTCAGCTTCTGTCTGATCTCCAAACCCAATCCCATGACCTCTCTTCCCCCACTACTGCATGCACAAGTTCTTACAGCTCATCCTTTTCTGTGCTTTCCTGAAACACAGACAAACAAAACATGTCAGATATTAATAATGAAAAAATAACATTACAGCATCACCTTTAAGCTTCCCTGTCTACAAACTGCTCTGTAGAAAACTTACCTTTTCTTCAGCATCCTCATCTGCTTGAAGCTCTTCCTCATCAGCCTCCTCCTCTTCCTCTGCTGGCTCCTCCTCTGGTTCTTCCTCAACCTAAATGCACAGGAATATGATTTATTTTATTTATTAGGATTTTAACGTCATGTTTTACACTTTGGTTACATTCATGACAGAAACGGTAGTTACTGGTTACACAACATTCATCAGTTCACAAGTTTTAATGTCAAGCAGTCATGGACAATTTAGCATCTCCAATTCACCTCACTGGCATGTCTTTGGACTGTGGGAGGAAAACTGAGCTTCCAGAGGAAACCCATGCAGGAGGAGAACATGCAAACTCCACACAAAAAGGACCCTGACCGCCCCACCTGGGGATCAAACCCAGGACCTTGATGTGCTACCCACTGAGCCACCAAAATAATGTCCACAAAGATTTGATTATATTTATGCTTAGTCTACTTTATTCCACACATGAAAAACTAATAATTGTAAATACATTTAGGATTGACCCAGACCCAGATATAAGACCCAGATATATATCATCCCTCATTGCTTCAGACCCCTAACCTGAACGAGAAATCCATACCCAACACATGCCCCTTCGACACTGCAGTAGCCAACCACTTCTTTTCAACTGCACGTGGCAGGTTCACATGGGGATTAGTATTGCGTATGGAGAGTCATGCTGATTTTTTATCATCTCTGTGCAGGCATCACTGATCTGCCTGCGGGGGTAGCAGAGGTAGCTCAGCAGTTAAGGTACAGGACTAGTAATCAGAATGTTGCTCGTTGAGCAAGGCCCTCAACCCTCAATCGCTTGCAATGTATACTGAGGCATCTACTAAATGCTGAAAATGTCAAATGCAGAAGTAATGAGGAATCCCTTCAGCCCACCCACCCTCAAACACAGCCAATTATGTCTATATAGGAGCCCGGCCAGCCAATAGCAGAGCTGAAACATGAACCGAGAGCTCAGGCCCGATTATGGGCTAGCATGTGTTTTACTGCTGCACCACCTGAGCACCTAAAAAGGTGTTTTTAAATTGTGGCAAGACAGGCACACACCACCCACAGTACGCAGGGTAATGCAGACCCTTGCTGAAACATCAAATCAAACAGCTTTGTATACATGGTGCAGGAGTTTAGAGTGATAATTTGGTTGAGAAGTGTTTACCTGTTCATCCAGGTCGACGTTCATGCTGAGCCGCAGCATGCGCTCTATTCTGTCTCCGTAAGCCTTCGTGTCAGTCAGCTGGTAGCCAGAGCGCAGAGTGGCAGTCTCGAACAAGATCACAGCCAGGTCGGAAGCGGTCTGGTCATCTGGACTGGTCTGTAAATGCACAACTAGGAATTAGTACTGAAATGTTACTTATAATGTGGTTCTTAGCCTAACTAAGGCTACCTGATCAGTGGAATCTTGAATGGAAGCCGAATGGAAGTCATACTTACGTTGACTTTGTTCAGCATTTCTTTTATAAGAGGATGTTTGGGGTTGATTTCTAAAGTTTTCTTCTGGCTTGCATAGTAACTAAAACAAAAAAAACATTATTTTAAATCTGAAAATTTGAATGCATTTAGTTTAAATTTCTGATAAGCAATTAAATAAGTAGATTATCCAGACACAAACAATTATGGCATATTAAACATTTTAACATTTATACAGGGACACTTTGCTGAGTTGAGGCAGGAGCCATCATGTTTATCATTATTCAATCCAAAATTAAACATGGTATATTTTATGTTTGCTTGCTGTTTAACACAGTGCACTTCTATAATCGTGTATATACAGTGAGGTCAAAAAGTATTTAGTCAGCCACTGATTGTGCAAGTTCTCCTACTTAGAAAGATGAGAGAGGTCTGTAATTTTCATCATAGGTACACTTCAACTATGAGAGACAAAATGAGAAAAAATAATACAGGAAATCACATTGTAGGATTTTTAAAGAATTTATTTGTAAATTATGGTGGAAAATAAGTATTTGGTCAATAACAAAAGTTCAACTCAATACTTTGTAACATAACCTTTGTTGGCAGTGACAGAGGTGAAACGTTTCCTGTAAGTCTTCACCAGGTTTGCACACACTGTAGCTGGTATTTTGGCCCATTCCTCCATGCAGATCTCCTCTAGAGCAGTGATGTTTTGGGGCTGTCGCTGGGCAACACGGACTCCACAAATTTTCTATGGGGTTGAGGTCTGGAGACTGGCTAGGCCACTCCAGGACCTTGAAATGCTTTTTACGGAGCCACTCCTTCGTTGCCCGAGCGGTGTGTTTGGGATCATTGTCATGCTGGACGACCCAGCCAGGTTCCATCTTCAATGCTCTCACTGATGGAAGGAGGTTTTGGCTTAAAATCTCACGATACATGGCCCCGTTCATTCTTCCCTTAACACGGATCAGTCGTCCTGTCCCCTTTGCAGAAAAACAGCCCCAAAGCATGATGTTTCCACCCCCATGCTTCACAGTAGGTATGGTGTTCTTGGGTTCTTCTTCTTCCTCCAAACACGACGAGTTGAGTTTTTACCAAAAAGTTCCATTTTGGTTTAATCTGACCACATGATATTCTCCCAATCCTCTTCTGGATCATCCATATGCTCTCTGGCAAACTTCAGACGGGCCTGGACATGTACTGGCTTAAGCAGGGGGACACGCCTGGCACTGCAGGATTTGAGTCCCTCTCGGCGTAGTGTGTTACTGATGGTAGCCTTTGTTACTTTGGTCCCAGCTCTCTGCAGGTCATTCATCAGGTCCCTCCGTGTAGTTCTGGGATTTTTGCTCACCGTTCATGATCATTTTGACCCCACGGGATGAGATCTTGACCCCAAGGGAGATTATTAATGGTCTTGTATGTCTTCCATTTTCTTGCAATTGCTCCCACAGTTGATTTATTCACACCAACCTGCTTGCCTATTGTAGATTCACTCTTCCCAGCCTGGTGCAGGTCTACAATTTTCTTCCTGGTGTCCTTCGACAGCTCTTTGGTCTTGGCCATGGTTGAGTTTGGAGTCTGACTGTTTGAGGCTGTGGACAGGTGTCTTTTATACAGATAATGAGGTCAAACAGGTGCCATTAATACAGGTGACGAGTGGAGGACAGAAGAGCTTCTTAAAGAAGAAGTTACAGGTCTGTGAGAGCCAGAAATCTTGCTTGTTTAAATTCTTTAAAAATCCTACAATGTGATTTCCTGGATTTTTTTTTCTCATTTTGTCTCTCATAGTTGAAGTGTACCTATGATGAAAATTACAGACCTCTCTCATCTTTCTAAGTAGGAGAACCTGCACAATCAGTGGCTGACTAAATAGTTTTTGACCCCACTGTATATCTATATATCTTATACATCTATAATAATCCTTAAATGCCTTAACAGTCATTTGAAAACAGAAACAGAAACCCTCAGTGTACATACTTTGTTGAAATGTCTTTTCCTGTCTGATAGGCCTGAGCCTTCATGATCCTCTCCATATTTCCAGACCAGCCATACTGACTGGCCACCAAAGCACAGGGAGAATTGGTCAACCTCTGGGACAGCACAGCTTTCTCAATCTATAAAAAAAAATACATGTATACAGCTGAACATGGCATTTTTAACATATACAAATATGGACCATTATACGAATGGCTCGAACCATTACAGCCGTGCTGAATTGCAAATCTATAGCTCTGTTGGCTGTACCTGGTCTTTCAGTGCTTTGTCCTTCATCCAGGTTGTAAGGGGCTCAAACTCCTTCTCCAGAGCTTCTCTCTTCTCCTTGGCCTTCTCACTCTCATCGAATTTGACTCCCTCCTTGGCGACGTTCTGAAAGCGCTTGCCATCGAACTCGGGCAGGGCCTGGATGCAGTACTCGTCCACAGGTTCCGTCAGGTAGATCACTTCATATCCCTTCTTCAGCAGCTTCTCCACAAAAGGAGAGGACTCCGCCTAGAGCAATCAACAAATTTGCTGATGTGTACTATAATGCACTCATTTGTATTTACATCTGTTAGGGAGGAAACGGACTACATTTGTTTATTATGTAGTTATGCATATAGTTTCCCAGTGGAGCAGGACCTTCCACAAGCCTAATACTAAATACTAAAACTAATAAAAGATATTCTTGTCCTCAATTTTATAGTCCTCAAAAAATTGTCCTAAATGATGTGTGCTATATCAGAGCCTGCTCCTTTTTAATTCCATTCTAAAGCCTGTTCCATTATAATTTGCAGGTAATTCCAATTTCTTTACATCCAAACTGGCTGAAGGACTTTTTTGGCTATTAACCATTTTGAAAACCTGCACCACACACAAAATTGTAAGAATTCTGCTGTCAAGAGCAAAAATTTACCATTGTCCATTTGATTATGTGTCTGATTTATACCTTATCTAACATGTTGGTAAAGATTGTCACACAGTAAGGGGTTTTGGCTTTAAAAACACACACTTTAAGCCAAAACTTTAAATAGGGGTGAATTGAAACATGGCTCAATTCCCAATCAAGTAAGTTCTAAAGTGAATATGTCTGTTGTTGGGGGGCATTTAAAACTTCAATTGATATGCCTGCAGGGGTAGCAGAGGTAGTCCTGTACCTCAGCAGTTGAGTAATCAGAATATTGCTCCTTGAGCAACAAAGTGAATATTGTCTGTTGTTGGTTCAAACGTAATCATCTTTTGCTGACTGTGCTGCATCAGTTCTCACCTCCTTCCTGCTGGTTCCAGCCATAAAGTAGATCTTGTCCTGCTTCTCCTTCATCCTTTCCACATACTGCTCCAAACTGACGGGCCCTGACTCGCTGTGAGAGGTCTGGAAGCGCAGCAGTTTGGCCAGCCTGGTTCTGTTGGAGTGGTCCTCGATCACACCCAGCTTGATGTTGGTGCCAAACTCCTTCCAGAACTTGTCGTTGTACTGCTCCTCAGCGATTTTCTTGATCATGTCCAGGGTCTTGCGCACCAGCTTCTTGCGAATAACCTGGGGAAAAATAGATAAATAAACAATAAATATTTACATCAAGAAATAAATATTAAAGAATACAAAGCAGAGAGGCAAATTTGAGTGGCCATTTCTCACCTTCAGCAGCTTGTGTTGCTGCAGAGTCTCTCTGGATACATTCAGAGGGAGATCGTCAGAGTCAACCTAGAAGAACAGAGATTAAGCTTAGTTTAGTTACTGCCACCTTAACAAGTATATGCCATGAATATAGCCAAATGTGCCAAAATAAGAAACACTTTGCTATTGCTATATTAAGTGTTATACTTAGATTGTTTAGAAGTCCAGAATCTTTTACACAATAACTTTTTTTAGACTGTCTTACTTACAGCAGTTCTGTCTTATGGGGTTGAGTGTGGTGTAGTTAATTAAGATTTTTGTTTTGGTGTTAGGCATTTTAAATAAACTGTTGAAATGCTATTATGACTACAGTGATCTGCATAACAATATTGTAGCTGCCCACGCAAACTAAACCTGTTATATACAAAAAGTAAAATTACAGGTTAAACCATCCGGAAAAGAGGAAGGGGGCAGTGGAACAGCCTAGCCATTAGGATGTGCACATGTCAGTCTCTCCTCAGTGCCAGTTCTATGCCCAGGTAAAATTAGAGGGTTGTATAACAAAGGGTATCTGGCATATGCAGAACCATTGTTCAAAGTAAATAAGTGGTTTACTTGGGGGTGTAAACCAGATATTATTAAATACAGGGTGCATCACCACAATAAACCTTATAACAAAGCCCTCTGTACATACTGTGGAAGAAGTGATATATTTCAAGATCTGATACATTTTGCTACAACACTGATTCTTATTTGGTTATGTAAAACAATGTAGCAGCACTCACCACACCCTTGATGAAGTTCAGGTATTTGGGCATCATATCATGGAAGTCATCTGTGATGAAGACTCTACGCACGAAAAGCTGTAAGACAGGAGGGTTAAGTTGTTAAGACAAAGATGGTGGAATTGAACACTTCTCTACTCAACCCTACCCTTCATGTAACGAGATGCCAAGAGGTCAAAATGTCAGAGGGTACCTTGATGAAGTCATTCTTCTTGGAGCCATACTCATCAAAAAGTCCTCTGGGAGCTGAAGCAGGGACAAAGAGGATCGACTTAAAGGTGACCTCTCCCTCAGCAGTGAAGTGGATGTGACTCAGTGGCTCATCGCTGTCCTGCACGACAAGACATGCAAGTTTAAAACTCAAAACTGAGAGCTGATTTTTTTTTAAAAAGGGGAAAATTAATAAGGGCGATACTCACTCTTGAAAAGCTCTTGTAGAAGGCTTTGTATTCGTCTTCCTCTACTTCTTTAGCATGTCTTTGCCAGATGGGCTTGATGTCATTCATCAGCTCCCAGTCCCACACAGTCTTCTCCACCTACAGAGAATGAATGAGTGTTTACCACTGAACTGTAAATAGACTGGATAAACAAATGTATGATGCAGGGAAGATACTGACAACTCGTCATGACAGGATAAGCTTATATGCATGAAGATAGACAGATTAAATAATGCACGTTTTCCAGAGGTGGGTGCATTTAATAATAAATGGATTGTAAAATATGTGAAAGCAATTAGACCCAGGCACATAGGGAGTCTTTCTGGATTCACTTCATAGTTTTTATAACTATGCTAATAGTAAAGCTTAATTGCATCAGAAATGTATTCCTTACATGCTTAGTAGCACTCCAGTTGTGTCATTTAGTGCTCACATACCAGTTAAACCCTACTGAATTGACTAAACAGCATGTGCTCACTAAAACAAAATGACATAAGGCAACACTGAACTTGCCACACAACTAAAGCACAACACCAGACTGCACCTTTCTGTTATTAATTACCCAAAAAACAAGTTTGTCTTATGTATTTAAATTATAGTAAACTTTTTGTTAATTAGAAAGGCTGAGTTTAAGCACCTTCACACTTAATTGCTTGACTAAATGGCTACAACTGTAACTTGCTTTGGATAAAGGTGTCTGCTAAATGCCATAAATGTAAAAATAGGGATTACCATAAAGTTTAGTTTTTTTGTTTACTTAAACTGCAACTACAAAAGCAGACAATTTATTTTTACCTTCTTGGTCTTAGGTTTGTCCTTCTCCTCATCCTCCTCCTCCACGTCAGCCTCATCCTCAGAAGTCTCCTTTTGCTCAGCTTCCTTCTCTGCCTCATCCTCCTCAATTGGCTCCTCAACAGTTTCAGTCTACATAAGCAGAGAGCAGTGAGCTCATTAACACTGACTTAAGCTGGGTCGCTATATTCTAAATTGTTTATGCTGCCTCCGTTTCTGACCTTGCTGCTCCACACGTAGATGGGGAAGTTGATGAACTGTGAGTACTTTCTCACAAGATTCTTAATGGTCTCCAGCTCTAGGTAGTCTGAGGCTTCCTCCTTCATGACCAAACTAAAAAAAGAAAATCAGGAAGGGCGATTTTAATATCATTTAGCCACATCAACCATCAGTGACTATGCTGTAAATGATTGATTGATTAGTTTTTAACGCCGTACCGACACACTGGGGTCATTTATACGGCGGTACTCAAGTTGTTTCTTCATTTTGTGTCATTTAAAACAAATAATAAAAGATGTTTTATATTTAAATATGTTAAAAAATTCATTATTTTCCCTGGTGCTGCAGATTTAAGCACATTTCGTATCTCGTTTTCGTTAAAAAACCTCAGTCTTTCTGAGTGTAGTGTTTTGCAGTCTATGAGTATGTGTTTGATTGTTAGTCTTTCTTTACATTGATGGCAGGTTGGAGCATCTTCCCTAGTGAGGAGATGTTTGTGAGTTAATATAGAATGTCCGATTCAGCATCTTGAAAGGATGGTTTGGTTTACTCGACTGTCCATTCTAGTGTAGGTTTGTCCTACTTTTGGCTCGATTTCGTACAGTTTGTTTTGTGGTTTACTGTCCCATTCGTTCTGCCATTTGTTTTTGAAGAATGTGATGATATTTGGAAAGGCGTCTCTGGGGGGGATAGGTCGTGTGGTGATCGTGTCTGCAGTGGATGTTCTGGTGATCAGATCTGCTCGTTCGTTTCCTGGGATTCCAATATGGCTTGGGATCCAGCAGTAGACTACATTATATTCCTGTTCTTGTCATTCTTTATCTTTTCTTAGTATTTCAGAAATAATGGAGTGGTCTGTGTCAAGGTGTTCCAAGGCTTTTAAGCATGATTTTGAGTCTGTAAAAATAAGGAATTTTTTGAGGTTGCTTGTTTGGATATATTCTAGGGCTAATAATAGAGCATAGCCATCTGGATTATGCTGTAAAAAGAAGGATCAGTTACACAGCAAAGCTACTTACGTGACGGTGGTCCCTCTGCCTAGTGTGTCACCACGTGGGTCCTCAATGACTGAGAACTCATTTGAGTCAGACTCCCAGATGTGCTGGGTGCCATTAATGTGCTTGGATGTGACAATGACTTTGTCAGCCACCAGGAAAGCAGAGTAGAATCCAACACCAAACTGACCAATCAGCTCTGAGGTGGACTGGCCCTCGGACTGCATCTGTGTCATCTTGCTGAGGAACTCGCTTGTGCCTGACTTGGCGATGGTACCCAGATTCTTTATGAGTTCCTCTTTGGTCATGCCAATGCCAGTATCTGTGATGTGAAGCATGTTCTTTTCCTTGTCGGACTGTAAAGGAGGAATGCTGGGTTTATGATGTGTAGTGAAATGAATAAAATGTGTCATATACTATAGATTAAGGTTTGATACATTAGTGGTTGTTCTTGAATAAAGTGCAAAGTTAAATACAGAGGCGGACACTTTAATCTACTTTTACCGTTTTACTTGACCACTTTAAAATACAAATGGGATGCTGGATGCCACATTCACATCTTTCAGTGCTGAAGGTTTACTTGAGCAAGAGCAACGCAACATACCTTAATCTTAACAATTAATTCTTCATTTCCAGCAAGTGCATCTTCATTGGTCAGAGACAACAACCGGATCTTATCCAGGGCATCTGAGGCATTTGAGATCAGTTCCCTCAAGAAGATCTATGAAGAAAAGACACAATCAGAACAATTAATTACACCCAAACTAAAGCAGTACAGACATGCTGCCAAAATTATACTTACTTTTAAATAGGTGAATATATACACTGTACAAAAGCATTTTAATTGAACTTGTCATAAATCCTGTGTTACACCTCTTTAACGATACTTCTAAGCATAGGTCATAGTATGCGGCTTAAGCACCAGCTACTGAGAACAATTACAGTGTTTTTAGAGTTTTGAAGCAAAGGCTTCATATTAAAAAATATAAACATATTTTGCACTCGAAAACAATCTGAGTCTAAATGTCAGACAGGTATTTGTCATACTATTTAATAAGAAAATAAGCAGCTTGGGATGAAACCTAAACCTACTAATAGATGGTTTAGTTCTGATCTTAGACAGTCAGTACATAGTTAATGCTGCTCAGGACACTGCTATGTAGTCATGCAGGAAGCATAGTTGTTGCACAAGTACTACAATTCTAGTCAATTTGCATGCTCAACAAAAAATGCAAATTACAGCTACTGAATAACCATCTGCACACTGCCTTACCTCTTTGTTCTTATACAAAGAGTTGATGATCAACTTCATCATTCTGTTTACTTCTGCCTGGAAGACATGCTTTTCTGATTTTTCCCGAAGTTCTTTAAACTGTGACGCATTTAGTCCATCGAGTTGAATGGCTTCTTCCTCCCTAAAAATACACAGAATTAACTTGATGAAAAAAATAGTACATTCATATGTATGATTTAAAAAGAAGGTTTAACATTCTTTGTGGGCAACTGCTACAAATGTTGATTCCGGTAACGTTTTATACTTTCTGTACAAATATAAAATGCTTGGAATACAAAGAAAGCAATTTTATTCCAATCTACCAAAGGTACATTTTAATATGCTATTTTGTAAGTATGCAATATGCATGCACTTTACTCAGATAACACATCTTGCCCATTCATTAAGTTCATGCACCCCTGTACAGAATAAAACACTTACTCAAGAATAAATTAATTAAACCTTGTGTGCCCAAGTAGCAAATAAAGACATTGTGATTAAGATTTTTTTTTGCTTATGTAAAGCACTTTGAATTGCCACTGTGTATGAAAGGTGCTATACAAATAAACTTGCCTTGCCTTGAGCATAATTGTCAGCTAAAACTATTCCTGCATGTAAATAAGCACTTTAGGTTGTTTGAAATAAAATTTTTAATATTTAAATGTATTTAGTTATTCAGGTTTTAACACTATATTTAACACATGTAATTTTATGGCAAAATAGGTATTATGTAACTGTATTTTTTATTGTTAATTGTCTTTACATATTGGGGCATTTTTTCATTTTTATCTTGTGTTGTCTTGTGTAAGAGTTTCTTTTATGGTTTCAGGTATGTGTCCTAATACTTAAATAACAGATCAAATAAACATATACAAGGACCTGATAAGTGTTTTTTGGAATAAACAAGCCTACCCCTACTTAAGTGTTATATTCATGATCACAACTACTTATCCAAAACACCAACCTCTGAACAACTTCATCGTCTGTACGGGATCCATCTCTGCTCTTGCCCAAGTCTTCCTCAACTGTGCCATCAACATCAACCTCATCATCAGCCTTTACCGATGCTGCAACAAAACAAGAGAGAACACAGTTACAGCAGTGTGTTGATCAATGAGAGATTTCACCCAGGCCAGTACTGTGCGCTGAAATTCAACAAGACTGACTACACAATTCTAAATATAAAATGCACACTGGGACATGTTTGTTTATTAGGATTTTAACGTCATGTTTTACACTTTGGTTACATTCATGACAGGAACGGTAGTTTCTCATTACACAAGATTCATCAGTTCACAAGGTTATATCGAACACAATCATGGACAATTTAGTATCTCCAATTCACCTCACTTGCATGTCTTTGGACTGTGTGAGGAAACCGGAGCACCCGGAGGAAACCCACGCGGATACGGGGACAACATGCAAACTCCACACAGAAGGACTGCCCGGACCCGGACTGCCCCACCTGGGGATCGAACCCAGGACCTTCTTGCTGTGAGGCGACAGTGCCACCCAGTTAATGAATGAAAACTCCTAACTGCTTGAAGTCTAGTAATCACTAGAAAAAAGGAAGTAAATGTTTCATGTCAATGTGTATGTTTGTTTAAAGCAAAAGACACACATTAACATAAAGAACACTCAGGAAAGTTTTAGTAATACGATGCTGTAAATTATATAATGTGGAGCCATAACTTCTTAACATGATGAACTGATGTTTGAAAATTCATCCAAGACGTACACTTTTAATACAACTAACATTTTCACTCCAAGTCATTCCAAAAAATATTTGGTTTTCTTCGTAGTTCTCCCAGAAATCTGCCATCATGAATGATTAACGATCGAATGAACCTATACACTGCTCCTATAGCATGGTAAACTGTTCTGTCTTCCATCAATCACGTATATTCATCCATCAAAATGGATTTTCATTTCCCCACGTTAAATTAAACTAATTAATAGGAAATGTGTATTACACTGAGCAGAAGTTTGCTCACTATAGATGAAGTGTTAAATAAGGTGCATTTAAAATAGACTTGGAGCAGGGGTGTACAATCATGCCACCCAGTCACCATGAACAATCAGATGTCAAAGATTCGAGACGTACATTGCTTATTCATTAATATTCCGTTTTTAAAAATGACTGTTTAACTCTGAATGAAAATCTCTGACAAACATCAGAATTTCAGGCCAAATGCCAGTTAAATGAAACGGCCCAATACCATAACGCAGAATCTTTGATAGATGGATTAACGTTACTAGTTATTTGAAGGTTAAGACATATAAAATCCATTTTCCACTACTTGAACGCCCTAAAGGTGTTGTTTAAATATGTAATTGATAAACTGAGACATTAACGCATTCAAGTAGCTTCCTCTTCCCCCTCACTTGGGTCTCCTTCAAACAAAACCTAACGTTAGCTCCATGCTAAATGCACGAGCTTGTCGAACAGCTAACGTTAGCTGGATGCAAGAATGCTCACTCTATAGTCTTACATTGAACAGCTGCTTAAACAGTGATGTGAGGCACTGGGAGGAAACTTCTAGAAGCACATGCAGCTAAACTCATTCTGCAACCCGTTAGCATTTCACTTCATACACACAACATTAATTTCTATATAATTTCTTTTAATGAATTTCTAATAATTAAGGACTCACAAACACAGACCCCTGCGTGTTTAAATTTTAACACTGTAGCATGTACACTTGCATTAATAAACTAAGGTTAATGCTACAATACGCTTGGTGAAGTTCAAGTTCAACGGTTTATAGTGAGACAATAGGTCGCTTATACTTAAATTAACATTATACTCACAGAATACAAGAAGGGCACAAAGCAGCCCCAAGAGCCATAACCTCTTCATTGTGGGAAAACGAGCAGTTTTCGCTGCCAAATGAGAAAACGAGCCACAAACAGCCCTATCCTCTACAAACTCCCAAAATGAACCGCAACCACGCAGAACTCGGCTTTATCACATTCTGGGTTCGCAGGCGTTGAGCAAACGAATCCGACCAATTACAGCTCCACACGCACACCACTCCACCAATCCGAAAGCGAACCACAAACAACTTCGACCAATCGCGGCTTTACATGTCCGAGTTCGCACGACCAAATCGTGGCTCCCCTCGATTGGCTCTCGGTCCTGGGGCTACTTCCTAAAACGCATAATGCGCACTACATAGTATGGGAAAATAATAATGACACCATTATTCCAGTAGTAATTCTGCATACTATCTAGAGCAGAAAAATGCGATTTGGGACACAACCTAAATCAACTACGCGTTCCCCGAAGATTTTGTCTCTCCGCTGATCTACGAACAGTTCTATTTCCCCCTTACACCTGGCAACTAATCAGCTGTGGAGGGTGGCTTTGCGTGTTTACATTCGACAGGCTTGGTTCAGTCAAATCCGTGATGGCCTTGCATTTACATTAAGAATTAGTTTGCCATTAAGCTTTTGCTAATTATTTTTCCTTGGTAACAGCTTTGACATGGTCAGGGTCGCAGCAAACCACTCCAGACAGGGTGCAAATTCATCACAAGACATCTCACAATTACCTCTTCACTGACTTACTCGTCTACTCACTCCTAGGGGCTGTTTATTTATTCATTCATTCATTTCTTCTTCAGGTTATTAACCACTTAGTCTTGCGAGGGTCTTGTTCCACCTGGGAACAGTGGGCACAGAGCAGAAAAAGACGATAAACAGTTATCCACTTTAATCCACTGAGCTACATTTTCTAAGGTGGACTAATTTTCATTTTTGTAGCCTCTGTGTTTTTGGCTTACAGTCAGTTTTTGAAATTATTTCAAATTTGGGCTTTATTCTGCATACACTTTTTTTCCCCAATTTTCTCCCCTAATCTAGTCGTGTCCAATTACCCTGAGCGTCCTCTATACTGATTCGACCCTTCACCGCTGACTGAGGACAACTCTCAACTGACATACGCCCCTTCCGGCACGTACAGTCAGTACAGACTGCATTTTTCACCTGCACGAGTCGAGTTCATACACCAACGAGCACTGTGTACGGAGGGCCACACCCTCATCAGCATTATTCCTCAGCCCTGTGCAGGTGCCATCAGTCAGCCAGCAGGGGACACAGTTGTACCAGTTATGAGGATCTCTGATCTGACTTTTTAACACAAACCCTGAACAACAGCCAATCGTTGTTCATGCTGCCGCCCAGCCCAGTCGGAAGGCAGAGCTGAGATTCAATACGATGTATTCGAAACCCCAACTCTGGTGCGCTAGCATACTTTACCGCTGCGCCACCTGAGCGGCCTATTCTGCTTACTTTTAATCTTAAATGGACTCTTCCCTAAACTGCTGCCACAAAGCTGGAAGCACAAAACCGTCCAGATTGCCACTGTATGCTGTCGCATTAATTTTTTTTCTTTTAAAACTATGAACCACAGCCCCATATCGTTATTTCTAATTCACCATATTTTGGAGGTCAAATACAGATTTGTCCATCAGGCTGCTTACCTGACATTCATCCCAGTTGAGATTATGTTTCCACAACTTCAGTGACTATCTACACTTCAGCCAGTGCATTGCATTGTACATGTCAAGCCTAGGTTTGTGTGCCTATAAGGTTGCTGTTTGTCTTGCTGACTTTGCTCCCAGAGGGAGCTTTGAACTCACTTGTGAGTGTTGTAACAAAAACAGTTTGTGAGGGGATCTGAGATCTAGAGCTCAAAATTAAGCTGTTCTGTTGACCTGGTTGGGTGTAAACAGACACAACTGGCTGTGACAGAGGGAAGGAGGTCAATGGGAGGTCATTGCTGCTGGTCACTCCTGGCTGTAAAATAAAATTCAAAGATAGAATAAAAAAGTTCATGGCTCTATTTGTTTGAGCAATCAACAGTCTTATTCTATGAGCTAGTGTGGTGTTTGACTTTGTAACTGACCTGTTAAATCTCCCAAGTATCTAACAGGGCATAAGTTTAATAAATATTTGTCTATAGATACTGAAACTGGGTGTGTCTGAAACAGTCAAACCAACTTTCTGCATACTTTTAACATGCAAAAGGTGGATTGTCTACTTGTCTGAACACACAAGTTGTAACAGGATCCGAGTCTTCCAAAAAGTTCAAACTTTTACTCATCAGAGTATTATTCCAAAAGGTTTTTGGTTCTGTGTCCAGGTTCTTTCTTATTGTGGAATTATGAACATTGGCCCTAACTGAGGCAGGTGAGGCCTTCACCTCTTTAGATGTTCGTGGGTTTTTTTGTTCGTTTGTGTATAAGAAAATACTTGAAATAAGGCAAGATAAACATGGTGTTATTGTGCACATAGTGATACCATATCTTCAATTTTTCCATAAACCCTGTGATTTACAGGCACTGTCAGTATGTATATTACATTTCACATTATTATTATTATAACTGCATTTCTTAAAATATAAAAATTTTTATTAACATAAAGCATTCTTATCCATTTATTATGTGCTCACCCAGTTTTGTTGACTTTGTGTGTCCTAAAATGTTACTGTGGAGCTATTGTGTGGCTGAAAGAGGAGTGTTTATTGCACAGATCAGCTAAGTCACCTTTAAAATCTAGACCAAACACTTAAAAGAATACATTTAGGAACAGGATATTTGTAATCTCTAACACAATTACAATAGAGAATTAACTTCACTTATTTTTTTTATTTGTACTGAGAAAATAACTCAATTTTTTAACTCAAACTCACATCACGAAAAAACAGGTCTAAATGCAGTTGTCCCCTGTAATCAATGTAAGTTTAAAATACATTGTAATATTTATTAACTTTTTTTTTTTATTAACATTAACACTTTATGGCTTTTTTGTTTTAACGCAAACAACCTTAAACAGTTTTTACAAACACTTCTCCCGATCCAACCTAATATGTATACACACAAATCAGTCATAGTAATACTAACTAGGACCTCCAGTTGCTCTCAAAACAATGATTTTACAATGTGTTCCAAGCATTTCTTTGACATTTTGATTCATGTTGACATAATTTTATAATTGACAATCTCATTAAGTCATTTATTGTAGATTTAATTCTATCACATTCCAAAGGTGCTTTATTGGATTCAGATCTGATGACTAAGAAGGTAATTGAAAGTCACTGTCACCAACAACCATGCCACAGTTCAATTTACCCTGATTACATTTGACCTATTCTGATGTCTAAGGCTGAATCTCTTAGAAGTGCCTATATAATAACTGGGTGATTAGATTAATTATTTGTTTAAACAAACAGCGCCATATAAAGCAGAAACCCCCATGACGTGCTCTATTTTTTTGCATGTTTTACACTTAATGGTTTATGGTGTAACATTCTAATTTTTTTCATTTTATTTTCATCAACAGTTTTATCCTGGTCACATACAAAGCCAATAATGTCTGTGAAGATGCCTGACCGGTTGATAGCACTGCTGACATTTGAACCCCAATTTCAGTGGTCATAATAGACCACTGTGCCACCCAAGCACCCTTTAAGATTTTCAAAATATACAAAATATAACAAATCCAAGGATAATCCATAATTTCCCTTCGGGGATTAATAAAGTACTCAATCAATCAATCAATCAACATAGTTTTAAAATAATCATGTACTTTATTAAAGAAAAAAGACTATAAAACATCTATATCTTCTATGTGAAAAAGTCATTATTCCTAAATCTGTATAATAGGAAAAATATGTGCACACCTGGTTACATATGTCTGTAGTGCAGAACAAAGAAATCTGAGATCACTAGTGAAAATGCTTCTATTTTGCTCACCCTAAATTTATTACAATGTTTTTCCCTTAAAATTCAAGTAATCTACACAATAAATTGCATAAATTGAATTTTTATCATAAAAATTTATTTATTTATTTATTTTTTAAGATCCCAGATTATTTTAAAGCTGGGGTCAGCCATTGTACAGTACCCCTGGAGCAGAGAGGGGCCAGGGATAGCTCAGTGGTTAAGGCACTGGACTAGTAAACAGAAGGTTGCCGGTTCAAGCCCCGCCACCACCAAGTTGCCACTGTTGGGTCCCTGAGCAAGGCCCTTAACCCTCAATTGCTCATCGTGTTCCGCTCACTGTGTAAGTCGCTTTGGATAAAAGCGTCTGCTAAATGCTGAAAATGTAAATGTAAATGCTCAAGGGTCCAACATTGGCTGAATGGCAGAGCTGAGATTCAAACTCTCAACCTTTCGACTGATAGCTCAAAGCTACCCACTAGGCTACCACTGTCCTTGGTAGCCGACAAAGCATTAACTGACAAAGCATATTTTAGTATTTACTGTAATGGGCGAACAATGGCTGCAAATCATTTATGAAATGTGTAAAGTTTAATGTGTAGTGTTTGTATTTCTCATGCAACGTAGACTATTCAAGTGAGTTGCATAGACCACACTGTTGTGTATATAATGTCTCCCTCATGTGGCTACTTATTGCTGTAACCGAGAGTCCATTGAGTCCATATTTAATGACAAGAGACCAATACAGTTTGAGGTTTACTTGCTTTAAAACGCTTAATAAACCGGGTAATTAACTATTATGTATTTAAAGCAAGCGCTTATGAGCATGGAGAGTCAGCAAATTGTTCTGGAATCATGTCCATTAGGAATAAAACTGATTAGCCATGCTGTAACTGGATTTCACCGTTATATGGTAGTGCTGCATTAAAACAGTATTATAAATTAGAACCGAAAATTAAGTTACATTCTGATATTAATAATGGCTTGAGGGTTTATATTACACTTAAACATCAGGTTAATTTTATTAGAGCTTAGGTAACCATTTAAAAGAGAAGGCGTAGTGGTACTTTTATTCTGAAATAAACAGCGTCTCTATAGTGAGGAAGTGAGGTTGTTGAGGGCGTATCTGTAACGCACGTGTGGATGGATGATCCTCGTTCCAGTGTTAAATAACTAATAACGCAAATAAAGATTAAAAAGAAAGATGGAGACTACAGATACAGAGGACTTGTTTACTAAGGTACTGTATAGAAAGTCTATAATAAGCTACAAAAGTGTTTAACCGAATCTTGCACAATTTTAATGGGTATTTTGGTCTGGTCAACATGTGGTTGTTAGATTCTTATGTGTTGTTTGTCTTGCATGATAATGTAGAATAAGTAATGTAGTTTTTATAGTTGTAGTCACTTTATATTAGCAAATCTGCATCCACGTGTAAATAAGATTTATTTTACTAATGTAGCAGCAGGAGAATTGTTTTCCCTCCTCACGTATGTTTCAACAAAGCCCACCTTATAAAATACGACTGAACAGTAGGTAAAACTTACAATCAATAGGTTCATTTGATATTAGCTAGGTGGTCCTAATGTTTTGACGCTGTGTGTACAGTAAAAATAAATAAAAAGTCTAGTCTGGTACAATGCCAGGTTTTTGTGATGTAAAAATAAGACCAAGATAAATCATGTCAGATTATTTTCAGATTTAATATGACCTACAATCTCACTTGCCTACTTTCTTGACCGCTTATCCAATCAGGGCCCCCCATGGGTGCTGGTGCATATCCCAGCTTTTCAATGGGCGCAAGATAAGATAAGATAAGATAATCCTTTATTAGTCCCACAGTGGGGAAATTCACATTGTTGCAGCAGCAAAGGGATAGTACATTTACATTTACATTTTCAGCATTTAGCAGACGCTTTTATCCAAAGCGACTTACACAATGAGCGGAACACAATGAGCAATTGAGGGTTAAGGGCCTTGCTCAGGGACCCAACAGTGGCAACTTGGTGGTGGCGGTGCTTGAACCGGCAACCTTCTGCTTACTAGTCCAGTACCTTAACCACCAAGCTATCACTGGCCCTTAGTACAGCACTCAGTACAAAAAATAGACAATAAAAAAAAAAAATAGTACAATGTATAACAATAATAATAAAAAGTCAGAAAAACTCTGAAAAAATATTTACAAATAACTGCACATGTGAGAATATTGCACATTGTAATAATTACACATGGGGAAAAAAATTGCACATTTTAATGAATAATAATTTAAAGTGTGTGTGTGATCTATCTGGAGCAGTGCTGGTTGTATAATCTAACAGCAGCAGGAAGGAAGGACCTGCGGTACCGCTCCTTCCCACATTTAGGGTGAAGCAGCCTGTCACTGAAGGAGCTGCCCAGTGCTGCCAGAGTCTCATGCATGGGGTGGGAGTCATTCTCCAGCATGGATGCCAGCTTGGCTAACATCCTTCTGTCTCCCACCACCTGCACTGGGTCTAAGGGGCTCCCCAGGACAGAGCCGGCCCTCTTAATAAGTTTGTTCAGTCTCTTCCTGTCCGCTGTAGAGATGCTACTGCCCCAGCATACCACTCCGTAAAAGATGGCTGATGCCACCACTGTATCAAAGAAAGTCCTCAGGAGTGCCCCCCGCACTCCAAAAGACCTCAGTCTCCTGAGTAGGTAGAGTCTGCTCTGACCTTTTTTATAAAGTGCGTTAGTGTTAACTGACCAGTCCAGTTTGTTGTTTAGATGAACACCCAGGTACTTATAAGAGTCCACTCTCTCAATGTCCATTCCCTGGATGTTCACCGGTGGCAAGGTGGATCTGCACCTGTGGAAATCCACCACCAGTTCTTTGGTCTTTCCCACGTTTAACTGGAGGTGATTCTGCAGACACCAGTCCACGAAGTCCTGAATCAGTCCTCTGTACTCGCTGTCCTCGTCATTGTTTATAAGTCCGACAATCGCTGAGTCATCAGAGAACTTCTGGAGGTGACAGTCCGGTGATCTGTACATGAAGTCAGCCGTGTACAGGGTGAAGAGGAATGGTGCCAAGACCGTTCCCTGAGGGGCCCCTGTGCTGCTGACCACCATATCAGACACACAGTCCCGTGCCCTCACATACTGTGGTCGGTTGCTGAGGTAGTCCAGTATCCAGTTGGACAGGTGACTGTCCACTCCAACATGATCCAGTTTGTCCTTCAGGAGCCCCGGTCGTATGGTGTTAAAAGCACTGGAGAAATCGAAGAAGGTGATTCTCACAGTGCTCCCAGGTTTCTCCAGGTGAGAAAGAGCTCTGTGTAACAGATAGATGATGGCATCATCCACCCCAACGCCAGGCTAAGTAAGCAAACTGAAGAGGGTCCATGGATGGGCTCACCAGAGGGCGGAGATGGGTAAGGACCAGCCTCTCCAGTGATTTCATCAAATGTGAAGTCAGTGCCACCGGTCTGTAGCTGTTGAGGTCCTTTGGATGCTGCATTTTCGGCACAGGTACCACGCAAGATGTTTTCCACAGCTGTGGTACTCTTCCCAGCTTCAGACTCAGGTTAAACATGTGCTCGACTACCCCGCACAGCTGATCTGCACAGGACTTGAGGAGCCTGGCACTGATGCCATCTGGACCCGCAGCTTTCTTCACTTTGATTTTCCTCAGCTCATTTCTCACCTGGGCTGTTGTGAAGGACAGATTGGAGCATGGAGGCTGGGTGTTGGAGTGCGTGAATGGGAAGTTAAAGTTGCCAGCAGATGAACCAGTGGTGGTGCCACAGAAGGGGGGTTCAGCTGTGATGTCTGTGTAGTGGGAGGGACAGGTGAGTGATCAAATCTATTGAAGAACAAATTGAGTTCACACAGTAACACCCTGGACGCGGTGCCAGTCCATCGCAGGGCAGACACACCCACACACCCATTCACCTATGGGGCAATTCAGTGTCTCCAATTAACCCAACTGCATGTTTTTGGACTGTGGGAGAAAACCGGCGCTACCAGAAAAAATCCACGCAGACACCGGGAGAATATGCAAACTCCACACAGAAAGGACCCGGACCACCTGGGGATCAAACCCAGGACCTTCTTGCTGTGAGGCGACAGTTCTACCTACCGAGCCACCCTTGACCTACAATCTGTAGAATAAAAAATTTACAATACTGTGGTTGGATAAATGTGCACACCCTTAAACCAATACTTTGTTGTAGCACTCATTGATTTTATGGCTTTTAGGGTAGGAGTCTATCAACATGGTACATCTCGACTTGGCAATCTTTGCCAACTCTCTTTCCATAAAAACTGCAAATCTGTTCAGATTGTGAGGGCATCTTCTTTGTAGAGCTCTCTTAAGGACTAACCACAGATTTTCAGTTGGATTGAGGTCTGCTCTGGCCATTCCAAAACCTTGAGCTTCATCTGGCAAATCCATTCTTTTGGTTGTTGTCATGCTAAAAGGTGAAATTCATCTTAATCTCCAGCTCTTTAACTGAGGCCTGAAGGTTTTGCACCAAAGTTGACTGATATTTGGAACTGTTCGATTCCCTCCACCTTGACTAAAGCATCCCACAAGAAAAACAGCCCCAAATCATAATGCTGTCACCACCATGCACAGTGTTGTTTTTTTGGTGCCAAACATACAATTTGGAATTATGGCCAAAAAGTTCAACCTTGGTCTCATCAAACCATAACACCTTTTCCCACATTTTGCTTTTGACAGACTTGATGGAGTTTTTTGCTAATTGTATCTGGGATTGGATGTTTTTCTTGCCACCCTACCCCCAGCCCAGACAGATGAAGAATACAGAAGATTGTTGTCACATGTAATACACAAACCGTACATGACAGACATTCCTGCAGCTCTTTTAATGTTGCAGCCTCCCTGACTGGTTTTCTTCTTGTTTTTTCATTAATTTTGGAAGGTCGTCCAGTTCTTGGTAATGTCACTGTTAGTCCATATTTTAACCACTTGAAAACCGTCTTTCAATTGCATAGTATATGTAATGCCTGACTGATACCTTTCAATAATAAAATCCCCCAGATAAACGTTAATATTGTAAGCTCTTTGTGCATCATTGGTTTTGTTCTAAGATGCAACTATACATGTCAAGAAAATCCAGCTAAAACGGCTGAACTGTATATGGGTTAAACAGTGTCAGTTTTATAGATATCAGATTTAACTGATTACTCTTCAACATGAGCTTGAATGTGATTGGTCCATTCTAAACACAGCCACATTCCCAATTATGAGAGGGTTTACAAATCACTTTACAAATCCTGGTTTATTATTTATAATAAATTACATTATGTCAATGTTTAAAGTAGAAATGTGTCAATCAATAGAAGCTTTAACAAGAAAGCAGCTGTTATGTTTTAAAGATACACAGACAGATCAGGTCCTAAATGACTATATGCTACATCCCACACCACATAGTATTTACTATATATGTTTACTCCAAATAGTAATAACAATAATAATACTGTACCAACTTGATCTACAGGGATCTGGACACATAGGCAAAATGCATATTGTCAATACATTTTTTTAATGTAAAATTTTATTTCATTAGAATATTAATCAATAACATCTTTAATGTGTTTTCCACTATTTGTAATGTAATATGTATGTGTTTGTATTTTAGTAAACGTATAGTTAGTTATAGATAGATAGATAGATAGATAGATAGATAGATAGATAGATAGATAGATGCTTTATTAATCCTTTGCAGGAAATTTTTTTGTTACAACAGCTCACATCAGACAAACAGATTGTTACATGCATACACAGTACAAAAAAAAATATTTCCTATGTGTCCAGACTTTAGGGACATCCTTTATATTTTGGGACACATAGGTAATTCTTTGACACTCTTCTGCCCCCTAGTGGATATCTTGATTTTAATCCTCCAGGTGCGTAAAATGAAAACATGCAAAAGTTCTATGTGCACACTTGTATGTAGCAAGTATAATCCTAGTCCCACTACATATTGTGTAGTACTTTAAGGTTGTCACTATTAAATAAACCACTTGTGCAGTATGTTTTAAAAGTCAATGAAATTTTGTTAATGAAATGTTTGCCATATAATTTTCCAATATTTTTATACTTTATTCCTCTCCCAGGTTTTTTACTGACTAGGATGTAGCTATAATTGTAATCTTGATAATAATCTTTTATTGATTCTTTTTCTTTATTTTATTGTATATTAATCCCAGGCTGAGTTGGATGCGAAAGCAAATGAAAAACCATCACCTGAACAGGAGAAACCAGATGAGCCTGATGCAGACATCACTACAGTGAGAGCTGTACAGCAGGACAGTAATATTGTACCAGAAACAGGTACAGCAGAGTCAACTCCAGGGCTAAACAAGGACACAGAAACTGGTGTGACTGACAATGGAGATGTTGTGCCAGAAACAGGTACAGCAGAGTCCACTCCAGGGGTAAACAAGGACATAGAGACCAGTGTGACTGACCATGGAGATGTTGTACCAGAAACGGGAACAGCAGAGTCAACTCCAGGGCTAAACAAGGACACAGAGACTGGTGTGACTGACAATGGAGATGTTGTGCCAGAAACAGGTACAGCAGAGTCCACTCCAGGGGTAAACAAGGACATAGAGACCAGTGTAACTGACCATGGAGAATCTCAGCACCATCAAGCTCAAAGTGGGCCATTGCAGCAAGACTCTGAGAGCCATAAAGCAGGACTTGAGTTGAATATTGCTGAGGACACGGGGATGAGTATGAAAGGACATGAGTGCTTTGATTTTCAAAGTGCATCAGTAAACGAAGACACTGGGGGTCCAGCAAGTGGGGAAGGAGGATCTCTGGCTCTTCTCAGCATGCAGTATAGAGATGAGAGCTTAGAAGACCTGTCCGACAGGTAACATAACATATGTATGTTTACAGCATTTAGCAGACACTCCTGTACAGAAAAGAAAAGCCCCCCTCCCCCAAAAGCTTTGCAAATATTAAGCCATTTTTAATCCATAATACATTCTTTTAAATATTAATGACCAGACACATGTGGTACATTGGATTGTATGTTATTTATGTCTAAAATACTTTAATATGATGACACATTATGTAAAATAATGCACTCAAATGATTTTATGTTACAGATTTGTTTCTGGACTACTGATAACACATGATATGGTGGTTAATTAGATGTTACCAGAGTTCATTAGATGTTACTAGGTGCTCAGTTTCTGGTTGCATTAACCAAAACAAAGGGTAGAAATTATCCCAGGTAATACTGAACCTGTATGAATTGATAAAACTTTCCAATGTCATCTGGAAGAAGAATTCTTGTGGTTTTCTGAAGGATAGAACCCTTGCATAAATCACTTTGTGAACTGTTTTAACACATAGCATATCTGACTGTGGTTTAAACCTCATAATAATAAAACGTCAAAGGCCAAAGGATCGCTGCCAGAAGTTGGATTTTCAGTTGGATTCAGGTCTAGGCTCCTGCGGGGCCATTTCAAAACATTGATCATCTTCTGGTGAATTCATTCTTTGGGTCAAACCTGAAGGTTTTGTGCCACTGTCAGAAGTTACAGCTTACGTACATTTGGCCGTGAGCTTGACATCCTATTAATATTAAGTTGCCCACCCCCTTGGCTGTTATAGTCTATTAGTGTTTCTGTAGAAATTTGTGCCTGTTTAGTCAAGTAAGAATTCTTGTGGTTAGGCACATTCAACTAGAAAGCACGGATTGCAATTGATACACCCTTCAAATTGTCAGTAAATACCTCTGTATATGTGAATGTCTAAAACAGTAAACTGTATGCAATAGGGAAGTGTTGTTACTTCTCATAACTGACATTCTAGCAGTGATGTAGTTACTCTCGCAGGCTTATGCTCTGTATAATTTGAATATATTTTTTTCTTTCTATTAGTGATTCAGACTCATCGTCATCTACTTCTTCCTCATCGTCATCCTCATCCAGTCCTGTTGTCTCAGTAGTAAATGACCTTGATCGGGGCGAAGATGACGATGGTAATGCTCCTGGAAAAAGACCTCCAGCACCAGTGAAAACTCAAGATGAGGTGCTTATTGTGGTACGTTTTTAACTGAAAGGAACAATGTTTTTGGGAATTCCTCACATAAGCACATACCATGGCTAACACTATTGTTCTTCAGCTATCTTTGGGTTGGATAAAATGTTGGTTGACCGGACTCGGTTTTATTTTGTGCTTTCAAAATTAGATGTGTTGCTGATGTGGTTTTCAATGTTATTTTTCTGTGTAGGATCTCCCTGCAGTAGAAAATCTGACCATCAGCCTTCCTGAGGAAACAGAAATGGAGTCGATTGGCATAATCTCAGGCATCATAGATCAACTAGGTATTCATGAGTATTTTAAATATCTGTATAAATACTGTGGGTGTGTTAAGTCTGAAGACCCGAAAGGAAGACAAGATGTTCTGGAGAAACACTATCCATCTAATAATTATCCAACTAATAACTAGTAGTAAACTAAAATCTACATGGCTTATAGTATGGATCTCCATCTGATTTCCACCTTTTTGGACCACTCGGGGAAGACTATTTTCATGTGATGATGTGAAAGCAGTGGTGCATCAGTGCCTATGCGCTCAATCAAAAACATTTTGCATGATGGCATTAAAAAGTTGGTACGACGCTGGAAAAGTGCATCGGAAGGTGACTGTAGGAAAGTGATGTTTTTAAAATTTTTAATAAATATAGTTAAAAAAAATGTGGAAACTTTTTGAAGAACCCTTATAATAGTCCTGGTTAAGTACATTATTGCTGGTGTCTGTGTGGGTTTCCTCCAGAAGCTCCAGTTTCCTCCTACAGTCCAAAGACATGCAAGTGAGGTGAATTATAGATACATAATTGTCCATGACTGTGTTTAACTTTAAAGACTTGAACTGATGAATCTTGTGTAACCTGTTCTGTCATAAATGTAACCAAAGTGTCTAAAAACATGACTTTAAAATCCTAATAAAATAAGAACATTATTGCTACATGTTTATAATTAATATTATTGATTAAATTGACATTGTGTAGTTAAGTAAGTTTAACAGTTACAGTGCTGGCCAAAAGTATTGGCACCCCTGCAATTCTGTCAGATAATACTCAATTTCTTCCAGAAAATGATTGCAATCACAAATGCTTTGGTATTAATATCTTCATTTATTTTGCTTGCAATGAAAAAACACAAAAGAGAATGAAAAAAAAGTCAAATCAATTATCATTTTACACAAAACTCCAAAAATGGGCCGGACAAAAGTATTGGCACCCTCAGCCTAATACTTGGTAGCACAACCTTTAGACAAAATAACTGCGAACAACCGCTTCCGGTAACCATCAATGAGTGTCTTACAATGCCCTGCTGGAATTTTAGACCATTCTTCTTTGGCAAACTGCTCCAGGTCCCTGAGATTTGAAGGGTGCCTTCTCCAAACTGCCATTTTGAGATCTCTCCACAGGTGTTCTATGGGATTCAGGTCTGGACTCATTGCTGGCCACTTTAGAAGTCTCCAGTCTCCAGTCTTCTAGTGCTTTTTGAAGTGTGTTTTGGGTCATTGTCCTGCTGGAAGACCCATGACCTCTGAGAGAGACCCAGCTTTCTCACACTGGGCCCTACATTATGCTGCAAAATTTGTTGGTAGTCTTCAGACTTCATAATGCCATGCACACGGTCAAGCAGTCCAGTGCCAGAGGCAGCAAAGCAACCCCAAAACATCAGGGAACCTCCGCCATGTTTGACTGTAGGGACCGTGTTCTTTCTTTGAAGGCCTTGTTTTTTTTCCTGTAAACTCTATGTTGATGCCTTTTCCCAAAAAGCTCTACTTTTGTCTCATCTGACCAGAGAACATTCTTCCAAAATGTTTTTGGCTTTCTCAGGTAAGTTTTGGCAAACTCCAGCCTGGCTTTTTTATGTCTCTGGGTCAGAAGTGGGGTCTTCCTGGGTATCCTACCATAGAGTCCCTTTTCATTCAGACGCCGACGGATAGTACGGGTTGACACTGTTGTACCCTCGGACTGCAGGGCAGCTTGAACTTGTTTGGATGTTAGTCGAGGTTCTTTATCCACCATCCGCACAATCTTTCGTTGAAATCTCTCGTCAATTTTTCTTTTCCATCCACATCTAGGGAGGTTAGCCACAGTGCCATGGGCTTTAAACTTCTTGATGACACTGCGCACGGTAGACACAGGAACATTCAGGTCTTTGGAGATGGACTTGTAGCCTTGAGATTGCCCATGCTTCCTCACAATTTTGCTTCTCAAGTCCTCAGACAGTTCTTTGGTCTTCTTTCTTTTCTCCATGCTCAATGTGGTACACACAAGGACACAGGACAGAGGTTGAGTCAACTTTAATCCATTTTAACTGGCTGCAAGTGTGATTTAGTTATTGCCACCACCTGTTATGTGCCACAGGTAAGTAACAGGTGCTGTTAATTACACAAATTAGAGAAGCATCACATGATTTTTCAAAGGGTGCCAATACTTTTGTCCACCCCCTTTTTTATGTTTGGTGTGGAATTATATCCAATTTGGCTTTTTGACAATTATTTTTGTGGTTTTCCATTGAAGACAAATTAAATGAACATTTTAATATCAAAGCATTTGTAATTGCAATCATTTTCTGCAAGAAATTGAGTATTATTTGACAGAATTGCAGGGGTGCCAATACTTTTGGCCAGCACTGTACATCTAGGCTGAACTGCTCATATATGTACTTTTATTTTTTAGTTATTGTAGAGTCGAAAAAGGATTCTCCACCAATTAACGATGAAAGTGTTCTATTTAACAAGAACAGACTATCCATTGGCAAGGTAAGATCTCCGCCGACATTATGTATACATTGTTAATTTGTCTGATTACACACCGGTTGTTCAGTGGTATGACTGCTAGTTATTCCATATATTTTTTCCGTTCAGGTTTTTGAAGTGTTTGGGCCAGTTTGCCAGCCGTACTACGTCTTGAGATTCAACTCTCAAGAGGAGATAGAACAAAAGGACCTCAAAATAAGGGATCCTGTTTTCTTTGCCCCCAAAATAAAAGATTTTACTGGCTACATTTTTGTTGAACAGATCAAGCAGTGAGTAACTCATTTTGGAAAGCATGCTGCTTGGTTATGTCTGCATAGATGCACATAAATGTTGACTCATGTTCTTTTTACTTTAGAATGAAAGGATCAGATGCTTCTTGGAAAAATGACCAGGAGCCACCACCAGAGGTAAACTTGATAAAGTAAAGTTTTATACAGAACAATGATAATGCTGGTTTCACTATAGTGCTCTATAAACACTGACATGCCAGTTAACATAAGAGTTTGGGTGCCATACTAGGTTGACCTAATACAGCTACACTATATGGGCAAAGGTATGTAGACACCTCACCATTGTTTCATATTTTTCCCCTTTGTCTCCCAATATAGTCATTTCCAATTCCATATTGTAAATTTACTTTTGTATATACAACTCCCCAATCTGATCAAGAACAGCTGAAACACACGGCCTCTCCCACACATGTCCAATCTCTGGCCGCTGCCAGTGATGGGTTCCCATACAGAGCCAAACTTCCACGTAATTTAGCCCAAGTTGTACAACTGCCTAAACCAGTCCCAGAGATCGCGTATCGCAGCAGGAATAGACCCAGTTCGACCCTCTCTCCCTCAAACACATCCAGTTGTGTTTTCGTGGACGCCTGACCAAGTCAGTGGCTCTGCTGAGCTTCGAACACACTGCAGTGGTGCCTTAGCATGTTAGACTGCTGCGCCACCCAAGCGCGCCAGTCAGTGGATTTCTTATTCCAAATTCATGGACATTTACATGTTCCTGTAAGAACCTCCATTCTTGTGGGAAGTGTGTTTGCAGGAATTTAATCCAATTCTGTCAAAGGAGCATTCGTTAGGTCGGGTTGAACTGAATAATTTGGAAGGGTATTCATGTACAGTGGCAATCGGAACTATTCAACCTTTCAAAGAATTTACGGATTTATAGGACCGAGCACCAGCGCCGAGATTCTAAACACCCCGGTTCGAATCTCGGCTCTGCTACCGGTCAGCTAGGCGCCATCTAGCGGGCGCGATTGGCAGTGCCTGCAGCATATCGGCCACCGTGTCTGCTGGGTTGGGAAATGATTGCATTAAAGTGGGTGGGGTCTTCAAATGCTGTACAAGGACCCTGGTTAGCATATAGAGGCGTCTGTGCAGAAGCACAGGTGTAAAGAAGAGGTCCTCTAGGACTGCGCACACGTCGAAGGGCAGGTGAGCAGCAATATACCCTTCTCAAACGCAATCGGGGATCCACAGAAGCAGAAGATAAAATGGGAGTAAAAAGAGAGAAAATGCATAAATAAATGGGAAAAAAAGAAAGAAAATAAGGATGTATAAGCCTAAGCTTTTCTGCAGAGCAAGATTTTGGTTTATCAGTTAGATGATGCATTATTCATTAAACTTTATGCATACATTAAGCATTAAAAATAATGAAGGAAATGAATTAATTAGTATTTTCGAGTAGCAGAAAATTTTAATTCTGTTAATACTGCCATGTCAATTATTCCAACCCTACATAATACTGCTGACCTTAAAACATATTTCTTGTACAACATGATTAAACCATTGGGAATTTAATAACCACACTTTGCTTTAGCTGTGAAGTGTTATATTAACACCATCCAAAGACGTGTTCAAGGTGTTTGCCAACTAAGAAGCTTTTACAAAACAACTAAGCAGCTGGTGCAAAATCCGAGAGAGGGAATCATTTTACTGCGCCAAAAGGACAATGGGTATAAGAGGATTTCCAAGACCCTGAACATCCCTACAGACACCATTGGGGATATTGTACAGAAGTTCCAAACTTCTGGAGCAGCAGCAAATCTGCCTTGCTGTAGGAAAAAACCCAGAATCTTGTCAAGAGGCCCTAGAAATATCATCAGGACAGCTATGAAAACTCCTGTGTTACTGCTAATGACTTACATAAGTATCTGGTGATGGATGGGACAAATGTGTCAGTGGCAACCATAAGATCGTATACTCATGGATTTTATGGCCAGACTCACAGGTATGGTCGACTGGAATTCACCCAAATGAATTTAGATAGGTCTGCAACGTTCTGGTACACAATTTTGAGTGACACATCTGGAACTGTTTGGTCATATGAATCAGAGGTTTCTTTGGCCCAGGATTAAGATCACAAGAATACTATCCCAGAGATCAAGCATGGAGGTGGATCAATGATAATGTGGGGATGTTTTTTGCTGTCGGAACTGGCAATCTTGACTGTGTAACTGGTTTCATGGATTTACCAAGGCGTTTTAAGGAGGAATATTCTGCGTTTTGTGGTGATAATTGGACTTTCCAGCAAGACACTGACCCCAAACACACTTCCAAGTCAACGAAAGCTTGATTATCAGTCCTGAAATATCCTGGTGTGGCTTTCTCAGTCTCCAGATTTAAATCCTAGAGAAAATCTCTGGTGGGATTTAAACAGATGCATCATGAAAGCCATCAAACCTCAATAAGCTGGAAGCTTTTGCATTGGCTTTTAAGAAACACTGGCAAAGATTCTACAAGAGAGGTGTCAAAAGCATGTTAATGCTTACTGAAATTGCTTATTAAAGGTTTTCAAGGCAAAAGGATGTTTAACTAATTATTGAAGCTGGGGGTCAAATAATAGTGAGACTGAACATTTGGCAAGAAGACCAGCTGTTTTTCATTTAAACTTAAAATTTCTGTTATCAAAATTGCTTGTTGTGAAATGCATACGGCATTCTGCCCACGTGTCGGAGGGGGCGTGGGTTAGCTTCGTTCTCTTCAATCAGAGCAGGGATCGGCATTGGTGGAGAGGAAGCATGATACAATCGGGCAATTGGACGCACTATATACAGGGGTTGGACAAAATAACTGAAACACCTGGTTTTAGACCACAATAATTTATTAGTATGGTGTAGGGCCTCCTTTTGCGGCCAATACAGCGTCAATTCGTCTTGGAAATGACATATACAAGTCCTGCACAGTGGTCAGAGGGATTTTAAGCCATTCTTCTTGCAGGATAGTGGCCAGGTCACTACGTGATGCTGGTGGAGGAAAACGTTTCCTGACTCGCTTCTCCAAAACACCCCAAAGTGGCTCAATAATATTTAGATCTGGTGACTGTGCAGGCCATGGGAGATGTTCAACTTCACTTTCATGTTCATCAAACCAATCTTTCACCAGTCTTGCTGTGTGTATTGGTGCATTGTCATCCTGATACACGGCACCGCCATTGGATGCACATGGTCCTCCAGAATGGTTCGGTAGTCCTTGGCAGTGACGCGCCCATCTAGCACAAGTATTGGGCCAAGGGAATGCCATGATATGGCAGCCCAAACCATCACTGATCCACCCCCATGCTTCACTCTGGGCATGCAACAGTCTGGGTGGTACGCTTCTTTGGGGCTTCTCCACACCGTAACTCTCCCGGATGTGGGGAAAACAGTAAAGGTGGACTCATCAGAGAACAATACATGTTTCACATTGTCCACAGCCCAAGATTTGCGCTCCTTGCACCATTGAAACCGACGTTTGGCATTGGCACGAGTGACCAAAGGTTTGGCTATAGCAGCTCGGCCGTGTATATTGACCCTGTGGAGCTCCCGACGGACAGTTCTGGTGGAAACAGGAGAGTTGAGGTGCACATTTAATTCTGCCGTGATTTGGGCAGCCGTGGTTTTATGTTTTTTGGATACAATCCGGGTTAGCACCCGAACATCCCTTTCAGACAGCTTCCTCTTGCGTCCACAGTTAATCCTGTTGGATGTGGTTTGTCCTTCTTGGTGGTATGCTGACATTACCCTGGATACCGTGGCTCTTGATACATCACAAAGACTTGCGGTCTTGGTCACAGATGCGCCAGCAAGACGTGCACCAACAATTTGTCCTCTTTTGAACTCTGGTATGTCACCCATAATGTTGTGTGCATTGCAATATTTTGAGCAAAACTGTGCTCTTACCCTGCTAATTGAACCTTCACACTCTGCTCTTACTGGTGCAATGTGCAATTAATGAAGATTGGCCACCAAACTGGTCCAATTTAGCCATGAAACCTCCCACACTAAAATGACAGGTGTTTCAGTTATTTTGTCTAACCCCTGTATATACCTATAATACCTTTTACGGTTGGAATAGGGGTTTAAATATTTCAGATTGAAACTATATCTTTGACCAAAGAGTTTAGTTTAGATATAAATAATAATGTTTATAATGTTTTCACCTTTGATCACTTTAAGATACAAACAGCTAGCCATAAGTACTAGAGAGGCTTTCATTCTCATTAATAATGCTTCTAATGCTAGTAATTTCTAACTTTCCAGCTCTGTTTTGTATATCAAATGAAGTCTGGTCTCCCTATGGAGTGTGTTGCTGTGCTTTAATTGGATTCATCATGGAATGATGTGTTTCTGCAGGCACTGGATTTCAGTGACGATGAAAAGGAGAGGCTATCCAAGCAGAAGCAGAAACAGCAAAAAAGATCACAGAAGCAGAACCTAGAGGACTCGGACTCTGGTGAGCCACATCTCCCCATTCCTGCTCTATACCACACATTTCTACCAAAATCTGTTCTATTTCTTTCCTTCTTCATTGATAATCATTGCTTTATTCTACACTTCTATCAAACCTGGTACTTATTAAAATTAATATCCTATGCAACACCTCTACCACCCCCTGGTCTTTACTAAGCAATGCTTTATACCACACCTAGTTTAAACCCTGGTTTATACTAATCACTAATGCCTAAGAGGGGAGTTTGGGTGGTGGTGGAAGCACTTTGGATAATATCTGATATACTAGTGGAACCCTAATATCAGCCAACCCACAAATTGTGTCAGAAAAGTAACACTATCATGGGCACCCAGGTAGCACATCTGTTAAACTTACTAGCCCACCACTGCTGAGATCTTGAGCTCTCGACTGTGAATCTCAGCTCTGCTAGCCGGGTGACTATGCAGACATGATTGGTTATGCCTGAGGATAGGCAAACCAAATAGATTTCTCATTGCTGCTTCAATTGTGGCCTCTGCTGGCTGGTCAGCTGGGTAATTGGATATGACTTAATGAGATGAAAAAAAGGGAAAAATGATTATTTTAACCAGCATATTATCATACAAACCATTAAATCTTTTAATTAAACAATGGATGATGGTTCCTCTTGTTATCCTTGTTATAATTAAAATAAGAAGTCCTTTGTTAATAAATACTATTTTTGCTCGTATTACCCATTCTAATATCCAAACACTTCCCATAATACCATTATCTAGCAATACTCTCATCTCCTAACAGTATTTCTGCCAGTTTTACTTAGGGCTGTCGCGGTGAAAGAATTTCCCCTTGCAGTATTCAGCGTGGCTCAACACCGCGGTATGCGGTAATATCGCCTTTTTTGTTTTTGAAAATTACATAATTGATCTGGATTTTAGAGCTATATAAACTAGCTTTATTGTTAGGCTACGATTCAGTATTTTATTGCTTTATAATGACAAAGATGAGACAGCTTTAAGACAAATCAAATGCGTGTTTATTGTTAAATACAGAAGAGCATGGATGCGTGTCTTTTCTCTATTGAAAAAGGTTTAAATTTAGCTTCTAGCCTAGGCCAGATATACACTGTGAAACGAAAAAAAAAAGTGTTTAGGCTAAATATTTTAATTGCACATCTAATTAAAATGGACCCTGCAACAAAAAAAGAAAAAAAAAGAAAGAAAGAAAAAACGTGAACATCGCGATGTTGCGGTTGCTTGGCATGCCCTGCGGTTGGCTGATCTATACCGCGGTGTTTCAAAATTGCGGTTAGCGCGACAGCCCTAGTTTTACTCTTAATTAGTAACTTTTTGCAACATCCATAATTCTTACAATTTATTGTATTTTGCTTTATTTTAACTGTATTTCTTTCATCCACTTATCAGACACAGAATCGTCCAGTAGACCACCGCCTTCCCAGAAACCCCCCAGGAGAAAACCTCGCCAGAACTGGAACTCTCAGCGTGGACGGCCTGCGCATCACAACCCCCATCCTGGATTCTACACCAACTGTCAGGTTAATCCCCACTTCAGACCAGACTACATGATCCCGCCGCCTGCTCCGTTTCAACCTCCTTTTCAAGGTCACAGTTACTCTCCTTACCTCAGAGCGCCCGCTCCTCACATGGGCCACTGGCACCCTGGCCCCTATCCAGGACCCATGTTCTACCCACCACCACCACCTCCACCGCCACCGCCTCCATCACATTAAAGCCAATGTTGTCTCTTTTTGTTTAAGAAGGATTTATGACTTACAGAAGGCTATGATTTTTTAACCTGCTTCAGCTGAGCTGAAGTGAGTAGTTAAATCTTTCCTGAAAAGATGATGAGTGTGATATTAATGATAAAAACACAATCACAGACAATCTAAAAAGTTATTTGTTGAATATTTGGTTGTGTAGCAGTGCACAAAACTGTAAGAATCAGACTGAACTGTTGTACATTGAAAAATAAGTTTTTCTGTTTATAATAAAACTGTAACATTCTGTTACAAGTAACCCAGTTACAAAGTGAATTATTTAATATTAATAATAATAATAGTCTAGGGCAGAAGGAATGAATGAACTAGGCTATCATTGTCCTCTTTTTCCAGATGCGATGTACAGGCTGGTTACAGGAAAAGAAATTCTCATGAATCACCTGATTAATATGATGCATCATAGTCATAATAGAGGTGGGTTCTTTCACAGTGCAAAAGGGTTCTCTCAGCGGTATGATGAGTATTAAAATGATTCAAATCATATGCTGTGATCAGCACACTCACCAGTTCTCAACTCATCTGAACAGCTATGGAAGCCCTCAGAACTGAAAACCGGAACTACACAAAATATCTGAAGATGTCCTGTGGTATTTGGTACCAGGGCATTACCAGCAGGTCCTTCAACTTCTGTATGTTGCAGGGTGAGTCATCCTGACATGTCATCCTGACATCCTGGTGCCGTCTCTCTTGCAGGGAAACAATGCACATGTGCCTGGCCGTCCACATGGTCTTGGTGAAGACTTGGTGAATGGAAGACTAATTCCATTACTCTTATGTCTAGTTTTGATGCTTGTGTGTGCAAATAAGGTGCTTTCGAAAGTGGATAGGAGTTAGTATGGGCACTTTGACTAGCTTTTAATTATGCAGCCCCATACACAGAAGGGCTTCATGCACTGTTGTGTGGTGTTCTAATGAATAACATGTTCTAATGAATTTCCTGATTAATATGATGCATCATAGTCATAACAGAGGTGGTTTCCTTCACAGTGCAAAAGGGTATGATCAATGGTATGATCAGTATTAAAATGATTCAAATAATATGCTGTGACCTTCACACTCACCAGATCTCAACTCATCTGAACAGCTATGAAACACTTTGGACTGACATGTTAAGACTGCAGCTTCCACAAACATGGTCACTGGAACTCCACATGATATCTGAAGAAGTCCTGTGGTATTTGGTACCAGGGCATAACCAGCAGGTCCATCAACTTCTGTATGTTGCAGGGTGGATCATCCTACAGGACATCCGAGAGCCATCCCATCACATGTGGCACTGGCACTGTGTGTTGTAACACATTTGATTCTTTTGTGTCTTACCAGGGAACATAGATTTAATGTTCTCCAGCTTTTATGAGTCTTGGCTGCCCAATATTGGTATTTTGTGGCGTGTCCCTTCTCAGACCACTGTCGTGGATACTTACAACGGCTGCCTGTGAGCACCTGTTTATGTTACAGATATACGTTAACCTGATTACCGGGCCATAAAGATTTGGTCCCTTTTAACTACCAAGAATTAACTACCAAGTCCAATATAATGTTTTCCTGATCATGACACTTACAATTGTAGCATGTAGCAGACACTTTTATCCAACACAACTTACAAGTATGTCAATGCAATTGTAGCAATTGGGGGTTAAAGGCCTTGGTCAGGGGCCCATGAGTGGTAACTTGGTGCTGGTGTAGCTTAAACCAGCAGCCTTCTGATTACTAGTGCAGTACCTCAACTACCTCAACCACTGCCCTAGATTTGCGACTTGCGTAAATGTTATAAAATATGTTTGCTTATCACTGTATACCTGCTTTTTTGTAGATGTGGCCGTTGTCACTTTAGGGTGTATAACAGGATTTAAGTGACATAGTTTTTTCCAGTAGAACAGTTGTGTGCAGCTGGGGATTAGTGGCAAATTTACTCTTACTTCTGGAATCTGGGACACCTAATTGGAAAGTGTGGGTAATTTTTTTTTTAAAAACAGAACACAAAATACTTTTTTGTACATTAACTATGTATTGCAGTTTCTTTTAGTCTTATTTCACAATTTAATTAGAGTACAGTTATAGCACCAAAGTGTTTAGTGTTATACCGTGTTAAGTGTTAAAAGTTGGGGACTCATGTATTATTAAGGATTTTAAGAGAATATCTAGTGTTGTTAGTAGTGTTGATACATGCACACACACACACACACACACTCTGATGAGCCAAAACAGTAGGACCACCTACCTAATATGCTGTCAAAACAGCTCTGACACACTAAGACATGGATTTTACCAGACATTTGAAGGATTGCTGTGGTATCTAGTAACAAAACATTACCAGCACATCCTAGTGCCATCTCCTCTGGAGGTATGATGCAACAATGCAAACATGTCCACATAATCTTGGAGAAACCAGGATTTGTCAGACCAGTTGACCTTCCGTTGCATGGATGTCCAGTACTGGTGCAAAAACCGTTACTTTTCTTTAGTCAATTCTGCCAAGCAGCAAAACCTAGAGCACCCTGCCAATATGTGATCTTATAACTTTAAATATATAGCATACACACATAAAAAAGAGAGCAAGAGTCTTAAAGAATGCAAAACAGGCTGAGAGAGTAAGAGAAAGAGTGAGTGAGTAAATAAAGGAGTGAGCGAGAGGGTGAGAGAGAGAGAGAATGTAAGAGAAAGAGAGAGAGAGCAAAAATTGTGCAACAGAGAGAGGGAGGAGGATACTGGAGAAACAGCAGAGGTAATGAGCACCAAGCTGCAGGAGGATTATCTGTCAGCGTCCTGAGCTGCAGACAGATCTCATTAAAGGTGAGTATGACAAAGCTGCGTGTGTGTGTGTGTGCGTTTGTAGTGGTTTAAGAGTGTACCGCTGCAAGGGAGGCAATGATGCAGTGCATTGTTTGGATTATCAGTGGCACAGAGTGAACAGAGGAAGGTGAGGGGCACAAATCATATCAAAACAATGATACTTGAACTGGTAAGGTCCTTAAATAGCTCAGCAATGAAGGGTATATGATCTAACTTTGTGTGTTCTGTGTGTGTGTGTGTGTGTGTGTGTGTGTGTGTGTGTGTGTGTGTGTGTGTGTGTGTGTGTCAGGATGAAGCATTCGCTGCAGCACAACGTGTGTGGAGACTAAGGTTCCTTGCCAGGCACCCTTCACGTCTTTTTCAGCCCTGCGTCAGCCGGTTTACGTGTGTCTGGGCATTTCTAATTCCCCCATCCCCCTTTTACGTTGCTAGGACAACCATGGATTGTGGACTGCGTCTGCCTCCTGTGATCGAGGAGGTCATGGACCCTGCAGGTGCGTCTGTGTTTCTGTGTGTGTCTGTGTGTGTGAAACAGTAAAGAGATTCTATATTACAGGACAACAGGTGCAACTGACAGCAAAATAAAGATCCAAGGTAAAATGAGGATTGTATTAAAATGAGTCAGTCTGTAGAGAAGTAGCAGAGGTGACTGACAGAAATGGACACAGACAGTGAGACAGCCAGAGAGGCGTACGGTCAGTCTGTAGTGACACGTCTCTTGCTTGTGACTCAGAGCTTGGCAGGCCAAGTGTGACGTAGCGTATTTGTACCCTTCAATAGAAAACAAAATAGTGGATGTAGGCAATAAGCTTGAAACACAGTCTGACATCTGTTCATCAGCACAATATGTCTAAATACTGTATGTCGTAATACCACTGTAGTTTGATCTGCCATAACAATGTCCAGCTTGTGTCTACACAAATGTGAACTGCACCAGAAAATATTTTAGAGCTAAATGTAATTAGCTTGTTGCTTCATTTGTGTTTGTTTGTTTGTTTATTAGGATTTTAACGTCATGTTTTACACTTTGGTTACATTCATGACAGGAACAGTAGTTACTTGATTCATCAGTTCACATGTTCAGTGTCAAACACGGTCATGGACAATTTTGTATCTCCAATTAACCTGACTTTGGGGGTAAACCGGAGCTTCTGGAGGAAACCCACGCAGACACGGGGAGAACATGCAAACTCCACACAGAAAGGACCTGGACCGCCCCACCTGGGGATCGAACCCAGGACCTTCTTGCTGTGAGGTGACAGTGCAACCCACTTAGCCACCGTGCCGCCCTCATTTGGGCTACTATAAAACTTGCAATAATGTGCATACATTGTGTAAAAAAAGTATGTTATTGAATATTTCTTACTGAATAAATTAATATAATCAAAACTAAAATGATACAAAAGGAACTTAAGTGCAAACAATACATTTTTAAAAATATATGTATAAAATTATAATACACCCAAATGACCTCTGTGATCGACCAAATTTAACTGAAAAGGTAATGCTATAGGACTTAAACCAAACCACACAGTGTATTTTTTTTACTATTTTATTTATGCATTTTTTCCGTTTTTCTCCCAATTAAGCATAGCCAATTAGTCCTCTGCTGCCCGGGACCCTGATCACATCCGGGTGCGCTTTCCACAACTCTTTACATATTCGCCCATAGTTTGGTGGATTCGCATGTGAGGCCAGTCTCGTGCACTGTAATGTAAATGTAAATGTGCACTGTGGGTCATGCTCTTATCTCCATGTTTCTCCTCCTCTGTACAGACACCTTTAGGCTACCTAGACCCTACCCCCTTTTTAGTTCGGTCCTTACCCACCCAGCAGACTAGTGGCCAATTTTGTTTTGGTGCCTGTTAGGAGGTGCCCAGCCGACTGATAACAGGGCTAAGATTTGAACTCAAGGTATTCAGAATCCCAGCACTGGTAAAAACATTGGTGGCTAGCCATCTAAAAGGTCTTCAAAAAGGCCATGAGAGAGCAATCTTATTCAGGAGAGCATCAACTAAGATCAGTGTTTCTAGACAAAAGACAGGAGGACAGGTTTTATGGACAGACAAATCAAAACAAACGACTCTCCATTATTAGAGAAAGAAAAACTATTAATCTTTAAAGGAAGTTATTGAAAAGAATGTCTATTTGCTGTTGTGCAGCAGGTCAGTGGACCACATACAAAAGCAAGTTTAAATCTGAACGGCTAAATAGAAACGTACCTAAAACTTTGTGCTCAGAAAACTATCAGTGTGTCTTAATTAAAGCAATTAAAAAAAAAAAACCAGATTGGGGCAGTTTATCCCATTTGTCTTGTCATCCTCTTAAGCTCCATCTTTAGGTCTTTCCACAAATATTTGATGGAGTTTAATCTGGGCTTTAGTTGGCCCCAGAATTATCTGCCCCACAATTCTTAACAGGCTCCCTTTTTCTTCCACTATCACATCCACATGCCCTACCTAATTCACAGCCGTGAAAATTGTGTCATGGACCATGAAATGAGCAGTTTCCCGTGTAATATGCAATGTGCTGTACAAGTCAAAATGTAAGGTTTGTGTTTAGCAATTTAAGCATTTTTTTTTCAAGTAGTGTATGAAATATGAGGCGCAATATGTATTATAAGGCCATCCTAGCAATCATACAGCAATTACGTTAGTGTAACAGACTTTTCCGTGGTGTACTGTGCTGACAATTTTTGATGTATGTGTTTACATATTGAGTGCATTTTGTCCCTTTGGGGATTCCATAATCAAAGGATAAGTGTGCTTCTCTACACACGTGATCATCTCTGTGCTGCAATAATTTGTGTACAGTTTATTTCTTTCTTTATAAACTCAGCAAACTCTAAAGACGCTCGGTTACATTAGCAATCGGTTAGACAAAATGTTCAAGGTGTCGAAGTCTAAAGCAGCTAAAAACACGACTGGTGAAACTCTGAATATGTGGACGCAGAGGGAGATGTGTCAAAACACGGACGAAAATATTCATCTTTGAGAGGGAGCTATTAAGGTTGGCTGTGCTGTGTATTATAGCTTCCATTTATTCTATCATTCAATTCATGAGTGTTATTAAATGACTGCCGTGAAATGTGGCACTTTTCTTAAAGAATTCATGAAATCTGTGATTTCTGTCACATATTCCCATGAATTTAGTATGGCCCTAGCTATAGGGATGGAATGTGCATTGCTTGTTTTTTTTTGCCAGAAATAGTGCTTGTTGTTCTGCCCAAAGAGGTACATTTTCTTTTCATCATGAGATTCCTCATGTTGCAAAAAGCCATCATTTTTAATTCATTTAACATTGTCTTCCATCTTGCCACTCTGCCATAAAGATCTTATGGAGTGCTGCAGAGATGGTTGTCCATCTAACTGGTCTTTCCATCTCTTGCACAGGAATTTCACACAGCTCTTTTATGGTGACTTTCTTACCTAACCTTACCAGGGGCCTTTTTGCCCAATTTGGCCAGACCACAAACTGTAGAGCATTTTGAAGTGATGCCAAGCTTCTTCTGGTTAAAAATTATTGAGGCCACTGTCTGAGATACTACCTTAGATATTGTTTATATACTTTCCCTGATCTTTGCCTAGCCACAAATCGATAGTGAAGATCAACAGACAGTTTCTTGGACTTTATGGCTTGATTTTTGTTCTGACAATGCAACAAAATGTGTAAATTAGGGGTCCTTATAGACCCAGGTGTGTTCCTTTCCAAACTATGTGTCATCTCAAGGATAATTAAAGCAAACAGCATGGACCTGACTGAGTGTCATGACAAAGTGCCAATGAATTAATTTTTAAGCAGGTATATAAACAGAGCAGGGTCGTGTTTCAATAAATAAAAGCTTACATTAAAGCCTCTATATACACAACAGTATATGGACAGAAGTATTGGGACTTTCCTTCTAATTTTTGAATTCATGTGATTCAGCCACAACAATTACTAAAAAGGAAAGAAATAATAAGTATATAAAGAAAAAAAAAATTATATGCTTCCAACAGTTTAAAGAAGGCTCATTCCTGTTCCAACATTGCTGTACTCCTGTGCGCAAAGCAAGGTCTATAAAAACTTGAAGAAAATCTTGGTTTAAAGAAACTCTAGTGGTCTGCACAGAGCCTTGACCTCAGCCCCACTGAACAGCTTTGGAATGAACTGGAACATCAGGCTTTCTTGACCAACATCAGTGCCCAGTCATACAAATGCTCTTTTGACTGAATGAAATTCCTACAGACATACTTCAAAGTATTGTGAGAGGCCTTCTCAAAAGAGTGGCAGTTGCTTTTGCTGAAAAGATCACATAGAGGTCACTGTTTTAATACCTTTTGTTTTTGAAACAGGATGTTTAACACTGTCATGGTCAGGTGTCCAAATACTTTTGGCCATATAGTGTAGAATAAATTAATAATCCTTTTTTTTTTTGTATATTGCCCCCCAAAATGAATCTGATCTTAAAAGATTTAGCATTTCTATGTAATTTTTAATGCTAGGACCACTGCTACCACCAATTCTACCACCACTACCACTACTAATACGACCACTACTACTAATTCTGATACTACCAATACTACTATCACTACTTCCACCACCACTACTAACTACTAACTACTACTACCACCAACATCACCACTACTAATACGACCACTACTACTAGTTCTGATACTACCAATACTACTATCACTACTTCTACCAGCACTAATACCGCTACCACTGCCACTACTTCTACCACCACCACTACTACTAATACTACCAACACTACTATCACTACTTCTTCTTCTTCCTCGGCCTTTGTCCCGTTCGGTTGCACAATTTTTACGCCGGATGCCCTTCCTGACACAACCCTCCTTATTTTATCCGGACTTGGGACCGGCACTACAATGCACTGGTTTGTGCATCTAGCGGCTAGGTATCTATAGGACAATTCAGTGTTTCCAGTTAGCCTGGTGGCATGTTTTTGGACTGTGGGAGGAAACCGGAGCACCCGGAGGAAACCCACGTGGACACGGAGAGAACATGCAAACTCTTGCTGTGTGGCAACAGTGCTACCCACTAAGCCACTGTGCCGCCCTACTACTATCACTACTTCTACCAGCACTAATACTGCTGCTACTACTACTAACTACTACTAACTGCTACTACCACCACCACTACTACTAACTACTACTACCACCAACACCACTACTACTAATACAACCACTACTACTGACTACTACTACCACCACCACTACTTCTAACTACTACTACCACCAACACCACTACTACTAATACAACCACTACTACTGACTGCTACTACTACCACCACCACTACTTCTAACTACTACTACCACCAACACCACTACTACTAATACAACCACTACTACTAATACTGATACTACCAACACTACTATCACTACTTCTACCAGCACTAATACTGCTGATGCTACTACTACTACTACTGACTACTACTACCACCAACACCACTAACTACTACTAATACAACCACTACTACTAACTACTACTACCACCAACACCACTACTACTAATACAACCACTACTACTAATACTGATACTACCAACACTACTAATACTACTTCCACCAGCACTAATACTGCTGCTACTACTACTACCACCACCACCACCACTACTATCACTAACTACTACTACCACCACCACCACTACTATCACTAACTACTACTACCACCAGCACCACCACTACTAATACGACCACTACTGCTAATACTGATACTACCAATACTACTATCACTACTTCCACCAGCACTAATACTTCTACCACCACTACTACTACTAACTACTACTACCACCATCACCACTACTAATACAACCACTACTACTAATATGACCACTACTACTAATACTAATACTACCAATACTACTATCACTACTTCTAATACTGCTGCTACTACTACTACTACTACTTCTACCACCATTAGCACTAATAATAGTATTAATATTACAATACTACTACTACTATTACCACTAAAAGTATTACTATATATAAGGGATTCATTTATAGAGGTGGTGTAATGATGAAAGTTTAGTCTAAACTATCTGAAATACAATAGTATTTGTGTATTCTTTAACTGCCAAAATTGAAAGACATTGTTTTCGTAGAGGTGTGCAGATTTTCAAAAGCTGACCTCCTAACCCATACAAAAAGTGCAGGGGCCTGTACACATTTCCTTCCTCCTCGTATCTGCATTATCCTCTTCCTCCGGGCCTCCCTTCCTCTGTCACAGCATAACTTTTCAATAAGTGGCTGTGCTTTAGAATATTCTAGAAAAGCACAGAGTCAGGGATAACAACATTCAGAAAGGGAGCGTAAATGCAGAGAGAGGGAAGGTACATACGCTTGACTGGTGAGTGTATGCACATGTACACACATGTACACACCTACACCTGATTGTTTTTTTTTTAATTACTAAAGCTGTTCAGTCAGAATGCTGAGTATACGTAGAGGGCTTAGCTTTTTAAACCTTCATTGTTGTTTTTATTACTTTTTCGTTTCCCCCTGGCTTACCTATACTATCTGCCTTTATTTTGACTTTCATGGACACAAGAAGCTGAAGTATATTTGCGTTTGAACCAATACCCTTGCCTTCAAGCCCAACACACACACACACACACACACACACACACCCACACACACACACAAATTAGTTCTTGAGGCTTTGCCAATTTTTGATCTGAAGATCAAAGAGTTTAATTTATTGCCTGTTGAAATAAATAATTTACAAGAATGCAGGCTACTGCAAGAAACAACATAGCAAGTCACAGTTACAAAAATACAAGCCATACTGGTAATATTTCCAGAAACACCATTAGAATCGAGTGCTCAGGTGGCGCAGTGGTAAAACACGCAAGCACACCAGACCTGACATCTTGAACTCATCTGTTTGGATCTCAGCTTTGCTATCCGGCTGGGCTGAGTGCCAACATGAACAATGATTGGCTGTTGTTCATACAGGGTGAGAGCCGAACAGGGATTCCTCATAACTAATGCAGTTACGACCTCTGCTGGCTGATTGATGGTGCCTGCACAGAGATGAGGAATAATGCATTGATCAGGGTGTGGCTCTCTGTACACAAAGCTAATCCGCATAAGAACTCTCGTGCAGGTGAAAAGATGCAGTCGGATACTGCGCACGTGTCAGTTAGTCAAGCAAAATGCATTAAATCAAATAAACACAGTTCAAAAGCTTATGTTTACATCAAAAATCAGAATGTGGAATAATGGGTCCTTTCAGCTCAACTCCACGAATGGTCCCACCTGATCGTCTCAGAAACTCTGGAAATTTTGTCCAAATGTAGAGAGGACTCCAGCAAAATTCCAGCATATTTTGCAAATCTGTTAACTAGTGTCCAATTTGCAGCCCTTGTCATGATTCTACCCCTAAATGCGACTTCATTGTCAGGTTAATATCTCTGGTAAGAAAAGACCCGAAAGATATTTTCTGCATATTTAGCAACAAGCATAGATTAGTTCCCTTTTTATACTTCTGTGTCATCTGCTCTGCAAAAATGCATTTGGATGTCACAGTCTAGGTGCAATAAGTCCTAAGCTTCAAGCAATATGTCTGCAGATGGTAACAGATTGGATAGCCTTAGATAGGGAGATGTCCAAGATACAGTGCCTTGCAAAAGTATTCAGCCCCCTTGAACTTTTCAACCTTTTGCCACATTTCAGGCTTTAAACATAAAGATATGAAATTGTAATTTTTTGTGAAGAATCAATAACAAGTGCGACACAATTGTGAAGTGGAACGAAATTTATTGGATATTTTAAACTTTTTTTAGAAATAAAAACCTGAAAAGTGGGGCGTGCAATATTATTCAGCCCCTTTACTTTCAGTGCAGCAAACTCACTCCAGAAGTTCAGTGAGGATCTCTGAATGATCCAATGTTGACCTAAATGACTGATGGTGATAAATAGAATCCACCTGTGTGTAATCAAGTCTCCGTATAAATGCACCTGCTCTGTGATAGTCTCAGAGTTCTGTTTAAAGCGCAGAGAGCATCATGAAGACCAAGGAACACACCAGGCAGGTCCGAGATACTGTTGTGGAGAAGTTTAAAGCCGAATTTGGATACAAAAAGATTTCCCAAGCTTTAAACATCTCAAGGAGCACTGTGCAAGCGATCATATTGAAATGAAGGGAGTATCAGACCACTGCAAATCTACCAAGACCCAGCCGTCCCTCTAAACTTTCAGCTCAAACAAGGAGAAGACTGATCAGAGATGCAGCCAAGAGGCCCATGATCACTCTGAATGAACTGCAGAGATCTACAGCTGAGGTGGGAGACTCTGTCCATAGGACAACAATCAGTCGTACACTGCACAAATCTGGCCTTTATGGAAGAGTGGCAAGAAGAAAGCCATTTCTCAAAGATATCTATAAAAAGTCACCTGGGAGACACACCAAGCATGTGGAAGAAGGTGCTCTGGTCAGATGAAACCAAAATCGAACTTTTTGGCCACAACGCAAAACGTTATGTTTGGCATAAAAGCAACACAGCTCATCACCCTGAACACACCATCCCCACTGTCAAACATGGTGGTGGCAGCATCATGGTTTGGGCCTGCTTTTCTTCAGCAGGGACAGGGAAGATGGTTAAAATTGATGGGAAGATGGATGGAGCCAAATACAGGACCATTCTGGAAGAAAACCTGTTGCAGTCTGCAAAAGACCTGAGACTGGGACGGTGATTTATCTTCCAACAAGACAATGATCCAAAACATAAAGCAAAATCTACAATGGAATGGTTCACAAATAAACTTATCCAGGTGTTAAAATGGCCAAGTCAAAGTCCAGACCTGAATCCCATCGAGAATCTGTGGAAAGAGCTGAAAACTGCTGTTCACAAACGCTCTCCATCCAACCTCACTGAGCTCGAGCTGTTTTGCAAGGAAGAATGGGCAAAAATTTCAGTATCTCGATGTGCAAAACTGATAGAGACATACCCCAAGCGACTTGCAGCTGTAATCGCAGCAAAAGGTGGCGCTACAAAGTATTAACGCAAGGGGGCTGAATAATATTGCACGCCCCACTTTTCAGTTTTTTATTTCTAAAAAAAGTTTAAAATATCCAATAAATTTCGTTCCACTTCACGATTGTGTCCCGCTTGTTGTTGATTCTTCACAAAAAATTACAATTTCATATCTTTATGTTTAAAGCCTGAAATGTGGCAAAAGGTTGAAAAGTTCAAGGGGGCTGAATACTTTTGCAAGGCACTGTACATGAAGGGTCATCTTTAAGTCAGGTATAGTTTAGGCACAGTGTTGACCTAGAAATTGATATTTGACCAGATGGTACCCAAGTTGACATGCTGATTCCCATAAAAGATATAAATATATTTTTTTCTATATATTTATGCATTTTCTTCTAGCCAGTTAGTCTTCCGCTGCTGAGGATCCCAATTGCATTCGAGGAGGGTATATTTTCCTGCTCCACGCCCCTTCTGATGCATGCACAAGTCCCTCAACCCCTTTTTTTTACCTGTGCTTCAGTGGATTCGCTCATGAGGCTCATTTACTTCTGCACAGGCACCTCGGTTTGCTAACCAGGGTCCTTACACAGCGTTTGAAGACCACACCCACTTAGTCTGGTCTTTTCCCACTTGGTAGCCAATTTTGTCTGCTAGATGGCGCCCAGTTGACCGGTAGCAGAGCTGAGATTAGATTCGAACCGGGGTGTTCAGAATCTCAGTGCTGCTGTGCTAGCAAAATATCCAGCCAAGGATTTTTACTTTGTGATAGCTCAATGACTGGAGTTGATGTGGTTAAAAATTGAAATGGCCTTTTTTTATTAATTTATTTTTTTAAAAGCATTTTCTCTCTTTTTCACCCGATTTTTAGCTCGTCCAATTTTTACCCAATTGCGTTATGCTTCCTCTCTACTGGTGCTGACCTCCGCCCCAATTGTGGAGAGCGAACTGATACACGCACCCTCCGACGTGAGCAGTAGCCGACTGCATCTTTTCACCTGCACGAGACAAGTTCATATGCGGATCAGCCTTGTGCATTGAGAGCCACACACTGATCAGCATTATTCCTTTACTCTGTGCAGACGCCATCAACCAGTCAGCAGAGGTCATAATTGCATCAGTTATGAAGTCCCTATCTGGCTCCCTCCCTGGATGAATAACAGCCCAACGTTGTTCATTAAGCCGCCCAGCCCAGCCTGAAGGCAGAGCTGAGATTTGATACGATGTATTCGAAATCCCAGCTCTGGTGTGCTAGCATATTTTACTACTGTGCCACCTGAGTGGCTTTTTGATTTATTTTTATAACAAAATAATTGCTAGAAAGGCTTCTTTATATCACAAGCACACATCATTTACTCTAAGATCTGTTCAGTCATTATTTTTGTTTATTATGTTTGATTCCCTTTGAATTTCTTCTGCTACATGCTAAAGGTTTAGAATTTAAAACAAATGACAAGAAGCGGAATCCAAAGTGGTCTAATATAATGCAATTTAATGTAAAGAGTGGTTATTTGAATTACTGTAACCAACCTATCAGCTTGAACTAGCCTAGCCAATTTTCTCAGACCTTTCCCCATCAAGTAAACATTTTCCACTTGCTAAACTGCTGCTCACTGGATGTTTTCTTGTTTTTCAAACCATTTTGTGAAAACTCTGGAGATCATATGTAAGGAGATCAACAGCATTCTTAAATGTAATCGGCTGGCATGGACGTTTGTCATTTAGATCACATTTGTTTCTCACTAGGATGGTGGATGTGGCAATAACTGAAGATCTTGTTCTGTGTATGTATGATTTTATGCAATTTCTTGCTGCCATGTTACTGGCTAATTGACAAATTTTATAAATATTAGTATATATATATTTATATATTATATATTTTAATAGTAATTCTAATAAAGTGGCTGGTAGATATAGATACAATATAGTCATATTGCAGATCCCACCTTTGGCAGCAATGACTGAATTTAAACAAATTCTATAAATTAAATCAAATAAAAAATACTGCCAGGTTTTCAGGATGTACCGTTTAGTTTTAGTTCTTGCCCCATGATATCTGGTAATCATTCAATGTCCCGGAGTCTATGAAACACATTTACCCTTTACTTAAATTTACCATTGCCTAAGTTGATTCATTAATAGATGAAGCCAAAGATCATTCATTGTGTAGCTGTAAAGATCAGAATGGGTTTGTTTGAGTCCCTTTGGATTTTAAAAGCAAGCAGTGATTATAGCTGGTTGATTCCAGTCATAGCTTCATGGGCCTGGATGGGGCTGTAACCATAGCAACAAATAGTGCGTATCGGACGTACACTGTAACGTCATACAGCCCTTCTCTGAATGACAGAACAAAAGAGAGAGATAGAGAAAGAGAGAGAATGATGGATCCTTGATCTTGTATGCTGTCTTCAGTGTTTCTATTCTTAACCCCTCTCTCCCTCTCTCTCGTTGTTCCCTATGTCTCTCGCTATTTTTTAAAATGTCTCTTATTTCTTTGCTGCCACAGGGCCAGGATGGAGGTGATGTGAATAATTCATGTCACTGCACCAGAAATCAGACACTTATTCTCTCTCTTTCTCTCCCCTGCCCTTCACACCTAAAGTGCTTTTTGTGACAGGTCTTAAATATATTTTTTCTACACACCTTTTCGCTTTTCCTTCACAGTGCTTACAGTGCTTATACCTTTCTTACTCACATACTGATCAAACAAACCTGATATCAACCATGTTATCATTCTTGTTTTACACAAAATACACTTTCCAAAAGTCCAGTTTCATCTGTTCTGCAAGGACCCACAATTTGCAGAATTACATGTGCAGTTAGATCACTGAAGAAGCTACTCGTTTAGGCTGGTAGATATAGTCTTTTAAAAGGGTGGCATGGTGGCTCGGTGGGTAGCACTGTCACCTCATAGCAAGAAGTTTCTGGGTTCGATCCTCAGGCGGAGTGGTCCAGGTCCTTTCTGTGAGGAGTTTGTATGTTCTCTCCATGTCTGCATGGGTTTCCTCCAGGAGCTCCGGTTTCCTCCCACAGTCCAAAGACATGCAAGTGAGGTGAATTGGAGATACAAAATTGTCCATGACTGTGTTTGACATTAAACTTCGTGTATAACAAATAGCTACCATTTCTGTCATGAATGTAACCAAAGTGTGTAAAACATGATGTTAAAATCCTAATCAATAAACAAAATATAGTCTTTAAAGAACACACCGAAATAGTTTGAGAAGAATGTAATGGCAATATGAAGATGCTTTCAGGTGCAGCAGACTGAAATAACAGAGAGAACAAAGACTAATAATATTATCTCTCTCTGTATGATTAACAGATCATTAAACTTTGATGAGAGACAGTGAGCTGTAGTGATGACGTTCTGCTCTTTACGGTAGATAGCTCATTTAGCTGTCAGGAGCATGGCAGAGATGTAAAGCATGTAGTGGCCCTTGACTAAGTTAATCCAATTTTTTTTTGAAGAATAATGGTAAATACATTTGTGTGGTTTTAACTGGAATTAAAACTATTATTTTAACTTAAACTTTATACACCGACCAGGCATAACAGTATGACCACTAAGAGGTAAAGTGAATAACAGTGAAGAGGTTAATGCTGGTTCTGATAGAAAGGTGTCAGAATACACAGTGCATCACAGTTTGTTGCGTATGGGGATGCATAGTTTCAGACCAGTCAGGGTGCCCATGCTGACCCCTGTCCACCGCCGAAAGTGCCAACAATGGGCACGTGTGCATCAGAACTGGAACACGGAGCAATAGAACAAGGTGGCCTGGTCTGATGAATCATGTTTTCTTTTACATCACGTGGATGGCCGGGTGCATGTGTGTCACTCGGGAACACATGGCACCAGGATGCACTATGGGAAGAAGGCAAGCCGACGAAGGCAGTGTGATGCTTTGGGCAATGTTCTGCTGGGAAACCTTGGGTCCTGCCATCCATGTGGATGTTACTTTGACACGTACCACCTACCTAAGCATTGTTGTTGAAACGATATTCCCTGATGGCTGTGGCCTCTTTCAGCAGAATAATGCGCCCTGCGTCAAAGCAACAATGGTTCAGGAATGGTTTGAGGAGCACAACAACGAGTCTGAGGTGTTGACTTGGCCTCTAAATTCCCCAGATCTAAATTCAATCAAGCATCTGTGGGATGTGCTGGACAAACAAGTCCGATACATAGAGACCCCACCTCACAACTTACAGGAGTTAAAGAATCTGCTGCTAACATCTTGGTGCCAGATACCACAGCACACCTTCAGGGGTCTAGTGGAGTCCATGCCTTGATGGGTCAGGGCTCTTTTGTCAGTAAAAAGGGGACAAACACAATATTAGGAAGGTGGTCATAAAATTTTGCTTGATCGGTGTATAACTTGTTTTCTGTTAATAAAACAAATAAAACATTTTTGCCTTCTTTTAAAAAATAGGAAACTTTTTCTTTACACTTGCCAGTTTACTACATTATATTGTGTTCTCATTTCCAAAATTGCACTTAGTTTTAATACAAAAAGCTGTTTCAGTTCATGCAGTAATACGATTGTTAGTAAGTCAGAGCTGGATCAGGTCTGCTTTAGGTCTGGCTCAAATTAAGCCAGGCTTCATCCAAACTAAATGAGACTAAATGTGTGGTGAGGTTTATAGAAAGCACTTCTGTAAGTCACTGCTACATACAGCAGCGTTCTGACCACAGTGAAGTTGCCATTTGGTTGCATTTTTCCCAACTTTATTCTCAATTTAGTCGTGCCCAATTACCTGATCACATTTCGCTTCCTTTCTACTGATGCTGACTACCACTCCTGACCGAGGAGAGCCGTGACTATCACATAATTCGAACTCACGAGATGTCAGCTACCATATTTTACTAGCATATTTTACTGTTGCGCCACCTGAGCACCATTGTTGTTGTTTTTAACCCAGCAGGGGTTGAGGTGATCATGTTGACCATGTTAATCTGCTGAGACTGTTCCATTTCCAACTAATATCTGGAGCCCATCTCACGAGCAGGAGAGGTTTTATTGATCAAAAGCATTTTTACCCTAAAATATTTACTTTTTTATTTTAAATGTGCTGTATCTGCATGGTAACGTATGCTGCAACTTACTTCAGCAATCAACAGATTTACTATAGTACCCCTAAGAAGTATCCCCCTTCCCCCCGACCTGATCTGCTACAGCATTTCAATAGGGTTTTAATCAGCGCTTTGACTAGGTCAACTTAAAAACTGTAATTATGTTTCTTGTGCCATTCATAGGTCAAATTCCTTTTGTGTTTCAGATCAGTCTTGATGCAATTATTCAGTTAAGCTTGAGCTTTTGATCATGGATCGGTGACCGGACATTGTTTTTCAGGATTTTTTGTAAAATATCTTGCATCATCCAACTTGCGGTTGGGGTGCTGGGGTTTTACTCAGAAGATTTATATCTTAAATCCCAGCTCCTCAAAGCACTGTTGGGCCCTTCAAGAGGGTGCTGAACCCATCGCTGACTGCGAAATTGCATTGCTTCACAGCTTTAGGTTCATTTGGCACCCCCCCCCCCCCCCCCAACAGCTCCTACTCCAATCAAATCAGCGCTCTTAAGAGCTATTTTTCTACTAAAACGTCTGCAGTTGTTAATATGTTATTTTTTAGTATGTTAATGAATGCAGCAACATTACTTCTGATGAAGTTAATATTCACTTGTGCCACTGTGGTCTCTTGGGAGCAGCAGAGACCAATGTAATAAGCATTACAGCCGCTGTTAGTTATTTTAGGCATGCATCATGAGTAACTGGCCGTTATAGGATCCCACAGTGGGCCTCCAACACCATCCATCTATTTTCACCACCAGTCTAAGTGTTCTTAGCTGTCACCCTGCATTTAATCAGCTGTGTGTGGCCGCACTATTATTGGTTCCTGCTGGCTAAGCTTTGACAGTCTGGAACTGCCATACACTCACTTGTACACTTGCTTATTCATGGAATTATTATAACGACCAGTCATGTGGCAGCAGAGCAGTACAGTTGTTGGTAACAGATAAACTACTGATCTACACAAAGAGACACAAAATGATTGTTGAGAGAGGTCAGAGGAAAATAACCATACTGGTTCAAGGGGACAGAAAGGGAACAGTAGCTAAAATAGCCACTCTGGTTAATTGTGGTGAGCAGAAAAGCATTTAGAACACAAAACATATTAACCTTAAGCTGAATGAGCAACAATATTAGGCTACAGTTATTGACCTTCATGTGGTCACTTTATGTGGCTATGCATTCTAATATGCTTTTCTGTCCATTATTGTTGTACAAAATAGTTAAGTAAACATAACCTTCAGGACTGCTTGGCTATACCTTGACTTTGTTAATTGACCAATGCATTACCAGACTCAAAACTGCCGCTCGCTGGATGTTTTTGTTACTTGCCCCATTTTTTGTAAAGTGTAAGAACTGCTGTGTGTGAAAATAGCAGAAGATCAGTTCTTATTTTGATGCTCGATGTGTCTGTGTGATTTTATGTGTAGCGCTGCTACAACATGACTGATTGGATACATACATACACACTCAGGTAAACTGGTGTTCTTAAAAAATTAGTCAGTAAGTGTATATTATGAGGGATCTTCAAAAAGTTTTCTCACTTTTATATTTTGGTTGGAAATGAGGTGGGGCAGCAAGTACGGTTGTGGTGAGGTCATGGAAATGTTGAGCTCTTAAAGCTGGGTCTCAATCCAAAAAGCTTGAGGTGATCTAGAAAAGTCGTATATAGAAGTCAACAAGAAACAGAGCCATGAGATACAGAGCCACATAAAGATATAATTATTTTTGTTGCTGACCAGTGGACACAATAGGTCATAAGGCCTGCAGAAGCAAGAGTCATTAACAGTCAAACCAAGGCTTGGGCTTTATTCTGTCTCCGGTTTGGAGCTAGAAGACTGAGAGAGAGCTTATAGTCCGGATTTAGCTCCATCTGATTTCCACCTTTTTGGAGCGCTCAATGAAGCTTTAAGGGGAAGAACATTTTTCATGTGATGATGATGTCAAAGCAGTGGTGCATCAGTGGCTAGGAAGGTGACTTGTGTAGAAGAGTGAAATTCTTGAAATTCTTAATAAATAAAGTTTAAAAAAGTGTGGAAACTTTTTGAATCATTGTAAACATGATAGGCACTGTGACACAGCTGTACCTTGTGGACTTGGGTTTGGCACTGACCTCTTGTCACTGTTTGTGGGTAGTTTTGCATTTTCCCTCACACAAATGCACACATTGATCTTGGCCCCAGTGTTCTAGCTAATTGTGGAGAAAAGAGGCCAATTACAGCATTTGGCTGTGGTTAAAAAAGGCACTGGCTGCGGGTAATGCAGTGTTTTATTTAACCTCCTGCAAAGTGTTTGTTGCCATGGGCAGCAATGATACCAGCATTCATAACTACAGGCACAAATTTGAACTGATTTGTTGTTTTTGATGTAAAATAAATGTAGTTATTTGATCATATAAGAAAGTGGCTTCTTTCTTATCAGATGCCTGATACACAATCTTAAACACCATACCACAGTAGCTATCATTGAGTGTTTTAAGCCAAAGTGAAAAAGAGTAGCCTGGCAGTGTGGCTTTAGGTTAGGATTTGACAGATTAAAAATGACAGATTTTTGGTCTACCTCCCCACAGATGGCTGTTAGGAGTGAGGCCATGGTTAAAAACAAGAAACTCATGTCACTGCTCATATCTAAGCCAGAGGGAGATCTGGTATATTTGGAGATAAGTAATTGTGATGAATGACAAAATCACCCCTTGTTCTCTGTGTTTAGGCTTGAACCCCTTTGACAAGTATATTGAATGTTTATGCTGACAAGAAGGATAAGACTAAAATGGATGAGTGACAAGTGATTTATTAGAGATAGCATAGTCACAATCATTCCAATATGGAAACTTGAATACTTAAAAGTTAAAGTTGGAGTATGATGTAGCAATATACTTTTTGCCATATAGTGTATGTTCTCGGCAACATTCAAAATGTGCTGCTCATTTACTTACATGCAAATTATAAAGGATAGTGTAAAAATGGAAAATTATGGGCAATTGCAGGTGGGCAATTTAGCACAAAATGTATTCAGCCTCTCAAAGCTAGGTGTAAATGCATGTTTCCCATCTGAAATTGGATACAAATAATTTGTTCAGTTTGGAGTTTTGCTTACATTAATTGCTTGAGGAGACCATGATTTTTATAATAATTGAAATAATTTTAGGAAAGGATGTGATTTAAAAACTGCTCCACTAAGTCTATAATTTAAATGTTTTAAACGTAATTTATTATTAAAATAATTTACCTGAGAAACGTGTACAGAACAGGGTTTTATTTAAATGAGTCACAGAGAAAAATAATAATCATTCATTTTAACAGGCACATAAACACAAAAGGAACTTGTACATGAACACCCCTTGAGGAGGCTTTACGTTACTCTACTTGTAAACCACAATGGGACCAGATTGCCACCATTTTTATTAATTAAGTATATTTCGTTTTGTGTTCTGTTTTGATGCATTGATGCCTGGGTCACGGTAAAAATCATGAAATGTAAAAATGTGGGTTGCTTAAAAGAAAGTTTGATGAACCCTGATGTAGAATATTCTATTCATTTCTGAGCACTTTGCTCTGCTAGGCTTTTTTCCACCAATCTGGTGTGTTCCATTTTTAACCTATGTTCCCTAAAAATCTGAATTTGAAGACTTTTCACTAATTTCCTCTATCTGGGAAATCAGGAGCAAATGTGATCTTCTGGCAAATATAACATATTGTTTTAACTGTTCTCCTGGTTACTCCTGGTTCTCTCTGTAATCCTAATTGTTTTGATTGCTTTGCCCAGTTATGATTTTGTGGCATTAGTCTTGTTTTGGGAAAAACTGTTTTGTTTCCTCATATAAGTTCTGGCAACTTCCAGTCTGGCATACTTCAGTCTGGCTTTTTTTGTCTCTTTGTCAGTGAAGGGGTTCTCCTTGGTCCAATCTTATAGTGTCCAGTTTCATTCAGATGAAGAGGGATAGTGAGAGCTGACACTATCGTGCCCCGAGTCTACAGGTCAACTTAAATTTGTTTGGAAGTTAATTGAGGTTCTTTGTTCAAATGGCAGTTTTTATTTATTGCAACCTTCCATCTATTTTTCTCTTTCATCTACACTCAGGGAGGTCAGCTACAGTGCCACAGGCTGTAAACATCTTGTGCACTGCAAATGCAGGAATATCAATGTCTCTGGAGATTTACTTACAGCCTTAAGATGTTGATGTCTTCTTGCAATTTTGGTTCTTACAAACTCAGACAATTCTTTGCTCTTCTTTCTTTTCTCACTGCTTAGTGTTGTACATACATGCACAATGATCAAGTCAAATTTCCTTCATATAAACTGGTTGCAAGTCTAATTTCTATATTACCAGAATCTGTAGCTGTGTGGAAACCAGAGAACACACAAAAAACGTGTGCCAACTCAGGTAGTTCTACTAAAGCTGTAACTGGAATTGAGAAATATCCAGATCAAAATAAGCTTAAAACATCTGGATTAGTAATGTGTGTTTTAGGTACCTGGTGACAAACCTACAGTTTCGATCCTGCCTTTATTGCTGTAAATCATCTGTGTTGACTTCAGCATTGTAATCTGACCAGGGTTTATCCTTTTTTTTATTTTATTATTTTTTTTTTTTATAATTAGATTAATCTATGACCTTGCAGGATAACTTTAAGAGTTCCACAGATGTCAGTACTGGATTCACTCCTGTTCTTTTTGTGCATTTGATTTCTCAGCTCAGTGAATAGATCTTCTCTTACCACTGCAATGCAGATGACTTGTTTGAACACTGTTTCTCTTTTTCTCCACCCACCCTTCAAGTCCCTCACTGGACCTCTAAAAGTTTCCTCATGTAACTTGATTTGTTATTGCTGTCAAGGTTTCAAATAACTCCACCCTATTGTTCACATACTTACAGTATCTAAATGCTTATGAACAGTGGAAGCTAATAATCAGAAGAGTGTTTGTGTATATATGGCAAAAGAATGTGGACACCTGAATATGTGCTTTTTGGTAATTCTATTCCAAAACCATGGGTATTACTATGTAGTTCCTCCTCTGTCTACAGGGTCAGGACTGTCTGGAAATATTCTAATTTATATCAATAAAGATGTTTAATGGAGTTGAAGGTTCTTAGGGAAGAGCTGGATGTTGTTACATGCGACAGAAAACCAAGCTCCTTACCAATCTCTATGGTTTTACAAGTGTGCTCGCAAGTAAACAGGGATGTCGTGGTACAACTGGGACATTCTGCTCATTCAATGTGTTTCTCTTGCAAGGCCCTACACCAGGACACTTGGGAAAGTATTCAGAAACAAAAGAATGCTGACCTTTATACACCACCGAAAACCGGCATGAATCCTGTGATCTGGCATCATGACTTTAAAGAAAGCAGGTGTGTCAGTCAAATGCAATGACAATTAAGATAGGGAGAAGTCACAATATATAGTCATAAAGAGAATGAGAGCTCACACTGTGACTCCATGCTCCCTCAGCCAGCCAAACTAGGTCTCACAGAAATGCATGTTTCTAAACGAGGTGCTCTGCTGAATTTTCATTCACCATCCACCTTGTTACAGTCTTTGATATAAATAAATGATCTGTAATGCAGATGTCAATTATGTGCATACATGTACAGGACAAAAGAGATTGAAATGCTAGAGGAGTCTCTCGCGATCTGTCTCTTCAGCATTTCAATCTCTTTTGTCAAAGGCAATTTTCTTTTGTCAAAGGCAAAAATCTTATCAAAACAGATTTTAGTAATCTTTCAAAGCAATCTAGGAGGATTAGAAAGGGGATTCATCACATCAGACCTGATTTCTCCAGCGTCCAACTCTGTGGAGGTCAGCTGTCAATTCCTAGTCCAAATGTCTTTTTTTTGCCACATTATCTTTTTTTGTGTGTGGAGAGCCTGTTATAATGGATTCCCCACTTAACTAAACAGTTGGCAGCAGACATTGGGGGTTAAGAGCATCCTTTGGCTTCATCTAAACATAAATCCATCCAGACAATGGGAATAGGAAAAAGATCAGACAATATTATATTTAATTGTTACTCAGGGGCCCAGGCTGTATGCTTTTTAAAGCAACTTATTTATTATTAAGCATTCATCTTTGACAAAATGTTATTGAATGGCAATCTTTCCATGATTTTTTAATTTGTGAAGCTCATGATGTTTAGTTTTTGTTAAGATTAGTTCTTGTAGGTGCTCATTCAGTTCTGTAGTTACTTCTGTGGCTGAACTTTTGGGGACTTAATCCACTACACATAAAGTACCATTGATCCCTGTCAGTGGGCTCTACTTGACATGTACATCTGCTGCCATGACTGGACACTGTCCCTTTTAAAACAAAACAGTAATTGATCTAACAGCCAGTGTACATGTTTTGATGCTGCTTTGGTGTAAAATAGGCTGAATCCCAAATGGTGTCCTACATCCATGCAATATATAGGATGCAACCTGTGTAGAGCTCTCTCTAGCAAAAATGGCATAACATCACTTCTTCTACAGTTAGTGTAGTGTTTTTTAAAGTGTAGTGTATGCTGGTGAAGCATAACCCCTCCATAACCTGGTCGACAGGCAAGATCGAAGGGTGGTCAACACACTGCAGGATCCACTGTCTCTAGTTCCAGTGCAGCTCCTCTAGAATCAAGAGGGCAGACCTCACAGAAGTGGCCACACTCTCTGAACAATATCAATGATTTAAAGATGTTTTTAGCAAGGCTAAGGCAGTCAACTTCCTTCCCAAAAGTCATGGGATTGCGCCACTAAACTCCTCCGTGGTGCCATCTTTCTCCGTGCCAGAGTCTACCCCCTTTTGATTAATGAGACTTCCATGGACAAAATATCAAGAGGCCTTGGTGCAGGGGTTTATCTGACCATCAAAGTTTCCAGTTTCAGTGGGGTTCTTCTTTGCAGAGAGAAGAGTAAGGACCTCCATCCCTGCATAGATTACCGGGCTCTCAGCCAGATCACTAAACAGTTCCATTACCCCCCTGCCCTTGATGCAGCTCGCACTGGAACAGTTGCCTGGGGCCTGTTTTTTTTACTGAATTAGATCTGCGGAGCGAGTACAATCTCATATGTATTATGGAAGGGGACGAGTGTAAACTACTGGATACTATGAGTATCTTGTTATGCCCTATGGGTTAGCCATTACCCCAGCCGTGTTTCAGTCATTCTTAAACAAGATATTCCATGATGTTCTTCAATGATTTGTCATAATCTACATTGACCATATCCTAACCTACGAACCTGGTGAAACAACGACATCATCTGAGTACCGTTCTGGAGCAACTGTCAAATAACCATTTGTTTACTAAGTTGGAGAAGTGCCATTTCATGTGACCACAGTGTCCATCCTAGATTACGTTCTGTCCCCAGATAGCGTACGCATGGAGGATCAGAGGGTGGAAGCAGTACTGACTGACCTCATCCAGAGACGATGCGCACATTACCGTGCTATCTTGCGTTTGCAAATTATTGTCATCATGTCACAACCCATCCCTCCACCAAACTGTGCAGTAGGTCCAACTCTCTGGGACGTGGACAGGGAGATTTCAGGAGATTTCCTGAGAAAGTCTATGTCCTAAGAGCGGTCTCTTGGGGCCATGGATCCTTGGCCATATGTGAATGCGGATGTGAAGTGATATAGTATGTTTCCAGCAAGGTTAAAGCAGGTCAACTTCGTTCCCAACAGCCATGGGATTCCGCCACTGAACTCCTTCCTGGTGCCACCTTTCCCTGCACCAGAGTCTACCCCCTCTTGATTAATGAGATGGCTGCCATGGACAGTTGTTGGCCACACATGAACGTGGACATGCAGTAATGTCTACTTGCTCTAAGTGTGCCCAGTCCAAAACCCCCAGATAGCTTCCCGCTGGGACCACTACCCATTTCCCAGAAGCCATGGACACACCTATCAGTGAACTTCGTATTGAACCTTCCCTTGCAGGACTCCCTAAGTCTTATCAGACTGCAGAGGTTCTCTTCCAGCATGTGCTCTGGTGGTGCAGCCTCCCCAAAAACATAGTTTTCAACTGCAGATTCCAATTCATGGCCCTTATGGAATAACTGGAGGTAAGCGTGAGCCTCTACCTCTTGTCATCACAGTAAAGCCAGTGGCCAGGTAAAAAGTCCTAACCAGGTGATCAGGTTAAAGGTAACAAAGAGCCCTATGGTCACTCTAAAACAGCTTCAAAGTGATGTGCAGAGATGGGATAATATGCTGGATGAACAACCATCTTTGCAGCAACTTCATAAATCAGTTCTTTATGGCAAAGTGGAAAGACAGAAGCTTTGCAGACCTGGATTTGGGCAGTTTATCCCATTCTTCAAGACATCTTAAGCCTGTCAGATTGAATTTGTGAGCGACTACCATCTTCAAGTCTCTTCAAAATGGACTCAGGGACTTGCCCTGTAGCCACTGCAGAGATTTTCTACAAGGATGTTCTTGTATTTGACTGTATTCATCAGTACCTCAATTATTACCAGGACAAAAGTGCAGGAGACTGAATTATCTCCCCTACTAAGGCCCTTTTTGCTGCATGCCTAAATTGGCTGGATGGCCAATTTAAGGAAGATTCAAGGTTGTGCCAAGCTTATTATTTAAAATTATTGCCTTAATCTATAGCTTGCCACAGTTTATTGCAAAGATCCACAGACTGTTTGGAGTGCCACAGCAAGGAGTCTGACTACTTAAGTGAATAAAATATTAAAAATTTTAACTGATTTCAAACAAATTTTCAAGGGGCGCCCAGGTGGCGCAGCGAGATATTCCGCTAGCGTACCAGTGACGAGATTCTGAACTCCTTGGTTCGAAACTCTGCGTTGCCACCGGTCGACTAGGCGCAATCTAGTGGTCATATTTGGCAGTGCCTGCAGGGTGGGATGACTGGACTATGTGGGTGGGGTCTTCAAACACTGTGTAAGGACCCTGATTAGTAGATAGAGAGGGTTCTATCTTCCAAAAAGGGTTCTGTTAAAAGCTGCGCGTGGGTCGGAGGAGGCGTGAGCAGCAATTGCAATAAGGGATCCCCCAGCAGTGGAAGACAAATTGACTACACTAAATTGGGAGAAAATGGGAGAACATGCATAAAACATAATAGAAAAAAAAATTTCACAATAAAACACATTTTCTCTTTGTTATAATTGATGGCTATGTGTAGATTAGGGTAATGGGTAAAATGGCAATATCCATTTAAAATCATATCCACATCATATATAAAGTGTGCAAAAAAGTTAAGAGCTCTGAATATTTTTTAAATTCACTGTACATTTTTGTATAACCCTTTCTGTAAATGTGTTTTCAGCAATACTGAACAATAGCTGGAAGGTAGAGTTGATTGAAGGTTGAACATGTTTTTGTAGGAAAATAGTAAAGCTTTCCTTAATAAAGCATAGATAAAAAGTAAGAGTGGGAGAAGGCATGAGTCTTTTATCATCTAATTAGCTCTCAAGTCTGGTTTCTGATAAGAAATGACAGTATGTTGAAAGATAGACAGAAAATTCACATAGTCCCCCAATAAGTGAAATCAAAGGAAATATGTTCTTCAGGTTATTTACATTGTGTTTAGCTCTGACTTATAAACATAACGACTTTCAGCTTAATTACCTTTTAGTGAACAGGAGTACAGTGGTACCTTGTAACTTGACGTCCCCTAAACTCAACACCCTTCGTGGATAAATCTGAACCCTTGAACTCGACATTTTCCATAAATTCGACATTCAAATTAACAATGAACAGTAAGTAAAGGTAAAGTGCAGGTTTTATTGATTTTTAACTGTTCTTCAATTATATTTCAGTGTTTTTATATTATACTTGTGTTATTTTCAGTGTATAAGTGTCAAAAAACAACCCCCATTATTTTACATTTGCCTAAAATATATGCACTTCCAGGTGACCAAAAAACGCATTAACAGGTTTCCCATAAATACCTTGAAACTCAACGCCTTTTAAACTCAACGCCACTCCCCGAACCAATTAAGGTTTCAAAGTACCACTGTATTAATAATCAAGGTACAGTGGACAAAACCTATGTACAGTTGAAGTCATACGTTTAAAAACACCTTCAGCTACATTTATTTAAACTCAGCTTTTTACAATTCCTGACATTTAAACCTATTACACATTGCTTCTTATAGGTCAGTAAGGATCAATAGTGTATTTAAATAATGTGAAATGTCAGAATAATACATTTATTTTAGCTTTCATTTCATTCATCACATTTCCAGTGGCTCAGAAGTTTACATACTTGTCTTTAGTATTTGGTAGCATTGATTTTAAATTGTCTAACTTGGGTGAAATGTTTCCACAAGCTTTTTACAACAAATTGCTGGGATTTTGACCCATTCCTCTTGATGGATAAGGTGTAACTGAGTCAGGTTTATGGGCCTATTTGCTTTCACACATATTTTCACCATAAATTTTTAATGGGATTGAGGTCAGGGCTTTGTGATGCCCACTCCATTACCTTCACTTTGTTGTCCTTAAGCCGATTTGCCACAACTTTGGAAGTATACTTGGAGTCATTGTCTATTTAAAAGACCCATTTGTGCTTTAACTTTCTGTCTGATGTCTTGAGATTTTGCTTCAATATCTCAACACAGTTTTCCTTTTATATAATGCCATCTATTTTAAGTGCACCAGTTCCTCCTGTAGCAAAGCACCCCCAAAACATGATGCTGCCACACATGTGCTTAACGTTTGGGATGGTGTTCTTTGGCTCGCATACTTTTGTACCTGTTTCATCCAACATCAAAAGGTTGTTTGCTGTTGTACTTGGATTGATTTGTATTTTTCTCATTCATTCATTAAAATGTTTTCTCTACAAAGTACATTCATAAATTTATTCACATATTCATTCACTGTCTGTTTTACCATTTTCTGAACAGTAGATGGCTCCCTTGTTGTTTGAAAATGGTTTCTCATAGCTGATAGAGCATCACCCCTGATAGACAACAGGTGAAAGAGAAACAGTGGTTAATTAATTAAAGAGAATCTCTGATGGTGGGAGATGAGTCATGGTGATCTGTGTGTGTGTGTGTGTGTGTGTGTGTGTGTGTGTGTGTGTGTGTGTGTGTGTTTGTGTGTGGATAGGGGGTTTTAGGCTGGTTATTAAGACCCTTATACGGTGATCTTCATCTGAAACAAGTGATCTATAGTTTGAAGATCAAAAACAGCTTTATTACTGCAGTCGCAGTCAGTTGTGTTTCCATCCTGGTTGGTATAATAATCTGCAGACATTTTGACTGATGTGTTTTAGTAGGACATATTTAGGAGGAACAGGTGTGGGGAGGGGGAAGAGAGCAGTGATTCATGAGGAGAATGGTAGCAAGGCTTAAAATATATTTTAGATGACCAAAAGTGTGTGGATACCCCAGCAAAGCTTAAGAGATATGTTAGATGACCAAAAGTGTGTGCCTCCTAATTATTGAGGTTTGTCGTATTAGCCACACCAATTTCTAACAGATGTAAATATATATGGTTTTTTTTTTTTTTAACTTTGTGGTAACTGTTCAGAATGTTAATTCAGAGCCAGGCCTTTTCATTTAACATCAGTACCTGACCTCACAAACACTTTTAACCAAACTGGCTCACATTCTTTCAGACAAACTTTACCTTTTTGTGGAACACATTATAGAACAATGGTGGATGTTACAGCTACAAGGGGGGCAAATCCAAATTATTATGTATGGTTTTTAAATAGGATGTCCAACAAGCTAATGGTCTGGTGTTTAATTACTGTTTATGTACCTTTATATACCAATTGCCAAGAAGGTCCTGGGTTCGATCTCCAGGTGGGGCAGTCTGTGTCCTTTCTGTGTGGAGTTTGCATGCTCTTCCCGTGTCTGCGTGGGTTTCCTCCGGGGGCTCTGGTTTCCTCCCACAGTCCAAAAACATGCAAGTGAAGTTAATTGGAGATACAAAATTGTCCAAGACTGTATTTGACATTAAAGACTTGAACTAATGAATCTTGTGTAACGAGTAACTACCGTTTCTGTCATGAATGTAACCAACGTGTGTAAAACATGACGTAAAGTCCTAATAAATAAATATACCAATTGCCCTTGGCTGAGACTGTACGTATATGAATAACTATAAAGTGTCATTAGACTGAATGTTGACTATAGGCTTATAATGTTATTCTCTTTATCTTTTTTGCCTGCCTTTCTTTGTTGTGTATTGATAATCTGTATTTGATTGCCTGAATTGTAATAATATTTACAGCATAAGAGCTTCAGCACTTGTGTTTTAAACAAACGTAAATGATACAAATTGAAATTAAGTTCAGATTCAAGTTAAATGAGAAGCCAATAATGCATAGTGTGTATTGCAATCAGTGTTAACAAATGTTCTATTAGTCTATTAGTCGAAAACTATTAATCAGAAGACTGATGAATAAATCAAGCTTATGTTTGTGCTTTTAATTTCATATGGACACTGAGTAACCTCAGCCTGCTTATGGCTAAACTTGACAAACAAGGGAGACTGTGTACATGAAGGTCACATGATTTAATTTAATCAATTCCTTTCTACTAATTCTACCTTACTGCATAAGACCCACCAACATGAGAGGGTGATGAATAGGTTAATTGTTCAGTAAACATTACTTCACAGAGAGCCAGGATTGGCTAGTTTTTCTCTGATGGATATAAAGAACCAGAGCGCAGACCAGTTATATATTGAAATACTGTATTTATAGATCAAACTCAAAATCCATCAATGATAATAAAGAATGTGTCAGTAAAGAAAATGAATTTGGTATTTGTATGTTTCAGATGATCTATGCGAGCTAAAGGTGGAGCACCCGATTTTAGCTGATAAACTGACCGACAAAGAGCGAGGATCTCTGGAGGAGAATGAAGAGAAGGAAGAAAAGGAGGTGGAGGTGGGGAATGGAGAGAAGGGTCTGGAAGAGGAAAAAGAGGTAAAGGAGGAAAAATCAGAAGATGAACAGATGGAGGAGATGAGAACATTAGAGGAGGAGGAGGAGGAACTGGAGGAGCTACGAGCACAGGTGGTTCATCTGCTCTTGGAATTGGAGGACGCCAGGATGGTGTCCCAGCGACATGTGGACAGCTACACTGAGCTGCAGGGTGTGTGTCTGTGTGTGTGTTTGTTTTTGCTGTGTGGGTGGATAGTTCTGCATGGCAGGCATGTTGTTTTAGTGACGTCACTGTTGGGAGTTCCCAATCAACATGCTCAGCTGTTAGTGCTCTGTGTGACCAGCTGTCCCTATGTCCCTGATGAAATACACACATACTCACATACGCACATGTACTTAAAAACACTTAATTAGGTCCCGTTTTTTTTTTTTTTTTGCTGTGGATCCACCATGGCAAATTTCAGTTGATGTGGGAAAGGAAAATAATTGATTACATTACAGGCTGTCATGTGCTACAGTGACACACTTTTGCACAAATGTGCTGAAAAATAGCTAAAGGAAGTACAAGCCAGAATTCAAGGAGGCATTTAAAACTATTTTGGGATGCACTAATGGTGCATGTTTTCCTATTAATTCTTACTTCTCTTTTTACATCTCTGTAGGTATTTTGGAGGATGAACGCTTAGCCAGTGCTCATCAGGCTGAAAGATTCACAAAAGAAATCCAACGACTTCAAGGTACATTCATGTTAACCACTCCATCCCTCTCACACATGCAGAACCCAATTTAAACATACAGTCAACAGACTCAGTCTATAATAGATGGAGTTCATTTTTTGCCTCAAACATCTACACACAATTGCCAATAATTACGAAGTGAAAACAGGGTTTAGAAAATATGCAATTTTGTTTTACTGACAAAAATCCTTTACACACCCTTAGCTAATACTTGGTTGAGCAATTACAGCTTCAAGGCATCTTGGGAAAGAAGATGGCACACTTATTTCTGGACATTTTTGCCCATTCCTCTTGGCATATCCTTGCAAGCTCCATCAGGTTGGATGGAGAGCGTCGGTACACAGCCATCCACAGATGTTGGATTGGATTCAGGTCTGGGCTCTGGCTGGGCCACTGAAGGACATTCACAGATTTTCTCCGAAGCTACTCCTTTGTTCTCTTGGCTGTGTGCTTCGGGTCGTTGTCATGTTGGAAGGTAAACCTTCGCCCAAGTCTAAGTTCCAGAGCTCTCTGGAACAGGTTTTCTTCAAGGCTCTTGGTGTACTTAGCTGCATAAATTTTTTCCTCTATTAGGACTAGTCGCCCCGGTCCCACTGCTGAAAAACAACCCCACATCATGATGCTGCCACTGCCATGCTTCACTGTAAGAATGGCATTAGCCAGGTGATGAGCGGTGCCTGGTTTCCTCCAGAAAAGAAGCTTCGTATTCAGGCCAAAAAGTTCAAATTTTGGTTTCATCAGACCAGAGAATCTTGTTTCTCATGGTTTGAGAGTCCCCTAGGTGCCTTTTGGCAAACTCCAAGCGGGCCGTCATGTGCCTTTTACTAAGGATTGGCTTCCGTCTGGCCACTCTACCGTAAAGGCTTAATTTGTGAAGTGCTGCCTGGATCTTCTGATAGGTTCTCTCATCTCAAGGATATGCTGGAGCTCTGTCAGAGTGACCCTCGGGTTCCTGCTCAATTCCTTTGATCCTGTGGCTTGGAGTTTGCTCTGATATGCCCTGTCAACTGTGGCACCTTATATAGGCAGGTGTTGGCAATCCCCAATCATGTCCAATCAATTGAATTTACCACAGGTGGACTCCAATTTGTGTCATATCAAAGGGTGTGCACACTTGTGTACATATGGTATGTTACATTTATGTTACATACATGTGGCTATGGTGTTCTTGGGATCATAAATGTAACACATTATTGTCTGACAATTGTTCTAATTTGTCCAAATGCTTATTTGAAAATATTTAGAAGGATAAATTTATGCTTTTTGTAGCGAAATGATTTAAGGTGGTATGGATGCCACAAGTTTGCAAAATCTAGAAATCCTTGTTATCCCAGCATGATCTTATAATATTCCAAAGAGCATCCTGTGATGGTAATATGGTGGTAAGCCAACAACAGTCAGTATTTCTTGATCTTCTTTGTTCTTTTTACTTTTGTACAGTGGCACATGTGCGATACAAATTGAGTAACACCAGGACCTTAATACTAGATGTTTATGCACAATGTTGTAAACATGAGCCATTATGCAGGTACAGATTGGGTAATCACAAGCAGTTAAACATACAGTATTTAAATATTTTCACAATTGTCTTCAACTACATTAAGTTGCATAAACTGAAACAGACTTGCTGTCTTAACAATTTCATTCTGTAGGACACTATTAGGTCTGTCATAGCTAAAAAATAAAGTAGTAGCAGTCATCTAACAGCTGGGACCACTTTCTTTCTCATCAAATACTTAAATAATAAAATGCATTGATGTATGGTGCATTAAATCAATTATTTGCTTTTAACATTGAGGCTACAGTTTGGAAAATGTCCCTTTTTATCATGACTGTGCTCCTATGCACAAAGAGAGGTCCATAAAGACATGGTTTGACAAGACTGGTACAGGGGAACTCCAGTGAACAACTTTGGGACGAATTTAAAAGTCAGTTGTGAGACAGCAACAATGTTGCCTGACCTCACAAATGTTTTTGGACTAAATTGACAGATTCCAGGATCTTGTGGAAAGCCTTCCCAGAACAGTTGAAGCTGTTACAGCCGCAAGGGATTAAAAAAAACAAAAAACAACACGAACAATAGTTTGTTCTGGAGAGCAGTACCACTGGACTCTATGTAATACAATCTCCAAAAAATTGGAAAACTGAGGGACAGGCGGAAGAAAAACAATGAGTGATTGGGTGCAACTTAATCAGCTACTCAGTGAACCGGCAGGTTATAACCCTGGGAACTCATTAAACCCTGGGAACTCAGACAATGGGTGTGTTCGAAAACCTAGGGAGCTGCCTTGCTGTCTTACTGCCTACATAGACAGCTGCCTCAGTAGAGAGGATTCTAATAAGTCATTGACTTATAAGGCATGTTATTCGAACGCACTACTTAAACAGCGATTCCATCGGGTTTCGCTTACTACGCTAACAGTTAGCATCTTGCCATTCAAACCAATGGGATGGGGTGGCACAGCACGCTAGCATGTCACCTAACATCTCCCTCCATGTACCGAAAACGGTTACATTCGCTGACAAGCCCGAACTTGCAAATAAATCACACTTGTGCAAGTTTATACAAATAAAAAATCAATAATAATTTATTTACGTTTGAAAATAACTTCGTTCGTTTCTCCGCCCCGTCAGCCATGTTTTTATTTTTTTTCTGTGAGAGAAGAGCTGCCGCACTGAATGCTGGGATTGCCTTGATCACTAAGGACGCTTCCGATGCTCACTCGTTCTTGAGTCAAAATAACATTGAAATTTTAAGATGCCTAACTAGACAGCTTATTAAGGCATCTAATATTTCGAACAGCCTCCTTCTCGGGAGCGGGCGTAGGATGACGTACAATGCTGTCTATGTAGAGAGCTCACTAGCTTTTCGAACACACCCAGTGTGTACCGGCTACCGAGACTCAGAAAGCTGAAGATGCTAAGTCAACTGAGGAGCCAAAAAGCAACTTGGTCCATAGAAAGAAAGCTATAGAGTGTATAAGAAAATTCAAGGAAAATGATGAGCAGGTCAGGATGTTATACTCTACTATGTGACTGCTTAAATAATTAAATAATACATTGTAATTTTTTTTGCTTATTTCAAAGCTTACCTTTTACATTTACTTATTTTAAAAGCTTTACATTTTTGCCATTTCAAAAGCTTCAGTATTAAAGGCCATTGTGCAGAAATGCAAAATTTCTCTGAAGTATGAAGCACATAAAATTTACCCTTTAGTAGCTGAATTAAGTTAAATAAACCTTTGAATTTGGATGTTTAGAAATGTATGTTTTTTAAATCAATGTGTCTGCTGCATATTGTTTGGTACAGTGGAGAATCCATATTGCCATGGGCATGATACTACAACCCCAAATCAGAAAAAGTTGGGACAGCATGGAAAATGCAAATAATAAAAAAACACAGTGTTTCTTACATTTACTTTGACTTTTATTTGATTGCAAACAGGATGAACCTGAGATATTTCATGTTTTGTCTGGTCAAGTTTATTTCATTTATTAATAAACATCCATTCCTGCATTTCAGGCCTGCAACACATTCCAAAAAAAGCTGGGACAGTAAAGCATTTACCACTTTGTAATGTTGCCATTCCTTTTCACCACACTTAAAAGATGTTTTGGCATCGAGGATACCAAGTGCAAACACGTCTTAAGATGTGCAACAGTACGGGGTCGCTGTTGTTGCATTTTTCATTTTAAGATTCTCCACAAATTCTCTATTGGGGACAGGTCAGGACTGCAGGCAGGCCAGTCTGTTACCCATACTCTGTTCTTCCACAGCCATGCCTTTGTAATGTGTGCAGCATGTGTTTTCGCATCGTTTGCATTGTTAAAAAATACATGGACATCCCTGAAAAAGATGACGTCTTGAAGGCAGCACATGTTGCTCTAAGATCTCAATGTACTTGTCTGCATTAATGCTGCCATCACTGAAGTGTAAATGACCTTTGCCAAGGGCACTGACACAGCCCCATACCATGACAGACCCTGGCTTTTGGAATTGTTGCTGAATTGTTGTCTGGATGGTCCTTTTCATCTTTGGTCTGGAGCACACGGCATTCATTTTTTTTCCAAAAACAACCTGGAATGCTGACCCCAATTCACGTTTCCACTGTGTGATGGTCCATCCTAGATGCCTCTGAGCCCAGAGAACTCGACACTGCTTGTGGACATGGTTAACATAAGGCTTCTTTTTTGCACAGTTATGTTTTAAGTGGTATTTGTGCACGTTACTCCATATTGTAGTGCTTGACAAAGGTTTGCCAAAGTAATCCCTTGCCCACATGGTTATATCCACTATTGTTGAGTGCCGGTTCTTGATGCAGTGCTATCTGAGGAATGGTTTAATGATATTATCCACTGTAGAGGGAGAAATATGCAAATTCCTTCCAATCTATAATTGAGGTACATTGTTTTTAAACATTTCAATCATTTTCTCACACATTTGTTGACAAACTGGAGATCCTCTGATCATCTTTGCTCATCAAAGACTCAGCCTTTTCTGGATGCTGCTTTTGAACCAATCCATGATTACAATCACCTGTTGACATCACCTGTTGGGAATCACATCATTATTTAGTTTTTTCACCTTATTACTAGACCTAAATTGCACCGTCCCAACTTTGTTTGGAATGTGTTGCAGGTCTGAAATGCAGGAATGGAGGTATATTAACAAATGAAATGAAGTTGAGCAGACAAAACATGAAATATCTTGGGTTCATCCTGTCTGCAATCAAATAAAGTAAAGTAAATGTAAGGAACACTGCATTTTTATTTTATTTGCATTTTCTATACTGTCCCAACTTTTTCTGATTTGGGGTTGTATGTGTCATGTAGCACAAATATGGAATCACAGATTTGTCACTGTACTTGCAGAATAAAGTTTATTAGTAGACATCAATAACAGCAGAGAGACTCTTTCTATTAAAGCGGTCTTGCACTGTATATTCTGTGGAATCAGATTTAGTTGGCTGTCTTCATAGCTGCAATACATGACCAGCTTTAAAAACAGCAATACATTAACCTGGTACCACAACCTTGGTCATGCACAGTTATAATAACTGAACATCATCTCACAGCAATGCAACCATATGAATGAGATTTATTGTACTGCTTAAGGAAGTCTCCTGCTGGGTGTGTAGTATGCACTTTGTGTGTCTTGTTTTATTGGTTTGGATGTAGTGTCATTTTCAGTGTAGCTAAAGTATAAGGTATGCTCATAAAATGTACTTTATGGAAAAGCAAGATCAATTCCATGGCAAACAGAAATCAGGTGAACCAGACTCCTTACAGAGACTGGACATGATGATTGATTTTAGGGCCTGCAGACCCATAGGGGACTGTGGAAATCACACAACTAGCTGTGTCATAAAATGCATCACAACATATAGTTTTTTTTTATTAAATATTGAACAGAACAGCAGAGAGGAATTATAAAAAATGTAAAAGTATAGCTTGTTAAGGGAATGTCTGTTTGCTGGTTATAAAAATCATTGGCTGCACATTTATTCTTTTGTTGTTTACTTTGTGTTTACACTAGATATCGCCAATATAACAGATTATCATTGATTTACTTATGTTAATGCATAATGCACAATGCTTAGTTCCAGGTGCACTTTAAAGTGCACATGTTTCCCACTTTACCACAGTAAAACTAATTTGTATATAATCACTATCCTTTGGTTTATGTACTCATATACACTATACAGCCACTAACCATACAGAATAACCTGTACACATGCTTATTTCTTTGATTTATTTATTCAATTTTTTTTTGATATTTTTTATTTGATCACCCAATACCAGTCATACAACAGCAGACTTCATACAGACAAGGTTTTTCAATTAGCATTTCCATCAAACATCAAAATAGGAAAAAAAAAATATCTGCTAACTTTTATCATAGCATGGTAACAGCCAAGTGTGTTTGAATATGTCAGAATTTTCTGCAGGTGAAAACTCCTTGCCTCCAAAAAAACTGGTAATTAATAGTGTTAAATAGTTATGTTTGTCAGCAGGATGGCACGATGGCTCTGTGGGTAGCACTGTCGCCTCACTGCAAGAAGGTCCTGGGTTTGATCCTTAGGTCAGGTGGTCTGGGTCCTTTCTGTGTGTAGTTTGCATGTTCTCTGCGTGTCTGCATTGGTTTCCTCCCATTGTCCAAAGACATGCAAATGAGGTGAATTGGAGATACAAGATTGCCCATGACTGTGTTTGATATTAAACTTGTGAACCGATGAATCTTGTGTAACCAGTGTCTACCGTGACTGTCATGCCGGTAACCAGTGTGTAAAACAAAATATTAAAATCCTAATAAATAAATAATAAATAAATAAATTTGTCAGCGACTTTATATGCGGTCTTCCATTATTAAAATAAATGGCTGTAATTATATTGTACACATTCTATCCATTCTAGTCAATTACTGTTGGATGCTTGATGTCTCACTTTTGATTCCTTAGGTTTTCTACTATATCAAGCCCATAATGAAAGAATATATGTTTTTAAATACCATAAAGATTTATGTTTTTGGCACTAATACTGACTGTGATATATAAACACAAACAAACTAAAAAATTCACAGTCTATTTCAACAATTAAAATCTTATTCATATTCTCATTCGTATTGTGGCATTGGCAAGATGTAAGGAAACATTTAGCTCTTTTATTTACGAATCACTCTTGTGTGAATTACAAGGGCGTGGAAAAAGAGACCAGATCTGATATATGGCAGATCCCTCCCACTTGCTTGAACAAGTGAATAGAACAGGATAGTCACTAGACGCAACACACTTAAGAAAAATGTTAACTCACTAATTAACACAAACACAGAATGTGCTATGTGCCACGACATTTTGAACGCAACTATAAACACAGACAAGTGTGCTTCTAACACTATTTTACCCATTAAACCAGTTAGAACCTTTATTAATGTTTGGCCGTGGGTGCACTGCATTATGGGATACTGCTCTCCCACTGCCAGTGACGTAGGCAGGAGGAATATTTCTTGCCTTCTACAGTATTATTGTTGCTATCTGCAATCATAATGTCCTAACATAATGTTATGTGATACATTTCTTAATTATCATCATTGTTACAGTTTCATTATGTTTTTATTTACTTTTATTTACTTATTTATAGACACAATGCAGGAGTACACCCTGGACAGCGTGCTAATTTATCACACACATTCATACATTTTCCTTACTTACAGCTTGGGGCAACCAAAAAAAGCTATTACATAATTTTTATTATGTTTTATTTTTATTATTATTGCATATTTATCAGAGCTGAGAGAAAACCAGAGGAATTCCATGTGTTTTTTATTCTTTTCTCTGCTCAGTGTCTTTAAAAGTTTAGCATATTTTATTGTTCTGACTGGGTGAAAAGTTATGGGCTACTTTACATTCCCTGTACATTCTGTTGACTGTCCTTTTTACTCTGCTACAGTTGTTCTAAAGTTTTCCCAACTTTCTACCTGTAGCCCAGCTTCGCTCGGTGCAGGAGGAACTGGACAGTCTTGAGGAGGAAAAGGCCAGTGAGTTATGGGAGGCTCAGGAGGAGCTGCGATTGGCACAGGAGGAGGTGCAGGAGCTGCAGCAGGCAGCCGAGGAGGCTGCGGCTGAGCGGGAGAATGACATTGCTCTCCTACAGGAGGAGCTGTGCAAACTGCGGGCCGAGTTGGCGAGACTGCACAACACCACACAGGAATATGAATTAGAGCTGACCACCCTACGGGCAGAAATTAGCATGAAGAGCCAACGCCAGGATGACCAGGAACAAGCAGAAACAGAGGGTCAGTTATATAACACTTCTTTCACATCATTATAATAAGGAGTCAGCAGTGTTTATACTTTTTGCCCTTTAGTACTACAGCCTCCTTCTCATAGTATTCTTAAATGGGTGCAGAAGCGATACACATATTATGGTAATGTTGTCTGTATTGAATAAATAGCACAGAAATGTTCACAAAATGCTCCTTACACATAGACACCAAAAATAAAAGCACTATGCCTTAATTTATAACTCCTCACATGGGGCACCAAAATGTAAAACCTATGGTTTTATGCTTTAGTTTGTTGTCGGGCAACTAGCTTTTTAATGCCCACACATAAGGCATTCAACAAACCCAGACACAAAATTCATAGTTCAAAAGGGAATGTGCTCTAATAGACATTTACACTACTTAATCTACGACAATAAAATGTAAAAAATTAGTACTTAGAGATAAGTAATCATACATGCAATACAGAATGCAACTATAGAATAGGATTGATTTTTTTAATTTTACAATATAGCATACTTTATGAGAGATACACATGCAGAACAAAGCATAAACAGTTGAAGCCTGGGCAGCTGTAGCCTAGCGGTTAAAGTACAGGTCTAGTAATCAAAAGGTCACTGGTTCAAGCCCCATCACTGCCAGGTTGCCACTGTGGGCCCTTGAGCAAGGCCCTTAACCCTCAATTGCTTAGACAATATACTGCCCAGATACTGTAAGTCGCTTTGGATAAAAGCGTCTGCTAAATGCCGAAAATGTAAACGTAATGTAAAACAAGCACAAAATTATACAGTGTGACTCTTTTAATTTAGAGTGTAATTTTAATTTTGACTGATGCTTAATATATAGGTGGCACAGTGGTATATTACTCCAACCCATCACTGTAAAGATCCAGGTTCAAAGACATGGTTGGCTATGTCTGAAGGTGCGGGATGGCTGATGCCCTGCAATGCAACCTCTTTGCCTATTGCCATTTAAAATTGAAGAAGGAACTGTGTTGTGCTACACATCTTTTTTTTACCACTCTTTTATTTTAAATAAACTTAAATAAGCCATTATACCATTATTAGAATCCACAGGATATGGTTAGAATTCAACTATATCAAGCCTGAGACTACCCAGGCCTGCATTTCTAAAGACTTTAGAGATTTCTGGTTAACAACTGTACTATTAAAATATAATAACATTCCCAGTGGAAACTCTCTCTAAACTCTTAAATATAACTGCCTCTAATTAAGAGTTAAGCTCAATCTGGTGTTGCAGGGTTATGTTGTCATGTTGAAACATTATAGTGTACCTACATGAACCTCTCTGGGCCTGTAACTGAGAATATGTATGAGTCTGTGTATACAAGAGTCTAGGGAGCGTGTTTGCATGCATTGGTGCTGTATTTCTAGGTTTATTTATGCCTGTACTAACAAGAAAAACATCACATGACTGTAATGTTGCATGTTCAAGTATTTTCCAGCACTTTTTCTCTGTAATTAGTTCAGCTTGTTCAAATTAAGCAGACAACCACCTTTTCTGAGTCTTTCTACTTTTGTCTGCCATGTCCAGTTAAAATGCTCATTAAAAATTAATAAAGGCTTTGTTGTACGAATTTAATACAGCACATCTTGGCAGGATGCTCGCTTTTAAAACAACGTTTTTATTCAAATGTGAAGATTTTCATTTTGCATTCTTGCTTTGATTTTAAGAAGTAGAGAGTTAACTAGCTTTTGGCTTGTAGTGGAGGTTATTCAGAAACATCTTTTCAGATAAATAGAATAATAGAATAGAATGCCATATATACATATACAGACAACCCACTCTTAAATGGAAGTACTAAATGGTATTTTTTCTTAACACTAGGGTAGTGCCCTTAGTGGTACATTTTTTATACTTTTAAGTATAGTAAATTAAATATGTAATGAACTAATAATACACATGATAACACTGTACTTTTAGGAAACTTTAGCAATTCCTAAATGGTTTATGAGATTTACTTTAAAAAAAAAAAACAGCTTTGTTCCCTGCTCTTAATGCTGCACAGCCACCCAAGAGTTTTGCCAGCTCACCTTGCTAAGTAAAGTCTGGTAGCCCACGTACTATCTTTCTCTCAATGCCGGACTTTGATTCAGGTGACTACCCTCTCTCCATACCATTAAGTACACCTTCTCCTTATGATGGACATTCTCTGTCACCAGAAACACTCGTTTGCTAGGATGAACTTTACTTGCTGTCATGCAGTCATTCAGTATGGTCCAGTTGGCTGCATAGGAAGCTTGGAATGACACGCTTTTAGTCAAATTTTAGCCATTCCTAAACAGTGTATGAGATTAAGGACACTTCAATGAATCCACGTAGACAAACGTTAGAGTAAATTTTCAGAAGAGCTTCCCAACAAGTAGGTTTGTGCATTTTCTGCCCTGTTGGAGCTACCTTTGTCAACTGTTCTATTATACAGTATTTTATGTGCAGATATTAAGAAGCAAGAACAGCTCAATCTTTATGTTGTGTGGTGGTATAACATAACAATTATCTTTTCTTAGTTGCAGCAGTTACAAAATAAAATCCAGACAGAGCAACTACAAGCACTAAAGAAGTACTGATGATTAAGTGCTTCAATGAGTATGTATAAATTGCAGAACAGTTGCACCCAATCCTAAGATAACCATGCACAATGCAACGTGGTGGGTGTGGGATAACTAAATACTAGTAATTGTGTATTTTTGAAAATGCATATTTACATTTCTGGTATCTGGCAGACACATTTTGGTGCTTGATTAGTATTGTGACACTATATAGTACATAGTGCATGTTGTGGGACACAGATCCATTTAATCAGGCAAAAGTAATTGACACACAGTCTAGATTTACTTTAAAATTGATTTCTATATCACTTTCACAGAGGAACTTTGTATAACGTCCATCCCGGCCTCCCCTCAGGTGTTGTCATCTCTATGGACAATGCTCTGCATGAAGTCTGTTTTGTTTTTTCAGTTCCTGCCAAACATACCTTCTCCTTCCTGCTCTGTTTATGCCCCCTTTCGGTGATTTGCTCCCGGTCATTGTATACACCTGTTTCTCGTTGTCTTCATAATTAGTCTGTATATATGTACATCTGTTTGCCCCTTTGGTCCTGGCCGAGTATTGAGGTTTTCATAAAGCATTTCCTATTTACGTTCATTTTCAGTATAATTCTTCTTGTTTTCTAGTTATAGTGCCCAGTCCTGTGATCTTGTCTTTGTTAAGTGTCTTTGATTTATACTCCTTTTAACTGTTTCCTTTTTTATGGATTTCCCACTCTCGACTCCTAAATAATGGACTGTCCTCTTGGAATTTTCCTCAAATAAACAGTTCGTCAATTTTATGAATGTGTCCTGCCTCCTCCATCAACCCAGCATTATAGAATACTTGACCCCCTAAATATGTAGCAAGTGACAATACGTGGGTGTGATACCATGACACATCGACAGATGCTGACTGTTCAGGTGCAGAGACCAAAAACCAGCTTTGTTTCCTGCTTTATGCCACACAGCCATCCAAGAGTTTTGCCAGCTCTTTTTGCTAAGTAAAGGACTTTGTGCCAGACTTTAATTCAGGTGATTACCCCCTCTTCATACCATTAAGTACACCTGCACCATATGACAGATATTCTGTCACCAGAAACACTTCGTCATTCAGTATGCTCCAGCTGCCTGCTTAAGAAGCTTGGAAACAACACTGAAAAATGCCCAGTTGCCACTTACTAGTGGCACCACCATGCGTGTTCCCACTAAGGATGTCACTCTACCGCTGCCTGTCCCTGCTGAGGATGTTGTTCTGGTGCTGCATGATGTCATTCCACCCCTGTCTGCATTTATTGAGTATATTGCTACACCACTGTTTGTTCTCACTGAGGACGTCCCTCCACCACTGCCTGTGTAAACTCAGGATGTCGCTCCATCCCTGCCTGTGTGCTCTGAGGACGCTACTTTACCGGCAGCTGCTTCACTCCTGGCACCACTCGGACAGTTTGTTGACTGACAGTTATTCTGTTCCTTTGGCTCAATTCACTAACCCGCAGTTGTGTGGGTTTCCTGACTTTTCTCTGGCCCACCCTGACCCCCAAGTTGAATTCGCTGACCCACTGGTGTACAGTTTTACTGACATTTTTATGGCCTTTAATGACCTGCCAGTTGAGTTTGTTGACTTGCTGGCATGCAGGTTTCTAATCCTATGCCCTGAGCCACCACCAGGTTTTCTAGTGGTCATCACTATGTCTTTGCCTGATTTCCTAGTCCTGTCACAGTTTTCAGTCATGTCCCTGGTTTCAGCCATTACTCCTGAACTCTCCCTGTTCCTAGACTACCTTTCAACCATGTTCCTAGTCCTGTCACCAGACCTAGCCAGTCCTACATCCTGTTTCTGTCAAGTTGTTGGTACCAGATGGTACTGTTGTCCTGTGACAGGTTCCAGTCATGGCTGGGACAGTCTGGTCACTGGTCCCAGCTGGTTATCCCGTCCTATCAATAGTCCCAGCCAGCTTTCCAGTCCTGTTCTCTATCTCGCCACTGGTTCAGTCTCCCATCAATGCTCCACATGCACTATGCTTTGTTTCAGTGTCTGTTCCCTTCCACCCTGTTTTCAGCCCTTGTTGGTGATTTGCTCCCAGTCATTGTATACCCCTGTTTCCATTGTCTTTATGAACTAACACATTCATATTGACTACATTTTTTTTATAGACATAAAATGAGTTGTGTGTTTTAAATAGTGGGGAATATAACAAGACACTTGTGTACTGCTTGGTCCAAGTATGAAGATTGTATGAGCTGTGAGGCACATACGGCATGCTGTAATGGTGCGGTGAGCAAAGGGTCTCTAGTGAAGCATTAGTCTCAGTGTTTGTAGGAGTGCTGATGTTTAATGCCCCTGCTTTCCCTCTCTCTGCTCTCTTTTTGGCTTCAACTCCCTACTATAATAGGATTCAAACTGTAAACAACATGCCTTTTACCTCTGTGCCCATAAAAGTGTACACTGAATGTAAATCTAAACCAAAGGTCATAAAACTCAATCAAAACAATAGAATCTGGTTTTACTGAAAGCAGTTTAATGGTTAAATGTTAAGGAAATTACTAATTTTCTGCTAATCCTTCTGATTGCTTTTGAGATTTCAAACTAATGCCATAAAAGTGTTAGATGAGTGGCGGTGAAGACCTTTTGTGTGCCAAAAAAGCAAGAAATCACCACAATCATGAGACCACAGATACATACATGTACATAACTTTTTTTTATATATATTTATGCATTTCCCCCCTTTTTCTCATGACTTAGCGTAGTCAATTTGTCTTTCGCTGCTGGGGATCCCTGATTGCATTCGAGGAGGGTATGTTGCTGCTCACACTGCTCAGTAGTGGCCTCTATCTGCTAACTTTAATTTAGTATTGACTTGTGTGTTACTTCTTAGTGTATAGCAGCTCACACTAAACACTTCTTGTGCTGACATTGCTTTCATATGCAAGTTTTGGCACGTGTATTCCAGCAAAGGACCAGCACATAAACACCCAGCTGTCCCAATTGTGTCCTTTACCACCTGACTAGCTTTAGCATTGCCAAAATTTTATGACAGACTACTGTAAAAAAATAAAGGTCTTCAGTACGATCCATTTTACAGCCAGTGTGTGTTTATGAAGACGATTTGGCTGTATTGTTGATTTTTTTGAATCAGTATTCATAATACAGAAACTGAGTGTTTACTTTCAGCCCAAGAGACATTCTGAAAAGGAAGTATTCAGAATACTAAATTGGATGTTGACCAGTTTTAATTTCAGAGAGTTATATAGAGTCATATTTCTGTTTCCTAGAGGCCACAGAAACTCATATCATCTCTGCACTAATGTAACAGGGGACAGTGGTAGCCTAGTGGTTAGAGCTTTGGGCCATCAATTGAAAGGTTGAAAGTTTGAATCCCAGCTCTGCCATGCAGCCACTGTTGGGCTCTTCAGCAAGACCATTAACCCTCTCTGCTTCCAAACAAGCTGAGATAAGTGAAGAAAGATGTATGATAAATAAAGCCAGAGCAGTATTTCAGGTTTTATATTTTTACATTTAATGTAATATACAATTCTTTTGGCATTTTTTCCCCAATTTTCTCCCTAATCTAGTCGTATCAAATCACCCTGATTGCATTACGTTTCCCCTCTACCGATACTACCCTCCACTGCTGACCAAGGAGTGCAGCAACTGACACACACCCCCTCTGACACGTGTGCAGTACCGACTGCATCTTTTCACCTTTTCACGATTCATATGAGTTCATATGCGGATCAGCTTTGTGATCACCCTGATCTGCATATTGCCTTGACTCTGTGCAGGCGCCATCAATCAGCCTGTAGAGGCCATCATTGCATCAGTTATGAACAGTCCCTGGTCCAGCTTCCCACCCTGTATGAACAACAGTCAATCGTTGTTCATGTAGGCGCCCAGCCCAGCTGGATGGCAGAGCTGAGATTCGAAATGTAATGTTTGAAATCTCAGCTCTGATGTGCTAGCATGTTTTACAGCTGCGCCACCTGAGTGCCATGTAATATACAATTTTTTTAAATAGAATACTATTATTGACAGTAAAAATAACTACTTATTGCTTTCATTTCTTTTTATTTAATTTGTAAACGTGTCTAGAGCTATGTGAATTATTTACCAAAAGTATGTGTGTGCATGTGTGTGCTTGTGTGTGTATACTGGGATTTGACAGGGGCTGTGGGTCAGCTGAAGGACAAATGTCTCTCCCTGACGGATGAGTGTCAGATTCTGAGACATGACAACAAGCAGCTTGCTGAGAAACTGCATTTGCTTGAACAGCAGAGAGCCAGGTGAGTGGTCATGTCATCTGTCACAGTCACAAATTTGGCATAAAAAAGAAATAAAACACAAGCAGCTATTACAGGCAATTTATGAATTTATCAGTAAAATTACTTTCTTTTGTGCATCCTTTGTACATTTAGTATTGTTCTTAATTGTTCTATTAATCATTTGTATTAAAGTGTTGGCCCAGCACCATTATGTTATCTTTGTGCAGTATATGACACTGTGTTGCTAGTAACCATACACATGTTGCTGGTTTTGAATTCTTGAATCAGAAGCCTGTGACATTGGTGGCTAGTGGGGTGTTATTTATTTCCCACGTTTCCCTAGGCATTTTAATAAAAAAAAAACATAAATAAAAACAAAAAAAAGTCTGTAAGCCGCTCAGGTGGCACAGCGGTAAAAAGACACACTGCAACCAGAGCTGGATTCTGAGTACCTCGTATCGAATCCAGCTCTGCCTGAGGCTGAGTGGCTGTATGAGCAACGATTGGCCGGTTGCACAGTTGGGGGGTGGGACAAAGAACCGGATGTGGGTCTCTCTCTGTCAGAATGCGATTACGACCTCTGCCGGCTGATCAGAGGCGCCTGCACAGAGATGAGGAAGAGTGCCCTTAGGGTGTGTCTCTCCTCATGCAACGCTAGGTGGCGCCAAACTCATCAATGTGTGGGTGGCAAAAATGCATCTGGCTGCTGCCCATGTTTCGGAGGGGATATGGATTAGCTTCGATCTCCTCAGTCAGGGCAGGGTTCGGCATAGACAGAGAGGAAGCACGATGCACATTGAACAATTGGATGCGGTAAAGGGGGAGAAAAAGGGGGGAAAAAATTAAAAAAAGTTTGTAATAGTAAATCAGTAATCAAAGGTCTAATACATGATTAGACTATACTACAATGCATAAGTTAAATAATACTAGTTTTAAATTCACATAAATGTTCCTAAATCCACAAGACATGTGAGAGATTCTTTACTATATTTAGGAAAGAAGGTAGTTGAAATCACAGCTTTATCTTAAATTCCCCCTTACCACCGGTCTGGTCTATTTAGCAGCTATAGGAAATGTTGTTACTGTTAAACAAGCTTCTATAAACTATAAAATACAATAGTGTACATACTCTTTATAAATGATCAATCTGTATTAAAAAAAACACACAGGTTTAATAGGTCATTCAAAAATTAATGAATGAAAAAGACTACTGACTACATTTAAAAAATACGAGGGATCTTCAAAAAGTTTCCGCACTTTTATATTTTTCTTGGAAACGGTGAGGGTGGGAGGAGTAGTAACTGGTCATGTCTGAGAGACAGAGAGTTTATAGTCCGGATTTAGCGCCATCTGATTTCCACCTTTTTGGACGCTCAAAGAAGCTTTAAGGGGAAGACAATTTTCATGTGATGATGATGTGCATCAGTAGCTACGCGCTCAACCAAAAAAATTTTTTTGTTGATGACATTAAAAAGTTGGTACGACGCTGGGAAAAATGCATGGGAAGGGGGCTATGTAGAAAAGTGATGTCATTTGTTTTTAAAGTTCTTAATAAATACAGTTTAAAAAGTACAGAAACTTTTTGAAGAACCCTCGTAGTTGAATTTACATTTATTGGGTTTTGCAACTGTTTTAACTTTACTTCCTTGTTTAATTACACACACAAAAATACATGCCGATACCAACATTATCTGTGAATTTAGCAATAAAACCTCACAAAGCATGCCAATAGCTGGATTGGATGCTCCAAATTACCCTAAGGTATGAATAAGTGACTAACTACAACCTCAAATCAGAAGAAAATGGGACAGAATGAAAATTGCCACCAGAGCTGGGAATTCGAATACATTGTATCGAATCTCAGCTCTGCCATCCGGCTGGGCGGGCGGCTGCAAGGACAACGATTGGCTGTTGTTCATGGGGTAGGATAAGCCGGATAGGGACTCCTCATAACTGAGTGAATTGCGACCTTTGCTGGCTGGTTGATGGCGTCAAGGAATAATGCTGATTAGGGTGTGGCTCTTCGTGCACAAAGCTGATCGGCATATGAACTCGCCTCATGCAGGCGAGAAGATGCAGTCGGCTACTGCACACGTGTCGGAGGGTGTGTGTGACAGTTTCGCTCTCCTCAATCGGGGCAGGGGTCATCTCCAGTAGAGAGGAAGCATAACACAATTGGGTTAAAATTGGACTTGGTAAAATTGGGGGAAAAAGCATAAAATGCATTAAAAAAAAGAATGAAAATTGCACACATATGCAACTTTTTGGACTGAGTTGCAGGCCTGAAATGCAGGAATGAATGTATATTAACAAATAAAATTAAGTTGACCAGCCAGAACATGAAATATCTGGGATTTATATTGCAATTAAATAAAAGTTGCATTTGCATTCTCCATACTGTCCCAACATTTCTGGAGTTGTAAGTAAGTAAATGGTTGTGATGGTAAGCGATGCCCTGGGAATACTTGAGGCCATGTCTGTGGTCTAGTCTTGCTTTACACACACTGTTTTTCATTATGACCCTGATCAATAGAAAGTGGTTGCTAAAGATGAAGATGGATTGGCTTGCTTTAAGACAGGGTTGCTAGTTTTCGGAATAAGCATTGACTTTTTTAAGTGTTTTCTTTAAAAAGGGAGTATGTGTAACATTTTTACTGGGACACTGGTGGGCTAGTGGTTAAGGCTCTTAACCTCTGAAGGCTGAAGATTCAAAGCCTTGGAATGCCAGGCTGTCACCAATAGGCCCTTAAGCAGGGCCTTTAACCTTAACTGTTCAGCATTGTTATAAGCTGCTTTAAACTGTATCTGTACAGTATCTTTTTAAAATAAAGGAGCGAATTCCTTCATGCTACTCTGTCAAAACACTTGGCAAAGGTATGAAAACATGAACAGCGTTCCTTCTGCTAAGTGTAACACATACAGAGAGATGAGAGAGAGTGCAGAATTTTTAAGAATTGTACACAGCTTCTTCAAAGTGATTGCTCTGGCATGTTTTCTTTTCATCACATTGCTCACAAATAGAATTCTATGATAACCAAAGTCATGCTTTCCATGGGACTTTACACAAAGCCCTTGATATTTATCTTTTGTCTAGGATACCAAAAAGGAAAAACATTGTTATTTAAAGAAACACAACCTAAAGAAATAGTACTTGCTGACGGCTATTGAACAGCAGCTATGTGGTCTTTCATTATACTGCTGTACTTCTGATAAGCATTGATGTTTCTAACATACACATCACCACCTCACACTAAGTAAACACACTTTTCTTGCTACAGGGGCTTCAGTCCTTTGTATAAATGGTTTATGTGAAATCTTTCTTGTTGTAGTTCATGCCTTTATTCGGTTGCAAAATATACCTGGGAATGGCTGATTTATATATCTGTTTCTGTGGTAACAATAGCTGGAGTGTCTTGGTGTATGTGACTTCATTATCAAACACTCTGCCATCCATGTTACCCATTGACATATAGTTTACGGACAAGCCTAGCATTTCATTTGTAAAGCATCCAAGCTTTAAAGGATAACCCTGCTGTGTTAGGTTTACAAAATGAACTTACAGCTGACGTCTCTTATGTAATTTAATCTCTTACAAACCATTTATGTCTACTTTAGATCCATGACAAATCAGTTCTGTCTTCTTTCTCGACTTTAAACTTCAAACTATGAGACCTAATAAATATAGATATAAATACTTTGGGTTCATAATAGTACCACATCTGAAATGATGGGCTACAGTAACAAATTAACACATATAGAGAGAGTAAAAAATCATCTTACTATTATCTTACTTAGCTTTAGATAGCAGAACTAAAAGCTGGACATATTCAGAATGACATAACTTATGACACTAATGGCCCATCAATCATTCATGTCTTTGACATCTTAAACCTACAAGACCTAATAATTACAGAAACTATGGGTTCATAACCTTTCCACATCTGAAAGTAATGTTTAATTATCATTAAAAAAGAAGCTTATCAAGAAGTTCAACAGCATTTTATAGACTAGCTCATGTAGGTCCCTAAGTTTTATTGTTATTAAAAAGCTAATGTACAAACCCCAAAATGCTGCTTATGTATAAACAGGTTAAATAATGTTCCACCAAGTACTAAGAACTTATAATAGTTCACATAGACATTTGTCAAAACTATATTTACTCTTTAAACTTAAAATTGTCAACTTATCAACATTGCCGGTATGTATAATTAAACAACTTTTCTTTGTTTACTGAGACTTCTTCCTGTTTTCATTCATTTCTATACACATCCACAATACCTTTAATATGAGGTTGAATATTTCCAATTGCAACTGTAGAACTAAACTTATTTAGGATCAACTTATTAGGCTCAATCAGACCTCTCCAGTGCTTTGTCTTAATTAATTTTTTGGATGCCTTTTAAAGTATTACTTGGGTCACTGTCTTGTTGGGGAACCCATGACCTTTGACACAGACTCAGCTTTCTGACACTGGGGCCTAAACTGTGCTCCAAAATTCTTTAGTAGGCTTAGATTTCATAATACCATGCACACAATAAGGGTGTCCTGTCCCACAAGCAGCAAATCAACCTCAAAACATCTGTAAACCTACACCGTACGTATGTTTGACCGTATGGACAGTGTTCTCTTTTTTTTTAACGCCTTAGTTCATTTTTTGTTAACAGTGCAATACCAAAAAAAGCTTTACTATATTTTGGTCTATCTGTTGACACCACATTCTACCAGAGAGACTTTGGCTTTCTTAGATAAGTTCTGGCTTTTTAATGTACTTTTGTAAGCAGCTGGGTCTTTCTGTGTCTCCTGCCATAGCATTATTTAATTCAGATGATGACAAATATAAGCTGACACTGTGTTTGCAGGTTAGCTTGGATTATGAGGTTCCTTATGCACCATTAAATTAACCCTTTGCTGATATCTTCTATCAGTTTTTCTCTTCTGCACATCAAAGGATGTCAGCTACAGTGCCATGGGCTGTAAACATTATGTTGTGCACAGTGGAAACAGATTAAATTGTTGCCTTGAGATTGTCAATGGATTTGCACAATTTTGGTTCTCAAATCCTTGTTTTTTTTGACACCATTCTTTGCTTCTCTTTCTTTTCTCAGTGCTCAGTGTGGTACATACAGACACAAACATTAAATCACTTTGTGTCTCAGCTTTTTAAAAGAAATAAACAAAATAAAGACATTTTAAATACAATGCATTTGCAATTGCAACCATTTTCTGGGTTGGTGGTAAATTTTTGTAAAATTCAGTGGTCCCAATATTTTTTACCATGACTCTAAAGCTTTTCTGCATTAGACTTTTATTCAGCAGTGGTATTTTATTTAACTTGCTTTACCTTTTTGTTTGTTCAATGAAATCCCTTCGACCTTTAGAGAAGCACATGACAATGCAGAAGATAGAAGCAAGAAGAATAAGCAGAAGGAGGATGAGGAGGAGGCAATAAAACCTGAAGCCTACATGAGCATTTTAAACTCGGAGCAAAGCAGTTATAAGGAAGGCATTCACGTTCAGAAGAGTATACTGAGTGAAGACCAGGCTGTAAATCCTGTGAAGGGAAGTGAGGAGTTTCCTGAAGTGTCTTCTCTACAAGATCAACTCAAAGAGGCTGATGAGAAGGCGTCTCAGGTTCAAAGAGAGGTATGGTATTGAAATTTTGAATAGCATTGCTAATTTTTTCATTAGTGGAACGAGCTTATCTAAAAAAGACTTACTTGTTTTCTTCTTTTTACTAATTAATTTGTATTAATTGCTTCATCCTGGTCTGCTACATGGTTGGTCCAGTGCCATCTGGTAATATGGTTCAAATGGTTCTGGCACAGAGTTGACTCTCCATACAAACTTTACTTTCTCAGATACACCCAATGCAATTAAACACTTGCCAGATAAAAAAAAAAAACCCAGCCAATTTAATTTGTTCAATAACCCTTGTCCTGTAGAAACGGACCCATAAAATACTGTCTAAGCACCAACTACTGATTTGTCTTTTTCTTATTTATGAAGATAATTTCATAACAAATGCTTCACTTAAATAGCACTCTTTTTTATTTTAAGTCTGACAAATTTTATATCAAAAGTCTGGCAAATTTTGGCTACTTATTTAAATGGAATGTTTTATTAACACATCTGTAATGTGCTTTGTTTAAATGGCTTGTTGTGTAAAGAACCCTGACATACACTGTCTACATTAGCATTCATTAATACAGAATGACATGAAAAAAATGTATATTTATTAACACAACGCGATAACAGTGACACAAATCCTATGTCTATAGTGCTGCAGGTTGCAAGTCAGATGCAGGTGGTTATGTACCTTGCTAAAAACAGCTCGGCCAGGTAAAAATGGTTGACCAGCTAAAATACCAGTTTGTTTAAAAGTACACCGATTAGGCATAACATTATGACCACCTTACTAATATTGTGTTGGTCCCCCTTTTGCTGCCAAAACAGCCCAGCAACTGCGATGCACTGTGTACTCTGACACCTTTCTATCAGAACCAGCATTAACTTCTTCAGCAATCTGAGCTACAGTAGCTCATCTGTTGGATCAGACCACACCGGCCAGCCTTTGCTCCCCACGTGTATCAATAAGCCTTGACCGCCCATGACCCTGTCACCGGTTTACCACTGTTCCTTCCTTGGACCACTGCCGACTGGAAACACCCCACCAGAGCTGCAGTTTTGGAGATGCTCTGACCCAGTCATCTAGCCATCAAAATCTGGCCCTTGTCAAACTTGCTCAAATCCTTACACTTGCCCATTTTTCCTGCTTTTTAACACGTCAACTTTGAGGATAAAATGTTCACTTGCTGCCTAATATATCCCACCCACTAACAGGTGTCGTGATGATGTTAAGCCTGGTCAGTGTATATGGTATTTTTTTTAGTCTACTTTAGTAATTTAACTGGTCTGCTGGCTTTAGATGGTGAACCTTGCCTGTTTATGCCAGTTTTATCAATGTGCCATACCCATATTAGCTTAGACCAGCAAAATTAATCTATTCATTACTAAAGCTAGTTATCATCATCATAAGCTTGTATTAGCTAGTTTTTATACATTAAAATGTAATGTATAAACTAGTGACACCATGATGCCTTTGAATTACCAAATTAAAAATTGTAGTTCTCTGTAAAAGCCAAAAAAACACATTTTCCCCTCAAATTTGATTAATAGATGCAAAAGATTAAAATAATGTCTGAGCATACCTTTATCATATGCTAGATGTCACTGTATATATCCTCCTAAACACCTTTTCTCTTTTTAAATGTCTAGTGTGAAGGGTTAAAGGGAGAACTTCTTGAGCTGCAAGGTCTTTATGAAAGCAGTCAAAAGGAGAGGGCTGAATTGGAGGCGGAGCTACAGCGCTGCAGGGCAGAGCTTGATAGGCTGGCAGGTAGAAAGGCCCAGGTAAGTACTTCCTATAAAAAGGCATCATTTGTATGTGCTTGTTTATTGATGAAGCTGGTTTAAGGTTTGCTTATCTGACTTGCATTTAATCAAATATACTGTAAGTATACTGTATACATATTCTCAACAGGAGTAAGTGACATGAACACACCGCAATAAAATGCTCCATGCTAACATGTGTCTGTCTGCAACTGATAAAACTTTGTATGTAACCAGTGCTTGCATGTGGCGATGTGACTCCAATAAGTTAACAGTGTTTCCCAACATCCACGTTGAGTGTGTCTCAGCTTGTTCAGCTGGTCACTTTCCTTCATAACTCAATTCTTGACTTTGTTTTCTGTCTCGATTGTCTCATTGTGTGTGAAATGTCTAACAGATTACTCTTCTAAACATAAAATTGCATCAAATAAATAGTAGTCTCAACAAATGCTTGTGTATCAATGTGCACTGTAATTGGATTATCTTTTCAGATACTTCATTAAAATAGATGCCTGCTTGACTGTCCAGTCTGAGTGCTATGTCAATGTCACTCATCTGTTCTTCATTTATCAGCTATACAGTATGGGCAAATATGACAAGAGGGTCATCTTGTATTAAACCATCATTGGCGTGTTCTAATGGCAGTTTTTTTCTGTTCCCCCCTCCCCTGTGGTCTGCCATGGCTTTGTTCTTTGTTTATTGCTTTTTAACCACTATTTGTGCAATGCATGACCATGTAATACACACACTGCACGCTGAAAACTAAACAATTAAAACAATATTTGATGTTTCTTAATTAATTATTCTATCTATCTATCTATCTATCTATCTATCTATCTATCTATCTATCTATCTATCTATCTATCTATCTATCTATCTATCTATCTATCTATCTATCTATCTATCTATCTATCTACTCCTGTCTGTCTGTCTGCCTGTCTGTCTGTCGTTCACATTCCATTCACTTTCTCTGCACGCATTATGTTGCATTAATAAATGTATTATTAATGTATATTTTTATATCCATGTATGGTTATATCATTGTTTTTCTGTCTTTCATGCATGTTATCTCACATATTTTTCTTTTCTCACCATCCCCTTTTTTCTCCATCCCTGCAATTATTTATTTTTCCACCATCAGAACTCCTGTCCTCCATCTGAGTCCCCTATTCTCTCCATACCCTTCATAGGAATGATTGTAATAATGGCGCTGATATGGTGCTGCTGGACGGAGCTCTTGTCCTAAGAGGGAAAGGTATGGCCTTTTGCCTTTTCTTTCTCTAAACCTGAAGAATCTCAGCCTGAATTCTGGCTAGTCAGGATAGCTGCTGTCCTAAAGACTTCCAACTTATTGCTGGTTGCTATAGTTAGTCAAATATCTTATGGATGTGCACATTGTTTCACAATCATTATAAAGGTGGTCTATAAAACAGTTGTGCTATATAAGCCATGTGTACTTAAACTGGTGTATTAGTCTAAATAACAGAATTTGAATACTGAATATGGACGTACATTCAAAAGTGACATGTATTACATGGCAGTCATTTCTATAATTCCATATAAAATATTACATTTAAATTTAATCTTATTGTGTTTTTATTTTTTTATTTGCTGGATCACAAATATATGACCTGTAACCACTGATGTAACGCGTTACTCTAATCTGACCACATTTTTCAGTAACAAGTAATCTAACGAGTTACTATTTCCAATCCAGTAATCAGATTAAAGTTACTTATCCAAGTTACTGTGCGTTACTATTTTTGCAACTCAGGGAGTGACGTCTGGCCTATGCGACAATTTAGTCACGAGCTGTGTCCGAAATCGCACACTTACAGAGTATGCACTAGATTGGAGGAAGTATGCACTACTCGGCCGGTAAAGAAGTACATACTTTCAGTACAGAAGTGTGCAGTATGCACACAACACCGCTACGTACTACACATGGGGACGTGATGACGTAATATCACCATAGTTACAGACTCATTACAAACCCCACTCGCCAAAATTTTGGATTTTTATCGTCTTTTTGTTATTTATTTGTCTTTAAATATTTTATTTATCTTACTTACACTTGTGAACAGAGGACTCCGTTTTCCGCGTCTTTCTTGTTTCTTATTCCGCTTCAATCGCCTACGCAGCTCCAGTTGCATTACGGCAGCTGCTGAATGTAACTAATAAAGTAACTTGTAATCTAACTTAGTTACTTTTAAAATCAAGTATTCAATAAAGTAACTAAGTTACTTTTAAAATCAAGTAATCAATAAAGTAACTAAGTTACTTTTTAAAGGTAACTATGCCATCACTGCCTGTAACCAAAGCGTTTATTTTAGTGATTTAAAAACTTCTGTACTGTTACTTAACGTTGGGGTATGGCATCATTAGTATTTATGAATGACAACAGCTGGTGACTTCTCTGTCCCTTATGAAATAAAAACTGTGATTTGGTAATTCTCTTGAACCTTCATTTAACTACAAAGAAATGTAACTACAAAGTAATAGTAGACATTTTTTACATGCTTTGCAGAATGACTTGCATTGAGATACTTAATTGTATTTTGTAAACATACAAAAACACACTCCAAAAAGTTGGAGCATGGGCAAAATAAAAGAAATGTTTATAGAATCTTGAAGTTACAGCATTTTGAAACATTCCACAATAAGATGGTGAATTTGTAACAGATGAGTATGTTATAACTGGTTATAAAACAGGGTCCACCAAAGGCTCAATCATTACAAGCAAAGATGTGTTGTGGCTCACCACTTTGTACCAAATATCCTAAGATAATTGTCAATCAGTTTAAAAAAGAACATTTCTTAACACAAAAATGCAGATAATTTAATTATCTGCAATAAAAAAAAAAAATTTTAATAAAAAACAACACGAGGTAAAGTTGCTTTAATTGATAAGGACATACGTATATCATGTTAACAATAAACACACCAGTTTTTAATGAGATCACTGCCATACTGCACTCCACTACTATTGTGCTTTTGAAATCAAGTTTTATCACACCATTATAGTGAAATGTCTACATATATTGACATATTCAGACTTGATGTGGCTATTGGCTTTTCTCTTAACTTTTTTTGTTAGTATTAGAGCAATTTGAAAAATCTTGCATGGGGTGCCTCTGCAGTGCACTAGCAGATAATTAAACCAAGTCTACCGATAAAGATGTTTAAAGTTTGGAGGTTGTGCAATTCAACCCTGGGCCTTTTTTCTTATTTCCATGTCTGCATATCACAATGTCTGCATTAGCTGCATTAAATTTTTCAAACCAAAATAATTTTCTTATTTTTTTTATTAGCACCATTATTATACACTTCATTTATGATTTGGTTAACTTTACATCCCATATATAAAATATTGATATAGGAACCAAATACTTTTTGTAACATACTGGTCAATAATTATAAATACATGTAGTACTTCTTGTTTGTATTTCTAAATAAACATAAGGTGTTTATTAGGTGTGTGAAATTGAAGTAGATATATTACAAAAACAAAAGTTGGTGAATATATTATTATATACAGTAGTGATGACACTTGATCATAAGCTTATTGGACACCCAGTTTTAAAACATAGGCCTTAATATGAAGTTGCCCAAGAACCCCCATTGGCCACCCAACAACTCTTGCAGCTTATAAGAAGACTTTTTCTAATTTTTTGTTGTGTCTCTAGATATTTGTGCCCATTCAGCAAAAAGAGCAAAATAGTAAAATGACCTAATGTTATTCTGAGAGAATTTTCAGATGTGATTCAAACACATAAATATGTTCTTTATGAATTAGATGGTGCTGAAACATGGGTGACATTGTGTCTAATATGAGCTTAGAGGCTGCCAAGCAAGCTTTATGCCATGCCCTGAGCTGATTTTTACATTTATACTTTTTGAGGTTATTTTTAATAGTTTGTTCACTATATAAAACAGATGAGACAATGGGTCTATTCGAAAAACCTAGTGAGCTGTGTACGGCCTACCTAGGCAGCTGCCTAGTAGAGAGGATTCTAATAAGTCATCGACTTATAAGACAGGTTATTCTGTGATTACGTCACCACATTTTCGCTTACTGAACTAACACAGTTAGCCTCAGGCCATTCAAACCAATAGGCTGAGGCGGCACAACCCGCTAGCATGCCAGCTAACATCTCCCTCTGTTTATCAGAAATGGTTAAATTGTCACTGACAAGCCCGAATTTGCAAATAAATGACACTTGTGCATCTTTATACTAATTAAAAATCTATGAGAATTTATTTACATGCTCCACATTCGTCTGCCATATTTGTCAATTTTTGTGAGAAAAGCACTGAATGCTGGGATTGCCTTCACCAATAAAGAAGCATTGGATGCTACCTTGTTATTCTGGCAGTTTATCATTTCGAAATAAGGCACCTCATAAGGCAGCATTTTAAGGTATCTAGGATGACATACTGTAAATGCCGTCTATGTAGAGAAACAGATGGACTACAGTCAGTAATTGTAGAACTACAAAGTGCTTCTATATGGTAAGTGGAGCTGATAAAATAGACAATGAGTGTAGAATTAAGGAAGAGGTTTTAATGTTAGGGCTGATCAAAGTGTATTATATACAGTAGTGATGACAGTTGATCATAAGCTTGTTGGACACCCAGTTCTAAATACATGGACATTAATATGAAGTTGCCCAAGAACCCCCTTGGCCACTCAACAACTCTTGCAGCTCCGCATTCGTCTGCCATATTTGTCAATTTTTGTGAGAAAAGCACTGAATGCTGGGATTGCCTTCACCAATAAAGAAGCATTAGATGCTACCTTGTTATTCCAGCAGTTTATCACTTTGAAATAAGACACCTCATAAGGCAGCATTTTAAGGTATCTAAGAATTCAAACAACCTTTTTCTCGGGAGCGCGCGTATGACAACGTAAATGCCATCTATGTAGAGAGCTCACTAGGTTTTCGAACAGATCCAATGCCTTTGTCCTATTCTCTTAAAATACAGTGTATCACAAAAGTGAGTACACCCCTCACATTTCTGCAAATATTTCATTATATCTTTTCATGGGACAACACTATAGAAATAAAACTTGGATATAACTTAGAGTAGTCAGTGTACAACTTGTATAGCAGTGTAGATTTACTGTCTTCTGAAAATAACTCAACACACAGCCATTAATGTCTAAATAGCTGGCAACATAAGTGAGTACACCCCACAGTGAACATGTCCAAATTGTGCCCAAATGTGTCGTTGTCCCTCCCTGGTGTCATGTGTCAAGGTCCCAGGTGTAAATGGGGAGCAGGGCTGTTACATTTGGTGTTTTGGGTACAATTCTCTCATACTGGCCACTGGATATTCAACATGGCACCTCATGGCAAAGAACTCTTTGAGGATGTGAGAAATAGAATTGTTGCTCTCCACAAAGATGGCCTGGGCTATAAGAAGATTGCTAACACCCTGAAACTGAGCTACAGCATGGTGGCCACGGTCATACAGCAGTTTTCCAGGACAGGTTCCACTCGGAACAGGCTTCGCCAGGGTCGACCAAAGAAGTTGAGTCCACGTGTTCGGCGTCATATCCAGAGGTTGGCTTTAAAAAATAGACACATGAGTGCTGCCAGCATTGCTGCAGAGGTTGAAGACGTGGGAGGTCAGCCTGTCAGTGCTCAGACCATACACCGCACACTGCATCAACTCAGTCTGCATGGTCGTCATTCCAGAAGGAAGCTGACACACAAGAAAGCCAGCAAACAGTTTGCTGAAGACAAGCAGTCCAAGAACATGGATTACTGGAATGCCCTGTGGTCTGACGAGACCAAGATAAACTTGTTTGGCTCAGATGGTGTCCAGCATGTGTGGCGGCGCCCTGGTGAGAAGTACCAAGACAACTGTATCTTGCCTACAGTCAAGCATGGTGGTGGTAGCATCATGGTCTTGGTCTGCATGGGTGTTGCTGGCACTGGGGAGCTGCAGTTCATTGAGGGAAACATAAATTCCAACATGTACTGTGACATTCTGAAACAGAGCATGATCCCCTCCCTTCGAAAACTGGGCCTCATGGCAGTTTTCCAACAGGATAACGACCCCAGACACAACCTCCAAGATGACAACTGCCTTGCTGAGGAAGCTGAAGGTAAAGGTGATGGACTAAACCCAATTGAGCACCTGTGGCGCATCCTCAAGTGGAAGGTGGAGGAGTTTAAGGTGTCTAACATCCACCAGCTCCGTGATGTCATCATGGAGGAGTGGAAGAGGATTCCAGTAGCAACCTGTGCAGCTCTGGTGAATTCCATGCCCAGGAGGGTTAAGGCAGTGCTGGATAATAATGGTGATCACACAAAATATTGACACTTTGGGCACAATTTGGACATGTTCACTGTGGGGTGTACTCACTTATGTTGCCAGCCATTTAGACATTAATGGCTGTGTGTTGAGTTATTTTCAGAAGACAGTAAATCTACACTGCTATACAAGTTGTACACTGACTACTCTAAGTTATATCCAAGTTTTATTTTTATAGTGTTGTCCCATGAAAAGATATAATAAAATATTTGCAGAAATGTGAGGGGTGTACTCACTTTTGTGATACACTGTACATTGAAGCACTTTTTAACTAAAGTTACACAATGAGACCATATTCCTATCTGATCTTTGTTTCCTTCCTGTTAACTCTAGGAAAGGGCTGGTGACTGGAACCTAGTGATGCTGGTTGCCATGGCAGCAGTGGTCATTATGCTCGTGCCCAGTTTGACCCGAGCTGTTGCTTAAGCCTCAGGCAGGAAGTGACCTTGTTGGGTCAATGCTTTATCTACCGGCTTGCTTAATTTCTTTGTGTACAGATGCTCCTTCACATAAATGCCATAACTATCTATATGAGGACATTGTTCTGCAATCACAGTGGAAAATAGCATTACCTCTTACTGCAATGCTTTTGTTGTACAGCTCTTTCATGTTTCTGTAATGACGTCCATTCACAGTCCATGCACTGTTGCTCTTAGAACAATCCCTTACTTTAGTTGCATTGCTTTTAAGACGTACTGTGGCAGCATGTGATATGTGACTTAAATTCTTCCAGTAACTTTCCGAATATTGTATGGTTTCATGGTCAGTCCATGTTTAGCTAGTTTTGACACAGTGAACAACTATGAATTCTCCAGCATGCAGTAGACTAATTTTAAATGTTACAGGTTACTATTTTTTCACTTATTTACATTTAATATGATGCAGCATTAATTATTATGGAGACAAATTAATCCAGACATTAAGTAGCAAATGATTATAAGGCCACATTAAGCCTTGACTAACTGTAAACAACATGCTTATGTTATAAAAATAACAATATAATATACTAAATAACCGTATGACATTTCAGCTTGGCTAGATATTCTTGTATACTATATGTGTAATCCAAAGTAATTAATTTAATTAGATGAAATTATGTTAAATGAAAAAATACAGAGTAAACTATTTTTGTATAAATGTGAACAGTGCATTTTAATCACATCAGTGATAATACTGATTTGTAGCTTTCATAGCATATATTCCTCTCAAGTAGTACAAAGCACAAAGAACACACAGTTTGCATTGTTTTGGCTCTTATCACACTGAGTTTTAAAAGAAATTGTAGCAGTGAGGTACAGATGGTCGTCTTTATTTTAGCAACACGTTTGGTGCAGTGAAAAAGTAATTAATCAGTTTTGGATTGCCTGTGTTTAATATTCGTCACACTGAGCAAATTCAGCTTATTAAACAAAACATCACAAGACAAGTCATTGCACACCCATATCACTTTTTCTTCTCTTTTTCTCAGCTTTTCCCCCTCAATTTTCTCCCCTAATCTAGTTGTATCCAATTATCCTGATTGCTTTATGCTTCACCAACTGACACACGCCCCCTCCGACACGTAAGCAGTACTGACTGCCTCTTTTCACCTGCACGAGGCGAGGTTCATATGCAGATCAGCATTGTGCATGGAGAGATAACCCTAATCAGCATTATTCCCCAACTCTGCACAGGTGCCATCAATCATCCAGCAGATGTCGTAATTGCACCAGTTATGGGGAACAACAGCCAATCGTTGTTCATGTGGCCGCCCAGCCCAGCCAGATGGCAGAGCTGATATTCGATATGATGTATTGGAAATCCTAGCTCTGGTGTACTAGCGTATTTTACCGCTGTGCCACCTGAGCGGCCTACCCATATCACTTTTATAAAAAAAGAACTGCCCCTAACTGCCTTGTACCACCTTTAGCAGCAATCACTGCAACTGACTGCATTCTATAGTTTGATATTATTTTTACTCTGGAGAATTTTGGCCAATTTGTTTTATTGGGCAGAACAGCTTTTATTCAGACACTGATATGTATTGGCTGGAACTGCTATTTTTTATTTAAATCCATTTAATTTTAATAATGAATTAATTAATTGAATTTTAACCAGACTATTCCTTTTTACCCATTTTGATCTGAACTTGCTGTGTAAGCCAGTTGTTCCTCAGCTTCAGCTACTGGGCTGGTGACCTTACATTCTCCTCAAGTATTTTCAGAGAGTGGAACAAATTCCTCTCTCAATACCAGAAAGTTGGTCAGATCTTTTGGGTAAGGGACAACTATGCCAGTGAGCAAAGCCCAGTAAAATGAATAAAGGCTCATGATACTTACCACCTTCAACTCTCATAATTGCTTTATGTACAAGACCATACACTGTGTGTGTGCATATGTAGTTTAACCAGCCAGAGCCAAAACACAGGGAACACAAGAAACAACACAGATTTGGGGTCTGTTAGGGTTTTAATTTACACATCTCGTGTAACATGTAGCACTAATACATAGCTTTACTGATGTATGCAGGTCGACATGCAAACGGAAAAAATGATTATTTTATTAAATATGTGTAAGTAATTGAATCTTGATTTGATCCACTTAAATGTATACAAATATATAAATATATTTGAATATATCAATAGAAAACAAGGGTTAAATGGTTACATTTGAGTGTTTAATATGACTGTATATCATGTAACTGATCTACATTTTCCTACTATCTCATTACAACTACTCACTCACTGTCTTAACCGCTTATCCATTTAGGGTCACGGGGGGGGTCCATCGCAGGGCAGACACACACACATACACACACCCATTTACCTATAGGGTAAATAAGGCAATTCAGTGTCTCCAATTAACCTGACTGCATGTTTTTGGACTGTGGGAGGAAACCGGAGCTCCCGGAGGAAACCCACGCAGACACGGGGAGAACATGCAAACTCCGCACAGAAAGGACCCAGACCTCCCCGTCTGGGGTTTGAACCCAGGACCTTCTTGCTGTGAGGCGACAGTGCTACCCACCGAGCCACCGTGCCGCCTCATTACAACTAGTTATGTTTATTTATGATATTTAGTTAATAAAGTGTATAGGCCAGCATATCCATCAGTAAAACTTAGACAGTAAATGGCCTTCAAATACAATATTTAAGAACAATGCAGCCCACTGTTCAGAATTGTAGCTAAAAAAATAAATGCACAAGGCATGATTGTGTCAGCGATTCTGTGCCTATTTTGTTGCTTTAAAGCATGAATTACATTTTAGATTTAAATGATTGAGTTGTGTTGCCTAGGTTAATGCAGTGCCGTCTTCCAGGAATTTGTCTTTAGACTTCAGTGCTAGCACAACTTCGTGTTTACTGATTTTAATAGTAAATAACTTTACATGTTACATAGTAAAATGTATTTTTTATTAAATAGTGCTAATTTTACTGCAGTGTTGGGGAAATGCACAATAGTAGTAGTAAATTACTGTAATCTGACTTTTTTCTTTGACTTGACATATTACATTTAAACTTTTGTAAGCACATTACAGTTACTGAAATAACAACAATATACAGTAGTTACTGTAGTTACTTTTATGTCTGCAACCTTTTTGTTACATGGTCTTCATTTACAAGATGGTTTAATGGGTGCATATGCCTCTTCTGATTACAAGGTAAACTACAGTAGTAGATCCTGTTTTTCCTTTGCAGTCAAATCATCATAAATGCTAGTTGTTTAGCAAGTTAGGTATGTTTTTATTTTTAAGCAGTGAAGACTGTGGTAGTGAAGAGCTCGTTGAAGCATGTTTGTAATGTGACTAGAAACTGAAATTTAAACAAGCCAGCCCTGTTTTTCTTTTTAGATAGACCTGGTTTTTTTTCAAACTGTTTGAAGCCATTCTGTTTTATTGTTTTTATTTCTCTACATATATAAAAAAATTTTGCAAGAGAAAAGACAATTAAATATTCATGTTTAAGCTTTATAAGTGTTACATTGCTCCCTGCACTGTCCATCAATGTGGCTGGAATCACTGACAAGCTTCTTAGCTATTCTAATTATTATTGGATACATTTCTATGCACATTTGTTTAAATTGTTAACAAAAGGTTGCCGTATTCTGTACAGTCTCAGTGTACCATACAACTGACGTTTATCATTTAATTTCAAATTATTATATGTGAGTCAATAAAACAATAAAACACCAATCAAACTGTGTTCCCTTGCCTTTATTTTAAACCATTCAAACAGAAAACCACATTTATTTGCTTTGTAATTATGTCATTATGTGATATTCCATGGTGATGGATTGGTGACCTTTCTGTGGTGTGTTACTGCGTTGCATCCAGTGATTCTGGAAGAACAGGCCTACCGCAACCCTGAACAGGATAAAGTGGTGATTATAGCAAAGGCTACTGCATTAACATGTGGTATTTCATCTGGTAAAGCCATTTTCTGAGATTACCGGCAGAAACATTGGAGAGACCAAGTCATCATTCTAAGCTTCTTCACTTTTATTATGGCTCCTGTAGCAGCTCTGTTTCACTGTGCCGTATTCTCTCTCTGTTATTATTTTAACTCAAGATAAGTGTAGATTAGTAGTTTGTCTGATGGAGATGATTTCAGTATAAGAAGGGTTTAGAAAAAATGCTTTAAAACAGTGCTTGCAGAACCAGAGATACACCAGCAATCATAGTCACCTGTTTCCTGGGGGGCAGGGCGCCTGACATGAAAGCAAACCTAATAGTGCTGGCTAATGCATAATGTTAATTTTTAAAGATTGTTATCCATGCTGGTACTAATGATGTACATTTGAGGCACTCCAGTTACTTTATGTTAATGATACTCACTAAATGCTCTGGTAGCTCCAGTTGGTTCAAAATGCAGCATCTTGAGTGCTAACTGGCACTAGAAAGTTTGATCATATTTGCCATATTATATCATCTCTGTACTGGCTGCCAATTCAATTCTGTATTACTTTCAAAATACTTTTACTAACCTATAAAGCACTAAATGGCCTAAAGCCGCAGTATTTGCACATTAAAACCATTCACAAGGTGCAGCATTATTTATAATTCCTAATTCCTTATGCCATGAAGCCAGATGTGTTCCTTTTGAGTATTCATAATGTCCTGTTTTAAATATGCAATACATGTAGGGGCATAACATTTAGGGGCAAAATATCAAATGTTCATGCAACATTCTTTTACTATATGCATAACTGCATTATAATTTTATTGTAGCTGTATATATTGTTAAGAATGGTGTATTATATTTAATTAAACTGATTGAAATATATTTTTTGTATGTTTCTTAAATGTTTTGGTATGTGTCATATTAAATTACATACCAACTAACAAATACATTTGGAAAAAAAGAATACAAATAAATCATTGACACCTTGATTGATTATCATATACTGTTGGGGCTTCGGGGCAAGCCTTTGAGTGTCCTTTTAAATGTCCTTGAGTGGCCCAGACAAAGACTTGAACACCATCAGACACCTGTTGAGAAACCTGAAAATGACAATTAACAAAACTGATGGAGCTTAAAAAGATCTTCTATGAAGAATGGGATAAAGTGCCTAAATCCTGGTATGTAGACACGAAACCAGAAGACTTGCCACTGTAATTGGTGCTGTAAGTAGTTTTACAAAGTATTGAATAAAGAATGTGAATGTGATTTTTTTTCTATTTATTTATGCATTTTCTCCCATTTTTCTCCCAATTTAGCACAACCAATTTGTCTTCTACTGCTGGGGATCCCCGATTGCATTCGAGAAAGGTATATTTCCAGCTCATGCCTCCTTCAACCTGTGTGCAGTCCTTAGCGAACCCTTTCTTTTTCACCCATGCACTCTGCACAGGTGCCTCTATCTGCTAATCAGGGTCCTCGCACAGCATTAGAAAACCCCACCCACATAGTCCGGTCATCCAGACCTAGCAGACAATGTAGCCAATTTGAGTCTGCTGCCTGCAGGTACTGCCAATTATGCCCGCTAGATGGCGCCCAACCAAGAAGTTCAGAATCCCTGTGCCAGTTTTTGATGTTTTCACTTATCATTGGGTCATGGGTGATTATGTATAGATTGATGGGTAAAAACCGCACTTCTATCCATTCAAAATTACATCCACAACTTTGTAAAGAGTCAAGGGGTCTAAACACTTTCTGAATCCACTGTCAGAACTGACATTAACTGCCAAATAGACCATGCTTATATGTTTTTGTAACTATTTAAACATGTGGACTTTAAAGCAGAATAACTGATATAACAAAAAAATTTACCAAAATGATTAATAGCCTTTAAGAATATTTTAAATGTCTAAATGTCATTTTGTCATTGCTTGCTGTCATCACTGTGTACTTTTCATAACCTACAGAAACCTAATATAAATGAAAACTCCATTAACATCCCAAAATTCTAACAGAGTAAGCATCAGACTGTATGATCTCACATCGCAATACTTAGGAGTGCTGAAGAGCTATTATTAGACTGTGTGTCATCAAAAGGAAAAGAGTTTCCTTACATAACTTAAGGAATATGTGTGTGGGTGTATGTAGTGAGACAGGTCTAGGGGTTTTTCTATTCCAGTAACTGACTCTCACCCCTGTGTAATGTTTAGTCATTGCTGACTGCTGATTTGCACTATTATTCACTTATATTCTGTTTTGACCTTACAATGTATAGTGTGATGCAGGATTGTCTCTGATTAAAACTTAAACTGGAATAGAGGTCTTTTTAAAGCTTTGCATTAAAGATGAGGTTGAGTTTAAAACAATTTCAGTGTAATTTAAAGAAGTTCAATCTCACACCAGAAATATGAGAGAAACATAAGCCTTAACTTGCATTTATTCCTAGAAAATTAAGGCACATAAAAATATTTTGTTAGTTTTATCTATTTTATTTATAAATGTTCTCCAATTTTAGTGTAGTCAATTTGTCTTCCGCTGCTGGGGGATCCAGGATTGCAGTCAAGGTGGGTATATTGCTTGCCCTCTTTGGTTCTCTTCACAGATGTTTGATGAGGCTTAAGGTTGGGCTTTGGTTTTCTTAACAGATATACCTGTATTTGGCTGCATTCATTTGTCCCTCAGTTCTTACCAGTCCCCCTGTACCTACCACTGAGAAGCACTTTCATAACATGATGATGCCACCAGGTTTTACTGTAGGGATTTGCAGTTTTATTTTCTGATGCTTTGATGCTGTTCTGCCCAAAGAGCTCATCTCATCAGACCAGAGTTTTTTCACATATGTTTCTGTTCATCAAGTTCTCCAGGTCTTCTATCTTGCCATTCTGCCATAAGGCCTGCTACAAAGATGTTTGTCTGTCTAAGAGGTTCTCCCATCTCTAACCAATCTTATAGCTCTTTAAGAGTGACAATTGAGTTATTTTTTACCTCTGTATTTCCTTTTTTCTTCTCCAGATGCCTAATTTGGCCAGTTAGCCAGATGGTTCAAGGTTGTGCAAAACTATTGTGGTTCTAGGAAGACAAAGCCTTAGATATTGTTTTATATCCTTGCCCAGAACTATACCTTGTCACAATTTTAAAAGATCCACTGACAGTTCCTTGTTTTTTTCTGGATTGTTACTGTCATTTTAATTTACCCACAGGTGTGTACATTTTCAAATTATGTCAGATCAATTCCAATGGTAACAGGTGGGCTTCAATGGAGCTTTATATACATCCCAACAGATACAGTAAGTAGACTCCATATTAAGTTCTTGATCTTACAATATTATTATAGCTACCAATTATTTTGTTCATCTCCGTTTAGAGCTTAACCGGGATGTTAAGTATGTTCATTTTACCTGTAGTTTTAATCTTGTAATAGTATATCCGTAATACTCTTGAATTATCTGTAAACACTGTGATTAGTGGATTTTATTACTGAATTACAACACAGCCAATTCACATTCAGCACTTATTTAAGGAAGTGGCATAAATAGGCTACAGTGGTTTGGAAACACTCATGGTGCATCACACTGCCTAGTCATAAATATAATAGATCATCATCTACATAACAGCTTACTGACAAACTGTTGAAGCACAATCTGGAATGGGTTTCTCTCATAAAGGTCAAATCTCATAGTCCAGAATAGAGCAGAGTGCAGTAATAGTGCAATAAAGTATTGTGGCCTTCATCAACAGTTTATTACTGCTTAAAATAACACTATATTTATTTTAGTTACATTTAGAAATCAGGTTTGATGTGGCATCTTTTTACTGTAAAAGTTGAGGGCCATGAATAATGCTATAGTTGGGTAACAAAGTATACGTATATTTTAATGTGGACAGGATGTAAAATTTTGCTATTGAACATTTGCATTAATAATCTGGGTGTCATCGCAGAAGAACACACACACACACACACACACACACACACACACACACACACACATATAATGCCAAACTCTTTACAGTAACCAGAAGTCCGAGTTCAGGTTCCCCATATTTTTTTAAATCATGTTATTAATCACATTTGTAATTATAAGATTTTACAGTGACCACATAGCCATGATTAGGCAGTAAGAGATGGATTATAAAATTGTTTTTTGCTATAGCAAAACAACAAAACAAACCAAATGCTATATTTATATATTAAATAATTTATTTTCCCATTTACAGTGAGCTTTAAGGTTTTAAGGTTTGTGAGTTTAAGAACAACAGTGTGCAAATGCATATTTTTCACCAAGCAGTTTGTTTGCAAAAAGGTACAAATTAACCCTTGGAGCAATAAATATTACTAAATTTATAACTGCCATTATTATTATGTTTATTATTAACTACTTCTAAAGATATGACTTTTAATAATTAAGGTTTGATAAAAAACATCATTACTATATTTATTATCATTATTATTACAATTATTATTATTGTTTAAAATGATTATTTTCATGATTATTATTTTATTATAAATACAATAGATAATATGAGTGTCATCAGCCAAAAATCCACCAAAAACCAAAAACATAAACCAAATACAAAGCTCAAGGCTGAAACATACCTTGCCTAAGATGTCAGTCCATTAAGGGCAACACACATTTAATTATTTGAGCAGGAAGCATGGTGGCTCAGTGGGTAGCACTGTTGCCTCACAGCAAGAAAGTCCTGGGCTCGATTCTCTGGTGGAGCGGTGTCCGTCCTTTCTGTGTGGAGTTTGCATGTTCTCCCTGTGTCTGCGTGGGTTTCTTCCGGGAGCTCGGGTGTCCTCCCACAGTTCAAAGACATGCAAGTGAGGTGAATTGGAGATACAAAATTGTCCATGACTGTGTTTGACGTTAAAGACTTGAACTGATGAATCTTGTGTAATTACGTGTCCTGTCATGAATGTATCCAAAGTGTGTAAAACATGACGTTAAAGTCCTAATACATATATTGATCAGTCATAACATTAAAACCACCTCCTTGTTTCTACACTCACTGTCCATTTTATTAGCTCCACTTACTATATAGAAGCACTTTGTAGTTTTACAATTACTGACTGTAGGCCATATGTTTCTCTGCATGCTTTCCTAAACCTGCTTTCACCCTGTTTTCCAATGGTCAGGACCACCACAGAGCAGGTATTATTTAGGTGGTGGATCATTCTCAGCACTGCAGTGACACTGACATGGTGGTGGTGTGTTGGTGTGTATTGTGCTGGTATGAGTGGATCAGACACAGCAGCGCTGCTGGAGTTTTTAAATACCTTGTCCACTCACTGTCCACTCTATTAGACACTCCTACCTAGTTGGTCCACCTTGTAGATGTAAAGTCGGAGACGATCGCTCATCTATTGCTGCTGTTTGAGTAGGTCATCTTCTAGACCTTCATCAGTGGTCACAGGATGCTACCCAATGGGCGCTGTTGGTTGGATGTTTTTGGTTGGTGGACTATTCTCAGTCCAGCAGTGACAGTGAGGTGTTTAAAAACTCCAGCACTGCTGCTGTGTCTTATCCACTTATACCAGCACAACACACACAAACACACCACCACCATGTTAGTGTCACTGCAGTGCTGAGAATGATCCACTACCCAAATAATACATACTCTGTAGTGATCATGGGATAGTTCTGACCATTGAAGAACAGCATAAAGGGGGGCTAACAAAACATGCAGAGAAACAGATGGACAACAGTCAGTAATTGTAGAACGACAAAGTGCTTCTATATGGTAAGTGGAGCTGATAAAACGGACAGTGAGTGTAGAAACAAGGAGGTGGTTTTAATGTTATGGCCACATGGGGCTTTGATTACAGTTTAGATCACTGATTATTGTTACATGCGCACATATACTGTATCTTATGATAAAAGACTGGCCAGCTTCTGCAAGACTCTGATGTCATTTACTTTTCCTGGCTTCGATTGTTAAGAGGCAGAGAGTGAACATACACCCTTCCAACAGGACAGGAGAGGCTCCAGCACCCCCCCTCCCTCCCCTCCCCTGCGCCCAATTTAGGTTTCCTAAAAATACAGCTAAGTGTCCGAAGTGCAGCCAATCCGCGTCCCCTACAGTGGGCTTTGACCAATCAGGGGACGTGTCAGTATCTTTATTCAGATTAGAGAAACCCCCATCCTACAGTTGTATATGGTCACGATGACAGGCATGCCGAGAAGTCCAGCCGAGTGACGCGACTACAGTCCATCTGTTTTTTTAAAGCACCTCTCCAGCCGGCCACGCTTTAGTTCACCAGGCAGTCGTGCACGCGTTTCCACCACGGTCATCTCAGCTTCTTTTATTTCTGTATATTTTACAGTATATGTAAGTTTTTTCAGTCTAAAAAAGTTCAGCATTTTGGCGTGAAGCACTGAGGAATTTGGAACGCGTTCAGTTTCCATGCGCAGCTTTGAATGAAACTCAAACTTTGAAGTGCAAGAAACGAGGACAGGATTCATCCCCAAGCCGCCTACCTCCTTCCTTTTCGTACTCGGTTCCAACTTTTGAACTTTTTAACTATTATTTTCTCCGCGAGAGCGCGCCTGGCACTGCCCCGCGCCGCGCTGAAGTTTCACCCACACACACATACGCACACATTTACGAGCGCACACGGCCCAGCCTCACCGAGCGCACTATAAAACCCAGGAAAACATGATGAGCAACAATGCTTACTACGAGCCTCAGCAGTTCCAGCAGCCGCAGCTTTATTACTACCAGGACGGCGAGGACGGAGGCGGAGAGGAGGAGATGCCCGCCACCGAGAAGGACCTGGCCGAGGACGCGCCCTGGAAGAAGATCCAGCAGAACACCTTCACCAGGTGGTGCAACGAGCACCTCAAATGCGTCAACAAGAAGATTTCGGACCTGCAGAAGGACCTGAGCGACGGCCTCAAGCTCATAGGGCTTTTGGAGGTCCTGAGCCAGAAGAAGATGTACAGAAAGTACCACGCAAGGCCCAATTTTAGACAGATGAAGCTGGAGAACGTGTCCGTAGCGCTCGAGTTCCTGGAAAGGGAGCACATCAAACTGGTGTCTATAGGTAAGTCAGGAATGATATGTATTCAATTGCCTAGGTGAATGTAGCAAGCTCTGAACTGAGGGAATCGGTTCTTGCTAACAAACTCTTAGACGTGAGTCAGTCGATGAGTCGATTCCCAAGCATGAATGAATTATTGCGTAACTCTTGGCAGTGCAGGGACCCATAGCTCTCAGTTTCACAAAAAAATTTGGGCCCCTTACTTGTACTTGTATACATGGGTGATTTACACCCATGGCTTATGAGTAGATTTAATAATTTAATAGCAATCTTCTAAAATAGCCCTAATTCTGATGTGAAACTGCAATGTCATTTATATATGGCCCATAGTCACATTTCTATGTGCATTTAAACATAATACATCAACAGAGTGGCAGTAGGTAGTTTTTGTGTGGCATTGCTGTATGCTCCTTAAGACCTGGTTTTAAGCCTTGCATCTGGTTACTGTCAGTGAGTCCTCCCTGTGTCTGTGTGATCTTCCTCATGGCTCTCCTATTTGTAGGTGGATTTGCTAACTGCCTTTAGTTGTTAGTAAGTGTGTAATGCCCTTTTATGGGGTACAGGTTCTTTCTAGGTATTGTGCTTAGTGTGTTCAGGTAGGTTCTGAGCCAGCTGTGACCCTGATCACAATGAAGCAGTTTCTAAAGATAAATGAATTAATATATGAATACACATCACTGATTTAAAGCAAAGCAAAACATGTGTATTTATTACATCGTCCATGTAAAGTACAGGTGTAAATACGCAACTCCTCGGAAAGAGATTTCAGTCTTGTAAGATCCTGTTTCTGGTGTGTTAAGGTTGTAACCACATGCTTTTACACTTGCAAATGCACCTTTTGTTACCCAGATTGAAAACTAAACAGCTTCTTGCATAAATCAGCTTACTTCACTTTCAGCATCCTGTATTATGGCGTATTTCCAGTTGTTTAATGGAGCAGAGCTTTGGGCCCCACCACTGCATCCAAAGAAAAGTTTTTAGTGTATTTATTTATTTATAAATATAAAAGGCTCTGTAATTCCCAACAGTACAATTTTAAATAATGAATTATGCATCAGGCAGCACAGTGGTGCAAAGGGTAGAGCCTGGGTTAGAAGAAGGGCCTGGGTTTGATTCTCCCTGTGACCGTATGGGTTTCCTCATACCAGGTGCTCTAGTTTTCTACCACAAGTCCAAAGACGTGCAGTCAGGCCAACTGGAGCTACAAAAATCCCAGACTTCCTGAGGCCATCTGATTGAAATCTGTTTTAAATGCATCATGAGTGTATTCACATATGCATTTTACATGGATAATCTTTATCTCAGTTTTCAATGTCCATGTCTTTAGCAACAAACTACAATTAAGCTTCAAGGCAGATTTTGGAGCATAGACTTGTTTCTTATGCAGTAGCTTCTCATCCTATGGTGATATAACCCACTGTACACTGTTTTATGGAAAAAAGTGTATTTGTTCCAATCATTCTGTAGAAATCATTAAAATGACATAGATGCATGTCTGTAAAGCGTTATTAGCTCATTGTGTGATTTGTAGAACAAGATAATTGTCCGTTTAAATCAACATTTAAGTTTACAGAAGATGGTTTGTGTAGAAATATACAGTATATGGAGTTAATGAGCTGAACATCTATTGGAAAGTTTATAGTAGTGTAGTGCTGCCTAAGTAAAGTGGGTCAAAAAGATGAGTTATGTCAAATCTGTACAGGGGGCATCTGTACATACTTTGGACATGACTGTATTAAGCCTGAAAGTATGCAGATACCTTCAGATACCTTGCACAAACTTTTTTTATGTTTATTAGTAAATGAATTAAGTTAGTGGATCTCTCACAGTGCTGATGACTATATTCTTAAAATGTGTGTCAAGTCCAGATTTTTACTAGTCACTGCCCTTTATTCAGATTTAAAAATGTGTTATAGTTGGGCAAGTCATAGTGTGTGTGTGGTGTATGTGTGTAAGAGTAGGTGTGTGTGAAGCTGTTACCACCCACTGTGATACGATGGAGGCAAATCCCATCTATTACATTATCAACTGGGTCATCACTAGATCAGGGGTGTCCAATCCTATCCATGAAAGGCTGTTGTGGCTTCATTATCCATGAAGGGCTGCCATGTTTGGTCAGTCAGAAGCACACCTGATTCTGCATGTTTAATCAGCTAGTCTTGGTCTTCAAATACCTAATCAGGTGAATCAGACAAATCTCATGCCTGTTTTCCTTGAGATTGGAAACTGATTGCTTTTAGTGATAGTTGCACACCTACATAACTGATCTTGCACATTTGTGATTGTGGATACCAAGTGGTTCAAAGAGGTTGTGAGTTAATTAATTCCAGCCATCCATAGCACATATAGATCTTTCATTTTTAACTGTCTTTTGGACCGTCAGAAATTAGCTTGGGCTCAGATAACTCCGGTTGCATTGCAGCGGTAGATTGTGTTAAATGACAATGGTTTTCTGAAGTACTCCTTATGAACAGTAGATGGTAAAAAAAACTAAATTAATTAAAATTTTGCATGAAGAAATGTTCTTTTTGAACTGATTGGCAATTATTTTCTGAAGTGAGCCACGACCCACCATTGCTTGTAAAGACTCTTTGGTGGATCCTCCTTTTATATCCTCATCTGCTACCAGTTCATCTGCTTATTGTAAAACTTTTCACTCTTATTTTGACTTTTTGGAGTGTGTTGCAGGTATCAAATTTTAAATATGTGTGAATTAACAACATGTAATGATCAGTGAAGACACTGGAAATAGTTTCTTTCTACTTTTGTCAGTTAAACAAAGATTTAAGAGAATGAACAAATCACAGATCCTTTTTATTACATTTTACAAAACATTCCCAACTTTTCTGGAAATGGGGTTTGTATTCATTTACACAACACAGTTTATCTTAAACGTATCACATGTGTTAACAAAAACTGATGTAAAAATGTGTTTTGAATCATAAATGCATATTTCTGTGCATGTACTGTTTAATGGCATACTTTAACTAGTTTATTTTAAGAAATCTGTGTTTTGTAATTTCTGTTTTAGAAACTAAAACAATGACTTAGCTGAAAGCAGCATTGGGCAACCATGAGCTTCATGTTGTGCAAGACTTACACATTATGTAGTGAATTACTGGGCAGACCCACTTTCACATGACGCAAAGATTTAACACAGCTGTACTTACTCAAAAAGCAGAGTGATTACATCCAGTGCTCAAGGAAGTATTCTCTAAATCCACCACCACACCGTCCACACTTCCATGAGGATATGATTTCACTAAAGAACTTCAACTGAAAACTTACTGCTGGTCTGGAAATGACCACTTCAGAACTAAAAATCGATCTTTGATCAATTGATCATTTTTTTCATGGTAGGGGGTGGATGATTCAGAAATCAATGGTAGTGTTTTTTCTTTTTTATTGAATACTCATGTGTTGACCTCTTTTCTCAGCATCAGTGGTGTATGGTGATTATAACAGGAGCAAGGAAACTTGGTGACATGTTGACCTCTAGTTTCATGTGATCCCTACCCCTAAGAAACCAAACCAACCAACCAACCAAACAACAAAAATAATGATTAAAAATAGTTTTTCTTTTAGTTGTGGATCTGGTTACCCTGGAATCACGAGATGCAGTGCAGTAACACACCCTGTATAGGATGCCATTCCATCGCAGCGCTTTGGCCATACATCCCGAACAGACATAGCCAAACATGTTTGTATGTAGATGCCTGACTGGCAGATAGCACCTCTGGGTATTTGAATCCTAATTGCCAGCATTAGTGGGCTAGTGTAATTTACCACTGCTCTACTTAAACAGCTTTGAATAAATATGTTTGACTAAAAAAACAAATAAACACATTAGTTTTGGTTCATGTTGAGTGTAGAATGGATAAAAGGAAACTAAGGCCCCTGATGAACCATGACTCATTTTTTTTCTCTAATCAGTATTCAAAAGGTGCATTTGGTCATTTTTACACTGATAGATAGTATTGTTTCTTTTCTTAGATTTTTGCATTTACTTACCATTACTGTTAAACATAACATAATAACAAAAGCAAATTCCTTTTTGTAATTGATTTTTGTTAATTGACATATTGGTAATAATTAAATGATAGAAACAGGTGTTTGGAAAGGCTCAAGTGTTTTTAAGGACTTGACAGTTTCCTGTAATGATAATTTATTTATAATAATGTTTATGATAATTCATGTGACACGGCATAGCATCTTGGTATCTTGGGGTACACTGGTTTCTCCCATCTCTCAAAGCATGCCATAATATAGACTGTACAGTGTATCACAAAAGTGAGTACACCCCTCACATTTCTGCAAATATTTCATTATATCTTTTCATGGGACAACACTATAGAAATGAAACTTGGATATAACTTAGAGTAGTCAGTGTACAACTTGTATAGCAGTGTAGATTTACTGTCTTCTGAAAATAACTCAACACACAGCCATTAATGTCTAAATAGCTGGCAACATAAGTGAGTACACCCCACAGTGAACATGTCCAAATTGTGCCCAAATGTGTCGTTGTCCCTCCCTGGTGTCATGTGTCAAGGTCCCAGGTGTGAATGGGGAGCAGGGCTGTTAAATTTGGTGTTTTGGGTACAATTCTCTCATACTGGCCACTGGATATTCAACATGGCACCTCATGGCAAAGAACTCTCTGAGGATGTGAGAAATAGAATTGTTGCTCTCCACAAAGATGGCCTGGGCTATAAGAAGATTGCTAACACCCTGAAACTGAGCTACAGCATGGTGGCCAAGGTCATACAGCGGTTTTCCAGGACAGGTTCCACTCGGAACAGGCTTCGCCAGGGTCGACCAAAGAAGTTGAGTCCACGTGTTCGGCGTCATATCCAGAGGTTAGCTTTAAAAAATAGACACATGAGTGCTGCATTGCTGCAGAGGTTGAAGACGTGGGAGGTCAGCCTGTCAGTGCTCAGACCATACGCCGCACACTGCATCAACTCGGTCTGCATGGTCGTCATCCCAGAAGGAAGCTGACGCACAAGAAAGCCCTTAAACAGTTTGCTGAAGACAAGCAGTCCAAGAACATGGATTACTGGAATGCCCTGTGGTCTGACGAGACCAAGATCAACTTGTTTGGCTCAGATGGTGTCCAGCATGTGTGGCGGCGCCCTGGTGAGAAGTACCAAGACAACTGTATCTTGCCTACAGTCAAGCATGGTGGTGGTAGCATCATGGTCTTGGGCTGCATGAGTGTTGCTGGCACTGGGGAGCTGCAGTTCATTGAGGGAAACATGAATTCCAACATGTACTGTGACATTCTGAAACAGAGCATGATCCCCTCCCTTTGAAAACTGGGCCTCATGGCAGTTTTCCAACAGGATAACGACCCCAAACACAACCTCCAAGATGACAACTGCCTTGCTGAGGAAGCTGAAGGTAAAGGTGATGGACTAAACCCAATTGAGCACCTGTGGCGCATCCTCAAGTGGAAGGTGGAGGAGTTCAAGGTGTCTAACATCCACCAGCTCCGTGATGTCATCATGGAGGAGTGGAAGAGGATTCCAGTAGCAACCTGTGCAGCTCTGGTGAATTCCATGCCCAGGAGGGTTAAGGCAGTGCTGGATAATAATGGTGGTCACACAAAATATTGACACTTTGGGCACAATTTGGACATGTTCACTGTGGGGTGTACTCACTTATGTTGCCAGCTATTTAGACATTAATGGCTGTGTGTTGAGTTATTTTCAGAAGACAGTAAATCTACACTGCTATACAAGTTGTACACTGACTACTCTAACTTATATCCAAGTTTTATTTCTATAGTGTTGTCCCATGAAAAGATATAATGAAATATTTGCAGAAATGTGAGGGGTGTACTCACTTTTGTGATACACTGTATACGGACTGTATACTGTACATTGCTGATAAGTGTGAAATGTGTGTAATTCATTTGTGATGCTTTGTGATGGGTTGTTTTTAATGTTACTGGATTAAATTTGCAGTATAATTTTGGCTACAGTTAATGGTAATACAGTGAGTTTTTTTTACTTTGACCAACATTTTGAATGATGGTTTAAATTTTTTGCTGGTTTGGATGTAATTACACTAATAGAGTAACTTATGGAATTCATAGTACAGTTTTAAGTTTTGTGGACACCTTTTTAATTTTTGAAAGCATTTTTTGTGGCAAGGTTTGAGCAGCATAATAGAGCTTTGAGCTATCAACTGAAAGGTTGAGTCAGAATCCCAGCTCTGCCATGCAGCCACTGTTGGGCCCTTGAGCAAGGCCCTTAACCCTGTTTGCTCCAGGGGCGCCATGCGATGGCTGACCCTGCGCTCTGACCCCAACTTTCAAACAAGCTGAGAAAGAAGAAAGCGAAGAAAGAATTTCATTGTACTGTTTGTCTGTATATGTATATATGACAAATAAAGGCATTCTTTCTATGTGCACAAAGCAAGGTCTATAAAGTCATGGCTTGATGAGTTTGATGTTAAGAAACTCCAGTGGTTTGCACAGATCCCTGACCCTAACCTGACTGAACAACTTGAAAAACAAATTGGGTAGCCAATTGCAAGCAAGGTCTTCTTGTCCAACATTAGTGCCTGCTCTTACAAAGGCTTTAATGACTGAATTATGTACATATTCCAGCTGACAAAATCTTGTGACACGTGTTCCTAGTAAAGACTGTTGTCGTGGCAAAAAAGGGAAACAAAAAGCAAACAAAAAACCCTACATTTCAAATCCAATTCAGGACATGAATGAAGAGGAGAGATGAGGCAAAGTACTTTGCCAGACAAAGTGGTGTATAGGGATATAACGTAATTTGGAGCAGATGTTAGATAGAGGTGGCCATGGTGTACAGGCAGAGAAAATAGGTCAGCAGACCCAGACAGTGATAAACATGCCAGAGCCGAGTGACCAGACTGACTATCATTGGTGTTAACATTGACTTTTCCAGAAGGCCACCTGAAATGGATTTCCTTTCAATGGCTTAGGATATTATGTGGCAAAGCAACAGAAAAACCTCCTGAAGCCAGCCTTTCTTGGTCATACGTGTGTGTACACATATGGTGGTTTAGTCAGATAGGAGATGACTCACTACCCTAACAGAATATACTTCTTTTTAAGGCTTCCCACTTTTACCTCTTTATTTAAGTGGCATGATGGCACCACAGGTAATGTCAGTCTTATACAGCTCTACCAGTCTTGCTTTGCCAGCTGTGGTCTCTAATGAGATTATTGCCTGAAGGAAATTCACTGTGAATTTCCACTAAAAATAAACACAGGCTGTGCCCACAGACTTTATAAAGTCTGACCCTTCTTAATACAGGAGGAATTAAAGCCAAAAATGCAAATAAACCGGCATATGTTGTTTAGTACACAATATAAATCTTAAAAATGAATGTTTTAAAAATTTGCTTCCAGCTAATTTACATCTTTTAAAGACATTTCAGTGTGTTTGTGTGATTTTTGCATCAGTTATCTTGGGTAACAGTGCACCACATAGCTCCAATTTAAATCCTAGTGTTTATATTTCAATGACTGGTGCTGCCAGTTCTCCTAGCATCTATTTACACTGACTGCATATTCTCTATTGTAATTAGCAGAGACACACGTGCCTTTCACTCAGACCTAGTGTACAGAGATTTCTTTTAATGCTATAGCAGCCTTGTGACAGATAATATTTCATATTTTCTATTTAATTAATAGTATTCTCCATGCTAGTACCACCCTAAAACATTAGGGCACACTTAACTGACATTGGTGATTATTAGCCGCCAGGCAAAATTCCATCATGGGTACATAGCTGTGTCCTAAGCCACATCATATGTGCTACATATGTAATCGTTTCCCTGACTGGAACTCCCCCCAATGCTGCAGACCCCCACCCTGACTGAGTACACCCCCTCTAACATGTGCACAGTCGCCAGTGGAGTGTCACATGCTACTATCTGTGAATCTACCATCTCTCTTACAAGTGCCAGAGACCTCTCTACTCAGTAAATGTATACGTGATCACAAATATTCAGCATTGACTGTTGATATGGGACAAAAAAATGCTATCTCTTCACCACTGGAGCTTAGTTTCAGTGGGTAAAAACACAGCCTTAAATAAATATACAAAGGCAAGTAAACTAGTGTTACAGTGGCATTGTCATAATAATAACAACAACATAGGGAAATTGGGCCAGTAACTACCAAATGTTCACACTCTGCTACATAGTTGCACTTCAGTAACAAGCCCCTATGAAATGAAATGCCTTTATTAGTCATATATATATATACAGGTTACAGAACAACTAAATTATTTCTTGGCATATCCCAGCTTGTTTGGAAGCTGGGGTCAGAGCGCAGGGTCAGCTATTGCACGTCACCCCTGGAGCAGACAGCGTTAAGGGCCTTGCTCAAGAGCCCAACAGTGGCAGCATGGCAAAGCCATGATTGAAACCTTTCAATTAATAGCCCAAAGCTCTACCCACTAGGCTACCACTGTCCCCAAATTCACCATGTGCTAAACTGTGGCGCAGTGGTTGGAAATCTCTTTAACCCTAATGATCAGTTTTGGGTCCCTGAGATCCCTTAATGATTTTTCCTAATGTTATAGAAACAGCAAATAAACAATATGTTTATATTCCATTTAATTCAATTCAATAAGCTTTATTGGCAAGACTATTCAGTTACAGTATTGCCAAAGCATTAACAAACACGGAACACACATGAAAAGAGAACAGAAATAATAACAATAGTAAAAGTAAAAGAAAAAATAACATTAAAGAAGATTTAGAACCCCATTAAAGATGACATTTGCAACATAAAAGACAACATTTACAGCATCTAAAAGAACATTTAGAACACTCAAGGGAGAAAAAGATTACAAACAGGGCAGTTTTTCCTATTCACTGTATGTGTGTATGTGTTAGTGTGTGTGAACACTGTCCCTCATAATGTAAGAAGCAGATATATATCGTTCTGCTTTGTGTCTTTTCTCCTAACAGGGCAGCCAGTTTGTCCTATAAGATTTACATTTCGGCATTTTATTCAAAGCAACTTACAGTCTAAGCAAATGAGGGTTAAGGGCCTTGCTCAATGGCCCAACAGCAGCAACCTGGCAGTGGTGGGGTTTAAACCAGCGACCTTCTGATTACTAGTCCAGTACCTTAACTGCTAGGCTACAACTGCCCTACCCAATACGTCTCTCTATAAGAGAGATGATTAAATTGGGGGTGAAACTTTAATAAAGTAGATTTTTCGTAATTGTATTTTTCATTCTGTTACAAAAATGTGTTCCAAACACCTCTAATTTATAGACGTCTACTAGAGTCTTAGAGACCCAATCTAGAATAGATCATTAAAGGCATATATTTTTATATATTCTTGGTTTCTGTCTGGTGTTCTCTCTCTCTCTCACGCTCTCTCTGGTTAATTTGGTCAATTTTAAACTTATTTTACCTACACAAAACACAAAAGTCTCTGGGACCCCACAGAACAAGTCAGTAAATTAAATGTCAATAGAACACAAGGGTTAAAAAGCATGCTACAGTTAACATAACTCTTTTTCACCTCTACAATCTTTCTCTATCCCTTTAAGACTTCTACATTAGCGTTTCTTTTAAAAGGGGCTGCTTAGCCTTTTAGACAGCTGTAAAAAACAGTTGCAGTTTTATGATGTCCTAATCATTTTTACAGTTCCACAATCACTCTCATCCCAATCATCTAAGGGTTGGTCTGTACAAACATTCCATTGCTAGGTTATAATTTTTGCCAACTTTAAAGATTTATAGTATAATTACACCCTGATCATAGTTTTAGCATCATTTAGTGTTCAATTAATTCTTGGACTGGGCTAATCGAGAGAACTAATGGAGGGAACTATGTAATTAGCAGTCATAGAATCCCATAGATGACTGTTGGCTAGCACAATCATTTTTCTAGTTTGTTGGATATTGTGCTATAAACTACCAGAAATGAGAAAACAGTGAATAAAACAGCTTGTGAAAGGGTCCCATTAGAATATTCCAGAAGGTGTATTGACAGGATGTTGGTAAACAAACAAACAGACAGGCTACTTTCAGTTCAACAAAAACGTAATTAATTTAACATTGCGATGTGCATAATGCCATTTGCACATTAACAGTTGGCACATAAACATCCAATTCGGTACAAGTAATATGAGTCGATAGGGCCGTCTGGTTTGGTCTCGGCAACAGGGTTTTAGATAGATAGACAGATAGACAGACAGACAGACAGACAGACAGACAGACAGACCTACCGATCGATTATTGTCATTGCTCAGTACAGGTACAAGGCAACGAAATGCAGTTAGCATCTACCAGAAGTGCAAATAGTAGCACTGTGCAAAGAAAAAACAGAGAATATCAGTAAACATATATCTATGATTAATATTAATATATAGTTATAACTATAGCTATTTACATATATGGAATTATATCTATGTACAGTACATAGTACTATATACATAATAGCAATAATAACAATAATATGAATAAAATGGGATTAGTTAGGTATATAGTATAAATAATAACTATACAACTGTAACTATAACTATATAAGGATGCTGCTAAATAACTATAACTATACATGTCTACATATAACTATATGACAGTTGTGTTAAGTGCAAGTGCAAATTCTTGGCACACGTCAGTACCCCTAATACCCAATAAAAAAATTTCTAAACAGCATGGTGTAGCTGAACACTGATAAAAGCCAAGTTAATCCCTTTATGGATATAGTGCTCACACTGAATGCAGGAAGTTGACTATTATTTTTCTGTGGCCTGCATGCACACTGCATCTTCCCAACTGTGCCTGCATATTAGCTATAAAATAATAGGGCTACTAAACTTTGCAACAATATTTTCTTCTCTGTACAACTTTCTGGCCCCATTCTGGCTTTTGTAGGCTTTATGCCAAGGGTAGCTCTTGCTACTCAAAGACCAAGAAGAGTGTCATGGATTGTTACTGCAGAGTTCCATGACACTCAACAGTAACTCCCGTAAGGTCTTTAAAGGCATGACAGCCTTTAACCCATATGATACATTCTCAAGTAGGTAAAAGTGTTCATTGCAGACTAGATGTGGTCTGATAATCACACAAGTGCTGGCAAAACCTCCTCTAAAAAATAACAAAGATGGATGGACACTCCCATACCATGTCCCATATAGGGACAGTGGTGGCCTAATGGGTAGGGCTTTGAGCTATCCACTAAAAGGTTGAGAGTTTGAATCCCAGCTCTGCCATGCAGCCATTGTTGGGCCCTTGAGCCCTTAATCTTCTCCGCTCCAGGGGTGCCGTACAATGGCTGACCCTGCGCTCTGACCCCAGCTTCCAAACAAGCTGGTATACATGGAGAAAGAATTTCGTTGACTATACATCTGTATATGTATATATGACAAATAAAGGCATTCTCTATATTCTTCTACCACAATTTCCATGAAGATAACAGCAAGTTAACTTTAATTCGGTCACCTACACTAGACCTATATCTTATCCATTGGGCATATTTAATTCTGATGGAAATGTTTTGGAATTATAAAGGCCTACGGAGGCTAAATGTGCTATTACATATGTATACTTAATCAACTGTCATTTTAGCTTTGGGCAGTGTTTTTCCGGCACTGGCATCCTTAAAGAACACCCAAATAACATATCCAAACTACTTTAATGGCCATATTAATCACTTTATTGTTTTATTTTTAGACCTCAGTTGACACTTCCAGCATGATAATGCACTATATCACAAGGTGGAAAAGGGTTAATCCCAGCAAGACTGCAGTTGTCCGATATAAAATTAACAACTTTACAATGTTGTCATTTGCTGACAGAGTCTAGTTCCTGTATAACAGGTTCCAGGTTTCCTGTGAAATTCATGGCTAGATATATTCTGCAAGCCAATTAAGGTGTAACATACTACTTAAAAGATGTATCTCTTAACCTGACTAGAATAGTGTTTGAGTATATGTTTTGAGTAATATGTTTAGAGTATGTTAGCACATTTGATACACATTAAATACTATTTAAATATCATGAGTCATCTGAATATTGCAACCTATGAATATTGAATATGAAATTGCAATATAATCATGTTTTCATTTCTCAATCCTAAGGGACTTAATTGGGCTTTATATAGATTATTAATCATTAAGGACTAATCAAATTAAGACCTCATTTTAGCAATTGTACATCATTCAAAACATTCCATCACAACAATAATTATACACTGATCAGTCATAACATTAAAACCACCTCCTTGTTTCTACACTCACTGTCCATTTTATCAGCTCCACTTACCATATAGAAGCAATTTGGAGTTCTACCATTACTGACTGTAGTCCATGTTTCTCTGAATACTTTTTTAACCTGCTTTTACTCTGTTCTTCAATGGTCAGGACCCCCACAGGACCACTACAGAGCTGGTATTATTTAGGTGGTGGATCATTCTGAGGACTGCAGTGACACTGACATGGTGGTGGTGTGACACTCCTACCTAGTTGGTCCACCTTGTAGATGTAAAGTCAGAGACGATCGCTCATCTATTGCTGCAGTTTGAGTTGGTCATCTTCTAGACCTTCATCAGTGGTCACAGGACTCTGCCCAGAGGGCACAGTTGGCTGGATTTATTTTTGGTTGGTGGACTATTCTTAGTCCAGCAGTGACAGTGAGGTGTTTAAAAACTCCATCAGCACTGCTGTGTCTTATCCACTCATACCAGCACAACACACACTAACACACCACCAACACATCAGTGTCACTGCAGTGCTGAGAATGACCCACCACCCAAATAATACCTACTTTGTGGTGGTCCTGTGGGGGTCCTGACCATTAAAGAACAGCATGAAAAAGGGCTAAAAAAGCATGCAGAGAAATAGATGGACTACAGTCAGTAATTGTAGAACTTCAAAGTGCTTCTATATGGTAAGTGGAGCTGATAAAATGGACAGTGAGTGTAGAAACAAGGAGGTGTTTTTAATGTTGTGGCTGATCGGTGTATATCTAACAGATTGGCATATTGTGGTCATCGGTGAGGTATACCTCGCACATATTTACATTCCTGATACCAACTGTGGAATATCTAAACAGCTTGATTTGTACACAGACCTGATTTATACCTTCAGAGCTACAGTTCATCCACATTCAACAGACAGTTTAACTTTAAAAGTGCACAATGTGCATGACACATGTTGTTAACAAATAACAAAAACAAGGTAGGGGATTTTTTTTGCCTTTGTTGTTTACAGAGCCACTGTGCCACTATTTAAATACAGTGCAGTCCTGAAAAGCATAATTGTTTTTTTAAATATTGGTAGTATCAAGGTGGATCTGTACCACAATCTAATTTTAATCTGAATCTGACTTTAAAATTTCCTTTTTTTATGAGTTTTATCAATTAAATAATTCAGCTATGGTATAATCAAGTGTCTTTTCTTTTTTTACTTGCAACTCTGACAACTCCCCCCTCCCCACACCAGAAAGGCTGCTGCCATCTAATATAGATAATTTGTTTACACATCTAGATTCTAAAGGCGAACTGAGGCAAAACATTCTGATTTACAAGAGTTTCCTCTGGACTGGAAACAGTAGAAACAGAAACGAGCATGTTTACCATGTGGCAGAAGATGTATGGTTTGGTTTACATCAGATTCCTGTATTAGACCTCTGAGTTGGTGACTGACGCCAAGACAGCTGAACTCTGGGCTCCGTCTTCTAACAGGTGCTACAAATAGACCCCCACAGAGTTGGGTGAAGGGGGAGAGAGATTTTGGAAAGGGCTAGTAAGAGGGGGAGAAATTAGCACAGAGCTGAAAGGGTACTTAAGTAGTAGGCTTTATTTCCAGGAACTAGTATTGACTGGATTGCCTTAACTGTTTGGCTGACATCAGCAGTCTGATTTTGCGATGTGAACGTTTCTTAAAAGTAGTAAAGCTTTGTGGTGGCATTTAAATGCATATATACTGGGCATAGAAATTACAAAAAATATTTAATCATCTCTATTCTGTTAAATACATCACTGTGTTTATTGCAACTAATAATGTGTAAATAACTGATTACAGATGAGACTGCAGTGCAAAGGAATTTTAGAGTGATCGGTAAAGTCTTACTGAATACCACGGCATGTCAGTGTTGATTAAAATCATGTGATTTTACACTGCTTACACTTGACTAAACTATCAAATCCAGATGTTTGGGAAACCACACATCTGGAAATAAGACTGGTAAAGAAGTAGAGAAATAAAACAATGAATAGGTAAATGAAAGGCATAAAACCACTCTTTTTATTCCTTTCTTGGTGGCTTGCTATTACAAAAACAAAGTCAATGTCTACACTAAAAAATGCAACTACGTTTCGTTAACCTGATTTGGGATTTTGAGTTACTGAAACAAGGATTTTATTAAAATTATTAAATTATAAGGAACAGTACCTGCACCATATTATATTATAATTATAAATGTATGTGGTTTGTGGGAACCAAGATTTAGTAAAAGTACTTATTAATTAAAATACTCCATATTAACTAACTAAATGTTGTATTGTATTACACCTTGAAGGGAGCAGCAGTTGTGTATGTCTAGAGCAGGGGTGTCAAATCCGGCCCGCCACGTCATTTTATGTGGCCCGCGAGAGCTTAAAAGACGTATGATTGTTGTGATGGTTCGAGTAGTTACAGAGACGTACTTATAATTTAATGGGACACCTGTGCCTTTAAGCAGCAACCGTTGACATCGTAGTCATGGCAACTAACTTTGACTTTGCTAAGAAGCATTGTCACTTTTATGTTTTAGCGGAAAATAATGCGGGGTAAAGTCAGTAGTGTAAACAATAATAAATAGAAGTTAATTCTCTAGCAATCCAATAAAGAATCATCATCTGTAAGTAGTACACATTTATATTCGCAGTTGTTTGTAAATGTTTAGCGAGTATGTTACAGTGTTTCAGTTATGAATTTACCGTAATTCCGAAATTAAATTAAGTTGTTAGCATTCCTATAGCAATTAGTATTTTTACACAAAATGCTAACTCGTTAGCGCTATTTTACTTTTGGTTAAATTTCATGTTGTACTAGAGACAGCTACAGCTATGCGCATGTACTGTATTACGTTTTTTATTGTTTGTATTTTGTAGTTTTACTCTATTCTGATGCACACAGTGTACAGTTGGGAAGCAAATAAAACCGACGTAACTATATTGGAGGGAGTTTGTCTGTCTGTCTGTCTAGCTGAGAAAGGGGGAAAACTTGGCGAGGGCAAAACAAATGTCTTAAAATATGCTGTAAAATCGGACATAAACTGCATCTCTCACAATGCATGCCGGTTTTGTGACCTGCAAAGTGACCGCATCCCACCACTAGATGATGTTGAGAAATATTTACAAATAATCCCAAAATATACAAGAAGAGAAAACTGAAGCAGAAGGAGGAAATTTAATGAAAGATGGGAAAGTGAATACGAATAAGTTTGTGCTTCAAGAAGAAGTTATAATGCGTAAAGGAATACAATATAAATGTAGACATACTGTACATTATAAATATACAGTATACATTTGGCATTTTGACACCAAACACAGAATTTAGCCTCCAAGAAAAACAACAAATTGTCCAAGACTTAAAAGGCAGACTGCAATCACAGCAGGATACATTACAATCTGCCCTTTGAGGGCCACCATAATGCAGATGTGGCCCTCGGTAAAAATGAGTTTGACACCCCTGGTCTAGAGGATTCAAATCTGTGTTGACTAGAGTGCAAATCATTGCCAAAACCTCCACTACTAAACCAGCACTACTGTTAGTGTCAGTACTATTTTAGGTGAACCTCTTTAGTAATTACCAACCAGTTTGGAATGTTAAATGGTAATTTAGGGAAACATTTCTGTCTGAGTAATGGCAAATAAAGAAGATAATGAAAACCTGTTTTTCTTCAATACTTCTATCCATCATTGAAGATGTGTCTCAAATGAAATACCAATGTAAATGTGTTCAGAATGTCGATTTTATAAAGCCATTTTTAGCCTATGCAGTGCCAAATGTGGAATATTTTCCTACTAGCATTCAGGCAGTAGAGTTTGGCGTGCCTTTCTTCCTAACATTCCCTCCCCCTTAACATGCCTTAACACTCATACAGATATAATGTAAACAAAACCCCAATTTAGTGTGCATGTTCACTTTTCTTCTGATAAAACAGTATCTTTAATTGTTACCATGTGTCAATGGCTTGTCAGTTCAATGGAATGTCCAAATGGAATGGAGTGAACACCCCCTACACACACACACACACACACACACTGTGATATGTGCTGTCTAATCTTCACTTCTCTCTTCCCTTCTTAGATAGGGACTACACATTTCTATAGAAACTTTCTACTTCCTGGGCTTACTACAATCTGTACTGCTATAGAGCTGAAACTAATATTTGAAATAGTTAATATGTTCTATGTTTTAAAATGTTTTTAATATATTTTAGAGCAGCATGGTGGTAAACTGGTAGAGTGAATAATGCACAGCAGCATGGCTCCTAAGTACAGTGGTACCTTGTAACTCAACGTCCCCTAAACTCAAAATCTTTAAAACTCAACGCCCTTCGTCGAAAAATTTGTACCCTTAAACTCAACGTGTTCAGTTTGTTTGTTTAAAAAAATTATTTATTTCATTTCAGATTAACAATGAACAGTCGCTTTGTTCAGCGCTCGACTGGAGCGGTGCAGTAAAACATCATCAAAGTGCAAATATGAGACAAATCTGCATTTGTGTGGAATGTCAACTGTGTTTAGCTGGATTTTCCTCACTGTTTCACTTTTAAACTTGTGTTACAGCTTGAGGTTCTGAGAAATTGTAAGAATCAGCTTTATATTTCAGTGTTTTTATGTTATATTTGTGTTATTTTCAGTGTATAAGTGTCAAAAACAACCCTATTATTTTACATAAGCCTAAAATATATGCAAGTCTACGGGACCATGAAACGCATTAACAGGTTTCCCTTACAGTGAGGTCAAAAAGTATTTAGTCAGCCACTGATTGTGCAGGTTCTCCTACTTAGAAAGATGAGAGAGGTCTGTAATTTTCATCATAGTTATACTTCAACTATGAGAGACAAAATGAGAAAAAAAAATCCAGGAAATCACATTGTAGGATTTTTAAAGAATTTATTCGTAAATTATGGTAGAAAATAAGTATTTGGTCAATAACAAACAAGCAAGATTTCTGGCTCTCACAGACCTGTAACTTCTTCTTTAGGAAGCTCTTCTGTCCTCCACTCGTTACCTGTATTAATGGCACCTGTTTGACCTCGTTATCTGTATAAAAGACACTTGTCCACAGCCTCAAACAGTCAGACTCCAAACTCAACCATGGTAGACCTGCACCAGGCTGGGAAGAGTGAATCTACAACAGGCAAGCAGGTTGGTGTGAATAAATCAACTGTGGGAACAATTGTAAGAAAATGGAAGACATACAAGACCATTGATAATCTCCCTTGGGGTCAAGATCTCATCCTGTGGGGTCAAAATGATCATGAGAACGGTGAGCAAAAATCCCAGAACTACACGGAGGGACCTGATGAATGACCTGCAGAGAGCTGGGACCAAAGTAACAAAGGCTACCATCAGTAACACACTACGTCGAGAGGGACTCAAATCCTGCAGTGCCAGGCGTGTCCCCCTGCTTAAGCCAGTACATGTCCAGGCCCGTCTGAAGTTTGCCAGAGAGCATATGGATGATCCAGAAGAGGATTGGGATAATATCATGTGGTCAGATGAAACCAAAATGGAAATTTTTGGTAAAAACTCAACTCGTCGTGTTTGGAGGAAGAAGAAAAACCCATGAACACCATACCTACTGTGAAGCATGGGGGTGGAAACATCATGCTTTGGGGCTGTTTTTCTGCAAAGGGGACAGGACGACTGATCCGTGTTAAGGGAAGAATGAACAGGGCCATGTATCGTGAGATTTTAAGCCAAAACCTCCTTCCATCAGTGAGAGCATTGAAGATGGAACGTGGCTGGGTCTTCCAGCATGACAATGATCACAAACACATCGCTCGGGCAACGAAGGAGTGGCTCCGTAAAAAGCATTTCAAGGTCCTGGAGTGGCCTAGCCAGTCTCCAGACCTCAACCCCATAGAAAATTTGTGTAGTCCGTGTTGCCCAGCGACAGCCCCAAAACATCACTGCTCTAGAGGAGATCTGCATGGAGGAATGGGCCAAAATACCAGCTACAGTGTGTGCAAACCTGGTGAAGACTTACAGGAAACGTTTCACCTCTGTCATTGCCAACAAAGGTTATGTTACAAAGTATTGAGTTGAACTTTTGTTATTGACCAAATACTTATTTTCCACCATAATTTACAAATAAATTCTTTAAAAATCCTACAATGTGATTTCCTGGATTTTTTTTTCTCATTTTGTCTCTCATAGTTGAAGTGTACCTATGATGAAAATTACAGACCTCTCTCATCTTTCTAAGTAGGAGAACCTGCACAATCAGTGGCTGACTAAATACTTTTTGGCCCCACTGTACATCCTTATGGAAAAAAATACCTTGAAAATCAACGTCTTTTAAACTCAACACCACTCCCAGAACCAACTGACGTTGAGTTTCAAGGTACCACTGTATTTTAGGAATTTTGAAATGAGGATTTTAACAACAACCCGTACTGTTGCGCAGCTTAAGACGTGTTTGCAGGAAGAATGGGACAAAGTAACACCGGAAACACTTCATCACTTGTGCCAAAAAATCTTTAATCATTATGAGAAGGAATGCCAACATAACCAAGTGGTAAATGCTTTACCATCCCAACTTTTTTTGAAATGTGTTTCAGGCCTGAAATGCAGAAATGGATGTACAGTATATTACCAATTAAAATAAAGTTGACCAGACAAAATCTGAATGTCATGTGTTCATACTGTCTGCAATGAAATAAAAGCCAAAGTAAATGTTAGAAACACTGCATTTAAAAAAAAATGCATTTTTCATACTGTCCCAACTTTTTCTGATTTGGGGATGTACAAGAACATTTCTAGCACAATACGAACTTGCTTATTCAAAGCCGAGTCATATAGTAGAAAAATAATAATAATAAATTTCATTGAGCCATATTAAATAGACTGAGGTGGATGTGCTGACGTGGGTCCTGTAAGTAGGCAAAAAGTGTCTGCAGCTGCACCAGTTTATAAGAGCGACTGGTGCATAACAAAATGCAAAAATACATCAAATCTAGCAGGTGATCCAGATTTTCTTTTAATGTGTCCATGTTACTTCATTTGCTATTAAAATGCATGAGTCACAGTTGTACTTGCGACCATGTGACTTTTCCAGCGTTTGCTGTGTGGCTCTGAATGCCAATAGGCTAACTGCTGTCTGGTGTCAATGGTATCAGGCAGAGAAGGGTGTCAGCAGCAGCCAAATGATGTCGTTGATTGTCTGAGCCTGGGTTGCCAGACCTGCCAGGTTGAAGAATGAATTCTGGTTTTCCCACGCCACAGCAGCATTCATCTGGTAAATGTCCAGAAAGAAAGACAGGCATCTGAACCAGAATGCTAGATACGTTTAAAGCATTTCTCATGGGGTGGTTTTAGGGAATGTGTATTTGTTTGTGAATGTTTGTGAAACAGCTGCAGGCAGGCAGATGTTTAGTGCAACAATACTTCATCTTAAATGTTTCTGAGGGCTGTACGCATTTGAGTGTTATTTCTGTATTTACCAAAGTAAGAATATCTAAAAGGGAGGTGTGAAGTGATGTAAAGTTATTTGCCACAATTGTACAAAAATATTTCTATGAAATAAACTAGACTAGCCTATGGTTTTGGAATGAGATGTCCAGCATGCTCATGGTGGGTGTCTACATACTTTTAACATTCTGTAAAGCGTACTTTGTTGTTCTTTTCTTTTATAAAGAGCCCTTCTTAGTCTCCAAAGCCAACTGAAGGGTAAAACCTTGTTTTCTACCTAATCTTTTTTTTAGCAGTATTTGTCATGTGTCCATACACTGATCAACCATAACATTAAAACCACCTCCTTGTTTCTACACACACTGTCCATTTTATCAGCTCCACTTACCATATAGAAGCACTTTGTAGTTCTACAATTACTGACTGTAGTCCATCTGTTTCTCTACATACCTTTTTAGCCTGTTTTCACCCTGTTCTTTAATGGTCAGGACCCCTACAGGACCACCACAAAGTAGGTATTATTTGGGTGGTGGGTCAGTCTCAGCACTGCAGTGACACTGACATGGTGGTGATATGTTAGTGTGTATTGTGCTGGTATGAGTGGATAAGACACAGCAATGCAGATGGAGTTTTTAAACACCTCACTGTCACTGCTGGACTGAGAATAGTCCACCAACCAAACGGCGCCCCACAGGCAGCGTCCTGTGACCACTGATGAAGGCCTAGAAGATGACCAACTCAAACAGCAGCAATAGATGAGCGATCATCTCTGACTTTACATCTACAAGGTGGACCAACTCGGTAGGAGTGTCTAATAGAGTAGATAGTGAGTGGGCACGGTATTTAAAAACTCCAGCAGCACTGCTGTGTCTGATCCACTCATACCAGCACAACACACACTAACACACCACCACCATGTCAGTGTCACTGCAGTGCTGAGAATGATCCACCACCTAAATAATATCGGCTCTGTAGTGGTCCTGTAGGGGTCCTGACCATTGAAGAACAGGGTGACAGCAGGTTAAAAAGAAATGTAGAGAAACAGATGGACTACAGTCAGTAATTGTAGAACTACAAAGTGCTCCTATATGGTAAGTGGAGCTGATAAAATGAACAGTAAGTGTAGAAACAAGGAGGTGGTTTTATTATGGCTGATCAGTGTATGTGTCCAGTTATTTAGGGTTCAACTTACATTCCAACAACATTAAAACAATAACTTGTTTGCATTGAATGACCATGAGTGTATGTTGGTGCTCTGTCCAGGGTGTGTTTCGACTTGTATGTAGTCTTGATTTGAGATCACTTACAGAGATTGCTTTGCTAATGTAGTCTGGTACAGTTTTATAGAGTCTTATGTGCTATGAAAGTGCTGCATAATGCTAAGGATTAATAGAAGTCCTACATTTTTTAAATAAAGTTAAGGGATGGGATTTACAGTTTTAAGACATCAGCACGTAAGGGCTAGTACCTTCAGATGGGTCATTGACAGCTTGAAGCCAATAGCTGCCTGATGGTCTGTGTCTAGACTCTGAAAGAATAGTCAGCAGTTCAAAGACGGAGCCATTTCCTGTAATAGACTGCACATAATGCTTAGGATTAAAAGAAGCCATACATTTTACAAATAAAATAAAGGAATTAGAGTTTTAAGACATCAGCATATATGGGCTAGTACCTTTAGATGGGTCATTGGCAGCTTGAGCCCATTAGCAGCCTGATGGTCTGCGCCTGGACTCAGAAAGAATAGTCAGCACTTTAAAGATGGAGACATTTCCTGTAAGAGACTTATCTTTAGGTACTGTTCATCTCTTGTCCTTTCACTTTAGATATGATACTTGAGTGCTTCCTGTCAGCTGTAGGTATACAAGCTGTATAGGAGTGTTTATGATCTAGATTGTTCTGTGCTCATCAGAGACTGGCATTGTTCTCTTCCACTTTATTACCGTATGCTTTTAATGATGCTTCAATATTAGAGGCTGCTCTAATGTACATTAATGAGCCAAAACATTATGACCACCTGCTTAAGATGCTGTCCAAACAGTTTGAACCCACAGAGACAGACTCCACAAGACCTCGTATCTGATACCAGGGCATTACCAGCAGATCCTTTAACTCCTGTATGTTGAAAGGTGGATCATCCTACAGTAAACAACAGACATGTGCCTGGCTATCTATTTAACCATATGCTTTAGCCTTATGTCCTTAAATATAAATGGGTTTTGGAGACACATTGACCCAGGCGTCTGCCCAAAATGATTTGGCCTCTATCAGAGTTAGGCAGATCTGCACATATTTGCTTCATTCAACGTGTACTACAAACCCAGTTTTCGAAAAAGTTGGGACGTTTTGTAGGGCAGTTGTAGCCTAGTGGTTAAGGTACTGGTCCCGTAATCAGAAGGTTGCTGGTGCAAGGCCCTTAACCCTCAATTGCTTAGATTGTATACTGTCACAGTACTGTAAGTCGCTTTGGGTAAAAGCGTCTGCTAAATGCCAAAAATGTAAATGTAAAACGCAGTAAAAACATTCACATTTTCAGCATTTAGCAGACACCTTTATCCAAAGTGACTTACATTACAGTTACAATATACAGTCTGAGCCATTGAGGGTTAAGAGCCTTACTCAAGGGCCCACCAGCAGCAACCTGGCAGTGGTGGGGCTTGAACCAGCAACCTTTTAATTACTAGTCCAGTACCTTAACCACCAGGCTATAGAATCTGATTTATTGATTTTAATCTTCATTTAACTGACAAAAGAAAGAAATAGAAATAAATGATTAATAAATAAATTTTTTTCGACTAAATTGAATTTTGTAAATTGAAACACATCTTCACAGCAAGAAGGTCCTGGGTTCGATCCCCAGGCGGGGCAGTCCAGGTCCTTTCTGTGCAGAGTTTGCATGTTCTCCCAGTGTCTGCGTGGGTTTCCTCCGGGAGCTCCAGTTTCCTCCCACAGTCCAAAAACATGCAGTCAGGTTAATTGGAGACACTGAATTGCCCTATAGGTGAATGGGTGTCTGTGTGTGTGTGCCCTGCAATGTGTGCTTTGCACCCATTGAAAAGCTGGGATAGACTACAGCACCCCCCTTTGACCCTAACTGGATAAGCGGTTAAGTGAGTGAGTGAGTGTCTTCAACGCACAAAAGATCAGGACAGAGGCAAAATAAGAATTAAAAGTTACAGCATTACACATTAAGCAGGTTATGATTTAATTGGTAACAGATGAGGGAATCATTATTGGGTATAAAAGGAGGATTCACCAAAGGATCAGTCTTTTCCATCAATGATGGGTTGTAACTCACTACTTCGTGCAAAACTTCAGAATGTGTGTGCTTGACTGGCCTGTCTGCAGTCTAGATCTGTCTTTTATTGACAATGTATGGCACAGCTTGAAAAGGAAAATTAGCCAATGTTGACCACAGACTTTTGAGCAGCTGAAGTCTCACAGAATTAACACATGACAGGTTCTTCTTTTGAATGCTTTTTACAAAACTTTTTCTCAAATAGGGGTTTGTCTCATTAGCCCAACATTGAATATTTATCCTACTGAAACCAGAATGATTTGGCTTATCAGTGTACATGTCAATTAAAAGTTTATGTAAAAATGTATTTTTATTGTAGGTACCAGAATTCAGCCCACCCCGCATGAACAGGGATTGAGTGATAGTGTGCTGTCTGATCTGGATAAAGCTTTTGTAAAGCATCTTGAATAATAGTTGGGTGACTATACACTGGAAACTGTCAGTGTGTGTGAGTGTGTGTGTGTGTGTGTGTGTGTGTGTGCCTGTCTGTGCGTACCTAGATCTCAGAGCCCATCAGTTGTTGATCGGGCAGGTCTGGTAGCAGCTGTGGCAGCAGCTGACTAAAGAAGGGGGCATCTGTTCCTTCCTGTCACCCCAAGCTTTTCGACAAATTGCCAACTCATTTTAGCTCTCCTCTCTCTTTTCCTGCTCCTTCACTCGAACAGACTGCATTTTTACACTTGGTGTGAATGCTGTTACTTAGAATAGCTTTAGGGAATTTTCAACAGCTGGCTAAACTTTTCAGTAAAACAGAGCAGGAAACAGAAAAAGGGAGATAAAAAAAACGCCTAGCGGCCTTTTAACTTAATACTATTCTTTGTGGTTACCAAAGTTTTCTTATGCTGGAAAAGTCACACCCGATGCAGGCCCCCTGTGCCCTGACATAGTTATTCCAAGCCTTTATTCACTGTTTACTTTGGACGCGGGGTTTTGCTGGCTGTTTGACTCAGAGGAACAGTTCTTACCACACAATCTTTGCAGGAGAGGGAATTTTCAAAACTACCTTGCACTTAGACCCCTTCTGTTTTCTTTGATTTACATTGTAAGGGAGGTGCTGATACATTAGCAGTGATCGTATATTTATGTCCTGGTAACCGTGTGTATTATTGCTTCCAGTTCAGAGTAAAGTTCAAGTGCAAATCAGTTGAAAGTAGTTTTTGCTCCTGGCTTAGCAAACCACAGAGTCATTAAGCATCAAGCTTTTTGTAAAAGTTGTAAACAACAGTAGAGGGCCAAAGAGGGGTAAATGGTGGGAATGTAGGTTTATTGAAAGCAAAACTGTCATTTTGCATAAACTATATAGACAAAAGCATTAGGACATTGGTTGTAATTATTATCACATTTTCCAGCCACATCAATAGCTAACATGTAATAACTAGGGATGTAATGACGCATCACAAGACAGTTAAAAATCGATTCACATGTATAAAGATTCAAATCGGTTTACATGTATAATGTATCGATATTCACTTCAAACAGCAGAGGGCACTGGCGCTATTCACCTCGCCTGGTTGACATCACTACAGGGTTGCCAGGTTCGGAATTTTCCAGCCTAATTTATTAATGTGAGGATACTTTCTTTATTTGTATTATTCATTTATTTATTCAATGTGGGATTTGTTTTTAAATTTCAAGTTTTTTTTTTACACAAAAAGGGAGATGTGCAGCATTGTTTTGCATAGTTTGTACCTACCTCAGAAATAAAAGAGCATTCGTTATTTAGATAAATAAAAGATCAGCACAAATACAGTTTTTTATTGTATTTTTTAAGGAGAAATAATAAAAGGAAACTTTGTCATAATTTGTCTTCACTTTCATTTTGTTTAAAAAATCGTGAAAAAATCGTATCGTGAACCCAGAATCGTGAATCGCATCGCATCGTGGGTAGAGTGTATTGTTACATCCCTAGTAATAACTTTTTAAACTGTATTAATTAAGAATTTCAAAAACAAATGGCATCACTTTTCTACGTAGTCACCTTCCGATGCATTTTTCCCAGCGCCGTACCAACTTTTTAATGCCATCAGCAACAGAGTTTTTGGTTGAGCGCATAGCCGCTGATGCACCGCTGCTTTCACATCATCACATGAAAATCTTCTTTCCCTTAAAGCTTCTTTAAATGGTCCAAAAAGGTGGAAATCAGATGGTGTTAAATCCGGACTATAAGCTCTCTCTCAGTCTCTCAGACACGACCAATCACTACTCCTCCCACCCTCACTGTTTCCAACCAAAATATAAAAGTGTGGAAACTTTTTGAAGATTCCTTGTATGAAACAAATTATATGCTTCCAACTTTGCAGCAACAGTTTCGGGAAGGCCTTTTCCTGTTCTAGCATGATTGTGTCCCTGTGCACAAATCAGTGTCTACTGAGACAGGAGGAAAAGCTCAATACTGCTTTGTAATACTCTTACAAAGAGACACAAAGGGCTATTAGTTACATTAATGTATATAAAATATAGCTTGTAATTGGTCTCGGTAATTCTGTTAACGGTGGCAGAGCTGGTACTATAAACGATGCAATGCAATGCATTATGGGTCATGAGGACCTAGGATTAATCCCTGTCACTGCCATTATCTATAAGACGTTTGCAGGTTCTTCACCAGACATCCAGGTTTCATTGTACATTTCAATAGCTTACAAAATGTGATGGATATGTGTATCTAGGGTGTTTTGCATCTAGTGGTTACGTGTGGTGTCAAAGTTACATGAATGCTGGCCAGAATAAAGTGGCTATTATAAAATAATTGAATAAATGAGTAAATAATACTTAATGATTTACAAGTATATATATATATATATATATATATATATATAGAGAGAGAGAGAGTTTTATACCATTATTAAGCACAGCTATTTGGGGTTAGTTTGTCCATGCTAGTTTAGTTAGTTTAGTTTTGCTTTAATATGTTTTGCTTTTTCATTTACACTAAAATGCCATATTTGACCACTGAAAACTGACCTTTTTAATTCAGCTCTTTTAAAACTTACATTTTGACTAATAAAATTGGTTTGGCACAACCAGCCAGCCAAAGCAACATCCTTGTTTTATGCTACATATGACTGAATCTGTCATGTTTGTCTTGTCTATTTACACTTTTTTAAGGACTTTCAAAAGACAGCTGACAGCACCTGACAATGAAACTCCTGAAAATTTTCCAGCTGCTCTCCCAGTTCTCTCGAGCCCATATGTGTGTGGGTTGTCAGCTGTGACCATTAACCCTTTTGTCGCTGGTCATCATCAGTTGGACAGGAGCATGTGTTGCAGAATGAGACTGCTGGTTGTTTTTGGCCTTTTTTGGTCATTAGACACCTCATCTGTTTAACCAGAAGTGATATATGGTTGTGTGTGTGTGTGTGTGTGTGTAAGTGCCTGAGAGTGTCTGCATTTAACAACGTGTAAAGTTTTTGGGGGTGTTTTTTTTTTCTTTTATTCCTGGTGACCTTTTAAATTATTTTCCCTACTCAAATCCTATTTGAATACCGTGTTAATTACATGGCTGTGAGTCATTTAAGACAACTTAAAACAGCAGCTTACCAAGTAGCATCTTTCACACATGAATGAACCTGGTACATGATGTGTGACTAACAATACTACATCCAGTGCATGTGGTAGAGCTTAAGTTAAAAGCACTTACGTTTGCTTGTCAGCTGCTTTCTCTATGTGTAATGGTTTCTTACAAACATGATTCACTGCTGATTCATTTATAAATAATTCCATGTTACGACTCACTTTGATTTGTCATTTATATAAATTTGCTGATATTTTACTTGTTTGTGATTGGTTTAACATAAGATGGTGAGTTATGTCATTTCCAGATTTTTAAATCTATTAAATATCACCATTTAATAAAGTTCTCTGTATAAAATGATTTATGAGGGTTCTTCAAAAAGTTTCCTCACTTTTTAAAACTCTAGTTATTAAGAATTTCAAAAACAAATTACATCAGTTTTCTACATAGTCACCTTTTGATGCATTTTTCCCGTCTTACCAACTTTTTAATGCCATTGATGCACCAATGCTTTCACATCATCATATGAAAATCTTCTTCCCCTTAAAGCTTCTTTGAGCGTCCAAAAGGGTGAAAATCAGATGGAGCTAAATCCGGACTATAAGCTTTCTCTCAGTCTCTCAGACAAGACCAATTACTACTCCTCCCGCCCTCATTGTTTCCAACCAGAATATAAAAGTGCAGAAACTTTTTGAAGATCCCTAGTACATTACAGCATCATTTTTCCTTTTATAAAAGCTATAAATATAAGGTAACACATTGGTGTAATTGGCATAATATCAGGTAATACATAGTCTGTATAAACTGACATACTGATTGTAGTCCATGCCATATGAAGGACAAAAAATATTATTGTGGTATAGAGAAACTCTAGAAAACACTGTTTGTCTCCCCACAAACAAAATCTGGCCAAATTTAAAACACTGAATAAATAACTATGGGTATCATCAAAACCTTACCATTGTATAGTTGATTACTTACATAGGAAAGTTCAAGCCTACATGTTGTGTACATGTATTATCATGTTTACCTGAGTGCAGTATTAAAATCATTTCAGATGTCCTACAGATAGATACATACTAAAATCTAAACTAAAGTAAACTAAAGTAAACCACTGATAGGTACACGTGTCGGAAGAGGCGTGTACAGTGACGTGCTCTCCTTGGATGCAATCTGGCATCTCTCAGGATTGGAAGACAAATTGTGTACGCTAAATCGGGAGGAAAATGGGGAGAAAATGCATTAAAGAATTGATTACTTTTAATGCTTAAATAACTTGCTTCACTTAAAAAAAAATATTATCTTTTTAAATGATAAACAAATATGGTATTTAGCTGAGAGTTGTACTAGGTCTTGACCTGATAAACTGCTTTGTAAATTCTTTCAGCATTTTGACTTAGGAGTTCTTTCACAATATTACCAACCTGCCAAACTACTTGCTACCTGGGTAAATGTCCATGTGTAAAAGAGCCTGTGTGTTGTAGATTTAGTAGGTTATGCTGTAATTAAAAATGCTGAGCGCATGTCACATCTAACCTTTTACAATAGTGCGCCTATCAGGAGTGTTTATATAGCGCTGACAGGAATAAATGAGGTGCATTGTAACAGTTTAGAGCCGCGTCTTTCCTCGCTGTTTATTTTTCTTTGAGAAATGCTGTGGTCTTGGCAGCAGGGTGGATTAAAGCACACAGTATAAGTGCTCTCAAGTGGTAGTCTCTCGATGCAATGTTGTGTGTATCACTTAACCCATGTATGGTGTTCATGTTTTTGCGGGTCTGGTAGACCCACTGCATTATTGGGCTTTTTAATCATATAGCCATGACAATTCATGTAAAAATACCAGATGTTTATCCCAATTAAACTCTGGGTTTAGCTCTATCCTGATGACAAAAGCATTGTACGCGGAGATGTCCAAGATGTTGAAAAATATCACAAGTGGCCAGCGTAGGGTTCTCCTTTTACAGCTGTAGCCAGACACCAGCTTGTCCATGTTGTCCACCCCTCCTTTTGTGGCATTATAATCCATGATGATTTCTGTTTTTTGACGCTCCTCCCTATGCAGTGTACTCATGAGTACCACATTTTTGCCTTTTCTTGGCACATAGGACACCAAGGACGTGTCGGCTGTGAACACAAACTTGGAAGAGTTGACAGGCCTGTTCCTTGTAGTCAACAGCTGAGGTGGAAGCTCTGGCTTGTTTTTCCGTACTGTCCCTACCATTATCAGCTTCCTCTTTAGGAGCTCCTGTCCAAGCTTGTGTGAAGTAAAAAAGGTATTGCATGTGATGTTGTGTCCACTGAGTCCCTGTGTCACGTCCAGGACAACTCTCGGTATGACGGTATGTACTGGCTGAAGTGGCAGCGGCCCCTAAATGGCACCAGCTGCTCATCAACAGTGACATTAGGGCCAGGGTTGTAAAACAGGGGGAGGCGGTGCACCCACTTGTCCCACACTGTCCTGATGGCAGCTAGTCTGTCTCTCTGCCGCCGAGCTAGTCTGTCATCTCGGTTATCGGCACATTTGTGGCACAGAAAAGTTCTCTGCCAGTTTCTGTATCCCACAGGGATTCTGTGGATTCCCCTTTGGATCGGAAAACTCCAGCAATAATAAGAAGCCCAAAGTATGCACGTAACTGGATTTGGTCCATTTCCTTCCACCACTCTCCAAAAACACGCCTTCCCTCCATATTTGTGCAATCCAGAATTATTTTCTGGATGTCATCCTGGATGAAAAGTTCAAAAGAAGACTCAATGTCCTGCAGGTGAGTTACTGTCATCGGTGTTGGCCCTGGTTGCATCTTTATCACATTGACAGCCCTGCAGGGTGGCTCTTTTATTGGGAAAGGAGACCATTAAATTTTACAATTTTTTGACATCCATATTTCTCCACTTGTTGCCTGCTGATGGGCTGTCTGCTGACTGGCTGATCCTGTGGCTGGTTGTGGGGTGGGCTGCTGACGGGCTGGTCCTGTAGCTGGCTGCTGACGGGCTGGTCCTGTAGCTGGCTGTTGACGAGCTGGTCCTGTAGCTGGCTGCTGACGGGCTGGTCCTGTAGCTGGCTGTTGACGAGCTGGTCCTGTAGCTGGCTGCTGACGAGCTGGTACTGTAGCTGGCTGCTGACGAGCTGGTCCTGTAGCTGGCTGTTGACGAGCTGGTCCTGTAGCTGGCTGCTGACGAGCTGGTCCTGTAGCTGGCTGTTGACGAGCTGGTCCTGTAGCTGGCTGCTGATGAGCTGGTCCTGTAGCTGGCTGTTGACGAGCTGGTCCTGTAGCTGGCTGCTGACGAGCTGGTCCTGTAGCTGGCTGCTGATGAGCTGGTCCTGTAGCTGGCTGCTGACGAGCTGGTCCTGTAGCTGGCTGCTGACGAGCTGGTCCTGTAGCTGGCTGTTGACGAGCTGGTCCTGTAGCTGGCTGTTGACGAGCTGGTCCTGTAGCTGGCTGCTGACGAGCTGGTACTGTAGCTGGCTGGTGACGAGCTGGTACTGTAGCTGGCTGCTGATGAGCTGGTCCTCTGGCTGGCTGCTGGTCAATTTCATCCTCTTCTTCAGATTCACTGGGGAGGGTGAACTCATTAAAAACGTGTTATTTTATATGTTCTTCACACAAAATGAGCCAAAGGCAAGGAGTCTGAGGTTAAAATAATAATAAATAGCATAATTTTTCTTTTGGTACACATTGAAAACGGGTCCCACAGACCCAAATACCACACAAGGGTTAAGCATTGGCTTCTGTTATTCAGCAAACGAGAACACACACACATATTTGTTCTGTATACTGCCTAAAAGGTTACTGATGAAAGCTCATGGTGCCATACTGCCTGCTATCCTTGAAATATTAAAACGTCCATTATATAATATAAATAATGCAAATATACAAACGGTGGACAAATAACACTAAGGGCAGAATGAAAAGAAACATGACTGAATGAGGATTACAAACTTAGCTGCTGTTTTGCCTGGTCGGTGTATAGTGTTAGTATACATATTAAAACCATGCATCAGCTAATGATTCTGCATTTAGCAATTTAATATAAAAGATTTTAAGACAGCTTTAGGATCTAATAGTTTAAATAAGGCCAATTAATTAGATTCCAAACTGCAGGTTCTCCAAAATAAATTGTGTGTATAAAACTTGTGTTGCATGTTTCAGTTGAGATCACAACTGTTGTAACACATTACTATTCACAGATAACTAATTGTTTGGTTTAGGATATTAGTAAATAATATTAAAATTAAGAAAATTATGGGTTTTAGTGTTTGCATTTCTGATTAAATTTAAAACTAGCTATGGTTTATGTTTGTATGGATAAAGTTACTGAATAATTTCCCTTTTTTAGCAGTTCTAACCAATAAATGCTTGAAACAGTTCAAATCTTTATATTGTTACATATCAGCATTGTCATTTGAGAAATTGGCTTAAAATGTCCACATGTCACTCTAATTTTTAGATGGTTGAGTTTTTTAATTATTAGCGGTGCTGTTAATTTACCCATAGGCTGATAACCAACAAAGAAGTTAGTGTTTGACCTGTATTGTCAGGTAATTCCATTTCAATCAGCTAATGGTTTATATCCGAACAGAGCTAAAGCCCAGATATCTTTACATGCACCTTATCCACGCTGACTGAAGAGAGCCATGGACTAGCACCAACCCACCTCTGACACATTTGAAGCCAACAATCCTCTTCTTTTTATTGGCCATCGGCGGAGCTTTAACACATATAAAAGATTACGCTATGCTTTCTGTTTTGCTTCACCGCTCACCTCCCCATCTTTCCCCTTTTCCTTTTAGACAAAGCCAAAAACATTATTAAGGGCCTAACCAGTCTGGTGGCACTTAAACTGGGGCTTTGCAGTGGTGGGACTTCTGTGCCAACCAGGGGGCCCCTAAACAGCTTTATAATGAGAATTTTCTTGAACAGTTGGAATCAATCAATGTGTTTTTTTTCTGTTCCTACAGATTTATCTTTTAAGTTTTAGAATAGTAATAGTGATATAGTTATGGAATCACAATTATGTAAAGTTTTCCTTCAGAGGCTAAAATACACTTGCAACCTGCTTTTTTCCAACTTTAAATTCTTCTTCTTGGTAGCCAGTATGCAAAATCAGATGTTTGGTATATCAGCCAAGCCATTCCAGTCTGGGTTACCATCTTTCTTGCAAAACTTGCCCTTTGTTTGATCCATAAAAAGACCAAATAGTAGCCCAGTTACAAATCATTTGCTTAGAGTGTAAATTTTTCAAGAACTGCAAGATATAACCTTTAAAAATGAAAAGCATGGGTTTCCAATCAACACCTGACAAACTTCATTGCTTGGCTTCCTTGGTCTTAAAACATATTTTATGTATTCTATGAAGGATACTCGCAACGTTATAAAGTGGTAAATGCTTTACCCTCCAAACCTTTTTGGAATGTATTACAGGTCTGAATGCAGGGATGAATGTATTAAACAAATGAAATGAAGCTGAGCAGACAAAACATGAAATATTTTAAGTTCATACTCTTTGCAATGAAATAAAAGTCAGTTTTAATTTCCATTTCCATTCTGTCCCAACATTTTTTCTGATTTGGGGTTGTACTAATGCTCAGGAAATTAGCAGTTCGTGTTTTGTGCTTAATTTCGTCTGTCTTCCTAAACCAGGTGTAAACAAGTTGTTAAAGTGTTGCTGCTTTTGTAACACAAACCTGTCAACCCTAATTATAGCAACATAAATAGGCCCAATAAGCACAGTATGAATTGACTTTAAATAGGTTATGTTAAGAAAATCAACATAGGAAAAATGGATTTCACATTAATAACTAACCTGTTTTATGACATACCAAGTACATAGTAATGCTTAATGGGGTAAAACTTTTCATTTTAGTCTACTGCCATAATAGTCATATCAGTGAACATAATGCTGTTTATTGGTTTGAACTCATTATTTCACATTTCCTAATTAGTTTTAAGCTTTATGGTTAAGCAGCAGTCTAAAAGACATGCATCTTCAGTAGAGTAAAATGTGTTGGATGTTAATTTCAGGATGCATGTGCATCTAGCAATCATGTAAAGTCTGCACCATCTCTTTAGAAATCTAGTCTCCAGTTTGTTTGTTTTCCAAGTGTGACTTTTTATGACTATATGGATATAAGGTTGATATTCTGCAGGTGTGTTGTTTTGGGGGTCTGCTGGGATTTTTATGATGGATGTGGTTGCAGGCAGAGCAAAGATACAAGAGAAAAGGAATTTGAATGCTCTGGATGTTATATAACTTTATATGTTAATAAAAAAGTCAAACAAGTGTGCTGTTCTCTCCCTACTAAGTGTGTATGCGTCGGTTAGTGTGTGGGTGTCTTGTATGCGAGTTTTATTAATCTCCAGCACACTTCCAATGTCCTTGGGAAACCCTGTGGAAAATCTGAGTTTTGGTGGCTTATAGCCATGCTGTTGTCTGTTTCCCCCCTTTTTTCTTATTTCCCTGCTTTCTTATTTTCTTGTGCCAGAGAGATATGGTAATGTAATCACTTTTTCCTTCTACACTGAACTTTTGTCTTTTAAATGACAGAGTATACACACAGTTATCTGATCACTTTGATAGTATATGAGTTCAGGATGCCTGTATGTGACCCTGTAAGTGTTTCTATGGAGAAAGTCACATAACAGGAATTTTATTTCCTGTTAGTCTGAGCAACATAAACCTGGGGAACCCCGGTGCTCTTTCCTTCCATACTTCTTTCCACAACTGTAGCTGTTCTGTTTCCTTAAATGGGGTAAGATGCCAACCAGAAGCAAATGCCACTCTGATTTCAAGGTCCCCTCATTAATTCCCTCATTAATTAGAGTTCTATAGTCCTTCTTTATTGTATAAATGATTGTATGCACTTGCACTTTGCAAGTAGACAGAACATACATATAAGGTGCTATCAGTACACATAATACTTTTAACAATATATATTAAACCCTGAAGGAAACAATGGCAATACGTACACTCACATACACTGTATGGCAAAAAAGGATGTGGATGCCTGATCATGAACTTGTCTGACATCTTGTTGGAGGTCTGTTCAGGCCACTTGACTTCCTCCATAACAAACATATCAGACCTTTTTAGACATGAGGCCTGCTGGAACAGGAAGGGGCCTTTTACAATCTCTTGCTACAAATCTGGAGGCATAGAATACATATATTATATGCTAAAACAATCTGACCTTAGTGTCCACATACATTTGACTATATTCTGTAATAGCAGTCTTGGGATTTTAATAACTTCTACAGTTGCAGGTCTTTTTCTCCCAATTTAGCATAGTCAATTTGTTTTCTGCTGCTTTGGATCCCTGATTGCATTCGAGGAAGGTATATTGCTGCTCACGCGCCCTCCGACGTGTGTGCAGTCCTACTGCTTTCAGTGGATTTGCACATGAGGCTCATTTACTTTCTGCACAGGCGCCTCAGTCTGCTAACCAGGGTCCAGTCATTTTCCCACCCAGCAGACACGGTAGCCAATTACTGTCTGCTGCAGGCACCGCCAACTGTGCCTGCTAGATGGCGCCCAGCCGACCAGTAGCAGAGCGTGCCAGCGGAATGTCCCGCTGCGCCACCTGGGCGCCCAGTTGACGTTTTTTTGACTGAATAAAAGCAACACAAACTTTATTGTCTGTTTAGTTTTTAAAATGTTTCTAGTTCTGTTTATATGTTCAGGATATTTATGACTACAGATGATTCTTCGTGACTTCTTTATGGTTAGTTTGACTGCACACTGAATACATAAAACATGATCTTTTTGAGAAAGTAAGGCTAAAGCAAAACAAAATAAAACTGTCACCTAATATGGAAATTTGTCTGGATGGTCATATGTAATCCAAGAATCACCAGAAAAGTTAATTTGAGTTAATTTGGCTTTACTTTGGAGGTTGTTGTCTTTATTTAGTCCAGATTTAGTTTCCTAACCCAGCATATTTTGCAGTGAAACTCTTCTTTCTTTGAACATGACAAGCTGTAATATTTGCCAATGAATATTCATTTGCATGTGATCACTGTTCTAGTTTGTCTTAGTGCAAATTGTAGATGCATGTTTGTAAGACTGTTCATTGTTCACATTGTAACTGTTGCTTCTACTGCTTTCAAATCATGTAGCAGCTCTTTTCGGGTGACCAGTGATTTCTTCCTGATCAATCGTGTGTGGTGCACTTATCTACAGACAATCTGGGCTTCAATACCTATCCACTTGTAGATTATTGAACTAATTGATGTTTAGGTTGTGTGCTTGTGTGGTTGTTGTGTTAGCTGTGACTAATCATTGATCACTACTCATTGCATAAACTCTTTCCAACCAATACACTGAGATTATTTTTTCATATAGTATAACAGCCAAACTAATAAAAAAGGGTGTGGAAGTTTAACACTGAAGTGTAAAAGTGTTTTTCTGCTATTTTATTTAAAGGGATTTTAAAAATTCCTCTGCCTTTCTAAGTTATTTAGCTGCTAATATGTTGCTGGCTGTGGTTGCCAGGTCCTCAATATTCAGTGAAAATTCTTTACCTAACTCTATTACAAGTAAATGAATTAGTTTACTCTTAAAGGGGCGTCAATGTGGCTCACTGGGTAGCACTATTGCCTCACAGTGAGAAGGCCCTGGGTTGATTCCTATGTGAAGTGGCATATGTAAAATTACACGGCAAGGTAAAAATTTATAAAGTATATGTATTATTACTATTACTTCTGGTGTAAACCAGTGACTGCTGCGAAAGAGCAGCTGACAACCTGGGAAAGACCGGGTGACTGCAAGGAGAGTCTGCTGACAGGAGGAAATAGACCCCATTGGGGCTGGCATGGGTTAGCTCCCCATGCTGGTAGGAGCCAGCACCATGTAGTAGCTTGGATCCACCCGAATTTGCTATGAAAACCTCAAAAGAAGAATACCCTCTGAGTCTGCGAGAGCGAGGGCGAAAGATGACTCACTGATGGACCTCACGGCAATAGACAATGGAATGGAAATGACAATGAGAAATGTGGTTAGTTCAACAGTTGATAAGAAAGTGCCTGTGCCAGAACTCACACTCCAGAGCTGTGTTTGTGGCTGGGAAAAGGTTTCAACCTCAAAAGGTTTGAAAATCCACCAGGGTCGGAAAAAGTGCTTGAAGGAACTTAGCGAGGGGCCTCGCATTGACCAATACTTCCTTAGGAGTGGGGAAAATAAGTCGAGTGAAACCCAGTGGCAGGATAAGCACCACAGTCCACAGGGTACCAAAACCCCTACCGAAGCACCTTCAAGCACTAACATGCCATCAGTTCCGAGCCCAAAACCCATACAGCCAAAACCAGCAGTGGAGCGAAAGATGGAGGGATGCAAGCCTCAAATCCAGTGGCCGAAGTCCTGTCAGAAAAAGGAATGGGAAGCGATTGACAGTGATCTTGTTTGTCTTCTCAGTAGCCTTAAAGGGGATGTGGAGAAACGACTTGAGATGATGGGGGAGGTGGTCTACAGTTATGGAAGAGAAAGGTTCGGTGTGAAAGTCAGGAAAGTCAAGAAAGAATATACACCGTGTGACAAATCAAGGCGACAACAGGAGATTGAGAGGCTGGTGAAAGAACGCAGGCAATTAAAGAAACAATGGAAGAAGGCCAATGAACTAGAGAGGGGTGGACTTGAAGCCCTTCAGAGCGACATCAAGCAGCGTTTGGTAACGTTGAGGAGGGCGGAATATCTGAGGAGACAACGCAGAAAAAAGGAGCGAGCAAGGGTTTTTTTCTTCAGGAATCCATTCAAGTTCACCAAAAGCCTTTTCGTACAAGAGAAATCTGGTACTTTGAAGGCCTCTTTGAAGGACATAGAAGAGTTCCTGAAGATCACCTACTCTGAGGATGACACACCATCCAACCCAAGGCACGAACCTGTAACCATTCCAGCAGACATGCCACCACTTCACCCACCCGTGCATGAAATGGATACAAGCACCCCAACATGGAAGGAGGTTGTCAACATAGTAAAGCGGGCAAGGATGGCTTCAGCTCCAGGGCCCAATGGCATCCCATATAGGTTGTATAAGAACACGCCTGGTGTCTTGAAGTATCTTTGGCACCAAATGAAGCTGGCATGGAAAAAGGAGATCATACCAAGGGTGTGGAGAAGAGCTGGAGGAATATTCATCCCAAAGGAAAAAAACTCATCAACCATCAACCAGTTTAGACAGATAAGTCTCCTAAATGTTGAAGGGAAAATTTTCTTCAGCGTTGTGGCCCAAAGACTGTCTACATTCTTGCTGGAAAACAAGTTTGTTGACACCTCGATACAAAAGGCTGGAATTGGTGGTTTCTCTGGATGTCTTGAACACACAAGCATCATCTGGCACCAACTACAGTCCTCCAAGAGGGAAAAGAAGGACCTGCATGTGGTGTTTCTGGACTTAGCCAATGCCTTTGGATCAGTACCACATAGAATTCTGTGGACAGCCTTTGCCTTCTTTCACGTCCCTGTCAACATAACAAATCTCGTCCAGGCTTACTTCCGCGACATCCAATTCTGTATGACATTGCATGATAGCACTACAGCCTGGCAGCAGCTGGAACTTGGTATAATGGCAGGATGCACCATATCTCCTCTGGCATTTACCCTGGCTATGGAACTGATTATAAGGGCTTCAGCTTGGGTCGTTGGAGGGGAGCGTGTGGATGGAGGCCTACGTCTGCCCCCAATCAGGGCATACATGGACGACATGACCATCATAACGACTACGAAACCATGTACAAAACGGCTGTTGGAAAAGCTTCAAAGTAACATATCTTGGGCAGGAATGAAGGTCAAACCCTGCAAGTCAAGGAGCATTTCAGTCGTTAAAGGCCAAATCACCAATGACATTTTCACCATCAACGATGAGCCAATCCCTACAATCTTACAGAAGCCAATTAAAAGTCTCGGACGCTGGTACAATGCCACCCTCAATGACACAGAACAAATTGAACAGCTCAGACAGGACACCATCAGCGGCCTGAAACAAATTAACAACACTGGCCTCCCAGGGAAGTTAAAGCTGTGGTGCTTTCAGTTTGGGTTGCTGCCCCGCCTTATGTGGCCAATCACCATCTATGAGTTTACCTCATCACATATCAGCCGACTGGAAAGTTTAGTGAATGCTCAAGTAAGGAGGTGGCTTGGGCTACCAAGATGCATGAGCAGCGTAGGACTGTATGTTGATGGGCCACTTTCCTTGCCAATATCAAGCTTGATGGAAGAGTACAGGTGTGCTAAGGCACGACTGGAAATGACCCTGTCTGAGTCTCGGGACCCTTTGGTACGCTGTGCTGCCCCGGTCTTGAGAACTGGCAAGAAGTGGACAACAAAGACAGTAGTGGCAGATGCAAGGGCGGCTCTCAGACAGCGAGACATAGTTGGCCATGTGCAACAGGGCAGGGGGGGGTTTGGCCTTGGAGTAACGGCTCCTACCTGGGGGGAAGCTTCTCCAGCAGAGCGCCGTCGAATGGTGGTGGAGGAGATTCGAAGGCAAGAGGAAGCATCTAGGTGCGTCAGAGCAGTCAGTCAGCCGCAGCAAGGTCGGTGGATGAGATGGGATGGAATTGCCAAAAAGAAAATCTCCTGGAGCGAGCTATGGAATATGGAGTCTAACAGGCTAAGCTTTATCATAAAGGCCACTTATGACATTCTGCCTACGCCAACAAACTTACATCTGTGGTTTGGCGAGGACCCGGCGTGTTCCTTGTGCTCAGCCCCAGCAGGCCTCAAGCATATCCTTGTGGGCTGTAAGACCTCCCTGTCTCAAGGCAGATACACCTGGCGCCACAATCAAGTGCTGCGTTGTCTGGCCTCAGCCATAGAAGAGAAAAGAACCGCCACAAATGCTGCTCCACTTAATGCGTATCAAGAGGCCCAAACGTCAATAGCCTTTATTCGGGAGGGTGAAAGACAGCCAACCAGAGCCCCTCCCATAATTTCAAGCCTTATGGGTACTGCCAGGGACTGGCAACTGCGGGCTGACCTTGACAAGAGCCTAGTGTTTCCACCGAACATTGCTGTGTCAAGCTTGCGCCCAGACCTGGTGTTGTGGTCCAACTCCTGTCGCCGTGTTTATATCATCGAGCTCACGGTGCCCTGGGAGGAAGCCATTGATGAGGCTTATGAAAGGAAAAGGTTGCGATATTCTGACCTTGCAGCCCAGGTAGAAGAACGGGGATGGACAGTGTTGGTGTGTCCAGTGGAGGTGGGCTGTAGGGGGTTTGTGGTTAATGTCTTTCAGTCTCTCTGTTGTTTATTGTTTCGGAGCTCAGATCTCTGTTCTAATATGAACATCATGTGCTTAGTTGCTGCAACTACTTTCTAAGCTTCAGGGTACGCTGACCTTTTGCAGTGTGTGTGTGTGTGTAGGGGGGTGATGTTCTTTAGTAGTGGCTGTTAGATATTTCTGTAGAATAGCATAGCAAAACTTAATAAGGTTCTCTATTCAGTTATGTGGACAAAAGTATGTGGACAGCTGATATGTGCTGCCTTCCTTTTTTTGTGACTATATAAGCCTTCACTCTTATAGGAAGCATTTTCTGTAGGAATTTATAGGAATTTGTGCCCTTTCAATCAAACAAGCATTTGCTGATATTGGACAAGAATGCTTGGTTAGCAAGTGGTTCTGTGCAGGTCAGTGGAGATCCTTCTCTTCAAAAATTGTGTCCACATACTCTTGACTCTATAGTATATTAAAATCATGGTTCTATACGTCAACACAATAATTAGTTGTGTCCACATACTCTTGACCCTATAGTATATTAAAATCAGGGTTCTATGCGTCAACACAATAATTAGTTGTGTCCACATACTCTTGACCCTATAGTATATTAAAATCAGGGTTCTATACGTCACCACAATAATTAGTTGTGTCTACATACTCTTGACCCCATAGTTTATTAAAATCAGGGTTCTATACGTCAACAAAATAATTAGTTGTGTCCACATACTCTTGACCCTATAGTATATTAAAATCAGGGTTCTATACGTCAACAAAATAATTAGTTGTGTCCACATACTCTTGACCCTATAGTATATTAAAATCAGGGTTCTATACGTCAACAAAATAATTAGTTGTGTCAACATACTCTTGACCCTATAGTATATTAAAATCAGGGTTCTATACATCAACAAAATAAATAATTGTGTCCACATACTCTTGACCCTATAGTATATTAAAATCAGGGTTCTATACGTCACCACACTAATTAGTTGTGTCTACATACTCTTGACCCTATAGTTTATTAAAATCAGGGTTCTATACGTCAACAAAATAATTAGTTGTGTCCACATACTCTTGACCCTATAGTATATTAAAATCAGGGTTCTATACGTCACCACAATAATTAGTTGTGTCCACATACTCTTGACCCTATAGTATATTAAAATCAGGGTTCTGTACGTCAACAAAATAATTCGATGTGTTCCCATACTCTCAGTATACCCTATAGTATACCCTATAGTTAGTATACCCTATAGTATATTACAATCAGGGTTCTATACGTCACCACAATAATTAGTTGTGTCCACATACTCTCAGTATACCCTATAGTATACCCTATAACTAGTATACCCTATAGTATATTAAAATCAGGGTTCTATCCATTGACACAATAATTACTTGTGTCCCCATACTCTTAGTATACCATGTAGTATACCCTATAGTTAGTATACCCTATAGTATATTAAAATCAGGGTTCTATACGTCAACACAATAATTACTTGTGTCCCCATACTCTTAGTGTACCCTGTAGTACACCCTATAGTTAGTATACCCTATAGTGTATTAAAATCAGGGTTCTATACGTCAACACAATAATTACTTGTGTCCCCATACTCTTAGTATACTTTGTAGTACACCCTATAGTTAGTATACCCTATAGTATATTAAAATCAGGGTTCTATACGTCAACACAATAATTACTTGTGTCCCCATACTCTTAGTATACTTTGTAGTACACCCTATAGTTAGTATACCATATAGTATATTAAAATCAGGGTTCTATACGTCAACACAATAATTAGTTGTGTCCACATACTCTTAGTATACCCTATAGTATACCTTATAGTTAGTATACCCTATAGTATATTAAAATCAGGGTTCTATACGTTAACACAGTAATTAGTTGTGTCCACATACGTTTGACCCATTAGTATAATATTTATTGTTATTTCATCACTGTACATGTACATATGGGATTCAGTGTGAGCAGCTGTAGCCCAGTGGTTAAGGTACTGGTCCAGCAATTAGAAGGATGCCAGTTCAAGCACCACCACTGGCAGATTGCCACTGTTGGGCCCCTGAGCAAGGCCCTTAGCCCTCAATTGCTTAGATTTTATGCTGTCACATTATGTCAATTTGCAGCTTGCAAGCTCTGTGCTTGTAACTTGCACCACTCTACCTGGCAGATCTGGTTCAACCAAATTTCTAGGTTGTCTAAGCTGTACATGACAATTCAGTTCAGTCCACATATTTTTGGTAGTCCTGGGGTCAGGAAGGACATCACGCTGCCTGCCTATCACGACTCATTTACTCACTCGACTATCTCTGCTGATGGTGGTTCTGGTTACTTATGCATTTATCATTTTTCATAAAATACACTGAACTGACAATGAGTTCTGACAATGGGAACCACTTGATTTTAGCCTGATTAAAAAAATTCCAAAACCATGTCCTGTGAAAACATCCAATTTTATAAAATATTTGAGTTTGTTTTCTGCAAAACCAATTTTACTGGAAGCAATTTAGAGCATAACACTGCCTTTGCTACGCTTGTCAGTGGTCTAAGACAATGCAGCTCTTATACAAATGATTATTCAGCCCCCCCAGGATGCTGTGGTCTTTTAAAAATAATAGGATGGGACAGGGCTTGTATGCTTTTTTAATCTGCAGAAAATAAGCAATTAAAAATTTGGTTTTCTCCACAAAACATGTGTCTCTGAAACAAGCCACCCTAACCCCCCATACTTCTTCTTTGTTTTTTTTTTGGGTTTTTTTAGACATTTTTTGTTGTATTATGTCACCAGCACATGTGATGTGATTTAACCTCGGGTTTGTAATCCAGTCATGAGTCAGCAACATAAACAACTGCAAATGGAATCAGAAATATTCAGCACCCCCTGCCTTAAATGGTATTATAGTGATGTACACTGATCAGCCATAACATTAAAACCACCTCCTTGTTTCTACACTCACTGTCCATTTTATCAGCTCCACTTACCATATAGAAGCACTTTGTAGTTCAACAATTACTGACTGTAGTCCATCTGTTTCTCTGCATACTTTTTTTTAACCTGCTTTCACCCTGTTCTTCAATGGTCAGGACCCCCACAGGACCACCACAGAGCAGGTATTATTTAGGTGGTGGATCATTCACAGCACTGCAGTGACAATGACATGGCTTTTAAATACCGTGTCCACTCACTGTCCACTCTATTAGACACTCCTACCTAGTTGGTCCACCTTGTAAATGTAAAGTCAGAGACCATCGCTCATCTATTGCTGCTGTTTGAGTTGGTCATCTTCTAGACCTTCATAAGTGGTCACAGGACGCTGCCTACGGGCGCTGTTGGCTGGATATTTTTGTTTGGTGGACTATTCTCAGTCCAGCAGTGAAAGTGAGGTGTTTAAAAACTCCATCAGCATTGCTGTGTCTGATCCACTCATACCAGCACAACACACACTAACACACCACCACCATGTCAGTGTCACTGCAGTGCTGAGAATAATCCACCACCCAAATTAAACCTGCTCTGTAGTGGTCCTGGGAAAGTCCTGACCATTGAAAAACAGCATGAAAGGGGGCTAACAAAGCATGCAGAGAAACAGATGGACTACAGTCAGTAATTATAGAACTATAAAGTGCTTCTGTATGGTAAGTGGAGCTAATAAAATGGACAGTGAGTGTAGAAACAAGGAGGTAGTTTTAATGTTATGGCTGATCGGTGTATATAGAATGTAATGAATTTTGCAATTTAGTTAACGTAAGTAAGGGCAAGCTGTAGCCTAGGGGTTAAGGTAATGGACTAGTAATCAGAAGGTTGCTGGTTCAAGCCCCACCACTACCAGGTTGCTGATGTTCGGCCCTTGAGCAAGGCCCTTAACCCTCAATTGCTCAGACTGTATACTGTAACTGTACTGTAAGTCGCTTTGGATAAAGGCATCTGCTAAATGCTGTAATTTTAAGAATAAATGAAAAACATCTAGTTCTCCTGACAAATGTCCATGTGCACTACTATATAACCTCATTGGTCTGCAAATCTGAATGCAACTCCAGAATATTCCAAGACTAGTTCCTGGAATCCTAAAAAGTCCTTGGAAATTCTGTAAATCACTGACCCAGACAAACCGCTGGTTTAATTTGTCATTCTATGCAACTTTGTCACAGAACTCTGCAGGCATAGTCAATTTTTTTTGTGTATTCCAGTCAATCTTTTTTTGTGCTTTTGGGTCAATCTTGGTGTAATAAGGTCTGGCCATGAAATCCCTTGGTTGTTAAGTGATCTTTTTTATGGTTGACATTGCCCTGAGCCTTTATCAGGTAATTCTGAAAGTCTTTTGCAGTGTTTTTATAATATTAATAAGAATTCTGGACAATATTTTGTGCCTTCTCACACGACCAAGCAGGTTTGCTGCTGCGCCATATCTTGAAACTCCTGGACAATATCCCCAATTGTGTATCTAGGAATGTTCAAGGTCCTGGAAATATTATTATATGTATTGCCCTTTGTGATGCACTGGTGTGATCTCCACTCTCAGCTTTGTGACAGCGGTTTTCACCATGGTTGCAAAACACCTTATAAGTTCACACTACACGACTTTCCAAGGTGTCAGGTCGCTGTACAGTTCACACAACACAACTGGATCTTTTGTAATCGGGAGTCTTTCAAGTCGATGTGGCTTTCACACTACTCATGATCGGCGATAGGGGGTTACACACTACACCATCTATCACTAACTGGAATCAGCTCAGCGAGTGATTGAGTTGTTGAGTGGTTCACACATAGCGAATGAGAGCAGAGTTTTGATCGGCGAGTGAATGCCGAGTTGTTCCAGAGCCGGCAGATCTAGCGTGTGAAAATCAGGGCAAAAATCGTGTAGTGTAAACTAGGCATTAAACACACTCTGGTTGCATATTTCCACCAGCATGGTGCTGGTTCAAAAATCCTGAATATTTTGGCACTTTTACACTGCAAATTCCTAGGTTTACCAGCAAACCTGTGACTCTAGCAGCCGTTGTAGGTTTTAGGGGTTAAGGTCAGCAGTATTATGTAGAGGTTAAATAATTGTCAATATCCTGCTCCTTTAAAATACATTATTATTTTCAGTTAATATTCAACATCTAGCTCTGCAGAAAAAAATATTCTTAACTTATCTTTATTTTCTTTCTTTTTTTTTTATTTCCTTAAAGTCAAAAATACTTCTCCACAGTGCCTTAAAATGTCAGGCCTCAAAGTTTCCTGCATTACACATTTTATCCAGTTATGCATGTTTATATATAGGGCTGAGTGTAGGGGGTATCTGAATGCCTCTAGAGTCAAAGCATCATTTATCACAGTAGCCATTGTCTTGACTCCTTGAAGCACTTGGTGACTGTTCCATTTCCTCTATGCTTGAAAGAGGTGCATTGTTTTATGGTTATCCAAGCAACACCCAACTATAACTTAGGGTGTGGAAAATACACTGGAAGAAAAAGTCAAGGAACAAGTGATTGCTTTTACAATAAATCTATTTGACTGCAGTCTAAAAATTCCTTTTTCTGCTGCTAGCTGTCTTAGAGCAAGAGAGATAGTGGCAGGGTAGGACAAAAGAAAAAGACTTTAGTAGAGGATGAGTGATACAGTCTATCTTTCAGTCCGGTGAGCAGTGAGGACCACTTTTAGCCTGAAGTTTAAAGTTACAAAATAACGTTAATTTCTTTTCAACATGCACTTTAACACAATTTACTGGTTAGCTGACTAGGTATGGGCTACATGTAAACATAGCTCAGAGGCAAAATGCTGATTATCCTGACATGACTTAATTAGGTTAGGACATAATGTAATTCCAGTGCTTTAATTGGGTTTGCTGGGTCAAAACTTTTACATTACTGTGGAAAACTCCTACTGAGTTGAGAGATTTAAAACATTGCAGTAGTGAAGAGACAACAGGAGACATATTTCAGTGAACATTAATCGGTTTGGTGATGTTAGGAGAGAATGATTTTAATAACATCACAGCACCTATGTAGCTATGACTGCAATTAGTAGCTGCACCAATAGCTGTAACGATGACCTCTAGTCTTAGGTCTATTGAAATGCTTGTGGTGTATTAATAAACCTTTCAAACTTCATTTTTTTTTAATTATCCACAAATCCAGTATTTTCTCTCTTTTTATAAATGTTATCCATATTATCCAGTATCTCCATGTTAGTTTCCATCTTCACTTGGGGTTGTGTTCAGTGGGCTATGTTGTGTGTGGTGAAATTCCATTAAGATGGCATCAATGCTGCCTGCAGTTCCCAGCTTGTACAGCAAGAAAGATTTGGCTCACAGTGTTCTTTGTTACATGTCTTTAAATCCTGCTGTTTTATTTTCATTTGTTTTTCTCATTAAATAGAAAAATAGTAATAAGTCAACCAAATCAAAATCAAAGAGCATTACGGAATGATTAAAAGGAGATTGTAACTGTATGATTCAAAGAAAGAATACCAAATTATTCAAACAATTAATGTCAGATCTAAATAGGATCAGTACTGAGCGATTGTAAGTGATCAAAAGTGAATCATTTAAAGTGAGCCGCGTTACGTGATTCAAATAGATCGGAACCGAACGATTTAAAGAAATCAGTGGATTACATCAAGAGATTAGAATGGGATGATTTATTAATATAAAATCTTTAATAATATAAAATCTGAACAAGTCAAACAGATCAGAATGAAAGATAAAGAAAGCAGATACAACCAGTAAGCTTTTTTTTTTAGATACAGTAGTACCTTGTAACTCAACATCCTCTAAACTCAAAATCTTTGAGGGCAGCACAGTGGCTAAGTGGGTAGCACTGTCGCCTCACAGCAAGAAGGTCCTGGGTTTGATCCCCAGGTGGTGCGGTCCGGGTCCTTTCTGTGTGGAGTTTGCATGTTCTCCCCATGTCTGTGTGGGTTTCTTTCGGGTGCTCCTGTTTCCTCCCACAGTCCAAAGACATGCAAATAAGGTGGATTGGAGACACTAAATTGTCCACGACTGTGTTTGATATAACCTTGTGAACTGATGAATCTTGTGTAATGAGTAGCTACCGTTCCTGTCATGAATGTATCCAAAGTGTAAAACATGACATTTGTACCCTTTAACATGATCAGTTTGTTTTTTAGAAGTGTATTTATTTAATTTCAAATTAACATTGAACAGTCGCTTTGTTCAGCGCTCTGCCTGAGTGGTGTGGTAATTTGTCATCAAAGTGCGAATATGAGACAAATCTGCATTTGTGTGAAATAACCATCAGATTCACTCTGAAAGCGTCACATGTACCTGTGTTAAGCTGGATTTTCCTCCAGTTTCACTTTTAAACTTGTGTTACAGCTTGGGGTTCTGAGAAATTGTAAGAATCAGCTTTTTATTTTAGTGTTATATTATATTTGTGTTATTTTCAGTGTATAAGTGTCAAAAACAACCCCATTATTTTACAAAAGCCTAAATAAAATATATGCAAGTCCACGGGACCATGGAATGCATTAACAGGTTTCCCATACATCCTTATGGAAAAAATACCTTGAAACTCAACACCTTTTAAACTCAATGCCACTCCCGGAACCAGCTGACGTTAAGTTTCAAGGTACCGCTGTATACATTCTGATTCAGATATCAGAATTACAGTTCTGTGAAAAAGCATTTGCCCCCATTCCTAATTTCTTCTCTTTTTGCATTTTGTAAAAATACTGCTCAGCTCTACCTGGCTTAACTTGAAAAAGTAATGAATAAACACCATTTAATTAAATTCACTTGACAAGTGCATTCAATTTCACTAGACACACCCAAACATGATTACTGCCAAATGTGATGAATCTAAACTTCCCTTAAATAGAACCTGTCTGGCAATGTGAAACAGGTTAAAAGTCTCAAAAAAAGCACATGATGCCACGTTCTAAAGAGCATCAAATACAGATGCTTAAAAAGTGATTTAAATTTGCCAGACTGCCATTGCTGACCAAAAAAAAACAAAAAACGCAAAGACTTGTCTTTGCCAAAAATCCTCTAGATGACCTCCAAGATGTTTTGGATAATATTCTGTGGTCGTATAAGTCAAACGTGGAATTTTTGTTACATCTGGTGTAAAGCTAACACTGCATTCCATTATAGGAACATAATACCAGCAATCAAACTGGTGGTTGTAGTGTGATTGTCTAGGACTGCTCTACTTCCACAGGACCTGGATGATTTGTCATAACTGACGGAAACATAAATTCTGCTCTCTCAGTAAATCCTCAAGAGTTTTAAGAGCAAGCAAGTCCAACACTGAATGACTCCACATAAACACAATTAGGGTTTTGGACTGGTCGAGAAAGACCTGACTTGAATTTATTGAGATGCTGGTGCAATACCATAAACAGACAGTTTCTGCTTGAAAACCCTCAAATGTAGTCAAATGTAAACAATTCTGCATAGAATGTTAAGGACAAATTTCCTCCAAAATAATGTAAAAGACTCATTGCAGGTTATCGCATATGTTTGATTGCAGTTGTTACTGCCAAGAATGGTGCAACAGTTTTTAGATTTAGGGGGCAATTATTTTCTCACATGGGTGATACAGGTTTTTAATAAATCTTCATCTTCAATAAATTGACTGTTTGTGTTAAATCGTGTTCTCCTTATATTATATTTAAATTAGTTGAAAGATTTCAAACATTTAAATTTGTGAAATGAGCAAAAACCGAAGAAATCTGGTGAGGGACAAACACTTTTAAAGCACTGTAAATCAATAGATGTTCACAAGTCACAAAATATGAGTCAGAGTCAAGTCACGAGTCTTTAGGCTAGAGTCCAAGTCAAGTCACAAGTCTTTAGGCTAGAGTCCGAGTCAAGTCACGAGCAGTGGCGATATCTCTAAGACTGCAAGGGAAGCTCAGCTTCCCCTAAAATGTCAAAAATTAAATGGTCAAATATGTACAGTTGTGTTAACATTTCATTGACTACAAATGCGTTAGAACACGTTCATCTCGAAGACGAGTTCGTTCAGAATCAGCTACTTATCACAAATCGACTGACTCGAACTTCTCATACATCCCCGTAGCGTCAATGCATTTGCCCGCAGAAGCTGAGCGTCTATTCATTTCTATGGGGCTGCATGGAAGGGTTTTTTCATTGCTTCGAAACTCGCCGGTCATTGGATAAATGCCACGATTTTGTCCCGCCCCCGGATGCTGAGCGTCTCTGGGGGTGAATGGAGCTGTGGGCGGGTCTGGACGCTGAGCTTCTGCAAGATGATTGGAGGATCAGTCGTAAGGCTGAATCCTGTTTTGATTGACAGCTATTTTGATCTCTACACCGTCAGTTAATCACTGGGAGCTTCAGTCCCATCGCGGATTTTGCGAGTGAAGTCGAAAGACAAACTGCAACCCATTTCAGGCCATTTTCTTGAAAAGGAACGGAGGGCAGAAATTATGTATAAATAAATTGACAAATTTTATGATGTAAGCCGACAATGAGCTTCCCCTCTTTGAAAGACCAGCAGCTGCCACTGGTCACGAGTCTTTAGGCTAGAGTCCAAGTCAAGTCACAAGTCTTTAGGCTAGAGTCCGAGTCAAGTCATGAGTCTTTAGGCTAGAGTCCGAGTCAAGTCACAAGTCAATATAATATACACAAAACATGGAAATGTAGCATAGAAATAAACAAATAATATGTAAGTTCAGATAAAAAACAACAGATTAACAACTGTATTTTGCAGTTTTACTTAGTGCCTTTACTTTCCTAGTCATTGTGCAAATGAATGTAATTTCCGTAACAAGAAGGTACCAGTTAAGAGCTTAAATTGATACGTTTTGTTTTCATTGCAAAACAAAAGCGCACGATAAATCATCCAAAAAAAAAAATCATAACCACTGCTTACCTTAGCTTATGTTCTTCCAGATGCTATTAAATTTATAACCGTGTGTCCCATTAGGAATATAATCCGTTAATTTGTAAATGTGCTTATAATTAAAAACCTCCAAACTTTTCCTGGTTGTGAAATAAAACACCAACTCGTAAGAAAGCAAATCAAGCATTTCACTGACACATCATCTGTGTGACGCAAACTGAATGAATGCAAATAACGGCATTTCTTACTAAAAATTAAAATCAGAAGGTCTTAACTGAACTAACTAGAATTTAAAGCTTAATAATTTAAATATATCTGTATATCTGTAATTAAAGAGTTAACAGTTTCTGAACATTAATTGATATCAATATTTGAAATAAATGAAATACATTAAAATGAAAGACATCAGAACTTAATGAATTAAACGAGTCAGAATGTTTCTTGTTCCTGCTGTTCGTGTGCTTATGTTAGTTTTTGTTGGAGTTTGAGGATGCATGTTTTCCATAGATATAATAGAAGAAACATGTTCATAACATAAATAATGCAGTGGAATAATGATTTTACAGTGTTTGGTGTGTGTGTATACAGTACATGTTTAGACATTTTGTAAAATTGAGTAACATTGTTTCCGTGCAACAGGTGGTGTTAGATTCAACATGTATGCAGCACTATTTAGTCTACTGTGTGGTACAGCTGTGAAACAGCTGTTTTGTTTGCAGGGCTTTTTTCCCTCACATTGCAAACGGTAGATAAAGTGTAGGCTCTTGTTTTGACCACATCATGTGTCCTAGAGGCAAAATATAGGAATAGTCTCATTAACTGCTCCATTTTTCAGATGTACACTATATGATCAAAAGTATGTGAACACCAAACAATGATCCTGTTGGACATCCTGTGTCAAAACCATGATGATGATCGTGAAGTTTCTTACATTCCTCACTCACTTTTGTGGCTTTAACAGCCTCCACTCTCATTTATTTTTTTATTTTTAAACAAGAGTTTGTTGTCTCTGCAGGAATTCATGCCATTGCAATTGATCCCAAAGGTGTTTGGTCAGAGCTTTAGGACCGCCAAAGTTCTTCCTCACCAAACTAGTCAAAACATGTCTTTATGGACCTTTGTCCACATTCAACAATCTGGAACAATCCAGATCATGTATGCTATACAATAATGTTGTAGCTGGCTTTTTGTCAGAATCTCATTGGTGTGCATACCACTTTAAACTTTACAGCAGTGTTAACACAGTAAGCATTTTTGAGCAATATATACCTACTGAATTGGCATTAGCTTAGTTTTGTTTGCATTTTTGTTTAAGGATTAAGTAAATAGAATTATCTTCATTTTTTGGCTGTTGATACTGCTTTACACTTTTTTACTCATTTGAGTGATTGAATTTCAGAAATGTTTTTTTTTTTGTTTGTTTATTAGAATTTAACGTCATATTTTACACTTTTGGTTACATTCATGACAGGAACAGTAGTTACTGATTACACAAGGTTCATCAGTTCACAAGGTTATATCGAACACAGTCATGGACAATTTAGTATCTCCAATTCACCTCACCTGTATGTCTTTGGACTGTGGGAGGAAACCGGAGCACCCGGAGGAAACCCTTGCAGACACAGGGAGAACATGCAAACTCCACACAGAAAGGATCCAGACCACCCCACCTGGGGATCGAACCCAGGACCTTCTTGCTGTGAGGCAACAGTGCTACCCACTTGACCACCGTACCGCCCAAATTACAGAAATTAAAAGGCCCTAAATATAACTAGGAGGCAGTCAACTTGCCCCAGTGTTGTTGTGCTGTTTTTGAATAGAGATCCCTGGACAGGTTCTTCAGCTGGGTCTTGTCTTAAAGCCTGTAATAATCTGGTAATCACAAATACAAAAGGATGAATTAGCAATTAACAGCAAATTATTACATTTTTATTTGTGGTTCTGTGGTAGCCCCTTTACTTTTGATGGATGAAGTAGAGGGTGGTTGACAGATTTTGCATGGCTACAGTTCCAAGTGCTTTGTGCTTTAATGTAGTACTTATTCGCCCTTTCATTTGATTGCCTTGGTAATTGCAAGTTTGTAATTGTGAAACGTAATTTTGAGAGACCAACAACCATATCACCCTTGTGGAAAGTAATTTACTTAATAACCACCTTTAGCGGCAGTGACTACTACATTTTTCCATAATGTTGTACTAGTTTTCATGTCACCACAGGGCAATCTCACTCTTCTTTGCAGAACTGCTTCAAATCATACACAGTGATAGGCTTTCTGGTTATTTGCTTTTTGCCAGACATAATGAGTCCCAAATGTCTACATTTGATGTCCAAAGTGTTTACAGTTGGTCTGCCCTTGGAACTTTTGGGGATTATCTTGGGACTTGGCCCTTCTAAATAAGCACTAATGTTTTTTTCTTGATTAGAAGTGGCTTTACTCCCTCTACTCATTAATCCACTCATTTTGTCCCTTTAGTATTATTTATTTATTAGAATTTTAAAGTCATGTTTTACACACTTTGGTTACATTCATGACAGAAACGGTAGTTACTCGTTACACAAGATTCATCAGTTCACAAGTTTAAACATAAAGTTGGTAAGGCCCTCAGGTGGCGCAGTGGTAAAACACACCCCTCGCCACGCCACAGGGGACCTCACAACTGATGCATTTATGATCCCTACTGGCTGATTGATGGTGCCTGCACCTAGCCTCGTGCGGGTGAAAAGATGCAATTGGCTACTGCACACATGTCGGAGCGGGCATGTGTTAGTCACGGTTCTCCTCAATCAGGGTGGAGATCAACATCAGTAGAGAAAAGTGTAATGCAATAGGGTAATTGGATATGACTTGATTGGGAGGGAAATTGGGGAAAAAAATGCAAAAAATAAATTAAGCATAAATTTGGTAAAGGTTATAAAGTGTTGGAAGACGAAATGTGCTCTTTCAAACTGTCTTTGTGTAGAATTATGTTTGTTTAATAATGTGAATTAATTTGTTCATATGCAATGAAAGAGGAAAATGACTTTTTCATACCACTGTGTTTTTAGCTGTCTTATTACCAAGTATGTAAAATATGCATTTATGAAATACCACTGGCAATGATGACTAGGACTTTTCATTGCACAAGAGAGTGAGCGGGGCAAGAAATAAACAAGCAAGCAAGAGCAGTAATTTTAGATTGGAGTGATCTGAGCAAACTGAATTTGCTCTTGGAGAGCATTCTTAATTGTTCAGTTCCAGTGGGGTTCACTGAGGTCTGGATTTGATTTCTCAGTGTGTGTTTGTGATTGTGTGAGTGTGTTTTATTTAAACAGACCACATTTTATGGAGCCAGGGTTAAATGACATCAGCACTTGAGCTATTCTTTTAGGCTCACTAGTGTCTATTTTGATTCACGTTTCTCTCTGGAATTTACAGTTTTACACTGATGGTGGAACCAGTGCTCTGGACAGTCTGGCCTGCTGGCGGCCAGCCATCACTTAGTTTAATTTCCACATTCAATTTGTATTTGATAGCATGGAAGAAAGTGTAGCCATAGAGTGCAAGCAAAAGGCCAGTCATGTAAAGGTCCAGCTGTAAAACTAGGAATTACCAAACATACAAACTAGGGCTGGGCGGTATGACCAAAAAATCACAGTATTTTTTAAGATTCTGACGTTTTCTTGGTATTTTTTGTATGACTGGGACTTTTTATATGTCTGTGGCTTATTCTACTGTCATAGGTACATAGAATATAAAACATTTTAATTTCACCATGTCTATAATGAAGGTTTTGAGTACTATAAGCTTTGCTTGGCCCCACAAAATGACACAATATATGATGGAATCAGTACGCGTGTAACAGTTGCAATAAATACAATTTTTATTGTTTAGTTAATATTTAAGTATTGTACAATTACCCATAGCTTTCCCTTTAACAAATAAAACGACGTTTGCAAAACGGGGTTGGCTTTGATCTCCTCGGTATGAGAAATCATAGACAGTATACCAAATGTACTGTCATACCGCCCAGCACTAATATAAACCCCATTTCCAGAAATGTGGGTACATTTTGTAAAATGTAAAAAGAAAGAATCTGTTATTTGTTAATTTTAAGTTTTTAACAACAAAAAGGGTTTAAGGGGTTAGATTTCTCATTTTTTCACTGACAACACCATGGCGGATGTCGGCTTCTGTACCTTTTTGTTATATAATTAACCTAAAGTCCATTTTTCAAGCTGAAATGTGGACTTATCTGACCATGCACATGTTTCCACGCATTTATGTTAAGTTTGCATTGGGCTGCCATGTTAATTATTTTACCATAAAACCCTGGGTTATTTCTTATTTGTCTGGATGTTGGTGTAACAGAAATGCAAGGCATTCTTCAATATTTATTGTTCTTTGTATACTTTTATGCATATGGCCACAGGTCCAGAAGTGAAGTAATCACTGTTACACACTGTTATACTGACAGTAAGGAAAGATAGTATAAATAATAGATTCATATCTGATTAGAACAGTGCAGTTTGTTAGGCTGTTGTTTAAATTACCATAATTTTTTTTACCACTTCTCTGAGGAATAAAGCCTAGCTGTTTTTGGGTATTAGTGTGTACATGAACCACCCAGATGAGGCATGTCAGGCCTGCTCTACTGTGTTAAATTCACATTCTTAGAATAGCACAGCGCACACTCCCAAGACAACACTTATTTCAGAGTGTGATCATCTACTAGGAATAATTCCATGTTTTTGCATTATTTTTTAAAGCTGAGGAATTACCTGCATTAAACAGTTCTCTGTACCTCTCTGTGTGCAGACAGTAAAGCCATTGTGGACGGCAACCTAAAGCTGATCCTGGGACTGATATGGACGCTCATTTTACACTACTCCATCTCCATGCCCATGTGGGAGGACGAGGACGACGAAGATGCCAAGAAGCTCACACCCAAGCAGCGCCTTCTGGGCTGGATCCAAAACAAAGTTCCTCAGCTGCCAATCAACAACTTCCACCGTGACTGGAGGGACGGCAAGGCGCTGGGTGCCCTGGTGGACAACTGTGCTCCTGGTGAGTCTACTAAAAACAATCCCAAATTAACCCAAAGTAACCTGGCTTTAATCACAACATAATACATGTTTATGAAAGTACTCTGAGTCAGCACATGTATTTGTGACACAAAAGCAAAAATATCATTTAAAAATCAATTGTTCTATAGTCAAAGTAGGTTTCAAGTGAGTTAAATAAGCTTAAGCTAGAAGTGTCATGTCGGGTTCACCTACTTAAACCTAATACCACCAAGCCCCATCATTTGACCACTGTTAACATGTTTCGACTAAAAGAACTCTGGTTCTACAACTGGTTCCGTTCAGGCTTTTTATAACATTGTTTCTTTTCAAGGAACCAAATAAGTATGGTGTGTCACCTAAAAGCACCAAGCCCCATCATTTGACCACTGTTAACATGTTTTGACTGAAAGAACTCTGGTTCTAGAACTTTTGCTTTACTGATTTAGTAAAATAAGCTAAAAATACATTGTAATATTATTATTTTTGAAAACCTTTCATGTTTTATCCTTGCGTGAAAAGGCAAAAACTGTAAGGCCATTGATCTCTAACTTCCACCCATAGTTAATTGTTATATTAATAAATCTTAATCACTGTACATGTTAACCGTACATGCTAACTGTATCACTAGAAATAAATGCAAATATGTTTAAAATATAGAAAACTAAAAAACTTTAAAGTGTTGCATTTAAGGAATACATTTCTCAGCCCAGCAATAAGTAAAAACCTTTAGTTTGGTTCACTCCACACATCTGCCACACATCTGGTTTCCTCAAAGAAGACAAGCATTTTATTCTCTGCCCGTGCAACATGTCTCGTGTTTTGTTTAGGCTCTTAGTGTCTCTAATTCCACTTAAACTCAAACTTTAATCAAGGGGGTATACTGTGGTACCTTCCTTGCAGATTGCATGTATTTTTATTTGCAAGGCTTTAGAATTTTGTACATTATCAACTAGTATACTATTACTGAGTTAGCGCAAGTATTTCAGGACAGCACCTATATTGTTACACCCTGGACAGTGTCCCAATTCATGTTTTTGAGGTGTGAAATGGAACCAGCATATCTGAGAAAAACCCTGAAGTTCACACAGACAGTAACTGTCAGCACTATTTAAACCTGTAATCTATTTGCAGTACACTACCTGCTACACATTCAGGTCACTACTGTCTAATTTAACTGTTAACCGGGTCACTTATGGGTCAGTGTAGTTCTATAACAGTACAGAGTGTGAAGGCCAATATGACTGCTCCAAAACTATTAAATGGCTGCTCATGCAACATAATGTAGCTGAACATTTTTGGATGTTGGCACTTTCAGTTGCATTTGATTGTCTAATATCTTCTAGGTAGACAGAAGAGTATGTAAATGATTGTGTTATTACAAAAGCCAGGATGTTAAACCACTCATCCTAATTACATTTTAACACAATTTCTAACAGTTTACTACAACAGATGTGCAAACTCTTGCACACTAAAAGTGTTATGCCAACATAATGACTGTTGGAACAGATAAAATGGGCACTTTTAGTCTAATTGGTGTATTTTATAAGAGCTTTTCTGATTATGTAGATGGAATAAAAGCCTGTTAAGTTATGCCCATCTCCTTTTATGTCATCTAATGATTGCCACATGATGATTGCTTGTACTACTTTTTTTTTTTGCAATAGACTCCAAACATCATATCTTTATACACAGTCTTTTGATACACACAATTTTCTGAATGGCTGCAATCCAGATATTCAGCTTTGTGGGAAAATACTGCTTTGTATAAACAGCTTTGAATGAGACGGTATTAAAGGTACACAAATTTAAATATGTGGATGTTGTAGTATTTAGCAAGTATGGCATGGCAAGAATATCTGTCTCTGTTAATGAATTAGAATTTGCAAATGTGTGACCTTTTTGACAATGGTTTTTTCAGGGCAATTCCGTTTTTTCTCATTCAAGTAACAACCTTAAACCTTATTAGTGTTGGCCATCTGACCAAATTAGGCATCCAGAGCAAAGAGTTTTGATCAGGGAGGTATAAAAGGCTCAACAAATGCTCACTCCAAAAACCCTGTGCAGAGATGGGAGAACCTGTTGGACAGAGAACCTTTTCTGAATGACTTCATAAATCAAGCCTTGATGGTAGTGTGGCAAGATGGAAGCCACTTTTTGAGTAAGATGTATATGACAGGCCATCTGGAGTCTGCTAAATGTAACAGACAACATGAGGGAAAATATCTCTGGTCTCTCATCTCTGATTAGGTGTAGACTGATGGGTAAAAATTGCACATGTATTTAAAATCTAATTCACAACATGGTAATGAAAGAAGGAAAAGAAAAGAGAAGAAAGAAAGAAAGAAAGAAAGAAAGAAAGAAAGAAAGAAAGAAAGAAAGAAAGAAAGAAAGAAAGAAAGAAATGCACTAAGACAACAGTTTTTTTCTGTTTTATCTGCTTTGTGCAAAACAAATATACAAACACCATTCCTGAATGTACCCAATATGCAGGATGCTTAACCAAGGCCAAGCAATACTGAAGCTAAAAAACACAAACAAAAATAAAAGTACAAAATAAAAAGAATTGGCCAAAATTATATAAATAAATGAAAAAAACAATCACAAAATAAAATCTGCAGCTCAAATCAGAACTTTCACCCATTCTTGCTTGATACAAAAATTCAGCCGCTCAACAAACTGGGGTCACCATTGTTTGTTTTTTTCTCTTCATGATGCAGCATACATTTTCAATCAGAGACAGATCTATACTGCAGGCAGGCCAGTCAGGCACACACTCTGTTTCTACAAAGCCATACTGTTGTAGTGCATAAATGAGGACTAGAATTGAACTTTTTTCTATTTTACTTAAGCATTCTCCCAATTTAGCGTAGTCAATTTGTCTTCCGCTGCTGGGGGATCCCTGATTGTAGTCTAGGTGGGTATATTGCTGCTCATGCCTCCTCTGACCTGTGCACAGCCCTTAGTGGAACCCTTTTTCACCCATGCACTCTGCACAAGTGCCTCTCTATCTGCTAATCAGGGTCCTTACAGTGTTTGAAGACCCCACCCACATAGTCCGGTCATCCCGCCCTAGCAGAAATGTGTCTGCTGCAACTGTAACTTTTTTATGAGTAACATTTTACTCTTATTTTTTTAAATGTGTTGGAGGCATTAAATTCAAATAATGTTTATGCTTACAAAATACAATGTGGTCAGTCAAAACATTAAAAGTCATGTCCTTGTGCTACTGTCAGTTAAATAAATGTTTATGAGAATGACATTTTACAAAATGTCACAACCATTTCACAATTTCTAAAATGAGGGTTTGTAGCTCAATAACACAGAAAAAGAGAACAGTAAAAATTGCTTTGTTTAAAAACGTATTAGTTTGTTACAATATAATGCTTATTAGCATTGTAAATTTTGTCTTCATTTGCTACTAAACTTCTATTGACAATTGTTTGTTTATTAACATGAGGAGAACATGCAAACTCCACACAGAAAGGACCCGAAACGCCCCACCTGGGGATCGAACCTAGGACCTTCATGCTGTGAGGCAACAGTGCTACCTACCCACTTAGCCACCGTGCTGCTCTAGTGACGTTTGTAAAAAATACATTTAAAATAATAATTTGGAATAATATAAGATTTATCCATTATATTCAAAAATCCAAGTTGAAATAATGGGTCTCCTAGGATTTCAGAGGAAAGTAGTGCAGGGTCTTATATGAAAAATACATTAGCAGTAAAATGTCATGTCATATGTAACAGAAATCTAATGGCCAATAAAGCGGTGTTTTCTATTAAATGATCATGTGAAGGTTGCAAGTGTAAAAGATGCAAAGCAGCCTGCAACCCTTCTTTCCATCATGAATTTGTAAGAAAAGAGTGTACACTAGAAGAAAATAAGACACAGCTGTGCACTTAGATTAATGAATTTATGAAGACTCAATGAATTTAAAACCCAGTGTGTTGTGGTGTTTCCATTATTTGACCTGTAGTCAGTATATGGAGTCTTTTCCTAAAGTACATTTTAGTTGGCTATTGCAGTTTTTAGGGAATAACTTTCTCAGGATCTCACCACACAGCTGCCACACATCTGGTTTCCTCATAGAAGAAAAGTATCTTATACAGGTTCCCTGCCACAAGTCTAATATTTAGTTTGGGCTCTTGGTCTTGTTGATTGCCCTTAAACTTAAACTTTAATCAGGATAGCGTACTGAAGTGCTTTTATGGCAGACCTCTCGCAAGTTTATCTGCAAATCTTTACAGTGAATAAAGCTTATGTGTATCTGATTTTGTGGTTAGGTTACAGGAATGCTTTTTCCTGGCACACCTTTCAAACAATCTGTTGGCATTGAGGTGGCACGTGATGGTAGACTTGGTGCCAAAGAATGCAATTTTTTTTGTTTATGTATTTTCTCCCCTTTTTCTTCAAAATTTTTAGCGCGTCCAATTACCCAATTGCGTTATGCTTCCTCTCTACTGATGCCGATTCTTACCCTAATTGAGCAGAGCTGAGACTAACCCCCTCCGACATGTGTGCAGTAGCCGACTGCAGCTTTTCACCTGCACGAGGCGAGTTCATATGCGGATCAGCTTTTTGTAATGAGAGCCACACCCTGATCAATGCATTATTCCTTGACTCAATCAACACACTTGTCCCTTATTTAATTCATGTGTTCTTTCCCATGTGAAAGAATAAGTATTTGGGCTGTATGTTACCTCATAAATACACCTAATTGAAACAAGTCATGGATTACTGTTTAAATGTTTGTAGACAATCTCATCTTTAAACTTTAAAATATAAAAAATAAACATAACTAAGGGGTGCCAGTAATTGTAGCACATGTGATTTTGTTAAGAATAATTATTTTTTATTTAGGGATTTAAAAAAAATTGAATTAAAAGTTAGATTTTTCTCATTTCTTCAGTGTTAGATTAATCTTATTCAGTGAAAGACGAATTTCTTATAGCTAGGACCCTACTAAATTCACAGGAAAATGTGGTTAATTTTAATAACCCCGTTTTTTTTAAATCACAGATTTCACAGATTTTTAAACAAAAATGCCACATATTTACAGCAGGCATTAAATAACACTCAGAAATTGAATTATAGAATCAGTGGAAGCTACAATACACAGTCTGCATCCACATAATCAGTTGGGAGTTTAGACTTCGACTTTGACGTGTTGAACATTTTGTCTAACCGATTGTAATTGAGCATCTTTAGAGTTTGCTGAGTTTATAAAGAAATAAACTGTACACAAATGATTGCAGCACAGACTACAGAGAGATGATCACGTGTGTAGAGAAGCACTCTTTTCCTTTGATTATGGAATCCACAAAGGGACAAAATGCACTCAATACATAAACACATACATCAAACATTGTTAGCACACTACACCACAGTAAAGTCTCTTACACTAACGTAATTACTGTATGATTGCAAGGACAGCCTCATATTAAGCCCCATATTTCATAAGCTACGTGAATGAAAAATGTTAAATTGTTAAACACAAACCTTAAATTTGTGTTTTTACAGCGGCTCATTTCATGGTACGTGGTGCAATTGTCACGGCCGTGAATTAGGTAGAGTCTTACTTATAACCCTTTGCTCCTCTTTACTAGGGGGACTGTATGTAGTTTAAGGCTAGGTTTAAATGTCAGTACTTATGGGGTGATAGCATAATGTACAAGTCGTTACAGAAGCTTTTTCTTCCTTTACTTAGTAATTTTCTTGTCAGAGTAATGTGTCTTGCACTTGTGTTGTGTAATAAATTGTGTCCTGCCTCATTTTGAAATGCAAGTGTTTAACAAACCTTGCATAGCCACAAGTGTTAGTGAATTTGTTTAAAATGTTTCTAGCCCAATAATCATGCCTGAATTATTTACAAACAAATACATTGAAAGACAAAATTAATAAAAAAAAAAAAAAATGTTTTCACTATCCATTTAGCTATAGCAGTGTGTAATATAGGGAGGCACAGTGGCTTAGTGGGTAGTACTGTCACCCCACAGCAAGAAGATCTTGGGTTCGATCCTCAGGTGAAGCGGTTCGGTTCCTTTCTGTGTGGAGTTTGCATGTTCTCCCCATGTCTGTGTGAGTTTCCTCTGCAAACTCCGGTTTCCTCCCACAGTCTAAAAACATGCAAGTGAGGTGGATTGGAGATACAAAAAATTGTCCATGACTGTGTTTGACAATAAACTTGTGAACTGATGAATCTTGTGTAACGAGTAACTACTGTTTCTGTCATGAATGTAACCAAAGTGTGTAAAACATGACATTAAAATCCTAATAAATAAATAACAGTGTAATATCATGCAGTAAATTTCGGGCAGATTTAAATTCTCATGTTGAAGAGCTCAAAACCTATTAACACAATTTTATTTATGTAGTTATTGGATGGATAGATAATTCTTGAAATTACCTTTTAAGCAGGATTACAGGTAAATCAATAAAAAGGTGCAATTCAGAAAAAGGCTGCTCCTTAAGTGCAACCTTAAATTAATGCAGGATTAATGCTAAACTTTTATTATGGCCCAAAGTTGATGACATGACAGGAAAATTGTACCTGCCATATGTATGTAAGCCACTTTTATTTTGCTTAGTTTTACAATGTGTTTCTGAGAATGTAAATATGATGGTCAGTTCAGCTTAGTGGTGCAGCTGGCAACATGGGTCAATCAGTCTTTGCCTGTGAAGGAAATTCCTCTTTTGTATGTGTGGGTTTTCTCCAGGAAACCACAAAGGATTGTTTACACTAAATCGTTCTTCAGTGTGAATGATTGAGTGAGTGGCAAGTGAGTGAGTGTGTGAGAAGGTGATTGCGTTAGTGTCTTGTACTGTCTTGCATTTGGTTGGTACCCTGTCCTGCGAGTATTTCTGCCTTGCAGCCAGTGCCTAGGTGACTTCTAGGGACCCACCATGACCCCTACCAAGATAAAGTTGATAAGAAATGGATATAGAATTATTATGATTGGGAATATGATGCTCATATATGAGATTCAGACCCAAAATGTTTATTAAGTGTCCAGGATATAGCAGTTTAGGACAAAATTCAGGTATAGACATACTGTGCTTCAGGACTAATTATGAGTCTATTTACTGCATGGTGAGGTGTTTTGTTGGATACAGGTGTTTGTAAGTAAGTCAGTGTGTGTTTATGTGTGCCTGACAAGCTTCTGCATAAAACTCTAGCTGCACAGAAAGTGTTGGAAATATATATATATATATATATATATATATATAGATAGATAGATAGATAGATAGATAGATAGATAGATAGATAGATAGATAGATAGATAGATAGATAGATAGATAGATAGATAGATAGATAGATAGATAGATAGATAGATAGATAGATAGATGAATAAATAGATAATTAGATAGATTAGATAGATAGATGAATATATATATATATATATACTGTATATATATACAGTGTATCACAAAAGTGAGTACACCCCTCACATTTCTGCAAATATTTTATTATATCTTTTCATGGGACAACACTATAGAAATAAAACTTGGATATAACTTAGAGTAGTCAGTGTACAACTTGTATAGCAGTGTAGATTTACTGTCTTCTGAAAATAACTCAACACACAGCCATTAATGTCTAAATGGCTGGCAACATAAGTGAGTACACCCCACAGTGAACATGTCCAAATTGTGCCCAAAGTGTCAATATTTTGTGTGACCACCATTATTATCCAGCACTGCCTTAACCCTCCTGGGCATGGAATTCACCAGAGCTGCACAGGTTGCTACTGGAATCCTCTTCCACTCCTCCATGATGACATCACGGAGCTGGTGGATGTTAGACACCTTGAACTCCTCCACCTTCCACTTGAGGATGCGCCACAGGTGCTCAATTGGGTTTAGTCCATCACCTTTACCTTCAGTTTTCGAAGGGAGGGGATTATGCTCTGTTTCAGAATGTCACAGTACATGTTGGAATTCATGTTTCCCTCAATGAACTGCAGCTCCCCAGTACCAGCAGCACTCATGCAGCCCAAGACCATGATGCTACCACCACCATGCTTGACTGTAGGCAAGATACAGTTGTCTTGGTACTTCTCACCAGGGCGCCGCCACACATGCTGGACACCATCTGAGCCAAACAAGTTTATCTTGGTCTCGTCAGACCACAGGGCATTCCAGTAATCCATGTTCTTGGACTGCTTGTCTTCAGCAAAGTGTTTGCGGGCTTTCTTGTGCGTCAGCTTCCTTCTGGGATGACGACCATGCAGACCGAGTTGATGCAGTGAGCGGCGTATGGTCTGAGCACTGACAGGCTGACCTCCCACGTCTTCAACCTCTGCAGCAATGCTGGCAGCACTCATGTGTCTATTTTTTAAAGCCAACCTCTGGATATGACGCCGAACACGTGGACTCAACTTCTTTGGTCGACCCTGGCAAAGCCTGTTCCGAGTGGAACCTGTCCTCTATCTATCTATCTATCTATCTATCTATCTATCTATCTATCTATCTATCTATCTATCTATCTATCTATCTATCTATCTATCTATCTATCTATCTATCTAGATAGATAGATAGATAGATAGATAGATAGATAGATAGATAGATAGACACTTTATTTATTCAGAGATAAATTATTGTCTGGGCCTATTAACAAATTTGATAAAAGTTTAAAAACAGAGAAGACAAACCATGTATTATATTTTTGTATTATATTACAGTGGTACCTTGAAACTCAACGTCAGTTGGTTCTGGGACTGGCGTTTAGTTTAAAAGGCGTTGAGTTTCAAGGTATTTTTTCTAATAAGGATGTATGGGAAACCATAATGTGTAATGTAATGTGTTTCATGGTCCAGTGGAACTGCATATATTTTAGGCTAATGTAAAATAATGGGGTTGTTTTTGACACTTACACACTGAAAATACCACAAATATAAAATAAAAACCACTGAAATTCAATTGAAAACAGTTCAAATATCAATATAAAAATACAATAAAACCTGCTCTTTACCTTTACCTCTTCAATGTTTTCTTATGCTTCTTAGTCGTGGAGATGCTTGATATTGGAATACCGTATTCCTTAGTGAGTTCAGCAAAGGCGCCTTGAGCCGGCTTGCGAGGAATTTCATTAGTGGAGAGAACTTATGAGCAGTAATAATTAAGAGAGGTTTAGTGTTACTATGTCATTCTTTTAATACATTATGTCACGTTAAGGTTTTTTAACGATAAGCGTTTCAGACTCTCGAAAAAAAAAGCAGATTTTTACAATTTCTCAGCACCTTGAGCTGTAACACAAGTTTAAAAGTGAAACAGTGAGGAAATTGAGTGAATTTGGTGAATTTCGCACTTTGATGACATTTTACCGCACCGCTCAAGCCAAATACTGAACAAAGCGACTGTTCATTGTTGATTTGAAATTAAATAAATAAATTACAAAAAAAATGAACACTTTGAGTTTAAGGGTACACGTTGACTTTAAGGGTACACATTTCTTGACGAAGGGCATTGAGTTTCAGAGATTGAGTTTATTGGACGTTGAGTTACAAGGTACCACTGTATGTGGTATATTTGAACTAAAATCATAAATTTTTGTTTACTAAACAAAATTATTATAAAAGGCTGTCAAACTTTTTTTGCAGTTCATGTTTCTAATGCTACACAGATGCTATATTATCAAAAGGCTGCAGACACCTAACACCTCACCATCACTTTTAAAATCTTTAAAGTTAATATAGCTTTGACCAAATCTTTTCTGCTGTAACAGTATCCATTTTTCTCAACAGTACTTCCACCAGATTGTTGAACATAGTTATGAATATATATTTTTTCCCCCAATCAAATATCCGTATCCAGTTTCCCGATTATATCTCATCTACTGCTACAGACCTTTATCCTGACAGAGGAGGGCCATACCTAACACATGCTTCCTCTTTTTCACATGCACAAGGCATGTTCACACAGGGATCATTATCACATACGAAGAGTGACGCATTGATCTCTGTTATCGTTTTTCTCCGGCACCATCGACTATCCAGCAGAGGCCATAATTACAGCAGCAGTGAGAAATCCCTTAGGCTTTTCCAACCTTAAACATCACACCCAAACCCAATCACACCTAGCCGGTTGATAGCAGGGCTGAGATTTGAACTCAAGAACACTGGTGGTGAGATCTAGTACAAGATCTACTGGTTCTACCGCTGTAGTAGTAAGATCTGTCAATAATGTTTGATGATAAGGCTTGCTGAAAGACAGCTTGAGATCAAACCTCCAACTTTTTTTTAAAGCATTCCAGAAAAATTAACTTATCAAAACAGTTATAAGGCATAAAGGAAATAGTGTTTTTGAATTAAACGTGAATTAAAAAAAAACTATATCTGCTCATTTGTAAACGTTTGCTGAAAATGCAAATGACTAAAATTAGAAGATAATTCATAATGTCAGTGTCAGTTCATCCTGTGTTATAATTACAAAATGTTGTAAAGGTGCAAATTGGAAGCGCCCAGTCTATTTTAATTGGGGGCATATTTAGCTCCACACTCACCATACAACATTGTGTTACTTTGTTTGTTTTGATGGTTGCAACAGCAGAGGCCTGTTGTCGACCTGAAAAGAATAGTCAGCATCCAGTGATTAACTCGTATCTTGTCTTGTTCTTTTTCCTTCCTCTTGGTCAGGTCTGTGTCCCGACTGGGAGATGTGGGATCCCAGTCAGCCCGTGGAGAATGCCAGAGAGGCCATGCAGCAGGCTGATGACTGGCTCGGAGTGCCTCAGGTAGGCAGTCTTCACCTTGTCTTATAAAGATGTCAGATAAAGGAGGATTAGCTTGTACTTTACATTATGGATTACAGTGCTGTGTAATATAGGGAGATGGAAAGTGATCTAGGCAATGAAAATGAAGTTTTTAGTGTGTACATCGTTGTGTGTACATCCATGTGTGTGTTAGTTAGCCAGACATCCCAAGTTGCAAAAACTCATTTCAGGGAGGTAACCCCGGACCCGGACTTCGACCCCGACCCCCCAAACCCCTTACTTAGTGCACCAGATAGTGTACTAGATAATAGACTTATGTTTCTTACATAATGCTTTAGGTAGCGTATTAGTTAACGGATTTAGGTTCCCTACATAGTGCACTAAAGTGTATATCAGATAACGGATTTATGTTCCTTACATAGTGCACTAGATAGTGAATTGGACAATTGGTTTATGTTCCCTAAACATTGCACTAGATTGTATATCAGATCACGGATTTATGTTCCCTACATAGTGCACTAGATAGTGTAGTAGATAACGCATTCATGTTCACTACATAGTGCACTAGAAAGTATAACTAGATGATGATTTGTGTTCCTTACATAGTGCACTAGATAGTGTATTACATAATTAATTATGTTCCCTACATAGTGCACTAAATTGTATATCAGATAACGGATTTATGTTCCCTACTTAGTGCACTAGACAGTATATTAGACAATTGATTTATGTTCCCTACACAGTGCGCTAGATTGTATATCAGATAACGTATTTATGTTCCCTACTTAGTGCACTAGACAGTATATTAGACAATTGATTTATGTTCCCTACACAGTGCGCTAGATTGTATATCAGATAACGGATTTAATACGCAATCAGGGAAAAAAGTCTGTGTTACCTGCGTGTGTGTGTGTGTGTGTGTTTGTGTCGCTCTTGGCCGCTCGTTCTAGATTCCGGGAGATTTTATCTGACTTGCGGGCATCAGGGAGCCGCTATGTATATGCGGGAGACTCCCGGAAGTTCCGGGAGACTTGGGATGTCTGGTTAGCAGATTGAGACCACAACATGGGCTAACTTACCTTAATTAAGCTAAGCAGAATTATTAACAGAATCTGCAAAGAATTGTTGCCCCTTTTGTGTAAAATTTTAGAAGAATGCAACTGAACTTGTATTATTTTTAAACATTAAATATCTGGTCTTGTACTGTTCTTTACTTAAATACAGGTCAAGTAGGATTTGTGAGTAAAGATGAATAAATTGATTAATTAATTAACTGTTCAGACTTTCAGATTTCTTGTTCAGTAGAATCTTTGTACAGCTATGAGCAGAGGTGGAAAGTAACGAATTACATTTACTCACGTTACTGTAATTGAGTAGTTTTTTTTGTGTACTTTTTAAAGTAGATTTTACAACCAGTAATTTTACTTTTACTTAAGTATATTTTGTATTAAGAATTGTAATTCACTATATTTTAAATCAAATCCGTTACTGAGTAAAAAAAAACGCTAAAAAAAAATCGCGTCTGGGAAACTGCTGCAGTGAATTCTGCGATGGACAATAAACTGGTGCTAAAATAATTAAATTTTAGCTGTAATTTAGGTATAGAGTAGGGAAGGGTGATTTTAAAAGTTTAACATGTTTGGAGTTTGATGTTTCGTTATTTGACAACATAGTCTAATGTCAAAGAATGGCAAAGTTTTGTCCTACATCTTGACGGTTTTCTTTGGGTCATTTAGTAAAGGTCACAACACCTGTAACCTGGACTTGTTTTGAGTTATGAGATTTGCAGTATGACTGTTGTTTGGTATTTGTTAGTGATGAAAAGAAGGCTGGTCTATAGAATCCACAATTAATGCCAACTTTAGTGGTTATACAGGTTGAAAAAGTTTTATGGGATGGTCTGTACTAGAATGACACATTACACATCCCTAAATGTTTTAAATGTTGTATCAACATGTTTTTTTCTATTATATTTTAATTCAAAACAACTATTGTGAGATTTATATCCACTTGTCCTGTTTGCATTACACAGAAGAGACACCCTCTCCTGTTAAAAAAGTAACTAAGTAACGTTTACTCTGAGTACATTTTAAATGAGTTACTTTTTACTTCAGTAGATTTTTAGACTAGTAATTTTACTCGTACTTAAGTAAAAGTACTTTAAAAGTAATAGTACTTTTACTTGAGTACAATATTTTAGTACTCTTTCCACCTCTGGCTATGAGTATTTCTACTGCTGTTTTTCCTGTTGGCTGGTGGCTTGTCTTTTCCTAAGCGGAAATTAGCCAGACCTGCCATGGAAAACATAACCGCTAATTTAAAAAGAAAACATACATATGACCTCATGTTTCCTTGTTAACGATTACAAGACTGTGTTTGTGTCGGACTGTATATGTGCGTGAGTATCATGACATATCCTTAAGCTTGCAGGTTTTTCCCCTCTTAATAAAAGTTTTTGATTAGGTAATTTGTTTAGTCACTAACCTCATTAGATGGAATGACCTTCTGTCCGTGAGAAATGCTCTGAATTTTGAAAATTCACCAGATCAGTCTTTGCTTGGGTTGATCTTTTATGGAAGTGTTTTAGTGTGTCCAGCAGCATGCAATTTTTGGTACCTCATATATCATGAAGGTTTGGACTGAATTTTGGACTATTCTTAGGTCCTCTGACTCTGACTTATTGGCTGTACCCAGGTTCAAGCGGGCTTCTATGGGTGGCCGTTCATTCACCTGTGCTGCCCCTCGCCTCTGGAATTCCCTTCCTCTGGCTCTCCGCTCTGCGTCTTCCCTCACTATTTTCAAATCTTTGCTTAAAACACTTCTCTTTACTGAGCATTTTTCATAGTTTTTGTATTGTATTGTAAAAGTATTGTATTGTATTGTATTGTAAAATGTTGTAAAGCGTCCTTGAGCATTGAGAAAGGCGCTATATAAGTTTAACTTATTATTATTATTATTATTATTATTATTCTGCTGTATGAAGTTTTGCTTCGAGAACAAACATATATACAGATAGTTAGAATATCCTATTAGTCTAATGGTAGGTAAGATAAAGGTAAATACTTTTTATTAGTTCTTTAAGAACTGGTTCTTCCTGTTTAAGTATGGAGTGTGTCTAGCCTATTCCAGAAATGCTGGGCACATAAGTTGTTTTCCCCTGCTAGGTCTGTTACTTTCCTACAATATGACTCTTTAGTGGGAGTTATCTTGATTTAGATCATCCGTCCTGTTTGAAATGAGTAAAGACCTTTTCATCGTTGTCAAGACTTGATTGGTTTAGCATCACCCAGTAATACTGGGTGCAAGGCAGGAATACACCCCCAGTATTGCCATACTTCTTCCTCCTTGACCGGAGGCAAGTTTAAATGGCACCATGCTTGAAGCTGCACCATTGTGCTGTCATGTTTAAAATTGAGTCTTTGCCATGCCACTGGCATAGTGGTCTGTAAAAGCTGAGTTTAGCAGCTGAGGAGTACCTGGATGGTAAAAGGAAGAACCCAAAGACTTTACATGTGCCGTAAGAAGCATATGCTAGACTGCGGGCCATCTATCCAGCACAGATGTTGTTCATGAGGTGGTGCAATGAGAATATGCAATGAGGCTTTGGAAGGCCGTTATTTGTCATATATACATATACAGTGCCTTGCAAAAGTATTCAGCCCCCTTGAACTTTTCAACCTTTTGCCACATTTCAGGCTTCAAACATAACGATATGAAATTGTAATTTTTTGTGAAGAATCAACAACAAGTGGGACACAATCGTGAAGTGGAACGAAATTTATTGGATATTTTAAACTTTTTTTAGAAATAAAAAACTGAAAAGTGGGGCGTGCAATATTATTCAGCCCCCTTGCGTTAATACTTTGTAGCGCCACCTTTTGCTGCGATTACAGCTGCAAGTCGCTTGGGGTATGTCTCTATCAGTTTTGCACATCGAGAGACAGAAATTTTTGCCCATTCTTCCTTGCAAAACAGCTCGAGCTCAGTGAGGTTGGATGGAGAGCGTTTGTGAACAGCAGTTTTCAGCTCTTTCCACAGATTCTCGATGGGATTCAGGTCTGGACTTTGACTTGGCCATTCTAACACCTGGATACGTTTATTTGTGAACCATTCCATTGTAGATTTTGCTTTATGTTTTGGATCATTGTCTTGTTGGAAGATAAATCTCCGTCCCAGTCTCAGGTCTTTTGCAGACTGCAACAGGTTTTCTTCCAGAATGGTCCTGTATTTGGCTCCATCCATCTTCCCATCAATTTTAACCATCTTCCCTGTCTCTGCTGAAGAAAAGCAGGCCCAAACCATGATGCTGCCACCACCATGTTTGACAGTGGGGATGGTGTGTTCAGGGTGATGAGCTGTGTTGCTTTTACGCCAAACATAACGTTTTGCATTGTGGCCAAAAAGTTCGTTTTTGCTTTCATCTGACCAGAGCACCTTCTTCCACATGTTTGGTGTGTCTCCCAGGTGACTTTTTATAGATATCTTTGAGAAATGGCTTTCTTCTTGCCACTCTTCCATAAAGGCCAGATTTGTGCAGTGTACGACTGATTGTGTCCTATGGACAGAGTCTCCCACCTCAGCTGTAGATCTCTGCAGTTCATTCAGAGTGATCATGGGCCTCTTGGCTGCATCTCTGATCAGTCTTCTCCTTGTTTGAGCTGAAAGTTTAGAGGGACGGCCGGGTCTTGGTAGATTTGCAGTGGTCTGATACTCCTTCCATTTCAATATGATCGCTTGCACAGTGCTCCTTGAGATGTTTAAAGCTTGGGAAATCTTTTTGTATCCAAATCCGGCTTTAAACTTCTCCACAACAGTATCTCGGACCTGCCTGGTGTGTTCCTTGGTCTTCATGATGCTCTCTGCGCTTTAAACAGAACTCTGAGACTGTCACAGAGCAGGTGCATTTATACGGAGACTTGATTACACACAGGTGGATTCTATTTATCACCATCAGTCATTTAGGTCAACATTGGATCATTCAGAGATCCTCACTGAACTTCTGGAGTGAGTTTGCTGCACTGAAAGTAAAGGGGCTGAATAATATTGCACGCCCCACTTTTTAGTTTTTTATTTCTAAAAAAAGTTTAAAATATCCAATAAATTTCGTTCCACTTCACGATTGTGTCCCACTTGTTGTTGATTCTTCACAAAAAATTACAATTTCATATCGTTATGTTTGAAGCCTGAAATGTGGCAAAAGGTTGAAAAGTTCAAGGGGGCTGAATACTTTTGCAAGGCACTGTACATGAGTACAGTACAACAAAATTCTCTTTCCTCATATACTAGCTTGTTTGAAAGCTGGGGTCAGAGCGCAGTGTCAGCCATTGTGCGGTGCCTCTGGAGCAGACAGGGTTAGAAGCCTTGCTCAAGGGCCCAGTAGTGACTGCATAGCAGAGCCTGGATTTGAACTGACAATCTTCAATAGGCCAAAGCTTTACCAACTAAGCTACTACTGTCCTTATGGTACAGTGGCAATTGGACATTTTCAAATACAAACACATGCTATAATATTTTATTGTTATATTATGGACTTTATTTTAACATCTAGTGAATAGCATGTAGAAAACACATTTACTAAGTTACAGAACTAGTATTAGTATTAGTATTTTGTTTATTGATGGCATATCTTATTCTCTCTCTTAATATCTCTCCTTCTTTCTCACTCGAGTTCATTCCTCTTTCAGTGGCTGTGCTAAATTCCAGTGTAGCATTATTTACAGCAGGCCTGGTGTTAAATAAAGCAGCCACTTGAACTGCGTGGTGTCAAAGAAGGGAAAGAGTGGATAGCAGATGTGCAGTCATTCAGAAATAATGGCGAATAATATTGGAAAATAGAATAAAAATGGCAAGGATACATTATATTTTGAGGATGTTTGACCACTGACATAGCATATAATATGACTTGTAACTGTTTAACAGCAGCCATGGCACACACAGTCCTTTATTTAATTATTTTTTTCAAAAAAGTACTTTATAAGCACTTAGGTTACTTATCATCGCCAGAATTATGTAATTAGTGTGAATGAGTGAGTGAAAATGTAAAAAGAACTTTAAAAAGTGATCTTTTTATGGTGTTTTCACACCTTGCTATTGATCCTGGTATAGACTTATGTCCATTACAACCCTGAATATGACAAAGCGGTCATCAAATATAATAATCTCACCCACTGTAAGCCTTATTGACTGTAAGACTTATTGACTGTTTTTTGTCCTATGCAGGTTATTGCTCCTGAGGAGATTGTGGACCCGAATGTGGACGAGCACTCTGTGATGACCTACCTGTCTCAGTTCCCCAAATCCAAACTGAAGCCAGGTGCTCCACTGCGCTCCAAAACCTTGCATCCACAAAGAGCTAAGGCTTATGGACCCGGTAAGTAAAGTCTTTAATAATCAGTAAAAATTTCTGTGTTTACCATTAATCTACATTATCTTTGGTTTTACTTGTTTTTATACTCTGCTACTCCCTTACTCATGTGTCTGTCTCTGCAGGTATTGAACCCAGGGGTAACATGGTGTTAAAGCCGGCAGAGTTTGTGGTTGAGACTGTGGAAGCAGGTCTTGGAGAAGTGCTGGTGTACATTGAAGATCCTGAGGGTCACACAGAGGAGGTAAGTAATTACATCTAATTAGCACTTATAGCACTTTCTAGTAAAGGTCATAGCAGAATTATGTTTTAAATCAAGTAACTTGTAAGTAGTTATAGTTCATAAGCGAGGAATGCAGTAGCAGGTTTTTTTCTTAATGTGCTCAACATATTTTTTGTGTACAATATATATTCTTTATGTGCACAATATTTATTCAAGTTGCCATCCTAAATCAAATGAAAGGCAATTGACACCATTATGGATGTAATTGACTCCATTAAAGAAAGTCATTTGGCTTCCAAACAAGCTGTTTAGTTAAGCAAATTTAGCATTCATTAGCTCAATAAATTGGCACTTGTTTAACATAAATGTTTAAATTAACATTTAAATATAGTAAATATAGTAGGAAAGTTTTTCTGTCTGATTTGAAAATGGTTAACAAGATGAGCCATTTTTAATCTTAGACCATTATAGATAGGTTCAAATGTCAGTGGTGTTATTGGCCAGTCAGGCTTTTACACAGACATGATAGGCTATTACTGATGACTGAGGATGGCTGAACAGACTAGCCACTGGGAGGTGCACTTGTCAGTGCTGGTCCCAAGCGCAGATAAAAATAGGAATGGGGTTTTGTCAGGAAAGGCATCCAGCAAAAAAACTGTGCCAAATCTGGTATGCGGGCCACAATGATATGCTGTGGCGACCCCTAAATACGGAAGCAACTCATTATTATCAATAAAAATATATATTATATAATATGTTTTTATATTATATATTTGATATTGGATAATTATAGGTAGTAGAAAGAGTATCAATATAAATTTTTTAGTGAATGATACTCTTCTCACTGACTGTTTTCTATGTTTTGACTTCTTCCAGGCTAGAGTCATCCCAAACAATGACAAGCACAGGAGTTACTCTGTAGTCTATGTGCCCAAGGTGGAGGGCCTCCATAAGGTATTGTAAATTCTATTATATTGTAAATACTCTTAAGTGTTTTTTATACAATCCACAATGTACATAAGATATTGAGAATGTGGTCGCGATGTTGCATTGCTATGTTAGTTGAGAAGTCTGGCAAGAGTTTGAGTATGTTTTATATTAGCTAAAATAAATAAGTAATTTAAGTAATTTAAAATAATAATAATATATAGTATTAAACAACATTTTCCAAACTGCATAGTAATTGTCTAAGTTCATCTGTCTGTCACCAAAAAAATATCAGGACAATACATTTTTTTAAAAATCTACCTCTTTAATTTAGTTTTAATTTATTTTCATCAAGGAGGAATATTGTGTATAGGGTGCCAATTCTTCACAGGGTTTAAGCCATCCCACTCAGTTATGGCCGACTGATAGCACTGTTGAGATTCGAACCTTAATCTCAGTGATGGTAGGCTACAACAGTAGAATGCTGCGGTATCTGAGAACGTCAATGTTTAAAACTTAAAATACTGTGGCACAGCGGGATATTCCGCTAGCATACCAACGCTGAGCTTCTGAACTCCTCAGTTCGAACTCGGCGTTGCCACTGGTCGGCTGGGCGCCATCTAGTGGGAATAATTGGCAGTGCCTGCAGCAGACGCAGTTGTGCTAGGGTGGGAAGACCTGACTATGTGGGTGGGGTTTTCAAATGCTGTGTAAGGACCCTGATTGGCAGATAGAGAGGCGCCTGTGCAGGGTGAAAAAGGGTTCCACTAAGGGCTGCGTGCAGGTCAGAGGAGGCGTGAGCAGCAATATACCCTCCTTGACTGCAATCAGGGATCCCCCAGCAGTGGAAGATAAATTGACTATGCTAAATTGGGAGAAAATGCATAAATAAAATTGAAATAAAAAACTTAAAATACTGTAACATAAAAAATTCAGGTCTACATCACATCAAATGTAACAACAGTAGAGATTAAATTATTTGCATATGTCAGTTTTTTCCATTATTGATATTGTTGTATTTGATATATTATAATTAGCATTAGACAGTAATTTCTTAGATTTTACTTCCTTTATCTGGGCCTATTTTAGTGAACAATTTTTTTAATTTTGGTTAATTTTTTCATTGAAACTGGAATTTATGTTAAATTGGTCTTAGTATAAAAATAATACTAATTATGGGTTAAAGTACGTGTGTCTATATGTGTGAGTGTGTGTTTTAGCTGTGTCCTACTATAAGACAGATCTAATATGCTTTTTGTTTGTTTCTTTGCCCAGGTGAAGGTGCTGTTTGCTGGGCAGGACATAAATCAGAGCCCTTTCCTTGTGAATGTGTCCAAAGCTCTGGGAGATCCCAACAAGGTGCAGGCACGTGGCCCAGGCCTGGAACCAGTGGGCAACATGGCCAACAAGCCTACTTACTTTGACATCTACACTGCAGGTAGAGACACAAAACACTGTTATTCAATTTACCACCTAGTTATTTTTTCCTGCATTTTAAACCATTACAGTTCCTTAATGAATTAGTAATTATCATTTATTTGCAGTTCATTGTGTATCTTACATTTCATATTGTTTAACCATTATGCACGTGACATGATGGAATTTTTTGTCTTTGTAGGTGCAGGCGCCGGTGATGTAGGTGTGATCATCGTGGACTCGCAGGGCCGCAGGGACACAGTGGAGATCCTACTTGAGAACAGGGGTGACAGTGTTTTTCGCTGCACATTCTGCCCTATGCTGGAAGGACCTCATGTCATCTATGTCACTTTTGCTGGCCAACAAATACCCAGAAGTCCCTTTACTGTCCATATCTCAGAGGGTAAGATTAGCCTTTTGACCTAAAAGTTTTAGGAACAAACTTTAAGATCAGGAACAAACCCAGTTTGCACTGCACACAATCTGTGCCATGTAAATGGAAGCTAAAGGTAACAATAGCAAGACAATGCCAAATTTCACAGTATTCATCTATACAGGATGTCTAATTAGTGCTCTGTCAATTATATAGTTGTATCATGGATGTAAGCTTGCATGATTCGAAGGTGAGGAAGCAATCGGGTAATCATGAATATTATGTTTTGTGAGGCATAAAGTGTTAAGTTTAAACAGACTGCTCTGTAACCTTAAATACAGTCTCTGTACAGAAGCTAAAAGAAAGTAATGGGGTGTTAAAGGTGTGCAGGTTTACTTCTACCAAAACACGCAGTTGTTTTAATTTAACTATATATGCCAGGGACTACCAAGGTCATTAGCACTAATGCAACACATCTGAGCTCACCTCTATAAAATGTTGCTCTTAGACAAGACGGTGCTGAGTCTTGCCGTAATGCTCAACTAAAGGTGGGAAGCTAGGCAGCCGGTGTGGCGTTCGTCTTTTTCTTTCTGAAAGATTTCTAAAGCACTTTCTTGATTGTAAGGATTTGTGAGGCACAATTCCTATTCATATAGCCTTTACTGCAAGGCCAGAGGGAGAAGTATTGGTCTGTGATCATGTGGCGGCATATTGGTGGACCGAGTAGCTAACGGTAGTTCCACTCTTGCCGCATTTTAGTTATTTTTTTTATTAATGTTAACCGGTTAGTGTGACACTAGTCTGATCACTTTTACTAGTTGTTTGTTCCCCTTGTTTTGGTGACTCTCTGCTAGCTTACTTGTAGCTTATGCCATATTGAATCCTGCCCCAGATGATTGAATCATTGTAGTCACTTACACACGTTTTAGTGACTGTCCCTTTTGTGTTTCAGTAGGCTTCCTTTTTTGTATCTGTTTAGCCACTACATTTGGGTCTAGCATCAGCTTGGTGGTGGGTCATTGTGCCTTTGCTCACCTGTCAAAAAAAAAATACAAAATGACAATGTAGTAAAAGGCAAGGCATAAATAATTATGTGAAAGTGAATGTTAGAAAGTGATGTTGTTTTTCATGTGTTAATTCCAGCAGATACTTTAGAAAAACTAATACTGGTTACTTATTTACTATAACTATGATAAATTAAGTAATGTTTTACTGCAACTTCCCAATTGGGCGAAGCACTTACTGTTTTTTAATGCATTTTCCCTTTTCCCCCCTAATTTTTACCCAATTGCATTATGCTTCCTCTCTACTGATGCTGACCCCCGCCCCGAGTGAGGAGAGTGAACTGACACACGCCCCCTCCGACACGTGCGCAGTAGCCGACTGCATCTTTTCACCTGCATGAGACGAGTTCATATGCGAATCAGCTTTGTGTATGGAGAGACACACCCTGATCAGCATTATTCCTCAGCTCTGTGCAGACGGCATCAATCAGCCAGCAGAGGTCGTAATTGCACCATTTATGAGGTCCCTATCCGGCTATTCCCTTCCCTGTGTGAACAACAAGCCAATCGTTGTTCATGTAGCCGCCCAGCCTAGCTGGGATTTTTGAACCGTGGATTTCGAAATGTCAGCTGTGGTGTGCTAGCGTATTTTACTGCTGCGCCACCTGAGCGGGATCCCAATCTTGGTTTAATTCGACCAAAATTCTTGAATTTTTATGTCTTTCCATTCCAAGACTTCTGCATCTTTGTTACTCTAGCCAATCTCCCCTTCAATCTCTCCCTCCTCACTTCCATTTTAATACTTCTGTCTTCTCCTGACCCTACTGATCTTTTACTGTCTGTCTGTCCCTTTCTGTCTCTTGATGTTCATTTTTAAATCTTATAGAATTTATCCAGAGTATGTAATAATTTGAGAGATAGGAACCCATGCTTTATGTAATAGATCCAATGGTGTACTTTTTGTGATTTTTGTGTATGCAAAAACAGTATGTGCTTGATACCAGAATGTACTTTTTGGCATTTGTCTCCAGGAATGTTTGTGTTCTCTGCTCCGGGGGTTTGGTACCACCCCTAATAATTGCACCCATATTCTGAAAATGTTGCTATATTTTTTTTCTAGCTCCTCCGAGCAGCGTGCCGACCGACTCCCCGGTTCAGATAATCCCTCAATCTATTCGCACGCCACCCTCCGAAAAGCCCAAGAAAGTGCCGCCCCCAACGCCGCCCAAACCCAGGCGAGCAAGTTAGTATGGGCTGCTGGGGTGCGGCACGTGCCTGCGCAAGCTTGGCCGCTTCTCTTCCCTCTATCTCTGTCACCCCATGTCTCCTACTGTCTGTTCCTGACCTTTCAAGTTTTTCCTTTTGTTTCCTGTCCATCCCTGTTCATCCCTGACCCTCTGTGTACTCTGTACTCATTTGTTCCTATTTATCTCGCCCAACATTGTCGGCCTCTATTTAGACCTTCTGCCTTTTTATCTCTCAGCTTCTTGGCATGCCCTGGCGCACGGCCCATCTGTGACAGCAGAACACTGCATACAGCTTTCAGCAGGGAAGGAATTGGAATGAATGGGAGTGTGTGTGAGAGAATGTGTGTGAGACATCAGAAACAGAACAACACTGCTAGTCTTGCCTTGATCCTGCATATAAAGAACTCCATTACTCATGAAGCTGGATGATCATCTTACAAATGCTCTATTTTAATCTCTTTGAGGTCATCAAGCAAATGCAGCTTGACCTCAGCTGTTGGCTGGATCTGATTAAATCATTTTATTTCTGATGTAATGCTTTCAAATTTAATAATAAAATAAAAACTAACAACTAAACTAAATATCAAAGTAATCTACTTAAACTACGACATCCATTAGTATATATATATTAACCCTAACTAACCTAGAACATATAATGGATTAAAATATAGTTCAGAATGCTGTACACACCATAATTCTTTCTAAATCTGTGATTATAGCATCATTGGGCTTTTGTGACTGTCTAGTTACACAATATGACTAAAGTATTGGGACATCTACGCATTACACCTACATGAGCGTTTATAATATCCCTTTCTAAAACCATAGACATTAATGTGGAGTTGTTCTCCCCCTTTGCAGCTGTAACAGATTCCACTCAGAAGGTTTACTTCAAGATCTGACTTTTCAAGTGTCTGTGATCATTTTTGCCCATTGTTTAAAGGAGCAATTGTGAGGTCAAAAAACTGTTCCCAAACCGTTGGTAAAATGTCTTGGTATAGTGAAACATTAAGATTTCCCTTCACTGGAACTAAGGGGCCTGAAAAACAACCCCATAGAATTAGCCCTCCTCCGCCAAACTTTACAGTTGGCACATTGCTATAAGGCAGGTAATATTCTTCAGGTGTTTGCCAAACCTAGACTTGTCCATCAGACTGCTAGCGTGAGTCGTTACTTCACAGAACACGTTTCCACTGCTCCAGAGTCCAGTGGTGGTAGGCTTTACACCACTCCGTCCGACGCTAGGCTTGCATACAGGAGCTCGGCCATGTAATTGTGCTGATGTTAATGCCAGAGGAGGTTTGGAACTCTGCAGTTATTACACTTCTTGGCCCCTGCCGTGGTTCCTAAACACATCCACTTTTTTATGCATTTTCTCCCGATTTTTAGTGCATCCAACTTTTACCTAATTGCATTATGCTTCCTCTGTACTGGTGCTGACCCCCGCCCCGATTGAGGAGAGCGAATTGACACATGTCCCCTCTGACACGAGCTGTAGCCGACTGCATTTTTTTACCTGCACAAGGCGTCAGCATTATTCCTCTACTCTGTGCAGGTGCCATCAATCAGCCAGCAGAGATCGTAATTGCATTAGCTATGATGTCTCTATCCAGCTCCCTCCTTGGATGAACAATAGCCAAACGTTGTTCATATAGCCACCCAGCCCACCTGGATGGTAGAGCTGAGATTCAATACGATGTATTCGAAATCCCAGCTCTGGTGTGCTAGCGTATTTTACCACTGCGCCACCTGAGCGGCACATCCACTTTTTAATAATACCACTTACAGTTGATTGTGGAATATCTAGGAGGGAAGAAATTTCATGAACTGAATGGTTGCAACGACATCCTATTATCATACTACACTCAAATTTACTTTGTAAAGAGAGACTGCATGGCTAGGTGCTTGATTTTATACACCTGTGGCAATAGGCCTAAATAAAACTTCTTAATTTAATGATAAATAGGTGTGTCCTAATACTTTTGTTCATATAATGTGTATGTATCATCATCCTCATGATTATCATCCCTATCTCCAATTCCATCATCTTTATTTATCAGACCATTTTGACAAGCACAGTTTACTCTAGATAGACAATATAGTTTGCAGCAACAATTTAAGGAAGGCTAGTTCCTATTCCAGCAATCGTGTCCTTGTGCACAAAGCAAGGCCTAGAAAGGCCTGAAGAAAATCTTGGTTTAAAGAAACTTCAGTGGCCTGCTCAGAGCTCTGACCTCAGCCCCACTGAACAGCTTTGAAATGAACTGGAACATCAATTGAGGCTTTACTTAACTAATATCATTGTCCAGCCATACACATGCTCAATTTATATTAATCTTAGTTAGATTTTTTTCATTTCAAGACTTTAAGGCTCATTTCATTATGGCCAAACAGGAAATGTATTCATGTATATAGTTTCTCATATGTCTGCTACCATATTTAAGGGTCGCCACAGTCGGTCTGGCATGGTTCAAGAGGCCCCTCTTGACACAACCCTTCTATTTTTATCAAGGCTTGGCATCAGCATTGAGAGTGCATCTGCTAAGTGCTCCTCCCACTGGCTGGGCTGTTTTCACCCCTCCCCCCGCCAACCTGAACCAGTCATGTCAGTGCAGCCGCCCGGGAGGCCGATAGCACATGGATCACTCTATGGATTATATGATCTTAGCTGTACTGGGTTAACATACTTTACCACTGTGCCAGCTGAGAGCTCTGTGAAATATTTGCATATGATTGTCTAAAAGAAATGGCCTCTGTCACCTTATGAGTTGCTTTTAAAACAAAGCTTTAATTTATAGTGTTTAAGGACTGATTTATAGTCATTTTATTGTACCTTTAGAACTTATTATATTAAATCCACCATGAACGCTCTGTATTAACATTACCAGATTAACAGCTCACTTCTTTTTAAACTGTTTGGCCATCGTTTTCCAGAAAGTTACAATTTGTGCTTATAGGTGCAGTTAATTCTTTCTTTTATGATAGTAAAAAGTGATATATGTGTTAAGTATTAAAAATACAATATGGTGTTTTAAATGTTTGATTTCCAAAACAAAGACCTACTTTTAATGCTATGCTGCTTGAGCCATTTATTTCTTTTTATTTCTTTTCCTCATTGTCTATTTTCATAGCTGTGTTTGTGTAACAGTTCATATGTAATCATGCCCTATGCAGCAACATGCGCATCCAAACTAACATCCCTGCAGCTGTTTGTATTGTCCGTCAGTGTCTTTTGTATGTCGTAATGTCTCTATACGTGTTCAAGTTTTTATGTACAAAACCTAATTTCTCTCCCTACTCATCAGCAAGTAACCCGAATGCTTGCCGAGCCATCGGCCGAGGTCTTCAGCCCAAAGGTGTCCGGGTAAAGGAGGTGGCTGATTTTAAAGTCTACACTAGAGGAGCAGGCAGTGGAGACTTGCGGATCATTGTCAAAAACCCTAGTAAGTGATTTCTTTAAATAAAATTTCACCAGCAATTGTTAATATTAAAACAACCAAGTTTTACTCTTACTTTATCAAAGAACACTGGCAATCATTTATTTACATTTTTGTTTACTTTAAATATCAATCCTATTAAATAGTTAAAAAACAACTTTGTTTTGGTGTGCATGTAAAGAGGGTGGAGATGATCCTGTGAAGGTGTGCGACCTCGGAGATGGGGTGTATGAGTGCAACTACTACCCTATTTTTACTGGAAAATACACTGTGATCATCACATGGGGTGGCCATGCCATCCCACGCAGGTAAGCTCTTTTACATATCCCCCCATACACACTTTAGTGCGATAGACAACTGTGATTAGTCATTACCAGTGTTGCCAACTCCTCAGTAAGGAAAGTAGCTATTGGCTGTCCTAAAAGTCGCTAGAAGTCGCTAAATGACGTCATCGCATAATTTGCATATGCGATAGCACATGTCGATAGGTCTATATCTTATTATAAGTAGTGGTAGCACATCTCGATGGGTCTATGTATTATTATAAACTATAGGTAGCAATAGATCCATTGATCTGTATCTCAGACATAAATAAAATTTATTTATTAGGATTTTAATTAAATTACATTTAAATGTAATTTTATATTAGCCGGTATACAAAACATTTTATAGTAAGTAATATGCTAAACCCTCTATGAGGAATATCTTCTAAGGTAGCACAGAATTATAGGCATTCCACTGAACGAGTCAAAAACAGATGTGCGCATGCTCGGTAGGATAAATTGATGGGTAGGATAAATCAACAGAACAGTAACTGCAGAACGATATATGCTTTCACGTCCGAGTCTCCAAAAGTCTCCAATAACACCAGAAAAAGTCACTAGATCTGTCGCTAGTCGCTTTTTTGAAAAGAAGTTGCTAGAGGGGTCTGAAAACTAAATATGGCAACAAAGTCGATAAGTTGGCAACACTGGTCATTACAGGTTGGGATAGTTATTTTAAATCATTATTTTATTTTAACACTTATGAATTTATTTATGAATTTAGATATCTTTGACTGTCCCAGTCTATGTAATCAGAGGTAAAACTAATTGTGTGGACTACCCAAATTTATCCACATCCAACTAAATTAAAGCATAAAGGATTCTTGTACATGGTGTTTTACATGTTGCTGTTTAAAATAAATATATATATATATATATATAAAAATAAAAAAATAAAATATATATACAGTATATTTAGAGTGGGATTTTTGTTCTATTTTATTATATTTGTATTTCTACTTTTTACTTTATTATATATGTATTTTATTTTTGTAAACACTGAGGGAAGAAACTTACATCATGTCAATATGCCATCATTGCTCTGCGATGGTTGGCTATACAAATGAGTCAACTTTCTCCAATCCCCTCAGTCTCATGTTGTCTGCAGCAGACTTGCCCCTGAAAATGCAAGTTATGTTGTCGATCCAGCTTTTTCTTGATGTTCCCTGTCTTTTAAGTCCCTCTACAAGTCCTGTCATTACACTGGCTTCAATGTTGTCATGTGGGTGTAAGGTAACTTGCAGGACCTAATGTGGTTCAGCAGCTCCTTTTCTGTTCTAGCAATCTTGTACACTTGCTCAGTGGTCGTTATCTTTCTCCATGAGATTCTGAAATTCATCAGTTTCTCAAAACATTTGTTCTCAAAAGCCTGAGAGCCTGTCTTTCTTGCTCTTTCTTCAGTGTCCAGGCTTTACATCTGCTTGTGGCCAGACAAAGCAATTTGAATGTCACTGCAATGCCCATTGCCTTTCTTGAGTTAACTTCACCAGCACTTGCAGTATTTGATAATATATGAGCCTAAAAGTATGTATTTATAGCACAAAATAAAATGTTTATATATACAATAAACATGGATATATGTTGTAGCATTAGAATCAATCAATTTCTAGATATTAAGCTATCAAAGGTTTTTATTATTAAAATTTTAAAGAAGGTAAATTAGAAGCATACATTATTTTACACCATCAAAAACAACATAAATAAAGCTATGGATAGAAATGTATGATTTCATCAGCCAAAAATGTAGACTTTTGTGTCAACAAACCAAAACATATAATGAAACTTGAGAATTTATCTAACATTAGAAAACATTGCTTGTGTTGCCTATCCAATGTTTTGACTTGAATCCCTTTGAAAATGTATGAAGGATATTGAATAGATGAGAGAATTTTTGGTAACTTGGGAAAATTAGGACAAAGTGTCAGAATTGAACCACCATGCTGCGAAAAGGTAACGAATTTTGATTGTAAACATCTAAAAACTGTAATTGTCAACAATACCTATATATACTAACATACACATAGAGTCATAAACATTTGCCACTGTTTTAGTTCAGTTTGATTTTGAAACAGCATTTCAAGTTTTGTGTAGCTGTATGAATGTTTTAGTTTATGAAAACTGTGACTATAATAACCCAAATTAGTGCACATGCAAATGTTTAAGAGGGTTACTTTAAAGGACTTACTGAGGGTACAGCCAGTACTCATTTGAATATTGAATTTTTGAAAAGCCAGCTTAGCTTGCTTAGCAGAAGCATTGACTGTGTATTTCATGACAAACCTGAGGGCATTCTTTAATATTTTAAAGCAGATGAAAACCTTTCACATACCACATAGATTAACAAACAACAAGCACTTCAATAAATGTAACCTCAGTAATAATCTGTATTTTTCTCTGTGTGCATGCAGCCCATTTGAGGTGTTGGTTAGTGAAGACGCAGGACCTCAGAAGGTGAGAGCATGGGGTCCAGGCCTGGAAACGGGCATGGTGGGCAAGTCAGCTGACTTTGTGGTGGAAGCTATTGGCACAGAGGTTGGAACTCTAGGTAAGGTCTGCTACATTTAATATGTTCTTACTTTTCTGTACCCACTTATCCCAGCTGGGGTCAGGGTTTCTCACACTATGTTTATGATGTGTTAGTGAGTAAAAAGTATTTACATACTATAAACTCTAAGCTTTTTTTTATTTAAGCAGAATAATAGGTTTATCTAATGCCAGTGCACACTACATTATTTTTAACCCAGGGTTCCAGTCACTGACTGTGAGTTTGAGGTGGTGCCCAAGTGTTCCCTTAAATTGCAACTGAGCTTGATGAACTGCTCAGCAAACAAATTATTTTCTGTTTGTGATTTGTTAATAAGCCTTTGATATTTTCCAGCATGTTTAAAATTCTGACATCAGTCATGTAGTCTACACGGATACTAGTTTCAGACTCAAATTATTCAAACTATTTGAAAAAAAAAAAGGATTTAAACAGTTTTCACCCCACATCCACAAAGCATTTTTCTTTGTGCATTCATTTTAGAGTTCAGCCTTAATGTAAAATGTGTAAATTGACCCCCAGTGTTGTGACTAATAAACTGCATAATATGTGACTTAAAAAAAGAAAATAATTATTGATTGACAAATGATTGTCACTACAATATTTCTCAATAGTTCAAAGTTGTGTTGTGTGTAATAGTCATAACATGGTGTGTATGTGTGTAGGATTCTCAATTGAAGGCCCATCGCAGGCTAAGATTGAGTGTGATGATAAAGGCGATGGCTCCTGTGATGTTCTCTACTGGCCCACGGAGCCGGGTGACTATGCTGTCCATGTCATCTGTGATGATGAGGATATTAAGGACAGCCCCTTCATGGCTCACATTCTCCCTGCAGCCAATGATGTTTTTCCTGAAACGGTATTTAATAATACAATATTTATTATTTTATATTTATTAATCAATTCCTCCTAGTCAGGGCTGTGGTTGGTTTTGCATCATCCAGAAATACAACAAATTATGCGATACCCTACACAGTAGTAATGATAACTCCTCTGTCTTGTTGCAGGTGAGATGTTATGGTCCTGGCTTGGAGTGTACTGGCTGCATTGTAAACAAACCTGCAGAGTTCACTATAGATGCTCGAGGAGCAGGGCGAGGCCAGCTAAAGATCTATGCTCAGGTATCTAACTTTTTCTTGACAACAGTGTAATTATTAAATCATCTTTATCTTTTTTTTTACTTTTACAATGTGTATTAGCACTCTACTTTTAAGATCTCCTATTTTAAAATAAAACAACATTACTAAAAATAAGTACAAATCTGGCATTTTTTTCATCAAATACTGGTTTGACTATTTGTATATTGGATTTTAATTTTGTATAATAATGAATACTGTAATTTTAAATTGCATTTGCTTTTTCTTTTAGGATTCAGAAGGCTATCCTATTGACATCCAAATTACAGACAACGGCGACAGTACTTTCTTTTGTGTCTATATCCCCACTAAGCCAATTAAGCACACTATCATCATCACCTGGGGCGAGGTCAATGTCCCCAACAGCCCATTCAGGGTAAGAGTTTACAGGACATTAGGTTCATTTATGTATGTACAACACACACTACTGTTACCATGTTTGTGCCATTGCAGTATTAAGATACAGTAAATGTGTCTGTTCAGTTAAAAGGAAACACATACTACAGTAGCCTGGTGACTAAATATTGTTAGTATGGAAGAACAATAACAAGATTTGCCTACTGATAAGTACTTTTCCACATTGTTTCTTGTGTTTTTTTATCAAGATAATTTACTCATTAGAAGCTTAATTTAAGTTAATAATTGAAGTTAATGAACTTTCATTTTCTTGTTTACCTATTATAAATACAGCCATACTAAATGCCAAGAAATTCAAGTATATTTTGTAATATATAATGATTTATTTTTATAGATTTTTTAGATTAAACTCTTTTACTAAAATTGTTATTGATAAAATCATTTTGACTAGAGGTCTCTTAGACTCTTGGCCATTTATTTATATATATATATACAGTGTATCACAAAAGTGAGTACACCCCTCACATTTCTGCAAATATTTCATTATATCTTTTCATGGGACAACACTATAGACATGAAACTTGGATATAACTTAGAGTAGTCAGTGTACAGCTTGTATAGCAGTGTAGATTTACTGTCTTCTGAAAATAACTCAACACACAGCCATTAATGTCTAAATAGCTGGCAACATAAGTGAGTACACCCCACAGTGAACATGTCCAAATTGTGCCCAAATGTGTCGTTGTCCCTCCCTGGTGTCATGTGTCAAGGTCCCAGGTGTAAATGGGGAGCAGGGCTGTTAAATTTGGTGTTTTGGGTACAATTCTCTCATACTGGCCACTGGATATTCAACATGGCACCTCATGGCAAAGAACTCTCTGAGGATGTGAGAAATAGAATTGTTGCTCTCCACAAAGATGGCCTGGGCTATAAGAAGATTGCTAACACCCTGAAACTGAGCTACAGCATGGTGGCCAAGGTCATACAGCGGTTTTCCAGGACAGGTTCCACTCGGAACAGGCTTCGCCAGGGTCGACCAAAGAAGTTGAGTCCACGTGTTCGGCGTCATATCCAGAGGTTGGCTTTAAAAAATAGACACATGAGTGCTGCCAGCATTGCTGCAGAGGTTGAAGACGTGGGAGGTCAGCCTGTCAGTGCTCAGACCATACACCGCACACTGCATCAACTCGGTCTGCATGGTCGTCATCCCAGAAGGAAGCTGACGCACAAGAAAGCCAGCAAACAGTTTGCTGAAAACAAGCAGTCCAAGAACATGGATTACTGGAATGCCCTGTGGTCTGACGAGACCAAGATAAACTTGTTTGGCTCAGATGGTGTCCAGCATGTGTGGCGGCGCCCTGGTGAGAAGTACCAAGACAACTGTATCTTGCTTACAGTCAAGCATGGTGGTGGTAGCATCATGGTCTTGGGCTGCATGAGTGTTGCTGGCACTGGGGAACTGCAGTTCATTGAGGGAAACATGAATTCCAACATGTACTGTGACATTCTGAAACAGAGCATGATCCCCTCCCTTCGAAAACTGATGGCAGTTTTCCAACAGGATAACGACCCCAAACACAACCTCCAAGATGACAACTGCCTTGCTGAGGAAGCTGAAAGTAAAGGTGATGGACTAAACCCAATTGAGCACCTGTGGCGCATCCTCAAGTGGAAGGTGGAGGAGTTCAAGATGTCTAACATCCACCAACTCCGTGATGTCATGATGGAGGAGTGGAAGAGGATTCCAGTAGCAACCTGTGCAGCTCTGGTGAATTCCATGCCCAGGAGGGTTAAGGCAGTGCTGGATAATAATGGTGGTCACACAAAATATTGACACTTTGGGCACAATTTGGACATGTTCACTGTGGGGTGTACTCACTTATGTTGCCAGCCATTTAGACATTAATGGCTGTGTGTTGAGTTATTTTCAGAAGACAGTAAATCTACACTGCTATACAAGCTGTACACTGACTACTCTAAGTTATATCCAAGTTTTATTTCTATAGTGTTGTCCCATGAAAAGATATAATGAAATATTTGCAGAAATGTGAGGGGTGTACTCACTTTTGTGATACACTGTATAAGAAGGTCCTGGGATCGATCCCCTGGTGGGGGGTCCGGGTTCTTTCTGTGTGGAGTTTGCATGTTCTCCCCGTGTCTGCGTGGGTCTGACATGTAGTCAGGTGAATTGGGGATACAAAATTGCCCATGACTGTGTTTGACATTAAAACTTTTGAACTGATTAATCTTGTGGAATGAGTAATTACCGTTTTGTCATGAATGTAACCAAAGTGTAAAACATGACATTAAAATCCTAATAAATAAATAAATCAGCCATCTACTGATCTTTGAGAAAACAGGATGCGTTGGACAAGTCAACCTTCTCGTATCTCTTCCAATGTTTAGTTCCGATTCCTACTTGTTTGATTTGGACCTTATTAAAGTCACTTACGCCTTAAAACCAGCCCATATCTGGTACATTCAGCATGCATTCTGGGAGTAACTACCATCAGCCCAATATGTAATATAGCTCTGATTGTTAGGGGGTCTGCGGCGTCTGATGAACTTACCACCTGTTCTCAGCGTCGCAGACATTACAGAACAAAGAACAGCGTGGCTTCAAATAGGAAGCCCGCTGATTAGTGCGTACGATCGGCACCTGCGCGCTCACTATTTAAGTGGGCGTTGTCAGCTTGCCGGCGTCGCACCTTTTGTTTTGGCTACCGGCATTCGGCTGCATCGCTTCAGCCTTTTCTTTAGTAGGGACTGGTTGGTACCTCCAGGCGCCATTAGGTGGTTGGAGGCGTAGGGTCAGGAGGCCCGAGGTAATTAGGTTTAGATTTTGTAAATATTCGCTGGTGCGATTTTCGTGCAGCCCTCGCGCTGCAGTTTATTTGCGCTGCATTTTTCGTCAGCAGCCGGTTAGCTGCTGGCTAATGCTAGCGCCGCTGCTCGCGCACTGCCGTGCTTTACAGCGGTTTCGGATCCCCGGCTTTTCACAGCGCGTTTGCTCTCCTGGTAAAGAGCCGCGCCTCAACCGGAGCGATCCGGGTTCGCGTCCTAGGTCCGCAAATTATTGTTGCGGCTCATTTTGGTAAACGGCCCCTTCCCAGCTTATAGCTGGTGACAGTGCCGTTCGGGATTTCCCGGAAGTCTGTTTTTCTCTGCCTTTAGTCCTGCTGTGGCGAGGTATTTCGGTCCGCAACCGGCGAGTCAGCGACCGCGGTTCGAGGCTCGTGTTTAGTGTTTGCTTTTGTTTTCTCTGTTCTTTTTCCTTTTCAGCCAAGACGTCTTCGGCAGCGTTCGGGATTTCCCGAATTGTTTTTTGTTGACTTCTTTACGCCCTTTTGTTGTTTATTATTATTTCCTTTAATAAAGATCTTTCTGTTAACTCTGCATTTTGGGTCCTCCCTCTCTGCTCATTATAACACTGATCATGACATCCACAATTTTTACAAATTTTTGGGTCCCAGTGTTTATCTAGTTAGTGTTTTGTTCAGTTCTTTATGGGTGATTATGTGTAGAATGAAGGGTAAAACTGGCATTTTTATCCACATCACAATAAAGCATGCTAAAAGTCCAGTGGTGTAAATACCTTCTAGTCTATGTATAATATTTACACTTTGCACAATGAAATAATAATGAGAGTTTAATAATCAGCCAAAAGTCAGACCTAATATCAGAATCAGAATCTTTATTTATTCGCCAAGTACCAGGTGTACAAGGAACATAAATATACAGTACACTAACAAACTTTAAGTAATAAAAAATGCATTAAAATGGAAATATAACAGTAAACTAACAAACTTCAAGTAGAAAATTGTGCATTGGAGAAATTAAAGTTATTATTATTTCAAGTAGTAGGGTAGGGTGCATATGTGCACAGGAGAATTATGACATTATATACAGATAATACATACAGTATATACAGCAAGTGTGGTAAAGTGCATGTGCAGCAGTTTAAAACAGAGGGATTTAGGAATGGAGGAGCGTGATGGCCTCGAGGAAAGAAGCTGTGGAGGTGGCAGTTGACCAAGTCTTTATAGCTCTCACTTTTGGTCTCTGCTGAGATGGAAACCACTGGAAGAGGGAGTGACCAGGGTGTGAGGGATCGGCCATAATCTTCCCTGCCCTCTTTTTCATCTTAGGGGAGTATAGATCTTTGAGGGTGGGAAGCCGACAGACAATGATTTTCTCTGCACATCGCACTGTAGCTTATGCTTGGTGTGCAGATGAGCACACGAGCATAATATCAGCATTATATCAAAATATAAATACACATTTTATAAATACATGAATAAATACAGCATTTAGTAAGGCTGGTGCATTTTACATTTGTGTTTGGTTTCTATTCTTTGTTATATGTGATGCATACTTTTCTACCTTAAATTAAGGTGAACATTGGAGAGGGTAGCCACCCTGAAAATGTAAAGGTGTATGGACCAGGCGTAGAGAAGACTGGTCTGAAAGCCAACGAGCCCACCTACTTTACAGTGGATTGCAGCGAGGCTGGTCAAGGTCAGCCTGCACAGCCCATTTTCAATCCCACTGTTTTTAGCACCATAGTGTGACCTTCACTACAACTATCAGTACCCTACACCAACTAACAAGACTACTTACACCTTTTCTCTTTCTTTTGGACCTTGCAGGAGATGTAAGCATTGGAATCAAGTGTGCACCGGGAGTTGTAGGCCCTGCAGAGGCTGACATTGACTTTGACATTATTAAAAATGATAATGACACATTTACTGTGAAGTACACTCCACCAGGCCCTGGACGTTATACCATTATGGTGCTGTTTGCTGATCAGGTACATTTGTGCATTAAAATTATATTGACAGACAAACGATTATGTACTTTTGCTGTGAGGCTATGAGACCAGTGTAACATTATTAAGCTATTAAATGTTTTTTTGCAGATAGACTAAATTAGACCAGTGAAAATATGATTTTTCTTTATGGTGGTAACAGTATTCTTTTGTCCTTCTAAGGAAATACCCATTAGCCCCTTCCGTATTAAAGTGGACCCCTCCCATGATGCTAATAAAGTAAAAGCAGAGGGTCCAGGACTGTGCAAGACTGGTAAGATTTTGTATTTTATTGTAAAAAGGTTCAATTAAATCAAGCTGTAATGAATTTATATATTATGTTATTGCTGTTTAGGTGTGGAGGTGGGCAAGCCAACACACTTCACAATTTACACCAAAGGAGCAGGAAAAGCTACACCAGAGGTGCAGTTTACTGGAGCACATAAAGGAGAGGCTGTCAGTGATTTTGAGATCATTGATAACCATGACTACTCCTTCACTGTTCGCTACACTGCATTGCAGCAGGTAAAAGAGAGGACTAAATCATTTCTGGGTTTTAACATGGCAGGGCACTGCTATAAAAATCATTGATCCAATAGGCATTAGTGGAATACTGGTGAATACATATAAATACCTTGGTTTATTATTAATAAGTTAAAACATTTAGGAATTGTACTTTGTTCTAGATGCACTGAAAGCTCATGAGCTTAATTTGATGTGATTGAATCAGCTGTAATTTTTTGAAGACAAAAACCTTTTGTTAGTGTTGTTAAATTCTATTAAAAAGTTACTTTACAGAATAAATAGCTTTTTTCAATAAAACTAGAAGCACTCATAGACATCTCTAGACAAAAGTGCAATTCTAAATATATATACAGTGTATCACAAAAGTGAGTACACCCCTCACATTTCTGCAGATATTTAAGTATATCTTTTCATGGGACAACACTGACAAAATGACACTTTGACACAATGAAAAGTAGTCTGTGTGCAGCTTATACAACAGTGTAAATTTATTCTTCCCTCAAAATAACTCAATATACAGCCATTAATGTCTAAACCACCGGCAACAAAAGTGAGTACACCCCTAAGTGAAAGTTCCTGAAGTGTCAATATTTTGTGTGGCCACCATTATTTCCCAGAACTGCCTTAACTCTCCTGGGCGTGGAGTTTACCAGAGCTTCACAGGTTGCCACTGGAATGCTTTTCCACTCCTCCATGACGACATCACGGAGCTGGCGGATATTCGAGACTTTGTGCTCCTCCACCTTCCGCTTGAGGATGCCCCAAAGATGTTCTATTGGGTTTAGGTCTGGAGACATGCTTGGCCAGTCCATCACCTTTACCCTCAGCCTCTTCAATAAAGCAGTGGTCGTCTTAGAGGTGTGTTTGGGGTCATTATCATGCTGGAACACTGCCCTGCGACCCATTTTCCGGAGGGAGGGGATCATGCTCTGCTTCAGTATTTCACAGTACATATTGGAGTTCATGTGTCCCTCAATGAAATGTAACTCTCCAACACCTGCTGCACTCATGCAGCCCCAGACCATGGCATTCCCACCACCATGCTTGACTGTAGGCATGACACACTTATCTTTGTACTCCTCACCTGATTGCCGCCACACATGCTTGAGACCATCTAAACCAAACAAATTAATCTTGGTCTCATCAGACCATAGGACATGGTTCCAGTAATCCATGTCCTTTGTTGACATGTCTTCAGCAAACTGTTTGCGGGCTTTCTTGTGTAGAGACTTCAGAAGAGGCTTCCTTCTGGGGTGACAGCCATGCAGACCAATTTGATGTAGTGTGCGGCGTATGGTCTGAGCACTGACAGGCTGACCCCCCACCTTTTCAATCTCTGCAGCAATGCTGACAGCACTCCTGCGCCTATCTTTCAAAGACAGCGGTTGGATGTGACGCTGAGCACGTGCACTCAGCTTCTTTGGACGACCAACGCGAGGTCTGTTCTGAGTGGACCCTGCTCTTTTAAAACGCTGGATGATCTTGGCCACTGTGCTGCAGCTCAGTTTCAGGGTGTTGGCAATCTTCTTGTAGCCTTGGCCATCTTCATGTAGCGCAACAATTCGTCTTTTAAGATCCTCAGAGAGTTCTTTGCCATGAGGTGCCATGTTGGAAGTTTCAGTGACCAGTATGAGAGAGTGTGAGAGCTGTACTACTAAATTGAACACACCTGCTCCCTATGCACACCTGAGACCTAGTAACACTAACAAATCACATGACATTTTGGAGGGAAAATGACAAGCAGTGCTCAATTTGGACATTTAGGGGTGTAGTCTCTTAGGGGTGTACTCACTTTTGTTGCCGGTGGTTTAGACATTAATGGCTGTATATTGAGTTATTTTGAGGGAAGAATAAATTTACACTGTTATATAAGCTGCACACAGACTACTTTTCATTGTGTCAAAGTGTCATTTTGTCAGTGTTGTCCCATGAAAAGATATACTTAAATATCTGCAGAAATGTGAGGGGTGTACTCACTTTTGTGATACACTGTACATATACACTGATCAGCCATAACATTAAAACCACCTCCTTGTATCTACACTCACTGTCCATTTTATCAGCTCCACTTACTATATAAAAGCACTTTGTAGTTCTACAATTACTGACTGTAGTCCATCTGTTTCTCTGCATGCTTTTTTTAAACCTCCTTTCCCCCTGTTCTTCAATGGTCAGGACCCGCACAGGACCACCACATAGCAGGTATTATTTAGATGTTGGATCATTCTCAGCACTGCAGTGACACTGACATAGTGGTGGTGTGCTAGTGTGTGTTGTGCTGGTATGAGTGGATCAGACACAGCAGCGCTGCTGGAGTTTTTAAATACCGTGTCCACTTACTGTCCACTCTATAAGACACTCCTGCCTAGTTGGTCCACCTTGTAGATGTAAAGTCAAAGACGATCGCTCATCTATTGCTGCTGTTTGAGTTAGTCATCTTCTAGACCTTCATCATTGGTCACAGGACGCTGCCCACAGGGTGCTGTTGGCTGGATATTTTTGGTTGGTGGACTATTCTCAGTCCAGCAGTGACAGTGAGGTGTTTAAAAACTCCATCAGCGCACACTAACACACCACCATGTCAGTGTCACTGCAGTGCTGAGAATGATCCACCACCTAAATAATACCTACTCTGTGGTGGTCCTGTAGGGGTCCTGACCATTGAAGAACAGGGTAAAAGCAGGTTAAAACGTATGTAGAGAACAGATTAACGTTTTAATGTTATGGCTGATCAGTGTATATAATATATATATATATATATATATATATATATATACAGTGTATCACAAAAGTGAGTACACCCCTCACATTTCGGCAAATATTTTATTATAACTTTTCATGGGACAACACTATAGAAATAAAACTTGGATATAACTTAGAGTAGTCAGTGTACAGCTTGTATAGCAGTGTAGATTTACTGTCTTCTGAAAATAACTCAACACACAGCCATTAATGTCTAAATAGCTGGCAACATAAGTGAGTACACCCCACAGTGAACATGTCCAAATTGTGCCCAAAGTGTCAATATTTTGTGTGACCACCATTATTATCCAGCACTGCCTTAACCCTCCTGGGCATGGAATTCACCAGAGCTGCACAGGTTGCTACTGGAATCCTCTTCCACTCCTCCATGATGACATCACGGAGCTGGTGGATGTTAGACACCTTGAACTCCTCCACCTTCCACTTGAGGATGCGCTACAGGTGCTCAATTGGGTTTAGTCCATCACCTTTACCTTCAGCTTCCTCAGCAAGGCAGTTGTCATCTTGGAGGTTGTGTTTGGGGTCGTTATCCTGTTGGAAAACTGCCATGAGGCCCAGTTTTCGAAGGGAGGGGATCATGCTCTGTTTCAGAATGTCACAGTACATGTTGGAATTCATGTTTCCCTCAATGAACTGCAGCTCCCCAGTGCCAGCAACACTCATGCAGCCCAAGACCATGATGCTACCACCACCATGCTTGACTGTAGGCAAGATACAGTTGTCTTGGTACTTCTCACCAGGGCGCCGCCACACATGCTGGACACCATCTGAGCCAAACAAGTTTATCTTGGTCTCGTCAGACGTCAGGGCATTCCAGTAATCCATGTTCTTGGACTGCTTGTCTTCAGCAAACTGTTTGCGGGCTTTCTTGTGCGTCAGCTTCCTTCTGGGATGACGACCATGCAGACCGAGTTGATGCAGTGTGCGGCGTATGGTCTGAGCACTGACAGGCTGACCTCCCACGTCTTCAACCTCTGCAGCAATGCTGGCAGCACTCATGTGTCTATTTTTTAAAGCCAACCTCTGGATATGACGCCGAACACGTGGACTCGACTTCTTTGGTCGACCCTGGCGAAGCCTGTTCCGAGTGGAACCTGTCCTGGAAAACCGCTGTATGACCTTGGCCACCATGCTGTAGCTCAGTTTCAGGGTGTTAGCAATCTTCTTATAGCCCAGGCCATCTTTGTGGAGAGCAACAATTCTATTTCTCACATCCTCAGAGAGTTCTTTGCCATGAGGTGCCATGTTGAATATCCAGTGGCCAGTATGAGAGAATTGTACCCAAAACACCAAATTTAACAGCCCTGCTCCCCATTTACACCTGGGACCTTGACACATGACACCAGGAAGGGACAACGACACATTTGGGCACAATTTGGACATGTTCACTGTGGGGTGTACTCACTTATGTTGCCAGCTATTTAGACATTAATGGCTGTGTGTTGAGTTATTTTCAGAAGACAGTAAATCTACACTGCTATACAAACTGTACACTGACTACTCTAAGTTATATCCAAGTTTCATGTCTATAGTGTTGTCCCATGAAAAGATATAATGAAATATTTGCAGAAATGTGAGGGGTGTACTCACTTTTGTGATACACTGTATATGCATGATTGAGTTTTAGGCATGATTGAGAATTATGTTTAGTTTAGTTTTATAAACTAAAATATGCCAATGAATACTGTTTTCTTCATTTGATATGAAACAAACATTGCTGTACTTCTCTTGTCTCTGTGTTGTAGGGTAACATGAGCATCTCTGTGCACCATGGAGGTGATCCTATCCCTAAAAGCCCCTTCATTATTACTGTCGCTCCTCCGCTGGATCTAAGCAAGGTCAAAGTCCAAGGGCTTAACACCAGTAAGTCTGGATTTCATTGATCGGTTTCATCAATATGTTTTATTGTACGTAGCAAAATGTATGTAGACACCCTCACATTGTATCAGCTGATCATCTTATTTGAAAAACACAACCTTTTATTTAGAGTTTCTCCCTTTTTTAATTCATTAATTCTATTTAATGAATATTAGATTTTAAACCATTTTCCAGTCTAGTTATTCCCAATTCTCATGCGCTATTCCTCTGTCACTTTCACCATTCCTGTGCTGGCCGCAGAAGGCCACAAACATACGTATGAAGTTTCCGGCAACTTCTTTTCACCAACCAGTGGCAGGTTCCCACACAGAGCCAGATCATATATGGAAAGTCACACTATGCTCACATAATTCCCCTGCTGCTCATGTCATAATTCCCCTGCTGCTCAGATCTTTCCAGCTGACATCAGCACATGTTGATTCTAGGCATTTAGCTACTTGGCCATGAAGATCCAATACATGAAGCTCACATTAAACATCTTCTGTACTGATACTAGATTTCAGTAGTGAGGGCTGCAAACCAAGATAAGATTATGTTTATGCTGTGTGTGTTGCGGCATTAATAGACTTATTCTATAAACTTGTGAGGCCATTGAGCTCTTCATTATTACCTATTCTACTGCGGATGTTTTTAAAGGAAATTGCCTATTTGTATCCTTGACTTTGACCACCTGTTAGTAGCAGCTGTGATTAAAATATTGAAAACCACAAAGCAGGATTGTCCAAATACATTTGGCTATGTTGTGTATGTGTAAGATGTTTGTGCACTTTTCTTAGTAATAACTCAATGTTTTCTTAATATCCTCTCTGTGTGTGTGATGCACAGAAGTGGATGTGGGAAAAGACCAGGAGTTTGCAGTTAACACACATGGAGCTGGTGGTCAGGGCAAGATGGATGTACAGATCACCTCACCATCTCGACGACCAATCCCGTGCAAAGTTGAGTCTGGACCGGCCAATGAAGTGCACACTGTGAAGTACATCCCACCAGAGGAGGGACCGTACAAAGTGGACATCAGCTATGACGGCAACCCTGTGCCAGGAAGTCCCTTTAGTGTTGAAGGAGTCATGCCACCAGATCCGTCTAAAGTAAGTGTTAGTGTGGATAGTCAAGATCAGGTCATCTATTCATTCATGCAGTCATATCAATCTATTTATTCATCTGTGTTCCATCAATGCCCCTAGGAGTTACTTATTTATACATTGACAGATTTTTTCATTCATTTATGCATTTATTAATTCATTCATATATTTATTCATTTATATTTTTCTTATTTATTTATCTTATTTATTTATCCTCATTTTTATCACACAGTATTTTCTACAGTCTATCTTTTGCATCTATATGCATCTATCCATCAAGCCATTTATCATAATTTATCTATTAGATAATTAATTAATTAATTCATATATTCTTTCATTTAATTATTATTATTTTTTTTTTAATTTGTTTACTTATTAAATTTGAATTTGTTCATTTATTCCATTCAATCAGTTTATACTATCTTATTACACCCATACATCCACCAATCCTTGTGTATTAATTTTTCTATAATAATAATAAAGTTCCATTTATATAGTGCCCTTTACTTACCCAAGGACGCCTTACAAAGTAAATTTTAGAGGAAAGACCACATAACATTAAAGAAAAGAACACAACAAAGCTAAGCCATAGAGAAAAAAGAATAATGTGCAGTAAAAAGGAAAGTTTTAAGTTGACCTTTAAACAAAGAGATGGAGGAACAGTCACGAAGAGATTGTTGAAGGGAGTTCCAGAGTTTGGGGGCTGTGGAGCTAAAAAGATCTGTCTCCCACAGACACAAGTCTGAAAGGTCTGTGACAGAGGATCTAAGAGGGTGGTTGGGACAGAAAGGGTGAGGAAATGCATTAAGATAGGGAGGGGCAAGGCAATAAAGGGCTTTAAAAGTAATGCCTAGTTCACACTACACGATTTTTGCCCTGATTTTCGCTCGGCGACTGGTCGGCGATTGATTTTCCGGGTCGGCGATCAAAACTCGGCTCTCAGTCGCTAAGTGTGAACTATCCAACAACTCGACCCGACCGGCTCGCCGAGCGCTCGGCGACTGGATTGAGTTTTCTAGCATGCCAGATATCTGATCTCAGACGGGCAACTGGGAATGAGTGACATGTCGAACAGCCAATGAGAACACAGGATACAGCGTGAGGGGAAATGCAGGAGAGGACAGGGTACAGGGGCTTAATTAATATAGTTTATATCAGGATATACCGGCACACACACGTTTTTTACAGTATTTCTGATTTGATCGTCCTCTACAAAAATAATACCCACGCTGCATTGCAAAACTTACTACAAAACAAGCCATATACTGTTCCTGTTGCCAAATCCACTCAGATTCATTTATTTTTCCTCCTTGATATTGCGCTGCACATCAGCGCACAAACCCTTTGATCTCTCGCTACTTGTTGACGTTCATTTTTTTGGACGTGGTATCATTAAACTTCTCGTCACTTCTCACGTGTGTTTTTGTAAAAAAAAAAAAAAAAGAAAGAAAGAAAAAAAGGGAGACCAGAGAAGCTCGTCTGCGATTCCAGTTGGTGATGGATCATGTAGTGTGAAACCCCCTATCGCCGATCAGTCGTGTAGTGTGAAATATACACCGACTGAAAGACTCCCGAGTGCAGGAGATTCAGTCGTATAGTGTGAACTGTACAGCGACCTGACGACTTGGAAAGTCGTGTAGTGTGAACTTGGCATAAGCAGAATTATTTGGTATTTGATACGGGCAGCTATTGGAAGCCAGTAAAGCTGGTAAAGGATGGGAGGGATGAGGGCAGACCACTTAATAGATTTGAGGACTCTGGCTGCTGAGTATTGAATGAGCTGAAGCCGGATTACCCGCTTAGCAGTAAAACAATTAAGAAAGGAGTTGCAATAATCCAGGCGTGAGAAAATGAAAGCATTTACCAACATTTTAGCATTGTCATCGCTATGCCTTCACCTATACTTCCAATTATCCATGTATTATCCACCCACCCTTCCATTCGAGCATCCAGTAGTGACCAATACTGAACATCCGTCACTCTGTCCACCCATCCGTCCATTTATTCATTCCCGTTGTCAGACCATCTATCAGCCCCTCTTTACCAGGCACTGGTAGAACATGCAAACTCCACCCAGAAAGGACCCAGACTGCTCCACCTGGAAAGCAAACCCAGGACCTTCTCGCTGAGAGGCAACAGTGCAACCTATTAACCTATTAATCTTTAAATGTGGTAGCCTAGTGGGTAGAGCTTTGGGCTATCAATCGAAGGTTGAAAGTTTGAATCTCAGCTCTGCCATGCTGCCACTGTTGAACCCTTAAGCAAGGCCCTTAACCCTCTCTGCTCCAGGGGTGCCGTACAATGACTGACCCTGCGCTCAGACCCCAGCTTCCAAACAAGCTGGGATATGCGAAGAAAGAATAACTTAGTACTGTACACCTGTATATGTATATACAGTATGACAGATGTGGTTGATCTTAGCTTCTGACACAGCTTGCCGAGGTTAAACACGTGGGGAGTATTTAAACTTCTAATTTCATTTCACATATAGTTCATTTTAAATTAGGCATGGATTAATATTTTATTGGTGTAAGGCAGTGTGATCACATTCCTTTGGAGGGGCACCAATAATAATTTAGGTGCATCACTTACTGCATCTACACTGTTGCTTGTATTTCAGGTTTCATCGTCAGTGGTAAACCATGTTATGTTAGCTATTCTGCAGCATATTAAATATTATCCATCCCATCATGTGAAAAGCACTGTGTATTCAGTCTACAGAACGAGCTGACCGTTTAAACATAGACAATCCTTATTAGGAGTCTCTGGAGATGACCTAAGTTGCTTTGATAATTGATCTTCTTCTATTCTTTACTCTGAAGGAGTACAGAGTGTACGCGGTAAAATTTAGAACGTGTCATGGATCATTTCATTTGAGTTTTGCACAATGCCTGACACTCATTAAAAATTGGCTGAAATAGACAAACCACTCTTTATGAGGAAGAATGTGGGGGCGGAGTGCTCTTAGTGTACAGCACACACTGTGCTGTGTCTTACATACCAATACAATGACCTGTCAATGACCACTGCAATAAACACGAATGCACACAGATCTTGTAAAATTGGAAGAATCATTTAGTTGTTTTTTTTGTAAGTTACAGTGTTTGTGGAACAGGAACAATGTGTATCAACTGTAGTTTAATTATGCAAGCACACCAGGAGCACATTTTCCTTTTCCTTCCCCCAAATCACTGTTCATTATTTTAATTGCCAGATTTTATGCATGGCAGAACTAAAAAATACAAGAGGTTGTAGTGATTTCTTTGGCAATTTGACTAAACTAAAAACTGAAGACTTTTCTCAACCAAAGAAGAACCTTTATTGATATATACCAGGCATGGAAAAAGCTGTATTGGTTGCCCTTCATAATATAAGATATATTTTAAAAAGTACTGACTTTTTGTACACCTTATTGTGTTTAAGGATTTGATTTGGAATGGATCTAAATGGTATTTTACCCTCCAATTTACAAGCTTCATTCCTGAATTTTGTTAAATGCGATAAAACCTGGCTGCTCAGGTGGCGCAGCGGTAAAAAATACACGCTGGAACCAGAGCTGGGATCTCGAATACATCGTATCGAATCTCAGCTCTGCCTTGCCGGCTGAGGCTAAGCGGCCACATGAACAACGATTGGCCTGTTGTTCATATGGGTGGGACTAAGCCGGATAGGCTCTCTCTCTCTCATGACTAATGCAATTACGACCTCTGCTGGCTGATTGATGGCGCCTGCAAAGAGATGAGAAAAGAGTGCTCTTATGGTGTGTCCCTCTGTACACGCAGCTAAGCTGCACTGCACTCGTCAAAGTGTAGGTGACAAAATGCATACGGCATGCTGCCCACGTGTCGGAGGGGGCGTGGGTTAGCTTTGTTCTTCTCAATCCGAGCAGGGATCGGCATTGGTGGAGAGGAAGCATGATGCAATGGGGCAACTGGATGCGCTAAAAGGGAGAAAAAGGGAAGAAAATGCATAAAGAAAATGCAATAAAATTGCATTGATTTATTATTTTTCTTTAACTTTTATTTAAATGACAAAAGTATGGGCGCTCAGGGGGCGCAGTGGTAAAACACGCTAGTACACCTAAACTGACATTTCAAACTCATCGTTTTGAATCTCAGCTCTGCTATTCGGCAGGCTGGGCGCCTACATGAAAAACTATTGGCTGTTGCTCATACAGGGTAGGAGCCGGACGGGACATTAAAACTGATGCAGTTACACTGATTGATGGCGCCTGCACAGAGACGGGGGATAATGCGTTGACCAGGGTGTGACTCTCCGTACACAAAGCTGATCCACATAAACTCGTCTCGTGCAGGTGAGATGCAAAAAAGATGCAGTCGGCTCTCCTCAACCAGGGTGGAGGTCAACATCAGTAGAGAGGAAGCATAATGCAATTGGTTAATTGGATATGCTAAAGTCGGAAGAAAAAGGGGAGAATATGCATAATAAAAGGACAAAAGTACAAATAATGGTCCAACTTAATTATGTAAATATAAACAATTTTATAATTTGATGCTCACAACACACTTAGGAAAGTTGGGCAGAGAAATGTTTACTACAGTGTTACATCAGTTTTTCAATTAATTACACTTTTTATTCATTTGCAAACTGAGTATACAAATTATTGCAGTTTTGCAAGTATAATTTTCACCTAGTCTTGCTTGACACAAGTCTTCAGCTGCACAACAGCCTGTGGTCACTCTTGTCTTGACTTTCCTCTTCATAAATCACCTTAGATTTTAGATCAGGTGAGAAAGATCTTCACTGCAGGCAGGCCATTCAAGCATACACACTCTGTTGTTGAAGCACATGCAGAATGAGGCTTGACAGTGTCTTGCTAAAATAACCATGGACCTCTTTGGAAAAGACGTTGCCTTGATGGCAGCATATGTCTCTAAATTCTCAATATACTGTACACCTCTGCATCTGCGATACCTTTACAGATATGCAAATTACCCAGACACTGATGCACCTAGAATTTGACAGCCTAAACGTGGGTTCATCTGGCCACAGCAAATATTTTTTGGTCCATCTAAGATAAGCTTAGTGTTTCTGCATATATTTGATGTTTGGCTTATTTATTGTGTAATAGAGTTTCAGCTTGCATTCGTTGATGTAGCGAATGCGTTCTGGTCTTGCCCTACACAGATATCTACAGATTCCCTGAATTTCTTTTTTCAATATCATGTATGGTAGATATCGAAAGACCTAAATTACTTGAAAAGGTGCATTGAAAAAGTCTGGCAACCTTCTGATTACTAGTCCAGTACTTTACCCGCTGAGCTTCCACTGCCATTGCGCAGTGTAGTGTAGACGTAACCTGGATAATTAGGATTAAAGATCTGGCAACCACTTAGTGTGTGCATAGTATTTTAATGTATATAGATATGCCTTATCTGTTCATCAACAGTCTGTTGAACCTGTTAAACACAGCAGTTCTCTCAAATAAATGAACTATCTTATAGTATTCTATGTGATTTGGTATAGTAATCACACCAATGTCTGTGAGCCACATTGTTCTGTTTTGTATGAACATTGTTAGCTTATACATGGAAATCAAATATGACAGGGCAATATATCTAACCACTGTTGGAAATAAATCAAAGATATTGTGTAATTAATCTGTCATGGGAGAAATGAGCCAGAATGTACTTGGCCACAGGGGGTAATTCATCCACATCTGGAAAGCCAGAATTTTTCCCTTCCATACTAATTTAAGACAGCAAAGCAAAGATAGAAAATCTATTGTACCATATTTGCATTTTAACACATGATAGAGAGAACAGTAAGCTGGGCCTTTCCTAGGCACAAGGCAGGAATACACACTGGACCATCTATCACATTATTCATGCATTGACCCACTGCACCACACACTCACCTGTTTTCTCACTTATATCTCTGGGCATGGTGCTGCTGATGGTAGGAATAGCGGCCACAGAGCAACGTGGGTCCTGAGGACATGGGTTTGATCCTAACATCTGGTGAGTGCCACAGTGCCGCACAGCAACATGTGTTTGAACCTTACCTCTGGAGTTTTGCATAATTGTGTGGGTTGGTTTCCTCTGGGTACCCATCTCTGAAAACATACGAAGGGTGAATTGGCTGCTCTAGATTGCACTGTGGTTGTAGGTAAGTGAATGGGTGATTTGTGCCATCATCCAATGGATTGGCACCCTGTCCGGTCTGTATTCCTGCCTTGTTTCCAATATTTGGAGACTGACCTTGGTTTAACCCTCTGAATTGATGTCATAGATGTGCTCTACCAGATGTGCCACGATACTGCTCCTAGAACTAAAACTAGACTTGACTGTATATATGTTCATCCCGCTTCATTGGATACTATATTTGATCTCTTATTTACCTAGGTGCGAGCCTATGGCCCTGGCCTGAGGGGAGGAATTGTTGGTCAACCTGCACCCTTTGCCATAGACACCAAAGGTGCCGGCACAGGCGGTCTGGGCCTGACAGTGGAAGGTCCTTGTGAGGCCAAGATTGAGTGCCAGGATAATGGAGATGGCTCATGCTCTGTATCCTACCTTCCCACTGAGCCCGGTGAGTACGCCATCAACATCCTGTTTGCTGAGGCTCACGTGCCCGGCTCCCCCTTTAAAGCCATGGTGCAGTCTGTATTCGACTCGAACAAGGTGACGGCCAGCGGGCCAGGATTGGAGAGGGGCAAAGTCGACGAGGCAGCCTCATTCACAGTGGACTGCTCCAAGGCGGGCGAGGCCGAGCTCACCATCGAGATCATTTCGGACTCAGGCGCTCAGGCTCAAGTGCATATCCAGAACAACAGCGACGGCACTTACTCCATCACCTATGTTCCCACGTTCCATGGCATGTACACCATCACTATCAAATATGGAGGACATGCTGTTCCAAAGTTTCCTGCCCGGGTTCAGGTTGATCCTGCCATCGACACCAGTGGGGTCAAGGTTTTTGGACCAGGAGTAGAACCCAAAGGTAAAAATAATTCAGCTCACCAGACACTTGTTTATTGACTAAGGTCTTGGGCCATCTTTTAATTTTGTAGTATACAGTTTTAATATACAGTGGTACCCTGAATCTCAACATCAGTTGGTTCTGGGAGTGGCATTGAGCTTAAAAGACGTTGAGCTTAAAAGGCGTTGAGTTTCAAGGTATTTTTTTCCATAAGGATGTATGGGAAACCTGTTAATGCATTCCATGGTCCCATAGAACTGCATATATTTTACGCTAATGTAAAATAATGAGGTTGTTTGACACTTATACACTGACAATAACACAAATATATAAAAACACTGAAATACAATTAAAAACAGTTAAAAATCAATATAGAAATAGAATAAAAGCTGCACTTTACCGTTACCTCTTTATTGTTTTCTTATGCTTCTTAATCGTGGAGATGCTTGATCCTGGAATACCGTATACCGTTCAGTAAGGCGCATTTACATAAGAAGCGGCAAAATAGCTTTTGTGCTGGCTGTGCTGTTATTTCCTATAGAATGTGCTGATGCACAAAGCTTAACGTGACTTTGTACTAAAACAACGAGTCAGGAATTTTATTATTAGAGAGAACTTATGAGCAGTAATAATTAAGAGAGATTTAGTGTTTCTATGTCGTTCTTTTAATACATTAAGTCATGTTAAGCTCTCGAAAAACCTGATTCTCACAATTTCTCAGCACCCCGAGCTGTAACACAAGTTCAGATGTGAAACAGAAGGAAAATCAAGCTAAGCACAGATACATGTGGAGCTTTCAGAGTGGATTTGATGGTTATTCCACACAAATGCAGATTTGTCTCATATGCGCACTTTGATGACGTCTTACTGCACTGCTCAAGCCAAGCGCTGAATGAACCACTGTATATTATAAACCTTCTACGTTAAATTGCCACCTCATATCAATGCACATGAACATGATGCCCCTCCTCACAGAAGCTTATGGCCAGTAATGTTTATTCACAATAGTTTGGTTGCATGATATCAAATTTTCCATCTTTTATGATTGCTTTAATTCAGGTGTAGTAATGGTCATTCAGAGATTGCACTTATTTAATGATTATGATGTGTGAACTGTAGTATGAAGTATGCTTGCTGTCTGTGCGGGTTTACAGGAGTCCTTAAAGAGGTCACCACACACTTCATCGTGGACACACGGGCCTACAACAAAACTGGAGGCAACCACATCAAAGCTGTTGTTGTTAACCCATCAGGCACCAACACAGATACGTACATCACAGACAAAGGCGATGGTACATACAGAGTGGAGTACACTGCTTATGAGGATGGTATGATGTTCAGTAAAATCGTCTTCTTTTAAATTTGGTTTAGCATTATATCTTAATAATGTTTGGAGTTGTGATCAACAATTAATGCATTTTCCTCAGCATCTGGTTTAAGAATGTAATGTTTTGTTGACTTGAGCCCCTTTGGTTGTACAGTTTGCAGATGTGAAGAAGTGAATAATTAATAGTTATGCAGAAATATTGTACTTGTATACTTGTAGGTGTACACATGATTGAAGTGTTATATGATGATGTGCCGGTTCCAAAAAGCCCGTTCAGGGTGTCAGTAGCCGAGGGCTGTGACCCGAGTCGTGTCCGGGCATATGGCCCAGGCCTGGAGGAGGGACTGGTCAATAAATCCAACCGCTTCACTGTGGAGACTAGGTACACTAGTAAATAACAGAACACCCAATTTATGATGCATTAAACTGACTCGTCAGTCTGACTCTCTCTCCCTCACTCTGTCCTTAGGGGTGCTGGTACGGGTGGTCTTGGCTTAGCCATTGAGGGTCCGTCTGAGGCTAAGATGTCCTGTAAGGATAATAAAGATGGCAGCTGCAGTGTGGAGTACATCCCCTTTACTCCTGGAGAGTATGATGTCAACATTACATTCGGTGGCCTGCCTATCCCAGGTGAGATATTTAAAACAACCCCACCTCACTTTTTCATGGTACCTAAATGCATCCATTTCAATTATACTAATGTTTCTTGGTTATGAAAACAGTGTATTACATTTATCTGTCATGCAGGCAGCCCATTCAGAGTTCCAGTTAAAGAGCTGGTGGATCCCAGTAAGGTAAGGTGTTCTGGCCCTGGCCTGGGCAATGGAGTGCGAGCTCACGTTCCACAAACCTTCACTGTGGACTGCAGCAAGGCGGGCCTGGCTCCACTGGAAGTGCTGTTGTACAGTCCAACAGGTGAGAAGATACATATTGATATAAATTGACTTACTCTTGGTACAATCAGTGTAAAATAAGTGAACTTGAATCTTATCTCTTTAAAACTGAAATATTATGCAAATATCTTCTGATCTCTCAAGGAGCAACTGAACCTGTAAGCATTACAGATAATGGTGATGGCACCCACACTGTGATTTACACCCCATCCAAGGATGGCCCTTACACTGTTTATGTCAAGTACGCAGATCAGGAGGTGCCACGCAGGTAAGATGTCCTACTTACATACTCCTAATAATCCCTACTGAGCAGTTTCCTTATAAAGACACATAAGAAGTTTTTCTTACTTTTATTTGAAGACATTTGTTTGAATTTGTTATTCAGAGCTTAAAACTTAAGTCGAAAACCTAAGTCATAGATAGTGCTGGGCGATTTTCATGATTAATTCGGTTTATTCGAATGAACGTTTTCAGTCGATGTTAGAAATGTGACAATCACGATTGTACAAGTTTACAAACCATATATTTTAATTAAAATATACGAGGCAGAAACTGACCAGAATCCAGAGTCCAAAACCAGAGGATAAACAGACAAGCAGAGAAAACCAAAGGGCGCAGGCAAAAAAAGTAAACAGAAGACAACAAGGGTCATACACAGTAACGGCTAGATTCAGAAATAAGGCACGCAAAAAAAAAAAAAAAAGTCAGCAATACTTCGCAACGAGACAGACAAACAGAAGAGTTTAAATAAGATTCATGGAACTGAACACTGCTGAACTGAATCAAAACTCCGGAGACGGTGAGCATGAGGACCGATCAGGATTGGCTGACCGGGGACAAGTTTGAGTCACGTGAGAGTCCGTGAGAGCATGGGAATTGTAGTCCATATTGTTAGAAGCAGAACGTGCCACCTCCATCCACCCCCCAGTCACAAGAGGACAAAATCAAAGCTAAGCTGACTGCTTACTTGATGTCCCCTAGCATAGATGCTAATACAGACTCACTTCATTGGTGGAAACAGTTTGTTCATTTTAAGAAACCTGTAAAGAACTTTTTATGATTTGCACTTTTCTTAATGTAAGGAGGTTATGCTTGCACATTATTTAAAGTGAGAGTTGTTTGTGAGCTATTCTTAAAAATGATAAAGCTAATTAAGATTTATATTTTATTTTAATTATTGTTAATGATTGTTATATTGTTATTGTTATAAAGTTTGAGTCCCTTGAAAGGATAATTATAGGTGGTGCTGTTACTATTTTTGCACTTCTGCAGTCTTTTAAATTAAAATACAAAAAAACAAAGAAATTTGAGTCTTTTTTCAATTGCATTATACAAGAACAAACAAAAAAATCACAGTCGGAATCGAGAATCGTTAATAAATTTGAAAATAATCGAGATTTAATTTTTTTGCAATATTGCCCAGCCCCAGTCATAGAGTTGAAATGCACAACTGTGTACAAGTTTACCAGGTATTTAATTAAAAATTATTGTCAACTGGTCTGAACCTCCACTTATTATTGAACATCTAATGCTCTAGAAAGAAAGAAAGAATAAAGCTAAAAGTGTGGGTGATTGTCATTTTGTTATTGATAATTCTTTATTTCATAATGTCAGATTTATTTAAAGTCTGAGACCACTAATGAAAATGTTTTAGTTCTGCTTTTTTTCACATTTAATACAATGTTAATTCATTGTATTAAATTCAGACAGTTGTAACCTAGCAGTTATGGTGCTGTAATCAAAAGGTCACTGGTTCAAGCCCCACCACTGCATGGTTGCTGCTGTTGGGCCCTTGAGCAAGGCACTTAACCCTCACTTGCTCAAAATGTGTACTTTCACTGTACTGTAGGTCTGTTAAGTGTGGACAGCAATAGCTTAGTGTTTAAGGTACTAGACCAGTAATCAAAAGGTTGCTGGTTCAAGCCCTACCAATGTCAAGTTGCCACTGTTGGGCCCCTGAGCAAGTCCTTTGACCCCCTTTTGCTCAAACTGTTATCAGTCATAATTGTAAATCGCTTTGGATAAAAGAGTCTGCTAAATTCTGCAAATGTAAATGTAAAATTACAAACCATATCATTACAAATCATAACAATTCAAGCAAAAAGCTGAATCTTTGAAACCATCTGACTAGTTTTAGAATTTTGTAGTATTTGGCAATACTGAAAAGCAAGTTTGCACATTTGTAAACTGATTATGTAAAGTCAGAGTTACCTGCAACTTATCCTTGTCATTGAAACACATGATCAGATGACTGAGCTGAAGAAATGTAAACTGCTTATCTAAAGCTTGTTTTAAAAATTAGCAGCCGTTGTTATATCTGTCATGTGTTCATGTGGTTAAAGTTTATTAAATTCTGTGTGTAAAATGGCTTATTTGGTTTTTGTTTTTCAGTCCTTTTAAGGTAAAGGCCCTGCCAGCTCATGATGCCAGTAAGGTTCGTGCCAGTGGGCCTGGTCTTAATGCCTCAGGTGTGCCTGCTAGCCTGCCTGTTGAATTCACCATTGATGCCCGTGATGCGGGTGAGGGTCTCCTTACTGTCCAGATCCTGGTGAGTTACATTATTTTCTATGTAGATTATGAAATGTCCTTTTCTATTTTGGTAGATTGTGTTTATAAAGTCCCACATCACTGTTTTCCTCCGACATTCTAAACTCACATTCTAATCCTGCTGTTGCTGCAGGATCCAGATGGGTGCAGACGTGAGATTTCTATGTTTGTGGAGGACTGGGGAAGGAGGGTGTGGGACAGCCATATTGTTAAGGGCACCATTCCCTTCTATATTCATAGGAAAGGATGTGTAAGGCCTTCTTTTGGCCCCATCTTTTTTTGTCCCATCACTATGTCCTGCGTCTCCTGTCCTCTCCTTCTTCCCTACCTAATCCTAGTGCTTTTGAGATTCCCCTACCCCCTTGTATCCTGTGTCCTAGCTCCATTTGCCATGGTTTTGCCTCTTGTTCATATGGTGTAGAAGCTTTCTTCTGCTTATGTAATGGAGTTCTCTTTAGAAAGTGTTGTGTTATATACTGAACCTAATATAAACTGTAGACAGACTGGCTGTTGACTGGGCCTGTTATCCTTCATTCTCATTATTCGTGTACCTAAAGTCATTAAGTCTTTAGACTTTGCATTTCCCATGTGTAAACCTGTAGATGGAACATTTGTACATGAGTAGCCTAAGTCTAAGTAATATTATAAAAGTTTTGTTTAAGGCATGTGTTGGTGTTGGTGCGGGCGGCACAGTGGTGCAGTGAGTAGCACTGTCACCTTACAGCAGAAGGGCCTGTGGTTGATTCCCCTGCCAGGTGACCGGGGTCTTTTTTGTGTGGAGTTTGCATGGACTTATGTGGAGTTCGCAGGTGTTCATGTTTTTATTTGCCATGTAGTCCAAAGTCATGCAGTCAGGCAAATTGGAGATACTAAAAATGTAGCATAAGTGTGTGTGTGTGTGTGTGTGTGTGTGTAAATGAACAACTGATTTTGGAGCAAAGCTTTGCTCATTTTTACTGTTTTTATACAACAGGAAAATAAATTAATGCTCACATCTCACATCTCAAGTTTATTAGGAAAAATATATGCACTTTTAACAGATTTAAAATTTTAGATCTACATCTCTGTAGCAAGATATACTGTATAGATAGATAGATAGATAGATAGATAGATAGATAGATAGATAGATAGATAGATAGATAGATAGATAGATAGATAGATAGATAGATAGATTTTTAATGTTATTTAGGTGGTCTCTGTGGACTGACACTCCATTAAGTTTCATCTAATTATTTAATGTGGTTTTCTGCTGCATAACTAATTCATTCAGACAACGGCTTCCTAAAACATTTTAACACATTTTAAAATTAAAGAGCCATGCACTTCCTAAAACAGTTAACACATTTTTGCACTAAAATGTAATTTAAATTGTTCCGTTTAAATATTATACTGCATATAATAAACACAGCCATGAAGTGCACTAAATGGCCAAAAGTATTTGGACACCTGACCTGAGATTGTTGGACATCCCATTTCAAAATCAAATGTTATTAAAATAGAGTGACTTTTGTTCCCATTTAGTCAAATAAGCATTTGTATAAATGTTCAATGATGGTCAAGAAAGTCTCAATTGATGTTCCAGTTCATCCCAAAGTTGTTCAGTGGGGCTGAGGTCAAGGCTGTGTGCAGTCTACTAGAGTTTCTTTAAACCCAGCTTTTATTTGTAGACCAATGGCACAGTCATTCTGGAACTGTTGCTGCAAAGTTGACAGCATATAATTTTCTTTATAAAATTGATTTATTACACCTGTTAGCAATTGTTGTGGCTGAAAAAAAAAACATGAATTCAATAATTAGAAAGGGTGTCCCAATACTTTTATAGTGTATTTATAGTGTTTTATAGTGTACATGCACATTTAACTGTGTGCGTTTTCAATAGGATCCAGAAGGAAAAGCTAAGAAAGCGAACATCAGGGATAACAGAGATGGAACATATACAGTGTCCTACGTGCCGGACATGACAGGCCGCTACACCATCACCATCAAGTACGGTGGAGATGAGATTCCCTTCTCTCCCTACCGCATCCATGCTCTGCCCACAGGAGATGCCAGCAAATGCTTGGTCACAGGTAAGGTGGTTTGATTAAATCTCTTAAATATATTGAGCGTATGTATATAGTGCTTTATTATATACAGATGTATAAGCAAATGAAATAAAACATTTAGCCAAAAGAGCTTTAATATGCATAAGCATAGGTTCTGTTAGTCTCTGGAACTGTACTGTAGTTATGGAGCACCATTCTTAATGAAGATATTCATTCAGTTGTTGTCTTAAGGATAGTGGTGTCCAACATGCCAGCCTAAATCTTTAATAGGTATCAAATTGAATCAAATTGCTTCTAGTAAATGCTTTGGCCTTAGCATATGATTTACATTATTGAACCACTCAGTAGACCCTTGTACATTGACTACTGCATACAACAAGTGTTTAAGCCTGTACTATTTACCTGGTTTTTGTTCCACTTAAACTTCTTACTTTGGAAGAATATAGTGAAGGTTGATGTATTTGACTAGAATTTAAAAAATTGCTTTATTGCACTGAATTATTATACACTTTTCTTTTGTGTAATAAACATTTATCACTACAAATGGTGTGCAATGTGGTAAAATGCTTTACTCACAATTATTACACCTGTTAATTATTCAGTATTTAAATAAAATTAACAATAACCAAATTTTTTAGCGGGATTTTCCGCTGGCACACCAGCGCCGAGATTCTGAACTCCTTGATTTGAAACTCGGCATTGCCACCGGTTGGCTGGGCACCATCTAGCGGGCATAATTGGCAGTTCCTTCAGCAGGCACATTTCTGCTAGGGCGGGATGACCGGACTATGTGGGTGGGGTCTTGCAGAATGCATAGATGAAAAAGGGTTCTGTTAAGGACTGTGCATGGGTCGGAGTAGGCGTGAGCAGCAATGTTTGCTCAAACTGTATTCAGTATTCATAATTGTAAGTTACTTTGGATAATGTAAATGTATATTTTGGAATGATACATAGTAATAGCCTATGGTTATTTTGTTTTGTTACAGTTTCCATTGGAGGACATGGCCTGGGTGAGTTGTTCAAAACACTTAGGATTTCACCACATCCTCTATAGTTTGCTGTATTTTAAATAGTGTTAAACATTCAATAATTCAGCTGTGAATTATTATGTGTACAGTGTATCACAAAAGTGAGTACACCCCTCACATTTCTGCAGATATTTAAGTATATCTTTTCATGGGACAACACTGACAAAATGACATTTTGACACAATGAAAAGTAGTCTGTGTGCAGCTTATATAACAGTGTAAATTTATTCTTCCCTCAAAATAACTCAATATACAGCCATTAATGTCTAAACCATCGGCAACAAAAGTGAGTACACCCCTAAGAGACTACACCCCTAAATGTCCAAATTGAGCACTGCTTGTCATTTTCCCTCCAAAATGTCATGTGACTCGTAAGTGTTACTAGGTCTCAGGTGTGCATAGGGAGCAGGTGTGTTCAATTTAGTAGTACAGCTCTCACACTCTCTCATACTGGTCACTGAAAGTTCCAACATGGCACCTCATGGCAAAGAACTCTCTGAGGATCTTAAAAGACGAATTGTGGCGCTACATGAAGATGGCCAAGGCTACAAGAAGATTGCCAACACCCTGAAACTGAGCTGCAGCACAGTAGCCAAGATCATCCAGCGTTTTAAAAGAGCAGGGTCCACTCAGAACAGACCTCGCGTTGGTCGTCCAAAGAAGCTGAGTGCACGTGCTCAGCATCACATCCAACTGCTGTCTTTGAAAGATAGGCGCAGGAGTGCTGTCAGCATTGCTGCGGAGATTGAAAAGGTGGGGGGTCAGCCTGTCAGTGCTCAGACCATAAGCTGCACACTACATCAAATTGGTCTGCATGGCTGTCACCCCAGAAGGAAGCCTCTTCTGAAATCTCTACACAAGAAAGCCCGCAAACAGTTTGCTGAAGACATGTCAACAAAGGACATGGGTTACTGGAACCATGTCCTATGGTCTGATGAGACCAAGATTAATTTGTTTGGTTCAGATGGTCTCAAGCATGTGTGGCGGCAATTAGGTGAGGAGTACAAAGATAAGTGTGTCATGCCTACAGTCAAGCATGGTGGTGGGAATGCCATGGTCTGGGGCTGCATGAGTGCAGCAGGTGTTGGGGAGTTACATTTCATTGAGGGACACATGAACTCCAATATGTACTGTGAAATACTGAAGCAGAGCATGATCCCCTCCCTCCGGAAACTGGGTCGCAGGGCAGTGTTCCAGCATGATAATGACCCCAAACACACCTCTAAGACGACCACTGCTTTATTGAAGAGGCTGAGGGTAAAGGTGATGGACTGGCCAAGCATGTCTCCAGACCTAAACCCAGTAGAACATCTTTGGGGCATCCTCAAGCGGAAGGTGGAGGAGCGCAAAGTCTCGAATATCCGCCAGCTCCGTGATGTCGTCATGGAGGAGTGGAAAAGCATTCCAGTGGCAACCTGTGAAGCTCTGGTAAACTCCATGCCCAGGAGAGTTAAGGCAGTTCTGGAAAATAATGGTGGCCACACAAAATATTGATACTTCAGGAACTTTCACTAAGGGGTGTACTCACTTTTGTTGCCGGTGGTTTAGACATTAATGGCTGTATATCGAGTTATTTTGAGGGAAGAATAAATTTACACTGTTATATAAGCTGCACACAGACTACTTTTCATTGTGTTAAAGTGTCATTTTGTCAGTGTTGTCCCATGAAAAGATATACTTAAATATCTGCAGAAATGTGAGGGGTGTACTCACTTTTGTGATACACTGTAACTGTATCACACCCAGGCTCAGGACTAGGACCCACCATTCAGATTGGTGAGGAGACCGTCATTACTGTGGATGCCAAGGCTGCCGGGAAGGGAAAGGTCACATGCAAAGTGTCCACTCCTGATGGTGCCGAACTAGACGTTGATGTGGTGGAGAACTCGGACGGAACATTCGATATTTATTACACAGCTCCCGAGCCAGGAAAATATGTCATCACTATTCGCTTCGGTGGAGAACACATCCCCAACAGCCCCTTCCATGTGGTGGTGAGCACTTCCTGTAGTGTAATGGTTATGAAATATGGGTTATGTCATTGGTCATGATCTAGAACTTAGGAACCTGCATGTGTTTTTCTTTTTTTAATTTAAGCACCTATAAAGGATCCTCAAAGAATGGATCTCAGTATTAGATAACAATTAATTGCATATGGTTAACTGAAGATCCTTTTTATTTGATCTTTGATGTTCAATCTCCCAGGGGCGGCACGGTGGCTCAGTGGGTAGCACTGTCGTCTCACAGCAAGAAGGTCCTGGGTTCTTTCTGTGCGGAGTTTGCATGTTCTCCCCGTGTCTGAGTGGGTTTCCTCCGATAGCTCCGGTTTTCTCCCACAGTCCAAAAACATGCAGTTAAGTTAATTGGATACACTGAATTGCCCTATAGGTGAATGAGTGTGTGTATATGTGTGTGTATGTGTGTGTGTCTGCCCTGCGATGGACTGGCGCCCCATCCAGGGTGTTACTGTGTGCCTTGTGCCCATTGAAAAGCTGGGATAGGCTCCAGTGTTCAATCTCCCAACACTATATGGTCAAAAGTATGTAGACATGTATCTATTAGCTTGGACATCCCACCCAGTCACCCCTACACACAGACACACACTCCCACATACACAGACGTATACTTTGTAGATATCAGAGCTGTGTTCCAATATTTTGGAGTGAGTCTGTGAGAGTTCGTGCTCAATATGCCAAAAGACATCGGATGAGAAGACCTGGCTTGCTGAAACAAGTAATGGCCTTTTTCAAACTATTTCCACAAAGTTGGAAGCATATTACACCCCTGTTAGAAGTGGGTGTGGCTACAACACCTAAACCCAATAACTAGATGGGCTATCTACTTACTTTTGACGATACAGTGTAGCAACATGCATGGATTTAGAAAGGTATAGCAGTGAATCAGAAAATCTGTCAATATTGATCTTGCATGGCAGCTCTGACATTGATACTCATTGACAGATTGGTGCATACCTAGTCTTAGTATTTTATTATTAACTAAGCCTAATAGGCCTACTAGTAATAATTATAGTACAGTAATACAACACATTTTGCATGATTTAATGTATAACTAAAGTTTTATCACATTAAAAAATGTGATTTTCTGTGTTGCTTAGTAGTGTGTGTGCTAACAGTGTGACCTCCTCCATCCCCAGGCATCTGATACTGTTCCTATAATAGAGGAGCCGTGTGACAAAGTGCAGTTACAACAGCCCTACTCCCCTTACCAGACCTACTCCCCTCACTGGGTACACATTTAAGCCCTCTACATCACCTCCCTTATACTACATTCATCTCATACATCTTCTCCATTCATCTTCTTAGTGAATTCATTTTCTTCAAGGGCTCTGGTAGCATTCATGGTTTAACTATAATACAACATTTCAAGCAACAACTTTTCAGCATTCCATCTGTCAATCATCTGAGGTTTTGCTCCACTTTGTGCATGGCCGGCATGTTTCTGCTTTATCATTGTCTTCTCATCTGGTTCTTTTCTGGTTCTGTCCTCTTACTTGTCCCATTTATACAGGCTAATAAGAAGTGTTTACTTTATTTGTCCTGTTCCAGGCTACTGAGGAGCCAGTCACAGCCATTAATGGCATGGAACCCATGCTGCGTCCCTTCAGTCTGGTCATCCCATTTACTGTACAAAAAGGAGAGATAACAGGTTTGATTCAAACACATTACTAAAAATCATTGTTTATAGTTTCCTTTAAATCCTATAAAGTATAAATGAATTAAAACAAAAGTTTCACAGATCTAACATTGGAGAATTAAAACCTGAACACTGACTTCTAACTACGACTAACATATACAGTGGTACCTTGAAACTCAACTTCAGTTGGTTCTGGGACTGGCGTTGAGTTTAAAAGGCGTCGAATTTTAAGGTATTTTTTTCCAGTAGGATGTTTGGGAAACCTGTTAATGTGTTCCAGTCCCGTGGAATTGCATGTACTAGGCTTTTGTAAAATAATGGGGCTGTTTTTGACACTATACACAAGTATAATATAAAAACACTGAAATAAAAAGCTAATTCTTACAATTTCTCAAAACTCCAAGCTGTAACACAAGTTTAAAAGTGAAACAGTGAGGAAAATCCAGATAAACACAGATACATGTGGACGCTTTCAGAGTGAATCTGACGGTTATTCCACACAAGTGCAGTTTCGTCTCATATGCACACTGTAATGACTTCTGCACCGCTCAAGCCGAGCGCCAAACAAAGAACGAATGTTTATTAGTAATTTGAAATTAAATAAATAAATTTTTTGAAACAAACTGAACACATTGAGTTTCAGAAAAACGTTAAGTTTAAGGGTACAAATTTCTTGACAAATATCGTTGAGTTTTGAAGATTTTGAGTTTAGGAGACGTTGAGTTACAAGGTACCACTGTAGTATGTTTGTCTAATTATCTGTGTAATGTATAGCATGTACTATTGTATTGTGTTCAGTTAAGCGTTTACATTTTTGTAAAACTGGGATTCTCATGTCAGGTTGTATCTTTTTGTCACTTGTTTGCATAAAGACCCAAAAAAAAAAAAAAAAAAAAAAAAAAAATGCTATTATGTAATGCTGTGTGTTTTTAGGTGAGGTGCGAATGCCTTCTGGAAAGACTGCCCGGCCTAACATTGCTGACAATAAGGATGGCACAGTAACTGTGAAGTACGCCCCTACTGAAAAAGGCCTGCATGAGATGGACATTAAATATGATGGCAACCACATACCAGGTCCTCACCCACACAAGCGTTATTTTTACATTTTATTGTAGATTTTCTTTGTTGTATTTCAAACCTCAGTACTGGAAGTGACATGCTGTATTTTTTTTTCACAGGAAGTCCACTGCAGTTTTATGTTGATGCCATCAACAGTGGTCATGTGACTGCTTATGGGCCTGGCCTAAGTCATGGCATGGTCAACAAACCTTCAGTGTTTACAATTGTTACAAAGGATGCTGGAGAAGGTACAAATTAAAAAGCTGTACTAATTAAGGGACATGAAGTTGGGACATTTTGTAAAATGCAGTAAAGACAAGAATTTTTAATTTGTTCATTCTTTTGATACTTTATTTAACTGATGAAAGTACATAGAAAAGATTTTCAGTGTTTTCACTGACAAACTAAATTATATTTTGACAATAAATTATATTTTGACTGAGGAGAGCCGTGTTCATATGTGGATCAGTTTCACACGCAGAAAGTCATGCACTGATCCCAGTATCCTTCGTCTCTGTACAGGCGCCATTAATCAGCCAGCAGAAGTCGTAATTGCATCAGTTACGAATGAGCCAATCATTGTTCGTGTCAACGCCCAGGCTGCCGGTAGCAAAGCTGAGATTCGAACTCACGAGTTTACCGCTGCCCCACCTGAGCGCTTAATATGAACAATTTTAGAATTGAATGCACCCCTTATACCATGACAGGTTTTGCGTTTTTTACTGATATCATTCTGGATGGTCCTTTTCAGCTTTGCCACATAGATCTAGATGTCTGTCTCTTCCCAAAACGAGCTTCAATGCTAAGATAAGCTAAGACTCATTGATTCATTTATTGCAGTAGCATGCTGTTTTCTCTCCTGAAATGCCATCTGAGGGCTTAAAGGTAACACATGCAAAAGTGATTTCTGGTCTTATCCTACACAGATTGAGATTTCTTCATATTTTTGAATTTATGAATCTTTTCACAATATTACATATGGTAGATGGTTAAAGACCTAAATTATTTGCAATTTTGTATTGAGAAATGTTTTTTTTTAACTGATTGACAATTCGCTCATGAGGTTTGACACATGGTGGTGAGCTGTTACCCATCTTTGCTTCCTGTATCTTCCGTTTAAATCCAAAATTCTTTATTTATATTTTTATTTATTTATATTGTATTTGTTTAGTATTTGAAGCACATGAGGTAGTGCTCAGTAAGAATTTCATTGTACAGTGCAACTGTTTGTTTATCTGTCAATATGACAATAAACGGTTGAATCCTGACTTAAATGAGATACTGAACTGCTTATTGTGAAATGTTTCAAAGCAGGTTAAAGATTCTTTAATCTTTTACTCTTATTTTGCTATGTTCCAACTTTTTTGAGTTGTATTTTAGGCATCAAATTCAAAACTAGTTTATATTTACAAAATATTATTACTGTCATTTAACTAAGGTATAAGTGAATAAAATAGTCCTGAATTTTCTAAAAATGAGGTTTGTAGTGTCAGCTGATAGTGCTTGCTGTTGCTTTACTACCCAGTAGTGCCCTTTTCTCCCTAAATGACACCACAGTGGCTTTTATTGCCCAATATGGTTCTTTTTTGCAGCAACATTAATGTGGCACTGTCTTCTTGTCATGTCTCAGGTGGTCTGTCTCTAGCAGTTGAAGGGCCCTCAAAGGCAGAAATCAGCTGTAAGGACAACAAAGATGGTACTTGCACCGTCTCCTACCTGCCCACCGCACCAGGAGACTATAATATCATTGTGAAGTTTGATGACAAACACATCCATGGTAGCCCCTTTACAGCCAGGATTACAGGTGTGGTTGTATGCTTGTGTATCTTTATTTTTTACTTTACAGTTAAATTCAAAGGTTTACCTACACTCCTAATAAACATGTGCATTAAATGGCCAAATGTATGTGAATGTTTAAATGTTCAAAATTATAATTCTTCATATGGATTTGGGCTCTGTTTTATTTTCTAAAACAACCCTACCTTTCCAGAAGACTTTCACAAGGTTTCACAAAATGACTTTTGCAGGGTTTTTTTTCTTGACTTAATATTTGTAACACACACTTCTTTGTCTAAAAAAGTTGATCTACTTTTTGAGTTCATTGTAGGTTTTCTGCACATCTGCTGGTTTAAATATATGAATATAGTTTAAATATTAATTTGTTGGTAATTTAACTCTTAATGTATTGTTAATTATGATTGACAGTAGAGCTAGTAGTTATTTCTCTGTGTCCATATAAATATGGCTAGTTTGGACCACACAATCAAAAAACGTACGTAGACCAGGAGTCAATTCCAGGGTTTTTTAACCTTTGTGGACATGCGCCCTCCTCCGTGTGCCAATTGCGGACTTGCACCCCACAGGTTGAAAACCCCTGGTTTATGGCAAATAAATAAATATACTAGAAGTTGATGAAAAATGGGTATAACTGTCCACAGTCAAGTGAGCTTTACATTACCACATGCTTAGAGGCTACCATGAAAAAAGCACATAAAGTTTGATACATAAAGTTTAAAATTCACAACTTAAAACTTGAACTTATATAACCTGCTAAATATAAATATAAACCTCCTAACCTAAAATGTGTCAACTGCCTAATGAGCACAGTCATCATGTATAATTATGTTACAGCTTCTTTACCCATTACAATATTTCTAAACAGAACACATTTTTGCTCTATACATAGCAGTAGTAAAAGTGTGATAAAGTGTGAGCACAGATTAGCCTATTTTTAAAATAACTCTGCCAACTGCATATTGTGCTTAAAGCATAAACACTGGTTTTAATAGTTTAAGACTTGGAGCTTTCTGCTAATGTGAATTGTTTGAATTCATATTTCTCATCAAGAGATTTTACACATTTAAAGTCTCAATAGACATTACTTTAAAGTGGTTTATACATCTGTAACTACAGAAATCAAAACCTACCAGTTTTGGGATCTTATTATTTGTTAGTAAACCATTCAAACTAATTAAAATATTATATCAAACAAAACATATTACAGATAGACAGAACAGACTTCCATCTATTACTTTTATGTTGCTGAAAAATCTAAAAAGTAATTATGTTAAAAATGAACTTATAGAAGACATAATAATCTAATGTAACAGTATTTTTATTGTCAGTTCTTGTTATTCTTTTTATTCTTCTATTCACTAATGCTATTTCCCACTGTTTTTTACTATGTGAAGGTGATGACTCTATGAGGACTTCCCAGCTGAATGTGGGCACAGCAACAGATGTTTCCCTTAAGATCACTGAGACAGACTTGAGTTCCCTCACAGCAAGCATCAGAGCTCCGTCTGGTAATGAGGAGCCCTGTCTGCTTAAGAGACTGCCCAACCGCCACATTGGTTAGTAATTTGCCAGACTTGCCACCTTACTCTGTTTATTATACTTCATTTATACAAAATATTATATTTACATAACAGATCTGGTTTATTTATATGCCAGTGTTTCCTTAGGATTGTAGTTAAAATGCAAATTAAAAAAGAAACCTGTTTAAGAACGTTTCTTAATGCCTAATTGCAAGAAATGTTTGGATTTCACCATATACACTATATAACATTATTAAAATAATTAGAAATAACCTGTGTCTAAATGCAAGGCCTAAAAAATGAATGCCTGTGACATTTGATCCCTTAGATAGGTTTAGGATAAATATACCTTTTAATTTCTTATTTGTAAATAATGGATGTCATGTTCTCTGGGCAAAAGAGGAAATGACAAATGTTACCAATGCAAAGTTTGAAGCCAGCATCTGTCATGGTATGGGGGTATATTGGAGCCAGTGCCATTGGTAACTTGCACACCTGCAATAACACCATTAATGCTTAGAATGCATAAGCATTTTGGATCTAGATTGCATATTTATCCGGGACTTACCTGCTTAATACAGCAGGATAAATCCAAACCACATTCTTTTTTGTTACAAAAGTGTGGCTTTATGGTAAGAAAGTGCCTAACATCACAATTTATTGTTAAGACTGAAAACAATGTGCACCTAAAACACATTGTAGTTTTACGCTTCCTTTAAATAAATAACAGAGTTAATCACTAATGTTCATCTTGCAGAAAAGTCAGATTTCCTCTCTTTTCTCCTTAGGAATCTCCTTCACTCCCAAGGAAGTGGGCGAGCATGTGGTGAGTGTGAAGAAGAATGGCAAACATGTGACCAACAGTCCCTTCAAAATCATGGTTGGTCAATCAGAGATCGGAGATGCCACCAAGGTGAAGGTGTTCGGCAAAGGCCTTGTGGAGGGACACACATTTGAGGTGGCCGAGTTCATTGTGGACACCAGGAATGCAGGTAAGAACAAACAAGCATATCAACAAGTATGTTAAAAATGATAAATAAGCAAAAATGTCAACAAGTATGTTAAAAATGTTAATGGTGAAGACTTAAGATGCAATATTATGAGCAGCAGCTGATAAAGTTAGAGTTGTGATGGAGTTACCAATCTGTACATTAATATATTATATTAAGAAAATAAGTCTTATACTTGGTCAATGAGTGCATTTCCACATACACATACAGTACATAATTAGTCTGATCATGAATAGATTTCTGCTGTTCATTCAAACAACATACTGTGATTACTGCTATACACTCACTGACCACTTCATAGTACATCTATTTGGTACCTACATTACGTTATTTCATAAGCTACATCTTCAATACAGATGAACTTTGTAAGTGTACCTACTCACTGTAGCCCATCTTTCGTTTTGTACACTTTATCAGCACCTGGCCCCCAGTGACAAGATTTTTGGGTGCTGGTGCATTCTCAGCATTGCAATGACACTAACATTGGACTGACATGGTAGTGTGAATTGTTCTGGTATGACTTTATTAGGTGCAGCAGTGTTGTTGAGATTCCAAGTACTGCTAAACCTTACCGACCACTTTATTAGGAACACTCGTGTACATTTACATAATAGAGCTATTTTCCTTTTTAATGTACAGTGTTAATCTTACTTTATTCTTGTATCAGTGAATACTTTCAGATCAAAGAAAGCTTTTTGTTTTATATTTTTGGTTGAAGCACTAATTAAGGTGTTTAAAAATACAACACACACTACCATGTTAATACCACATTGGTGTCATTGCAGTGCTGAGAATGATCCACCACCCAAACTGGGGTCATATGGAAGTCCATTTTACATAATAAATAAGACACAGTGGGTTATGCTCATGAAATAACCACTGAATCACTGTACAATCACTGTACAATCTCCAGAAAGCTAATCATGCCAGATGAATTTTAACTTAATGAACAGGATATTTAGATATGCAGTTGTAGCCTAGTGGTTAAGGTACTGGTCCAGTAATCTAGAAACTGCCAGGTTGTCACTGTTGGGCCCTTGGGCAAGGCCCTTAACCTTCAGTTGCTTAGATTGTATACTGTCACAACTGTAAGTTGCTGTGGATAAAAAAATGTAAATGTATTCATAATGCTAGGCAAGTAGATTCCCGTACTGGAATTCCTTTTGGTTGTGGAGAAATGCTTTTCCATTACAAGTCAGCTTTTTAAACTTTTTTAGCAGTGCTATCAAAACAAAGAGCCATTTGGCAGCTGGAATGGGTTATCTTTTATTGGTAAGCCATAATGCACATTACTAGTGGAAATAACTCTTGCATCACTCTCCATTTTAATAAATGGTGTTACTATGGTGATATTACTTAGTACACTAGTACATGAGCACAGCACAGTTTTATGAGCTACAGCCATAAAAATAAAGAAATAATGACTGATGAGTGGTATTTGAATGGTACCTTCATTGGAACAAACTAATTAAAATGGTTGCATCCACCCCTCTGTTTCTCCTATCCCTGCCAGGCTATGGTGGTCTGGGCCTGTCCATTGAGGGACCCAGCAAAGTGGACATTAACTGTGAAGACATAGAAGATGGAACATGTAAAGTTACCTACTGCCCCACAGAGCCAGGCACATACATCATCAACATCAAATTTGCAGACCAGCATGTGCCAGGTACACCACACAACCACTTACTCTGTTTAAATAAACTTTATAGCATATCAAGTGTCCTTTCCTTTAATAAAACTAGTAAACTGAGCTGGGTTGTGCTTTAAGGACTTTGCTTAAAACTCCAACAGCAGTATTGTAGAAACACAAACTCTTAACATTTAACCATTTATTTTTTCACGTTTATTTCTATTTAGGCATGTGGCAAAGATCTGCTTTTAATAGCTAATGCTTGGTTCAGGGTATCAATTTGTAGAATTTAAATGAATTGCCTAAATTATTGCAGAACCCAACAAGAAAGGCTAAAAGGCACAGTGAAGAACTTTTAATGACTTTTAATTTATTTTAGACAGGATGAACCTGATATATTTCATGTTTTGTCTGCTCAACTTTATTTAATTTTTTAATAAACATCTATTCTTACATTTCCAGGTCTGCAACACATTCCAAAAAAAGTTGAGACAGTAAAGCATTTACCACTTTGTAATGTTGCCATTCCTTTTCACCACACTTAAAAGACGTTTTGGCACCAAGGATACCAAGCGGTTTAGTGTTTCAGCTTTTATTTTGTCCCATTTTTCCTGCAAACACGTCTTAAGATGTGCAACATTACGGGGTCATCGTTGTCGCATTTTTTGTTTCAAAATTCACCACACATTCTCTATTGGGGACAGGTCAGGACTGCAGGCAGGCCAGTCCAGTACCCATAGCCTCTTCTTCCGCAGCCATGCCTTTGTAATGTGACCACAATACACGTTTCCACTGTGTGATGGTCCATCCTAGATGCCTCCGAGCCCAGAGAAGTCGACGCCACTTCTGGACATGGTTAACATAAGGCTTCTTTTTTGCACAGTAAAGTTTTAAGTGGGATTTGTGCATGTAACTCCGTATTGTAGTGCTTGACGAAGATTTGCCAAAGTAAATGCCTGTTGACATCACCTGTTTGGAATCACATCATTATTTAGTTTTTTTACCTCAGTACTAGACCTAAATTGCCCCATCCCAACTTTTTTTCGGAATGTGTTGCAGACCTGAAATGCAGGAATGATGTTTTTAATAAATGAAATAAAGTTGAGCAGATAAAACATGAAATATCTCAGGTTCAGCCTGTCTGCAATCAAATAAAAGTCAAAGTAAATGTAAGAAAATTTGCATTTTATTTTATTTGCATTTTACATGCTGTCCCAAGTTTTTCTGATTTGGGGTTGTAAATCAGTCACTGTTTATATGCAGGTGGAAGAGCTTCCTTTGTTGCACTATTCATGCATTTGTACTTTAATGGAAAATGTTGAAATAAGTGGGAAATAAATTGCCACGGGAAACTACAAAACATAAAAAAAAAAAACAAAGCAGGTTTATAATTGCACGTGCATGATATTCCGTGAAAAGGTGTTTGATCACACTACAAATTGTGGCTTGAACAGTATTAAAAAAGCAAGTACTGTAAGAACTGGATGACATTTTATTAAAAAAAATAAAGACATCACATTTAGGACACAGTTGGAAGTAAACGTTGTTTGTAATTTCGAGTTGTTAATGGGGTTTTCTTGCTCTGCAGGAAGTCCATTCACAGTGAAGGTGCTGGGAGATGGCAGGATGAAAGAGAGCATCACCAGAAGAAGACAGGCACCCTCTATTGCCACTGTGGGCAGCACGTGTGACCTTAACCTTAAAATCCCAGGTGAGGACAGTTTTCATCTTAATAACTTTCAAGGCCAAGCATTTGCTTCACTCTGTCATTCCATTCAGCACACATTCTTTGCTTTGTTCCAAAAATTTCTATTTCCTTTACTATTTAATGTTTTAATTACAATTAAAACATTGGAACTTAAGTTGTTTATGAAGATTTTTGTTCCTACCTGACACACTGTAAGACCAAATGTATGTGGACATGTCTGATTATGTAGTTCTGATGTTTAAGACATGCCCATTGTTAACAAGTGTTAAAAAATCAAAAGGGCACCTAATCTTACAAGTGCCCTTTTAACTGAATGGGCACAGTCAAACAGACACACTTCAAAATCTTGTTGAAAGCCTTTTCAGAATAGTGGAGGCTGCTATATCCACAAGGGTGGGATAGGATGTCCAACAAGCATATGATCATGTGTCCACATCTGATACACAAACATTTTAATACAGCTTTATGTACTCTCAGTCTGCATGTTTGTTTCTCTGGCTGTCCTGATTTCAGCATTCTCACTGCTTTCCTCCTTCTCTCTCTTTGCTTCCCTCTCCCTGTTTCTTGGCCCGGGCGCCCTTCAGGAAATTGGTTTCAGATGGTGTCGGCTCAGGAGAGGCTAACTCGTACCTTTACGCGCAGCAGCCACACGTATACTCGTACCGAGCGCACAGAGATCAGCAAGACACGGGCCGGTGAGACCAAACGTGAAGTTCATGTGGAGGAGAGCACTCAGCTTGGGGGAGACCCCTTCAGAGATGTTTTTGGAGGTTTCCTGGGTCCTTTCACTGGCATGCAGTCCAGTCAGTCTGAGGGTGTGTTTGTGTTAATGTGATGCTTTTTTGCACTATCTGACACATTTGTATGAATCTGATGCTGTTTATTTGTTTAACTAGTTTATTCATACACCAACCAGTTAGGTAGGTAGGTAGGTAGGTAGGTAGGTAGGTAGGTAGGTAGGTAGGTAGGTGGGTGGGTGGGTGGGTGGGTGGGTGGGTGGGTGGGTGGATGGATGGATGGATGGATGGATGGATGGATGGAAATAATAATAATATGCAACAACAATTTAGGAGTTTAGAAAATAAAGTGACGACAGTGTATAAGTGGTTGTAGGAAGAAAACTCTAAGTCCAACAATAGGTCTGGCTGCCTCAGCCTCTGCCTGGCAGAGGGTAAAAAAGATCTCACATGCCGCTCTTTGGCACAGCGTAACTGTTTTAGCCAATTGTTACGGCACTTGCCACCATACAGGGTGGTTTGGAGCAGTATGGTTTTAAATCTGTGGTCCTAAATATTTGGTCATTGAGTATTTACATGCACACTAATAATCTAATCATAAAAGGTTTTGTGCAATTATCTGTCTTAAGGAGGTCATATAAACTGCATCTGGCATTAACTCAGAATATGCCCATTCTCCCATTTCTAGATAATTGAATAAGCCAGTAAGATATTAGCCCAGTAATCAGGACATTAAGCACACTTAGCCCATATATGCCTGAAGATGTCTTTGCACAAGTTGCCTTGGTTTTGCCCTAAAAAATCCATGTGGTCCAAAGTGCTGCTATGCCAACCGGCTTTTAAAACCTGCCCATGTAAAACACCCAAGACGTTTAATTTAAAACGCAAGCAAAATGACTTTTGACATCACACAGTTTACAATCTTTTTTAACTCTATTTATTAAGAATTTCAAAAACAAATTACATCACTTTTTTATATAGTCATCTTCCTATGCATTGTTCCCAGCTTCGTACCAACTTTTTAATGCCATCAGCAAAAAAAAAAATTTTTTTGGTTGAGCATGTAGCCACTGATGCACTGCTGCTTTCACATCATCATAACATGAAAATCTTCTTCCTCTTAAAGCTTCTTTGAGCAGCCCAAAAAGGTGGAAATCAGATGGCGCTGAATCTGGACTATAAACTCTCTCTTGGTCTCTCAACTTCTTATATGTTTAAATTTTAACTTCAATTGCTTTATTATGCTTTATTATAAACAAAGCTGGCAAAAAGTGTAGCATATCAAGTATTGGGATCAAAATCTCTTTTGCACTAGCTGTGCCATCGTTAAGCAGTGCCATTAACCTTGCCGATTACTCTGAATATAACCACTGCACAGACTTGTCGCTTTGACAAAGTTCACTATAAGTTCACTATGCTTGTTATGGCAATAAAGTTTCATGAACCAGTGAAAATCCATAAAATGACCATTACCCCATCTTTCTTGATTTACACTAAATTCATTACATACAAAAGTGCATGTGAATAAACTGTTAATACTCTTAGTTATATACTCTATACTGCATATTGTTGTCATGCTTGCTGCTCGGAGGTACAGCCAGTATTGAGTGCTTTTGCCATTTATCATGCAAAAGGCATAAATGAAGTAGTAAGCAGTAATATGCGCCCAGCCTGGATGTGAATAAAGAAGAAAAACGCTTATCATGCAAGTGGGGTAGGCTTATAACCATGATGCAAGATAAGCTAAAAACCATTTATTGCATTATGAAATGAAGCATGAATACAGCTGAAGATAAACAGGACTTGTTTATAGTTTAGAAAGTTGAATTTTTGGTATATTTAATGTAGGTTAATAATGTTAAAAAAATATGTGAAACAGCATTGCCACTGGCAATTCAGTGAAGACCATATTAAGTGTTCAATGGTTAAGACACTGGATTAGTAATTGGAATGTTGCTGGTTAAAGGTCTTCCAGGTTGCCACTGTTGGGTTCTTTAATTAAGGTTCATAACTCTTAATTGCTTGGCTTGCAATCCGTCATGCTTTGAAAAATCGCATCTGCTAAATAACATAAATGTAAAAATATCTACCCTTATTAGTCAAACAAACCACGGACTCTGAGCTAGTAATACTGTCTGTGGATGAATTAGTGCCATGTTTCATTTACATATGGCAGTAAGTATGCGGACACCTAAATTCACATCAAATTGTTAACAGATGTATAAAATCCATTATGATTAAATATAAAACTGTGGCAACACTGGAAATGGTGCCTGTTAAAAGACTTATCATAAGTTAGTGTAACATACGTTTGGCCTGATAGAGTATAATGTGCGTATTAATCTGTCATATATACCTTTTACTTCTGCACCTTTAAAACTCTCCTCTTACCGTTGCTTGCTTTGCTCCCCTTTATTTCTTCATCTTTTTTAATTTTTTGTTTTTCATTTATTTATTTATTTTATTTTTTAATCAGGCGAGTCAGGCACTCAGGAAATGACAGCTCAGGTCACAAGTCCCAGTGGTAAGACAGACGATGCTGAAATCATCGAGGGTGAGGACAGTGCCTACAGTGTGCGTTTTGTGCCCCAGGAGATGGGCCCTCACACAGTTAACGTGAAATACAGAGGCCAGCATGTGCCAGGAAGTCCCTTCCAGTTCACGGTAGGACCCCTTGGGGAAGGAGGGGCCCACAAAGTGCGTGCTGGTGGCACTGGACTCGACCGAGGAGTGGCAGGAGTGCCAGGTAAAGAACTCATTTTAATTCTTATTCATCTTTGACACACATTAGGATAAACACCCTTTATTAACTGTTTGGTACTAAAAGAGTACTTTTAAAATGTATTTGACTGCATATCTAATTTGTAATTGTACATGTTTTTAGCGGAATTCAGTATCTGGACGCGTGAGGCGGGTGCAGGTGGTTTGTCTATCGCTGTGGAGGGACCCAGTAAGGCAGAGATCTCTTTTGAGGACAGGAAAGATGGTTCATGTGGAGTGGCTTACGTGGTCCAGGAGCCTGGTAAGATCTAGTCAATATTAGTACTTAAAGTGCTCTTATATGCCGCTCAGGTGGCGTAGCGGTAAAAAAACACGCTGGAACACCAGAGTTAGAATCTCGAATACATCATATCGAGTCTCAGCTCTGCCTGCCGGGTGGGCTGAGCTGCAACATGAACAACGATTGGCCTCTTGTTCAGATAGGGGTGGGATATTAAGTCAGATAGGGACTCTCTCATAACTAATGTGATTATGACCTCTGCTGGCTGATTGATGGCGCCTGCACAGAGATGGGAAAAAGAGTGCTGTCAGGGTGTGTCTCTCCGTACACAGTGCTGATTCGCATTGCACTCGTCAAAGTGTAGGTGACAAAATGCATACGGCTGCTGCCCATGTGTTGGAGGGAGCGTGGGTTAGCTTCGTTCTCCCCAATCAGAGTAGGGATCGGCATTGGTGGAGAGGAAGCAAGACACAATCGATGCGCTAAAAGGGACAAAAAGGGAGAAAATGCATAAACACAATATAAAAAAAGTACTCTTATATATACAGGTCCTTCTCAAAAAATTAGCATATTGTGATAAAGTTCATTATTTTCCATAATGTAATGATAAAAATTAAACTTTCATATATTTTAGATTCATTGCACACCAACTGAAATATTTCAGGTCTTTTATTGTTTTAATACTGATGATTTTGGCATACAGCTCATGAAAACCCAAAATTCCTATCTCAAAAAATTAGCATATCATGAAAAGGTTCTCTAAACGAGCTATTAACCTAATCATCTGAATCAACGAATTAACTCTAAACACCTGCAAAAGATTCCTGAGGCTTTTAAAAACTCCCAGCCTGGTTCATTACTCAAAACTGCAATCATGGGTAAGACTGCCGACCTGACTGCTGTCCAGAAGGCCATCATTGACACCCTCAAGCAAGAGGGTAAGACACAGAAAGAAATTTCTGAACGAATAGGCTGTTCCCAGAGTGCTGTATCAAGGCACCTCAGTGGGAAGTCTGTGGGAAGGAAAAAGTGTGGCAGAAAACGCTGCACAACGAGAAGAGGTGACCGGACCCTGAGGAAGATTGTGGAGAAGGGCCGATTCCAGACCTTGGGGGACCTGCGGAAGCAGTGGACTGAGTCTGGAGTAGAAACATCCAGAGCCACCGTGCACAGGCGTGTGCAGGAAATGGGCTACAGGTGCCGCATTCCCCAGGTCAAGCCACTTTTGAACCAGAAACAGCAGCACTGGACTGTTGCTCAGTGGTCCAAAGTACTGTTTTCGGATGAAAGCAAATTTTGCATGTCATTCGGAAATCAAGGTGCCAGAGTCTGGAGGAAGACTGGGGAGAAGGAAATGCCAAAATGCCTGAAGTCCAGTGTCAAGTACCCACAGTCAGTGATGGTCTGGGGTGCCATGTCAGCTGCTGGTGTTGGTCCACTGTGTTTTATCAAGGGCAGGGTCAATGCAGCTAGCTATCAGGAGATTTTGGAGCACTTCATGCTTCCATCTGCTGAAAAGCTTTATGGAGATGAAGATTTCATTTTTCAGCACGACCTGGCACCTGCTCACAGTGCCAAAACCACTGGTGAATGGTTTACTGACCATGGTATTACTGTGCTCAATTGGCCTGCCAACTCTCCTGACCTGAACCCCATAGAGAATCTGTGGGATATTGTGAAGAGAAAGTTGAGAGACACAAGACCCAACACTCTGGATGAGCTTAAGGCCGCTATCGAAGCATCCTGGGCCTCCATAACACCTCAGCAGTGTCACAGGCTGATTGCCTCCATGCCACGCCGCATTGAAGCAGTCATTTCTGCAAAAGGATTCCCGACCAAGTATTGAGTGCATAACTGAACATAATTATTTGAAGGTTGACTTTTTTTGTATTAAAAACACTTTTCTTTTATTGGTCGGATGAAATATGCTAATTTTTTGAGATAGGAATTTTGGGTTTTCATGAGCTGTATGCCAAAATCATCAGTATTAAAACAATAAAAGACCTGAAATATTTCAGTTGGTGTGCAATGAATCTAAAATATATGAAAGTTAAATTTTTATCATTACATTATGGAAAATAATGAACTTTATCACAATATGCTAATTTTTTGAGAAGGACCTGTATATATAAAGTCTGGGGTGGCACAGTGGCTCAGTGGGTAGCACTGTTGCCTCACAGCAAGAAGATCCTGGATTAGATCCCCAGTTGGGGTGGTCTCCTCCCACAGTCCAAAGACATGCAAGTGAGGTAAAATAGAGACACTAAATTGTCCAAGACTGTGTTTGACATTAAAGAGGTACATTAGAGGTAAATGGTGTTAAAGTGTTTGCATTTTGGATCATTGTCCTCCTGTGTAACCCAATTACACCTCAACTTGAGCTCATGGATAGATGATCTTACATTTTATCAAATTAATTATTTAAAATTGATGATATGTACCTCAGTCCTGATGCAGCAAGGTACCACAGGTATATTGACACATTAGTTGTCCAAAATACTGTTTTAGTGACTGAACATAGTGCAGAAATCATTAAATGTATATTAGAAATGTATTTAGATTTTAACTGTAATTGCTGTGTTCATACATACCATATTAATTTACGGATGATCTTGTCATTTTTTAAATACCAGGTGACTATGAAGTATCAATAAAATTTAATGACGAGCACATACCAGACAGTCCATTCATTGTTCCAATAGCAACACTCTCTGATGACGCTCGCAGACTTACTGTCACAAGCCTACAGGTGAGATGTAGTTTTGCTTAATATTTTGCTGCTTCCATCATAGACAAACATACATAGAATCTTATTTGCTTAACATCCTGAGGTATAAATCTCAGTGGTGCTATGGGCTGGTTAGGCATCTGCATGGAGATGATTGGCTGATGTCCGCGGAATCTGGGGGGATTGGGAGGCGAAACAGCCTTGCCATTGGTAGGCACACTTATCCTGCCAGTCCCAAGCTCAGATAGAAATAGGAGGGATGCATCAGGATGGGCATCCAATGTAAAAAACTGTGCCAAGTCTGGTTTGCAGACCAAATCCGTTGTGGTGACCAAAAAAACCTGCTAACATTCTGGATTGTATGACCACAGGACTTGAAGAGACCCATTCTCTTGTTATATTTGAACTAGTCCGTAAATAAAAAGGCCACACTGAGGTTCAAGCTTCAGTGTATTTGTAACATAGAACAGTACTTTAATCCTGTCATCTAACATAGTGATACCATTGTACTACTATTGGAGCATCACTGGTACGACTGGTAAGATTTACCCACAGATTGTACTTAATGTTCAGACAAACAAACAGAGTAAATGATCTGTGTTTTGTAGAAGCTACTAGCATTGTTGTTGCTTGGGGCAGTTTGGGGTCAGTACATTTGGCGAGAGGTTTTTCTAAGCAGATAAGAAAGTGCCTACTGTCGGAAGATAATTGATCACCCAAATGGTTCTTTAAAAAAATCCCATCACTGGCTGGCATATCATCTTTTTGTTTTTGGCATCAGACCTGACTTGTTTTATTAAGCCACTGCAGGCATACTACTGTAAAGTGTGTTTTTATAGTGGTATGTTCTTACCAGCTTTTTCTGATTTCTAGAGGATTAATAGTTTCGATTAAAGTCATAGCCAATTTTCATCCACTGTATGGGTCTTCCAAGGTTGCAATACAGCAATTTGGTACAGGCTTAATAAATGAGCAATGATTATTTATTTCAGTATGCAATATGCACACATGACATTGAACTCTAAGGAGCATTGCTCTATTATATTAGAATGTCATTTTCAGCCTGAGTTTTAATTAAAAATGGTGTAACATACCATAACATTAAAACCACCTCCTTGTTTTTACACTCACTATCCATTTTATCAGCTCCACTTACCATATAGAAGCACTTTGTAGTTCTACAGTTACTGACTGTAGTCCATCTGTTTCTCTACATAATGTTTTAGCCTGCTTTCACCCTGTTCTTCAATGGTCAGGACCACACAGAGCAGTATCATTTAGGTGGTGGATCATTCTCAGCACTGTAGTGTCACTGACATGGTGGTGGTGTGTTAGTGTGTGCTGTGCTGGTATGAAGGGATCAGACAAAGCAATGCTGCTGGAGTTTTTAAATACCGTGTCCACTCACTGTCCACTCTATTAGACACTCCCACCTGGTTGGTCCACCTTGTAGATGTAAAGTCAGAGTCGATCGCTCATCTACTACTGCTGTTTGAGTTGGTCATCTTCTAGACCTTCATCAGTGATCACAGGACGCTGCCCATGGGGTGCTGTTGGCTGAATATTTTTGTTTGGTGGACTATTCTCAGTCCAGCAGTGACAGTGAGGTGTTTAAAAACTCCAGCAGCGCTGCTGTCTTATCCACTCATACCAGCACAACACACACTAACACACCACCACCATGTCAGTGTCACTGCAGTGCTGAGAATGATTCACCACCCAAATAATATCTACTCTGTGGGGGGTCCTGAACATTGAAGAACAGCATGAACGGGGGCTAACAAAGCATGCAGAGAAACAGATGGACTACAGTCAGTAATTGTAGAACTACAAAGTGCTTCCATATGGTAAGTGGAGCTGATAAAATGGACAGTGAGTGTAAAAACAAGGAGGTGTTTTTAATGTTATGGCTGATCAGTGTATTCTCTTCCTCTGAAGACTTCAGTATCGAGTAAGTTTTGTCTACCATGAATAAAACCAAAACAATTAAAATAAGGTTACACTGCTGACTCTTTTAGGAGACTGGGCTAAAAGTGAATCAGGAGGCTTCGTTTGCAGTGCAGCTGAATGGAGCAAGGGGTATGATTGACGCCAAGGTGCACACACCCTCTGGTGCAATGGAGGAGTGCTACGTCACAGAACTAGATAATGGTGAGCATGCATGTGTATATAAACCCTTCCTGCTATTTAAAGTGTAAATTCATGCAAACATTGCAGTGTTGCTACTAAGCACAATTTGACCTGTTACAGTTGTCCTGTTTACCTATGTAAATCAAAACTAAAGTATAGAATAGAATAGAATGCCTTAATTTGTCATTTATACATATACAGACGCACAGTACTGTACAACAAAATTATTTCTTTGCGTATCCCTGCTTGTTTGGAAGCTGAGGTCAGAGTGCAGGGTCAGTCATTGTACAGCGCCCCTGGAGCAGCAGAAGGACCTTGCTCAAGGGCCCAACAGTGACTGCATAGCAGAGCTGGGATTTGAACTCTCAACCTTTCAGTTGACAGCCCAAAGCTCTACCCACTAGGCTACCACTGTCCCCTATATACCACGGCCCCCTGATATATTGCATATGCTGGTGATCTGTTTCTAAAATAGAATAAAGACAATAAAAATATTCAGTTTCTAAGCTCTTTATATTCTCTGTCTGCAGATAAGCATGCAATCCGCTTTATCCCACGTGAAAATGGTGTCCACTCTATCGACGTACGCTTCAACGGGAGCCACATTCCTGGCAGCCCCTTTAAAATTCGTGTGGGTGAGCAAAGCCAAGTTGGAGATCCAGGCATGGTGTCTGCTTTCGGTCCTGGCCTGGAAGGAGGAACCACCGGTATCTTACTCACACACAACATACATCAAATTAATCAACACTATTCTCCAAGTATTGACCATTAACCTAAATAAAGATAAAATTAAACTTTACCTTTTCTATTTGGACTTTAAAAACAAAGAAGGTTTCAGTGAAGTAAATGTGATGTTAATGATGTTAATGTGACAGTTATCATAATACAGTAAAGATGGGATGGCATATACACTGATCAGCCATAATATTAAAACCACCTCCTTGTTTCTACACACACTGTCCATTTTATCAGCTCCACTTACCATATAGAAGCACTTTGTAGTTCTACAATTACTGACTGTAGTCCATCTGTTTCTCTGCATGCTTTGTTAGCTTCCTTTCATGTTGTTATTCAATGGTCAGGACTCTCCCAGGACCATTTAGGTGGTGGGTCGTTCTTAGCACAGCAGTGACACTGACATGGTGGTGGTGTGTTAGTGTGTGTTGTGCTGGTATGAGTGGATAAGACACAGCAGCGCTGCTGGAGTTTTTAAACACCTCACTGTCCCTGCTGGACTGAGAATAGTCCACCAACCAAAAATATATCCAGCCAAAAGCACACTGTGACCACAGCATTCTGTGACCACTGATGAAGGTCTAGAAGATGACCAACTCAAACAGCAGCAATAGATATATAATAGCGTTTCTGACTTTACATCTACAAGGTGGACCAACTAGGTAGGAGTGTCTAATGGAGTGGACAGTGAGTGGACACGGTATTTAAAAACTCCAACAGCGCTGCTGTGTCTTATCCACTCATACCAACACAACACACACTAACACACCACCATCATGTCAGTGTCACTGCAGTGCTGAGAATGATCCACCACCCAAATAATACCTACTCTGTGGGGGTCCTGTGGGGGTCCTGACCATTGAAGAACAGGGTGAAAGCAGACTAAAAGTATGTAGAGAAATAGATGGACTACAGTCAGTAATTGTAGAACTACAAAGTGCTTCTATATGGTAAGTGATAAAATGGACAGTGAGTGTAGAAACAAGGAGGTGGTTTTAATTTTATGGCTGATCAGTGTATTTAAATTAGCATAATTTATATAAAATATGTGGGTAATTATTTACTTGGAATAATTAATTAGCCTTTTTAAATGCCATATTAGACATCCTATTCATACATGCTACTAGGATTTCTTTCATGTAGATCAGAGAGAGGGGCAAAAGAATACATATTTTCTTAAGTTGTAAACAGAATATTAGGATTAAGTACTTCTTACTCTTTTTAAGGTGTTCCCTCCGAGTTCATTGTAAACACAGTCAATGCCGGAACCGGCGCTCTTTCTGTCACCATCGACGGACCTTCAAAAGTAAAGATGGACTGCCAGGAGTGTCCAGAGGGTTACAAGGTCACTTACACACCCATGGCTCCCGGCAGCTACCTCATCTCCATTAAATACGGGGGACCGCAACATATAGTTGGCAGCCCGTTCAAAGCTAAAGTCACTGGTAAGAGATCATGCTGTTGCACAACACTGAGCCGTGTTTAGTACAAAAAATAAATTAAGCTTTCTAGCATGCTGGGAGCATGCTGTGTAGTGCACCTTTGCACAGTTGACTCTTGTGGTTAAATTATCATATGAATTCTACTGAACAGGGTTTTAAAGGCTATTTTGTTTTTTTGTGTTTTTTGTGTTGTACCTGACAAATTTAGCTTCACCACAGTTGCTACTTGTTACATAAAATCTTTTTAATCAATGGCAATCTAACACCCGTCTAGGGAAGGTAATAGGACATAAATGCGGACACATTAAGCATAGTATAATTTAATACAACGAACAGATCAACACAAGGAACAAAGAAAGCACAACATACAATGTACACCAAGACCACAACAAGGAACTCCCTATGCTAATGGATAACCCTATGCTAAGGCTACATTAACCTTGGCTAAATGCTACACAGAACAGGCCCCTAAAATAAACAAGTCTAAACTAAACTAGAGCAAAACAGAACATGCTATTCCGTACACTAACAGATAAGCTAAAGTAACCAAATAGAATACAGACCTAAGCAAGGACAGGGAGCAGAGCACATACAAAAGCAAGGACAGAAAGCAGAGCCAGCAGACCAGATCAAGGACAGAGGCCTGGACAGGAGCAAAAGCATCCAGACTAGCAACAAACAATACACACACACAATGACCAATCAAAGAAGACTGAACACAGGGTTGTATTTAGACAGAATAATCATGACACAATGGAAAACAGGTTTAAACAAAGCAACTTCTTAAATAATGAATGGGATGTAGTCTGCAACAAATTTTAGAATTTATTCAGCTGTAAATATCTTACCTAAAAAGGAAAATATGAAAAATAGTTGTATTTCTCATGTAGCTTCTTGTTAGTGTTTGTGTAAGGTAAAGCCAACACTTAAAATAATATAAAATAATCCTAATTAAGAATTCTTGACAAAGGTAGAAACAATACTGTGGCAAAAAGCCATCAACAAAAATGGGACAGATAAATAAGGCCACAGATTGCCACAATATGACAGGCTGCTCCAGCCATCTGCTACAACCAGGTTTTCGGAAAGAAGGGAAATATTGGAAATCCTAATACAAGCTAGAGAAGGTGAAACATGAGCGGCACACCCACACCTGCATCCAGTGTGGTTTCGTAATGTGGGGCCCACTCTGGGCAAAGGTTGTCAAGAAGTCTCTGGGGAAGCTTGCTCATCCAGGGTGGTTCCAACGTGACGCCCACAAAATTCCACTACACCAGCTGAGTTCCTACTAAAAGTAAATAAAGTGTGCTGGCTTTATACTAGACCAAGCCTGGCATTGCGGTTCCAAGGAAAAGCATGTTTACCAGGCAGAAGAGTTCACAAATCTGTGAATGAAAAACCGTGATGCATTGAAACACTCCCATCTAAAGTGAATGAATGCAAACGAGGTACAACAAACCAACAAATTAGATTAGATTAGCTTCAACTATATTGTCGTTGTGCAGAGTACGAGTACAGATCCAATGAAATGCATTCTAACCAAAAGTGCAAGATAGAGATTATTTACATATTTCACATTATAGTGACCAGTTAAGTGAAATTAAGGAGACATTTGGTGGGAAGTAGTAAACTGAGGTTGCTGATTGTGCAGTGTATATAAATAGTTTATCTGTACAGACTGAATGGAATTATTGGGTATAAATATATATAATATATACAGTATATGCTGGTGTACAGTAGTGTTAAAAAAAATAGCAGTGATTTTAAAAAAGTGAATAAAGCACAAAATCATTATAATTACTTTTATTTCCATAAATGCAAATGCACTGAAAATACTACACTTTTCATTCTAAATCAAAACATTAACAACATTTAGCCAGTTTGTGTCAATCCTTTACAGAAAGTTAAGAAAAGTGAATATTAGGCTGTTCAAAAAAATAGCAGTGCCAGCATTTTTCTTTAAAAACTAAAAAAATGTATCTATAACATGAAAATGTTTGAGGTTTCACTTTACTTTAAATTACTGAACTAATATTTAGTGGCATAACAATTGTTTCCGAGATCTGTGTTGCATGGAGTCGACCAACTTCTGGCACCTCTGAACAGGTATTCCAGTCCAGGATGGTTAGACTACATTCCACAGTTCTTCTGCAATTTTGGGTTTTGCCTCAAAAAAACCTGTTTCAGATTTCAGCCCACAAGTTCTCTATGGGATTGAGGTCAGGGGATTGGGCTGGTCACTCTATTACCTCAATCTTGTTTGTCTGTAACCAAGATGTTTTGGGTCATTGTCATGTTGAAACACCCATTTTAAGGGCATTTCTTCTTCGACATAGGGCAACATGATCTCCTCAAGTATTCTGATATATTTAAACTGATCCATGATCCCTCGTATGTGATAAATAGGCGTAACACCATGGTATGAAAAACATCCCCATATCATAGTTTTGTACCACCATGCTTTACTGTCTTCACAGTGAACTTTGGCTCAAATTCAGTGCTCGAGGGTCCTCTGACATACTGTCTACGGCCACTAGACCCAAAAAGAACAATTTTGCTTTCACCAGTCCACAAAATGTTGAGCCATTTCTCTTTGGACCAGTCGATGTGTTCTTTGGGAAATTTGAACCCATTCAGGACATGTCTTTTTCTTAACAACGGGACTTTGCAAGGAGTTCTTGCTGGTATATTGGCTTCACTTAATCATCTTCTGTACTCACTGGGAACTTCAGATGTTCCTTGATCTTTCTGGAGGTGATCACTGGCTGAACCTTTGCCATTCTGGCTATTCTTTGATCCATTCAAACAGTAGTTCCACGCTTCCTTCTGCATCTTTCAGGTTTTGGTTGTCACTTCAAGGCATTTGAGATCATTTTAGCTGAGCAGCCTATCATTTGCTGCACTTCTCTGTATGTTTTTTCCCTCTAAAATCAACTTTTTAATCAAAGTACGCTGTTCATCAGAACAATGTCTGGAACAACCCATTTTACCCAGTATTTCAGAAGGAAATGCGCTATGACCAACCTGTGCAACATTTGCCACCCTCCTACCTTAAATAAGGGCCAAAATTGACACCCATTCTTCTGCAGAATGAATGACTTCACCAATCGAACTCCTCACTGCTATTATTTTGAACAACCCCCTTTCAATCAATGCTTTGATTACTTAGAATGAACGGCATGCATGTCCTAATTGTTGGGTTTGTTTTGTTTTCATTACTCTACTACACTTTCAAGTAAATTTTTTTTTTTGCTATGTAGAAATAGCATTTCTACTAAAAACTTTGATTTATCAAGTTAATGGTGTTGGACTGCTATTTTTTTGAACACCACTGTACATAGTGCAATAGAGGACTATATTGCAAAAAATACCCTTGAAATGCTTTAAAATGTGATATTATTTATTACATTGCCAATTTTATGATATCGCTTGCTTGAATAGCAATTTATTTGTTTTACTGTAAAATAAACGTCTTAATATTGTGCTGCCATTCTGCCTACTGAGATGCATGAAACAACAGAAGCAAGTATTGTAAGTAGGATGAGTAATGTAATATAAAACAATATCTGTACTAAAATATATAATAATGTAACCTTTTATGTACCACATCTTCTTGTCTTTAGGTCCACATCTCTCTGGCGGACACAGTCTTCATGAGACGTCATCTGTGCTAGTAGAAACAGTCACCAAGTCATCCACCATGGCTGGTTCTTTTGCTTCCTTGCCCAAGTTTTTATCCGACGCCAGTAAAGTGACGTCACGAGGATCTGGCCTCTCCAAAGCCTTCATTGACCAGAAGAACACCTTTACAGTAGACTGCAGTAAAGCTGGTAAGTCAAGCTATACTTCCATCACTGTTATTTAAACCTACAGAAATCAATGTTGTAGCCATGATTGTTGGAACTGTATTTAAACTGTGCACACAAACTCTGTACAGGAGCAATTTTGTTACCAATGTCAATCCAATGTCTTTCCATTTAATTTCTATTTAATGTGGGGAGGCAGTGATTTCCAAGCTTTTGTGTTGAGTTAAACCACTGAACAACTTACAGCAGAACTTAAAGGCTTGTGGCACAACCGTGTGAATTTTGGCAACTTGTAAAAAAGGTTTTAGTAATTTCAATATTTACATAGACAAGAAGTACAGTATCTATGTATCATAATTTAATATAGGGTTCAGAGAGCAAGTCAAAGTCGAACCAGAAGTATGTGGACACTTAACCATGAGTCCTATCCTATTCCAAATTCATGGGAATTAAAATGAAGTTGCCTTCTTCACCCTTCTGTGGCTGTAACAGCCTTTACTTTTTTAAGAAGGCTGTTTAATGCCCATTTAGTGCCAATTCAGACACTAATATTGGACAAGAAAGCTCGTCTTGGAGTCAACAGTCCAATTTGTTTTTATTTAAAAGGTTTATTGTGGGGTTGAGGTCTGAGGTTGAGGTTTTTCCACACTAAACTTGTTAAACCATTTATTTCTATACCTCACTTTATGCACAAAAAGGGCCTTCAGCAAATATTGCCACAAAACTTGATCTTCACCATTTACAAACCCCATTTCCAGATAGGTTGGGACACTTTCTAATAATGCAATAAAACTAAAATCTGTAATTTGTCAATTCACTCCAACCTTTATTTAACAGACAAAAGGACAAAGAAAGAATATTCAGTGTTTTACTGACATACTTAATTTTATTAAATTAAATTGTTGCCTGCAACACACTAAAAAGCTGGAACAGCAGAGGCAAGTGGAATTTTTGCCCATTCTTGCAGTATAAAAGACTTGAGCTGCTCGCTCAACATTCTTCTGTCTCTGTTGTCTGATTCTCCTCTTCATTATACACCATACATTATTAATAGGAGACAGATCTGAACTGCAGGCAGGCCAGTCAAGCACACACACACTGTGTATAGAAAGGCCTGGCATTGTCCTGCTGAAATAACCATGGAGATCCTGGGAAAAGACGTTGCCCTGATGGGAGCATATGTCTTTCCAAAATACCAATATAAGACTCAGCATCAATGCTACCTTTACATATATGCAGATAACCCATGCCGTGGGCACTGATGCAACCCCATGCCATCACCAATACTGGATTGTCTTTTTCATCTTTGGCATAGAATCTGACTTCTAAAAATGTGGATTCTTCTGACCACAGAACGTTTTCACTGTCTTTCGGTCCATTTCAGATTACATGGGGCCCAGAGAACTCACTGGCGTTTGCTCACTCACTTTCTTAACCGCTTATCCAATTAGGGTCGCGAGTGGGGTGGGGGGGAGTAAACCCATGCAGACATGGGGAGAACATGCAAACTCCGCACAGAAAGGACACGGACTTCCCCGCCTGGGGATCGAACCCAGGACCTTCTTCCTGTGAGTCGACAGTGCTACCCACCGTGCCGCCCGCTCACTGGCGTTTATGTGCAAAAAAAAATGAACATATGGCTTTCTCTTTGCATAATACAGTTGCAGGTTGCACGTCTTGATGCAGTAGTGAACTGCATTAAGTATACATAGTAAACATATAGTACATATAGTATATGTATAGTATTGTTATTCAAGAAGTCACCACTAATCAAAATAAAAATGTTTAATGTTATATTGAACAGATGTCAGCAAGATTTTGCACTTTTAATCTTTAATTCCAGTGCTTTGTTTCTAATGTTTTTTTTTTCACCATAAAGCTAAAGATAAATCTAAATTTTGTTTTATGTTTTGGTGTGCATGAATATACATAGACATTAAATACTATCTTCTTTTGCAGGGACAAACATGCTGATGGTTGGTGTGCACGGGCCAAAGACTCCATGTGAGGAGGTCTACGTCAAACACATGGGCAACAGGATGTATAACGTCACCTACACGGTCAAGGAGAAAGGAGATTATATCCTTATTGTTAAATGGGGTGATGAGATGGTACCTGGCAGTCCCTTTCATGTCACAGTGCCTTAAAATGGACATGCTTTACCTTCACTGAACCCCCTCCCTAATATCTATGCAGAGACTCGACTGTCTCTCCCGGAGGAAAGACAGTAATCACAGATATTACCAAATCATTTCACTGATGTTTGTTTGTTGCTGTAAACAAATCAAGATGACATCACATCATGGTATTGCTGAGCTTTTATGCCAATCATTCTCCATGTTTGCATACTATCCTCACTGTTTTTACAAGGTTGTTTATTCACTAGTGTTACATCTTTGACTCTTTTTTTGCTGATAGTTTTTGTATTTTTTATTTTTGTGATTCTAGAGAATGGATGAATGTTCAGCTTAATAGATATGGTCTGACAAATTAGCATTAACATTTGTTAGAAATCTACTACCCTTTAATGACTGAAACCACTTTGAAGTTTATTTTTTTATTTATTTAGACTACCTTTTCTTTTATTGATGAAGCGTGCCTTATTTTTGCAAGAACAAGCATAATCTGCTCTATTACACTAAAAAGCAAAATGCCAATATTATTCTCTGTGGTAAAATATTATAAAGGCTGATGAGAAGCATGTTTTAAGCTTAAACCTGAGATAATCCTGTTCTGATTGTCCTGCAGCTTCTACACACAGTATGGCATGACCTCGCACTATAGAAATTGGATAAGAATGTAGAACATGAGCCACTCAGGTGTCGCAGCGGTAAATACACACGCTGGAACCAGAACTGGGATCTCGAATACATCGTATCGAGTCACAGCTCTGCCTGTTGGCTGAGCTGAGCAGCCACATGAACAACGATTGGCCTGTTGTTCAGATAGGGGTGGGATATTAAAAAAGTTGGATAGGATCTCTCTCATAACTAATGCATTTACGACCTCTGCTGGCTGATTGATGGCGCCTGCACAGAGATGAGAAAAGAGTGCTCTCAGGGTGTGTCTCTCCGTACACAGTGCTGATCTGCATTGCACTCGTCAAAGTGTAGGTGACAAGATGCATATGGCATGCTGCCCACATGTCGGAGGGGGCGTGGCTTAGCTTCGTTCTCAATCAGGAAGGGGATCGACATTGGTGGAGGAAGCATGATGCAATCGGGTAATTGGATGCGCTAAAAGGGGAGAAAAGTGCATAAACAAAGAATTTAGAACATGTAGCTCAAATTAAGGTTAGATGGGTGTGTATTTAATTAGTAAATGTAGCAGTTGTTGACATTAGCAGCTTGTTATAACAATTTACTATAAACACTTTTGTTATATTTTTAACCTTTTTGTTAAAGCAACATATAATTTATGAATTTGATTCTATTTAATGTAAAATTGTTATATTGTATTTATTAGCTCTTTAACAGAACAAATATAGCAAATAAAATTTAATACAGAATAAGTATATTAATAATTATGGAAACATTTACTTAATTTTCATTTTTTTGGTGTATCCATAAAGTTTGATGCATGGGGTCTGATCTTTTTGTGCTGAGTGCCAGCCAGTACCCAGCCAATACCCTGTACCCAGCACTCCACCCGTTTAAAAATACATGCATAAAAGATACAAATGATATATACTTAAAGGTACCAGCTTCATAACAAGAAGTTGTTAGTGCTTTTTAAAATTAGGAATTGGTCATTAGAACCTAAGCTGCTTACTGGTTGCCAATGTCACAAATACAACTCTGCATTTACCACTTACATGCACACTTATTCACTATGAATGAATTACTGTGTTATATATTCTAAAGTGTTACCATACTTTAATACCACTTATCAAGATAATGTTTGAATGTTTAAGCAGAGCAGTATCAAAGAGTGTCATTTTATAGTGATTTTATATGTATGAACTATTGGCGTGTATGAAAATTTGTTTGTTATGTTAGCCTGTCGTTTGTAATTCTATGCAGGTATATTAAAATTTTATTTGCTATTTGGCCATTCAACAGTGTGTGCTGTCTGTATTGCCTGTATATTATTATTATTATTATTATAATTATTATTATTATTATTATTATTATTATTATTATTATTATTAGGTAGGTCCCACATTAATTAATCTTCTGAAAAAAATGCCTCCTGCTGGTTACAATTTCAACAAGTTCTCCTTGAAAAATTGGTTCTAAATTGCCAAATCTCTAAACCTTTTTCTGAATTGCAAGTGTTGTCAGTGAAAGACCAAAAGCTGAGAGAGGACATCATTCTATTGACATAAAAGGTCAACGGGTATAGGATGATTTCCTTGCCTCAGATGTTTCTACAATTTAATTGGGGTCCACCTGTGGTAAATTCAATTGATTGGACATGATTGCCAACACCTGCCTATATAAGGTCCCACAGTTGACAGTGCATATCAGAGCAAAATCCAAGCCATGGGGTCAAAGGAATCATCTGCAGACCTCAGAGACAGGATTGTGTCAAGGCATATATCTGGAGAAGGGTACAGAACAATTGCTGCAGCTTTACAGGTCCCGAAGAGCACAGTGGCCACCATCATTCATAAATGGAAGAAGTTTGGAACCGATCGGGGAAGACAGGCCTTGGCCGGGGAGGTGAGCAGGAACCCGAGGGTCACTCTGACAGAGCTCCAGTGTATCCTTGTGGAGATGGGAGAACCTATCAGAAGATCAACCATCCAGGCAGCACTCCACAAATCACGTCTTTATGGTAGAGTGGTCAGACGGCACATGACAGCCTGCTTGGAGTTTGCCAAAAGGCACCTAGAGGACTCTGAAACTATGAGAAACAAGATTCTCTGGTCTGATGAAACCAAATTTGAACTTTTTGGCCTGAATATCAAGCGTCACATCTGGAGGAAACCAGGCACCGCTCATCACCTAGCTAATGCCATCCCTACAGTGAAGCATGGCGGTGGCAGCATCATGATGTGGGGGTGTTTTTCAGCAGTGAGACCAGGGCGACTAGTCCTGATAGAGGGAAAGATGAATGCAGCTAAGTACACCGAGATCCTTGAAGAAAACCTGCTTCAGAGCGCTCTGGAGCTCAGACTGGGGTGAAGGTTTACCTTCCAACATGACAACGACCCGAAGCACACAGCCAAGAGAACAAAGGAGTGGCTTCAGAGAAAGTCTGTGAATGTCCTTGAGTGGCCCAGCCAGAGCCCAGACCTGAATCCAATCGAACATCTGTGGAAGGAGCATATATAAACACAACATTCTAAAAAAATCCTCACATTGTTTCTATATTAGATGTCTCAGAAAGCAATTTCTTCATAGAAAGTTTTTGTGCTATTATTGTAATTTTTATGAAAATTGGCAGTGTGCCTGTAAGAAGTAAACAAATAGCTTCTCATCTAAAATATGATCCATCTATTCCCGAACCTGCAAGTGCAGACCTGCTAAGTAGAAATCCTTTCAATACAAAGATCAGGAGATAAATGTCTAATGGACGTGAGATCATTTTGGATAAGGATGTAAATGATCACGGCATACTGGCTCGGCTTGGCAAATTAAACCTGCATATTTCTGCCTCCGGGTCAGTGTTCTGCACAAATCAATTCCTCATTATGCTGAAGCCAGAGAACAGAGCAAGGCAAAAAACCATTAGATGTTGGAGGAGGGTTTGAGGTTTAAGAGGTTCACTTCATCATACAAATGACCTGTTTGTGTCTAAAGCCGGTCCTAAAAAAGCTGTTAAATCAGACACTAACCTCTGAAGAAAATGACAAATACTTAGGTGTGTTTATGGCTCCAAGCCATGTGTATATGAGTCTTTGATATGGTGCTCCGGGCGACTGGTGTAATGTGAAAAGATACAGAATGGACTAATGTTTCTCTCATTAGCAGCAACATTATGCTGGGTTGTTTTTCAAACTGCACAAACATTTATGTAAGGTTTTCCTTAAAAATAAGGAATCACATTTTTTTTTAACCACACACGCATAGCAAAAACAAACTTAAATACATCATGATATTGCTCCTCCTGCTTTGCATCCCTTAGGATGTTTGCACACTTGCACTTTAGTTCTAGACTCGACTCCTTCCGGACCCTTATGATGATACATTTAAGACTGAGTGAAGGCAGGTTTTACCTCTCATTATTTAACTGTCCTTTGTTTGCTGGAAGTCATTGTTGTGCAAATTGTCTCTAATTCAAATACTTTGAGTTATTTTATGTTTCTAGGTCCTAGTCCATGTTTAATCTTCCTAGTTTTGTGCATCTCTTGCTTTTGACTTATTCATGTGTTTGTGGAATATATATTTTTAAATGATTAGTGTTAAAACTTGTCAGGGCGTGTTTTAGGCCTGACTGAGGAGCTTCACAACTGACACACGCCCCCTCCGACACGTGTGCAGTACCGACTGCATCTTTTCTCCTGCACAAGGCGAGTTCATATGTGGATCAGCTTTGTGCACTGAGAGCCACACCCTGATCAGCATTATTCCTCAACTCTGCACAGACGCCATCAATCAGTCAGCAGAGGTCGTAATTTCACCAGTTATGAGGAACCCTGGTACAACAGCCAATCGTTGTTCATGCAGCCGCCCAGCCCAGCCGGATGGCAGAGCTGAGATTCGATACAATGTATTAGAAATCCCAGCTCTGGTGTGCTAGCGTGTTTTACCGCTGCGCCACCTGAGCAGCTTAATTAGTTTTCTGATCATATAAGGTGCACACTTTAAGGTTTTTTAGCCATCATTTGACAACATAAAACAAATTTTAAATTATTTATTAATGCAGCAATCAATTTAATTTTTATGTATTCTAATCAGGATATTCTTGGGCCTGAAGCCTACAATAAAACACTATAGGCACAAGGTGGAAATATACCCGTGACAAAGTGCCATTTATTACTGGCTAACCATCTAGTTAATGGCTGACAATTAACTCATTTACTCACAATTAAAAGCAATTTTAAGCAGCTTGTTAATAGTCCCCCTCCAAATTATGTATTATTGTATGCAGAATAATCACAATGTATTTTGAATATCATTAAAACAATGCAATAATTGGTGTCTGCAGTGAAAATACCAGCATTTCAGATCTAGAAATGTATGCTATTTATGGTTAACATGCTGTTTTTATCCAAACCGACAAAAGTATATTGCTCACAGGTAGAAACCAGTGAAGTTTTAGTACAAGTCTCTCCATTACAGTATTTGCTAAGATTTGCATAATAGCAGCCGAATACAGGTAAAGTCTACAGTTTATATACAGTTGTAATAGATATGAATGTGACTGCAGTCATGTGATTTCAGTGTTTTCACTTTTTTTTTATATTTGTTTGGTTATTAAAATTACTGTGAGATGACGGTGCTACCCACTGAGCCACCATGCCACCCCACTTGTCTATGTGATCATTAACACATGTTAAATAAGTTTCCCTGCATTGCAGCTTTTAGACCAATAGCAAAGTTAGGCTTGCTTAACTGTGGACAGGACCTGTGCACACATGCTCCAACATATTTGTATTAAAGTTCAAATGTACATATTTTATAAAAACTTAGACCTAAACCTTGAACCAATTTAGTTTAATTAAATTCTAGCAATTGGGCGGCACGGTGACTCAGTGGGTAGCACTGTCGCCTCACAACAAAAAGGTCCTGGGTTTGATTCCCAGGTGGGGCAGTCCGAGTCCTTCTTTGTGGAGTTTGAATGTTTTCCCAGTGTCTGCATGGGTTTTCTCCGGAAGCTCTGGTTTCCTCCCACAGTCCAGAGACGAGCAAGTTGAGGTGAATTGGAAATACTAAATTGTCCATGACTGTGTTTGACATTAACCTTGTAAACTGATGACTCTTTTGTAATGAGTAACTACCGTTTCTGTCGTTAATGTAACCAAAGTGTGTAAAACATGGTGTTAAAATCCTAATAAAGAAATAAATACATTCTAGCAATTAAAGTTATAGTGAATTAAAAATGACCCTAACCCTAACCCTAGAAAAAAGAAGGAAATGTACTCCTTCCCCTAGTTCTTAGAATGGGTGATGTACAACAACATGGTACCTAAAATTGTGGGTTCTTGTCACTGTGTGGGAATTCTGCATGTTTTTATGACATTTTGTAGTATAAATTGTCCTTACATGAGAGTCAGGATGGAAATGTGTTAGTGTGTTATGCCCTGTGATGGATCGGCACAATGTCCAGTGTGTATTCCTGTGTTGCCATCTGTATTTCCCAAAGGTGCAGGACCAATTGTGATCCTGACTAGGATGGACTGATTAATAAAAATGAATGAATAGATTGATTGCTGATTGTAATCCCGATAGCTTACTGCACGTCTGCATCTTAAATGCTTTTTCTCTCACATTCCTTCCATGGGCACTTTGGACAGCCTGAGCTTAATAGAGGGGACCAGTTGTGCTATCAGAAAATGCAATCGGCCACCCTGATGACAGGGAAATTTAAGGACCGATTGTGGGCACAATGATAAATTGCATTTTCATTTCAATGCGAGCGCACTGCGCGGGCACACACACTCGGTGTAGAGACGGGACAGATATGTGCAGCATAACAAACAATAATTGATAATACTGCATGTACCTCATGAATCATTAAGGCAAACGAGACTGTAACTGATGCAGTGTGAAGGATATCAGCTGTTACACTGCCAGATGCAGACAAAATTATTAAAGTGAGTAATGATACGTACTAATAAATACACAGGAAATTAGCCTCTGGCAGTTTATGCAACCTTGGGCCAGATTTCACTCAAAGCCTCAGGCTTGCTCTCACTCAGAAAGTGTGTTCATAAGAAAGAGAGAGTAGAAAAGACTTGCAAGCCTCACTTGGGTTAGAGTTGGACCCAGAGTGCCATGACCTCCAGCAACCTTTAAGTGCAGTTCAATTATTCTCCACATGATGGCAGCAGGGACTATAGATAGATAGATAGATTAGATAGATAGATAGATAGATAGATAGATAGATAGATAGATAGATAGATAGATAGATAGATAGATAGATAGATAGATAGATAGATAGATAGATAGATAGATAGATAGATAGATAGATAGATACTTTATTGATCCCGAAGGAAATTAGATGTTCATCCCTTATCTCTTAATATATATCACGCAAAACAGAATGATAATTCTATATGTTCAATACAGTGGAAATATAAATGTTTTCAGATCCTGCCCAGGTTTCTTTTATAAATCTATGGTTGGAGAATGCAGGTCATAAATATGCATTGAAAATGTTTGGTGCAAGAGAATAGTCATGGTGGTAATCTTTCACAGGACACTACACACATTTACTTACTTAAAATATGGGCAATACAGAGTAGCCAAATTACCTCAGTATATTTTAGGATTCAAATGGAAAGTGTGAAATCCAGAGAAAATACACAGAGGCACAGGAAGAACAAAAGTGTAAACTGTAACCTTGGGTTAGAATCATACCCAGGTCCCCAATACTATGATACTATTCAGCATTATAGATAGATGGATAGATACTTTATTTATCCCAAGGAAAATTACTTAATTGGTTACAGGCTATTATAAGCCCAATTCCAATAGTCATTATCTGTCTGTACATATTTGTAATGGCTTATTTTAGAAAGTCCATCAAACAATTCATATTTAAGACAGGTGCTGTACTTAAAACAATGTTGATGTAGTAGCCCACTTTCTTTTTATCAACAGTATTAGAAAACTGCTAAAATGTTGTGACTATTTTTGGGTATTCTAAGTGCTTCATTAGGCAGTAAGACAGGTGTAGCCTCATACCTGTGATATTAGATAATGAACACAAGTGCAAACATTCATTCATTGACTGTTTTACCACCACTTTATCCTGGTCAGGGTCATTTGGCAAAAGGTAAGAAACACCTCAGACAGATCACCAGTCCATTACAGGGCAAACACACACAATAATATTGTGATGAACATGCAAATTCCACTGGCCAGGGAATTAAAACTAGCCCCTTGTTGCTGTAAGGCGACAGCACTACCTACTGCACCACCATGCTGCCCTAACCTAAAATAAACAAACAAAAGGTAAATAATATTAACTCCAAAAAAACGTTTAGAAAACTGGAGAAACACCAGAGCTGACATTTTTAACTCGTCGCTTTGAAACTCAGCTCTGCCATCTGGCAGGCTGGGCATCTACATGAACAACGATTGGCTGTTGTTCAAGGGAGGTGCCGGACGGGACCTCATAACTGATGCAATTATGACCTCTGCTGGCTGGTTGATGGTGCCTGCACAGAGGTGAGGGATAATGCGTTGATCAGGGTGTGGCTCTCCATACACAAAGCTGATCCACATATGAACTCGCCTTGTGCAGGTGAAAAGATGCAGTCGGCTACTGCACATGTGTCGGAGGGGGGGTGTGTCAGTCTTGACTCTTAAGGAGATCAACATCAGTAGAGAGGAAGCATAATGCAATCGGGTAATTGGGTATGACTAGATTAGGAGGAAAATTGGGGAAAAAAGTAAAAAAAAATTAAAAAACAGGAGAAATACATTACATAACTAAAGTATGGGACCCCAAGTACTCCAAATTATTGAGTGTTAGTGTTTCAGCCTCACCCTGATTGACTCTATAAACGCTCTTTGATTGAAAAGACTCAAATTTTCACTGACACACTCCACAATCTTTAGGAAAGTCTTCTCAGACAAATAGAGGCTGTTATAACTGCAAAAAGGAAAGTGAAACATATTAACTACCTTGGTTTTGTAATGGAATGTCTAACAATCTCATAGTAATTTTCGTATTGGTAATATTTAGTATATTAAAACATAACTTTTTTGTGTTGAACAGTGAAAAAGCTTGGTGTGAAGGTCTGAATAAGAAGACAGCATTTATGTGAAGTGCTGATTAAGTCCTGATTGCTCTTTTGCATGGTGTGGCATTGGGATAATGATTAATGCTTAGTTTTTTCCGTCCTTCAGACCATCTGGAACACACACACACACACACACACACAGTTTATTTTGGCTGCTTTCAATGATTTGTTACTATGCACATAGAATACCTTCATAATCCTTTAAATTTCACTCTTAATAGCCTGTGCCCACTCTGATGGTGGTTTTAATGGTCTCAGCTAGTAACGCACCAAATTTATCAATCAGTGCTTGGTACCCTCCCTTGCACTGGGAGCATTAATAAGCATATTATTAGGCTGAATTGATGGTTGGTAATTAATACTTTTCAGAAACGCTAGCGCAGGAAGAAGAGAACTGACTCCAAAGGGCTAAAAATACCTCTTCTATTTATATGAGCCGGAATTCTAATCCAGGAGAAATGACACAGAGGACGGGTCCATAACAGAGCAAAAGATCCAAAGCATACTTCCCGCCTCCTCATCTGTTCCTCTTTTTCTTCTTCTTTGTTTGAACTTTTTATGACTTCATTTGCTTTTATTTTAGAAACCCAAAGATTTTTAGAAGCCAAAATTGCTTTTACTCTGTGACTCATCTTCTCATTTAGGCTTTATTTTACGCTGTTGAGTGTGCATGTGTGTGTGTAATTTAACAGTTATTTGCATGTTAATTATGTGTCCATGTATGTATACAATTATAGGATGACTGCAAAAAATAATTTTCCACAAAAATGTCATCCTTGTATTGACACACATTATTACATGTCAGTCAGTAATGTGTGTTGATGTAGAAATGTCTTAACTAAGCACCTAAATAGAAAGTAACTTGCTTTTACCAATCTGTCTTTTAGGAAAACAATAAAACAATTCTGTTTACCTATGCTTTTTATTTATTCTTTTTTTTTTTTTTTTATAAAATTTTTTGCAATTTTCTCCCTAATCTAGTCGTGTCCAATTACCCTGATTGCATTATGTTTCCCCTCTACTGATACAACCCTCGACTGCTGACTGAGGAGCCCCACAACTGACACACACCCCCTCCGACTGCATCTTTTTAGCTGCATGAGGTGAGTTCGTATGCGGATCAGAGAGCCACACTCTGATCAACGCATTCTTCCTTGACTCTGTGCAGGCACCATCAATCAGCCGGCAAAGGTTGTAATTGCATCAGTTATGAGGAGCCCTGGTCCAGCTCCCCCGTGTGAACAACAGCCAATCGTTGTTCATGTAGGCACCCAGCCCAGCCGAATGGCAGAGCTGAGATTCGAAACGATGTGTTTGAATTCTCTGCTGTGCTAGCGTGTTTTACCACTGCGCCACCTAAGCGCCTCCTATGATTTTGTTTTAACAGAATTTTAACAGAATAGTGTTCTTAGAATGCTGTCTAAGTGTACTAAAGTAAATTAAAGTTTGCTGAGGAAGCAGTGAATAAGTTCTTGCCCCTACTAAACCAAATAACTAGTAATGTAATTTGTGCAATAATTTAGTCTTTCACACACGCTTCTTTGCAGAATTGTTTCAATTTGTTTACATTTAAGGGTTTTCAAGCACAAACTGCCCATTTACAATCCTGCCACAGCATCTCAATAGAATCCAAGTCAAGACCTTAATTTTGTGTCTTTTCAGCCATTTAGAGGTGGACTTACAGTTGTGGTAAACATTATGGACACCCCTAATAAATTGGCATAAAAAGCCAGTATTTTATTTTCAGACTTTTGAGAGAAAACTTGAGTCCCTGGAGAAAACTCATACAGACACAGGGAGATCATGCAAAATCCAAACAGAAAAGACCCTGGTCTCCCAGCAGGGAAATAAAATCCAGGTTCTTGTTGCTGTGTAGCGACAGTGCTACCCACTGTGCCATCGTGCTGCCCTGAGGAATCAATCACCAGAGAGGTAATTTTCCGTGCTAATTCAATTGATATTCAATAACAAAGAAAAGTAGGGGGTATAATCATTTATTATTCTATATTAAACTAATAAAATAATTAATAGATGATCCATCTTTTCATTTATTCTACAGTACATTATATTAAAATTATTACAATTAAATTGACTTAAATAAAATGTCTAGGGTTTTTCCTAAAGGCTGTAAAAAGCATTTGGCAATAACCATTAGGACGAAAAAAAAACCCCATACAGTATATAGCACCATTGAGTGTCTAACCATTATAATTTCAACAAATGCAAATGGTCAAACCAAGGGGAGAAAATGTAGCTAAAGAAATTAGCTAGGGTTGTAAGGGTTAACCTGAAGGGGCAGTTTTTACTGGTAGCTCTGGTAGTATACATGTTTACTATTGGAACAAATTTGGGCTAGACGAGACAAGATACAATTTAATAATAACAACAGACATAAGACAAGTTTTAACAGGACCAGACAAACACATGACGGATGCTAAATGCTAAGCTAAATGGTAACGCTAATATAAACATGAACAATGCTAAAGCTAATCTAAAGGCTAACCCTAAGCTAATGCTAAACATGAATAGACAATATGGCACAAGACAGAATCACTAAACACACGTGAACAAAGCTGAACAAGAACTAGACTAAGACAAACAGAAACAAGACTAAACAAGGCATGAATAAGAGCAAACAAACAGGAGCAAACAGACAGGAGCAAACATAAGCAAGGAACCGAACCAAACCAAGTTCAAAAGCAAAATAGTCTCCAACCAATGATCCCCAAGGTGCCTTTTTAAATGCCTTCAGCTTTCCACCTCAGACAAGGTGCAGCTGTGGCTAATTAGCAGGTGACCAATCACAAAAGGGGCGTTGGCTCGAGACTCACAGTGCTCCTCGAGAGATGGGCGTGGCAGGTGCGCATGAGTTCCAGAAGCACACAGAGGCTGCATTCTTGACAACTATAGCCAGAGCTGAAATTAGGTTACGACCATTGTTGCAAAGCATTTTTCTCAACAAGGCTGGTAGAGTAATTTCCTAAAAATTCACATCCCAATGAACTGGATTATAGAAACACAGTGTACAGTGCCTCGAATCACACAGGCATCTGAAGCAGCTCTGCAAGATATGAGCTTCTTCAATTAACCACTTTGCTCTAATTATGTATGGGGTTGCGTTTTCAAATTAATATCCCTTGTAAGCAGATGAAAATGCAATAACTCTTAATTACCTCGCTGTCTCAGGTAGACAGAGCATCTTATGGGTAAACTGACATAGTTTGTTAGTGATTCATTGATTTAATCAGTGAAGCTCATCATCCAAAAGCCCTATAATTCCCTTTGCTTTATTGGCCAAATGCTAAGTGGGTCTCATCTGAAGTGACATTATATTTTATCTATTCTGTATCTGCTAAACCCCAACACAGGTACACTTTAATCTACCTAATGAGGTACTGATTTAATGATCACCTGAACCAAATCTAATTTAATGTGGCAAAACGTTGCTAGTCTTGCCAGAACTAATACAATTAACAGTGCTAGAACTAGTGCAATGCCAAAAAAGTAAACAATCAATTCTGGCTTTATTTGCAAAGCAATACTGTGAGAGCATCAGATTGCCTCCATCCTTCAAACTACATAGATGACAATTCTTAAGAACAAGGTCAAGCAGTAGGCATTAAAGATGACAAAGCAACAGACCATCAGAGGGCAAAAACAACTCTTGAGATAATGGCTGTTTGAATGTCACTCAACAAAGGTAAGGTAGCATCAAGTGACCTATAAAAAGAATGGCAAATGGCAGCTGGAATAAAGAAAACGGTGAGGCTAGTTTGAAACAGGTTCCTAGGGGCAAGGCTGAATTTGTGCAAGACCAGAATAAAACCTTTATTAATGAGAAGCCAAGAAGAGCCAAGCTGAGGCAAAATTAGAACCTTTTCACTAGTGGTCTCAGACATTTGATCCCCTACTTTACCTGACAACTTAATTTTTTATGATACTGTTACTACAGTGTTACTACATCATATTATCAAATAAATAAACAGCATACTGTGGAAACAAAGTAATACAATAATACTGATTACATAATACACATAAACTTAAGTATGAATTAATTTACATATGCATAGGGTACTTTGTATAATATTGGTTTAGTGTCAATTACAACCCCAAATCAGAAAAAGTTGGGACAGCATGAAAAATGGAAATAATAAAAAACACTTCTTACATTTACTTTGACTTTTATTTGATTGCAGACAGTATAAACCTGAGATATTTTATGTTTTGTCTGCTCAACTTCATTTCATTTATTAATAAACATCCATTCCATAAACATACATTTCAGGCCTGCAACACATTTAAAAAAAAAGTTGGAACAGTAAAGCATTTACCACTTTGTAATTTTGCCATTCCTTTTCACCACACCTAAAAGATGTTTTGGCACCGAAGATACCAAGTGATTTAGTGTTTCAGCTTTTATTTTATCCCATTCTTCCTGCAAACACGTCTTAAGTTGTGCAACAGTACGGGGTCGTCATTGTCACACTTTTCGTTTCAAAATTCTCCACACATTCTCTATTGGGGACAGGTCAGGACTACAGGCAGGCCAGTCCAGTACCCGTACCCTCTTATTCTGCAGCCATGCCTCTGTAATGTGTGCAGCATGTGGTTTTGCATTGTCTTGTTAAAAAATGCATGAACGTCCCTGGAAAAGATGACGTCTTGAAAGCAGCATATGTTGCTCTAAGATCTCCAAGTACTTTTCTGCATTAATGCTGCACAGAAGTGTAAATGACCTTTATCAAGGGCACTGACACAGCCCCATACCATGACAGACCCTGGATTTTGGACTGCTGATAACAGTCTGGATGGTCCTTTTCATCTTTGGTCTGAAGCGCACAGCGTCCATTTTTTTCCAAAAAAGACCTGGAATGCTGATTCATCTGACCACAATACAAGTTTCCACTGTGTGATGGTCCATCCGAGATGCCTCAGAGCCCAGAGAAGACTCAGCCTTTCCTGGATGCTGCTTTTGTACCAAACCATTATTACAATCACCTGTTGACATCACCTGTTTGAAATCACATCATTATATAGTTTTTTCACCTCATTACTAGCCCTAATTTACCCCTGTCCCAATTTTTTGGGAATGTGTTGCAGGCCTGAAATGCAGGAATGGAAGTATATTAACAAATGAAATGAAGTTGAGCAGATAAAACATGAACTATCTTGGGTTCAAATTGTCTGCAATGAAATAAAAGTCAAAGTAAATGTAAGGAACACTGCATTTTTATTTTATTTGCATTTTCCATACTGTTCCAACTTTTTCTGATTTGGGGTTTTACTAAAGCAGGAAATATAAAACATATACAAATCTAACATAACCTAAATTAAATTTTAAATAGAAAGTTAAACATGCATACTTTTAATGGTTAGTGCTACGTTACCTGGTGTGACATACTGTACCAATTACTATGTGTCCACAAAATGTAAATCAGAAACAGGCAAGTGCATGCCTAAAATCTGTATCCCATCAATCTGGCCCTCCAAAAGCAAATGCTACTCTTCAAGCAGCCTTGGGCTTTGTGACATTCTGCTGTTTTGCTGTTCCTTTTGTGCACACCCAGCATTGTCTCTTTATTGGATTCCCTCACACAGACAAAGATGGGTTATCAGGCAGCTCTTGAACTAAGCTTAAACAAAGCTGCTTTCTTTGTGAACATCTTTGTGCTTCCTCTTTTGCAAAAGGAGTTTTGTATAGGGTGTTGGAACTAGATTAACTGTGGTGCAGTTAATCTCTTATCGTTCGCTGTGTATTGTTGCTCATGCTGTATTTAGGTTGTCCTCAACTCAAGTTGAGTGACTGCATATCTGTCCTGACCTCCCATGTTTCCTATGCCATTGTTGTTTGTACGACATTGTTTAAGGGACATTCTCTCAGCAACAGTTATTAAAATGAATCCTTACAACTAAGTAACAAAAAAAACTGCCCTGCTTCCTGTGACGGCTTCTTTAAATATTTGGACTACAGAGAAAATTCATAAGGTAGAAATTTGTGTTAGGTGGTTATGCTGGTCAGTTGCACTTATCATTGTACAGGTGTGTGGGTTGTTTATTAGATCATCCAGATGGTTAATACTGTGACCTTGTTGCCACTTGGTGGTGGGTGGGCCAGTTAAAATCCATATCAAACAGGTATTTGTGAAGTTGTTGCAATAACCATTGAAGCACCAGGACCAGAATGAGCAAAAAAAATAGTAGCACATGGTGGGACAAAAATAATAACAAATAATCTGTTGCATGCCTTTCTATGTGTCTATTTATCAGTGCGTGTTTGTACCCCACAGTTGGATTTTCTAGTTTCTCTGACACTTTTATTTAAACATAAACTGAATGATTACACTTCTGATTACTTCAGTCATTTACTAACACTAACACATAAACCTGGAGCATATTATGCAACCATTAGGAATTAAACAGATAATACAAACTATTATAGTATTCATTCAAGTTTAGATATACCCACTAAAAACATACATGTCTATTTTGCAATAATTGTGCATGTCATGACATAAAGAAATAATAATAAATGTATAGCTGATAGTAGCACATTTTGAATGCAGCAGATATGTAAGTAAAGATTTAAATTACTTTAATATGTGGCCAAATCATTAAGGCCAAACAATTAGGTAAAAGAGAAAAACAATTGTGGTGCATACCCAACAACATGAATCACCAACAGGTTGTCATCCGAGACTTTAAAGTACATGAAGGTATGGTGTCTGGTACACACCAACAGAGGAACTACTCTGTAGCAGATAATTTTAATAAGGGTGATCGTAGTAGGCAGTTACAGTGTCAAATTTAACTGTCCAGTATCAAAATCACCTACAATGTGAATGCAGATGTCTGAATTGGACATTGAAGCAATGGAAAAAGGATGACTGGTTTGATTAAACCTGCTCTCTGCAAGATCATGTGGATTGCCTGGCACGTGTGCATTGTTTACCCATGGAAAAATATGGCACCAGGATGCACTGTATGATAAGCAACTTTACAACTTACAACCCCAAATCAGAAAAGACGTTTTGGCACTGAGGATACCAAGCAATTTAGTGTTTCAGGTTTTATGTTGTCACATTCTTCCTGCAAACACGTCTTAAAATGTGCAACAGTACGGGGTATGCAGCCATGCCTTTGTAATGTGTGCAGCATGTGGTTTTGCACTGTCTTGTTGAAAAATGCATGGACATCCCCAAAGAGTTTCAGGTGTTATCGTGTCCCATTTGTGTTAAATTCTCCACACATTCTCTGCTGGGGACAGGTCAGGACTGCAGGCAGGCCAGTCCAGTACCCGTACCCTTTTTCTTCCGCAGCCATGCCTTTGTAATGTGTGCAGCATGTGGTTTTGCTTTGTCTGGTTGAAACATGCATGTACATCCCTGGAAAATATGTCGTCTTGAAGGCAGCATATGTTGCTCTAAGATCTCAATGTACTTTTCTGCATTAATGCTGCCATCACAGAAGTGTAAATGACCATTCCCAGGGGCACTGACACACCCCATAACATGACAGACCCTGGCTTTTGGACTGTTGCTGATAACAGTCTGGATGGTCCTTTTCGTCTTTGGTCCAGAGCACACGGCGTCCAGTTTTTTTTCCAAAAAAGACCTGCTTTAGCTTGCGCTTTAGACCTGCTCAGCTTTAGCTTGCGCCCTTGGCCTTTACGCACTGAAATTCCTCCTGATTCCTTGAACTGTTTAATGCTATTATGCACTGTGGAGGGAGAAATATGCAAATACCTTCCAATCTTTCTTTGAGGTACATACTGGATGCTGCTTTTGTACCAAACCATGATTACAATCACCTGTTGACATCACCTGTTTGTAATCACATTACTATTTAGTTTTTTCACCTCATTACTAGCCCTAAATTGCCCCCGTCCCAACATTTGTTGGAATGTGTTGCAGGCCTGAAATGCAGGAATGGAGGTATATTAACAAATGAAATAAAGTTGAGCAGACGAAACAAGAAATATCTTGAGTTCAAACTGTCTGCAATCAAATAAAAGTCAAAGTAAATGGTACACTGCATTTTTATTCTTCCATACTGTCCCAACCTTTTCTGATTTGGGGTTGTAGAAAAGTTAAAGAACTGGCTGGTATTGTCCTATTACCAAATACCACTTGGACTCATATTTCTTGTATTCTGTGTCTCTGTTAAAAATTGGCTTTGTAGGTAGGCATTTAAATTGAATCTGGGCAGCTAAAGGAAGGCAATAAAGAGATCTCAGTAGTGGGGTAATGTAGCAGTGTTGGATAGATTAAAAACCAGGAGAGCTGCTGCATTTTAAATCAGTGGCAAAGGCCTGAGGCCAGATATGTGAAGACCTGCCAGGAGGGTGTTGCAGTTGTCCAGCATGGAGACGAGAGAAGACCCATAAAATAAAAATAGATACAGTGCCTAAAAGCATGCTCTTTTAAAATAGTCCTGTTTTTTGTCCTAGAGCATGAAATGAAAAAAATCACAAAATATGGTTTTTTTTTTTTTTTCCTGCTTTATTTACACATTCTGCCTTATGTAATGACAAAAAATGAAACAGTTCCAAAAATGAATAAAAAGGTAACCCTTTAATGGTCTGCTTAACCATTTCGTTGAGTGGAAATACTTGGGTAAAAACAAGCTGTATTTAAATAATCATGCCTGGGCCGTATCTACTCCTTGGTTGACAGGTGTTACACCTTAAAACTAGCAGCTGAAAAATCATCTATGAAAGCTACATCATTGTTGTGATCATCTCATAAACAATATGAATTGTTTGTTGTTGGTATAGTCCCAATAAACTTAGAAATGCAAAGAAATTACATTATGTTCATGGTGAGACCATTAAAGGCTTAAAGACCACATTTTGCTTTAATTACAACCAGCTTTGCACACCAAAGATAGGTGAATATTTGCCCATTTTCATTGCAGGATTGTTTGAGCTCAATGAAATATTGAGCTCAGTGAGCTGGACATTCAGCTTCCTATTCTCAAGTCTTTTGAAGTGTTTTTACTTAGGGCTGTTGTAGTACTGGGAGAACCTCATGCCTATCATTAGCTGTCTAGCCTAGGGCTGCATATTTTCCCCAAAATTTTGGATGTACTTATCAGCATCCATTTTTCTTTTAATCCTGACCAACTGCCCAATTTCTGCTTAGTAGAAACATCACCATAACATGATGTTGCCACCACCATGTTTCACAGTATGTGTGGTGTATTTTTGGTGGTGTGCTGAGTTTGGGTTTCTCCAAACATACTGCTTAGTATCATCTGAACATACACTCTTCTGTCACATCTTCCAAGCACAGCTTATTTCTTGCCATTCTGCCATACAGGCCAGCTGTGTGTAAAGCTTGTGAGATTGTTGTCATGTGCAAGACATCAATATCCCCAATATCCTTCTGGCTCAGTAATCCAGTTTGGAGGGATGACCCAATCTTGATAATGCTCTGAACAGTACTCATATGGATAGTTAAAGCCTTTGAAATCTTTTTGTATCCTTTTCCTAACTTGTGCTTCTCCACAACCTTTTAACCATTTTGTTTTATTTTGCCATGCACTAATAGTAGTGAAATCCTCAAGGAACAGCTGTAGTAAAGATTTGTGGGTCAATTAGCCTGTGTGATCTGTAAGGTGATTGGTTGTACGGGAGGGAGTGGTTATTTATCCAAAACAGATATTTTACTAATTAAATTATAATAATTAACCAGATGTTTTAAAAGTTAGATTTTCACTTTGACGATTATTATCATTATAATGCGTTTTAAGGTTATAATGCATAAATAAAGCCGTCAGACTGTTAGACTCACTCACCTACTTACTGGGGGGGGGGGGGGGGGGGGGTTCTGGAGCCTATACCAGCTTTTCAATGGGCGCAAGGCACACAGTAACACCCTGGACGGGACGCCAGTCTATCACAGGGCAGACACACATATACACACACACACACACACACACACACACACACACACACCCATTCCCCTATAGGGCAGTTCAGTGTCTCCAATTAACCTGACTGCATGTTTTTTTTGGACTGTGGGAGAAAACCAGAGCTCCCGGAGAAAACCCAAACAGACACGGGGGAGAACATGCAAACTCCGCACATGCAAGTCCCGACCGCACATCGAACCCAGGACCTTCTTGCTGTGAGGTGACAGTGCTACCCACTAAGCCACCATGCCGCCTGACTGTTAGACTATTAGACTTAATTTATTTTCATTTTTTATGGTATAATGTGACAACTGGCAGAGATTTAGATCTTATGATGATTTTATATAGATCTTAGATCTTTATCAGTTTAAGTACAAAAATTTTAATTGATACATGCCTATCATGTTCTGAACTATTGACATTTTTAAATTAAGTATAGTTTTTAATCATTAGCCTAATTATGTTAATAATAATAATAATACATTTTATTTATAACGCACTTTACATTTGAAACTAATCTCAAAGTGCTACAGGGAAAGAGTAATATAAAACATCATGAAATATAAAACATATATAAACATCATAGCATCATGAGACGTAATATATCATAGAATCAGCAGTAATTTAAGAGTCTTAAAATCTGGTAAAAAGAAACGTTTTTAAAATTCTCAAATCGTCTGTGGTGCCCTCAGATGGTCGGGGAGGGCATTTCATAGACGAGGGGCGGCAGAACAGAAAGCCCGGTCACCATTGGTACTTTTAGTTTAGTTCAGGGGATGTGGAGAAGATTTTAATCTGCAGAACGGAGGTATCGCGATGAAATTGTAGGGGTAAGAAGTTCTTTCATGTAGGGCAGTGCATTTCCATAGATGCACTGATATGTAAGTAGAGAAATTTTACATTCTATCCTTGCAGAGACAGGAAGCCAAGGGAGTGAATGAAGGATAGGTGTGATGTGCTCCTGTTTCCGTACTCTCAGCAGACACTGTTCTGGATATACTGTAATCTCTGGAGACTCTTGGTAGGAATCCCGATGAGAAGCGCATTGCAGTAATCCAGGCTGGAGGAAACAAAAGCGTGAACCAGCTTTTCAGCATCTGAGATGGTGAGGGTAAAACAAAGTTTGGCAATGCTTCTGAGATGATGAAAGGAAGTCTTGCATAGATGTTTAACATTGGCTTTAAAAGTCAGTTGAGCGTCGAATCTTACGCCAAGATTGATAACTGTTGAAGAGAGAGAAATAGTATGACCACCAGCCAATGTAATACTGGTTATGGGGAATGACTGGATCTGAGGTGAGGTGCCAACCAACATCACTTCAGTTTTGCACTGTTCAGCTAAAGAAAGTTGAGTTTCATCCACAAATTTATCTCCTCAAGGCAGGCAGAAAGAGATGCTGATGAAGATGATGATGAGGGAGCAGCAAAATAGGGGGGATTTGTGTAAATTCTCATGTGAAGTTGTATATCATCAGCGTAGCAGTGAAATGAAACTCCATAGCGCTTTATAATTTGGCATGTATAGGGTGAAAAGGATGGGACCCAGGACTGACCCCTGGGGGACTCCGCATGTCACAGCATATGACTGGGACCTTGCATGTCCAACGAAGATGTACTCTGTTCTGCCGGTGAGATAGGACTGAAACCAAGCCAGAGCAGCATAAGTGAGTCCAATGGTGTGTATGTTAAGTATGTTAAGAGCATACCATGGTCAATGGTGTCAAATGCCAAAAAGTGTCTACATTTACTATTTACCCGCCAAACAACAGTCCCTAAAGTTTAAAAACAAAAAACGTAAACAGGGGGGGGGTAAGCGACTCATAACAAAGGTACCAGGTGTAACCCCACCCCTGAGATATTAAAGGGAAAGATTCAGTTGCAGGAGAGTTATTCAATGCAGAACAATACTATAAATAAAAGCTACAAAATTTCTACTAAATAAACAATAAAAAAGATACCTAAATCACACATCAGATCTCAATGAATGAAAAATTACATTTGAAAATCTTTACTGATATAAACTGTGTAATTTGTTGAGAACAAAATGGAATAACAGTGTATGACAACCAAAATCATCAATCCATTGAGACCTGGATTCAAAATCATTTAAATCACAGGTTGATTCAATTTGTGTGAATTATCACGGCAACTCATACTGTGACTTAGTAATGTATAGTAGTGTGGCCCCTAAAAGGCAGAACAAAATATCACCAGTAAATAGCCAGTGAAGTAGTGGTTGTCAAATTGGGAGTAAATACCATGAATGTATTGACCCAACCTGCCATATGTCAACAGTTCACGCAGGTAGTGGTGGTGTAATGGTGTGAGGAATATTATTATAGAGCCCGCAGTGTGGAAAGAAAAACAGCCTGCCACAGCATACTGCATTAAAATATTGTTTATGACCGTGAACATCGTTTTATGGCCACAGCATCCAGCATGATAATGTGCCATGTCGCAAAGCACAAGATAATTGGTTCAGGTCAACCTTTAAACAGGATGTTTACCAAGTAGAAAAGTAGAATAGGTGGAATATACTTATCTTTTTTCCACTGCTGAGAATAATTCTGGTCTACTTTGCACAGCTTTTACTGTGGTCCCAGATTTCTAGATGACATTGTATAACAAGAACACTCAAGACTCAAGAACACACAAAAGTCAGTCAATCTATAAACAAGCTGTAGGAGACGAGGCTTATACAAAGGGTCAAAGATACAAGGCTGTGGTTGCGATCAAAGGCAATCAATCAATTTAAAGAACCTCTCACTACAGGCTATAAATGGTGCTGATACCTCACACTGGTCTGTGTAAACAAACAGGCTTAAATACATCAGCAAAAACAAGGCACAGGTGAAACTCATCAACGACGTTGGAAAGAAACTGAAAATGAGTGCAAAAATCAAAACGGGTGGGAAAAACTGAAAACAGGTGTACATACCAAAATGGGTGGAAAAACAAAAACAAGGCAGAGACCAGAATCAGGCTTTATTGGCCAAGTATGCTCACACACACAAGGAATTTGACTTTGGTTATACGGATGGTTAAACGGATGTCTTACACACATAACTCACTCTCTCTAACACACACATACTCACACTCATACCTGTAACCATTTGCATGTGCAATTTACATTGTGGTGTTTTTTTGTGCAATATAGAAAATATAGAACATTTGAATATTTTCTTTCACCCTGTTCTTCAATGGTCAGGACCCCCACAGGACCACCACAGAGTAGGTATTATTTAGGTGGTGGATCATTCTCTGCACTGCAGTGACACTAACATGGTGGTGGTGTGTTAGTGTGTGTTGTGCTGATATAAGTGGATAAGACACAGCAGTGCTGCTGGAGTTTTTAAATAACGTGTCCACTCACTGTCCACTCTATTAGACACTCCTATCTAGTTGGTCCACCTTGTAGACGTAAAGTCAGAGACGATCGCTCATCTATCACTGCTGTTTGAGTTGGTCATCTTCTAGACCAGAGGTGTCAAACTCACGGCCCGCGGGCCAGATCCGGCCCACCACGTCATTTGATCCGGCCCGCGAGAGCTTAAACGACTGTTCGATTGTTGTGATGGTTCGAGTCGTTACAGAGACGCACTTATAACTTAATGGGATTCCTGCGCCTTTAAGCCTTTAACTGCTGACATCGTAGTCATGGCAACTAACTTTGACCTTCGCTGAGAAGCCATGTGACTTTTACGGCAAAAGAACGCGGGTAGTAATGTAAACAATAATAATAAATATAAATAATTATCTTGCAGTATAATACCAAAGCATCGTCTGTAAGTAGTGGCGTTTATATTCTCAGTTGTTTGTAAATGTTTAGTGAGTATATCACAGCGTTTTAGTTACAAATTTACCGTAATTAAATACTGTTGTTACCGTTACTATAGCAATTAGTATCTTTACACAAAATTTTAACTCGTTAGCGCTATTTTACGTTTGGTTAAATCTCATATTGTACCAGATGTAACACTTGACTACAGCTGTGTGCTTTTACTGTATTAAGTTCTTTATTGTTTTTATTGTTTGTATTTTTACTTCATTCTGGTGCACACAGTGTATCACACAGCTGGGAAGTAAATAAACCGACTGTATTCTGAAGAGAGCTGTCTGTCTGTCTGTATAGCTGAGCAAGGGGGATAAACTATTAGTAAGGGCAGAACAATTGTCTTAAAATGCACTGTAAACTCCTACATTAACTGCATCTCTCAAAACGCATGCTGATTTTGTGACCTGCAAAGTGACACATCCCGCCAGTAGATGATGTTAAGAAATATTTACACATAATCCCAAAATGTACAAGAAGATAAGTAAGAAAATTAAGCAGAAGGAGGAAATTTAATGAAAATGAAAACAAGTTTGTGCTTCACGAAGAGAAACCGGTGCGTCTCTTGTGTTATGAGGCTGTGTCTGTGGTCAAGTAGGACAATATAAATGCAGAATTCAGCCTCCAAGAAAAACAACAGACTGCAATCACAGCAGAATACGTTACAATCGGCCCTTTGAGGGCCACAATAATGCTGATGTGGCCCTCGGTGAAAATGAGTTTGACACCCCTGTTCTAGACCTTCATCAGTGGTCACAGTGTAACACTCACTGGGTCTAATTTATTAAAAAGAATGAGGCTAACAGAATTAAAAAGGGGAGATGCCATTTCTGATAGTAAGAATACCATTATCCACACTTTGCAAATTAAATGTGTGTTTCTCTTTACATACACATCACCACCATATTACCATAGGCAAGTTTTACATTATATACTATTGCCCCATGTCTGGGATAACAAATGAAAAATAAATAAATAAATAAATAAATAAATAAGCATATAAAGAGTCCCTCTGCAAATAGCTTTTAGCAGGTAAACTTAAACAGTCTCACCAAGTTCCAAAAAGTACAGTCACAGCTCAATATTCCATTCCTATGTGATGGATGTCCCAGTTCACCAGTAATCCATTTGCTGTGACTGCTAGTCTGAAAGCCTCTGTAGGAAAGATGACTGTAGAGTAGGTCCTAAACAGTTGTTGGGTACACAAAACCAGGATGACCTCCGAGTACCACAAACCAGCAAATTTGCATTTGGCACAATTCTAGACCAAAATCAGCTGTAAAAGGGAAAAAAAAACCTTGTTGGCCTGAAAAACATGCCTAAGGAGCATAAAGTTGTCCTGCATACTACAAATTGCCACAAAGAAGGATTTTCCCTCTCAAACTAACCCTTCTTCTCCCTCTTAATTATACACCTGAGGGTTTAACACTGCCCCCTAGCGACTGGGAAAATAATTTCCCAAGTGACAGTATCTGAACATTGTCACAACAGGACACTGCCCACGGGGCGCTGTTGGCTGGATGTTTCTGGTTGGTGGACTATTCTCAATTCAGCAGTGACAGTGAGGTGTTTAAAAACTCCATCAGCATTGCTGTGTCTTATCCACTCATACCAGCACAACACACACTAACACACCACCACCATGTCAGTGTCACTGCAGTGCTGAGAATGATCCATCACCCAAATAATACCTACTCTGTAGTGGTCCTGGGAGAGTCCTGACCATTGAAGAACAGCATGAAAGGGGGCTAACAAAGCATGCAGAGAAACAGATGGACTACAGTCAGTAATTGTAGAAATACAAAATGCTTCTATATGGTAAGTGGAGCTAATAAAATGGACAGTGAGTGTAGCTGATCGGTGTATATTGCAGTTATTCTCATTTGGATGATTGGTAGAGTAGTACAACTACAGAGAGAACATTTACAGTCTGAAAAAGTAATACATTTCTTCATGCCATTGGTTGTGTTAGGGACCCATCAGGTATCTACTGAGCAGCTGTTTTTTATTTGTAAGTAGCTTTCACTTATCTGCATTCATAAATGCATTGCTATATCCCTGTCACTCCTCTCTGTCCCATTTCCACTGTCCTCCAACTAAGTATCAACCTGTTTCTGTCTCACTTTCCTACCATCTGTAAGACTGCCAGTAAGACTGTTTGCTATTTGTGGAGGCATGAAAATCATCTAAATGTGGATGTAAGGATGTGTTTCTTTTAGCAACAAATATGAGCAAAAAGGAGGTGACATCTTTTTTTAGCACAAGGATGCATGAATAAATTTAGCACTTTATATAAACTGGAAGCTGGATATGTTTTGGAAATGACAACTTCTGTGTTTTTTCTGTGTAGTTACATTGTGTGTTTTCTGTGCAAGTTACAAAAGTATGTTGACATCAGACCATGAGATTGTTGGATATCCTATTTTAGTACTCAGGGTAATGATACGAAATCCCTGCCCCATCCCTTTTTAGACTGTAATAACCTTTAGTATTATTTAGTACATTATTTTGAAGACTTTGCCTTTTTACTCTACTAAAGTACAATTGTTGGGCAAGATCAAGCCATGATGCAGTTGTCATGCTTGGGTCCTGTCATCCATGTGGATGTTACTTTGACACGTACCACCTACCTAAGCATTCTTGTAGACCATGTACACCCTTTCATGGAAACAGTATTCCCTGATGGCTGTGGCCTCTTTCAGCAGGATAATAGGCTCTTGTGCTCTTTTCCATATAGGCTTCATTTTGTCATCTATTAAATAATTCTAGTATGCATTGCCAAAAAGCTCTGTTGTGGTTTAATTTGCCCGAAGAACATTTTTCCAGAAGGATTATGGTTTGTCTAGGTATGTTTTGGCAAAATTCACTTGCTCTTTTTTATGCATTTTTAAGCAGTGGGGTCTTTAGAGCCCTGTTGAAACATCTCCAGCTCCTTGGATGTTGAATGTGATTTCTTAGCCACATTTTAAACCACCTTTTGTAGTGGTCTCTCATCACTTCTCTCATCTCTAATCCTCTTTTCACCACATCATATAAGGTATTTGGATGTTTTTATGAGTGGTAAACTTCTTCTTGGTGATAATGAAATTTCTGATCTATGGAAGCTCTCTTGTCTTTGCCACAATCCACATCAAATACACAAAGAGAACCAGCAGACTCATCTAATGCCATGGTCAAATGATATTTCCCTTGACCAACTGAACCAATAAGGACACATTACAGATCATCTTCAATTTACAACCCACTGAAGACCAGCTGAATGAGACTTTAGAGACTTGTCTACGTAACTTCCGAAAAGTTGGCAGCATGGTTTAAATACATATAGTAAATTCTTTGGACCATTAAATCTGAATATTTTCCCACACATCAGTGTATGTTTACCATTTAAGTTTATTCAACTAGGCATACAATTCCTGAATTACGTGTCTTCTTTTATTAATTTCCACCCTTAATGTGTGCTTAACTCTTCTTATCACTTTTCTATTATCATTAAATCTTGTGTAGGTTTTACTGGTGTGCATTTCTATTTTGCTACAAAGAAGTTCTAAAAACTACCAAAAATTCATTTATTGATTTATTTATTAGGATTTTATTTTACATGTTTTACACACTTTGGTTACTGGTTACACAAGATTCATCAGTTCAAGTTTTTAATGTCAAACACAGTCATGGACAATTTTTGTATCTCAAATTCAACTCACTTGCATGTTTTTGGACTGTTGGAGGAAACTGGAGCTTCCGGAGGAAACCCACACAGACACAGGGACATTCAAAGTCTACACAGACCCGGACAAAGGACCCGGACCGCTCCACCTCACAATTGAACTCAGGACCTTTTTGCTGTGAGTGTGTCAGTGCTACCCACTGAGCCATTGTGCCGCCCCCAAAAAAATCACTAAATCTGAGCAATAAAATTAATACTTGATGTTACTGTAGGTACATGTTAAATGAAATGATGTTATCAAAATTATGATTTACTATCAAAAACCTAAAATAAAATGTCATCAAATCATTCTATCAATGAGGAGTGTGTTAAATGACTAATATCACAGACACAGCCTCTTTGCCTCAGATGTAATGTTGCTTTAGCTGAAGGCTTTGTTATATTACATGGAACAATGTTAAAATGAATCAATACAATACATGTAACAGCAGTTAATGTCAGGAGCTAGCACATGCAGTGTGTGGGTATTGTAGCTACAGGCATCTTGGCTGATGCAATGAAGGAGAATATTTTCCATCTGCAGGATCATCACTTTTGACACTGTATTTTCTCTTATGTCTTTCTAGCCATCTGTTTCATGGATTTGTTAAAATGCCACATTCTGTTTACCCACTATATTTTTTTCTTAACTCATTTGCTTGCAATAGTTCTGTTTCTTTTAGTTTAAATTGTAAGTGTCCTGAAGTGAATGAATGAAAAAAGCTTCCAGACACGAGTTTTTTACACTTCAGTGATTCCAGAAAATGGCTGCGAACAGTAATGAGACACTTATGCTTTGATCAGTCTTCACTTAGCACCAGGAAAAACCTACAAAAGCTGAGGTCAATTACATTAAGATTTGAATCAGTCCTCCAATTTAGTTGCACGCTAATTAAATATGAAGCCCCTACAGGAACACACTGTGTAATCGTTGATGCGAAAACCAATTACCAATCTGAACTGCAATAAAATTACATTTGCAGTTTATTCATAGAAAAGACTGTGTACTTTGATGTGCTGCTTTATTTAGAGGTCATAGGGCAGTAATTATGTTATGTACTAGCACATTTATGTACTCTGACAAAATAAAAGTGCTGAGAGTGCTGGTGCCTCCATTTTTCCCTAAAAAAGATGAACATATTTACATTTTAATTACAGTTTCATTTGTGCCGAATGGCAGATGCTGTTTTTACAGACAAGACAGTAGTTTGCGGTGCCCTTTGACTTCTCAATAATAAAGCTCGTCAAAAGAATAATGGTTGATGTCCAGCAATATTATCCACTAATGCTGAATAATAAAGATGGCAGTTGCAAAAGTTGCTGTGTAGTTTGAGGTCAGAGTAAAGGTACATCTAATGCCTCCCGTTAAAAATGTAAATATACACCCATCCTTATTATTTAGTTTTAGTATTTCAGCCACTGCAATTGCTAACAGGTGCATAAAGTCACTAATATTCAATTAAATACAGCAGTACCTTGAAACTCAACGTCATTTGATTCTGGGACTGGCGTTGAGTTTAAAAGGCCATAAGGATGTATGGGAAACCTGTTAATGTGTTCCATGGTCCTGTAGACTTGCATATATTTTAGGCATATTTAAAATAATGGGGTTGTTTTTGACACTTATACACTGAAAATAACACAAATATAATATAAAAACACTGAAATAAAAAGCTGATTATTACAATTTCTCAGAGCCCCGAGCTGTAACTCAAGTTTAAAAGTGAAACAGTGAAAAAATCCAGATAAACACAGATACATGTGGAGCTTTCAGACTGGATTTGATGGTTATTTCACACAAATGCAGATTCGTCTCATATTCACACTTTGATGACGTATTACAGCCGAGCGCTGAACAAAGCAACTGTTCATTGTTAATTTGAAAGTAAATAAATACATTTTAAAAAACAAACTGAACACGATGAGTTTAAGGGAAACATTGAGTTTAAGGGTACAAATTTCTTAATGAAGGGTGTTGAGCTTCAAAGATTTTGAGTTAGGGGGACGTTGAGTTACAAGGTACCACTGTATGTTTCTAACTCTGGGATGTTTGGGATAATGCCAAGTGTCTGGTTGCTATGGCATCTTCCTATTGCATCATCTGTGGTTGCAACTGCATCTACTAGATCATATCTATTTTCTTATTGATTTTGAGTTTTTCTAGGTTGAGCTTTTTTGATAAGTTATACCCAATTTCTATTTTATGGAGACATACTTTACAACCTTGTTTTTTTTCCCTTTGATTTCTGGGAAGTCATTATCCTTCCCTCTCTGTTTCTTGGTACAGTTCAGTGGTACTAATCACTTTCCTTTTTCTGTTTCTTGGTTGTTTAGAGTTCAGTTTTTCTTCCAATACCTGATTATCTTCCCTTCTGTTGATATTATTCTATGCCTATGCATATGAGGTGTGTCTTCTACGCTGTTATACAGTGGGGCCAAAAAGTATTTAGTCAGCCACTGATTGTGCAAGTTCTCCTACTTAGAAAGATGAGAGAGGTCTGTAATTTTCATCATAGGTACACTTCAACTATGAGAGACAAAATGAGAAAAAAAAATCCAGGAAATTACATTGTAGGATTTTTAAAGAATTTATTTGTAAATTATGGTGGAAAATAAGTATTTGGTCAATAACAAAAGTTCAACTCAATACAGAGGTCAAACGTTTCCTTTAAGTCTTCACCAGGTTTGCACACACTGTAGCTGGTATTTTGGCCCATTCCTCCATGCAGATCTCCTCTAGAGCAGTGATGTTTTGGGGCTGTTGCTGGGCAACACGGACTTTCAACTCCCTCCACAAATTTTCTATGAGGTTGAGGTCTGGAGACTGGCTAGGCCACTCCAGGATCTTGAAATGCTTTTTACGGAGCCACTCCTTCGTTGCCCGAGCGGTGTGTTTGGGAAAATTGTCATGCTGGACGACCCAGCCAGGTTCCATCTTCAATGCTCTCACTGATGGAAGGAGGTTTTGGCTTAAAATCTCACGATACATGGCCCTGTTCATTCTTCCCTTAACACGGATCAGTCGTCCTGTCCCCTTTGCAGAAAAACAGCCCCAAAGCATGATGTTTCCACCCCCATGCTTCACAGTAGGTATGGTGTTCTTGGGATGCAACTCAGCATTCTTCTTCCTCCAAACACGACGAGTTGAGTTTTTACCAAAAAGTTCCATTTTGGTTTAATCTGACCACATGATATTCTCCCAATCCTCTTCTGGATCATCCATATGCTCTCTGGCAAACTTCAGACGGGCCTGGACATGTACTGGCTTAAGCAGGGGGACACGCCTGGCACTGCATGATTTGAGTCCCTCTTGGCGTAGTGTGTTACTGATGGTAGCCTTTGTTACTTTGGTCCCAGCTCTCTGCAGGTCATTCATCAGGTCCCTCCGTGTAGTTCTGGGATTTTTGCTCACCGTTCTCATGATTATTTTGACCCCACGGGATGAGATCTTGCGTGGGGCCCCAGATCGAGGGAGATTATCAATGGTCTTGTATGTCTTCCATTTTCTTACAATTGCTCCCACAGTTGATTTATTCACACCAACCTGCTTGCCTATTGTAGATTCACTCTTCCCAGCCTGGTGCAGGTCTACAATTTTCTTCCTGGTGTCCTTCGACAGCTCTTTGGTCTTGGCCATGGTTGAGTTTGGAGTCTGACTGTTTGAGGCTGTGGACAGGTGTCTTTTATACAGATAACGAGGTCAAACAGGTGCCATTAATACAGGTAACGAGTGGAGGACAGAAGAGCTTCTTAAAGAAGAAGTTACAGGTCTGTGAGAGCCAGAAATCTTGCTTGTTTGTGGGTGACCAAATACTTATTTTCCACCATAATTTACAAATAAATTATTTAAAAATCCTACAATGTGATTTCCTGGATTTTTCTTCTTCTCATTTTGTCTCTCATAGTTGAAGTGTACCTATGATGAAAATTACAGACCTCTCTCATCTTTCTAAGTAGGAGAACTTGCACAATCAGTGGCTGACTAAATACTTTTTGGCCCCACTGTATATTCTCTTTGGGTTAAGACTAGGAGAGTGCTCAGCTACAATAGTTTACTGCCCTGGTTTAAACTTTACTTCAGGCTGACTTTTATGTATTATGTATTAAACATGCATGCATGGTACACAAGTACGAGGGTTCTTCAAAAAGTTTCCGCACTTGTTTAACTCTATTTATTAAGAATTTCTAAAACAAATTACCTTACTTTTTTACGGAGTCACATTCTTTTGCTATGTATTTTCCCAGCATCATACCATTTAATACCATCAGCAAAAAATGTTTTTGGTTGAGCGCATAGCTACTGATGCACCGCAAATTTGAGAAGACAGAAGGACATGATCCATGTTCCAAGACATGCCGCCAATCTCCACAGCAGGTGGGCTTAAAACAGAATGTGTGTTGACCATCCATGCCTGGCCATCTTACCTGTTCTATGTAATAATTTATTGAAACGGAGTTACGGTAATCTAATCAGTAGCATCTTAAAGAGACTATGCATTTATGTTTTTTTAATATATGTTATATATGATCACATATAATCATTTAAAATAGATTTAAATCACCCCAATTGCATATTCACAAATATTTTTATGTCTTAACTTTATCCAGATGCAGTCAGGATGCCTGAAACAATCTAGGGTCACTGATATTTTAGTGAGAGTAGAAGACTTTGGCTTTAACAATTACCAGCACATTTATTTTAAGTACTAATTAAAATCTTAAAGTAATTGACTTCAACTTCAATGTTTCTAAAGGATTTTCTGCTGCTAAGTAGAGGCTGATCAGAGAATAAGTGTCTCATTACGGTTTGTAATCATTTTCTGTGATCAGTAAAGCAAGAGGAACTTTTCGGGAAGTGATTATTTTAGTTGTCTCTGTAGTAATTATAATGGCATGTACAGGGGTTGGACAAAATAACTGAAACACCTGGTTTTAGACCACAATAATTTATTAGTATGGTGTAGGGCCTCCTTTTGCGGCCAATACAGCATCAATTCGTCTTGGAAATGACATATACAAGTCCTGCACAGTGGTCAGAGGGATTTTAAGCCATTCTTCTTGCAGGATAGTGGCCAGGTCACTACGTGATGCTGGTGGAGGAAAACGTTTCCTGACTCGCTTCTCCAAAACACCCCAAAGTGGCTCAATAATATTTAGATCTGGTGACTGTGCAGGCCATGGGAGATGTTCAACTTCACTTTCATGTTCATCAAACCAATCTTTCACCAGTCTTGCTGTGTGTATTGGTGCATTGTCATCCTGATACACGGCACCGCCATTGGATGCACATGGTCCTCCAGAATGGTTCGGTAGTCCTTGGCAGTGACGCGCCCATCTAGCACAAGTATTGGGCCAAGGGAATGCCATGATATGGCAGCCCAAACCATCACTGATCCACCCCCATGCTTCACTCTGGGCATGCAACAGTCTGGGTGGTACGCTTCTTTGGGGCTTCTCCACACCGTAACTCTCCCGGATGTGGGGAAAACAGTAAAGGTGGACTCATCAGAGAACAATACATGTTTCACATTGTCCACAGCCCAAGATTTGCGCTCCTTGCACCATTGAAACCGACGTTTGGCATTGGCACGAGTGACCAAAGGTTTGGCTATAGCAGCCCGGCCGTGTATATTGACCCTGTGGAGCTCCCGACGGACAGTTCTGGTGGAAACAGGAGAGTTGAGGTGCACATTTAATTCTGCCGTGATTTGGGCAGCCGTGGTTTTATGTTTTTTGGATACAATCCGGGTTAGCACCCGAACATCCCTTTCAGACAGCTTCCTCTTGCGTCCACAGTTAATCCTGTTGGATGTGGTTTGTCCTTCTTGGTGGTATGCTGACATTACCCTGGATACCGTGGCTCTTGATACATCACAAAGACTTGCTGTCTTGGTCACAGATGCGCCAGCAAGACGTGCACCAACAATTTGTCCTCTTTTGAACTCTGGTATGTCACCCATAATGTTGTGTGCATTGCAATATTTTGAGCAAAACTGTGCTCTTACCCTGCTAATTGAACCTTCACACTCTGCTCTTACTGGTGCAATGTGCAATTAATGAAGATTGGCCACCAGACTGGTCCAATTTAGCCATGAAACCTCCCACACTAAAATGACAGGTGTTTCAGTTATTTTGTCCAACCCCTGTATGTCCATTACTAGTCTAGTAACATTTTGATTTCCAAAAAGTTCAGAAACTTTTATTATGTGTATTTTCATATAATTCTATCTTACTAGTTAGTCTGAGCGAGTCTAAAGCCTTAAATACATTAAGAGAGATTTATTTCCAGAGATACTTCATTTGCTAGCTGGGACCATCGCCCACTGTGGGGCAATTACTCATTTAATGCAGCTGTCCATTAAAAAGGACAGACCAATGTCGTGTTCTGGGTCAGCATCATACTATTTTTAAAGTGTCAGGAAAGTCATAACCATGGCAACAGGCAATGCACCGTGACCCGTCCCATACTTCCAGTGAAAAGGTCATTTGCTTGACAGAAACCCAATAGCATATACCAGTGGTATGTGCTATTGGACATGACTGAGACTTAGCTCTTTTTTTGCTTAGGATCTAGCTTTGAAAAAAACAATAATAAAAAAAAAACAGTGAATTTTGGTTTACAGTTGACAGCATTGTCTGACCAGGAAAATTAGTAACTTTCTTGTGCAGTGACTTGGATTTACTAAGTATTTGTGATGCATTTGCACAAATAGGTACTGTTTGTATAACATTAACACAAAGGTCAAACTAATAAAATGGTCCAATGAATATCTAAAGCATTGATAATAGAATTTGTATGGATTTGTGCATGATAGACATGAATTTAAGTTTTTTTCCCCATGTATTGACTTGATTCTGTTTGCCCACATCCATAGGCCCCTACAGATTTACTTCAGTGGCTTCAATGGGTATCAACAAAAAACAATGTTTTCAATACTTCTGTCCAACATGTTTTGACATCCAAATCAAATCACAACATAAAATTGATTTAGCATCACCTATCGAATAGAAATGAATAATCTACTGGATCTGCACAGTGTACCATTTGTGATCGCTTATATTCATGACGTTCTCGTGTATTACACCTTGCAAGAGCAGCATACCCAACATGTGTGTCAGGTTCTAAAATAGCTGCTGGAGAACCAACTATACACCAAGGGTGGAAAATGTTAGTTTGAAGTATTCATGGTCCAGTTTTTGGGTTACATCCTTGGCCCTAACTGGGTAGCCATTGATAAACCAAAAGGTTTCATCCACCATTAAAGAGCAGTGTTTATGGGATTTGCCAGTTTCTATAGTTGATTCTAGGGATGTAACGATACACACCCAAAATGCAATGTGATATACGATACTGGGTTCACGATACAATTTTTTCCCAATTTTTTAAACTGAAATTGAAGACTAATTATGACAAAGTTTCCTTTTATTATTTCTCTTAAAATAAATAAAATAAAATACTGTATTTGTAATTATCTTTTATTTATCTAAATAATGAATGTCCTTTTATTTCTGAGGTAGGTACAAACTATGCAAAACAATTTTGAATTAAGCCTTCTGATTTGGCTGAAAAACCCTGAATTTGGCAACCAGGCGTATAGTGCCAGTGACATCAACCAGGCAAGGTGTAGAGCGCCTGAGCCCTCTGCTGTTTAAAGTGAATATCGATTCATTTTACATGTCAAATTGATTTGAATTGTGGAATTTTTTAATCGGTAATTAACTGTCTTGTGGTGAATCGTTACATCCCTAGTTGATTCATTAACAACTTTAGTCTCATCGCCAGTCCCATAACTACTTTGCTAAAGGGAAAACCCAGTAAAATCCACTGGACCACTGAGACACAACAAGCTTTTAAAAAGCTTGAAACGGCATTCACAGCAGCCCCAGTTCTCATCTATACTGACCCAAAGAAAGTCTTTATAGTGGAGGTGAATGTGTCAAAGTTTGGAGGGATGGCAATCATGTCTCAAAAAGGGGGCAGAAGTGACATCTCTTGGCCTTCTACTCCTGAAAGCTCCCCCCTGCAAAGAGAAATCATGATATTGGGGATCGAGAACTGCTGGCCATCAAGCTGGCCCTGGAGGAGAGGTGAAACTGGCTGGAGGGAGCTGAACATCCATTTGTAATACTTACTCATCTTAAGAATTTGGAGTATTTAAAAACAGCTAAACACCTTAACTCTTGACAAGCAAGCTAAGCTTCATTCTTTACCCCCTTTCACTTTCAAAATTCATATTGCACAGGATTCAAGAATAAAAAGGTGGGAGCCTTGTCAGGGCACTATCCCGTAATCCAGATCCCATGCCAGTTATCCACTCCAACTGCTTTGCTCAGGCAATTCAATGGGACATTGAATGTCAGTTTCAATAACTCCCGTCATCACAGATTCCAGCTAGCTGTTTACCTGAAAAAAAGAATCCCTTTAGTAATTAGGAACCAGCTCATTATGTGGGTGCATGCCTCTCTTGCTCTCCTGTGATTGGACATCCTGGCACCAGATGCATTCTTAATGTACTTTGTAACAAGTATTGTTGGCCGGGCATGGAGAGAGGAAGGTGCATGGGGCAGTTGTAGCCTAGCGGTTAAGGAACTGGACTAGTAATCAGAAGGTTGCTGGTTCAAGCCTTACCACTGCCAGGTTGCTGCTGTTGGGCCTTTGAGCAAGGCCCTTAACCCTCAATTGCTCAGACTGTATACTGTAAGTCACTTTGAATAAAGGCATCTGCTAAATGCCGAAAATGTAAATGCATAGGTACCTGTCGTCATGTACATCATACGCTCAGGCCACAGCTCCTTGCAAGATTGTAAAAGATGGTGGTTATGGTGGTGGTGGACCATTTTTTAAAAATCTGTGTGCCTAATAGCCTTGTCGCAACTGCCCTTCGTGGTCGGGACAGCCAAAATCATCTTATCAAAGGTGTTTCAGGATTACATACTGCCAGAGGACATTGTAAGCCTACAGTTGACATCACATGTATTGAGGGACCTTATGAGAAAGCTAAGGGTCTACATCAGCCTGACTTCGGGGTATCATCCTGAAAGCAATGGACAAGTGGGAGGACAGTTCCTCCGCCTGTTATGCGCCTGTAGAAAAAGCAACTGGGACAGACTTCTTTCATGAGCTAAATACGCCCTCGGACACTCCTCCACCAACCTTACACCATTTCAGTGCATCCTGGGGTATCAGCCTGTGCTGTTACCTTGAAACACTACTCCAACAGATGTGGATAATTGGTTTATTTTGGGGCAGTGGTGCACAGTAACCTGCATAAAGCTGTTTTTGTAATTAAAGTCAAATTTGGACAGTCTGGATTTGTTAGCTAATTAGAATCATGATTACTATGTGTGTCTATAAACTTTTACATTTGCTAAAGTATGATGCAATAAGATTGTGAATGCAGCAAGGAGAACTCTTTATACCCAAGTAGGGTTTGCACTTTTTAAACAGATCTCTTTAAACAAACTAGCTTGAATATTATGTTACAACCAAAAGTAAACCAAAAGTTTAACACTGAAAAACACAAATTCTGTCATATTTAAAATCTAGTGGAATAAAAATCAATAAAAGGGTAATATTCCATATTTTCCAACATTATGACCACCTCCTTGTTTCTACACTCACTGTCCATTTTATCAGCTCCACTTACCATATAGAAGCACTTTGTAGTTCTACAATTACTGACTGTAGTCCATCTGTTTCTCTACATACTTTTTTTTAGCCTGCTTTCACCCTGTTCTTCAATGGTCAGGACCCCCAAAGGACCACTACAGAGTAGGTATTATTTGGGTGGTGGATCATTCTCAGCACTGCAGTAACACTGACATGGTGGTGGTGTGTTAGTGTGTGTTGTGCTGGTATGAGTGGATCAGACACAGCAGCGCTGCTGTAGTTTTTAAACACCTCACTGTCACTGCTGGACTGAGAAAAGTCCACCAACCAAAAATATCCAGCCAACAGCGCCCTGTAGGCAGCGTCCTGTGACCACTGATGAAGGTCTAGAAGATGACCAACTCAAACAGCAGCAATAGATGAGCAATCGTCTTTGACTTTACATCTACAAGGTGGACCAACTAGATAGGAGTGTCTAATAGAGTGGACAGTGAGTGGACACGGAATTTAAAAACTCCAGCAGCGCTGCTGTGTCTGATCCACTCATACCAGCACAACACACACTAACACACCACCACCATGCCAGTGTCACTGCAGTGCTGAGAATGATCCACCACCCAAATAATACCTGCTCTGTGGTGGTCCTGTGGGGATCCTGACCATTGAAGAACAGGGTGAAAGCAGGCTGAAAAGGTATGTAGAGAAATAGATGGACTACAGTCAGTAATTGTAGAACTACAAAGTGCTCTAAGTGCCTATATGGTAAGTGGAGCTGATAAAATGGACAGTGAGTGTAGAAACAAGGAGTTAATGTTATGGCTGATTGATGTATATGTATATAAGATTCCCTTTTATATGTTTCGCCATGGTAATATTAATAGCAGCACCTGCAAGACACTATTATCTAAATGTTCTTGCTTCACCAAAATAAGCAACGATTTAAAGCAAAAGTGAAAGCCAGTACTGGCAACACTTTTTCCTCCAGTAATTAGCCTGTTCTGCTAACAGAGACCTGGCATGCTAGAAACTCACAGCCTGCTCTCTTTTTCTTCAAATTACACAGCAACTGGGTCAGTATTTGCAATTTGAAAAATTTGCAGATTTTTTAAAGAAAATTTGAATTATGAATCTCCACCATATGGTACAAAGAAGTGAATGGGTTCAGGTGCACTTTTGTTGATATGCTTTAAAAGAAAAGCAATGTTTTTTTAAGAGCTGAAGGCATTTAAGTGGGAAATGGAAAGAAAAAAAATACTAGCTGCTCCAGTTTTCGCCATCTAAATGATATATAATAACTCCATATTTTTTTCTAAACTGAATAGTGAATTGTTTGATACGATTTTGGTCCAAAGAAACTAGAATAAAAGACACAGATGCATGTCTGCATTTCACCTCATTTTTATGTATTATTAGTACAGTAAAATATTTAATTTATTATATTTTTAGGTAAATACAACATTCTGTTTTACAAACAAAACATGCTAAGCCTAAACGCATGTATTTTACTAATTGGATAAGGGATATAGCCATTAAAGTTATCACGGCATATTCTATATTAGACAATCTTTTAACAAAATTAACCCAAAATAATAATAATTAAACACAATAGAAATAAAATATACATTGTCAACATTTTATTTTAAATATAATATTGTTTTTTTATTATAGAGTATAATACTAAAAGTTTGTGGTCAGCAAATGAGCACATAATGAAAGAGCTTTAAAGTCAACACGAACACTGTATAGCCAGAAGAATTTGGACACCTGACCATGAGCTTGTTGGACATCCCATGTCAAAAACAAATGGAATTAAAATAGAGTGACTTTTTTATGAACATTTCAGCTATAACAACAGCCAGTCTTCTCACATTCAGTCAAAAAAACATTTGTATGGCTAGGCATTAAAGTTGGTCAAAAAAGCCTTAGTTGATGTTCCAAATAACTTCAAAGCTGTTTAGATTGCAGGCCACTGGAGTTTCTTCATGTGTTTGTACAGGGGCATAGTGAGGTGCATGTTGCTGCAAAGTTGAAAGCATATAATTTATTTTATATAAAACACAGAAGCCGTTTTGGTCTAATCTTTTTGTGTACATCTTTTCTGTATTTTCTGTAAGTATCTTAATAAAGAGACCAACAAATAAATATGGATTGTCATAGCACTTTTTTCCACAGAAGCATCTTTAGGCACCACCGGCTTCTTCCCAAAACCACCAGTGATTTAGACTACCTAGAATTAACCCCATCTACCACCCTATTTATCCACATTCAAATGTATTACTGTTCTTGTATGTGTCTGCAAATATTGAGTCCATGTAAGGTTACAGAACATTAAACAAATATAGCAGAAATTTGCCAGGCAGCATCTACAACACTGATTGTGATTACAAGCAGAAATCTACACTTAATCTCACCTCCCAGACCTGAGAAGACAACAGACTGTCTGCAGTTGTTGTTTTCTCACCTCATTAGAGAGATTAAAGTGTATCACTGCACCTGGCCAAATCCACACTTGGTCTAGAGCCCTGGCCCTCAGGGTCACAATAAGTCAGTGTTTAGAGCAGGCAGTCAGAGAGTTTGTGGACACTGGGTGATCTATAATAGATTAAGCCTTTTTTTTTTAGAATAATGTCTGACAAACATTGTGTGTAGGCATGGGTTTAATTCCTAATGGAATCCATGACCACTTGAAGATTGTAGTCAGCTAATTTATGGCATTTAGTAGATGCTTTTGTCCAAAGCGAGTTACATATCTGTGACTAAAATACAATGCAAGCAATTGAGGGTTAGACCCAAGACTCCTGAAGCACAATTCCTAACAAATTGAAGCACATAGTTGGCCAGTGGGACCAGTACTTACAGCCCAGCACTGTGAAGCTCCATTGGTATTTGCCAGAGAACACCAGAATTGGCAGTTCCTCAATTAGCACCCTGTTCTCTTCAAAGATGAGAGCAGGTTTACATAAAGCACACGTGACAGACGAAAAAGTGTCTGGAGATGCCATGGTGAATGTTATTCTGCCTGCAGCATCATCCTGCATGACCAATTTGGTGGTGGCTCAGTAATGGTCTGAGGATGCATACCTTTGAAATATCATACAAACCAGCACGATTGCCAACGGTCCCTAAATGCTGTTTGGTACTAGGATGAAATCTTCAGACCTTACGCGGGTGCAGTGAACCCAGGGTTCTTCCCAGGGGAGGACAATGCATTGCCTCATGTGGCCAGAGTGTGTAGACAGTTTCTGGATGACAGCATTGATGCCATTGACTGACTCTTCTGTTCCCCAGATGCGAATCAATTGTAGAACAGTGCATCCATCGCCACCACATAGTGCCACACACTGTCCAGGAGTTTACTGATGCTCTGACCCAGATAAGGGAGAAGATCCCCTAGGACACCAAATGCGGTATTTTTAGGAACAGGCCCAAATGTTGTCAGGAGTGCATACAGGAGCCATACACTACTGAGTCGCATTATGAGTTGCCAAATTGAAATTCACGCAAATTGGATCTGCCTGTGATTTCAGTTTTTTTATTGTGGTTTCCCCTGACCATTGTTACATCATTTTGTTTTCAACAAATTACACAACCTTCACTGTGTTTGAATCTTTTCGTCAGTAAGATCTACACCGATCAGCCATAACATTAAAACCACCTTCTTGTTTCTACAGACACTGTCCATTTTATCACCTCCATGCTGTTCTTCAACGGTCAGGACCCCCACAGAGCAGGTATTATTTAGGTGGTGGATCATTCTCAGCACTGCAGTAACAGAAACAGCAGCGCTACTAGAGTTTTCAAACTCACTGTCCACTCACTGTCCACTCTATTAGACACTCCTACCTAGTTGGTCCACCTTGTAAATGTAAAGTCAGAGACAATCGCTCATTTCCTTCATCACCTTCATCAGTGGTTACAGGACGCTGCCCATGGGGCGCTGTTGGCTGGACATTTTTGATTGGTGGACTATTCTCAGTCCAGCAGTGACAGTGAGGTGTTTAAAAACTCTATCAGCATTGCTGTCTCTTATCCACTCATACCAGCACAACACACACTAACACACCACCACTGCAGTGCTGAGAATGATTCACCACCAGAATAATACCTACTCTGTAGTGGTCCTGGGAGAGTCCTGACCATTGAAGAACAGCATGAAAAGGGGGCTAACAAAGCATGCAGAGAAACAGATTGACTACAGTCAGTAATTGTAGAAGTACAAAGTGCTTCTATATGGTAAGTGGAGCTGATGAAATGGACAGTGGGTGTAGAAACAAGGAGTTGATTTTAATGTTATGGCTGGTCAGTGTATCTGTCTATGTACGTAGAAATACTGCAATTAATGACAAGAGCTACTATTTGGCCAGCTTTACCAAGCATGTTTTAACCCAAATAAAACGATTATAAAGCTTAATTCCCTTATAAGTCTGGTATACTATTTAAAGATTAGAAGCAACAAACACAGAGCAAAATTATCAGTATGGGTTATGCACTGATGTGATGTCTGGAATATTGTAACCCTCCTCCCTTAGTACACAGAAAATAAACTAAAGAAGGTTCCCTGCACTTCTTGTCCTGTGTTCAGCTTTGTTAAATAATATATAATATATATTAAATAATATAATAATATAAATATATATTTACAATCAACACAATATTTACAAATGTCCCTTTCAAGTGCAATCCAAGGTTTTCCAAGATGGTTGACCACAGTAGGCTAACAGTCTTTGGTTATTTGCCCGTTATTTGATTTTAGGAACCTGCAAAAATTGTTTGGTGTTAGAATCCTGTACATCAGACAAAACATTCTTATATGATATTTTAGCAGCAGTATCCACTTTGGCACTTTCCTGTGAAACAAAATCAAACTTGTTAGTATGAGCTCCACACTTGAACAGCAACCTGTTTTGGAAGTAGATGGCATCAAGCAACTGTAAAACCAAAGTTGTGGTTATCAGAACTAATCAAAAAACATTTGTGTTTCCAAACTCCCTACTGTCTATGTAAATGGATAAGGTTTTGCCGAGACATGTTGCGAGCGAAAAAAAAAATCTATAAAAAGTAATTTAAAGAACTTTAAAAAACTTAAAACTTAAAAAAGCTGCATGAAAATGTCCACAAACATGACAAAGGTTTGGGGGAAAGACGCAAAATAAACACTAAAACAGACAAAAAAGACACAAACACAGAGAGACTGTGACTGGCAGCCGCACGGAGCAGCGCACAGAGCGGCTGAAAAGCTTAGACGACTTACAAAAATTCAGACAGGAAGCAATGAATACCATTCCAAAAATTTTGGATGACTTAAAAGCTGCACCCGACAACATCAACATCCGGCAACTCGTGATTGAGTTTTTGGTAGGTTATGCAGGTTGCATTTCAGGGCACCGTTCCTGCGTCTTTGCCAACATGACCTCTAAAGACATCAAGTCAGCTAAACTGGAAGGAGACAGCTATGTTATTAATATACGTGACCACAAAACCATGGACAGCTATTGAAGAGCACAAATTGCCCTCACTAAATCTAAGTTTGACTGGTTTAAAGACTTTGCCGATCTTCGCCCACGGATGCCAGGCTACAGGGACAGCTGTGACACCCTTTTTTGTTTTACAAGAACTGGGTCTGAAATCCCAAAGATTTCCAATTTTGTTTCCATGGCCTGGGTCTATGCAGGGTTACTAAGGGACACAAACATGACAGACATACGGTCATCTGTAGCCACCCACGCTAAAAATAATTTAACTCAAGAGGAGCGTGAAAAAGTTGTTGAAGCAATGTGCCACAGCTTGAAAACATCTGACAAATTCTATGCGGCCAGCTCGAGCCCAGCACACACTGTCAGCATTCGCTCACTAGTGAGTAAAGCCTGTGAAGTCAACACTCAGGAAGGAGAAGAAATGGGCCATGGAGACACTGAAGACACGGAGCACTGCAGGTTCAACCAGATTCAAAACCAGGAGGGTGAAATGGAGAACAACGCTGAGGCGGTAAACAGTGATAATCAGAAGAGGATCAGTGAGGAGCAGACCCAGACTCAGCAGATTATGTCCAACAAAGGATTTGAGGGAGAAGAGCACATGGAAAAATCAGATGAGAGTTCTGAGACAGAAGAGTCAGATGATCAGCCTCCTGAAAGTGAAGATGAGCTGATGCAGCTGCTGTACTCACCCTTACCAAAAACTGTTCCAGATTCACAAAAGTCAGGTGAATTCATGGAGATGCACATTGTTCAACATGGCTTACCTACAAATGTAGGTCTACGTGTTGCTGATCCTCCAAATGATAGCAAAGGACACAGGTATGACTGCTTTCTTAAGAACTGGGACTTAATCCTGGTGTTTGTAATGGCACCTGTTGTGTACCTTCTCATGTACCTTATTACACACAAAGAAATCTAGCTTCAGTGAAGGTGATTGGACCATGGATCCTAAGATGCAGGAGAGTTCTTTCAATCCAACTCAGACGGAGCAGAACAAAGATAACACCTCTGAAGAAAAGAAGGATTTGATGTCCAAAGCCATAAAAGAAGGGTTTGGAGAGATGGAAAAGAAGAAAGATTTGACCCCAGACTCTAAATCTAAACTGTGAAATTACAGCAAATAGCTGTAATTGTTCTGTTTGTTAGTCAGTTCCTATACTTTGTTTTTGTAGTTATATAATACTGTTATAGCAAATAGCTGTAATTGTCCTGTTTGTTAGTCAGTTCCTACACTTTCTTTTTGTAGTTATATAATACTGTTATAGCAAATAGCTGTAATTGTTCTGTTTGTTAGTCAGTTCCTACACTTTCTTTTTGTAGTTATATAATACTGTTATAGCAAATAGCTGTAATCGTTCTGTTTGTTAGTTAGTTCCTACACTTTCTTTTTGTAGTTATATAATACTGTTATAGCAAATAGCTGTAATCATTTTGTTTGTTAGTCAGTTCCTATACTTTCTTTTGTAGTTATATAATACTGTTATAGCAAATAGCTGTAATCGTTTTGTTTGTTAGTTAGTTCCTACACTTTCTTTTTGTAGTTATATAATACTGTTATAGCAAATAGCTGTAATCGTTCTGTTTGTTAGTCAGTTCCTATACTTTCTTTTTGTAGTTATATAATACTGTTATAGCAAATAGCTGTAATCGTTTTGTTTGTTAGTTAGTTCCTACACTTTCTTTTTGTAGTTATATAATACTGTTATAGCAAATAGCTGTAATCGTTCTGTTTGTTAGTCAGTTCCTACACTTTCTTTTTGTAGTTATATAATACTGTTATAGCAAATAGCTGTAATCGTTTTGTTTGTTAGTTAGTTCCTACACTTTCTTTTGTAGTTATATAATACTGTTATAGCAAATAGCTGTAATCGTTTTGTTTGTTAGTTAGTTCCTACACTTTCTTTTTGTAGTTATATAATACTGTTATAGCAAATAGCTGTAATCGTTCTGTTTGTTAGTCAGTTCCTATACTTTCTTTTTGTAGTTATATAATACTGTTATAGCAAATAGCTGTAATCGTTTTGTTTGTTAGTCAGTTCCTATACTTTCTTTTTGTAGTTATATAATACTGTTATAGCAAATAGCTGTAATCGTTTTGTTTGTTAGTCAGTTCCTATACTTTCTTTTTGTAGTTATATAATACTGTTATAGCAAATAGCTGTAATCGTTTTGTTTGTTAGTCAGTTCCTATACTTTCTTTTTGTAGTTATAAAATACTGTTATAGCAAATAGCTGTAATTGTTCTGTTTGTTAGTCAGTTCCTACACTTTCTTTTTGTAGTTATATAATACTGTTATAGCAAATAGCTGTAATCGTTCTGTTTGTTAGTTAGTTCCTAAACTTTCTTTTTGTAGTTATATAATACTGTTATAGCAAATAGCTGTAATCGTTTTGTTTGTTAGTCAGTTCCTATACGTTCTTTTTGCAGTTATAAAATACTGTTATAGCAAATAGCTATAATCGTTTTGTTTGTTAGTCAGTTCCTATACTTTCTTTTGTAGTTATATAATACTGTTATAGCAAATAGCTGTAATCGTTTTGTTTGTTAGTCAGTTCCTATACTTTCTTTTTGTAGTTATATAATACTGTTATAGCAAATAGCTGTAATCGTTCTGTTTGTTAGTCAGTTCCTATACTTTCTTTTGTAGTTATATAATACTGTTATAGCAAATAGCTGTAATCGTTTTGTTTGTTAGTCAGTTCCTATACTTTCTTTTGTAGTTATATAATACTGTTATAGCAAATAGCTGTAATCGTTCTGTTTGTTAGTCAGTTCCTATACTTTCTTTTGTAGTTATATAATACTGTTATAGCAAATAGCTGTAATCGTTCTGTTTGTTAGTCAGTTCCTATACTTTCTTTTGTAGTTATATAATACTGTTATAGCATATAGCTGTAATCGTTCTGTTTTTTAGTCAGTTCCTATACTTTCTTTTTGTAGTTATATAATACTGTTATAGCAAATAGCTGTAATCGTTCTGTTTGTTAGTCAGTTCCTATACTTTCTTTTGTAGTTATATAATACTGTTATAGCAAATAGCTGTAATCGTTTTGTTTGTTAGTCAGTTCCTATACTTTCTTTTTGTAGTTATATAATACTGTTATAGCAAATAGCTGTAGAAAAATTAGAAAAATTACAGTTCTAAAGTTTTATATGAAAATGACATCAGTTTTGTAAACTGTTGCTAATATTTTATAGTAAATGATGTAAAAGCCCTTTGTCCTAATTTGAAAATTATAGCAGTTGTAAACTGTTGCCAACATTTTATATTAACATGATGTAAAAGCCCTTTGTCCTAATAAACGTTAAGAATATTAAAAGAATATTAAATAGAATGTTAAACACACTTATGAAACACACTAAGGTAGTTTTAGGTGGTGTGTGTGTACAGCTATACTCATCTGCTCAATCAGTTAGGCTGCTTTCCCAGACTCCACCCTCCAGTCTGCATTTAGGACATTCAGCTGGTTGGTCTCTACATCACAGCAGGAACAGTTCTTGGCTGTGTGTTCCTTCTTCTCTCAGTTATAGCATGTGAATGATATTTTTTGGGCAGTTCTTTTAAAAGTGTCCAGTCTTCCTGCAGTCGTAACACACTGTATCCAGACCGGCAGTGGGACCACTGTCAGTATGTCCACCATGACCCCATCCTATTCCACAGCCAGGCCGATTGGCTGCATTTTTTTTCTCCTTTTCACACAGAGTCTTTTCAGCATAGACTACATGTGCTTCAATCAGGCTCATCTTGTCAAAATCCCAGGTAATGCAAGTGTTTTTACCGTGTTTCAAATATCTTTTTATCTCTAATGTCTATTTCAGATGTGTCTTCCATGGGGTGATATCAGCAGGATTGCAACTGTCCCTTGGTGTCAAGCTTGGGCGGGGTCATCGTTGATGTCTGGTGGCTTTGTCTGTCGACACCTCTTGTGTGAGCAGATGACATGAGGCCTTTGGTTGCTGTGCCAGTGGTGGAGGTGTTGGAAGATCTGGGTAGAGTCTTTGTGCACTGGAAGTGTCTGCCTCTCCTTTCTCTTTTGCTGCTTCTCCCTCTTTGATGTGGTCGTCTGAATCCATGTCTTATACTTCCTGTTGCTGCTGCTGCTGTTGAGAAGAACGTCTCTGTTGTATACGCATATTGGGGTGGAGTCCAGGTCAGCGTTGGCCTGTATTTTAACAAACTGAGAGACAGATTAATTTTGCGCTGCCTGCACTGCCTTCTTTCTCTTTCTCTACCTGCAAATGCTTTCTAATACAGCAAGTTTTTCTTTCTTTCCCTTCTTGATATCTTTACATACAATTGTCACTTTAACATTTCTAACTTTCACTAAAACTTCCCTTGTTTTATCCAATAACTTATTTGTCTTACACTGTCTGATCAATATTTAAAATGCATAAATCATATATTAGGGTAATCATAAGTGTTATCACATAGAATGTTTTTTGCTCTTATTCTGGCCCATATTTAGCGGAAAAGTGTCAAATTTCAACAAGACAAATTTATAATTACTTAGTTATGACATACCTACTTACATACGTACTACAGCTTTGTAGTAGCAGCTCAGAAGTTTTAATGATATCCAAACAAATGATAATATACCACTAGAAATAATATACCCAAGAATGGCAAATGGCAAGTTACAAAACACATACTACAACTACAAAATACATGTAACAAGACACACATACAAAAGTTACAACAAACACGTAACATAAATCCTCAAATCCACCAAGAATCCAGTCTTTTGGTTTGTGCAAGTGCTGTATATACGCCCCGAGCTAATGCACGCCTTGCAGCCACAACACGTCACAGACACTACTCGTCAACCCGTACACAAGTTGCAGGTCCCAGACCATGCATTCAGTTAAACACCCAGTGTTTAACTTATCAACCAGTTTTCGGTTTGCTTCTAGGGGACAACGTATATACACAGTTCCACAAAACTAACTAAATCACAATTACATTACCGAATTACTACTAAAACAAAGAAGGGTTCTTTCTCACCTGTATGAGTATGGACAGTAGCGCAGGGCAGACCACTGAGGATCAGACAATGCTTCCTTTCGTTTAAAAAAAAAGAGGTAAAGGATGAAGAAAAATTTTAGATCTCCACGAGCATCCTCAAGCTTGTTTGTCCATCAGGCCAAACCCAAACGAACTGCCCATCTGGGGTGCCAAATTGTGTTTTAAAAAAAACCCTTTTAATAAATTCCTTGAAGACTGGATTGTAAGTAGAAAAGCAGTTTATTCTTATCTGCAGATAAGGATCACATTGTCAAGCTTCTCACGTAGAAACTTCAGCAGTGTGATCCCAAGAAAGGGAATGATCAACCTTATATACATGAAGACATGTCCTTGTGGGACAGTGGGAAAGTTCACACGTTGACAGATGTTACTTAGGTAGGAAACAGGAACTGTTTGAAGACAACTACTACAGGATCTGTAAGTCGTAAAACTGTGTGCAGCAGGATTTGTAGGTCACTTAATTGCAAGCAATGCGTTCTTTGTTATGTATTATATAACATTTTCCTTCACAAGGTCTTTTAAGTGGTTTACTGTAAGGTTGCTAAATGATCATGCTTGAAGTCTGATAAATCCATGGTGGTTCCAGCACATCCAGCACATAAATGTCATGCACTGGGTCGAGTGCACTCCATTTATCATGATGCAGGTACGCACCATCAATGCTCACTCACCCACGTTTACTGAGACTGATATGACAGCAGCAAAGAAATGTGTTATGTTGAAGTCTGAGATGTATAACTAATTTGCTGCTGTATGCTTGGGTTGGAGTGCATTCGTTTCATAATGAGACACTTATTTACTCACAGAACCATAACAACATAATAACAAGGATCCTAGGATCTTAATGATGACTTAGGATCTTAACTATGTATTGTGACTTTATCCATCAGAAATCCCTCTTATTTTACAAGTTGTTATCAGCTGAAACACTTCAGAATGCATTTGTAGTTATTCTCTTGGTTTAAATATAGCCCTGTGCTTTTCTACTAGACTACAAACAGTGCCAGTCACTGGGGACAAGGACACTGAGGTCTGCTTTGCCAGCAACTGAAAAAAAAATGGAACATATTAATGACATTTTCAAAGAGGAAACAGAGATATCATCTTTGAACATCAGCCATAACATTAAAACCACCTCCTTGTTTCTAAACTCATTGTCCATTTTATCAGCTCCACTTACCATATAGAAGCACTTTGTAGTTCTACAATTACTGAATGTAGTCAATCTGTTTCTCCACATGCTTTGTTAGCACCCTTTCATGCTGTTCTTCAATGATCAGGACTCTCCCAAAACCACCACAGAGCAGGTATTATTTGGGTGGTGGATTATTCTCAGCATTGCAGTGACACTGACATGGTGGTTGTGTGTTAGTGTGTGTAGTGCTGGTATTAGTGGATCAGACACAGCAATGCTGCTGGAGTTTTTAAACACCTCACTGTAACTGCTGGACTGAGAATAGTCCACCAACCAAAAATATCCAGCCAACAGCACTCCGTGGGCAGCGTCCTGTGACCACTGATGAAGGTCTAGAAGATGACCAACTCAAACAGCACACTAACACACCACCACCATGTCAGTGTCACTGCAGTGCTGAGAATGATCCACCACTTAAATAATATCTGCTCTGTGGTAGTCCTGTGGGGGTCCTGACCATTGAAGAACAAGGTGAAAGCAGGCTAAAAAAACATGCAGAGAAACAGATGGACTACAGTCAGTAATTGTAGAGCTACAAAGTGCTTCTATATGGTAAATGGAACTGATAAAATGGACAGTAAGTGTAGAAACATGGAGGTGGTTTTAATGTTATGGCTGATCGGTATATACAGGTATTTAAATACTCATCTGAAAATATTTTGGCTAATTTTTTAGCTATGAATACATTGAGGGTTAATCATCTCCAGCTGGAAAACAACTTCAAAAAAAGCAATTAATCTCGCCCTCTCTTGAGAGGATATAGAGGCTTTCCTGTATGCAAAAACACCCTGTTCTAATCTACAGCTTTAATTTTATGTCTTAAAATACCATCAACATGATACTGTTACAACAAAGGTAACATTTATGCTTGTTTTATTAAAATATTTCTTGACCTTGTACTATAATAAGCATGATGTGGTTCCTCTAGAATTAATTATCAGCAAACATTTAAACAAGGTATTTAACAAAATATACTAAAAAAAAACTTTTATTCAAATAGATAGTAGAAAACCTACCCATGGTTCATGCACAGGATCATTTTATTGCTGAATTCCACAGGCTGCAACCAGTTGCTTCTTTTTATCAGTTACAGTGCCTTGCAAAAGTATTCAGCCCCCTTGAACTTTTCAACCTTTTGCCACATTTCAGGCTTCAAACATAACGATATGAAATTGTAATTTTTTGTGAAGAATCAACAACAAGTGGGACACAATCGTGAAGTGGAACGAAATTTATTGGATATATTAAACTTTTTTTAGAAATAAAAAACTAAAAAGTGGGGCGTGCAATATTATTCAGCCCCTTTACTTTCAGTGCAGCAAACTCACTCCAGAAGTTCAGTGAGGATCTCTGAATGATCCAATGTTGACCTAAATGACTGATGGTGATAAATAGAATCCACCTGTGTGTAATCAAGTCTCCGTATAAATGCACCTGCTCTGTGACAGTCTCAGAGTTCTGTTTAAAGCGCAGAGAGCATCATGAAGACCAAGGAACACACCAGGCAGGTCCGAGATACTGTTGTGGAGAAGTTTAAAGCCGGATTTGGATACAAAAAGATTTCCCAAGCTTTAAACATCTCAAGGAGCACTGTGCAAGCGATCATATTGAAATGGAAGGAGTATCAGACCACTGCAAATCTACCAAGACCCGGCCGTCCCTCTAAACTTTCAGCTCAAACAAGGAGAAGACTGATCAGAGATGCAGCCAAGAGGCCCATGATCACTCTGAATGAACTGCAGAGATCTACAGCTGAGGTGGGAGACTCTGTCCATAGGACACAATCAGTCGTACACTGCACAAATCTGGCCTTTATGGAAGAGTGGCAAGAAGAAAGCCATTTCTCAAAGATATCTATAAAAAGTCACCTGGGAGACACACCAAACATGTGGAAGAAGGTGCTCTGGTCAGATGAAACCAAAATCGAACTTTTTGGCCACAATGCAAAACGTTATGTTTGGCGTAAAAGCAACACAGCTCATCACCCTGAACACACCATCCCCACTGTCAAACATGGTGGTGGCAGCATCATGGTTTGGGCCTGCTTTTCTTCAGCAGGGACAGGGAAGATGGTTAAAATTGATGGGAAGATGGATGGAGCCAAATACAGGACCATTCTGGAAGAAAACCTGTTGCAGTCTGCAAAAGACCTGAGACTGGGACGGAGATTTATCTTCCAACAAGACAATGATCCAAAACATAAAGCAAAATCTACAATGGAATGGTTCACAAATAAACGTATCCAGGTGTTAGAATGGCCAAGTCAAAGTCCAGACCTGAATCCCATCGAGAATCTGTGGAAAGAGCTGAAAACTGCTGTTCACAAACGCTCTCCATCCAACCTCACTGAGCTCGAGCTGTTTTGCAAGGAAGAATGGGCAAAAATGTCTGTCTCTCGATGTGCAAAACTGATAGAGACATACCCCAAGCGACTTGCAGCTGTAATCGCAGCAAAAGGTGGCGCTACAAAGTATTAACGCAAGGGGGCTGAATAATATTGCACGCCCCACTTTTCAGTTTTTTATTTCTAAAAAAAGTTTAAAATATCCAATAAATTTCGTTCCACTTCACGATTGTGTCCCACTTGTTGTTGATTCTTCACAAAAAATTACAATTTCATATCGTTATGTTTGAAGCCTGAAATGTGGCAAAAGGTTGAAAAGTTCAAGGGGGCTGAATACTTTTGCAAGGCACTGTATTTTTGTCACAAGCTCTGTTAGTAGCAAATTCCCAGTTTAGTATTGAAATTAGCCATATTAGTGAGTTGTGTTTATTTTACAATGTATACATTAAGTATTAGTATTTGCACCCTTCCAGTTTTTTTGTACAATTTGTACAAAGTACATATTCTCCCCTTTTCTCCAGATTTAGCGTAGTCAATTTGTCTTTTGCTGCTGTGGATCCTCGCTTGAGTACGACTGCCCTCCGATGCGTACCTAGTTTTAAGCAGTCTTGAGGCTCATCCACTTTCTGCACAGGTGCCTCTATCTGACAACCAGGGTCCTTGTACAGCGTTTGACGACCCCACCCACTTAGTCCGGTCATTTTCCCACCCAGCAAACATGGTAGATGGCGCCCAGCCGACCGGTAGCAGAGCCAAGATTCAAACCGGGGTGTTCAGAATATCCCGCTGCGCCACCTGGGCACCACAAAGTACTTTTAATATTAGAGAAAGGTAGCTTACTTATAAACAAAATTATTAGAGTGTGTCTCTCTCTCTCTCTCTCTCTCTCTCTCTCTCTCTCTCTCTCTCTCTCTCTCTCTATATATATATATATATATATATATATACAGTGTATCACAAAAGTGAGTACACCCCTCACATTTCTGCAGATATTTAAGTATATCTTTTCATGGGACAACACTGACAAAATGACACTTTGACACAATGAAAAGTAGTCTGTGTGCAGCTTATATAACAGTGTAAATTTATTCTTCCCTCAAAATAACTCAATATACAGCCATTAATGTCTAAACCACCGGCAACAAAAGTGAGTACACCCCTTAGTGAAAGTTCCTGAAGTGTCAATATTTTGTGTGGCCACCATTATTTCCCAGAACTGCCTTAACTCTCCTGGGCATGGAGTTTACCAGAGCTTCACAGGTTGCCACTGGAATGCTTTTCCACTCCTCCATGACGACATCACGGAGCTGGCGGATATTCGAGACTTTGCGCTCCTCCACCTTCCGCTTGAGGATGCCCCAAAGATGTTCTATTGGGTTTAGGTCTGGAGACATGCTTGGCCAGTCCATCACCTTTACCCTCAGCCTCTTCAATAAAGCAGTGGTCGTCTTAGAGGTGTGTTTGGGGTCATTATCATGCTGGAACACTGCCCTGCGACCCAGTTTCCGGAGGGAGGGGATCATGCTCTGCTTCAGTATTTTACAGTACATATTGGAGTTCATGTGTCCCTCAATGAAATGTAACTCCCCAACACCTGCTGCACTCATGCAGCCCCAGACCATGGCATTCCCACCACCATGCTTGACTGTAGGCATGACACACTTATCTTTGTACTCCTCACCTGATTGCTGCCACACATGCTTGAGACCATCTGAACCAAACAAATTAATCTTGGTCTTATCAGACCATAGGACATGGTTCCAGTAATCCATGTCCTTTGTTGACATGTCTTCAGCAAACTGTTTGCGGGCTTTCTTGTGTAGAGACTTCAGAAGAGGCTTCCTTCTGGGGTGACAGCCATGCAGACCAATTTGATGTAGTGTGCGGCGTATGGTCTGAGCACTGACAGACTGACCCCCCACCTTTTCAATCTCTGCAGCAATGCTGACAGCACTCCTGCGCCTATCTTTCAAAGACAGCAGTTGGATGTGACGCTGAGCACGTGCACTCAGCTTCTTTGGACGACCAACGCGAGGTCTGTTCTGAGTGGACCCTGCTCTTTTAAAACGCTGGATGATCTTGGCCACTGTGCTGCAGCTCAGTTTCAGGGTGTTGGCAATCTTCTTGTAGCCTTGACCATCTTCATGTAGCGCAACAATTCGTCTTTTAAGATCCTCAGAGAGTTCTTTGCCATGAGGTGCCATGTTGGAACTTTCAGTGACCAGTATGAGAGAGTGTGAGAGCTGTACTACTAAATTGAACACACCTGCTCCCTATGCACACCTGAGACCTAGTAACACTAACAAATCACATGACATTTTGGAGGGAAAATGACAAGCAGTGCTCAATTTGGACATTTAGGGGTGTAGTCTCTTAGGGGTGTACTCACTTTTGTTGCCGGTGGTTTAGACATTAATGGCTGTATATTGAGTTATTTTGAGGGAAGAATACATTTACACTGTTATATAAGCTGCACACAGACTACTTTTCATTGTGTCAAAGTGTCATTTTGTCAGTGTTGTCCCATGAAAAGATATACTTAAATATCTGCAGAAATGTGAGGGGTGTACTCACTTTTGTGATACACTGTATATATATATATATATATATATATATATATATATATATATATATATATATATATATATATATATATTTATATACAGTATATATATATATATATATATATATATATATATATATATATATATATATATATATATATATATATATATACATTGTATCACAAAAGTGAGTACACCCCTCACATTTCTGCAGATATTTAAGTATATCTTTTCATGGGACAACACTGACAAAATGACACTTTGACATAATGAAAAGTAGTCTGTGTGCAGCTTATATAACAGTGTAAATTTATTCTTCCCTCAAAATAACTCAATATACAGCCATTAATGTCTAAACCACCGGCAACAAAAGTGAGTACACCCCTAAGAGACTACACCCCTAAATGTCCAAATTGAGCACTGCTTGTCATTTTCCCTCCAAAATGTCATGTGACTCGTTAGTGTTACTAGGTCTCAGGTGTGCATAGGGAGCAGGTGTGTTCAATTTAGTAGTACAGCTCTCACACTCTCTCATACTGGTCACTGAAAGTTCCAACATGGCACCTCATGGCAAAGAACTCTCGGAGGATCTTAAAAGACGAATTGTTGCACTACATGAAGATGGCCAAGGCTACAAGAAGATTGCCAACACCCTGAAACTGAGCTGCAGCACAGTGGCCAAGATCATCCAGCGTTTTAAAAGAGCAGGGTCCACTCAGAACAGACCTCGCGTTGGTCGTCCAAAGAAGCTGAGTGCACGTGCTCAGCGTCACATCCAACTGCTGTCTTTGAAAGATAGGCGCAGGAGTGCTGTCAGCATTGCTGCAGAGATTGAAAAGGTGGGGGGTCAGCCTGTCAGTGCTCAGACCATACGCCGCACACTACATCAAATTGGTCTGCATGGCTGTCACCCCAGAAGGAAGCCTCTTCTGAAGTCTCTACGCAAGAAAGCCCGCAAACAGTTTGCTGAAGACATGTCAACAAAGGACATGGATTACTGGAACCATGTCCTATGGTCTGATGAGACCAAGATTAATTTGTTTGCTTCAGATGGTCTCAAGCATGTGTGGCGGCAATCAGGTGAGGAGTACAAAGATAAGTGTGTCATGCCTACAGTCAAGCATGGTGGTGGGAATGCCATGGTCTGGGGCTGCATGAGTGCAGCAGGTGTTGGGGAGTTACATTTCATTGAGGGACACATGAACTCCAATATGTACTGTGAAATACTGAAGCAGAGCATGATCCCCTCCCTCCAGAAACTGGGTCGCAGGGCAGTGTTCCAGCATGATAATGACCCCAAACACACCTCTAAGACGACCACTGCTTTATTGAAGAGGCTGAGGGTAAAGGTGATGGACTGGCCAAGCATGTCTCCAGACCTAAACCCAATAGAACATCTTTGGGGCATCCTCAAGCGGAAGCTGGAGGAGCGCAAAGTCTCGAATATCCGCCAGCTCCGTGATGTCGTCATGGAGGAGTGGAAAGGCATTCCAGTGGCAACCTGTGAAGCTCTGGTAAACTCCATGCCCAGGAGAGTTAAGGCAGTTCTGGGAAATAATGGTGGCCACACAAAATATTGACACTTCAGGAACTTTCACTAAGAGGTGTACTCACTTTTGTTGCCGGTGGTTTAGACATTAATGGCTGTATATTGAGTTATTTTGAGGGAAGAATAAATTTACACTGTTATATAAGCTGCACACAGACTACTTTTCATTGTGTCAAAGTGTCATTTTGTCAGTGTTGTCCCATGAAAAGATATACTTAAATATCTGCAGAAATGTGAGGGGTGTACTCACTTTTGTGATACACTGTATATATATATTTATATACAGTATATACAGTGCCTTGCAAAAGTATTCAGCCCCCTTGAACTTTTCATCCTTTTGCCACATTTCAGGCTTCAAACATAACGATATGAAATTGTAATTTTTTGTGAAGAATCAACAACAAGTGGGACACAATCGTGAAGTGGAACGAAATTTATTGGATATTTTAAACTTTTTTTAGAAATAAAAAACTGAAAAGTGGGGCGTGCAATATTATTCAGCCCCCTTGCGTTAATACTTTGTAGCGCCACCTTTTGCTGCGATTACAGCTGCAAGTCGCTTGGGGTATGTCTCTATCAGTTTTGCACATCGAGAGACAGACATTTTTGCCCATTCTTCCTTGCAAAACAGCTCGAGCTCAGTGAGGTTGGATGGAGAGCGTTTGTGAACAGCAGTTTTCAGCTCTTTCCACAGATTCTCGATGGGATTCAGGTCTGGACTTTGACTTGGCCATTCTAACACCTGGATACGTTTATTTGTGAACCATTCCATTGTAGATTTTGCTTTATGTTTTGGATCATTGTCTTGTTGGAAGATAAATCTCCGTCCCAGTCTCAGGTCTTTTGCAGACTGCAACAGGTTTTCTTCCAGAATGGTCCTGTATTTGGCTCCATCCATCTTCCCATCAATTTTAACCATCTTCCCTGTCCCTGCTGAAGAAAAGCAGGCCCAAACCATGATGCTGCCACCACCATGTTTGACAGTGGGGATGGTGTGTTCAGGGTGATGAGCTGTGTTGCTTTTACGCCAAACATAACGTTTTGCATTGTGGCCAAAAAGTTCGATTTTGGTTTCATCTGACCAGAGCACCTTCTTCCACATGTTTGGTGTGTCTCCCAGGTGACTTTTTATAGATATCTTTGAGAAATGGCTTTCTTCTTGCCACTCTTCCATAAAGGCCAGATTTGTGCAGTGTACGACTGATTGTGTCCTATGGACAGAGTCTCCCACCTCAGCTGTAGATCTCTGCAGTTCATTCAGAGTGATCATGGGCCTCTTGGCTGCATCTCTGATCAGTCTTCTCCTTGTTTGAGCTGAAAGTTTAGAGGGACGGCCGGGTCTTGGTAGATTTGCAGTGGTCTGATACTCCTTCCATTTCAATATGATCGCTTGCACAGTGCTCCTTGAGATGTTTAAAGCTTGGGAAATCTTTTTGTATCCAAATCCGGCTTTAAACTTCTCCACAACAGTATCTCGGACCTGCCTGGTGTGTTCCTTGGTCTTCATGATGCTCTCTGCGCTTTAAACAGAACTCTGAGACTGTCACAGAGCAGGTGCATTTATACGGAGACTTGATTACACACAGGTGGATTCTATTTATCACCATCAGTCATTTAGGTCAACATTGGATCATTCAGAGATCCTCACTGAACTTCTGGAGTGAGTTTGCTGCACTGAAAGTAAAGGGGCTGAATAATATTGCACGCCCCACTTTTTAGTTTTTTATTTCTAAAAAAAGTTTAAAATATCCAATAAATTTCGTTCCACTTCACGATTGTGTCCCACTTGTTGTTGATTCTTCACAAAAAATTAAAATTTCATATCGTTATGTTTGAAGCCTGAAATGTGGCAAAAGGTTGAAAAGTTCAAGGGGGCTGAATACTTTTGCAAGGCACTGTATATATATACTGTATATAAATATATACAGTATCTCACAAATATTTCATTATATCTTTTCATGGGACAACATTATAGAAATGAAACTTGGGTATAACTTACTGTACAGCTTGTATAGCAGTGTAGATTTACTATCTTCTGAAAATAACTCAACACACAGCCATTATTGTCTAAATGGCTGGCAACATAAGTGAGTACACCCCACAGTAAACATGTCCAAATTGTGCCCAAAGTGTCAATATTTTGTGTGACCACCATTATTATCCAGCACTGCCTTAACCCTCCTGGGCATGGAATTCACCAGAGCTGCACAGGTTGCTACTGGAATCCTCTTCCACTCCTCCATGATGACATTACGGAGCTGGTGGATGTTAGACACCTTGAACTCCTCCACCTTCCACTTGAGGATGCCCCACAGGTGCTCAATTGGGTTTAGTCCATCACCTTTACCTTCAGCTTCCTCAGCAAGGCAGTTGTCATCTTGGAGGTGTGTTTGGGGTCGTTATCGTGTTGGAAAACTGCCATGTGGCCCAGTTTTCGAAGGGAGGGGATCATGCTCTGTTTCAGAATGTCACAGTACATGTTGGAATTCATGTTTCCCTCAATGAACCGCAGCTTTCCAGTGCCGACAGCACTCATGCAGCCCAAGACCATGATGCTACCAGCACCATGCTTGACTGTAGGCAAGAGACAGTTGTCTTGGTACTCCTCACCAGGGCGCCGCCACACATGCTGGACACCATCTGAGCCAAACAAGTTTATCTTGGTCTCGTCAGACCACAGGACATTCCAGTAATCCATGTTCTTGGACTGCTTGTCTTCAGCAAACTGTTTCCGGGCTTTCTTGTGGGTCAGCTTCAGAAGAGGCTTTCTTCTGGGATGACGACCATGCAGACCTGGTTGATGCAGTGTGCGGCATATGGTCTGAGCACTGACAGGCTGACCTCCCACTTCTTTAACCTCTGCAGCAATGCTGGCAGCACTCATGTGTCTATTTTTTAAAGCCAACCTCTGGATATGATGCTGAACATGTGGACTCAACTTCTTTGGTCGACCCTGGCGAAGCCTGTTTCGAGTGGAACCTGTCCTGGAAAACCGCTGTATGACCATGGCCACCATGCTGTAGCTCAGTTTCAGGGTGTTAGCAATCTTCTTATAGCCCAGGCCATCTTTGTGGAGAGCAGCAATTCTATTTCTCACATCCTCAGAGAGTTCTTTGCCATGAGGTGCCATGTTGAATATCCGGTGGCCAGTATGAGAGAATTGTACCCAAAACACCAAATTTAACAGCCCTGCTCCCGATTCACACCTGGGACCTTGACACATGACACCAGGGAGGGACAACGACACATTTGAGCACAATTTGGACATGTTCACTGTGGGGTGTACTCACTTATGTTGCCAGCTATTTAGACATTAATGGCTGTGTGTTGAGTTATTTTCAGAAGACAGTAAATCTACACTGCTATACAAGCTGTACACTGACTACTCTAAATTATATCCAAGTTTCATTTCTATAGTGTTGTCCCATGAAAAGATATAATAAAATATTTGCAAAAATGTGAGGGGTGTACTCACTTTTGTGAGATACTGTATATTTAGTGAGCGAACATTCAGACAGTGGGCGGTGTTTTTCCGGTGTTTTCTTTATATTTTGTAAAATTCTATATTAAAATGTCCCCAGAGAAGGTGCAGAGAAAGCGTTTTTTGTTGTTGTATAATTACTCCTGCCAGTAGCTGTCACTGTGAATCAGACAGAGGGGACATTGAGTAAGAGAGAAAAAAGTTATTCTTTTGTGAAATTACACCTACAAAATACAGCGCTATTAAAATAAAGAAGGAAATAATAATAATAATAATTTAAGATTTAAATATAGTTGTATTTATAACAAAAAAGACCATTTAAGACATTAGAAATGTTAGGTAAGGGGGTGGTTTGGGAGGTCTGGCACGGATTAATTCTATTTACATTATTTCTTATGGGAAAAATAGGTTTAACTAACGAACATTTTGACATAAGAACAGCCCTTCGAAACCAATTAAATTCATAAGTCAAGGGTCAAAATGAGCTATTTTGATGAAGAGATTAGCTATTTTTATTAGTTAAATGATTGGTTTGTAAACATTTCTTGGAAAAAAATGCTTGCATTAAAGTTGGTGAAAATTATTGTTGTGTCGAGCAGCGTTTCATTCATCATTGAACCCTTCATGGCATGGTACATAGACCATTTGTGAAGTTATGAACTGATAAAAGACACTAACTCTGAACTAAAGATTGTGGAACCGCGTGAGCTAAATGGATATCATCCTCTGTACCCATACATTCGAGCAGGAAAAGTAATGGTGACACCAAAAACCTTCCTGCTTCATTAAGGTACAGTTATTGGGGTAAAACATTTTCAGTGCATGTTTTAATACTTGCTTGCATTACACTTATTGGGATTTTTTTTGTTTAGTTTTGTTTTTGTAATGAATAGGTTTTCTACAATGTGTGTTACATTCATTTGGGTTGCATTCTACATTTCTAACCTGCTCTTATGGTTTTTTGTTTTTTGATCTTCTGTTTTTGACTTTCAACAGCTGTGGTCTGCAAAGATGCTTTTTCGTGTGATCATCTCGCAACAGGACATTTGTAAACTTAAGCTTGATTCTGTTCCTGACTCAGTTGATGGCTTCAAACTGATCCTGAGAAGCAAACTGCAGCTGACTGACTCTTTTGATCTTCAGTATGAAGATGAGGACTTTCATGACTTCTGCAACCTTACAAGTATAGCTGATCTGCCAAAGGAGAAGGTGACACTGAGTGTCCTCTTCAGCCCATCTACAGATACATTTTCAGACTCTAGTTTGGACACAGCAAGCTGGTCTGTGTCATCTCCGACATCATCTTCAGCAAGCAGCCATTCACAGTCATCTTCAGCCCGTTCACAGCTATGGCCGGCTTGCTTCAGCATTCCGTCCTTTTCATATGATGTTGAGCTGAGGCTGAGACAGGCCAATGAGATTTATAGAAAAGATGGTGTACTTTTGAAGATTTCTAGAGACATGAAGTCTGAAATTCTTGACAAACTTGCTGAGGCAATATATTCCTACAAAGCCTATCCGGAAAATAAGGAATTTGAAAGTGTAGCCATAGCTCTAATTGAAAAACACCCTTGTCTAAAAGAACCAGGCTCCACATCTGGGTGGTATGGGTGGAAACTCAGTCTAAAGTTTAAGATGGGGAACTACAGACAAAAGCTAAGAGATGCAGGTTGTCAAGAACTAAAAGTGAATTCAGACAAGAGAGGTCCTGGGGATGGCAGAGGGAGACGAAACAAGGTTAAGAAGCCTAGACGATCTGAAACAAACTTCCTTCCAGACCTCCCACATGGAAAAGACAAGAACAACCTGGAAGAGGAACGAGAGCAAATCATTCACGAAATGAAGAAAAGGAATCCTGACTTGGCTTTTGTAGACACTACAATGAGCAGCACATACTGTTTAAGAAGACAAGAAATCGTGGAAGATGAGCCTCCAGTGTCAGAACTGATAGTCAGATGGCCGGCACTTTTCACTGAGAGACAGGTTAGTGCTATTTTGTTGTTTTTTGTTTTCCTTTGGTTTGTAAAAGAGGTGGGCAATATGGCAAAATAAACGGTGAGCAGTGTTGCCACACTAAAGAATCGGAGTGTAGTTACTTGTGTACATTTTATACACTTATCTGAAATAATTTGATTAAATGGAACAAATTATGTTCATTCTAAATAAACATGTAGTTGATGGGTTTTCTTTTTAGTACTGATGTCAACAATATGGTCAGAAAAGCCTGTTGTGAGTTATCGTATTGCCCAGCTCGGTGCTATAGTATGCAAAATGATCAATTAATGTTTTCATTTTGTGATCTCTTTCATGTAGATCAGCTTGGAATTCACTAGGCTTGTGTCAATGGACCTTAGCAAGTCCTTTTATGGGGGTCTTGATGGCCATCTTCTAAAACTTCTTCTGTTATACCGGTCAAAGCGTTTTGAAGGCATGACAGAAATGTCTGCCATATTGGAGAGCCTTGACAAGGATGTAAGTTAATGTTAATTTTTAAACTCTAACCATCTCTGTGTGTGAGGGTGAGGGAGGGACGGTGTGGGTGTGGTGGTGAGGGTGAAGGAGGGAGGACGGGACGGACGGTGGGACGGTTTGAGTAATTTTAGTTTTCACTTTTTCTGCAGGCATCAAACCAAAGAAAGAGGACAGCCGTGCTGCAGGCATTGCCGTGGTACTTGAGAGAGAATCCCTCTAAGTTCATTAAGATGTGTGAGGTATGCTGAAACAAATACAAATAACTGTACTAAATAAGAACTTTTGTCTATAAAAGCAACTTCTAAATAGCCAATTTGTTATTGTTTTTATAAAGCCTACTGATTGTGAAGATGATCTCATCAAAGGAATGACAATTGGAATCCTGGCTGTTGTCGAGGACGTGAAGGAACCCCTCCCAGCACTGTGCAGTGACGTGGTCCTGGTCATGGAAGAGCATGTTGTTCTTCGTAAACTTGGTGATGTACCAAATGCTTTCATGAACTTGATGGGGTTGCTCTACGCATTGAACATGGACTATCTTAAAGATCTCAAATATACTTTTGAGGTGATCCAACGTCTGTTTATGGGCATTGGGATGGAATCCTGCACTGCAAGAGTGCACACACTCAAGAATAAGTTACTGAGTTAGAAACTTTTTCTGTTGGTATAATACGTATTTCTCAGGTAACCTTTTTTATTTATTCTTTTTCTGAGTTTTTGCAAGGCCTGATGTATTAATTTTTTTTGGGCACAGGCAAATGTCAGTGAAAGGATACAGTTTTATCTAAGATCCCTGAGTCTGCTCTTGTACACACCAGCATTTGTATTTCCAGTTTTATTGCTGTATTTGTGTCAAGTATTTCAAGGTTAATTTGTCTTATTTTTTCACGAGTGGAAACTTAAGTAGGTGTCCTGATGCTTCCATCTGTATAATGCACCCTGTTTCTTATCTTCCAAAATAAGGGGTGTTAAAGACTATGTGCTGCTTTTGTTGACTAAGTTGAGTCAGCATTTTTTTTACATTGTAGAGTGACAACTGTTTTAAGGAGATCATTAGGAAGGCCTCCATGCTCTGGGCTGATGGGAAGGAGCCACAGCAACAGATTGCTAAAAGAATGTGTTTTGATGTCACGGTGATTGTTTCAAGGTTACTTCATTTTATAAGTATTGGGACACCTACTGTTTTTATTTCTTCCAAAATCAAGGGTGTTCAACCCTATGCTAATTTTGTTGGCATAACTGTCTCTACTGAATGGAGAAGGCTTTTTACTACATTTGGAGCATTGTTTTGAGGATTTGTTTGCATTCAGCAACCATTGTTGAGGTCAGAATTTTGGATGATCACCAGGCCGCCTCATCCCCAACTCCCAAAATCATTCCCTGGGCAGTAAAGTTTTTAATAAATACATTTATTTTACTGAATTAGTAAATGAGCATATGTTCCAATATGTTTGTCCTTATAGTGTATGTGCCTGTTCTCTGGCACTTGCTCTTCAGTTCACATTAACTATGATTATTAATTTGTTGCAGAGCAGAAGTTGTATGGGCACAGAGACCAAAATATCTCTCGGACTTTAAAATATTGTTGAAAAAGCCATCTTTTTCTGTTGTTAAGAATGGTACTGGTTTCTACTTCAGCCAACTAATGTAAATGATGTGAATTGTTAATAAAAAGAGAATTTTTGAATGATACAAAAATGTGCTTTTTTTCACAGAGTAGTTTTTAAATTGTATTTTAGAGTAATTCATTAAATTAATTGACTAGATGGGTTTTTTTTGGGGGGGGGGGGGGGGGGGGGGAGCTGGTGATTTTAATTTGATCTGTGAAACTTGGTGAGGTAAGTTAAAAAAACTAGCCATATCATGTGAGAAGAACTTTGTGGAGTGGTTGTGAGAACTGAAAAAAAATATTTCTGCCAATTTGTTTTAAGTTAACAAAACACAATTCTGTAAATCTGCGTCACTTGAAATAAATAGTTGGGTAAATTACCTGGTTGTTATGTGAACAAAACGAAGTTAAGTCAAATGAACTTAACAGGTTATGTCTTTACAACTTAACTGAGTCAAAGCAAAAAGATGACTTGACTAAATTAAGTTGAGTCAACAAATCATTTTTTACAGTGTAGATATCCTAAACTTGCTAAAACTGTAATTTGTTGACAGAATCTGTGGAGCAGATAAATATGTAAACTGTGCAAAATATATGTATATGTATTACTTCAACTGTTATAATCAGTAGACACAGGGCATAGCACTAACTAAATGTAGCTGAATTCCTTGGTATTTACCATGACCCAAAAATATAACAAATCTAAATTAAAAGTAAGGTTGCTACCACAGGTTTGTGTCACAAAAATAGATAGCCGTATGCCACACATCCTGATAACATTTGTTGGAGCCTGTGGCAGACCAAGCAAAGCCACAGCCATTCTCCTTTCATTTGTGGCCTACAAGATAAGTAAATTATACAGTTTGATGAAAAATAAAAGCAAACAAATATTGCCATGCTTTATTCTCATCAAACCCTACACTTACACCCTTCTTAATGCAGTCCAACATGCCTCAAGAGGCTTTTTTACATTTACATGTAGTCCTGGGACCAGACCAACAAGTCTGTAATAACTAGAGAAGGTCTGTGAGGACTCATTTGAACTCTGCACTAATTTAGAGACCAGACAGAATACACAGAATACAGACAGAATATGATCAGCCATAACATTAAAACCACCTTCTTGTTTGTACACTCACTGTCCATTTTATCAGCTCTACTTACCATATAGAAGCACTTTGTAGTTTTACAATTACTGACTGTAGTCCATCTGTTTCTCTGCATGTTTTGTTATCCCCCTTTCAAAGCAAGGCAAGGCAAGGCACTTGACCACTGATGAAGGTCTAGAAGATGACCAACTCAAACAGCAGCAATAGATGAACGATCATCTCTGACTTTACATCTACAAGGTGGACCAACTAGGTAGGAGTGTCTAATATAGTGGACAGTGAGTGGACACTGTATTTAAAAACTCCAGCAGCGCTGCTGTGTCTGATCCACTCATACAAGCACAACACACACTAACACACCACCACCATGTCATTGTCACTGCAGTGCTTAGAATCATCCACCACCTAAAGAACATCTGCTCTGTGGTGGTCCTGTTGGGGTCCTGACCATTGAAGAACAGAGTGAAAGCAGGTTAAAAAGGTATGTAGAGAAACAGATGGACTACAGTCAGTAACAGTATGGCTGATAAGTGTATAACATGGCGTAACAAAATACTTTTAAACAGGACATAGAGTAACAGGAGTTTGACACATAACTGATTGCCTGTCTCTCAGTGTACAAAGCTGGGCACTGCCAATTATTCCTGCTAGATGGCGCCCAGCTGAGTTCAGAATCTCGGTGCTAGTGGAATAGCCCGCTGTGCCACCTGGGCGCTGTTCTACTACTTTTTTACTAAGTATCCTTCACCCACTTCATTAGCCACCAGTTCAATTAACATTATGGTACTGCCAGTCTTAATTTATTTCAGGTGTTGGTGTCTCCATGGCAACTGTTAAAACGCTTCAAGCAAGGCTGATGTGAGTGTCATTTGATGGGCAGAGATTTTCACCATAATCACTATTATTTACCTTACAAGATAGAGAAAGTAATGGGTGAAGCATTAGCCACCTTGAAAATGAACATAAATCTCTGAATCTCTGTGTGGGTGCTTGAGGCTGGGATGTTGGATAGAAGAGAAAACAGACAATCCGCTGATATTTCCCAGATCAGTGGCACTGATAGCTTCTCTTGTGTGGTGCTGACCCAATTCACAAGGCATTTAGCACAGGCACAACAGGGTCACAGCTGACGAAGCATAAAATCTAGTGGATAATCTAGACCAGACAGAATGGAGAGCTGGTAAAAAAAAGTTGCTTTTCTGTTTTTCTGTAGTGTTTTACTATGGGTAGCTGATACTTTGTCGAACTAAATATGGCAAACCGTGAGGATAATGAGAGGTGCGTTATTATAACTATATATCTTGTACATGGGTAATGCAGGAAGAGGACCAGAAGAGTTGTGGCCATGTAGAGATTTGAATAACAGATGTGTGTAACTGGCTAGATTAAAACTGCATAGGTAACTCTCTTTTAAAATACCAGATCAACACTATTAAATAAATATTCCAGATATAACATGTAATTACAATTCCAAACCCTTATTACATGCTTTCTACTGTGCTGTTAAGCTAAATGCTCTTTTTTTCTATCCAGGTCACTTCTTTACCATTCTCACCTGCTAGCTTAGTCTCTGCCATTACCAACCAGCTTCTGATCTTCCAAGGTGACAGCTCACATGTGTAGCCAGGACAAACGCTGAAGATGGTTTTGGCATAAAAGGAATGATCACTTCATTGAAAATAACATGACACCCATTGTTAAAAATCATGATGGGTCTGTGATGTTTTGGAGATGTTTTCCCTCCAAAGACCCTGGGAACCTTTTTATGGTACTTGGTGGCCCTGGGAACCTCATTAGGGCACTAGGCATTATGGACTTAATAAAGTTATCAGGGATAAAAATAAATAAACCTGAATTTGTCTACCTCATCCAAAAAAAATGGCCAACTAATCAGTTCATCAAGCTTCTGCTATGGCCAACTCAATCCCCTGATCTAAATCCCTTAAGACACATGTGTCAAACTCAAGGCCCATGGGCCAAATCTGACCCACCGCGTCATTTTATGTGGCCCGCGAGAGCTTAAAAGATGTGTGATTATCTTAAAATACACTGTAAAAGCCGCTTAGGTGGCGCAGCGGTTAAAAGTACACTAGCACACCAGAGTTGGGGTCTCGAATACATTGTATTGAATCTCAGCTCTGCCTTCCGACTGGGATGGGCAGCTGCATGAACAACGATTGGCTAAAAAAGTCGGATCATAGGTCCTCATAACTGGTGCAATTGTGGCCCCTGCTGGCTGACTGATGGCGCCTGCACAGGGCTGAGAAATAATGCTGATGGGGGTGTGGCCCTCCGTACACAGTGCCCGTCAGTGTATGAACTCAACTCGTGCAGGTAAAAAATGCAGTCTGTACTGACTGTACGTGCCGGAGGGGGCGTATGTCAGTTGAGAGGCGTCCTCAGTCAGCAGTGAAGGGTCAAATCAGTATAGAGGATGCATTCAGGGTAATTGGACACGACTAGATTAGGACAGAAAATTGGGGGAAAAAAGTGGAAAAAAAAAAAAATAAAAAAATAAAAATACACTGTAAAATCTTACATAAACTGCATCTCCCACAATGCATGCCGATTTTGTGACCCGCAAAGTGAGCACATCTCGCCACTAGATGGCAGTGTTTCCACATCAGTGTTTAACTGAGGCGGTTTTCCAACAAGTGATGTTGAGAAATATTTACAAATAATCCCAAAATCTACTGTATGTTACAGGACACGTTACATATTACACCATAATGCAGATGTGGCCCTCAGTGAAAATGAGTTTGCCATTCCTGCCTTAACAGATGATCTTTAATTATAGATTTGATTTTTCTTGTTTTTCAGTGTGAGTATTTATCAAAGGGTAAGTTTTTAAAACCCTTTCCCCAGGGGTGCCAATATTGACAAACAAACTTTATATTAATGCCATTGTGACAATATTAGCTTGCACATTATATACTAAAAAGGTTACCAATTTGTTGTAATCCATTACTATCTTGCTCACTATGATGTACAGTGTTTCTGTTTCTCTATATATGTCTCTCATCTTGATTTATTTTTTCTTACTCCTCCTGAAGATTTAGAAAGACTTATTCAGACCCTCCCCTCACATTAACAATACATCCATCATTGCCATTGGTGTTGCCAGGACTGAAGACAGTTCAGATTCTTGTACAAATTATCCAAGTTCTAATTAATCGTAGTGTCAAGATAAGATCATATTCACTGGTCTTTCTTTTAAATCTAATCAGTCAAATTTAAAAAAGCTTTACTAATGCACATACTATATAAATGACAAAAAAATACAAGGCTTTAGGGGAAATTGATTTTTCAAAATCATCTCCTCTATTCCTCTAGCATGATTATGAACACTCTTGGGAAGTATATTTGCTTTTATTTAGCTAAATGTCTTGCAAATGATTTATATTAGTGAAAATGTATTTCTTGTAAAGTCTTAGTTGGCATTTCCTTAATTAAGTCTTAACATTAAGTTACTTAACATGATGCTTTTTAGAATACACAATGATTATTACATTTATGTCACAGATACCATTAAGAATTACTGCAAGTTTGACCTTAGTTTTATCAGGTCACTGCAGTTTTCCAAGTAATGTGTTTTACAGGCAATGCTACATTTCTTTCTTAATTAGGGCTGTTACCCTGCAATTCTTAAGAGCAGAGGCATGTCTCTGACTACCCTTCTAAACAACTTCTAGTTACAGTATATCCCAACCATTTATTTGAGTTAAACGTTAATACCTTTTGCTTGATTTGTAATAATGCATACTGTTCCATATCACAGGATTAGTAAGAAGGAAGTGAAGGTATCTATGACGAGAATGAAGAGTGGAAAGGCAGTTGACCCAGATGACATACCAGTAAATGCAGAAAAATGATTAGGAGAGATGGCAGTAGAGTTTTAAACTAGATTGTTTTACAAAATATTTAAATGTGAGAGGATGTCTGAAGAGTGGAGAAGAAGAATAATGATCCTGATTTTAGAAATAAAGGTGATGTGCAGAACTGCAGCAGCTACAGATACATAAAGTTGATTAGCCTGAGCATGAGGATCTGGGGGAAAAAAGTAGTAAAAACTAGGGTAAAACAAAGATGTGAGTATTTGTAAACAGCAATATCATTTCACACTAGCATTATAAATGTGATCTGAGGATCTACAGGAGTTGAACTGTAGATCTAGAGAAAGCCTATATAGGGTGCTGAGTGTGGAACTGTGGTATTGCATGAGGACATCAGGAGTTACAGAGAAGTATATGAGGGTGGTGCAAGATATGTTTGAGGAAAGTGACAGCGGTAAGACGTGTAGTAGGAATGACGGACAAGTTTAAAGTGGAAGTGCATTAAGGGTCATCTCTGAGTTCTTGTTTGTTTGCAATGGTCAAGGACAGGCTGACAGATAAGGTAAGGCAGAAAACTTCATGGAATGGTACAGTGGTAAAACATGCTAGCACACCAGAGCTGACATTTTAAAGTCATTGGTTCGAATCTCAGTTCTGTTACCAGCGGGCTGGGTGCCTACACGAACCATGATTGGCCTCGTTCACATGGAGGGTTGCAAAGGGAATTTCTTATAACAATTATTCCTTATATGCAATTCTGACCTATAGGTATCATAGATACATATAGGTATCTATGGCTGATTGATGCCACCTGCACAGAGACAGGGGATAATGGGATCAAAGTGTGACACTCTGTGCACAAAGCTGATCCACATATGATCCCACCTCATGCAGATGAAAAGATGCAGTCGGCTGCTACACACGTGTCAGAGGGGACGTGTGTTAGTCACGGCTTTCCTCAGTCATAGTGGAGTTCAGCGGTAGAGAGGAAGCAGATTGGGAGGAAAATTAGCGGAAAAATGCAAAAAAAAAAAGCACGAAAAATGAAAGTTAGCAGGAGTAAAAAGGAAAACATGTACATGAATGAGAGGGAGGGTGGCAAAAAGGGTGCCTTCAGGTAATAAATAAGCTAGTTTAAATACTGGGGGTTGAGAATACTAAGTAATGCAAAGTGTGGTAGAGAGGTGAAGAAGAGAGTGCAGGGAAGGTGGAGTGGATGGTGTAAAGCGGCAGGAGTAATTTGTAATTAAAGGGTATGTACCAGGGTGAAAATGGAAAGTTTACAAAACAGTAGGGAGTCCTGCTATGTTATATGGCTTGGAGATAGTTGCACTAACCAGAAGACAGGAGAGGAAGCTAGAGGTGGCAGAGATAAGGATGCTGCGATTCTTGTTGGGAGTGACGAGGTGGGACAAGATTAGGAACAAGTTCATTAGAGGGACAGTGCAGGTAGAATGTTTTAAAGACAAAGTTAGGGAGAAGAGATTAAGATGGTTTGAACATGTGCGGAGAATGAATGAGAGTTATACAGTATCTGGAGAAGGGTGCTGAGGATGGAGCAGAACATTATACAACAGAATAATACAATAGAATAATAAGAATTAATATGCCTCACCATGCCTGTTTATCTAGTATCTCTGAACCATAGATCCAAATGAACACTCATCTGTGCAGTGCAGAAACAACATTCAGTACAAAAAGATATATTTGCATATGGAAAGGATTATATATAAACTGTACATTAATACATTGATAGTGGATAGCAAAATATCAGCATTTTTAACCCATTTTATGTGTTGCATTTTGTATTTTGAGTACATAGTTTTCATAATGGTTGTCTTCAAAATACAATCTTTCCGTACATTACCATCTAAAAATCTTCCTGTTCTCACAGCCATGCTCTAAAAAATCCAGACAAACATGAATCATCTCAACAGCTTAACTGCAACCACAGAGACCCCACACTTCAGAGTGGTGGGCTTCAAACAGAGTCATATCCCTACAGGGGGTAGAAAAACAGAACAGAAATAAAAGACTATAATAAACTCAGTGGTCAAAATAAAAAACATATCTGAATCTATAAATTTTAAATCTCCCAACTCTTTGCTCATTGTAGTGTGCACCTCTGGTAGAGCAGTGCAGGTTCACAGGGTATTTGGGTCCTACAAACATCAACAAATGTTTATCTGTTGAAGTATAATACTGTATTATGGGTGACATTGGCAAGCTAAAACCAGCAAAAACATGCAAAAGGTGGATTGGCAAATAAAACAAACAAAAAAAAATAAAGTGTTGCCAAAACAACAAAAATAAGTGCAAAGAAATAACAATAAAAATATGCAGCCCAAAGAGTAGAATCAATAAAACAAAAAGAGGATGGCATTAGTGGAGTAAGGGAGGTGTAACGGTATGTGGACTAGACGGACTGGAGGGGCGGACACAAACGCGGAGATGTGTGATAGAAACTATATTTAATAATAATAAAGACAAGACAGGGTTAAACTTACAGAACAGGACTAAACAGACTGAACAGGACTAAACAGACTAACAGGGCTAAACAGACTGAACAGGACTAAACAGACTGAACAGGACTAAACAGACTGAACAGGACTAAACAGACTGAACAGGACTAAACAGACTAACAGGGCTAAACAGACTGAACAAAGATAAACTGAACTAAAGCTAGTAACACGGAGCTAACACACAGAGCTAACACACACAAGCTAACAAACAAGGATTAGGCTAACAGACATAAACAGAGCAAACAGAGCAAACAAGGCGAGAACGGACGGAGTACCAGGAGCAGAGATCCCAGACGCAAACAGAGTTACCATGAAATAGTCTCCAACCAGCCTTTCCCTGAGCCTCTCCTAAATAGTAGCAGCTGGGGCTAATTAGCAGCTAACCAATCAGGAGAGGGAGGCTGGCTGGAGACTGGGGAGAGAAGGGCGTGGCACACTGGAGCACAGGATCACACTGAGGCTCCAAGTGTGACAGTAGGCCCCTCCCCGAAGGCATGACTCCTGGCGTGCCCAAATACAAAAACAAAAAGGAGGTCCTGGACCTTGAGGGGCAAATTCGAAGTCATTTAATATGCCTTGCGGTAGGCATGATAGGAGACCAGAAGCGCTGTCGGGGAGCGCCGACGAGAGTTCAAAAGCGCCGTCGGGGGGCGCCAACGTGGGAACAGAAGTACCATCGGGGGGCGCCAACACGGAAACAGAAGCGCCATCTGGGGGCGTCATCTCGGAAACAGGAGCGCCATCTGGGAGTGCCGACGAGGAAACAGGAGCGCCGTCGGTGGGTGCCGATGAGGAAACAGAAGCGCCGTCGGGCGGCGCCAACATGGAAACAGGAGCGCCGTCGGCATGCGCCAACTCGGAAACAGGAGCGCCGTCGGGATGCGCCAACTCGGGAACAGGAGCCAGCTGCGTGGAGCCTGGCGAAGAGGCTTCGGGAGTCAGCTGCGTGGAGCCTGGCGAAGAGGCTTCGGGAGTCAGCTGCGTGGAGCCTGGCGAAGAGGCTTCGGGAGTCAGCTGCGTGGAGCCTGGCGAAGAGGCGTCCGGAGTCAGCTGCGTGGACCCTTGAGAAGAGGCGTCCGGAGTCAGCTGCAAAAACACTGGAGAAACGTCATTAATCAGCTGCACAAATGTTTGAGAATCTCCTTGATTCAGCTGTGAGGATCCTGGAGAGGCGTCCGAAGTCAATTGTGAAAACACTGGAGAAACGTCATTAATCAGCTGCACAAATCCTTGAGAATCTCCTTGATTCAGCTGTGAGGACCCTGGAGAGGTGTCCGAAGTCAATTGTGAAAACACTGGAGAAACGTCATTAATCAGCTGCACAAATCCTTGAGAATCTCCTTGATTCAGCTGTGAGAACCCTGGAGAGGTGTCCAAAGTCACTTGCGAAAACACTGGAGAAACATTCAGCTGCGTGGACCCTGGAGAGGCGTCCGAAGTTAGCTGCGAAAACACTGGAGAAACGTCATTCAGCTGCGAGGACCCTGGAGAGGCGTCCAAAGTTAACTGCGAAAACACTAGAGAAACGTCACTCAGCTGCGAGGACCCTGGAGAGGCGTCCGAAGTCAGCTGCGAAAATCCTTGAGAAACTCCTTGATTCAGCTGCGAAGACCCTGGAGAGGCACCCGAAGTCAGCTGCGAAAACACTGGAGAAACATCACTCAGCTGAGAAAACACTGGAGAAACCTCATTCAGCTGCGAGGACACTGGGGAGGCATCCGAAATCAGCTGCTTGGACCCTGGATATGCGTCAGAAGTCAGCTGTTTGGACCCTGGAGAGACTGGACTCGGCTGCGAAAACATTGGAGAGGCATCCGAAATCAGCTGCTTGGACCCTGGATATGCGTCAGAAGTCAGCTGTTTGGACCCTGGAGAGACTGGACTCGGCTGCGAAAACATTGGAGAGGCATCCGAAATCAGCTGCTTGGACCCTGGATATGCGTCAGAAGTCAGCTGTTTGGACCCTGGAGAGACTGGACTCGGCTGCGAAAACACTGGAGAGGCGTCCGAAATCAGCTGCTTGGACCCTGAATATGCGTCAAAAGTCAGCTGTTTGGACCCTGGAGAAACTGGACTCATCTGCGAAAACACTGGAGAGGCATCCGAAATCAGCTGCTTGGACCCTGGATATGCGTCAGAAGTCAGCTGTTTGGACCCTGGAGAGACTGGACTCGGCTGCGAAAACATTGGAGAGGCATCCGAAATCAGCTGCTTGGACCCTGGATATGCGTCAGAAGTCAGCTGTTTGGACCCTGGAGAGACTGGACTCGGCTGCGAAAACACTGGAGAGGCGTCCGAAATCAGCTGCTTGGACCCTGGATATGCGTCAGAAGCCAGCTGTTTGGACCCTGGAGAAACTGGACTCAGCTGCGAAAACACTGGAGAGGCGTCCAAAATCAGCTGCTTGGACCCTGGATATGCGTCAAAAGTCAGCTGTTTGGACCCTGGAGAAACTGGACTCAGCTGCGAAAACACTGGAGAGGCATCCGAAATCAGCTGCTTGGACCCTGGATATGCGTCAGAAGCCAGCTGTTTGGACCCTGGAGAAACTGGACTCAGCTGCGAAAACACTGGAGAGGCGTCCAAAATCAGCTGCTTGGACCCTGGATATGCGTCAAAAGTCAGCTGTTTGGACCCTGGAGAAACTGGACTCAGCTGCGAAAACACTGGAGAGGCATCCGAAATCAGCTGCTTGGACCCTGGATAAGCGTCAGAAGTCAGCTGTTTGGACCCTGGAGAAACTGGACTCAGCTGCGAAAACACTGGAGAGGCGTCCAAAATCAGCTGCTTGGACCCTGGATATGCGTCAAAAGTCAGCTGTTTGGACCCTGGAGAAACTGGACTCAGCTGCGAAAACACTGGAGAGGCATCCGAAATCAGCTGCTTGGACCCTGGATATGCGTCAGAAGCCAGCTGTTTGGACCCTGGAGAAACTGGACTCAGCTGCGAAAACACTGGAGAGGCGTCCAAAATCAGCTGCTTGGACCCTGGATATGCGTCAAAAGTCAGCTGTTTGGACCCTGGAGAAACTGGACTCAGCTGCGAAAACACTGGAGAGGCATCCGAAATCAGCTGCTTGGACCCTGGATAAGCGTCAGAAGTCAGCTGTTTGGACCCTGGAGAAACTGGACTCAGCTGCGAAAACACTGGAGAGGCATCCGAAATCAGCTGCTTGGACCCTGGATATACGTCAAAAGTCAGCTGTTTGGACCCTGGAGAAACTGGACTCATCTGAACCTGAGTACACGGGACTGGAGCCGGCGAACAAACAGAAGGACCCCCGGAGCCCTTGGGGTCGAAACAGGAAACAGGACCTAAATAATTTTGGCTGGCTCCTAACGTGGACTTGGGACAGTCACGAGCTTTATAAGCGGGCACTGGCTCCTGGACCACATCCGCAGTGGGCACTGGGGAAAATTTAACCTCCCCAGTGGGCACTGGATGCCAGGTATAAGCTGCAGTGGGCACTTTGCTACATGAAAATTTGGTTCTCATGAGGCCCTCAAAATCCTTCACCGAGTTCAGCACAACTCCCCTGTCAGACCAACGCTGCTTAGCCCACTCACGAGCAGCACCCCTCAGTCTAGACATCATAAATCGTACCTTGTTGATTTCAGTTGGCTGGGGGTCCAGAAGGTTCTGCAGGTAGAGCTGGCTCTGGAGAAGGAAGCCTTCAACCCTATGGTTGCTTCCATCATAAGGAGCCGGCCTACTAAGCGGGAAGACTAGAGAAAACCTCATAGAGCCAAAGTCTGGGAAAGAATAAACCAGCAACATCTCGCTGTGTCCTATACGGGGAGACTATTCTGTAACGGTATGTGGGCTAGACGGACTGGAGGGGCGGACACAAACGCGGAGATGTGTGATAGAAACTATATTTAATAATAATAATAAAGACAAGACAGGGTTAAACAGACTGAACAGGACTAAACAGACTAACAGGGCTAAACAGACTGAACAGGACTAAACAGACTGAACAGGACTAAACAGACTAACAGGGCTAAACAGACTGAACAAAGATAAACTGAACTAAAGCTAGTAACACGGAGCTAACACACAGAGCTAACACACACAAGCTAACAAACAAGGATTAGGCTAACAGACATAAACAGAGCAAACAGAGCAAACAGAGCAAACAGCGCAAACAAGGCAAACAAGGCAAACAAGGCAAACAAGGCAAACAAGGCAAACAAGGCAAACAAGGCAAACAAGGCAAACAAGGCGAGAACGGACGGCGTACCAGGAGCAGAGATCCCAGACGCAAACAGAGTTACCATGAAATAGTCTCCAACCAGCCTTTCCCTGAGCCTCTCCTAAATAGTAGCAGCTGGGGCTAATTAGCCCCAGCTAACCAATCAGGAGAGGGAGGCTGGCTGGAGACTGGGGAGAGAAGGGCGTGGCACACTGGAGCACAGGATCACACTGAGGCTCCAAGCGTGACAGGATGTCACACTCCCCATGTTATCCAGTCACCTTCTGATACATTTTTCCCAGCAATGTACCAACATTTTAATACCATCAGCAAAAAAATGTTTTTGGTTGAGCGTGTAGCCACTGATGCACCACTGCTTTCACATCATCATCACATAAAAATCTTCTTCCCATTAAAACTTCAAAAAGTTGGAAATCAGATGGTGCTAAATCCGGACTATAAGCTCTCTCACAGTCCCTCAGACACGACCAATTACTACTCCTCCCGCCCTCACCGTTTCCAACTAAAATATGAAAATCCCTCATATAAATGGCCCAATTCAGAGTTAGGTACCTGATAATTGATAATTTAGGACATAAATACATATACACATACAGTACATGCACAGTACAGTGAAATACCTTTTTCGCATATCACAGCTTCTTTGGAAGCTGGGGTCAAAGCAAAGGGTCAGCCATTCTACGGTGACTCTGGAGACTTGCTTAATGACCCAACAGTGGCTGCCTGTCAGAGTCAGGCTAAACCCGCAACCTTGCAGTTGGTAGATCACAGGACTACCATTTTGTGGACATCGCATGATTTTTGACAAGTCTGTAATACAACAAGTTTGTCATGATTCACATAGCTTTGCTAGCATCATTTATTTTTTTAGGCTTTTGCAATTTCTTTAATGTAGTCTTAAGTGTTATTGTACATTTCACTAATTTAAAAAAATAAAAATCTGTGGCAACGGACTGGTATGGAAGAGTATTGTGAATAACAATGGCCCACTTAACACAGACATTACTGCCTGAAACATAACACAAAGTGGAGTTACGTGTGATCTATGAAATCCAGGGTGCATATTTTTATTGATTAAATAAAAATTAAATACTGATTAAATATCTGTTACATTCACACAACTTTGCTCTGTATATTGTTGTTGTGGGTAGCAGATAGGATCTGTAATTTATAAAGGAGTGTAGTTTTTATAACTCCTACGGATGACTTAAATGCTTTGCTTGGACGTGTTACAGATAGTAGTCCTGCTCCTGCACAGAGAAGCACTGCCTCATACCACATGACCATGCGTGTCCTTCAAATGTCCTATGTTATAAATAATGCTTGAAAGGTTTAATATTTACAGCATGCCCTTGTCATGATATGAGGAAAAACAACAGAGGTAACAGGCCCCTAAACGATTTCATAATGACTACAAGAAAACTGGCTGTGAGTGACAAATCATCAACTGATGCTCCCCTGACACCCTTTATCTGTCTTCACTTTTTATTTTGTAGGTGCCTCCTCTTTGCTTGCCCTCTTTCATTTATTCACTTATTCATTTATTGTTTGCTTTACCATCGCTTCATCCTGGTCAGTGTCATGGTGGGTCTGATTCATTGGGTAAAACGCAGACAGACCCTGGCCAGATCGACAGTCCATCTCAGGGCAGGCACACGCATGTCTTTGGACTTGTGGGAGGAAACCGATGCACCTGGAAGAAACCCACAAGAATATGCAAACTCCACACAGAAAGGAATCAAACCCAGGCTCTTCTTGCTGTGAGGCAACAGTGCTACTGCCTGCGCCACCAAGCCGCCCAACCTTTTTCTGTTTGTCATTTACAATTGCAGAAAAAAGAAAGTAAACCCTTGTAAAATCCTTTATTTAGTCATAAATTACTCATAATATTTACTTGTAATATATATATTGGATATTTTGGGTAGTAGATTCCTACATGGCTGTTTAAAAAAAACTGTAACTGTTCTTAATTTTGGCACAAGATGTTAATTGTTTGTAAGCAAGTCATTCCCAATGATTCACAATAATTTTTTGAACCTCTTTATTTGCTGGTTCAGAATCCCTAGTTCTTACTATCTGACTTTCTTTATATATCACATAATTTTTTCTCTTCTTTTTCCTCCCTTAGCTGGTATTATGTTTCTCTTAAGTGTTATTTATTTTTCTATTCCTTCTTATTCCATTTCTGTAATAGCAAAGTGTGAAACTGCTGACATGGAGCTATCTCTGGTTCTGTTTCAGCAATCCAGTACCTCTAATCCTATAATGGTGAATGATCGTGTGACAGGAAATTGTTCCATTTTTGTCATGTTAATAATTCCTTTGCCAGATCCTGCATTCTTCTACTGTTGTCATCCATCACAATAAGCTGGTACAGTGAATTTCACTGCCATTTATGTTTTTTACCTTTTTTGTCCCTCAATCGGAAATTATAGCTCAATATGTCATTTATGGCCCATATTTAATCTTAGTGCCAAAAAATATGATTTGGACAACAATATAGCATTTTAATTTAAAGTTAATTCTTCATTTCTTCCACCTTTCATTTGCTATTAATTCATTTAAAATGAATGCTTTTAGATTATATATGCCACAATTATTAAGTCTTAATGTAATGCCTGCCTTATTAAATTAAATTTTAATACATAACTACAAAGCCATACTTTAATAAATGTATTAAACATGACTTTTATAACCTGTAAAGCACTACATAAACCAAAATGTAGATAGATAGATAGATAGATAGATAGATAGATAGATAGATAGATAGATAGATAGATAGATAGATAGATAGATAGATAGATAACTTTGTATTACAGCAGCTCAAGATACATTAAAGCAAAAAGTATTAAAGTACACAAGTATTAAAGCACACAAGTATTATTGTACAACACTGTGTAATTAAATAAATAGAATAAGAAATGTAGTATGTAATATAAAAAATGTCATTGCAGTAAATACACCGATCGGGCATAACATGACCACCTTCCTAATATTGTGTTTGTCCCCCTAGTTACCACTGTTCCTTCCTTGGACCACTTTTGATAGATACTGACCACTGCAGACCAGAAACACCCCACAAGAGCTGGAGAATCAGAATCAGGCTTTATTGGCCAATTATGCTGAAACACAAGAAGTTTGTTTTTGGTTACAGTAGCTGACAGTAGGGTTGGGCGGTATGACGATATTACCGTATACCGCGGTATTTAAAAATGGTGACGGTATTCAAAAATGGTGACGGTATTTTTTAAATGTGAAGCGCCAAATTTCTGCTTCAGGTTTACCTTGAAAACTGAGACTTTACGACATGCGCGCATCCACAGTAAGGGAGGGGTGGGAGGGGTAGGCGGTTGGAGCTCGCTGATTGGCTGTGGGGTGCTCACTGGTGATAACACAGAGAGACGAGTGAAGAGCCACACTGGCTAGCGTTAGCTGTGAGCTAACAAGCAGAAACTGAAAAACGGCTCGTCTTTTAATTTTTCAAAATCAACATTTTTTATCAGTTCAACCGGAAATTAACACAAGCGCGTGCATTCGCGGACATGTACTTATTTACTAAATATATCTTCAGTGTAAATCGAGCACAAGTGTTGAGAAAAAGGAGCAAACAGTAATAATAACGTTACGCCCAATCCGCTGTTCTGACTCTGGTCTGCCATAGATTTTCCTGCCTATGTAAGAACTATTTTTTCCCAAATAAAAGCGCTATATTAAGAAAAAAGAACGTCTCACCTGTCGTGTAATTTTAATTATAAAATATATTGTCTGGCCCTTTAAGAATGTTAAGCGCACTATAGGGCGTAGGGAGCGAGTGTGTAGGGAAGAGATCGGATTTGTACCGTTTCTGTGCTCGTGTTTTGCACTGAGCTTGTGTGACATGTAAAGTAGCGTTCTCGTTAACCACTCAAATGTTTGGACTTTGAATTATTTTAACATTATTTTACATCACCGTCATTGCAACATGAACATTTACATTCATAGTTTTTGTTACGGTATAGAACTTAATTCTGGATTACAGGCATAACTAATCGTACACGTTCATACACTTTTAAGAAATATCTGTAACTATAAAGTAAGCACCCAGATAGCAAAATAGTTCTGGCCCAAATCTGGGCCACACTGTGCCACCGGATTTGGCCCAGTTGCCTCATGGAATTACGGCCCAAAACTGGCCCAAACTACACTTACCAAAGTCAAACCAAACACATGCCAGAAAAATGCCAAAACTCAGCCACACCTTAAACTACACCCCCAAAATACACCCGTAACTTAACCACAGTTGAGCCAGAACACCCAGATTTAAGCCATAACATAGCCAATATTGCCCCAAAATTTGCCATGCCTAGTATTTAGGTCTATGTGTACAATAAATTCACTTAATTGTAAGTCAGAATAAAACATTTATTGACATATGTGCAATACTGCAAAATACTGATGCCAATACAGTTATAACCAGTTATTATTACAGTATAATAACTGAAGTAAACAATCACTTGCTCAAAACATTGTACAACTGTAAAATGGTACAAGGAGCAGGATAAAAATGCAAAAATTTGAAATACTGCAGAATTCTATCAACAAACAGCTCTAAAGATATGTTTTAAATATTTGTATAAGGAAATACAATATATATATTGTATATATATATATATACTATATATATATATTATAGGGGGTTAATATTAAAATATTAAAATTCTAAATAGTTTGCAAATGTATATACATTTTAATTAACAAGCTGCATTTTTTTTTATGTTACTACCTCCTGAAACAATAACTTCATTTAAAGGAGTGAGATGTCATATACACCCCATGTACTATTTACATTAACATAACAAATGAACTGGTAGTCTGCTGCATTAACCTGCTACATTGAAACATTAAAGCCAGCAAAAGTGGACACACTTATCTTCTTGGCCTTAAAAGTTGCACAGACCTCAACTAACAGAAAAGTATATATTTTCTTGATGCAGTCACCAGGTCCCAATGTCTTGAAGTGTCCAGTGTGATTCATTGTACAGTCCAATGTCTTTAGAAGTGTCCAGTGTGATTTGTTGTACAGTCCAGTGTCTTTAGGAAGTCTCCAGTATGATTCGTTGTACAGTCCATCGTCTTGATGCACTCTCCGGTGAGGTGTCATAGAGTCCATTACATGTTTTTTCCAGATGCATTGTCCTGCATGTCTTCTGTAATTAGCTTCCTCCTCTTTCTCCCGCCCTCCCGATCACCAGCCAGATGAAACCATCTTCTTATGACTCGTTCAACCTCCAGCTCAGTGGCATTGGCACATAGTGGGTTTCTTCTTACAGCTTCTAGCATATGGGCACAGAACAATGTAAAGATATTAGTACAATCAAACACAAATATTTTTTACAGAGTTGTTAAATAATAAATGTAGGAAAGTAGTAGTAATATTCAAAAAATAAATGGTAAATGGAATATTGCACAAAGCAGCAGCACAGTGAGGACTGGATAACATTTTTACAAGTCAACTTTACAACTTTGAACAAAAACAATAACCCTTGATCTAAAATAAGAAAGGAAATGAGAATATGCAAAGAGAAGATATATAAACTCTAACCTTTATATTAAAATAAAAATATTAAAATTCTAAATAGTTTGCAAATGTATATAAATTTTAATTAACAAGATATATAAACTCTTACCTTTATAACCTGATTTCAGGCCCAAGTACAAACTGTTAATTTGTCTGAGATTAGCATCATTAAGATGTATAAAATCACCTGTAGCTAAAACACTTACCAGTTACAACACTCTTCAGCTCCAGGTTTTGAAAACCCGTCTTTCCATTCACACCTCGCCAGTTCACAGTTTTAGCCAAATTATTTTTAATGGTCTGTTTCAAAATGCGCCATACTGTGTCCTTGATATCAGCACCACCAATTAGCCCCAGTTCAAGCACCTGGAAAGATTTCAAATATGTATTGAATCAGCAACACAGGCTTTTTTGAGACTAACCACATTCTCATCAAATACAACATTATTCAGTGTTTACACTGCCACCACTGCTGAAAAATCATAGAGGAAATACTGTTATTTATGTTATTTGTATTTTATTAAAAAACTTTACTAAAATGGACTGTAAACAGGAAGTCATTGTTACCACGGTGTGGTTAGTCTAGCAAATAACATAAAAAATGAAACTAAAGATATTTTCAAATGGGAAAACTAACTAAAACTAATTCTTGCTTACCAGTTTTCTTCTCTTGTCTGGAGATGATCGGAGATCAATTTCAAGAGCCATCAATGAAGAAAGGTCTTCAACAGGAAGGTGCCTTTGATCCAAGTCAAAATCAACTGTGTTTTCCCTAGTGCTGGTAGTCTTCAGATCTTGGACCATCCTTATTAAATTCCTCTGTTGCTCAATTATTATTTCCTGCTTTGCCAACAGGTCATACAGTAGGGCTGAAAAAGTGAACAGAGCAACTGTAAAAGTAAGAGCAACATCAAGGCATTTGAATTATACTAAGCATAAGCTGACAAACGGTTGGATAGAAATAATTACATTAAAGATAAAATGCTTACTTGCACATTTTTGTTCAATAACAGAGACACTTCTGAATCTTTGAAGCTTAGGTGTTTCCTTGGTTGACCCTAGAGTGACATGCTGCCATGCGGATTGAGCCACCTGGGGCTGGGACTGTATTGGTGGTTCTTGATGCCACGAGTTGATTTGATGACTCTGGATATGTGATTGTTCTTCATAAGGGTCTTCTTGCCATAACTGTTCACGTGTTTGACTAGGAGTTTCTGAGTGGCCTGATGTTTCAATAGCCTTCCGAAGAGATGCACCAAGACTAATTTGTCCATGCCTTTCAGATGAATTTTCTGGGCCCGGTTTTGAGGCTGCTGAGAGGAATGATGTGGCTGAAGTAGATGCAGATGTTGTATGGTACAGTGATGGATCTGGAAAGTATTGAGCAAGCTTGTCAGATAGTGTGAGTCTTTTTAAAGCTTTATATTCAAGCAATAGAACACTCGGGGGAGTGTGTTATCGCGAATAACATCACGGCTGTGATTTGGTCGTAGATAGATCATCACACCGTGATGTTATTCACGATAACACACGACCTCAAGTGTTCTGTTGCTTTTATACAACAGTTTATTTACAAAATAAATGAAGAAAATAAATCCAAGAACCTCAAGACATTCATAATGAATATGTTTTAATACGGACTGTGCCTTCCGCCGCCTTCCGCCAAAAAGTAGTTCCACAACAAGTCAACTGAACTGTGTATATGCCGTTGTGGCGGAGTGATATAGATTTAGTGTGAGAATGGCGCGCTGTTATCACAAATATCAGCACGGTTAGAACTCTTCTCAACCAATCAGACTGTGAGGAACTAACTGTTGTATAATAATAAAATATAATTTTAATCTGTTTACATGGACCCACAGACCCCTGTAATAACAGACAGATCATATTAGCTAGTGGTCTCTAAAAAGACTTTATTAGCATAAAAAAACTTAAACGTATTATTTACCATTATTTGACAAACTACAGTTCGAGTTATTTCTAATGGTGATGTATGTTTATTTAGATTTGAGTAATTTGTATTAGATTAATTATATTTTATTTACCACAGATAAACCGTTACTCACCTGATATAAAACTATTCAGAATTATGCGCGCGCAGGCTGCTTTCCTCCACACTGCAGATTCTGGATAGTTTATATATGTTCGTCTACAGGTTTATCGTACAAATAACAGATTTTAAATTAAATAAAATAGAAAGAAATACCGTTCACTCGGACCGGATCAGTTCAGTGTGAATCGGCTCTTATACATTTTACCGACTCATCTCTTGACGAGCACCGACACCGACTCAATGCCGAGTCTGCCACACACCAGCCGAGCTAAAATATGCTAACGTTTAGAATACTTAGCTTGTAAACTGGCACTTAACAAAGGTTAACCGGTGACAATGAAATTCTTGTCCTAAACAGGTGTAAAAACAATGACTAGTTGAGCAACCTACCTTACTTGTGAACAGACACAAATGACTGTTTCCCAGGCCACACCTCCTTCTTAACAGACAGCATACACGTTCGCGCTCATTTCTGCTTTTTTTCCCCGCTCTCTTTTGGTTAACCATGTACACGCCAGAAGTCAGCCGAAAGATTAAACCATAGCTATTGTCGACAACTGCTCAGCCAACATGCCGCCAATGATGCCGACAGTGAACCGATAGTGCCAAATGTAAGCCAGAATCGGGCCGGAATCTGTTGCTATCTGGGCAGTTAACTTTTGAAATATATTGAAGTGTGTAGCCTGCTATTATTCTGTTTTGTGTGGGCAGAGAGAGATTACAATGCCAAAATGTTGTGTGTTAATGTTTGTGTTAAAGTGTAATTGATACACATGCATTTATACTTATGCGTATTTATTATAGATCAGACAAGATAAGCAATGTTTGACGTTCAGATTGTTACATATTTTTATAATAAAACATTGAAATATTGTAATTACACTCAAGTGTGTACACTGTAAAGTTTGTAATGCTTTTACAAAACCCCCCACCCCCCACCCGCGGTAATACCGTATACCGCGGTATTTCCTGAAGACGGTATGATGGTATGAAAATTGGCAATATCGCCCAACCCTAGCTGACAGTGCACAGTAACAGACAACATACAGGATTTCACAGTAAATCACGAGTCCGATTGAAAGCTAGGTGGCATTTTTTGAGTGATTAACTCTGTCCTTGCTCATATTTACTAAATACAATCAAGTTGTTTAGGAATGTTCTGTTGTTAGTTAAATATAGGTTAAAAATTAACAAATGGAAATGGAATTTGTACATTAATTACAATATATGATCAAAAGTATGTGGACAGCTGTTTCAGACACACTCATTGCTAACAGGTATATATTAAATTATATTAATTAATGTGCCCAAATTTGTGGCACCAGTTTGGTGATGGTTCCTTTATATTTCAGCATGATTGTGTACAAAGTGTAACACTTTATGGACTATGACAAGACAAGTGGGGCGGACACACACGCAGAGATGTATTTAACAAAAAGAGTTTAATAATAACAAAGACACAAGACAGATGCCAAGCTATACGAAAATGCTATGCTAACTGCTAAGCTAAACATACAAGATCTAAGCTACATGCTAATCAAAATGCTAATGCTAATCTAAACCTACATAAACCTAAATATGTCTATACCCTAAACTAATCTAAACAGACTAACAAAGCATTAACAAGACAATCTAAACAAGACTTGTAATGATAAGCAAACGGAATAAACAAGGCAAACGGAGCAAACAGAGCAGGCATGACAAACCGAGCTAAGGCTGAACGGCTAAACAGGTCTTACAAACAAAGGTTAAGGCAAAGGCAGATGGACGGATGGACGGAAGAAAATGCAAACCAACAGAGTGGGTGGGCATGGCAGGTGTACATGAGTTCTAGGAGCACACATGGGCTGGATATGTGACACAAAGCAACATCCATAACACATGATTTGATGGGTTTGGTGTGGAGGAAATCTAGTGACCTTCACTTTTGGGTTAAACTGATACACAAATTTCCCAACCAGACCATCTTTTAAAACACCAGTGCCTAACCTTCTAAATGCTCTTTTGACTGAATGGGCACAAATTTCCACAGACACACATCAAAGTCTTGGAAAGCAATACATACTAAATGAATCCTGTTATGGACACAAAAGAGAGGGTAACTTTATTTTACCTCACAGGTCTCTATATACTTCTGGGACACGTGGGTAAAATTTTTAAATACACTTATACAAATATTGTTTGTGTGAGTGGGGATTTGTATATTTCGTAAGCATTTTGTTAATCCTGCTTGTGTAATGATATGCTATGTCTACAGCATAACAATGTAATATCATAAAACTGTTGTCTTTTTGAACAGGGCTATCATACCACAAACAATGTATACTGTTACAACTTCTATTTAAGCATTAAAATTCAAAAACATTAACAAAACAAAACTTGATAATAATTTGGGGCATGGACTATGCCTACTGAGAGCAGTTTTCATTAAATTAATTAGCATGCATCAGTTTTTAAGTATTCAGACCTTGATTTATAATACATTTGTCTAGCTGTATCAGACTTTACTTACAAGGTCGAAATGTGCTGCATAGTTTGGCATTTTTCATAAAGAACTCTTAATATGAACACATTTAATAAAAATAAATAAATAAACAAGAAAACAAAAAAAATGTTTGCCTAATTATGCAAACACATCATTGCACAAATGAGTATTCCGCTGCTACCCCTCAATCACAGTATTCGCATTACTGATATAATGATGGTAATTATAGTCGGCAATGAACTGGATTATAATATTTACGCTCTAATAGCCCCACTGGAGCTCAGGAGCCGGTAAAAACATCATCTCCCCTTATGGGTAACAATGTTATATTCAACATTAACTTTAAATTAACCCCAGTTATATTTTAGAGTGAGGAACTGCTTACTGACTTGCAGTTTCTAGGCTTGCTAATGAATGCTGGACTATATGGTTGGTTTTCAAACTTTGGTCAAACAAAGTTGGAAGGACACAAACCTTTGGTATATTATTGCATTGAATGCTGTCATCCTAAGATTTCCTTTTTTTCTGGAAGCAATGAAGCCAAACCATTAAAACAGCTCCAGACAACTATTACTCCCCATCAAACGTTTTTCAATTAGCACTATGCGGTTCAGACAGGTAGTGCTCTCTTGGCATCTGGCAAACATTTGAACCGACAAATTGCCAGATGGTAAAGCATTAATTTTATCTGCTAGAAAGTCTAATGAACTGATTTAGGCTGAATCCATAACACAGTTTAAAACCAATGATTTTACACAGTGGATGCTTTAAAACTAGCCCAGGTTGTGTGGACTATTGCTTAACAACTGACCCCTTGTTAGTCTTAGACAATTCAATTTTACAGTTTTAACAACATAGCACACACAGCTGTCCAAAACAGTTCTAAGACATGTTATTATCTAGAATAGAATGCCATTTGTCATACACTGATAAGCCATAACATTAAAACCATCTCCTTGTTTCTACATTCACTGTCCATTTTATCAGCTCCACTTACCATATAAAAGCACTTTGCAGTTCTACAATTACTGACTGTAGTCCATCTGTTTCTCTACATACTTTTTTTTAGCCTGCTTTCACCCTGTTCTTCAATGGTCTAGACCCCCACAGGACCACCACAGAGCAGGTATTATTTGGGTGCTAGATCATTCTTAGCACTGCAGTGACAATGACATGGTGGTGGTGTGTTAGTGTGTGTTGTGCTGGTATGAGTGGATCAGACGCAGCAGCGCTGCTGGAGTTTTTAAATACCGTGTCCACTCACTGTCCACTCTAGAGTGTAGACACTCCTACCTAGTTGGGTCACCTTGTAGATGTAAAGTCAGAGACGATCGCTCATCTATTGCTGCTGTTTGAGTTGGTCATCTTCTAGACCTTCATCAGTGGTCACAGGACGCTGCCCACAGGGTGCTGTTGGCTGGATATTTTTGGTTGGTGGACTATTCTTAGTCCAGCAGTGACAGTGAGGTGTTTTTAGAAACTCCATCAGCACTGCTGTGTCTTATCCACTCATACCTCCTTGCTACCACTGTCCCTAGTCTGTGTTCTGTTGGATCGAATCGCTTTCAATGTCCTTCTTGCTTAACAAATGACCCCTTTGTTAGTCTTAGACAATTCAATTTTACAGTTTCAACAACATAGCACATACAACTGAAAGTTCAAAAACTGCAAAACAGTTCTAACGTTATGTCATTATCTAGAATAGAATAGAATGCCATTTGTCATATTTACACATACAGATGAACAGTACAACAAAATAGTGGCTGCATGGCAGAGCTGGGATTCGAGCTTTCAACCTTTCAGTTGATAGCCCAAAGCCCTACCCACTAGGCTACCACTGTCCCTAGTCTGTGTTTTGATGGAGCAAATCGCTTCCCGTGTCCTTCTGTATCTAGATTCTGATTGCTATATTTTACATGTTGAAGGTCAACTTCATTTGTACAACATTTGTAGGTAATTTATGGTCAATCCCAACATGGCAGGTTTATGACATGTTTATGCCAAGTCTGCTATAGAAATGGCATTAGAATGGACATGTAGTGCAAGTTTTACAATAGCTGTAATTTGTGGATTTAGAAAGTATTCAGACCCCTTTGAGTTTTTGCCCTGTATTATTTTTGTGCATTTGATTTTACTTGAATAAAACTGTTATTTATGTATAAATCTACAATCATAATAATATATATCTATAATATCTAACTATCTATTTTCTATTATTCATCAAAATATTCAGACCATTCACTATGGCACCTGTGGTCAGGTGCATCCTGTTGTTTATTGCAATTATTCCAAAGATGTGTCTAAAATCAATCGAATCCACCTGCTGCAATTTCATGTGATTGAACATAGTTTAGAAAGGCACTTACCTGAGTCTATAAGGGTCTACATATTACACTGCATTGTCACAAAAAACCAAGTCATTAAGTCCAAGGAACTGCCCGTGGCTCTCTGTAATCAAATTGTGGCAAGGCATGTATAAGAGCAGGGATATCAAACAATATCTAAGGGTTGGAGTCTTTGCAGGACCACGGTAGCCTGGAATTATTTTAAAATGGAAAAAGCTTGGCACAGTCTTGAGCCTTTGTAAAGTTAATCATCTGACCAAATTGAGCATCTGGGCAAGAAGGGCGTAGGTCAGGGGGGTGAATGAGCTGTGGTGTGAAAATAATGTCAGTGATAGGAAAAACTATTAGATGTTCAACCATCTTTGCAGCACTTCATAATTCAGCCCTTAATAGCAGAGTGGCAAATGGAAGCTGCTGTTGAGTAAAAGGCATATGACGGGGCAGCTGTAGCCTAGTGGTTAAGGTACTGGTCCAGTAATCAGAAACACTGTTGCCACTGTTGGGTCCTTGTGCAAGGCCCTTAACCCTCATTTGCTTAGATTGTATACTGTCACAACTGTAAGTTGCTTTGGATAAAAGTGTCCGCTAAATGCTAAAAATGTAAATGACAGCCTGCTTGGAGTTGCAGCTTGCAGCCTGCTAAACAGCATGTTAAGGGTCTGAGGAGATGAACATTTGGGTGAAAAGCAGACACTGCTTATCTCCTGGCTAGAACAAGCCCTACAATGAAACATGGTGGTAGCAGCATCATGCTATAAGAATTCTATAGGGATGCTATAGGGCACAGGGAGACAGTTAGAATTGAGGAGTCAGAATTGAGGAAAGGATGAAAGCAATGGAATACGGTAGGATTCTTAAAGAAAAACACAGGAGTGGCTTCAAGGCAAGTTTTGGAATGTCTCTGAGCAAAGTCCACACTTCAATCCATCAAACGTCTGTAGAGAGATGGTTGGCAGTTCGCAGATGCTTGGCATCCAACCTGACAAAGCATGAGTGGATCTGCATAAGAAGTGAAATGTAAATGGGATTACCTGCCTAAAGTCATGTTATATAAAGCATGTACAAATTAATTAAAGGAGATTTGTAGTGTAACCGCTGCCAAAGGGGCATCTACAGAGTATTGGATAAAGGGTCCAGTGAGGGTTAAAATGAAATTGAACAAGTTACTATATTTTTACCTGAAATACTCTTCTGTTGTTTTTATGTAATCGCATTTTAATTGCACACATAATTAGAAGTTCAGAGGCTCTAAGCATATTTGTTCTTTATGGAAAATGAGACATTATGATTCAATTAGCTTTTAATGTATGCCAATTAGCATAGTAGAACAACATTATTTTACCTACATTAAATTGTGTAATTAATAAAGATCCATATTGTTGATACTGTAGTGTTCTGCTTTAACATTTATAAAAACAAGCAAATTGAATGCAATTTATATTCAGAATACAAACCCAAATCAGAAAAAGTTGGGACAGTATGGAAAATGCAAATAAAATAAAAATGCAGTTTTCCTTACATTTACTTTGACTTTTATTTGATTGCAGACACTTTAAATGTTTCATGTTTTGTCTAGTCAACTTAATTTCATTTGTTAATATACATCCATTCCTGCATTTCAGGCCTGCAACACACTCCAAAAAAACAGTTGGGACAGAGGCAATTTAGTGCTAGTAATGAGTAATGCTTTACTGTCCCAAATTTTTTTGGAATGTGTTGCAGGCCTCAAATGCAGGAATGGATGTTTATTAATAAATGAAATGAAGTTGAGCAGATAAAACATTAAATATTTCAGGTTCATCCTCTCTGCAATAAAATAAACGTCAAAGTAAATGTAAGAAACTCTGTGTTTTTTATTATTTGCATTTTCCATGCTGTCCCAACTTTTTCTGATTTGGGGTTGTACATGTTCGGCAACTTCATTTGTTCAACATTTGTAGGTAATTTATAAGAAATGCCATGTTTCTCAAAAAGTTGGGACAGTATGGAAAATGTAAATAAAATAAAAATGCAGTGTTCCTTACATTTACTTTGACTTGAAAAAACTAAATCATGATGTGACTCCAAACAGGTGATGTCAACAGGTGATTGTAATCATGGTTTGGTACAAAAGCAGCATCCAGAAGAGTCTTTGATGAGCAAAGATGATCAGAGGATCTCCAGTTTGTCAACAAATGTGTGAGAAAATGATTGAAATGTTTAAAAACAATGTACCTCAAAGAAGGATTGGAAGGGATTTGCATATTTCTCCCTCTACGGTGCATAATATCATTAAACGATTCAAGGAAGCGAGAGGAATTTCAGTGCATAAAGACCAAGGGTGCAAGCTTAAGCTGAACGCCTGTGATCTTCCATCCCTCAGATGGCACTGCATCAAGAACCGCCACTCAACAATGGGACAAGGAGTTACATGCACAAATGCCACTTAAAACTTTACTGTGCAAAAAAGAAGCCTTATGTTATCCATGTCTAGAAGCGTTGTCAACTTCTCTGGGCTCACAGGCATCTAAGATGGACCATCACACAGTGGAAACATGTATTGTGGTCAGATGAATCAGCATTCCAGGTCTTTTTTGGAAAAAAATGGATGCCGTGTGCTCCGGACCGAAGACAAAAAAGACCATCCAGACTGTTATCAGCAACAGGTCCAAAAGCCAGGGTCTGTCATGGTATGGGGCTGTGTCAGTTACCTTGGCAAAGGTCATTTACACTTCTGTGATGGCAGCATTAATGCAGAAAAGTACTTGGAGATCTTAGAGCAACATATGCTGCCTTCAAGACGTCATCTTTTCCAGGGACGTTCATGCATTTTTCAACAAGACAATGCAAAACCAAATGCTGCACACATTACAAAGGCATGGCTGCAGAAGAAGAGGGTACGGGTACTGGACTGACCTGCCTGCAGTCCTGACCTGTCCCCAATAGAGAATGTGTGGAGGATTTTGAAAAGAAAAATGTAACAACGACGACCCCGTACTGTTGCACATCTTAAGACGTGTTTGCAGGAAGAATGGGACAAAATAAAAGTTGAAACACTAAATCACTTGGTATCCTTGGTGCCAAAACGTCTTTAAAGTCAGGTGAAAAGGAATGGCAACATTACAAAGTGGTAAATGCTTTATGGTACCAACTTTTTTTGGAACGTGTTGCAGGCCTGAAATGCAGGAATGGATGTTTATTAATAAATGAAATGAAGTTGAGCAGAAAAAACATGAAATATCTCAGGTTCATCCTGTCTGCAATCAAATAAAAATAGAAGTAAATGTAAGAAACTCTGTGTTTTTTTTTATTTGCATTTTCCATGCTGTCCCAACTTTTCTTGTTTCTTCTTCCTTTATTTTTGTTTTACCCAACTTTGTCTGTTTGACTGCTAGATCTGTCAAGGTTATAAGTCACAAGCTGCTCAAATTAGTCTGGAAATACGAAGATACGAAAAGATCCCTGACCCATTCTGTGTGTCCAAGTAACCCAATTTTGGATTGCGATGCACCAGCTGAGAATCATTGCCCTGGTGGATGCACAGAACATTCCCAGCATGCAATGGCTGCTCTCTGACACCAGGGCTGCAGTGCTTGATAGAATTTTAAGATCGAACTCTGAGCAGCACTGCAGGATCCATTGATGTATGTGAGTGTGTGTGACTGGTCACCTAATAAGCTGTTTATAAATGCCTATACAGCATTTGACAGCTGAATGACAGACTTCAGTTATAACATCTTGCTACACTATTACTATACACTATTACTATTCTTAGCATATCTCAAAACCCCTTATCCCAGAATGTTAAAATAAGATAACAAACTAATTATTGGTTTATATAATTATTGTGTATATAACATTATATGTGTAAATGAGAGCATTGTTTTAAGTCTGAAAAAGGTTAGACAGAGAAATCGAAAACAAGGCAGGCATGGATAACACAACCTTTATATTTAATCATAAAATAATATAAACTGATCAGCTATAACATTAAATTCACTTCCTTGTTTATACAATAACTGTCCATTTTATCAACTTAACTTACCATATAGAAGCACTTTGTAGTTCTACAATTACTGACTGTAGTTCATCTGTTTCTCTACATACTTTTAGCCTGCTTTCACCCTGTTATTCAATGGTCAGGACCCCCAAAGGACCCCCACAGAGCAGGTATTATTTAGGTGGTGAATCATTCTCAGCACTGCAGTGACAATGACATGGTGGTGGTGTCTTAGTGTGTTGTTGTGTGTGCTGGTATGAGTGGATCGGACACAGCAGTGCTGCTGGAGTTTTTAAATAACGTGTCCACTCACTGTCAACTCTATTAGACCAACTCTATTAGATCCTACCTAGTTGGTCCACCTTGTAGATGTAAAGTCAGAGACGATCGCTCATCTATTGCTGCTGTTTGAGTTGGTCATCTTCTAGACCATCATCAGTGGCCACAGGACGCTGCCCACAGGGTGCTGTTGGCTGGATATTTTTGGTTGGTGGACTATTCTCAGCCCAGCAGTGACAGTGAGGTGTTTAAAAACTCCATCAGCATTGCTGTGTCTTATCCACTCATACCAGAACAACATGCACTAACACACAACCACCATGTCAGTGTCACTGCAGTGCTTAGAATGATCCACCACCCAAATAATACCTGCTCTGTGGTGGTCCTGGGAGAGTCCTGACCGTTGAAGAACAACATGAAAGGGGGCAAACAAAGCATGTAGAATTACAAAGTGCTTCTATATTGTGGAGCTGATAAAATAGACAGTGAGTGTAGACACAAGAAGGTGGTTTTAATGTTATGGCTGATCGGTGTATATCACATGGCATGCAGTGTTATTTCCAAGTTGAATCTGAACAGCAAAGATTAGACAGAGAATATTAATGTAGTAGTTTAATCAAAATTTTTTTCCAATGGATGTTGTGCACAATGACGGGCAAAGCTTGTATGGTAAGGCAAGGCAAGGCAAGGCAAGTTTATTTGTATAGCACCTTTCATACACAGTGGCAATTCAAAGTGCTTTACATAAGGAAAAAAAATTTAATTAAAAGCATTAAAACATTCCTGAGATCTAAAACCTCAGAAAGACTTCTTGCAAACATTTAGTTACAATTAAGAACATGAAATTCAAACAAGAGAGATAAAAAAAAATTAAGGACATGAAAAATTAAAAGAAATTATTGTAAAGTATAACCTACAATTTAGGGAATATGAAATTAAAACAAGAGAGATAAAAAATTAAGAACATGAAAACTAAAAGAAAATATAGTAAAATATACACTACAATTTAGAAGAGCATGAAAAACTAAAAGAAATATGGTAAAATATATGGCAAAAATTTCGAGCTCAATCATAAATGAGATTTGATGGTGATCGGTTTACAGGTGGAATAACGTACTTAGCTGTAAGACATGTTTAGTTTGCAGATATCATTTAGAAGAGCTAAGTAGTCACGAGTAGTCAAATACAAACACACATACACATGCATTTTTTAACCCTCCTATTACCTTCAATTTTACTAACACCTTTTATGCTTGGGGTCAATTTGACCCCAGCAATTTAAATATCCAGAAAATGATTATAATTAAAATTGTTACCCAAATTTATGTCACATACTTTTTGTTTGTTCATTGACCACCTAAATAGCCTTTTAAAAAAAGGCCCCCCCTTATACATCCAGAATACCTGTTGCACGACTATGGAGAAATATGCAGATCACCATCAAATCTCATTGATTGACCTAAAATTGGAAGTAGAGATCTTTTTGGTGTTTTAATGGATTTATATGAGTGACATATTTTTGTTATCTATAACATTTGGAATGAAAAACTATTTCTGTTATATGGAATAGTAACCTGTTTGGGGTCAATTTGACACACACAATTTCAAAAATTTTGAAGGATTTTATTTGTAAAACAGATCATCATTATGGGCATGTATTGTCTGAAAGGACAGAGCCCACAAAATGCAATTAGACATTCATCCACAGTCATGTTGGGGCCTGGATTGTAAAGAAGGGGTAATCGCTGAACCCACTTGTCCCATACATCCCATATTGCTGCAAGTTTGTCACGCTCTCGTCGGCCCTGCCTTGTTTCTCCGTCATCAAAGCGTATGACACGGGAGAAAACATGGAATGTGTTTAGAGACATGGTGGCTGGAAATATTGCCCTTCCAGTGTCAGCAGCCCAAAGACTTGCTGTTGCTTCGCCTTTTGACTTGTGCACTCCCGCCAAAATAAGCAACCCAATGTAGGCTTGCAAGTGGGTCACATCCAAGTCTTTCCAACTGTCCCCATACACATGCCTCCCCTCTAACTTTGTCATCTCAAGTATATCCTTTTCAATTGATGGTGTCATGAAGAGCTCAAATGCTGATTTTATGTCTTGGACGTGACTGACAGCATATCTGGTGGGGTCTGGAAGCATTTTGTTGACATTAGCAGCACTAAGTCTGCCTTGTTATTCCAGTGGGGAGACAGACCATAATAACTTTTCAGTTTTGGAAGGTAGTGTGTTTGCTGGTGGTTGAGAGACAAAAGAAGGGTCAACACTGAGGGTCTCATTCTTATCAGAGGAGGATGCTTAATAATCCGGGTCCTCCTCAACATCATCCTCTGTCTCTATTCGCATAAACCATATTTTCCTGTCCCCACAGCATGGGAAATATGAAAAATCTAGGCGAGGATGATGTTTCCCCCTCCCCCAGGTTGTGTGAACTATTAGTGGTTCTCGCACTACTACAGTTATGGTTATGTGAGGTTAGGGCCTTAAAGTTTTTTGAAGATTATAAAATTGCATGTCATAGTGACCTTAATATCTTCCTAAACAACCAAAACAAATGTGTGTAAAACGTTGACATTTCTTATATTTTTTATACAGCTAAAACAGCCTGGGGTCAAATTGATTCCAAAGAACACCGATGCGTACAACATCTGTACAGGACATTGAAAACATAACATCATGTTAATTTTATGTTTACCCAGTTGTCCCCATTAAATTAGGAAAAGTCATCAAATATGAAGCAAAAAAAATGATGTCAATCATTTATTTAAAGACGTTAAACATTGAATGGGGTCAAATCGACCCCAAACGTAATAGGAGGGTTAATATATTTTGTTAATGCATTTTCTCCCGACTTAAGTGCGTCCAATTGCATTACGCTTCCTCTCCACTGATGCTGATCCCCACTCCAATTAAGGAAAACGAAACAAACACACGCCCCCTCCGACACGTGTGCAGTAGCCGACTGCATCTTTTCACCTGCATGATGCGGGTTCATATGTGGACCAGCTTTTGTGTATGGAGAGCCACACCCTGATCAACACACTCTTTCCCCGTCTCTGTGCAGGCGCCATCAATCAACCAGCAGAGGTCATAATTGAATCAGTAATGAGAAAGTCCCTATCCAGCTTCCCACCCTGTATGAACAACAAGTCAATCGTTGTTCATGTAGGCGCCCAGCCCAGCCGGATGTCAGAGCTGAGTTTTGAACCGATGAGTTCGAAATGTGTTTTATTGAGATCGAATTGAATCCAAATAATCACATCAACCTTTTAAATCTAAAGACACACAATTGTATTGGTTGTTATGGTTATTTTTTAAAAAGTTCAGTGTAGGGGAAATATACAGGAATCTAAAAGACCTGTGTCAAGAACCCAAGTATACCTTCCAGATGATGTGTATAATAATTAGTTTTTACTACCACATACATTTTGGCAGTTCTTTTCTTTATTCTTTTCATTAAAAAATGCAAAACATTACTGTTCACATTTAAATATTATTAACCAAAGACATTTTTAATGAACTGAGTCTGACCTGAATTAAATTATATCAATTATTTATCCTGAGTTAATGCTTAATAAAGTTCAGGGTTGCAGTAGTTTTTGTGACTATTCTGCAAACACTGGGTGAACATTAACTTACTGATTTGAACCTATGCACAATATATGCAATTCTGAATAGTCAATCCATCTACCAGCAAAATTTGGGAAATATGATGAACCAAAGTAGTGAGAGAAAGAGTGCAGTACTGCTGGGATCCAGGGTTTGAATCCACATGAGTTCTATTGGTCGGTGGGGCATTTACCTATGGACATGATTGGCTATGTCTGGGGAGGAGTGATGTCCAAGGCCCAGCGAAGGATTGACTCCATGTCCAGTGTGTTACCCCATTGCAACAAGTGATTCTGGGGAATATGGACTAGCTGCAATGCTGTCAATGATAAAAACATTAAAATGAAAAGTCTTTGCATGTTTTTCTCATAAGTAAATGTATGTGCTCTGTAATGGATTGGTGCTATTTTTTGGTCATACTATTTAGTGCATTTCACTTCCTATATTTAGTGCATTACATAAATATTTATATATATTGTTTTCATGAGTTTCTGTTGTAGTGTTTAATTTCGTTCTTGCTGTATACACTGATCAGCCATAACATTAAAACCACATTATTGGCATCCTTTGTTGTTTAGCATAAAAAAGCCAATTATCTTTAGAAATCAGCTAATATACACTGATCAGGCATAACATTAAAACCACCTCCTTGTTTCTACATTCACTGTCCATTTTATCAGCTCCACTTACCATATAGAAGCACTTTCTAGTTCTACAATTACTGACTGCACTTCATCTGTTTCTCTGCATGCTTTGTTAGCCCCCTTTCATGCTGTTCTTCAATGGTCAGGACCCCCACAGGACCACTACAGAGCAGGTATTATTTGGGTGGTCGTGTGTGTTAGTGTGTGTTGTGCTGGTATGAGTGGATAAGACACAGCAATGCTGATGGAGTTTTTAAACACCTCACTTTCCCTCATTAGGGAAATAATCCACTTGTTTTTCTTCTTGGTGGCCATCTTGTATGTTTTCGTAATATTTTCAGAATATATACAGTACATCCATATCAACTGTGTTTGTCCACCTAACTAACTAAACTAACTTAGTCAGATAATTTATTCTCTCGACTTTTGCTGTAAAAAGCTGAAACTGGTAATTCGTTAACTAAGCTGTCATAAAGAGAGAGCTGTTCATTGCCAGTTCACCTAAATGACACACATTAGAGAAATCCAAAAAATGAGCATATCTGGGTAAGATTCTGCCCAAAATCAGAATTCGGAAGTTCTGATTGGTTTATACAGCTGTTTTTCAAGGCCTGAATCATGACGGAACCTCTAAAACACACGCACACTGATCCATGGAGTTGTTTACTCACAACACCGTAATGACACAGAGTGAGCAAAACGAATGAATCTTTACCATAAATATGAGCACAGCTCTCTGATTCGCTTCTAATAAATAATTAGTTTGAAAAGAGTCGTTTCTGAGTTGTTTTTACTCATTCAGTGATGCTTTTTCACAGACTGATGTGAAGAAATGGGGGAGGAATAAATTTCATGTGTATGGACAGAGTCTGCACAAATGTATTAAATAATGACACTATTAAGTACAAATAATTAATCTTACATATTTTTCTGCAACATAATCTGTTTTTTGTGTTGGAAAGCTTTAGAGATCTTTGGAGACCAACATGGACTCTTTTTACACCAACGTCAATAACTCCAGATCAGAATTAGTTAGAAGCTAAAATTTGGTATGGTGATTGTAAACAACAATTGCCACATAAATATGGAACATAATATTATAACGTTGTTATTACCATACACTGATCAGCCATAACATTAAGGCCACCTTGTTGTTTCTACACTCACTGTCCATTTTATCAGCTCCACTTACCATATGGAAGCACTTTTACACAATTACTGACTGTAGTTCATCTGTTTCTTTGTATGCTTTGTTAGCCCCCTTTCATGCTGTTCTTCAATGGTCAGGACTCTCCCAGGACCACCACAGTGCAGGTATTATTTGGGTGGTGGATCATTTTCAGTACTGCAGTGACACTGACAGTACAACAGCGCCCCATGGGCAGCGTCTTGTGACCACTGATGAAGGTCTAAAAGATGACCAACTCAAACAGCAGCAATAGATGAGCGATCGTCTCTGACTTTACATCTACAAGGTGGACCAATTAGGTGTTCGTGTGTCTAATAGAGTGGACAGTGAGTGGACACTGTATTTAAAAACTCCATCAGCATTGCTGTGTCTGATCCACTCATACCAGCACAACACACACTAACACACCATCACCATGTCAGTGTCACTGCAGTGCTGAGAATGATCCACCACCTAAATAATACCTGCTCTGTGGGGGTCCTGACAATTGAAGAACAGGGGGATACCGGCTAAAAAAGCATGCAGAGGAACAGATGGACTACAGTCAGTAACTGTAGAACTACAAACTGCTTGTATAATAATGTGTTTTAACAGGAGTAGGCAGGTACTGGACTCTATGACACGTTCCTTTGTCTAGCAGTCAGATATTAGGTCATTATACATATAAAATGAAGCCCAACCACTGCCATGAAGGTGCTTAATGACATTTTCTCATTGTCTTTGTCATAACTTTTTAAAAACATTTTCTCTTGTACACACATCATCATACCTTTTCCTTGTCATTTTACTTTATAATTAGCCCAGAAAAAAAAAGCTGTTTTTTCCTATCAAGTTTTCAAAATTTAACAGAGGTGGATGGAAAACCCACACATACAGTATCTCTGTGTAGGAATTCTGCCTGTCCTTATAAAAAGTAAAGTGGGAGTGAAAACTTTCATGGTTTGCTGCTATGTGAATGTGGCATTGTTATTTTGTCATTTCTTCCATTTATACCTGGCACATACACACTACAGAGGTCTCTGCTGCATGAAGCACACAACATACCCTCATTAAAAAGTTAGTGTTGCCTACAAGGAGGAGGTGCTGCGGGAACATGCTCTAATACCAGTGCTAAACTTCAAGTTATAACTATCTCTGCTTCTCTTATTCTCATGTTTGCTGGTGGCTAAACTCAGGCCTTAATTAGGCTTGTGATAGGATGGGTAATGTGTTAGGGCCTACAGGTAGAAACTGTGGAAGGTCTCATGGGCGCAATAATGTATAAATTAAATTAAATGTCAATACAGCCTCGCTGCAATGTGTACCCACACACAACTCCACTGAACATGTTAAATTACATTAAATGTTGGTTACCTGTTCTGTTCTGACTTTGTTTTATGCTATGTCTGGGATCGATTGGGTAAAATTAAGTGTCAGAAAAAAAGGCTGTTATTTGTATGCTGAAGTTGCAACAGCTGATGAGTTTGGAGGCATATTGCACCTACAGTATATCCCTCATCCCTTAGTGATTAGTGATGTTAGCTAATTTAATTCCTATTTCAAACCCAGGTGTGAACCAACTGCAGCTAAATTGCAGGGAATGGTTGCCAGGTTCCAAGCCTTCTTGCCAATTTAAAATGTTTTGTAACTGCAGGTGATACTGCTCCTAGATTATGGTTGTTCACATACACGTGCAATTCTAAATAAGGACAGAACAACAGGGAAAATGTGCAAATGCAGACAATAATTAAGGCAACATTTTTCTCAGAATTTAGGTAAATTACGATTATAGGAATTAAGAATTTGCTTGTCATTTTATGTTTGTGTACACCAATCAGCCATAACATTAAAACCATCTCCTTGTTCCTACACACATTGTCCATTTTATCGGCTTCACTGACCATATAGAAGCACTTTGTAATTTAATTACTGACTGTAGTCCATCTGTTTCTCTGCATGCTTTGTTAGCCCCGTTTCATGCTGTTCTTCAATGGTCAGGACTCTCCCAGGACCACCACAGAGTAGATATTATTTGGATGGTGGATCATTCTCAGCACTGCAGTGACGCTGACATGGTGGTGGTGTGTTAGTGTGTGTTGTGCTGGTATGAGTGGATCAGACACAGAAATGCTGATGGAGTTGTTAAACACCTCACTGTCACTGCTGGACTGAGAATAGTCCACCAACCAAAAATGTATACAGCCAACAGCTGCAACGTTCTGTGACGTTGATGAAGGTCTCGAAGATGACCAACTCAAACAGCAGCAATAGATGAGCGATCGTCTCTGACTTTACATCTACAAGGTGGACCAACTGGGTAGGAGTGTCTAATAGAGTGGACAGTGAATTGACACTGTATTTAAAAACTCCATCAGTGCTGCTGTGTCTGATCCACTCATACCAGCACAACACACACTAACACACCACCACCATGTCAGTGTCAGTGTCACTGCAGTGCTGAGAATGATCCACCACCCAAATAATACCTGCTCTGTGGTGGTCCTGTGGGGATCATTGAAGAACAGGGTAAAGGCAGGCTAAAACAGTATGCAGATAAATAGATGGACTACAGTCAGTAATTGTAGAACTACAAAGTGTTTCTATATGGTAAGTGGAGCTGATAAAATGGACAGTGAGAGTAGAAACAAGGAGGTGGTTTTAATGTTATGGCTGATCAGTGTATATAACAGGAGTAGGCAGGTACTGGTTTCTATAAAGCCTAACCATTGCCATAGAGGTGCTTAATAACTTTTTCTCATGTATGTTATGTCTTTGTATGTCATAATCTTTTTAAAAACATTTTCTTTACCTCCTAACCTTTTAAACATTTCATCATACTCTTCCCTTCTCATACTTCCTATCTTCCTATCAACTTCAGTTTTCCTTTCGCATTCCAAAAATATAACAAAAGTGGATTGGTTATTCTAAATTGTTATTTGGTGTAAATAAGTAAGCTGATAACTAGGCACCTTGTCCAGTATGTGTTCCTGCCTTGTGGTTTATTAGTTCATTCATGCGTGTTAATTAGCACTTAGTTTTTCTATTTCATTTAATACATTAGTCATGTAAATACTGTATCTGCTTCTGCATCTTTAAGTCATGTGCGTGCATGTGTGTATGCGTCGGAGTTAGATTGCCTGTCAACTTGAACCATTTAGACCCATTACGCTCATTTTCACTTTTAATTGGCCCCAACAGAGCCAAGGATGAGTCAATCATAGAAGGCACGTGCAGAGCTTTGGCTACTGATATTCCTTCCTCTCTCTCTCTCCTTAAAGGCAGTGTGATCTCAGAGACTTCAACTTGTCCATAATTTATGTCTTAGCTAACTGCCGCTATGTTTTGGTTATTTATCTGATGAAATAAACATTTTCGGCTTTGCTTAAATCAATCAGAAAGATAACAACTAGGTACAGTGGGCTCCATGATCTTATAAAAACTACACACATACATTTAGCTGTAATGAATTTGTTTAAAAAGAGACACAAATATTATTATTTTTTTTTTTTGCATTTTCCCCCCAATTTTCTCCCTAATCTAGTCGTATCCAATTAATAACCCTGACTGCATTATGCTTCCTCTGTACCGATACTACCCTCCACTGCTGACTGAGGAGCACCGCAACTGACACCCGTGCAGTACCGACTGCATCTTTCCACCTGGTGAGTTCATATACGGATCAGCTTTGTGTACACAGAGCCAAAGCCTGATCCCGCATTATTCCTTGATTCAGTGCAGGCGCCATCAGTCAGCCAGCAGAGGTCGTAGGTGCATCAGTTATGAGGAACCCTGGTCCGGCTTTCCCAGCCTGTGTGAACAACAGCCAATCGTTGTTTATATAGCCGCCCAGCCCAGCCAAATGGCAGAGCTGAGTTTTGAAATGATGTGTTTGAAATATCAGCTCTGGTGTGCTAACGTGCCACCTGAGCGGCCAACACACAGATGTATTTTGCCTCCATTCATGGTAAGAAAAAAAATGTTAAGGAGGCAGAAATTTTTCCAAGCACTGTTAGGAGCTCCTCCTGAGCTGCTGTTCTCTGTGGCCTCTCCTCTGGTGGTTTTGGTGACATCTAGCGGTGGCTGAAGGTACTTCTCCTCCCATTCCAGCCAATAGATCTCTCCCCTGCCTAATTTGACTCACCTGGCCCTAATTACCTTCTCATCAGCCTCCTTGTTATAAGCCCATGCCTTCCTCTCAGTCAGGACCAGATTGTCAGTTGCTGTTTGCTATGCACACTGCCTGGTTTCCCTTGCACCTGCTCTCTGTTCCTGTGTTCCTGACTTCTCTGCCTGGTTCCTGGATCCCTCGCCGGCTCTCTGTTCCTGTGTTCCTGACTTCTCTGCCTGGTTCCTGGATCCCTCGCCGGCTCTCTGTTCCTGTGTTCCTGACTTCTCTGCATAGGTTCCTGGATCCCTCGCTGACTCTCGGTTCCTGTGTTCCTGCCTTCGCTGCCTGGCACCTGGATCCCTCGCTGGCTCTCTGTTCCTGTGTTCCTGCCTTCTCCGCCTGGTCCCTGGATTTCTCATCCACCTGCCACCTACGGTCCCTGTCAGCCTCCTACCCCAAGCGTAGACACTAGTACCCTCGCCTTCACCCTCGCTCCCTGGTTCTCTTTCTGGACTATTATTCTTAATAAATTACTTAAACCCTGCTCCTGTCTCTGTGGTTGTGTTCGCATCGTGGTTCCAATTCCAAACTCCTCTTAACAAGCACTGGACGTTTGCAGGTCATCAAATTACAAAAAGACATCACTTTTATGATAATCCTGTGAGGCCAGCTGTCATTCTCCTAATAAGATTTGCATTTAGTAATAATGAGTGAAAAGTTTCCAAAAAATCAAGTGTAAATTAAAGCGTAGCCACACCCACAAAACTGTACCTAATGTTAGGCACGGTGGTGGCACGGTGGTTACTGCCAGTGAAACTTCTGCATTGCAGATAATGGGCAAAAATCCTCAAAATACCTTGAAAATCATTTTCACAAGCCCAAACTGTCAGCCAGAAGAATATAATGGAATTGGACAGTGACCCAACACACATCTAAAAACCAGTTATTGATTGTATATTATTTGTGTCACCCAAAATGAGAAGGATAGTTTTTCACTGTAAAAACCTAAAACATCAGGGAAATTTCCATTACAGATTAAATAATTTATTTTTACAGTAGCAGGATGATAAAAAATAGCAAGGAACACAAATGTCAGTAGACCAGGAGACAATAAATCTGTTTGAGTAACTTATCTTTAGAATATTGTATACATAAGTATTTAAAGACATCCGACCTAGAAGCAATAAAATTAGCAGTTAAAATATAATGCTGCACATTGATAATTTACAACCCCAAATCAGAAATACATGCACGTCCCTGGAAAAGATAACGTCTTAAAGGCAGCATATGTTGCTCAAATATCTCAATGTACATTTCTGCATTAATGCTGCCATCACAGAATCACATGTCACACATTGTCTGACCACAATACATGTTTTCAGTGTGTGATGGACCACCATAAACGCCCCCAAGCCCAGAGAAGTCAACGCCACTTCTGGACATGGTTAACATAAAGCTTCTTTTTTGCACAGTAAAGTTTTAAGTGACATTTGTGCATGTACCTCTGTATTGTAGTGCTTGACAAAGGTTTGCCAAAGTAATCCCTTGTCCATGTGGTTATATCAGCTATTGTTGAGTGGCGGTTCTTGATGCAGTGCTGTCTGAGGGATTGAAGCTCACAGGTGTTCAGCTTAAGCCTGAATGGTTTAATGATATTATGCACTGTAGAGGGAGAAATATGCAAATCCCTTCCAATCTTTCTTTGAGGTACATTGTTTTTAAGCATTTCAATCATTTTCTCACACATTTGTTGACAAACTGGAGATCCTCTGATCATCTTTGCTCATCAAAGACTCAGCCTTTCCTGGATGCTGCTTTTGTACCAAACCATGATTACAATCACCTGTTGACATCACCTATTTGAAATCACATCATTATTTAGTTTTTTCACCTCATTACTAGCACTAAATTGCCCTCGTCCCACTTTTTTTTTGGAATGTGTTACAGGCCTAAAATGCAGGAATGGAGGTATATAAACAAATTAAATGAAGTTGAGCAGACAAAACATAAAAATATCTCAGGTTCAAACTGTCTGCAATCAAATAAAAGTCAAAGTAAATGTAAGGAACACTGTATTTTTATTTTATTTGCATTTTCCATGCTGTCCAAACTTTTTCTGATTTGGGGTTGTAAATGAAATCCCACAGTCCACTCATTTCTATCTTTGAACAAGTTTGCTTACTAACAGAAAAGTTGAAACTTCTCGTAATAGATTTGTTAATTTTTTTAAACATTTATTTAACTGACAAAAGTACAAAGGAAAGATTATGCCTGTAATAATTGTATCCCTGCAACACAAGTCATAGGCATGTTTACCACGGTGTTGCATCACGCCTCCTTTAGTTACACTTTTTTATCATTTGGAAACTAAACATACTACAACACATTGTTTATATAGACCTCAGTTACAAAAAAAAGTCACTTTAAAGCTGGTTTTCATACGTAACCCCTTTAGTTACAACTTAGCAGTCAGCTGTAGTCACTGAACATTTATTATAAATATGTGGGTGGCATGGTGGCTAAGTGGGTAGCACTGTGGCCTCACAGCAAGTAGGTCCTGGGTTCGATCCCAGGTGGGGCGGTCTGGGTCCTTTCTGTGTGGAGTTTGCATGTTCTCCCCGTGTCTGCGTGGGTTTCCTCCGGATGCTCCTGTTTCCTCCCACAGTCCAAAGATGTGCAAGTGGGGCGAACTGGAGATACAAAATTGTCCAAGACTGTGTTTGATATAACCTTGTGAACTGATGAACCTTGTGTAATGAATAACTACCGTTTCTGTCATGAATGTGACCAAAATGTAAAACATGACGTTAAAATCCTAATAAACAAACAAACAAACATTATTTTAAATATGTAATTTAAAACAAGTTGTTTTATATTAAAAGGCTAAGGAAAATGTCCTTTTTTGACCTTATCTGATCCATTGGATAAACACATTTTTCTGCTATAATTAATAATTTTATTATTATTATTATTATGCATAGCAATAATGATCAGATTAACTGCCTGTACCATTATGGATCATCCACTGTGCTGAACATTTGTCAGCAGACACTGTGGGCTAAAAATACAATCATGGCAATCACCGGAAATTGTTGAAATTACAAAGATTATTTGGACAAAGAACCTTAATCAACCTCAAAATCAATCAAGCCAACCTGCAGACACAGAATACAGCAGTGTCAGCTTGCACTATCTGTTGTCATCTGAATGAAATTGGATGCTAGGAGGCCACAATCCTTCTGGGAGAATGTTCTGTGGAAAGATGAGACCAAGGTAGACCTTTCTGCTAAAGCATTTCATTGTACAATTTACAGAAAATGAAATGATGCCTGTAAATAAAGGAACACGGTCCCTATGGTCAAACCTGGTGAAGGTTAACATATGCCATGGAATTGCTTTGCTGCCTCTGGCACTGGATGCCTGGACTGTGTGCAAAGCATTGTGGAATCTAAAGACTACTAAAGAATTTTGGAACGAAATGTAGGGGCTAGAGTCAGAATGCTGGGTCTCTGTCAGAGGTCATGATGGGTCTTCCAGCAGGTCCACCACTTACTTCGGAAATAAATAAAAAAAAGACATACTGCTGAGGTTAAATACACATTTGTAATTGCAATAATTTTCTGGGAGTAGTGGTGCATTTTCTGAAAGAAGTGCAGTGGTGTCAATATTTTTGACCATGATTATATACATGAATATACAGTATAATCAAAAGTATGAGAACACCTAATCATAAGCCTGTGGGACATCCTTTTTAAAAATGAAAAAAAAAATTGTTTCTACTTAGTCCACATCTGGGCATTGTACAGCCCGTGGGCCAAATCCAGCCCTTTGGCTGTCCCCAATCGGCCCACATGAGGTCAGTGGCAATTAAAAATCAAACGTAAATAAATGTACATCAAACATGCAATACAACAGGTTTGTTTTTATTTTTAAGGGACCTCTATTTCTCTACATTTACATAAGTTTTAATTTACGAGTACAAGTGTATCCAGCTTTACTGTAATGTGTTGGAGAACAGAACTGAGTGTGATTGATGGAGACTGTGGAGTTTTAACAAGGCATGAACCTCTAAGTATTTATTTACTGAAGTCAGATGTAAAGCTATTTAAGGATTACAATTTAAATCTAGGGTTTAAATCGCCATTACGATACTAAACGCATAGAAATAAAATAACTTGAATGATGCAGAGCGTCACATCTGCTAGATAAACTGCAAAAGCAACAAGGACTTTTTACATGTCGGGGCGCCCAGATTCTGAACTCCTCAGTTCGAAACTCGGCATTGCCACCGGTCGGCTGGGCGCCATCTAGCGGGCATAATTGGCAATGCCTGCAGCAGACACGTTTCTGCTAGGGAGGGATGAATGGACAATATTGGTGGGGTCTTCAAACGCTGTGTAAGGACCCTGATTAGCAGATAGAGAGACGCCTGTGCAGAATGCATAGGTAAAAAAGGGTTCCGCTAAGGGCTGCACGCGTTTTGTTCACACCTGTTTTCGAAAAATTTTATTAAATAGTAAAATAATGTTGATGTTTTTACTCTGTCTGCTTCTCATTTTTATTGCCTGATTGTAACATCTACTCTCAACACTAACAGCCTATCAGAACTGTACAATACTACTTTTTTTAATAAAAAGATACAATTAATATTGAGCAGAATTAATTTCACCACATTGGTCCGGCCCTCCACAACCATCCGAGTTTCTTATGTGCCCCCTTGGAAAATTTAATTTCTCACCTTTGATTTAGTCAAATGAGCATTTGTAAGGTCAGACAACAATGATGAATAAGAAGATCTGGCTTGCAATTGTTGTTTAAGTTCATCTTAAGAGTGTTAAGTGGGGCTGGGCTCAAACTATTACCACAAAGTTTGTAGGATTTTTTATTTGCTTTAAAAGTAGTGCCAGAAGATAGATTTGCACTACCATGACCCATCAAAGTTTTAGCCAGGCTTTTTAGTGGATCCCACCTTTTTATACACAAGTAAAAATGACATAATGAAAAAGTTGTTCGATAGAGTTCAATAATAGGAAAAATAAAGAAAATCAATGAAAGATGGATTCACGCCTGGCAAAAGAAAAGGTAAAAGGATAAGTAAAGAGATGAGAGCCAAAAACAAAACAGGATGGATAATGGAAAGTACATGCAGCTGAGTGGAAGGAAGGCAAGACGGTGGCTGATGACCTTGAGTCAGGCTGTGAGTAATCAGCCATCTCCTTTTCTTATCTTAGTACCCATTAGCTGTACTGCTGTAATGAATGTGTGTTATTTATCATAGAGACGCTGGCTACCTCTAGCCTCGACGAAGAAATCACACTAACCTTCAGACACTGTTATTTACTTACCTACATATTTACTGTGTCTTGCTTTGTCAGACCTGGAATAGACAATGAATAAAGCAGCTTAGTCTAAAAAGATTAAAATTTAAACAAAAGAATTGGCTGCACTAACAATCTCTCTGTAAGAGAAAGCTACAGTAAAGAACAGGTAAGAGTGGAGCAGCAGTCTAATGTGCAAACCCATGACAACGTACAGCCAGGACTCAATGTGGAGGAATACAGAGAACATAGCATGTTTACTCACAGTCAAGCCGGAAAGTCTGCACACCCCTTTCACCTTGTCCACGTTTTATTACATTACAGACTCATTCTATAATAGATTGAGTCACATAATTCTATACAAAGTAGTCCACAATGACCAAGTAAAAGCAAGTTTTAAGACATTTGTGCTAATTTATTAAAAATCCAAATGTAAAATATGATATGTACACAAGTGTGCACACCCTTTGATATGACACCCAAAAGTGAGCTGAGGTGCATTTTGTTTTCACTGATACTGCTTAAGATGTTTCTACAATTTAATTGGAGTCCACCTGTGGTAAATTAGGTTGATTGTACATGATTGGGGATTGCCAACACCTGCCTATATAGTTCTAAATTACTGACTGTAGTCCATCTGTTTCTCTACATATCTTTTTAGCAGCGCTGCTGGAGTTTTATATATCGCGTCCACTCACTGTCCACTCTATTAGACAATCTTACCTAGTTGGTCCACCTTGTAGATGTAAAGTTGAGACAATCGCACTTCTGTGGCTGCTGTTTGAGTTGGTCATCTTCTAGACCTTCATCAATGGTCACATGATGCTGTCCACGGGGCGCTGTGCTGAGAATGACCCACCACTCAAATAATACCTGCTCTGTAGTGGTCCTGGGAGAGTCATGACCATTGAAGAACAGCATGAAAGGAAGCTAACAAAGCATGCAGAGAAACAGATGGACTACAGTCAGTAATTGTACAACTACAAAGTGCTTCTTTATGGTAAGTGAAGCTGATAAAATGGACAGTGAGTGTAGAAACAAGAAGGTGGTTTTAATGTTATGGCTAATTCTTCACATTCTTCAATGGTCAGGACCCCCACAGGACCACTACAGAGTAGGTATTATTTGGGTGGTGGATCATTCTCAGCACTGCAGTGACACTGACATGGTGGTGGTGTGTTAGTGTGTGTTGTCCTGGTATGAGTGGATAAGACACAGCAGCGCTGCTGGAGTTTTTAAACACCTCACTGTCACTGCTAGACTGAGAATAGCCCACCAACCAAAAATATCCAGCCAACAGCACCCCGTGGGCAGCGTCCTGTGACCACTGATGAAAGTTTAGAAGATGACCAACTCAAACAGCAGCAATAGATGAGCGATCGTCTCTGACTTTACATCAACAAGGTGGACCAACTAGGTAGTAGTGTCTAATAGAGTGGACAGTGAGTGGACACGGTATTTAAGAACTCCAGCAGCGCTGCTGTGTCTGATCCACTCATACCAGCACAACACACACTAACACACCACCACCATGTCATTGTCACTGCAGTGCTGAAAATCATCCACCACCTAAATAATACCTGTTCTGTGGTGGTCCTGTGGGGGTCCTGACCATTGATGAACAGGGTGAAAGCAGGCTATAAAGTATGTAGAGAAATGGACTATAGTCAGTCAGTGATTGTAGAACTAAAAAGTGCGGAAAAACTGTTTTTTTTTAAAAAACAATTTTTTTAATGGAAAACATCAAGTGAGTTACAGTTAAACCAGTGGCACTGAGTAGCTGTTCAGCGGGGTAAAATGCCCTGTTGATAAGAGTTTAAAATAGAATTACCACACAGGTTTGACCAGAAAGGAAGCCTTACACCTCAAAATCAAATGTACTTTTTTTTTTTACAAGGTTACTTTTTTTTACCTTCTTTAACTTTTTTTGCATGAAATGCTTGAAATCACCTTACATCCCCTTGACTGGGTGGGATTGGGTAAGACTAAAAAAGAAAGTCAGGTGTAGAAGAAAGAGTGAGGAGGAGAGAGTTATGTGTGTAGAGATAATTAGAAATCACACCTGTAGGCTAGGTGGAATCAGTCCTAGTGAAGCTTTTTTCACAGATAGCGGGTGTCCGTCTACAAAGAAAGAACGCAGCACAGTGAAAACTTAATTAGAGAAGATGGATCACTGCTACATTTATCTCAAACACACACCTACACGGTGAGAAGCATGTGTGTATGCATGCTCTAATGGCTTGTATCTACTGAGATCAGTAATGCCAGTACAGATTAGATATAAATGCAAACATGTCCCTATGAAAATTCCAAACATCAATTGTCTATGTGTACCACCGCAGCCTTAAGCAAACACTCAACTTCAATGTCATTCTTTTACTCTCCTGAACCAACCCCAAATCAGAAAAACTTGGGACATTGTTTCCTACATTGACTACACTGACTTTTATTTAATTGCAGATAGAATAAACTAACCTCATTTGTTAATTCTTGGATTTTAGGCCTGCAATTTTTTCCAAAAAAGAGATGATACAGTAAAGCATTTACCACTTTGTAATGTTGCCATTCCTTCTCACGACACTTAAAACACATTTTGGCACTGAGAATATAAAGCAATGAAGTGTTTCAGCTTTTATTTTGTCCCATTCTTCCTGCAAACACGTCTTAAGATGTACAACAGTACGGGGTCGTCATTGTTGCATTTTTCTTTTCAAAATTCTCCACTTATTCTCTTTTGAGGACACCTCAGGACTGCAGGCAGGCCAGTCCAGTACCTGTACCCTCTTTTTCCGCAGCCTTGTCTTTGTAATGTGTGCAGCATGTGGTTTTGCATTGTCTTGTTAAAAAATGCATCGACGTCCATGGGACAGATGTTTCTATGAAGGCAGCATATTGCTCTAAGATCTCAATGTACTTTTCTGCATTAATGTTGCCATCACAAAAGTGTAAATTACCTTTGCCAAGTGCACTAATACAACCACAAACCATGACATTTTTGTCACATAGCATCAATTTATTTGCCACATACCATCCAGATCTGAAATACTGATTTGTCTGACCACAATACATGTTTCCACTGTGTGATGGTGCCATTCAGATACCACTGAGCCCAGAGAACTCAGTGTCGCTTTTGGACATGGTTAACATCAGGTTTCTTAGATGTTCAAGAGAGGCTTTATTTTTAATTTCAGCTTTATAATTACATATTGACACGAAACAACGTTCCTCCAGGACCGGGGTGCAACACAGAACACAAGTGCAATACAATACAATATACACAGTGCAGGATGAAAATAAATAAAAAAAGGAATTGAGGGGGATAAGACAAAAGTAATGTTGGTCAGTACATGGTATTGAGTAAATATTAAGTGAGGTAAAACACATATTCTGATAAATGTTGAAATTACATCATTATTTAGTTTTCCTTCCTCATTACTAGCTCTAAATCGCCCGTCCCTACTTTTTGGAATGTGTAGGAGGCCTGAAGTGCATGAATGGATGTGTATTAACAAATGAAATTAAGTTGGAAATGAAAGGAAATGTAACAAACTGTTACCTTTAATTTTCCATATTGTCCCAACTTTTTTTTATTTGGCAGCGTACATTATATATATTAAAGTTTGTGTGTATGTATGTGTGTGTGTTTAGCTGCCTGAAGCATCAGTTAAAGATAATTGGACTGGCATCACTTTGCTACACAACAAATCACCAATTATAATCCTGCTGGAGAAGCCGACTTCATTTTTTATCTGCTTTTCATCTGCCCACAGTGATACGTAGGTCATAGCACTGATATCAAGCATGCAGTCTCTGTACAATATGTTAAATGTGTTCACAGCACAGGTCAGTTTGCAGTCAGTGTTCTCATATACAAATTCGTAGTCATAAACAGTGGATGGATGGATGGATGGATGGATGGATGGATGGATGGATGGATGGATGGATGGATGGATGGATGGATGGATGGATGGATAGATAGATAGATAGATAGATAGATAGATAGATAGATAGATAGATAGATAGATAGTGCTGCTTACCTCACAGTTGTCCTACCTTGAGCGCCATGCATTGTCCAGATTCACCACACTGCTGCTACATTTTACTGCTTTTCAAAGCAGCACCAGTGAGACCATTTTAAATGATGTTGCTGGACACAACACACAAACACGACACACACAAAGGATACTTTTTTAAACTTATTTTTGCATTACTTTTTGGTTACTTTTCAGCTAAAACACTTTTTTTTTTTTTTTTTTTTTTAACAAAACTACATGCAAATAAGCTTTCATTTGTTTAGGCAGTGAGCTCTGCAGTAAGAAGCAATAATCGTCAGCTTTTTGGTAAACAAAGCCCAAAAAGCTTATCATGTGGATGCAGCCTAAATGTTTAGTTTTATGGAAGTAACATAATGGTTTAGGGATAATTTGCTCCAACAATTAAGGGAACAATAAAATTACAATAAAAACTACAGAATGTAAGGTTGGTGGTTCATTAGTTAAGAATATAATGCAACAAGTCAGCATTCTGACACATGCAGATTAACAACTATATATTCACCGATCAGCCATAACATTAAAACCACCTCCTTGTTTCTACACTCACTGTCCATTTTATCAGCTCCACTTACCATATAGAAGCACTTTGTAGTTCTACAAATACTGACTGTAGTCCATCTGTTTCTCTTCATGCTTTGTTAGCCCCCTTTCATGCTGTTCTTCAATGGTCAGGACTCTCCCAGGATCACTACAGAGCAGGTATTAATTAAGTGGTGGATCATTCTCAGCACTGCAGTGACACTGACATGGTGGTGGTGTGTTAGTGTGTGTTTTGCTGGTGTGAGTGGATAAGACACAGCAATGCTGCTGGAGTTTTTAAACACCTCACTGTCACTGCTGGACTGAGAATAGTCCACCAACCAAAAATATCCAGCCAACAGCGCCCCATGGGCAGCGTCCTGTGACTACTTATGAAGGTCTAGAAGATGACCAACTAAAACAGCAGCAATAGATGAGCGATCATCTCTGACTTTACATCTACAAGGTGGACCAACTAGGTAGGAGTGTCTAATAGAGTGGACAGTGAGTGGACACGGTATTTAAAAACTCTGCTGTGTCTGATTCACTCATACCAGCACAACACACACTAACACACCACCATCATGTCATTGTCACTGCAGTACTGAGAATGATCCACCACCCAAATAATACCTGCTCTGTGGTGGTTCTGTGGGGGTCCTGACCATTGAAGAACAGGCAAAAAAAGCATGCAGAGAAACAGATGGACTACAGTCAGTAATTGTAGAACTACAAAGTGATTCTTTATGGTAAGTAGAGCTGATAAAATGGACAGTGTGTAGAAACAAGGAGGTGGTTTTAATGTCATGGCTGATCGGTGTATATAGTAGCTTGCACGATTTTTACAGCTGTTAGCATGTGTTTTTACATGTGCAAATGCCCCTATGCCAAGGTTTATGTGGTATGATAATTTTTTTTTATTAATACACTGTTTCTGATTAGCTTACATCTTTGAGGTGAATTTATGATATTATTAGCAAGAAAATCAATGCTGGTAATTTAATATTAATTGTCCTTATCCATGAAGTTATCATTTCTAATGGAGGTGCATTTATTGTATAGACAAACAACCCCTGTACACACACACACACACACACACATAAACACATATGCATGAACATTTCACTAATAAACCATGAACATTTGAAAACAAAGTTGAACCCCTTTCCACCAGCAGCTTTAGGTGAATAAACCTATAGATGTCATCCTCTTATACAGATTTACATTTCTGTTGTGTAACCATAAATTCCATCTAAGGACCCTTCAGTGACACAGGTACATTTTTTAAATGCAGGACAAACACATCTTTAAAACAATATTTCTTCACATATGGTCTGAGTACATCGATGTATGGCATTTGGAATAATGATAATGTCGACTTGTGATTCATAACTCACTGTGCCATTAGGGCCTGGTGCTGAATAGTGAAGCAGCGTATTGATCGAGCAGCTTTGTGATTTCCCTCTGCCTGTAATGAAGTTTTGCCTCCTATCCCTACATACTAATGCACAGTTTTGTTTTTGTGACACAGATGTCTTATTTATTCTGTTCAGGAAGGTCTGTTCAGGAACCTAATGTCTAGGTATTAATTAGTTGTGAGGTACAAACTCCAAAGTACAAGATGATAAGTATCAGGACAGTTTAACTTATTTACATTGATATGTCTCACAGGTTCCAGGTATTAACTAGGTAAGTGTGAGGTACAAACTACAAAGTACCTGGTATTACTAGGTACTAGGTGTTGTCAACTTTGAGAGGAGGTACTCTGCCTTTTTCTCTTGCCTACTGATTCTCATCAAGGGAGTCTTTTTTTCTCTTTTTCTCTGACTTTCCCCCCTGATTTTCTCCCCTTATCTAGTCGTATCCAATTACCCTGGTTGTGTTACGCTTCACCTCTACTGATACAACCCTCCACTGCTGGCTGAGGAGCACACGCCCCCTCTGGCAGTACTAACTGCCTCTTTTCACCTGCACAAGGCGAGTTCATATGCGGATCAGCCTTGAGCACAGAGAGCCACACCCTGATCAGGCGACATCAATCAGCCAGCAGAGGTCATAATTGCACCAGTTATAAGGAACCCTGGTTCAGCTTATCCCATCCCTGAACAACAGCCAATTGGATGGCAGAGCTGAGATTTGATACAATGTATTTGAAATCCCAGCTTTGGTGTGCTAGCGTATTTTACCACTATGCCACCTAAGTGGCCAATGAAGTCATTTTCAATAAAAGAGCAAAAATGATTCCTACTAACTTGTCTCTGTGTGTCGATGCCACATTGATGTCAGAAGTGGAAAAGCTTAGAAAAGGTTAAGAAACTCATCGGCGAGATCAACCAGCTGATGCAGTAAGAAGAAGGAGCTTTCAGAAGAAGGAACAGTTTTTGTAATGTGTTTGCTGTGAGCCAGATGAACAGTACACAAACAGACCTAGGGACGCCGACAAAGATTTGCTGTTGGTGAACAAACAGATTGCAAACAAACAAACAGACAATAAAGATCAGAGGAATGGTGGCAGCTGGACTTAACAGCACATAGGCTGCGCAGGCAGTCCTTGTCCAAAACAAAAGTGGACTGTTTTGCCTTGCATTGATAACATGCTGGATTGGGTGGCCAGGTCAAGTTTGTTCAGCTCTTTGGACTTATGTAGTGCCTATTAACAAGAACCATTCGCTTTGGAAGCTAAAGAAAAGGCAGCGTTCAACATTGGCGAAGGGCTATGGCAGTTAAGAATGATGCCCTTCGGACTTTGTAATGCCCCTCCAATTTGAGTTGTTGATGGAGTGTGCTTGTGAGTTCACCCCAAAACCAGTGTGTGTACTTGGATGACCTCCTGGTGCACAGGCCTGATTTTGCGGAGGCCCTGAACACCCTAAAGCAGGTATTTGTTTCCATCTGTTTCACTCGTCTCGAGTTTTACCCCTGAAAGGGCAACCTGGGACACATTGCAAGCGGTGAGAAAGTGGCCACTGACCCAGCCAAAGTGGAAGCAGTGGAGCGCTGACTGACACTAATCAACCTTGAACAGTTGCAGAGCTTTCTGGGACTGGCATCATTCTACAGACGGTTGTTAAAAGATTTGCCAATGTCGCTGTCCCACTGCACCAGCTCACAGCCAAAAGTGTTTGAGTGGACATCGGACAGAGGGGAGGTTTTTAGTGACTGGACGGCACTTGTCACTGAGCATTCTGGGTTAAAATAGTTTAAGACCATGTTTATGGGGTGCTGTAATCATGATCCCGCTGCTATTACGCAAAACTAGTGAGCGCTGGCCACTAGGCTGATGTTCAAGTGCGTGGTCATAGGGGTCAAGGGAAATGCAAATGGAATACTCCATTATGCCCGACTGGGTACATACATTCACATCAATACTTATTACACATGTGTACATCCCATGACACTGTCAGCATGCGTTTGCGATATACCACTATAACCAACACGGCATGAATATTCAGTCCGATTGCTGTGTCTCGGTGTTGTTGCGCCGATGCACAGCATGAATGCAGGTAAAATCCCCCCTCCTTCTCTGAGAGAGCGCTCACCTGCCCCCTCATAGGATGGGATTTTACCTCTTGCCCAGGTTTCCCCTCATTCCCTTTGCAGGACACCGATGACGCGTACGTACATTTCATCTTTTCATTATCAGTTTGTTTTAGTCCGATCATACATACGTTGTTACACCCGCTCAAAGTGCTCCCTTTAGATGTGCGCATCATCTGTTGGAAAAAGTCATTTTTGTTTTAGCGGCATGTGTATGTGTGTACAGTGTGTTTTTAGAGGAGAAGGGGATGACGGCTTGATCGAGGTCGTCATCACAGGTTTTTACTTTACTGACTTATCATGCATTGCTGATGTTGTTACATAGTCAGTAGCTGGTATTGTACAGTGGATGACTTACTGTTAGTAGATAAAATGATTAGAATATAATTCACTGAGACAACTTTCACATGCATTTAAAAATCAGGTTAATATTGTATTGGCCAGGAGTCAAGTAATCCATTCATTAGTAAGTACTGATGTAAATCAAAGTGAGACCGGTCATTATTAGAGGTCATGGCACCAAATGTCACCTGTCTAATGTAATAAAGGCATATTGACTGGATGTGTGTGTGTGTGTGTGTGTGTGGGCACTCGCCTCATTTTGTTTTCACAGAATCAGAATCAGAATATCTTTATTGTCATTATACCAGGTATAATGAAATTAAGGTGCAATACTCTCTAATGTTATAAGCAATACATTTAAAGAAAAACTATAATTTACAAAATACCAAAATTTGCATTTACAAAATTAACAGAATTTACAATAACAATAATGACAATAACATTAACACACAAAAACTAGACTTTCTGTCAGTAACAAGCTGGTGGAAAATTGCACATTACCCTTTGTAAACATTGTAAAATTGCCCAAAAATTGCACATTACCTTTTGTAATTTAAATTGCACATTACCCTTTGTAAGCATTGTCCGAAATTTGCACAGTTTGTAAACATTGTCCAAAAATTAACAGTCCCATTGTTAGTAAAATTGCACAGTCCCATGTGTTTAAAATCACCTTATGTAGAAATATTTCAGGTTCGTACTGCGGTGGGGTAAAATCTGACTTGAAATGACCCGACTATTTCAGTTCTGTCAACAACACAATTACTGTTGAGCCCCAGTGGTGCACCACATGTTTCTGACTAACATCAACAACAAGTAACATCTACACTCTCTCTATGTTATGTGGCTCTATAGACTTTTCACAGACCTGCCCTCTCAGTTGGCCAACTGAGAAGGACAAGGTAAAGTTTATTGTCTTATGGTTAAATAATGCAGCCAACTTTATTTATTAATCTAGGAATTACTAGATGCCCTGAGTTTTACCACCATCTCAATTTAGATGTATCTTGAAAAAAAGGATGAAGATTTCAACATTGTAGATGTGAAACCTCTCTATGATAAAAACAAAGGACATGTGTTAAAAGAAGGAATAACATCTAGAAGACACTTACAGGTATATCTGATTCTCAGAACTTTTCAGGACATTCATAAGACTCTATGCTTATAATATGACATTAATTTAATTAATCCGTTTTACTAAAATGTCCAGGAAATGTCTTAGTATGACATGTTTGGTCTTGATTTTTTAATTCTGCTTTATCAGTCCTGTTTACGTGTGAAAAGGGGTTGGTGGGATTCCACCCAGAACACCCCTGGACACTCCTTGACCAATCAACAGCCTCTCTTTTCTGTCGAACAGGAAAACATACTCCTTATGAACTAGAATTTGTAAAATAAGCACTGTACATTTCCACCCAGAACCCCTGACTGCCAACTTCAGAGTCATGTTTTTGATGTCCAAAAAGAACTTCTGAGGACTTTGTTGTGAGCTTAATTGGTCTTTTTTTATTAGGTCTTAATTTTATTTTTTTATTAGCTTGTTTGATCTCTCACTGGTCTCAACCTGCACCATCACAAGAAGAGGCTGCCAAGGAGAGATTTTCGTGCAATCTAAAATCTCAACTGTAATAAACTGTAATAATGCTTAGTCATAAAGCTCAGCCTGTAGGGTAGTCAGTCAGTTTTGTGTTCCTACCAACCTTTAGAGGGAGCTATTGCTGCCTTTAGCATTCTAAAACCCTGATTTTGCTTTATTAGCATTTACTCTCTTGCTAATTTTTACTTTAATTTCTTTTGGGATCAATAAAGTGTCTATCTATCTATCTATCTATCTATCTATCTATCTATCTATCTATCTATCTATCTATCTATCTATCTATCTATCTATCTATCTATCTATCTATCTATCTATCTATCTAGGCACAGTCAGGTTCTTGGGAGAGTTATGCTGCAAGGTGCTATGACTGACTCCTCACCCTTGTTCACAGCACGTCAAGCACTGATTTAGTGTAGTCTGTAGAGCTTCTGTCTCACACACTTTTCAGAGGGGAATGGAATCCCTCTAGATGGTTGTTAGTTAAAGAAATTCTTAATTCATAACTTTGTTACCATCACTCTTTTATGTGTTTTTTTATTTGGCTTTTTCTTCAGTTTGTAAACATTGTCCAAAAATTAACAGTCCCATTGTTAGTAAAATTGCACAGTCCCATGTGTTTAAAATCACCTTATGTAGAAATATTTCAGGTTCGTACTGCGGTGGGGTAAAATCTGACTTGAAATGACCCGACTATTTCAGTTCTGTCAACAACACAATTACTGTTGAGCCCCAGTGGTGCACCACATGTTTCTGACTAACATCAACAAGAAGTAACATCTACACTCTCTCTATGTTATGTGGCTCTATAGACTTTTCACAGACCTGCCCTCTCAGTTGGCCAACTGAGAAGGACAAGGTAAAGTTTATTGTCTTATGGTTAAATAATGCAGCCAACTTTATTTATTAATTTATTAATAGGAATTACTAGATGCCCTGAGTTTTACCACCATCTCAATTTAGATGTATCTTGAAAAAAAGGATGAAGATTTCAACATTGTAGATGTGAAACCTCTCTATGATAAAGACAAAGGACATGTGTTAAAAGAAGGAATAACATCTAGAAGACACTTACAGGTATATCTATATTTGGCTTTTTCTTGTATTTTTTTTATTTTTATTTATTTTCCCTATCGTTATCATGATTTTGTCCCGTTTTTGCACTTGGGCCCCAGAATCAGCCTGGTACTGAGTATCTCTGTTGTTCTTACCAACTTACAACAATGTGAGTTTATAAGACTTTACCTACAATCCACAGGAAAGCAGACTCCACAAAAAAAACCCAGTCCAACATGAATAGCTCCATGGCCTAACTAGTGTGATCTCCACTAGAAGCAGTGTACTCACTGCAGATCAACTAAATGTAAATATTCACAGCACAAATAATTCTCTAAATTTTTCAAATTATTTCTATGTAATTGATGTTAGCATAGTGAAGTCAATATTATTTTGAGATATTTTGTCTATAGTACTGGTGCCACATTTAGTTGTTGTTATTATTATATATAATAATACTGATTTATTATTATAATAATAATAATAAATCAGTATTATTAATTTACCCTGCATTCCCAATTGCTGCTTTTACGTAAGGATACTACATTTATATTTGTAGCTGAGTGAAGGATAGTACATTTAATTGGTGGTGCTCCAGGTGTGAGTACTACAGGGTGCACCAAAATACTGATCGTAAAGGACTTTGAATGTCAAAAATGCCTTCATGACACTAATGCATTTGGTACTGCTGCTGTCACCACTGGAGCTGCTATCATTGCTGCTGTCCTGCTGTCACCGCTGTCACTGATGCTGTTCTTGCTGTTATGCAGCATCAAGGTTGCTGCTGCTGTCCCTTTTCGGCATCAAGGGCACCTTTCCCTACTGGCACTCAGGTCACCACCGCACTGCACAGAGGATGTCGCTCTATCACTAGTGACTTTGCAGACCTGCAAAAGTTCATCCACCAATGTTTGGGGCCCTTGACTCTTGACCTGCCTGACCAGAGTTACCAGCTAAGTCTGTTGATTCACGGGTCTGTGGATTCCTGGAATTTTCTCCTGCCTGGCCAGATATACCAGCTGAGTTTGCTGACCCACCACATCTGTTCTGAGCTACCCACTGGCTTACACATGGGTGTTGACTTCCACCTGACCTCAGAGGACCTGTTGCAAAGCCCACACTTGGCTTTAAAGTGGCTGTGGTCGTGCCTCTGTCTGGATTTCAAGTGCCCATCATGGCTTCTATGTACAGTGTATCACAAAAGTGAGTACACCGCTCACATTTCTGCAGATATTTAAGTATATCTTTTCATGGGACAACACTGACAAAATGACACTTTGACACAATGAAAAGTAGTCTGTGTGCAGCTTATATAACAGTGTAAATTTATTCTTCCCTCAAAATAACTCAATATACAGCCATTAATGTCTAAACCACCAGCAACAAAAGTGAGTACACCCCTAAGAGACTACACCCCTAAATGTCCAAATTGAGCACTGCTTGTCATTTTCCCTCCAAAATGTCATGTGATTTGTTAGTGTTACTAGGTCTCAGGTGTGCATAGGGAGCAGGTGTGTTCAATTTAGTAGTACAGCTCTCACACTCTCTCATACTGGTCACTGAAAGTTCCAACATGGCACCTCATGGCAAAGAACTCTCTGAGGATCTTAAAAGATGAATTTTTGCGCTACATGAAGATGGCCAAGGCTACAAGAAGATTGCCAACACCCTGAAACTGAGCTGCAGCACAGTGGCCAAGATCATCCAGCGTTTTAAAAGAGCAGGGTCCACTCAGAACAGACCTCGCGTAGGTCGTCCAAAGAAGCTGAGTGCACGTGCTCAGCGTCACATCCAGCTGCTGTCTTTGAAAGATAGGCGCAGGAGTGCTGTCAGCATTGCTGCAGAGATTGAAAAGGTGGGGGGTCAGCCAGTCAGTGCTCAGACCATACGCCGCACACTACATCAAATTGGTCTGCATGGCTGTCACCCCAGAAGGAAGCCTCTTCTGAAGTCTCTAAACAAGAAAGCCCGCAAACAGTTTGCTGAAGACATGTCAACAAAGGACATGGATTACTGGAATCATGTCCTATGGTCTGATGAGACCAAGATTAATTTGTTTGGTTCAGATGGTCTCAAGCATGTGTGGCGGCAATCAGGTGAGGAGTACAAAGATAAGTGTGTCATGCCTACAGTCAAGCATGGTGGTGGGAATGCCATGGTCTGGGGCTGCATGAGTGCAGCAGGTGTTGGGGAGTTACATTTCATTGAGGGACACATGAACTCCAATATGTACTGTGAAATACTGAAGCAGAGCATGATCCCCTCCCTCCGGAAACTGGGTCGCAGGGCAGTTTTCAAGCATAATAATGACCCCAAACACACCTCTAAGACGACCACTGCTTTATTGAAGAGGCTGAGGGTAAAGGTGATGGACTGGCCAAGCATGTCTCCAGACCTAAACCCAATAGAACATCTTTGGGGCATCCTCAAGCGGAAGGTGGAGGAGCGCAAAGTCTCGAATATCCGCCAGCTCCGTGATGTCGTCATGGAGGAGTGGAAAAGCATTCCAGTGGCAACCTGTGAAGCTCTGGTAAACTCCATGCCCAGGAGAGTTAAGGCAGTTCTGGGAAATAATGGTGGCCACACAAAATATTGACACTTCAGGAACTTTCACTAAGGGGTGTACTCACTTTTGTTGCCGGTGGTTTAGACATTAATGGCTGTATATTGAGTTATTTTGAGGGAAGAATAAATTTACACTGTTATATAAGCTGCACACAGACTACTTTTCATTGTGTCAAAGTGGCATTTTGTCAGTGTTGTCCCATGAAAAGATATATTTAAATATCTGCAGAAATGTGAGGGGTGTACTCACTTTTGTGATACACTGTAAGTAGCTTCTCCTTGCCAGTCCTGCCTTAAATTTAGTTGAAAATCACATCTTGTCTGCCAGTACCCTCTACAGTCCTGTTGCCGGTTCCAGTCTTTCCTGTAGTCCCATCACCAGACCTATTGGCTGCCTTGCTTTATATTTACAGGGCAAAACCAGTCTCAAGTCACCTTATGCTAAGACCTTTTGCCCCTGCTTCTCTCTTTTGTGCTATTTAACACAATTTAGGAGCCAAACTTCTGCCACAGTTTTAGTCTCTCCTGCTGTTGTAAAATCTATTGAAATATTTGGGAAATGTCAGTTTGTTTTGTGTTTGTTTCCACACCCTATCACCACCAGTCAATAAACCAGTACAATATGTTTATTTCTTTACTCTATGCACCTTTTTCCATTAGCCTTTGATTGGCAGGTGTATTAATGCCTTTGGTGTTCCTTGTTCTTTGCCAAGTATTGATGTATTATAAATGCTTCATCAAGTTGTTTTCTTGTATCCGACCCCCACAGGACCGCTAAAGAGCAGGAATTATTTAGGAGGTGGATGATTCTCAGCACTGCAGTGACAATGACATGGTGGTGGTATGTTAGTGTGTGTTGTGCTGTTATGAGTATCACTGTCCACTCTATTAGACACTCCTACCTAGTTGGTATACCTTGTACATGTAAAGTCAACTTTAAAGTTATAAAGTCACATTTGTGAGCATTATTTAGTTTGACTTTATTTATTTAAGAAATTATATTTTTTTGATTATATGGTCACAGTTAGTTGCGAAATATACTTGATGGATGTTTTCCAGTAGAAAAAAATACAAAACTGACTGACATAGGGACAAGGGTCGAGGCATGATCGCCTGTACCTTTGCTGCTTTGTGGCACCTACTCTTTTAGCTGCACTATAGTGCCACCCAATTAATAGAGAGATGGATGGATACTTTATTTATCCTGAAGGAAATTATTAAGCTTGAGGCTTCAGGTGAGTTGTTAGGCCACTGTTATGGTTTATGTAATGTACTTTTTTATATTTTTACATCATGGTAGTTGATAGAAACCATATTTATTTTTGTAAGCAATGGATACCTACAGGAAGCCTTTTCCAACAAGCTGTGAATATGCAATGCATTAAATTTTAGGACTATAAGTCAAAACCTGGCCTGTTCTTTCTAATTCTCTGTCATTTGTTATGCACATGCAAAAACAGCATGGACGTCTCACTACACAAGAGAGGTCAAATATCCTTGTCAATATTAATAAGTCCTTGCTCATATGAAATTCAGAGTTGTGCTTCGCCTGAAGGGCTGATGTGTAAAATGTGAAGTGAAAATCATGCATTGTTAAACAGTCTGGTACATGACTGACTGAATTAGTATTCCTCAGATCAAGGGCAGTAGAGTCTCCGAGGCTCACCTGAAACCAAGGGCAGATAGATACACACACAAAAGGCAGGACTAAGTGATTTTTAGATGGAACAGGAAATGTGTAGATTATATTGGTTATATAGTGTGTGACGCTGTGTTTTCAATTTGAGTTTTTATTTATTTTTTATGGCTGTTAAAAGAGGGAGGGCGAATGCCTCAGAGAGTTTGACACTGACAGAAAACACACACAGAATACTGATTACCACAATCAAACCCACAGCAAGTCCATGCTAGCCTCACAGCTCAATTGTGTGTGAAAGGTGTTTGAGTTCCAAACAGTATATGCATATATTGACATTCATCCACACACAATTGCTGTCCCATAAGGTACCATGTCTCAACGTCCAAAACCTCTTGGATCATTTCAGTCAGGTTTGTGATGACCTTCAAGCTTTATGTAAAGAATCCATGATATCATTCAAAATGATCTGTTTTTGGTTGAATTGGTTAATTTGTATTTGTGTATGGATACAATGATCATGAATGTATGGGACAGTGGTAGCCTAGTGCAGTGCTCCCCAACCTTTTTTGCACCACGGATCGGTTTTATATAAGATAAAATTTTACGGACAGGCGGGGGCGGGAGTATTCAAAATAGAATAACTATACTGCTCACGAATGAGTTTTTTTTCACTGTAACGTGATGCTGCTTCCACCTGGGGGTGATACGAGATGATAAACACCCGTGTGTTGAAAATGGAAGCAGTGTTTTCATTGCTGATGTAGCAATCTCTAATTATTTATTATTTCTGTGTGGGCTGGTAATAAATGACCCACAGACTGGTACTGGTCCGCGGCCCGGTGGTTGGTGACCACTGGCCTAGTGGGTAGGGCTTTGGGCTATAGACTGAAAGGTTGAGAGTTTGACTCCCATCCCTCCCATGCAGCCACTGTTGGGCTCTTGAGCAAGGCCCTTAACCCTCTCTGCTCTAGGGGCGCCGTACAATGACTGACCCTATGCTCTGACCCCAGCTTCCAAACAAGCTGGGATATGTGAAGAAAGAATTACGTAGTACTGTACACCTGTATATGTATATATGACAAATAAAGGCATCCTATTCTTCGGCATTCTATGTAATATTTATCTGTAGTTTGCAAAAACTCACACTTATGGATGTAAATAATCAATAGTTTTGTCAATAACCTACTCATAAGTAACTTATTAATTAAATTTTTATTATTTTTAATTTCATACCTATTTTCAACAGCTTAATGCAGATTTTTTTTCATCTTTCCTCTATTTTTCTTCCAATTTAGTCATACCCAATTGCATTTTGCTTTCTCTCTACTGTTGCTGACTTCCACTCCTGACAGAGGAGAGCCGTGACTAACACACTCCCCCTCCTACACATGTGCAGTAGTCGACTACATCTTTTCACCTGCACAAGGTGAGTTCATATGGGGCTCAGTCTTATGTATGAAGTGTCAGGCACTGATCCCCATTATCCCTCGTCTCTGTGCAGGTGCCATAGATCAGCCAGCAGAGGTCATTACTGCATCAGTTAGTAGAAATCCCCTCTAAATCCAACCCAACAGACGAGCCAATCATTGTCCATATAGGCAACCAGCCTGCCGGTAGCAGACCTGAGATTCGAACTCACGGGTTCGAGATGTCAGCTCTGGTGTGCTAGCCTGTTTTACCGCTGGTCCACTTAAAGTTGATATATAAAATGGCTATGATAGCTGTATTTCGCAAAAAATTCAACACCCTTAGAGCCATGTGGTGTTGTGCCAAAGTTATCCTCCAAATTAAATATATGGAACCTTTTCAAAAGTGGATGCAGCCAAAAAGAATAAACCAAACTGCCTACACAGCAAATTATCAATGCAGACATTAAATTCTGTAGCGTAACCACTTACTTTCTCTACAACCCCAAATCAGAAATAATTGGGACAGTATGCAAAAAATGCAGTGTTTCTTACATATGCTTTGAGTTTTATTTCATTGTAGCCAGTATGAACCCAAGATATTTCATATTTCTCTGGTCAGCTTCATTTTATTTATCAATATACTGCACATTCCTGCAGTTGAGGCCTGCATTGCATTCCAAAACAACTTTGTGTTAAAACTCTTAAAAGACATTTTGGCACCAGGGGTACCAAGCAATGAAGTGTCCCATTTTTACTGCAAACACGTCTTAAGATGTGCAACAGTACAGGGTTGTTGTTGCATTCTTCATTTCAAGATTCTCTACACATTCTCTACTGGGGACAGGTCATGACCGCAGGCAGGCCAGTCCAGTACCTGTACCCTCTTCTTCACAGCTCTGCCTCTGTAATGTGTGCAGCATGTGGTTTTGCATTGTCTTGTTGAAAAATGCATGGACTTCCCTGGAAAAGATGACATCTTAAAGACATCATATGTTGCTGCCATCACAGAAGTTTAAATTACCTTTTCCAAGGGCACTGACCAAACCCTGTACCAGCCTTATGGTATGGTTAACATAAAGCTTCTTTTTGCACAGTAAAATAATAAAAATTTATTTTTGTGGTGTGGTTAAGGCTTTTGCATTTGGGTTATTCTTCAATATTGATGGTGTGGGATTAGTTTTTTGAAGACAGAACTTTTTTTTTTTTTTTTGAAGAAGTTCCTAGATCTTTGTGCTCTCTGGTTTATTTTAATGCTGTGCTGTTGTGGCGCCAGGGTGCTGTCAAAGTAAACCCAAGCTGAGAGGTGTAATTTGGTGAGGGAATTTTTGGAGGCACAAGGCAGGCTTCTTATTGCACACCTAAACGCGATATGACACAAATCCTTGTAAGCACAACCCTGTCAGTCTGTAGATAATAGAGCAAAAACAACAATAGCAAGACAGGATTTTGTCATGCTGTGCAAAGTTTGTATTAATTATCAGTATTAAATTAAATTCTTAATTTGTCACATAAGCAATATAATGCCTATGTGTCATGCATAAAAGTTACACATAATCTAGACCTAGTGCAATCATTTGAAGGAAGCTAGATGTTTATAGATGTTTATACTTGAGTTATGAACAATGTTTAGCATTCCAGTCAGGTGCTCTCTCATCTCACACACAGAAACACACACACCAAGCATCCAAAAGGAGGTAAAAGGGTCAAATAAGGTAATTAGCCTCAAACAGTGTAACCCCTAATTATCCTTCAGGTTCATCCACCAAATCTCCTTCACCCTGTTGCAGCCTTGAGCTAAGCCACACCCCAGCTGTCACATACACTCATCACCTAATACGTCTAACCTGCAGCTGACTTCCACACCCTAAAAGGAGAGGAAATCAGCAATCACCATCTGCGCCCACGGCCGGTGAACCACATTGAACTTGGGCTCTGAAGCCAGATACCAAAATGCAATCCACATGTTGGCATTCTTCATGTAGTGGAGCCACAGCAGTGGAGAATTTTCCAAGCTGAAGTTAAATGGGCACCCAAACAGCTATTACTGTAGAGTGATGACTGCCCATTTGATAGCAGGACACTCCATCTCAATACCGCTGTATTGTATTGACAGTTTCAGATTAATATACAGTTAATAAAACAATCCCCAATTCTCTGTCTCATATGTCTGTAACAAAACAGGGAGAAAGAAAGTTAAGAGAGCGCAGTAGAGCAAAAAGCTGCCTTAACATTCACCAAGACCCATTGACACTACATTGATCAGTCCGCAGACAAAGGTCTGAGTAGCTTGACACAACTCTATGACAATATCCAACCAGCCCCAAAAAGTCTTACTATCTTTTGGACTTAAGATGTTGGACCTGCCTGCATTCCTGATCTGTCCCCAATAAAGAATGTGTGGAGAATTTTGAATTGAAAAATGACACGACAACCTCAAAATGTTTCTTGCTTAAGATGTGTTTGCAGGAAGAATGGGACAAAATAGAACCTGAAACACTCTATTGTTTGGGATCCTTGGTGCCAAAATGTCTTTTGTTTTAAAAAGGAATGGCAACATTTCCGGAGCACTAAGAGGAAACCTACGCAGACATTGGGAGAACATGCAAACTCCACATAAAAAGGACCCAGATTGCTCCACCTGGGAATCAAACCAAAGAACTTCTTGCTACCCACCAAGCCACCGTGCCAAAAATGTGCATGGTAATGGCTTTAATGACAATTGTACATGTTATTGGCAGTGTCATATTAAATGTTGGCCTGATGGAAGAGACACTTAATATACATGTTAGATGCACCAGATCTAAATGACTTTGATAAGACAATACTCATTGATGGCAGAGGACATGAAGACCATGGCGTCTAACATGGACCAACAGAAGAGCTACTGTAGTTAATTTGAACTCTGATTAGGTGAAACATTACAAGACACTGTGCATTAAACTTTTCTGTCCACAAGGATGCATAGATGCAAGCCAGTCAGAGCACCCATGCTAACTTCTCTCTTTAAGACGCACAGGCATTGAAACTAAACACCAGAACAATTAAAGAAGCTCAACTGTACTGACTAATCCTATTTTTTTCCAAGATCATGTAAGGCTGGGAGGTTGTGCATTATTTTCCAGTGGGAGAGGGTACCATGATGCACTGGAGTTGAACATACAGAAAACGTGCTGGTAACGTCCTGCTACCAGATGCCACAGGACACATTCAGGTGGGTCAAAAGCTGTTTTGACAGCATATTATATAGATGTTCTGTTACGATTTACTGATGGGTGGACTCAATCGCGGGGTGTGTGTCGCCCTGAGGGGGCAGAGTCGATCCGAAGCAGAACTCAGAGAACCCCTTCAAGACAAAAAATGAAACCGCGGAACGGAAAGGGGCTGGGCGAGCCCAAGCCAACTGAAAAGGAGAAGATAACAAAAGTTTCACTACTCTGAAGTGACGAGCCCAACGAAGTACGAGATATAAAAGAAAGGGGGCTAAAGAGCCCGGTTCGCTACACCAAACACGACCAAAAGCCGTATCGTGATGCACATTTGAAACGCGCCTCGGTGTGATTCGAACCGACGCCGTCCTATACTAACACGCGGTGACTTAACCGGATGCGCCACAGCGCCACTAACAAATACGGCGCTGGTGAGCAATATGAAGGGCAAACAAAGGATCGCTTCTTTTGTAAATAAAGAGATTAATTATTTCTATCTCTGACTATTTAAAGGCGATATCAAACAAAGGGGTAATTATGAAAGAAGCGGGTTAAAATATAAACCCGTCTTAACCAAAAGTGGATTAATGAGAGAATTCTAACGCGTTACGCCCACACCCGAGTGAGAGGCGATACGCTCGTGAACACCACCGATGAGTACGGAAAACTCCGAGCTCATGGGCGGGACGAACTGAGCTTGGTCTGTCTAGCGACCATGCAGAGAAAGCACAGCGAGGAACGTTAAGCGACACAACGAGCACAGGAAAAGGGAAGAGACTGAAAGGGCAAATTCCCAAGTTTAATTAGGGAAATGCAAAGTAGTCACACCGGTCCTGACCTGTCCCTGAGTCACTTTGATTACCTCGACCGTAGGTCTACCACGAACCCTCTATGAGGCCTCGCGTTACCAGTATCCCTAACGAACCGTGCAAGAGAGCACAAAAGAAAGGGTGTGACGGGGATGCCTGGCTAAGCGTTCCCTTAAGTACCTGCTCAGCCAGGTGTTCCCCGTTGCTGCTGATTGCGCGAGGGCGGCTTGGGCTTTGTAGTTCTGCTCCCCCTAGTAGAACTACCACGAGCCCGCCCTCGGGTGGCAATGAGAGAAGTCTCACGCGCTTGGCTCCCCCTGGTGGGCGCAGAGGGAGTCAAACGGCTTCTGTCCGTGCAAGCACCGGAGTCAGCTGAGTGAGACGCGGATCGGCCCCCCCTGGTGTCCACCAAGGGGACGGACCGACTCCTAACATGTTCCTAATGTTTTGGATTAACAGTATATATAAAAGTAATAGTAGCTGCATGCATGTACTTTGGTTTGTTCGAGGGATCTTCAAAAAGTTTCCGCACATTTATATTTTTTGTTGGAAACGGTGAGGGTGGGAGGAGTCGTAATTGGTCGTGTCTGAGAGACTGAGAGAGCTGATAGTCTGGATTTGGATCTGGATTCATCGGAAGGTGACTATGTAGAAAAGATATGCAATTTGTTCTTGAAATTCTTAATAAACAGAGTTTAAAAAAGTGTTTTTGAAGAACCCTCATATATTAGTCAATATTATGACTTATATTTGTATTCACTCAATAACTCTTTTGCCCAATAGTATAGCCAAAGCCTTTTGAAAGTACTCAGTGATGTGCAGGTCTGTAATCTGAAATTCATTCAAAATCAATTCTCTGATTTTAATTGGGCTCAGTGGATAAATGTATGAAGAACATTTCTAGTATAGGACTGAAAAGTGATGTGTGTTGCCTTGTGATGCATTATCCAGCAGGTATCAGACAACATCATGAATTAAATGTATTTTGTCAGTAAAGACTTATCTTTTATCTAAGACAAGGCTGTTACTTATTTCTGGAGATTAATCTTCAACCCAAGGCCTAGTCATCTCTCTAGATGACTCCCAGATCAGACCATCTGATAATGTATGAAACCTTGGTGTTGTTCTGGATAACCAGCTGACCTTCTCTCCTCATATAGCCAACATGACAAGACCGTGCCAGTTCCTCCTCGACAACATCAAGAAGATTCGTCCATTTCTCTCCATCGAAGCCACTCAGATTCTTGTAATTCACTTGTAAAACCCTTGCAACTCATTCAAAATGCAGCTGCTCACCTGGTTTTAACAAACCTAAACACTGTCACATCACCCCACTGCTGCATTCTCTTCACTGGCTTCCTGTAGCTGAACGCATTCAGTTTAAAACACTGATGCTCACCTACAAAGCCAAAAATGGACCAACCACACCCTGCTCTGTACCATGCAACCTTCGAGCCTTTAGTCTCGCTCGACCTGATCCTTCATTCAGAACTCAAGGAAGACAAGCATCAAGGCTTTTCTCTGTACTTGCACCCAAGTGGTGGAACGAGCTTCCCTTGTCTGTCCGAACATCTGAGTCTCTCGCTGCACTTCTGTAAGTCGCTCTGGATAAGAGCATCTGCTGAATACAGAAAATGTAAATGTGAAAATCTTTTATCTGGTTAAATGGAATGAGTTTAACAGATCTTATCTTTAACAGATAAAGCTGGATCTTATCATATGCATGACACAATAACTATGCAAAGTAAATCATTGATGACTACTGAGTGATTAAATGGGTAAGTAATGCAAATGATTGGCTTATTTATTACAGACATGGTTGTCATACTCTAGGTATGGTTGTCACCCTGACAAAGATGGGGTCCCTCTAATGATCTGTATGGTTGTAACACTAATTGAACAGGGGATAGTTGTCACATCCATTATGAGGTGGTTATCACAAATAATGAGCATGATTGACACACTAAAGATAGAAATACTTGTTAAACAGATGATAGGCATGCTACATGTGTGGTCTGTACAGCTGTTACACTCGCAAAGAAAATATCCTTTACACATACACCGATCAGCCATAACATTAAAACCACCTCCTTGTTTCTACACTCACTGTCCATTTTATCAGCTCCACTTACCATATAGGAGCATTTTGTAGTTCTACAATTACTGACTGTAGTCCATCTGTTTCTCTACATTCTTTTTTAGCCTGCTTTCACCCTGTTCTTCAATGGTCAGGACCCCCACAGGACCACCACAGAGCAGGTATTATTTAGGTGTTGGATCATTCTCAGCACTGCAGTGACACTGACATGGTGGTGGTGTGTTAGTGTGTGTTGTGCTGGTATGAGTGGATCAGACACAGCGGTGCTGCTGGAGTTTTTAAATACTGTGTCCATTCACTGTCCACTCTATTAGACACTCCTACTTAGTTGGTCCACCTTGTAGATGTAAAGTCAGAGACGATCGCTCATTTATTGCTGCTGTTTGAGTTGGTCATCTTCTAGATCTTCATCAGTGGTCACAGGACGCTGCCTACAGCGCACTGTTGGCTGGATATATTTGGTTGGTGGACTATTCTCAGTCCAGCAGTGACAGTGAGGTGTTTAAAAACTCCAGCAGTGCTGCTGTGTCTGAACCACACACTAACACACCACCACCATGTCAGCGTCACTGCAGTGCTGAGAATGATCCACCACCTAAATAATACCTGCTCTGTGGTGGTCCTGTGGGGGTCCTGACCACTGAAGAACAGGGAGAAAGCAAGCTAAAACAGTATGTAGAGAAACAGATGGACTACAGTCAGTAATTGTAGAACTACAAAGTGCTGATAAAATGGACAGTGAGTGTAGAAACAAGGGGGTGGTTTTAATGTTATGGTTGATCAGTGTATGACATGTGGTTGTCACACTCATGATGGAGATAATGATCACACACATGATGGGGTTGTCTAACACAAAATATGGTGGTCACAGTCACACTCATTATGGAAATATTTTTCTCACTCATGATGACTGCCATACTCATACTGGGAATAGTTGGAGCTCTGGTATACACCTCAGACCAGACCAGATTAAACTGGCAGTTGAATTTATTTGAAAAGTGGCTGGCTGAAATGAAAAGGAGTTTTTCATTTTAAGGGCGAAGGACTAGTTGTCATCTTGCAAAGTGAAATGGAGTGAGAAAAAAATGCTGTGACACGGAGTAATCCTTTAGATTCAATCTGAGCCTGCTTTTAAAACATTAAAGAAAGCTGCTTGAATATTAGTTTTGTCACAGGCCAGTATTGTAAGGGGTCCAGCCATGCACTCGACGACGGGCAGAGGGCGCCGTCGCGGCAGGCGTGCGCGGACCGCTGGAACTCCGAATCCCAGCCAACATAGCGCAAATCAGACTTCATAGGGAACAGCTGCGGATAATCACTAATGACGGAGGACCCCGCCCCCCGCCTGCTTTTAAGCAGACGAGCGAGCGTGGTTCACCGTCGCACCTTCATCTTGCTCTCACGTTGCATGGCGCTCGGTAGTTTGATAGGGAAAGTCGGTAACGCCAAGCCGCATAGCGGGGCGACGGTAGGGCACTGCCCGAGGTAATATCTCCAGCTAGGGAAAGATATATTTATTTCTAGAGGCGATCTGTCTCATCTGGGAAGAGCGAGAGTAAAAATAAAAGAGCGATCTGTCTTCCGGGTTTGGTCTCCGTGAGCTGCGCTACGTCAGCAGTGACTCGCAGTCCGGCGGTGTTCCAATAACACTAGATAGGGAAAGCCGGTAACGTCAAGCCGCATAGCGGGGCGATGGTAGGGCGCTGCCCGAGGTAAGTTCCTTCGTTAGGGAAAGAGTACATTATGACACAAAGAAAGAACCTAACGAATAAAGGGATGAATAAATAATGAAAGTGAAAACATTCAAAAATAAATAAATAACTTATAGTAATAAAGAAATAGAATAAAAATAAAGTTAAGTTGGAGAAATAGTAGTACCTCTCTTTTCTGAGTTTAGGTGTTTATCTTATTTAGTTAGAATTAATCCTGGGCTTAAATCGTCACCATACACTCCCCTGCATTTGATCTTTTTCACACTTTTTATGGTTATCTAACTTCTGAGCACCTTAGTCTTAAGCATGCTCTTTCATATTCCTGCCAGTCTCCCTAGTGGTGGTTCTAAGCACTACAGGGACTCTCCAAATAAACAGCTTTGCGTGGTCCGTGCGTTTGGGTCCAAACTACACTATCCCACGGACCCTGGCGGCTGAGAGCGGCTGGAACGAGGAGGCCCTCAGCAAGCGCATAAAAGACGAACTGGCCACGCGTGACCCCCCTGAATCCAGTTGTATGAGATGTGTATCAACATTGATACACGGCTTCGTCAGCGGGCTCGGGAACGGTTGGCCAGCCGTCAGGGTCCTGAGGAACTCTGTCCAGAGCCCCATAGCTCCCGGCACTCACACTTTAGAGAACCAACTCCTGAACCCATGCAACTAGGAGGGGCACTGGTTCCAGGGCAGGGCCGCTTCTCGGGAATGCGAGCCCCACGCCGTCAGGGAAACAAGTCGGCCAGTCGCGGTGAGGGGAGCCGGGACTAGGCCAAAACTCTCTCCCCGTGGTAGGCATGCAGGTATCTGTCATTTTGGTTTGGGAAGGCCACAAGGCAGTGTACTTGCAGGCCTGCATCAACTCAGGGGCCGCGGATAATTTTGTGGATGCAGTCCTGGCCCGACAATTAAGCCTGCCTATCCGAGAGTTGGGCCGACCCATTAAGGCCCAAGCCTTTGATGGTCGACTCCTAGCCAGTGGTCCCATAACCCATCGCACCGAGCTGGTGACCATGTGCATAGGGGCCCATACAGAACGCATAATTAGTTTTGGGGTACCCGAGGCTAGAAAAACATATCCCCAACATAGATTGGTCAACACGGTCTATCTGTGTGTGGGGCCCACGAGGCAAGGATGCCTGGTCGGGTTTACCAGCCCACATATGCCAAGGGCCCCGAAGATGGCCCTGCCACTGGACCTTGCCCCGGTGCCAGAGTGTTATTGGGATTTGGGGATGGTCTTCATCAAGGCACAGGCACAATGCCTACCTCCCCATCGGGCTTTTGATTGTGCCATTAACCTTCTCCCAGGCACCAGTCCACCCCGAGGACGGCTATTTGCCCTTTCGAGCCCTGAACACAAGGCAATGGAAGACTATATTCGGGAAGCCCTTCAGCTTGGTTTTATTCGCCCGTCCTTTTTACCGGCTGGGGCAAGCTTCTTCTTTGTAGGCAAGGCGGATGGCACTTTGCGTCCCTGCATTGATTATCGGGGGCTGAGCGTGATAACGGTCAAGGACCGCTACCCACTTCCCCTAATGCCCACAGCCTTTGAAGCGTTGCAGCAGGCTACCATTTTCACAAAATTGGACCTGCGCAGCGCGTACAACCTTATCCGCATTAGGCAGGGGAATGAGTGGAAAACCGCGTTTATCACCCCGACAGGCCACTACAAGTACCTCGTTATGCCCTTTGGGCTTATGAACGCCCCGGCAGTGTTTCAAAGGTTTATCAATGAGGTACTCCGGGAAACCCTAGACCGCTATGCGTACGTGTACCTGGACGATATCCTGATCTTCAGCCATTCTGTGCAGGAACATGTGGGACATGTGAGGCGTGTTCTCCAACTGTTACTTGAAAACAACTTGTACGTTAAGCTAGAGAAGTCCATGTTTCACGCATCTGTTCGTATGGATCCAGCAAAAATAAAAGCCATTGCGGAATGGCCTCGTCCAGGGTCCCTTCGCCAGGTTCAGCAATTCTTGGGTTTCGCTAATTTCTTCCAGAGGTTTGTGAGAAATTTTAGCACAATAGCAGCGCCCCCCACAACCCTCACCCAGAAGACCCCCGGACCATTTCGCTGGACCGATGATGCCCAAAAGGCATTCGACTCCCTTAAGGAACGGCTGACATTGGCTCCGGTCCTCCAAGTCCCCGACCCAGAGGAACCATTCATAGTCGAGGTAGACGTTTCTGAGGTGGGGGTTGGTGCTGTGCTATCCCAACGCGTTGACCCGGGTCACAAGCTCCACCCCTGAGCCTTCTTTTCTTACAGACTAACCCCCACAGAGAGAAACTACAGCGTTGGTGACCGAGAACTCCTAGCCATGAAATTGGCACTGGAAGAGTGGGGCCACTGGTTAGAGGGAGCAAAACATCCTTTCTTGGTGTGGACTGACCACAAAAATTTAGCCTACATCCAACAGGCTAAAAGGCTCAATCCCCACCAGGCTCGGTGGTCACTATTTTTCACCCGGTTTCACTTCACTCTGTTGTACCGCCCAGGGACCAAGAATGGAAAACCAGATGCTCTGTCCCGCCAGTGGGAGGCACCGGTGTTGGACAGGGAGCCGGAGCCCATTGTCCCCAGCGCCCATATTGTTGCTGCTCTAGAGTGGGGGATTGAAAAGACAGTAAGAAGGGCTCTGCGACTGGAGTCGGACCCCGGAGGTGGTCCGCCAGGACGGCTGTTTGTGCCGCCAGCCGTGAGAGGTCGAGTCATGGATTGGGGACATGCCTCTCCTTTTTCAGCCCATCCGGGGGTCAATAGAACCCTCGAATTTTTGCAGCGGCGATTTTGGCGGCCAGGTATAGAGCAAGATGTGCGAAAACACATTCGGGCATGCACAGTCTTTTGCATGCAAAAAGAGCCCCGCTCCCGACCTCAAGGCCTGTTGCGCCCACTACCCATACACGCCCGCCCCTGGTCGCACATAGCCATGGATTTTGTCACCGGGTTGCCACCCTCACGGGGCAACACAGTTATTATGGTTATAGTAGACAGGTTTTCCAAAGCATGCAGATTTGTGGCACTCCCCATGTTGCCAACAGCCCAAGAGACCGCTTTGTTGCTGCTTCAGCACGTGGTCCGGATCCACGGCATACCCACGGATGTAGTGTCCGATCGGGGGCCACAATTCTCAAGTAGGTTTTGGAAAGCTTTCTGTCAGCTCTTAGGAGCCACAGCTAGCCTGTCATCAGGCTTCCACCCTGAGCCCAATGGCCAGACTGAGCGGCTCAACCAAGACCTGGGCCGAAAGCTTCGGTGCCTGACTACTATTCACCAGTCATCCTGGGTCGAACATCTCCCTGGGTGGAATGCGCCCACAATTCGCTGTGGCACTCGAAGGAAACCGAGGTTTCCAGAGGAGGAAACAGAGGTTGGGGTGCTGGCCGCCGAAAAATTAATTCGCCGTTGTCGGCGCACCTGGCAAAAAGTACGGGCTGCACTGTAGGCAGCCTCGGAGACCATGCAACGCACGGCCAACCGTAGACGGCGCGAGGCCCCAAGACTGCGTGTGGGGCAGAGGGTCTTACTGTCCACACGAGACTTACCACTGAAGGGCCAGGCCAGCAAACTTGCACCACGGTACATTGGGCCATTTAAAATCCTGAAGCAAATCAATCCGGTCTCCTACAGGCTGGACCTGCCAGCGACCCTTAAGATCCACCCCACGTTTCATGTCTCCCGCCTGAAGCCTTATCTATGTGGTGGCTCCACCCCAGCAGTCCGCCCTCCAGCTCCATGGGCAGTGGATGGTGCCCCGGCATACACAGTGAGTCAAATACTGGATGTCAGGCAGGTCCGGGGCAGTACCCAGTACCTTGTGGACTGGGAAGGCTACGGCCCAGGGGAACGGTCGTGGGTTCGGCGGTGTTCCAATAACACTAGATAGGGAAAGCCGGTAACGTCAAGCCGCATAGCGGGGCGACGGTAGGGCGCTGCCTGAGGTAAGTTCCTTCGTTAGGGAAAGAGTAAATTATGACACAAAGAAAGAACCTAACGAATAAAGGGATGAATAAATAATGAAAGTAAAAACATTCAAAAATAAATAAATAACTTATAGTAATAAAGAAATAGAATAAAAATAAAGTTAAGTTGGAGAAATACTAACCACATTAATTAGAGTGGATAATTTAAGTCCTTACTTATTAGGATAATAGAGAGAAGTAGTACCTCTCTTTTCTGAGTTTAGGTGTTTATCTTATTTAGTTAGAATTAATCCTGGGTTTGAGTCGTCACCATAGATGCCCCTGCGTTTGACCTTTTTCACACTTTCTTTTTATGGTTATCTAATTCTGAGAACCTTAGTCTTAAGCACATTCTTTCATATTCCTGCCAGTCTCCCTAGTGGTGGTTCTAAGCACTACAGGGACTCTCCAAATAAACAGCTTTGTGTGGTCCGTGCGTTTAGGTCCAAACTACACTATCCCACGTAACAAGTAAATGTTCTTCCCTTGGTTTTTTTTCCCCATGTTATTTCCAAGCTCAAAAAATGATCCTGGGATATAAAAGAACAGGTAGTTCTTCACTTTCCTTCTTTTTTTCCTTCCCGTACCTTTATTCTGTTTTTATTTTTGCAGGCTCTCTGACAGGTTTCAAGGGGGGAATTTTCTCCTCATGGGACATGTCTTGGGCAATGAAGTTCAGAGGCACAGAAAAGCAATACTATCTAGAAATTAGAAAGAATTCATCCGTGTTGCTGGAGGAATGAATTGAAACCTGGCCCCTAGGTCTCCACATCAATTCCTTCTTTATTTATTTCTTTATTTATTTATTACCTACTTTAATTGACTTGATTTTAAAGTGAAGTGAAACATTTAGTTTAAGTGGGACTGTCCATCTTCGTTTTTTTGTCATTTTTTGTTAAGTCTGCCCTGCAAAATTTTAAGCTGATTTCACATATGGGGGATTAAAAAAAAATAAAAATGTGTATTACAAAATTACTTAGAAACAGAGATCTTTAATATCTGCACAATATAGTAGCAACTTTATAATTTATACATATACTGTATATAGTATATACTGTATATATATATATATATACAGTGTATCACAAAAGTGAGTACACCCCTCACATTTCTGCAAATATTTCATTATATCTTTTCATGGGACAACACTATAGACATGAAACTTGGATATCACTTAGAGTAGTCAGTGTACAGCTTGTATAGCAGTGTAGATTTACTGTCTTCTGAAAATAACTCAACACACAGCCATTAATGTCTAAATAGCTGGCAACATAAGTGAGTACACCCCACAGCGAACATGTCCAAATTGTGCCCAAAGTGTCAATATTTTGTGTGACCACCATTATTATCCAGCACTGCCTTAACCCTCCTGGGCATGGAATTCACCAGAGCTGCACAGGTTGCTACTGGAATCCTCTTCCACTCCTCCATGATGACATCACGGAGCTGGTGGATGTTAGACACCTTGAACTCCTCCACCTTCCACTTGAGGATGCGCCACAGGTGCTCAATTGGGTTTAGTCCATCACCTTTACCTTCAGCTTCCTCAGCAAGGCAGTTGTCATCTTGGAGGTTGTGTTTGGGGTCGTTATCCTGTTGGAAAACTGCCATGAGGCCCAGTTTTCGAAGGGAGGGGATCATGCTCTGTTTCAGAATGTCACAGTACATGTTGGAATTCAAGTGTCCCTCAATGAACTGCAGCTCCCCAGTGCCAGCAACACTCATGCAGCCCAAGACCATGATGCTACCACCACCATGCTTGACTGTAGGCAAGATACAGTTGTCTTGGTACTTCTCACCAGGGCGCCGCCACACATGCTGGACACCATCTGAGCCAAACAAGTTTATCTTGGTCTCGTCAGACCACAGGGCATTCCAGTAATCCATGTTCTTGGACTGCTTGTCTTCAGCAAACTGTTTGCGGGCTTTCTTGTGCGTCAGCTTCCTTCTGGGATGACGACCATGCAGACCGAGTTGATGCAGTGTGCGGCGTATGGTCTGAGCACTGACAGGCTGACCTCCCACGTCTTCAACCTCTGCAGCAATGCTGGCAGCACTCATGTGTCTATTTTTTAAAGCCAACCTCTGGATATGACGCCGAACACGTGGACTCAACTTCTTTGGTCGACCCTGGCGAAGCCTGTTCCGAGTGGAACCTGTCCTGGAAAACCGCTGTATGACCTTGGCCACCATGCTGTAGCTCAGTTTCAGGGTGTTATCAATCTTCTTATAGCCCAGGCCATCTTTGTGGAGAGCAACAATTCTATTTCTCACATCCTCAGAGAGTTCTTTGCCATGAGGTGCCATGTTGAATATCCAGTGGCCAGTATGAGAGAATTGTACCCAAAACACCAAATTTAACAGCCCTGCTCCCCATTTACACCTGGGACCTTGACACATGACACCAGGGAGGGACAACGACACATTTGGGCACAATTTGGACATGTTCACTGTGGGGTGTACTCACTTATGTTGCCAGCTATTTAGACATTAATGGCTGTGTGTTGAGTTATTTTCAGAAGACAGTAAATCTACACTGCTATACAAGTTGTACACTGACTACTCTAAGTTATATCCAAGTTTCATGTCTATAGTGTTGTCCCATGAAAAGATATAATGAAATATTTGCAGAAATGTGAGGGGTGTACTCACTTTTGTGATACACTGTATATATATATATATATATATACATACACACACACACACATATAACTATTTCTTTTTTTGATTTTTATTATTCTACATGACAGCATAGCACACATATTTGATTTGGTACCCTTCTGTGCTGAAATAGTTTGTCAGTTTTACATTTTCACCCGATTTTAATGTGAAAAATCTATGCATTTCATTGGTGATAGTTTTAATCAATATACTGTGAAAACCTTAGACCATCAAAATATGGTTATACATTGGTACCTTGTTAACTTGACGTCCCCTAAACTCGAAATATTTGAAACACCTTTTTTTGACACCCTTCGTGAAGAAATCTGTACGCTTAAACTCTACATTTTTTTTTAATTCAATGTGTTCAGCCTTAAAAAAATTATTTATTTCATTTTAATTTAACAATTATCAGCCGCTTAGTTCAGCGCTCTGCTTGAGCGGTGTGGTGTAACATCATCAGAGTGCGAATATGAGATGAATCTGTATTATAGCTCGGGGTTCTGAGAAATTGACAATCAACCTTTACCGAGTTTAAAAAAATAAAGCTTAAGGTGGTTTAATGTACTAAAAGAATGAGACAGGAACACTGAACTTCTCGTAATTATTACTGCTCTTAAGTTCTCTCCACTAATGAAATTCCTCATTTGTTGTTTTAGTGCAATGTCAATAAAAACACTAAAATACAATTGAAAACAGTTAAAAATCAATATAAAAATATAATAAAATCTGCACTTTATTTTCTCTTCTTTATTGTACATACTTTCAGTACAGAAGTGTGCAGTATGCACGCAACACCCCTACGTACTACATCCGCCATCTTACCAACGTCAAGTGATGACGTCAGGACGTGATGACATAATATCACCATAGTTACAGACAACATGCTCATTCCAAACCCCACTCGCCAACATTTTGGATATTTATCGTGTTTTTGTGCTAATCATAATGTTATTTAGGGTTGTACGCAATAATAATATTTTTATTTTATTTATCTTACTTACACTTGTAAACAGACTCCATCTTTCTTGTTTCTTCTTCCGCTTCGAACTCCTACGCAGCTCCAGTTGAATTATGGGATACATTAGCGGACCGCAAATGTGCATCGTTTGCATACTCAAACATGGCTGCCCAATAAGCAGGTCATCCGGGTACTTTTCGCATACCTTTTTATGTATACTATGTATTCGGACATACTAACCGCTCTTGTGTACTCATTTCGAGTACTATTGAGTATGGAAGTATGCGATTCCGGACGCAGTCTTTGTTTTGGTGCCACTGTGGCTGCCTGACTGGGTAAAGTTACCATGGCAATTTGTTGTTGACCCCTTCAACCGTTGACCCATTTATATACCCATCTGATTGGTAGGTGAGTCCCCCCTCCCCCCTCCTTGTCCCTATCCCCCATGATCCATTTGTTGTTATTTGTGTTTAAGTTTTGTGTGTTTTTTGGTGTGTGTAATTTAAATTAAAGTTAAAATTTAAAATAAACATATGTAACCTAATAATGTGTCTGTGGATCCTTACAGTTGTAATTTATTTTATTTATTGAACTGGACTCAAGTGACACAAGTGAACATTAATGAGCGACTCAGATTAACCCGAGTACATAAAATGAATCGATTTTACCACCACTCTACTTTACACACATTGTAGTGTGAGTTAATCTAATATGAGTGTGCAGGTGCAACACTGTATTTAAATTTTTTAAACACTTCAATGCCAATACAGGCGGCACGGTGGCTAAGTGGGTAGCACTGTCGCCTCACAGCAAGAAGGCCCTGGGTTCGATCTCCAGGTCGGGCGATCCGCGTCCTTTCTGTGTGGAGTTTGCATGTTCTCCCCGTGTCTGCGTGGGTTTACTCCGGGTGCTCCAGTTTCCTCCCACAGTCCAAAGACATGCAAGTGAGGAAAATTGGAGATACTAAAGTCGTCCATGACTGTGTTTGATATAAACTTGTGTGACTAATGAATCTTGTGTAATGAGTAAGTACCGTTCCTGTCATAAATGTAACCAAAGTGTAACACGTGACGTTAAAATCCTAATAAACAAACAAACAAACAATGCCAATACCATTAGCAAAACAGTGCCACGTGCAAAAATATAAGTCCAACAGTTTCCTGTGATCAGAAAGTGTCCACTGACAGAAGACTAAAGGGAGATTAATACACATCTAGATAAAGTGTACTTAGCAATAATAAATGTAAATACTACTGAATGCAAATTCCTTTTTGGTGTAATGCTTCCTTTCCCAAAAATATTTTTCAGCAGTATTTTTGAACCATTTTATGTTTGTCTTTTAAGTTTGTCTTTCATTTTTTTTTATTCTCTTTATGTATATTTAGGTGGATGAAAAAGGCTATTAGTGAAACAGAGGAATCAGGTGCAGTAAGTCCTTCAAGGTTGACCTGCAGGCTTGATGAATAGTTGTTTACCTGTGCAGGGACTAGCACTGGCAGTTTAAAGCTTGTCTATGTCTGTATAGAGCTGGCAGATTTAAATCAGGGAATTTGTTGTTGTTGTTGGATGGAGGATGGAGATGAGTCTGGAATATTTTATGCCATGTGATTACGGCATGCCAAGTACTAATGAGGAACACACTGAAGCAGCTACAGAAGTCTCTGAAAGTAAAATAGTTTTCTTTTATATATGATTATACTGTAAGGCCTGACCTATACTCTTTCATTGGGATGCAGAGAATAAAGTTATGATTATGAATAATTAAGGCTTTCACGGTAGCTGATGTGCACACCTCCAAAATCATTACTGTGTAAGAAGATTCTCTGGTGTTATTTAGCAAACATTAATAAGGTGAATATAAAGGTATATTGGGTTGTGCCACTCAGAAAGACAAGTGCACAAGAGCACAAGACAAGAATAAGTCTAAGCTGAACACCTTTAATCTCTGATCCCTCAGACAGCACTACATCCAGAACTGTCATTTATCAATAGCTGATATAACCACAATAGCAAGGGATTACTTTGGCAAACCTTTGCCAAGCACCACGGTACAGAGTAACATTCACAAAGGCTACTTAAATCTTTACTGTGCTAAAAAGAGTTCTCTGGGCTCTGAGGCATCTGGGATGGACCATCATACAGTGGAAATGTGTATTGTGGTCAAATTAATCGGTATTCCAGATCCTTTTTTATTTTGCGGTCTGGACCAAAAATGAAAAGGACCATCCAGACTGTTTTCAGCAATCAGCAAGTCCAAAAGCCAAGTCCAAGGTCTGTCATGGTATAAAATTGTGCCAGTGATCTTTTGCTAAAGGTAATTTACACTTCTGTGATGACAGCATTAATACAGAAAAGTTTTTTAAAATAGATTTTAGAGCAACTTATACTGCCAGGGTGTATTCCACCTTAAGGCTAGTGTTGTCAGAAAGGCTCTGGATCTACTGTAACATAAACCAGGATTAAGCTGTATGTATTTTTGTATTTTGAGTTGTATTGGTTTAGCTTCTTGGCTTATAATCAAATTCTTTTTACAATGCACTACATTTAGTGAAGACAAAAGTGAGCCTTAACACGTCCTTGCTTGTAAAGGACTAGCCTTTTTATGTAACATTTTTTAAACTCCACCAAAATTTTCAGTCTAATCGAGATACTAATTTGTTTGATGGTCATGCCATTGGGTTAATGAGTCTTTCCTGAAGAAAAAACATAATCATTATGCACAATCATACTAAAAATTACTTCACCACCAAACCATTCTTTGTTTTAATGTACACAATTTTGTATTGACTGTTAAGGTAACGGTTGTCATCTTCTCTGCTTCTTTACCTCACATGCAGCCCATATCATAATTAAATAGATAGATTTGATGGTTTTCTGTAGGCATTTATCTTTATTCCAGAATAATCTCCTGGGCAAATTCACATTCATGATTGATCACTAAATATCCAGTCATTCACCTTTATTATTGCTACTTTTTAGTCCACTGCAAGCCTGTTTTCCTCTGTTTATGTGTTGGCACTGTTTTTCCCAACTAGACAATACAACAGCTCATTAAGGTCTGCAAGCACTCTCTTTTAAATGCAGACTGATTTGCATTTTAAGACCTTTGCCAGTACTTGTTTTAAAAAAATGCAAATACAAGAGGATTCCATATTCCATATTTTTCTCCTTAACACTGAGTGATTGCTCCTCAAGCTGAGCTGGAAAAATGTGCCATTCATTAAAATAGTTGTATTTAATTTGTTGAAGTATGTTTTGTGAATGCAGCATGTTCAGCTATTAAACAATAAGTTTATGTCTGTGATTTGTCTATTCGATACAGTAAAAAAAAAAAGCTGTAGTAATACCATCATTTGTGCCAGGGGGTTAAACATACCGTCTCAATGTTTTTGTAATTAAGGTTTACGTATATAAACAGTATGTTTTCTTTAATGATGTGCACAGACATGAAAAGTAAAAAGAACACTCAGACTAAGAATGGCCAAAATGGATAAATAAGAAATGTATTTTATGTTAGTGTTGACCAGGCATACATGCACAAACTAAATGTGTTTATGGAAATGTACCTGTTATCTTGCCTTGCTTTTAACACATTTGCTTCCTCTGAATAGTAAAGCAAAGCATATCAGCCAGCTTTATCCTTCTGCATTAGGAGGCATAATGCATTTCTCAGTTGTGTCTTTATTCCCCAGTGCTGCTTTTTAGAGCTCTTTTAAATGAGAATATTTATTTGTAAAGCCTTTTGTGTTCAAGAAGGTAAATGCTACTGTCAAGTCTTTGTCAAGTCTGTGCTGTTTTGTTTACCTTTCCTAGATGGTCCACTGTCGCTCTGTTTAATATGCATGCAGGCAAAATACTCTGCAAAAAAAGGTGAAAAAGTTGCTTTTATAAAGGTGAAAAAAGTTGCTTTTTTAATGTAGGCATACTTCCATACTGAACAGTACATGAAAGCAGTACGCGAGAGCAGGTAGTGTGTCAGAATACGTAGTATTCATTAAACAATACGCAAAAAGTACCCGGATGACCTACTGCATAGGTGGCCATTTTTGAGTATGCAAACAGAGCACACTACGGTCTGATAATCTATCCCATAATTCAACTGGAGCTGCAAAGGCGATCAAAGTGGAAAGCGGAGTAAGACAAAATTAACATGATTAACATTAACGTTTTGAGTAGCTTTGTGGAGAACGACAGAATAAATTTTGTCTGATTTTAACATTGTTATAACTGTGGTGATGTGACGTCATGCATTACGTGACGTTGGTAAGATGGCAGACATAGTACGTCTGAGGTCGAAAGAGCTTACAGCTTTATCGGCCAAGCAGTCCGCACTGCCTCTAATTTAGTACGTACTGTTGAAGTATGCAATTTGGGACACAGCCATACTGTCCCAGAAAGTTCCTACAATCATACCAAACATTTTGGAGTTGGTTTGGTATTAATTTCTCAAAAATTGTGGGATGAGTGTGTGTTGCATTTGCTACTATGTTCAAAGAAAGCTCTCTTAACAATTAAAAAAAATGTAAAATCCTAAAATTGTATTTTTAAAGGACTGGTAATTCAACGACTTCTTGTTTTTTTTTTTTTTAGCTGGCATGTTGTGCCAGATTGTAGTTCCCCCCTCATGTTTTAGTATGGGTTTTGCTCGCTAACTCTTCATATTTTAGGGTTAACTATTGCATTCTTGCCAGCTTGCCATTCGCTGTAGTGTGTCTGACATTTATTTATTTTAACCCACTACTTGTTTCAATTCTGTTCAGACACTGGGGTCCAGAATAAGTTTGGTGGTGAGTCTGCTCGACAACCTTTTTTCACCGACTTGTTAAAAGCGACTCAGTGTGTAATGAACCCTAAGATCAGGGAAGCAATTATGGTGCCATTTCTGATCAGCATGAGCAAGTTCTCAAGCGAATCCTGGCCCAGAATCAGGCCAACTGTTTGATACTCTATAGTGCCACCCTCCAACAAGCACTATCCTATACCAAGGACCGGGCAGGTCACCAGTCCATCACAGGGCATACATACACAACACACACACCTAGGGCAATTTCAGTAGCTCCAATGAACCTGACTGCATGTCTTTGGACTGTGTGAGAAAACCGAAGCTCCTATGCAGACACAGGAATAACATGCAAACTTCACACAAAAAGGACCCAGACCGCTCCACCTGGGAATCAAACCTTCTTGCTACCCACCGAGCCACTGTGCCATCCATGCAGTAATTCAGTTGGCCAATAATGTATTTTTTTGGGGTATTTTCCTATGCCAAGACTGAGTCAATGTGAGCCCTATATAAATAGCTCTGCCCTCAGGCTTGCACTTATTATCATTGTTTGTGTTGCTCAGGAACAGAAAGACTGTGGCAATAAGACAGTCTCAAACATTAAACCATCAACAAATGGCTGCAAATTAGGATCTAAAAAGGGCTTCCATTAGAAAATCCTTTGGAGGCGTGCAGAGGGTGACAAAGCTTTGCTTTGTGATATTACCATTCCACCTCTTTTCTTGCACTGTTCCTTTTTTCCAAGCTCTTTTGTCCCTGACACATCTATTCTGAGTGTGCTTTGGGAGCAACCCTAATGATCATGAACACAGTGGAAATCACAGCCCAGCTCATCAAAGGTCATTAATCCTGCTTCTATCTTACTCTTTCATATGCTCCTCTACAGACATAATGGATGTAATCTGAAATTCATACTAGATACAAAGATAGAGGGGCCATCATAAATTTATACTTTTTATAAGACATCTTTTATCTTTTATGTTAAGCTTTACTTTATACTTGCACGCTGCTGTCTGTTCTTTGTCTTGCTGTCCTCTTTACCTTCATCTTATTCCCTTTCACTGTCTCTGATTTTTCACCCTGTTTTTACCTATGTAATGTCACATAAAGACTACCAAAGCAGAACTGGTGAGAAATGCAAATCCTACTAAACTTCTTGGCCTGTAACTTACCTTATATTTAAAAATAGAATTAGAAATCCAATATTCAGTGTTTCACCTAGTTAAGTTCATTGTTTCTGGTGAATATACACTCCTGTAACACATTCTAAACAAGTTAGTATACTAGAATGTTTCCAACTGTGTCACATGACCTTTTTGTGACATGACCTTTTCTTTTAATAACACCGTATAAGCTTGCATTATCCAAGTCTAGCTGCACACACATTTTGTCATAATGTAAAACATGTTTTATGGGAGACAGTTGTATAGAATGTGGTTTAAAGGTCTGACCTCAAATATTTAGCAATATGCGTATGTATATTTTGGCCCACAAAAAGTGTATTAAAAGGCTAAAGGCTATTTTTTTGACAAAAGGACATATCAGTTATTCATTTCCTTAAATCCTAAACCTGCATTTACATACATTAAAACCACCTTCTTGTTTCTACATTCACTGTCCATTTTATCAGCTCCACTTACCATATAGAAGCACTTTGTACTTCTACAATTACTGACTGTAGTTCATCTGTTTCTCTACATACTTTTTCTGCCTGCTTTCACCCTGTTCTTTAATGGTCAGGACCCCCACAGAGTAGGTATTATTTGGGTGTTGGATCATTCTCAGCACTGCAGTGACACTGACATGGTGCTGGCGTGTTAGTGTGTGTTGTGCTGGTATGAATGGTGAGGTGTTTAAAAACTCAGCGCTGCTGTGTCTGATCCACTCATACCAGCACAACACACATTAACACACCACCACCATGTCAGTGTCACTGCAGGACTGAGAATGATCCACCACCCAAGTCATCTGTAGTGGTCCTGAAAGGTGGCTAAGAAAAGCATGCAGAGAAACAGATGGACTTCAGTCAGTAATTGTAGAACTACAAAGTGCTTCTATACGGTAAGTGGAGCTGATAAAATGGACAGTGAGTGTAGAAACAGGAGGTGGTTTTAATGTTATGGCTGATATTTGCATATTGTTCAGTGAACAAAAATGAAAATAAGTAGCATTGTGGGTATTTATAAAATCTTTATTTTAACATTGTATAAATGGACAGCAGTTTGTACAGATAGTGTTACAACTTTACATTCTTGATTGTGATTTACTTTTGCAATCTGTATAGCTCTTTTAACTTTCCATTGTAATACCCTTGGCTCTTTCTAATAGGTGCTGTTTGTGCCCATAAAAGTATGGCTAGTTTGACATCAAGTGTATTTAACAATAATTAAATGAGGAGGATAACACCCTGAACAGTAAACAAGCTACTTACAAAGCACCACACACTAACCTATTCACTGACTTGTGTATATGAAGGGCATAGCCAGTTCATGTTTTTTGGTGGTGGATGAAACCACAGTATCTAGAGAAAAAAAAAGTGGACCTTACAGATCTAAGGCAAGATTTCAGTATCTACAGAATTAACACTACCTGCTACACCCACATGCTACCCAATGCTATTCTTAATTTATTTATTAATTACTTTATTGACTTATCCCTTTTTTCCAATTATTTAATAGCATTAATATTGGTCACATTCACAATATGTGCAAGACAAAAATGCATCATGGACAAAGCAACATTGCTGTATACAGTATAAAATCTTCAACATTTTAATAATACAAACGCATGTCATACCTTAAATAATTTAGTATTTGTGTAATTGGGATGATACATGGTGTAAAATAGGGTCCAATCCCCTGCACAAACCACCAATTTTGAATGCTATTCTGTCGGGCCTTTCAAGATTCAACATTTTTTATTTATTTAATGTCCTGATCAAATGCGCTGTGCCTGCAATTACTAATAATCACCACAATCATTCACGTTCACCTTGTCTGGCTTTGCTCCTCTATCTCTGTTAGTCTGATGACGATGATTATGATGACTGATGACTGGGGCTGAATTTCTGACTGCTCCTTGCTCTTGTAGTGTAGTAATGGTCTTTTCTTCGGATTCTGTGAAGTTGCTTTGAGACTATGTCCACTGTAAAAAGCGCTATACAAATAAATTTGACTTGACTTGATCTAGAAAAGCCCTACTTGATTTCAAAAATTAAAAAAATAAAAATAATACTTGGGTATTTTTTGTACATCCAATGGTAGAAAAATTAAAATTAAATAAAATTAAATTAATTTTCCACACACATTCTAATTTATCCTGAGGAGTGTCAGTGTTGGGGTAACAAAGTGAGTTTGTGGTACAAAGATTTGGTTGGATTTTGCTTTAAATTATATGTAAATGTGAGATTTTTTGTGACAACCTACCCCTATGACCTTCACTTTAAATTTGTATCTTAAAAGACATACATTTACATTTGTGGTAAACACTTTTGTCTAAAGTGACATACAATTATGGGTTAGGGGCCTGGCTCAGGGGCCCAACAGTGGAAACTTGTTGGTGGTGGGGCTTAAACCTAGTCCAGTACTTGCTGAGCTACTACTGCCCAGACATAAGTGGGGTGCTTGGGTGCCACAGTGGTAAATTACACTAGCCACTACCACTGGTATTCAGGTATTGAATCCATGGTGCTATCGGCTCATCTTGCTGCTGCAACAGTGACTGCTACTGTCTGATTTACATATTGATTTAGGTACATACATATACTGTATGTTCACATATACATTTACATTTGTGCCATTTAGCAGACATTTTTATCCAAAGCGACTCACAACTATGACTGAACACAATTTGAGCAAATGAGGCTTTAGGGCCTTGCTCAGCGACCCAAAAGTGGCAATTTAGCTGTGGTGGGGCTTGAACCAGCAAACTCCTGATTGTTAGTTCAGTAGCTTAACCACTGATCTACCACATATAGACACTCCTGTTTCACAGAAATATCCAGAGATGTCTTATAGCAAGGTCCTATGGAACAAAGTTTGAAGAAGGATCTTGAAAGTAGAGGGATCTTTGGCCTCTCCCAAACCTGGACTTCATTCAGGGCATTTAATCTGGATATGAGACCTCAAACAGAAAGCCAACCAAACATTATTCAAAGCACTTGGTGGACACCCATGACATGCCAATCTACTGCCATAAATGGCATCCCCAAGGCATCTGACTCTCTCCATTTCCCAAACCCGTTTCCCCGTGTGGCAAAGCCATCCTGCTGTGGCCACCATCTTGGTCGCCCCTACTTTTCCAGATTCAGACCTCATTGAGCTGCAAGCCTGCAACACTGCCATTCGTAGAATGAAGCTTTTTTTATCCAACCATATAATGAATGAAATCTGTGACGGCCTCAACTCCACTCTTGGGTTAATCCACTCATACAGTGCCTACACTGCTTTGAGCATTGTCAAGTGCCCTCTTGTTCATGGCTCTGATGCTCTCACTTCTCATGCATTCATAGTGCCTCACTGCCACAGAGGGGTGATGCTATCATATGCCCATAACTCTCTATGCACATGCCATAAAGGCATCAAAGCAAAGTACCAGGCTCTACAGCAGGTGGCATACGAAGAACATGAAGAAAGATGTACCAGACTATATTAGAGGCTGCCTGGTAAGCTGTCAGTTAAAACCTTTAAACCCCCATCTATAAGCCCTTACTAGAAGAATTAGCATTCTATTGGTCTGACCTGCAACTTAATTGAGTCATATTATACTTTTGTCTCCACATGACTACTACAGATATGCTGTTTTCTGTTGTTCATCAAATTAAAATTAGCCAGAGATAATTTTTTACATTTACATTTTCAGCATTTAGCAGACGCCTTTATCCAAAGCGACTTACAGTACAGTATACAATCTGAGCAATTAGGGTTAAGGGCCTCGCTCAAGGGCCCAACAGCAGCAAACTGACAGTGGTGAGGCTTGAACCAGCAACCTTTTGATTACTAATTCAGTGCCCTAACCACTAGGCTACAGCATGCCCTCAATGGGTAACTTTAAAATGGGTAACTTTAAAATGGGTAACTGCAACCAGATCAAGCCACATACAGTGGGGCCAAAAAGTATTTAGTCAGCCACTGATTGTGCAAGTTCTCCTACTTAGAAAGATGAGAGAGGTCTGTAATTTTCATCATAGGTACACTTCAACTATGAGAGACAAAATGAGAAAAAAAAATCCAGGAAATCACATTGTAGGATTTTTAAAGAAATTATTTGTAAATTATGGTGGAAAATAAGTATTTGGTCAATAACAAAAGTTCAACTCAATACTTTGTAACATAAGCTTTGTTGGCAATGACAGAGGTCAAACGTTTCCTGTAAGTCCTCACCAGGTTTGCGCTTACTGTAGCTGGTATTTTGGCCCATTCCTCCATGCAGATCTCCTCTAGAGCAGTGATGTTTTGGGGCTGTCGCTGGGCAACACGGACTTTCAACTCCCTCCACAAATTTTCTATGGGGTTGAGGTCTGGAGACTGGCTAGGCCACTCCAGGACCTTGAAATGCTTTTTACGGAGCCACTTCTTTGTTGCCCGAGCGGTGTGTTTGGGATCATTGTCATGCTGGAAGACCCAGCCACGTTCCATCTTCAATGCTCTCACTGATGGAAGTTTCAAGTTTCAAGTTTATTTGTCATTTGTACAAATGTTAGCAGCAGTTGTACATTGAAATGTGTATTGGGAGGCTCGGGAACTCTACGAGTGTGCTATAATAAAGTACAAATAAGATAAAAGTACAAGTACAAATAAAAATACAAATAAGATAACAATATAATAAACAGTCTTTTTAAAAGTATATAATATATAAACAAGGAAGAAAAATATAGAAAAATATATGTAAAAACAATTGCAGTTAAAGTGCAAATTTGCATTGTAAACAAAGTGAAAATTGCAGTAAATGTAAACATTGACCCATAGTAAACATTGCAGGCGTTATGGATATTTCACAGACAAGATTAATAATGGCTGTTAATAATGCTAATAGTAATAATAGAAATACTGATGATAATAATAATAATACTGCAGGATAGATTGGAGTTCAGATTGCCACATCATGTTTTGAAGTAATGTGGTATTAATATTAATATTGCACATGCCCAAAGTGTGAGTGTTATGAAATGTGAGTGTTGATGAGTAACTGAAAAAGGGGTTAGTTATTATTATGCATTGTTTAGCATTCTGATGGCTTGTAGGAAAAAGCTGTTCTTTAGCCTACTGGTTCTGGCTTTTATGCTGCGGTACCGTCTGCCTGATGGCAGTTTTGTGAACAGTCCGTGTGCAGGGTGGGTGTGGTCTGAGGTAATTTTTGAAGCCTTCTTTAGACAACGGCTTCGGTAGATGTCCTGTAAGGCTGGCAGCTTGTGACCAATGATGACCTCGGCTGCTCTCACAACTCTCTGAAGGGCCTTGCGGTCATGGAGAGAGCAGTTTCCATACCAGACAGGTATGCAGCCTGTTAATAAACTTTCAATGGTGCATTTGTAAAAGTTTTTCAGAATTTTGGGTGGGAGACCAAACTTCCTGAGCCTGCGGAGAAAGTACAGTCTTTGACGAGCAGACTTAATCACTGACTTAGTGTGGAGGGACCAAGTCAGGTCATCAGTGAGGTGTACTCCGAGGAACTTGGTTGACCTGACTCGTTCCACAGCAGCTCCTCTGATGTACAAGGGGGTGTGTTCATCCTCTTGCCGCTTCCTGTAGTCTACAATCATCTCATTTGTTTTGCTGATGTTGAGGTGAAGGTTGCTGTGGCTGCACCATTCAGCCAGCTCTCTGACCTCTTCTCTGTAGGCCATCTCGTCACCGTTCGTGATGAGGCCCAGGACAGTGGTGTCGTCAGCAAACTTAAGTATGATGTTAGAGCTGTGTTTAGCAACACAGTCATGAGTGAAGAGAGAGTACAGGAGGGGGCTGAGAACACATCCCTGTGGAACTCCTGTGTTAAGAGTCAGGGTGGAGGAAATGTGGTCACCAATCAGAATCAGAATCAGAATCAGAATCGGGCTTTATTGGCCAAGTATGCTCACACATACAAGGAATTTGTTTTTGGTTACACAGATGCTTGCAGTGCACGAAAAATACAATACAGACAATCTTATTCACACAGCTCACTCTCTCTCTAACACGCACATTCATACCTGTAAACATAGAAAACATTGTAAACATTTAGCATGTGCAATTTACATTGTAATTTTAAAAAGGTGCAGTTTTGTGCAATATAAAAACTATAGAAAATATAAAAATATATAAATATGAAATGGAAGTAAAGGTGAAAATCCTGTGTATGCCATTACATAAATGAAATAGGTAGTTTTTGATGTGCAAGTGTCCCGAGTATTAACAGTACAGTAGTGTTCAATTGTTCATGAGCGTAATGGAGTTTGGATAAAAGCTTCTCTGTAGCCTGGTCGTTCGGGTCTTCATGTGGCTGAAGCGTCGGCCTGATGGAAGGCACCGAAACAGGTGATGACCAGGGTGAAACGGGTCAGTGATGATTTTCTCTGCACGCTTCCTGGTTCTGGAGGCATGCAGGTCCAGCAGTGTGGGCAGCTTTACACCGATGGTCCTCTCTGCAGACTTGATGATGCGCTGCAGTCTCTTGGTGTCATGTTTTGTGATAGCGCTGCCCCACACTGTGATGGATGTGGTGACGATGGACTCTATGATGGCTGTGTAGAACTGCACCATCAGCTCTTGGGGTAGGTTGAACTTCCTCAGCTGGTACAGAAAGTACATCCTCTGTTGAGCCCTCTTGATGATGGAGTTGATGTTGCTGTCCCACTTCAGGTCCTTGGAGATCGTTGTGCCCAGGAACTTGTAGGACTCCACAGCCATCACAGTCCTGTCTAGGATGGTGAGTGCTGGCAGGGTTGGGGGTCTCCTCCTGAAGTCCACGGTCATCTCCACTGTTTTTGCTGTGTTCAGCTCCAGATTGTTCTGACTGCTCCAGAGGACAACCTGATCAACCACCCGTCTATAAGCAGACTCATCACTGTCACTGATGAGACCAATGACTGTAGTGTCATCTGCAAACTTCAGGATTTTAACAGAGGAGTCCATGGAGGTACAGTCATTTGTGTACAGCGAGAAGAGCAGTGGGGAGAGTACACAACCCTGTGGGGCACCTGTGCTGATGATTCTGGTCCCTGAAGTACACTTTCCCAGCCTCACCTGCTGTTTTCTGCCAGTAAGAAAGTCAGTTATCCACTGGCAGGTGGAGGCTGGTACGCTGAGTTCAGCCAGTTTGCTGTGTAATTGTCCTGGAATAATTGTGTTGAAGGCTGAGCTGAAGTCCAGGAACAGAATTCTTGCATAAGTTCCCGGGTGATCAAGGTGTTGAAGGATGAAGTGGAGACCCATGTTCACTGCATCGTCCACCGACCGGTTGGCCCGATAGGCAAATTGCAGGGGGTCTAGCAGGGGGTCCGTGATTTCCTTAATGTGGTTGAGAACCAGTCTTTCAAAGGACTTCATGACCACAGAGGTCAGGGCAACAGGTCTGTAGTCATTTAGTCCTGTGGTAGTTGCCTTTTTGGGAATGGGTATTATTGTGGAGCATTTAAAACAGGATGGAACCACACACAGCTCCAGTGATCTGTTGAAGATCTTAGTGAAGACAGGTGCAAGCTGGTCTGCACAGGTCCTCAGGCAGGAGGGAGAGATTCCATCAGGACCTGGGGCCTTCTTGACTTTCTGTTTTTTAAAAAGTCTCAGCACGTCTTCCTCGCAGATCTTCAGGGCAGGCTGGATGGGTGGCTGATAGTCAGATGGGTGTGAAGTGGTGTTGGATGGGAGCTCGTTGCTGGGCTGTTCAAACCTGCAGTAGAATCTGTTAAGGTCGTCGGCCAGTTGACGATCTCCCATTGTCTGTGTAGGTGGCCTTTTGTAGCTGGTGATGTTCTGCAGACACCTCCAGGCGGTTGATGGCTCATTTGTGGACATCATGCTGCTTAGCTTGTTGGAGTAGTTCTTCTTTGCAGCCTTGATCTCTTTGGTTAGGGTGTTCCTTGCCTGGTTGTACAGCGCCCGATCCCCACTTCTATATGCTACCTCCTTAGACCGGCGCAGCTGTTTCAATTTGGCATTAAACCAGGGCTTGTCATTATTATATTTAATGCGAGTCCTGGTGGGAACACAGATGTCTTCACAAAAGCTGATGTAAGATGTCACAGTGTCCGTGTGTTCATCCAGGCTGCTTGTGGCATCATCAAACACACACCAGTCTGTTAATTCCATGCAGTCCTGAAGCCTTTCTTTAGCCTCATTAGTCCATTTCTTCACCGTGCTGACCACAGGTTTGGCACACTTGAGCTTCTGTCTGTAGGTCGGGAGAAGATGAACTAAACAGTGGTCAGATAGTCCCAGTGCTGCACGAGGGACAGAGCGGTACGCACCTTTAAATACAGTATAGCAGTGATCTAAAATGTTGCTCTCCCTGGTGGGGCAGGTAACATGCTGTCTGTATTCAGGTAGTTCGTTGTTAAGTTTTGCTCTGTTAAAGTCCCCTAAGATGATGAAAACAGAGTCTGTGTGTTTGTGCTCGGCGCTGAGGATCTGATCAGCGAGTGCGCTCAGTGCCTCGCGCGCGCACGCTTGAGGTGGAATGTAAACAGCAACAAGCACAACTGATGAAAACTCCCGCGGACAATAAAACGGTCTACAGTTCAAGAAAAGTGATTCCAGATTAGGGCTGCATGTTCTCATTAACACTGTCACATCTGTACACCAGCCTTGGTTGATATAAAAGCAAATTCCGCCGCCTTTTTTCTTGCCGGAAAGCTCCGCGTCGCGGTCCGCTCGGTGGAGATGAAAGCCGTGCAGGTGGAGCGCGCTGTCCGGGACGGAATCAGTGAGCCAGGTCTCAGTGAAGCACAGTACAGCAGAGACAGAAAAGTCCTTGTTGGTACGGTTTAACAGTGAAAGTTCGTCCATTTTATTTCCTAAAGAGCGAAGGTTTGTCATGTGGATGCTGGGTAGCGGTGTACGAAGTCCGCGCTGTCGGAGTTTGACGAGCGCTCCGGCGCGCTTCCCACGTCTGCGCATCCGCCTGCGTCTGCTCAGGAGCGCAGCCGCTCCGCTGACCAAAATGTCAAAAAAACTGTCCGAAAATGAAAAATCAGGAAATATACCTGGTGGCATGAGCTGCCTAATGTTCAGCAGATCTTCTGCGCTGTATTGGAGTGTGTTTGGATCACACATGCCATAACAAACAAACAAAAACAAACAAAGCACTACAGAGCTCCTAACCAGTGTCGCCATCTGCGGCGCCATCTTGGATCAGTGGATCAATCCTTACCACTTGAGGTCTGCTCGATAAAAAGTCCAAAATCCAATTGCAAAGATTGGTGTTAAGTCCAAGGTCGTTGAGTTTAGTGGCGAGTTTCATTGGGATTATGGTGTTGAATGCTGAGCTGTAGTCGATGAATAGCATCCGCACGTAGGAGTTTTTGTTGTCAAGGTGAGTCAGTGCATTGTGTATAGCCATAGCAATGGCATCCTCAGTGGACTTGTTTGGTCGGTACGCAAACTGAAGGGGATCAATTGATGATGGAAGAGATGAACAGATGTGGTTTTTGATAATCCGCTCAAAACACTTCATGACAGAAGAGGTCAGAGCAACAGGTCTGTAGTCGTTCAGGGACACAACTGTCGACCTCTTAGGTACCGGAACAATGGTGGTCCTCTTTAAGCAGGTAGGGATGACAGACTGGCTGAGAGAGAGGTTAAGAATGTCTGTAAAAACCTCTGCTAGCTGGTAGGCGCATTCTTTGAGGACACGACCATAGATGCCGTCAGGACCAGGTGCTTTTCGTGGGTTTACCATCCTGAAGGATCTTAACACCTCAGGAACAGAGATGAATAGTGTGTCACAGCTGTCGTTGGCTGGAAATTTAACAGCAGAGAAGGTGTTTCCTGCCTCAAACCGAGCAAAGAAGGTGTTTAATTTGTCAGGTAATGAGGCGGAGGGACTCACATCATAGGTTCTCCCTTTGTATTCTGTAATGGAGCGTAAACCACTCCACATGCGTCTATGGTCAGATCCTTCATAGTTTGATAGTTTGTAGGCAGTAATAGCCCAGTGGTTAAGGCACTGGACTAGTAATCAGAAGGTTGCCGGTTCAAGCCCCACCACTGCCAGGTTGTCACTGTTGGGCCCCTGAGCAAGGCCCTTAACCCTCAATTGCTCAAAACTGTGTTCAGTCATAATTGTAAGTCGCTTTGGATAAAAGCGTCTGCTAAATGCCGAAAATGTAAATGATACCAGCTTGTCTTTGTAAGATCTCTTGGCAGACTTAATAGTTTTTAGGAGATCATACCTGGCTATTTTGTAGGCTGCTGGATCACCGGATTTGTAGGCTGAAGTTCGAGCATTGAGTTTGGCTCTTACTTCCATGTTGACCCACGGTTTCTGGTTTGGAAAAGATTTAATGTTGATTTTTGGGACAATGTTCTCTGTGCACACACTGATGTAGTCTGTGACAGAGTTTGTGTATTCGTTAATGTCCGTGTCTGCTGCCTGCCAGAAGATCTGCCAGTCTGTTGAATGGAAGCAGTCCTGAAGTGTGAAGATGGACTCCTCGCACCATTTGTGGATCGTTCTGAGAACTGGTTTCTCCTGTTTAAGCTTTTGTTTGTAGGCAGGCAGAAGAAGAATGGAGGTGTGATCTGCTTTTCCAAATGCAGGGCAGGGGAGGACTTTGTAGCTGTCTTTGATAGTAGTGTAGCAGTGGTCTAGAGTCTGGTCCTCCCGAGTTGGAAATGTGACATGTTGAAAGTATTTGGGCAGAACCTTCCTCAGATTCGCCCTATTGAAGTCCCCCACTACAATAAAAGCAGCTTCAGGATGAGTGTTTTCCAAACCATTTATGGTCTCGTATAAAAAGTCCAGTGCACAGTTTTTGTCTGCATGGGGAGGGATGTAAGTAACAGTTAGAATAACGGAGCTGAATTCGCGAGGAAGGAAAAAAGGACGTATTTTAACTGTAATGAGTTCAACATCAGGAGAGCAGTAGTTAGCAACTACAGAGACATCCGTTTCCCAGCGCGAGTTCACCAAAACACATACCCAACCACCTCTGCGTTTACCGGAGTCAGTTGTTCTGTCCTGGTGATGAATGGTGAAACCAGGCGGTGTTACTCCGTTGTCTGGGACCGTAGCGTCGAGCCATGTCTCTGTGAAGGCTAGTATACAGCAGTTCCTGATGTCCTGTTGGAGTTGTATCCGAGCGTTAAGTTCGTCCACTTTGTTACTGAGTGACTGAACATTTGCAAGCAAAATGCTTGGAAGAGCAGGATTGAAGCATCTTTTACGAGTTTTGCATAAAATCCCAGCGCGTCTGCCTCTGTTTCGCTTCTTCCTCCTGCGCCGTTTGGATTGTAAACAAAGAGGCGGATACAGCGAGCTGGAACAAAGCGGACTGCCGTCTCCCGAATTAGCGTGAGAATAATCCGACAAATACGTTTTTACAGATAAACCTATGTCTAGGAGTGTCTGGCGATCATACTGAATAATAGAATGTGAAGCATTAACTAGAAGACTTAAAATTAGAACCGTAAAACATAAAACCAGCGCAGCCATCTTGCGGCGCACCGGAAGAAGAAAAGGTTTTGGCTTAAAATCTCACGATACATGGCCCTGTTCATTCTTCCCTTAACACGGATCAGTCGTCCTGTCCCCTTTGCAGAAAAACAGCCCCAAAGCATGATGTTTCCACCCCCATGCTTCACAGTAGGTATGGTGTTCTTGGGATGCAACTCAGCATTCTTCTTCCTCCAAACACGACGAGTTGAGTTTTTACCAAAAAGTTCCATTTTGGTTTCATCTGACCACATGATATTCTCCCAATCCTCTTCTGGATCATCCATATGCTCTCTGGCAAACTTCAGACGGGCCTGGACACGCCTGGCACTGCAGGATTTGACTCCCTCTCGGCGTAGTGTGTTACTGATGGTAGCCTTTGTTACTTTGGTCCCAGCTCTCTGCAGGTCATTCATCAGGTCCCTCTGTGTAGTTCTGGGATTTTTGCTCACTGTTCTCATGATCATTTTGACCCCACAGGATGAGATCTTGCGTGGGGCCCCAGATCGAGGGAGATTATCAATGGTCTTGTATGTCTTCCTTTTCTTACAATTGCTCCCACAGTTGATTTATTCACACCAACCTGCTTGCCTATTGTAGATTTACTCTTCCCAGCCTGGTGCAGGTCTACAATTTTCTTCCTGGTGTCCTTCGACAGCTCTTTGGTCTTGGCCATGGTTGAGTTTGGAGTCTGACTGTTTGAGGCTGTGGACAGGTGTCTTTTATACAGATAACGAGGTCAAACAGGTGCCATTAATACAGGTAACGAGTGGAGGACAGAAGAGCTTCTTAAAGAAGAAGTTACAGGTCTGTGAGAGCCAGAAATCTTGCTTGTTTGTGGGTGACCAAATACTTATTTTCCACCATGATTTACAAATAAATTCTTTAAAAATCCTACAATGTGATTTCCTGGATTTTTTTTTCTCATTTTGTGTCTTATAGTTGAAGTGTACCTATGATGAAGTGTACCTATACAGATCTCTCTCATCTTTCTAAGTAGGAGAACCTGCACAATCAGTGGCTGACTAAATACTTTTTGGCCCCACTGTAGATCCCCATGGGACTAGTTGGGGACACCAGCATACCAGTTAGGTCCTAAATGATAGTGAACACTCCAGCACCTCAGTGTGTCAGTGGTCAGGTAAATCAGTAGTATTGATAAACCTTCACCATTTTGTTTGTCTTTGTGTTTACTTTGTATCGTTTAGATATAGTGTACCTTTTACTATTTAACTTGTATGTATGTTGACACCTGCACCTAAAGAAATTCCTTGTACATCTGCTACTTGGCGAATAAAAAAGATTCTGATTCTGATTCTGATTATTGTAATAGCACAATATCTAAACACAGAAGTAAATTTAAGGCCAGGAGCCTTTACTATTGCCCAGGCTCTGACCTCAACTTCATAAGATGCTGGGATATGTGAAGAAAGAATTTCATTGTACTGTACACCTGTATATGTATATATGACAAATAAAGGCATTCTCTGATCCTACTTGCCCTCAGCTTGCTAACTGCTGTTGCTAAAGCCAAATTAGTTTGAAGCAGGAACTAGCTCTGAAAGTTTGTTGAGAGTGGGACAATCATGTTATTTTACAAGAACAAGGCAGAGGATGTCAACTCTGTCCTACAGGAATAGACCAATCAAATCATTAAACTTACCTCACCATTAGTCTAAGCCTATATTCACATCACCACTACTGTAAATCTAGGCTCACTTACTTACACTTACAAGGCTGCATTCTGTTGTCATTCCTGTTCAACCAGTATGCTGAATGTATGAGAGAAGCAGGACTGAAAAAAGATAATCAATGATTTGAGATTGGTGGAAGAAACAGCATTAACTTTTGATAAGATTTTAGAGAGTGCCTTGGATGTCAAAGATGACAAACAATCCTCAACCAAATCAAACTTAACCTCCTACTTGAAACTTTGAACCACACAGAAGCTCTCTTATTTTGGACACATTACAAGAAGAACCAATTTACTGGAAAATATGACTATGTGGATGGCCAGCAACAAGATAAATGAATAAAATAATAAACAAGCCATAAGGAAGCCTGAAAACCGAAACAGAAGGGATGTTCTGTAGGAACACTATCCATGTGGTTGCTAGAAGTCAGAATTGACATAACTGCAGTTATTAATGTCTTTTTTTGCAAAGATGTGTTGGATAACTTTGTATACATGTTCCATAACCTGTTTTACAAGACGTGTTAGAACATATTACCCAAAGGGAAATTTGGTTAGTTTAATGTAGCAAAATGTAATACAAAATAGTTTAAGGTAGCAAATATGCAATTGTAATCATAAAGTGAGATGTCATTTTGACAATGTCTTTTTGTTCAGGTTTTGATTTATTTGGTTGTCTGTTTTTATTTCTTTTGGGCTCTGACTGACTGGTTGTTTTAGGAAATTCTGTAAAATAACTGGCATTCTAGTGCAAAGGACAGAAGCTCTCAGCAGTAAGCTGTACTAAATTAAAAGTTCACAGCAGAAAGATGGTACTGACTCACCTCCAGCTTACATCCAACACAGGAAGCTTCCCAAAATGCCACAGGGCAGAATGTGCATCCCTCTGGGCTGGCAGGTGGTAGGCTATAGTTCTGGCTTCAAAAATGGGTTCTAAACTAAAATTTCTCTCTTTCCTCTCTCTCTAAATCTTCTTCTATAGTGGTTGAAGAGATCCAGAGCAAGGAATCAAGAAGCACTTATCAATACAGTATTAATCCAAATGCTTCAGACTTACATTCTCTCCTGTAGACTCCATTTCAACATATACCTTTGGTTTTCAGTGATGTTTAGGTCATAGGACTGAGGAGGCCAAACTATAACACCAGAACACTACATCACTTGTCAGTGCACTCTCAGTGTCGGTTCCAAGCCCGGATAGAAATAGGAGGGTTGCATCAGGAGGTGCACCCAGGGTGAAAACGGGTTGGTATGCGGACCAGATCTGCTATGGTGACCTCTATATATGGTAAAAGTAATAATAATAAATTATATTATGTGTATAGTGTCCTTATGTGTATTTAACTTAAAACAGCAAAAACTATGTATTTGATTTTTACTGCTTCATCCTGGTCAGGGTTTTGGCTTGCACCAGGAAACACTTGGGACAAGGCAGGAATACCCTTGACCAGTCCATCACAGGGCTTCGGCACCCCTTTATACATAGCCAATCATGTCTGTCTAGATGCCTGGATCCCTAGACTTGAGCCTGGATCTCTGTCTCAAAATTAAATATACACTGTCGAGTCACATTATTATGACCACCAGCTAATATCCAAAGTTACCACCGTGTGTAGTACGGACAGCAGCTAGACGGACTGGGAGTGACTCAGTAAGGTCCTGGTAGGTTGTCACAAGTATCTGGAGCCATGCTGACTGCAGTGCATCCCACAGTTGCTGGAAGGTGTGTGGGGAGGATCCATAGAGCGAACATGACAATCGAGGTGGTCCCACAGATGCTCATTTGGGTTCAAGTCTAGGGAATTAGGGGCCAGGGTAGTACTTGGAAGTCCTGGTCATGCTCTTACAACCACAATGTAGGACATTTCTACTCATTTCTTTAATGAAAAAGTATATTAGTTGATATAATTACCCTTGTTTTGTTAATAAATGGCGATATGGAACACCAGTTGGCTTATGAGTTTTTTGAGTTCTCCCTGAGGCTTAAAGAACTTGTTACACTACAGCTGAAACCCGAGAGCAGGATGTATGTAACCAATGTGGGGCAAGCCAAAATACCACAACATTAGGCCCAGTTTGCAATAGAGAATGCAGCAGACCGAACTATAATCCCATATTTCATATGGGAAAATGGCTGGCCAGTGACCATTTGGCAGTGTCTCTCATCAACAAGACAAGCCAGGTGGCCCCAGTTCATTCTGGAATGCCTACTGAATCCATGCTACACCAGGAGCAAATCTCCAGAAGTGGGTACAGTCTGTGCTGGAAGAAGCTATATTGCCTGTGCCAGTCCCTTAAAAGCCTCAGCTTGGGGTGCTCTGGTGGAACAGCGGTGAAACACGCTACCATGAGTCATGAGTTTGAATCTCAGCTCTGTTACCTTCTCAACCACCATTACAAGCAACTGTGGCATTGTCCTCAGCATCAGTCATGCTATGGCAATCTGAAGCATGTCTTCGACCAGATGTCATACAGTGCTGAGGACTGGATCAGCACTAACCCACCCCTATACAACTTCATTTGATATTGGAGTTGTATAGAGTGAGCTGGGACACTCAGACGGATGAAACAGTGACTCAGTTGTTGGTACTGAAATACCACAGGGAACTTCTATACCATGCGGCTCACCATGACTCCATTGTTGGGCACCAAGAGGTTGACAGAACACAGAGAACGGCTGATGGTCACTTGTATTGCTCCATATGTCCACCTTAAAATGAATGGCCAAGTGACAAGGGCATTTCGAGTTCACACAGCCAGTTTGAGATTTATTATGTGGTGCCATGTTTAGACAGGGGAATTGCTCATCAGATCAGAGACAGAGGCAACCCCTGTAGCTTTGGTGACTCCTGTATCAGAGAAAAATGAGCTTAAAACAGAGTGTCCAATAACAATCTGCTCCCCTTGGAGGACCATGTGTTTTTGTCCAAGAGAGCAGAGGTAGCCAAGTTGCAGGTTGGATTCTCTGACACGTTCTCTCCCCCTGCCAGGATGCACCAGTCTTATAAAGGTGTAGTCTTGCCACATTGGTTACCTAAACACAAGAGAAAAGTGTTTCTGGAACAATTGAGTAAAATTATGGACATGAGGCTTACAGAAAATATCAGCGAATATCAGCGGCAAACTGGCTCAAAATTTAATTAGGTAAACTTTAAAAGAAGAAAGTTTAGCACCATAGCGGTTTTGCAGCTTCTTTTGTAAAAGCACCCAAACCTCTACACTGACATGCCCACTAGGGGTGGGCGATATAATATCGTTAACGATAATACCGGTATAGTTGTAAATTCGATAAGATTTTTGCCATATCGCAATATTGTTAGCAAACGCGCGTCACTCGCTCTCAAGTGCGTAACAGTGAAATAATGGCGACCAATGCAGAGAGTAGTACCGGAGTTAGCACTGAGGACGAACTAGTCCCTAAAAGGAGAGCTACATCACTAGTGTGGAAGTTTTTCAGGTACTGCAGGTCAGACTCCAAACAAACAACTGTAATTTGCAAAACGTGCAAAAATACTGTGACGACAAAAGGTGGCAACACATCAAATTTATTTCACCACCTAAAGCAAAAGCACCCACGTGAGTACAAGGAGTGTCAGTCACTGCGTGAGTCCGAGAATTATGTGAGGCCAAAAACTGTCAGTGAACGAACATAGAATACACAGGTTACCATCTGAGAACTTTTAAACTGAATCACTGAGTCAATGAGTCAGAAACGACTCTTTGTTAAGACGAATTATTCATTGGAATCAAAACAGAAAACTGTGCTCTTATCTATGGTAAAGATTCATTCGTTTTGCTCACTCTGTGGGCAAAACAACTCTGATTCAAGATATTCATGTATAAACCAATCAGAGCTTCCGAATTTAAATTTTGGGTGGAATCTCTCCATTGGTTGCTGAATAATTGACAGATAAGTTAACGAATTACCAGTTTCAGCTTTCAACCGCGACAGCCGAAAGAATAAATGAAGTTAAATGATCTAAGACAGTTTTCATGAGTTAGGTGGATAAACACAGTTAAATACGGATTTTTATATTCTGGAAATATTCTGGAAATATACAAGATGGCCTCCAAGGTAAGCTGCTGTGTGGTTGATCTGGGTCGCGGTGCTGCTGTTTACCGTGCACTTTCATTTTGCAATGATAGCAAAGCATTAATAAATATATATTTTTTTTTTATAAATTTTTTATTGAGAAGTCAAAATACAACAAGTTACAAAGAAATGTAATGGCTCTCAGACTTCCTCAGTTTTTCTTTTACAATCAAACATACATAAAGACCACACATACACATTCACACACACACACACACACAATAACAGAACAAAAAACAAAAACTATAAATAAAAATATACAGTAGACAAAATTACCAAAAAGAAATTCAATGAAAATAAATAAATAAATATACAAAAGGAGAGGAAAAAAAAATCAGTTAATCAGTTAATTCGAAGGCATGGCCTGAAGCTGGTCAAAATAGGCGAGAAAGGAATTCCACTTAGAATAAAACTTTGAGGTATCACCTCTCAAAGTGAATCTAATTTTCTCCAGTTTCAAGAAATACATCATATCATGAAGCCAGATTGAGATAGTAGGTGGTTTAGGGGATTTCCAGAGCAAAAGGATACGACGCCTTGCCAATAAGGATGTAAAAGCTATAACATCTGACTGGGCCTGCGAAAGTGATTGAGGTCCTAAACACAGACCAAATATTGCAATGAAAGGACAGATTTGGATGGTAACACCAAGAATTTTTGACATAATTGCAAAGTAATCAAACCAAAATTTATAAATCCTTGGGCAAAAAAAAAACATATGGCTTAAATTGCAAGGTGACATCGAACATCTATCACACTGATCACTAACTGTCCCAGGGTAAAATTTTGATAGCTGAGACTTCGAGCGGTGAACTCTGTGTGGCACTTTAAATTGAATTAACTGAAGTCTGGCAGAGGGTGAGCTAAAGCGCACCCTCTTGATTGCCTCTTCCCACCACTGTTCAGGTAAATCAGGGCCCAATTCCTCCTCCCATGCATGTTTTATCTTGTCAACGGAATATGTGTTCAAATCCATCAGATGTGAGTATATCTTGGATATGAGTGACATTTGAGAGGGGTTCAAGTTTAAAAGATAATCCCATGATTGGCCTGAGGGAAAATGAGCATGATCCAAAAATGAAGAGGAGATGCAATGCCTGATCTGGAAGTATCGAAACAAATGAGAGGCAGGTAAATTAAAATCTGCAGATAACTGAGTGAAACTGCATAATGTTCCATCCTTGTAAAGGTCCTGAAAAGAGTCAATGCCTCTCTCGTGCCACAACTTAAATGCCATGTCATTTAAGCCAGGGGGAAATAAGTGGTTATTTAAAATGGGCATTTTCATAGAGGGCAATGTCAACTTAAAGTGGGACCTAAATTGACACCAAATACGGAGAGAAGAAAGAAGCAGTGGGTTATTTGTAAATTTTGAAATTTTAAGTGGTATCGGGGCTGTAAGTAATGTGAGTACTGATGATGGAGAGCAAGACAGAGATTCCAGCCTGCACCACAGTAGTTCAGGGAAGTGAAGCAAGTAAAGCAATTTGTGAATATTGGCTGACCAATAATAATACAAAAAGTTGGGAAGGGCAAGTCCACCATCAAATTTGAATCTTTGTAGAAGCAAATTTCTCACTCTAGGGACCTTGCCATCCCATATAAAAGTAGATATAAGCTGGTCCAATGATTTAAAAAACTTTTTAGGTAAGTACAAGGGAATAGTTTGAAACAAAAAAAGAAATCTGGGCAGCACATTCATTTTTATTATATTTATCCTAGCAATAAGTGATAGAGGAAGAGACCGCCATCTCTCCAAGTCAGATTAAAGTTTTTCAAGCAGGGGGGAGAAGTTGGAGTGGAAAAGAGATGATAAGGTGCGAGACACAAAAATGCCCAGATATTTGAAACCAGTTGGGGTGAATTTAAAAGGCAAAATAGATTGATCAAGCAGCAAAGCTAAAGAATTCACTGGATAGCATTCACTCTTCTGCAGGTTCAATTTATATCCAGAAAATGAACCAAATTTCTTCAACAGCGATAATATTGATGGAAGACTACTCTCAGGGTCAGTTACATACAGCAACAGATCATCTGCATACAGTGACAGCTTCAACTCAACGCCTAAGCGAAGAATACCCCGAAAGAGTGGGAGAGATTTCAAGGCAATGGATAAAGGCTCAACAACAAGTGCAAACAGTAGGGGGGATAAAGGACAGCCCTGTCTGGTCCCACGTGACAAAGAGAAATGATCTGAATGTACACTATTTGTATGCACACTGGCTCGAGGAGATGTGTATAGTAGTTTTATCCAGGATATGAAAATGTCTCCAAAACCGAATCTACGCAAGACAAAAAAGAGATATCGCCACTCAACACGATCAAAAGCCTTTTCTGCATCTAAAGAGATAACCACCTCCGGGGCAGAACTTGAATGCTCAGTGTAGATGGTATTCAAAAGTGTACGAACATTAAAGAAAAGCTGACGTCTCTTGATGAAGCCGTTTTGATCAGGGGAGATAATTTTAGGGAGTACACCTTCCAAACGTAGTGCCAGAGCTTTAGCCAGAATCTTCACATCCACGTTTAACAAAGAGAGAGGTCTGTATGAAGTGCAGAGATTAGGGTCCTTGCCCCTCTTCAGAAGCAGTGATATAGATGCCTGAGTCATAGTAGGAGGTAGAGCAGAGGAAGAGAAAGACTCATCAAAAACAGCTAGAAGAAGAGGTGCAAGCTTATTCAAAAATTTCTTATAAAATTCAATAGGAAAGCCATCAGGACCAGGAGCTTTACTAGACTGCATTGATCTAATAGATTGGGTAATCTCTTCTAACCTCAGAGGTGAGTCAAGATTATCTGCAACTGTCCGATCCACAGCTGGAAGCACCAAACCCTCAAAAAATGAAAACATTTCAATGTCATCAGACGGGGACTCAGATGTATAAAGGTTGGAGTAAAAGGACTCGAAGGTTGCATTAATAACCAGAGGGTCTGAACAAAGGTCACCCTTTGTGTCCATAATTTGTGGTATCCCCCGAGACGCGGCTTGTCTCTTCAACTGATGAGCCAGAAGTCTAGATGGTCTGTCACCATGTTCGTAATAAGTACTACGCGCGTGTAACAACAGTCTTTCTGCCTCGGACGTTGTGAGAAGATCGAATCTGGTCTGTAGCGCAAGTCGCTGCTTGAGTAAAGACGCCGATGACTGAACCGCAATAAGCTTGTCCAGCTCTGCAATTTCATTCAACAGGTTTTGTATATTGGCTCGCTGCAATTTGTTAAGGTGTGCTGTGTAAGAAATTATTTGACCACGAAGATAAGCCTTAAGAGACTCCCAGAGCAGGGAAGAAGAGACAGAGTCACACTTATTGATAGCAATGAAATCGTCAATAGAAGAGGAAATAAACGTATTAAAAGTGTCATTTGAAAGCAGTAGTGAATTGAATCTCCAAGTGGGTGGAGAACAATGAGTGTCTGTGAATTTTATGTTTATAGTATGAGGAGCATGATCGGAAATAACTATAGAATGATAGGTAGGAGAGGTGACTTTGGAAATGAGAGAGCTGTCCACAAAAAAATAGTCTATGCGTGAATATGTTTGATGTGGGTGAGAATAAAAAGAAAACTCCTTAACTAATGGATTGTAAAACCTCCAAGGATCAATCAAAGAGCTTCCAGTTATAAACTCAGAAATTACCTGGGACATTAGAGATGGATTTAATGTACGTGGATTTGAGTGATCCAAAGTCGGATCGAGAGTAGAGTTCATGTCTCCTCCCATTATCAGGAGGTGAGTATTTAAAGAGGGAATCAAACCAAAGAGATTCTGCATGAATGTGGGGTTATCAAAATTGGGGGCATATATATTAACCAGTAGCACTGGTTTGTTGCAGAGAGAGCCCCGAACAATCAAAAACCTGCCATTTACATCTGCAAAGACGTGATCGGAAATAAACTGAATACCTCTCCTAATCAAAATCGCAACTCCTCTATATTTAGCATTAAATGTTGTATGAAAAATGTTACCAACCCAGGGAAATTTCAACTTAAGGTGATCCACCCCTCTGAGATGAGTTTCTTGTAGAAATGCTATGTCAGTGTTTAAACGTTTCATATGAGCATTAACCCTTAGACGCTTAACCAGGTTGTTCAGACCATTGACGTTCCAACTCAGGAATCTTATATTAGCTCTGCTATCTGGATTGTATGAACTACAATTAGTCATAAAGATTAGTTATACAATGGTGAAGAAAAAAGTAATTGAAAGGCCTGCCAGCCAACCAAATAGGGGCGAGGGAGGGGAAGGAGGAGAAGAAAAAAAAAAAGAGAAAAAAAAAAAAAAAAAAAAAAAAAATTACACATACATATACACACATGCATACACACACACACAAATCCCTAACCACCCACAACAACAACCCAACCAACATCGTCCACCAACCCGAACACACAAGCAACACTCCCAGTAGGACATGATCAACCATGGAGCCCCTGTAGAGCAAAGACATCAAACGAATTGTAGAAACATGTGCATGTACATGTGGAAACATAAGAGAACCAGAAATATGCACATGCATGTGGAAAAAGGCACAAATACCAAAGATTAACAATAATAATGATAAGAACAAATGCAATGTAAAATTAAATATTTACAAAAATAAATAAACATTTAAATAAATAATAGAAAATTAAATAAACTAAATAAAAAAAGAAAAGAAAATAAATATTAAATAAAAAGGTCGCGTTAAAACTAAATCAACGCCCAACTAGGGAGCAAGATATCCAGGCAACCTAAAAAGAAAAGAAGTAAATGGAACACGACATTGAAACAGGAAATCCCGCCTCCAATAAAAGCGTAAAATCACTAGATAGGTACAGCCCCAAAACGGGTGCTTTTTAACACTAAACAATGAGAGTAAAGTTCCAGAACACACAGCAAAACAGGCTAATAACTCAATGTCGTCTCACAACTGAGAAGATAGTGTTCAATCAAAAATTGTTCGGTACATAGAAACACTCAGAAAATAATTAGGACGAAATCAGGTTGAAATAGAAGCAACAAACCGCTTCGCTTCATCAGCAGATGTGAAAATCTGGTGTTTATCACCATGAGATATACGGAGACGAGCTGGAAAGAGAAGGGAATATTTCACATTGTCCAAAGCACGAAGTTGTTTCCGTACATCATTAAAGGCAGCCCGAGCCCTGGCGACCTTTGCCGTGTAATCAGGATACACCGAGATACTCAAGCCCGATACGGAGATCCGCTGCAGCTCCCTGGCTTTTCTCAGAATGTGAGCACAATCCTTGAAATAATGCAATCTAACTATAATAGCTCGCGGTGGACCGCCGGATTTAGGGGTCGGAGCAAGGGAGCGGTGAGCTCGGTCAATCACGGGACATTCGTCCAGGTTAAACGCGTCTTTCAGAAGCTGAGACACGTATGAGTCGGATATCAGCTGCGATTCCGGGACCCCAACGATCCTGATGTTCTGTCGGCGAGATCTGGACTCCAAGTCCTCGCACTTAGTGTCCAACTTACTGAGCTCCGCAGTTAGATAGCTGACTTTAGATTGTAGACCCACGACATCATCTGAAAATGAGGAGAGAGACTGTTCCACATCTGAAACCGTCTTCCTGAGATCAGTAAATTCGGATCTCAAAGCAGCGTTATCACGTAAAATGTCTGCCTTTAATACCTGGAACTCAGACCGAAGACTGGATCTAAACTCATCCAATGCAAACCGCAGCTCCTCCTTCACTGCAAGAACCAGTTCAGACTTCAGCGCCGCGATGTCTTGGTTTAAAGCCGAAGCAGCGCTCACCTCCGCCGGGGCCGCAGCAGCACTACCAGGTGAGGACGCAGTTCGAACTACAGGCCTGATGAGGCTCTGTGAGGGTCCCGGTGTTTTATTAACTTTTGGAGGCATCGTAACAACAAAAAAAAAACAAAAAAACTTAACCAGAATAAATAACTAAGAGTTAACAAAAACCTAAATTAAATAAAAAACGGTAAATGTGCCTTAAAATAATGAAAACAGATGACTTTGCTCGGAGGGAAACACGAGCTCACGTCCTCTCCATGTAGCGCCAAACCGGAAGTCGCATTAATAAATATTAAATGTTTTCAGGATTTTTTCGGTGCTCATTTATTTGAAGTAAAACGGACAACATAAATGTGATTGTGAGATTCTGCTGGTTTGTTTAATATAAATGTTGTCAATATGAATACAAATACAGCCTGTAATAATACAAAATATAAACACTGTAATTAGTCAGAATTTATCAGAACTACAATGTTTGTGTTTTTAAGAAAAAGTGTTCTTATATATCGCTAGTGAATATCGTTATCACAAAAACATCCCAAAATATTGTGATATTATTTAAAGGCCATATCGCCCACCCCTAATGCCCACAGATGACATCACGGTTCGTGCTGAAAAACCAAGTATTCTGTGGTGGCAGATTAGAACACTAGTTCGCTGTCTGGAACCACTTTTTTTTCTGTGAAAACACGTGGAACCGTATGGCGTCAAAATAGGGCCAAAAGTATTGAGAACCAAAAAGCAGATATTAAGAACCTAAAGAGCAGATTTTGTGTTCATTTTGTATTTTACAATTATGAATAGTCTGTTTTACGCTTTTGACTGCGCTGTTTCTCAGTCACGGTTCTCTCGGTCTCGCTTTCAGTATAAAAAGTTTCTCGCTTACGCTTTTTTCTGCGCTGCTCTCAGTTACGCTTCTCTCAGTTTTTCGAGTCAAAATTTTTCTCAAGTTAGAGTTTTGGCCCCGTTTTGACGGGTGGGCGGGACCTCGTCACTCATTGGCTGCTGGAGACAAGCCCGTGTTCGTTTATATTCTTGTGTTGCCAGATTGGGAGGATTTTGTTTTAAAGAAACGCAGCATTGCAAATAAAAATGTTTTAAATGTCACTAAATGTATAATAACTAATCTGTAAGATATCAGCAGTTTATTAGTATAATGTTCTCTATGAGCACGCATTGGTGATTTTCCATGCATTTTGGTGTGTTTTGAAATACGTTTTAACACTGTAGCAATCTGGCAACCCCGATCACAACACAGTTTGGACATTTGTTGGAGCAGCGTATTTGAGGTAAGTGTTTTCACTTTATTTTAATATTTAAATGCTAATAAAATATATGTTTGAAATATTACTAAGCCATATGTTTAGTTTAATTACTTAGCTTTAGCTTACTTACTGCTAACTACAGCGGATATAAGACTTTATCACAAGGAACGTTTGTTAATTATTATTTATTTCCAGTGTTTTAACAGTAATTAGTTTATTAATATCTCCTTTTACTCCTTTATTAACAGTGTGGAGCCAACATGGTGCAGTATTTGCTGCAATATGAACAGAGGAATCTATTCCCGTTTGTATGATCCTTTAGAGCAGCGTCTTATCCAAACATCTACAAATAATCTGTGGGCTGTAATCAAAAAAACACATGTAACTCTTAAATAAGTGTAAATAATATATTAATCTGTCTGATTTCATTTTCAAATTTAGTTTTTTTGTGTATCCATATACATTGTTGTACTTAATATTTTTTTATTTATTCAAAATAATAAAAAAAACATCTTTGTGCTGACTATTATTATTGTTCTTATTATTATTATTATTATTAGAAGCAGCAACAGTAGCAGTATTAGTGTTATTATTTACATATCAGCATCAGTAAACAATGCATTGGAGTAAACAACATTCATGGTGAAATTAACCCAGCATTGGGTAAAAAAGATCCTTATAGTTGGGTTGTTGAAACAAACCAGCACAATTACATTACATAACAAAACAAGTCGGGTTTAAATAACCCAGTGTGTGTTCTGTCTGATATTTACAGCACTGGGTTGCCAAATAAGCATTGTTAGAGTGCAGTTGTAAGTTTGCAAGATCACAAAGTTGTAAAAACTCTTTCCTGACTTTCCTGACAATCTCCTTCAGAGGAGTTGGAACTATTTCAGGCTGCCGGATTAAGGAGATGAAGGATGTCTGTGGGAGGTACTCGGTGAGCGGTGCTCATCTCTAGCAGCCAATGAGAGACAAGATCCCGTCCGTCCGTCAAAAAAGTGTTCCGGCAGGGCTTGTTTCCAGCAGCCAATGAGTGACGAGGTCCTGCCCACCCGTCAAAACGGGGCCAAAACTCTAACTTAAGAAGATTTTTGACTCGAGAGAAAAACTGAGAGAAGCGTAACTGAGAGCAGCGCAGAAAAAAGCGTACGCGAGAAACTTTTTATACTGAAAGCGAGACCGAGAGAACCGTGACTGAGAAACAGCGCAGTCAAAAGCGTAAAACAGACTATTCATAATTGTAAAATACAAAATGAACACAAAATCTGCTTTTTGGTTCTCAATACTTTTGGCCCTAATTTGACGCCATAGAACCGGTTCAAAAACAAGTTTGCGAACCGCAAAGGAGCCGGATCTGCGTCGGTGGAAAAGGGGTACTAGTGAATCAAAATGAGTATTCAACACACTGTCTGAAGCTAAGAGGGATAGCGCTAGGTAGAGTTAAGACCAAGGCTACTCAGTCCACTAATACACTGACACATGATCAAAGTCCAGTGCGTCTCCTTCAAGTTTAACTAATAAAAGAAAAAAGAACAAAAGCAGTCAACTGACTGATCCGAACTCAGAGATTCATTTGGCAAACAGAAAGTGAAAATGAGTAAATTGATCTGAGATCTATTTACAATAAACAAAAGCCAATAGGCATTTAACAAGAATGAAATATAGTGAGGTATCACAGTTTCAGCTATCCGTATCGCAGATCCTTAGCGGCTGGGTTGATAGCAAAGCTAAGATTATATAGCCCCAGAGTCAGCTGTGGCACATTAGCAGTAATGAGTGCTGTCACTCCTGGGATGTGTAGTCTTCTTAGAGCTGTAATGGGTCGTTCTATACTTCTTGCCCGCAGGACAAAGCAATTAAAGAGACCAACTAAAAATATATACAGTGTATCACAAAAGTGAGTACACCCCTCACATAACTCAACACACAGCCATTATTGTCTAAATAGCTGGCAACATAAGTGAGTACACCCCACAGTGAACATGTCCAAATTGTGCCCAAATGTGTCGTTGTCCCTCCCTGGTGTCATGTGTCAAGGTCCCAGGTGTAAATGGGGAGCAGGGCTGTTAAATTTGGTGTTTTGGGTACAATTCTCTCATACTGGCCACTGGATATTCAACATGGCACCTCATGGCAAAGAACTCTCTGAGGATGTGAGAAATAGAATTGTTGCTCTCCACAAAGATGGCCTGGGCTATAAGAAGATTGCTAACACCCTGAAACTGAGCTACAGCGTGGTGGCCAAGGTCATACAGCGGTTTTCCAGGACAGGTTCCACTCGGAATCATATCCAGAGGTTGGCTTTAAAAAATAGACACATGAGTGCTGCCAGCATTGCTGCAGAGGTTGAAGACGTGGGAGGTCAGCCTGTCAGTGCTCAGACCATACGCCGCACACTGCATCAACTCGGTCTGCATGGTCGTCATCCCAGAAGGAAGCTGACGCACAAGAAAGCCCGCAAACAGTTTGCTGAAGACAAGCAGTCCAAGAACATGGATTACTGGAATGCCCTGTGGCCTGACGAGACCAAGATAAACTTGTTTGGCTCAGATGGTGTCCAGCATGTGTGGCGGCGCCCTGGTGAGAAGTACCAAGACAACTGTATCTTGCCTACAGTCAAGCATGGTGGTGGTAGCATCATGGTCTTGGGCTGCATGAGTGTTGCTGGCACTGGGGAGCTGCAGTTCATTGAGGGAAACATGAATTCCAACATGTACTGTGACATTCTGAAACAGAGCATGATCCCCTCTCTTCGATAACGACCCCAAACACAACCTCCAAGATGACAACTGCCTTGCTGAGGAAGCTGAAGGTAAAGGTGATGGACTAAACCCAATTGAGCACCTGTGGCGCATCCTCAAGTGGAAGGTGGAGGAGTTCAAGGTGTCTAAAATCCACCAGCTCCGTGATGTCATCATGGAGGAGTGGAAGAGGATTCCAGTAGCAACCTGTGCAGCTCTGGTGAATTCCATGCCCAGGAGGGTTAAGGCAGTGCTGGATAATAATGGTGGTCACACAAAATATTGACACTTTGGGCACAATTTGGACATGTTCACTGTGGGGTGTACTCACTTATGTTGCCAGCCATTTAGACATTAATGGCTGTGTGTTGAGTTATTTTCAGAAGACAGTAAATCTACACTGCTATACAAGCTGTACACTGACTACTCTAAGTTATATCCAAGTTTTATTTCTATAGTGTTGTCCCATGAAAAGATATAATAAAATATTTGCAGAAATGTGAGGGGTGTACTCACTTTTGTGATACACTGTATATATTTTATGTCTAAGAATTTCTAGGGGTGCCAGTAATTTTCAGCACACATGGTTTTGTTCAAAGTTATTATTTGTTGATGAGGGATTTCTTTTCCAGAATAAAGTTACATTATTTAAAGGTTTCACCAAACTGTAAATTTCCTGCAGCTAGACGGGCTAAGAGTGACTCAGTAAGGTCCTGGTAGGTTATCACAGGTATCTGGAGCCATGCTGACTGCAGTTCATCTCACAGCTGTTAAAGGGGGCACGGGAGAGTATCCATTAAGCAAACATGATGATCAAGGTGGTCCCACAGATGCTCAATTGAGTTCAACTCTGAGGAATTAGGAGGCCAGGGTAGTACTTGCAAGTCTTGGGTCATGCTCTTCCAACCAATGTTGGACATTTCTAGCCGTGTGACATGTCGCATTGTCTTGCTGGAAGATCCCATCCACCCCAGGAAAAACTATTTTACCCATAACAGCAACGAGGCAAATACACTGATCAGCCATAACATTAAAACCACCTCCTTGTTTCTACACTCACTGTCCATTTTATCAGCTCCACTTACCATATAGAAGCACTTTGTAGTTCTACAATTACTGACTGTAGTCCATCTGTTTCTTTACATACTTTTTTAACCTCCTTTTACTCTTCAATAGTCAGGACCCCGACAGGACCACTACAGAGTAGGTATTATTTGGGTGGTGGATCATTCTCAGCACTGCAGTGACACTGACATGGTGGTGGTGTGTTAGTGTGTTGTGCTGGTATGAGTGGATAAGACACAAAAATGCTGATGGAGTCTTTAAACACCTCACTGTCACTGCTGGACTGAGAACAGTCCACCAACCAAAAATATATCCAGCCAACAGCACCCTGTAGGCAGCGTCCTGTGACCACTGATGAAGGTCTGGAAGATGACCAACTCAAACAGCAGCAATAGATGAGCGATCGTCTCTGACTTTACATCTACAAGGTGGACCAACTAGGTAGGAGTGTCTAATAGAGTGGACAGTGAGTGGACATGGTGTTTAAAAACTCCAGCAGCACTGCTGTGTCTGATCCACTCATACCAGCACAACACACACTAACACACCACCACCATGTCATTGTCACTGCAGTGCTGAGAATGACCCACCACCCAAATAATACCTGCTCTGTAGTGGTCCTGACCATTGACGAACTGAGTAAAATGAGGTTTAAAAAGTATGTGGAGAAATAGATGGACTACAGTTAGTAATTGTAGAACTTCAAAGTGCTTCTATATGGTAAGTGGAGCTGATAAAATGGACAGTGAGTGTAGAAACAAGGAGGTGGTTTTAATGTTATGGCTGATCAGTGTAGGTGCAGACAGCCTATCGCACACCTCATATACCCACCAAGCCAGCTCTAGAAACGTAGGAAGTGGTCATAATAATGTGACTCGACTGTGTATTTTCACAATATGACAATTTAAATACGTAAATACCAGAATTTTTACTTATTTATCTTTTTTAACTTTTTTTTATTTTATCCTTTAACTCTGTAGTCACTTTAATGTACAAATGTTTACAGAAAAATAAATTAAGATATTAAAGCTGCAAAAATAAGTTAAATTATTAATGCCTTTGCACTTTGTTTCATAATATAAGCTGAAAGTTATGACAAAAACCATAAACATCAGAACCCTTCGCTTGAAAATTGTTAGATGATTCAGGAAATCACAAAGCATCTTTAGACAGGTGTGCCGCAAGATTTCACAATGTGTTCTTAGACTAATAAGAAGAAAGATAGGAGAGAAGCCAGCAGTTAATCAAAATGATTGCAGGACCACAGTGACAAAGTGTACCATGAGCAAAGAACAGTACCTCAATTATTCCTCGTCTGCCTAAAAAAGTAACACAGTGGCCAAATAAAACTAAAATAAAATCCTGTGGTAGCAGCTATGATTGCAAAATATTATACTTACAGAAAAGTATGCAGGTAGGAACATCATGAATCAGGGCTGCTTTTTTTGCATGCCATCAAAAGAAACATCTGTGGAGCTACTTACCAAGACTTTTAAAAAGAGAATTTAAGAAACTAAACATGGATGTTTCTACAAAGCAATGCTCAAATCAATACTGGTTAGTGTAAATGAGGGTGAAGGTGCTTGCATAAATCTTATTATATTATATTTATTTTAAAATGCAAGTCTATCAGAGAGACCAAAACAAATGAATTTTAAATCAAATTAAATTGTTCAAAATAAAATCTAGATACTTTTTGCCTATAATTTAAATACTCATTATTTTTATGTTTTTAAATACAAGAAATAAATCTATAAATGAATCCTAAATTATGCAGAATATCCAGGACTCCAGTGCCTTTGGAAATAGCAATTTACACAATTGAGATGGCAGCATTATATGTCGTCAAAATAGGGCCAAAAGTATTGAGAGCCAAAAAGCAGATTTTGAGAACCAAAAAGCAGATTTTGAAAACCCAAAAAGCAGATTTTGAGAACCAAAAAGCAGATTTTGAGAACCAAAAAGCAGATTTTGAAAACCCAAAAAGCAGATTTTGAGAACCCAAAAAGCAAATTTTTAGAACCCAAAAAGCAGATTTTGAGAACCCAAAAAGCAGATTTTGAGAACCCAAAAAGCTAATTTTGAGAACCCAAAAAGCAAATTTTGAGAACCCAAAAAGCAGATTTTGAGAACCAAAAAGCAGATTTTGAGAACCAAGAAGCAGATTTTGAGATCCAAAAAGCAAGTTTTGAGATCCCAAAAAGCAGATTTTGAGAACCCAAAAAGCAGATTTTGAGAACCCAAAAAGCAGATTTTAAGAACCTAAAAAAATATTTTGAGATCCAAAAAGCAGATTCTGAGAACCAAAAAGCAGATTTTAGACCCAAAAAAGAAGATTTTGGGAACCAAAAAAGAAGATTTTGAGAACCCAAAAAGCAGATTTTGAGAACCAAAAAGCAGATTTTGAGAACCAAAAAGCAGATTTTGAGAACCCAAAAAGCTGATTTTGAGATTCAAAAAGCAGATTTTGAGAACCAAAAAGCAGATTTTGAGAACCAAAAAGAAGATTTTGAGAACCAAAAAGCAGATTTTGAGAACCAAAAAGCAGATTTTAAGATTCAAAAAGCAGATTTTGAGATCCCAAAAAGCAGATTTTGAGAACCCAAAAAGCAGATTTTAAGAACCTAAAAGAATATTTTGAGAATCAAAAAGCAGATTTTGAGAACCAAAAAGCAGATTTTGAGAACCAAAAAGCAGATTTTGAGAACCCAGAAAGCAGATTTTGAGAACTCAAAAAGCAGATATTGAGATCCAAAAAGCAGATTTTGAGAACCAAAAAGAAGATTTTGAGTCCACTTTGTATTTTACATTTATAAATTGCTTTTCACTGCGCTTTTTCTCTATCACACTTCTCTCAGTCTCGCTTTTAGTTTAAAAAGTTTCTCGATAAGGTACTCGGTGAGCAGGGCTTATCTCCAGCAGCCAATGACTGACGAGATCCCGCCCACCCGTCAAAATAGGGTTCTGGTGGGGCTTATTTCCAGCAGCCAAAGAGGGACGAGATCCCACCCACCAGTAAAAACAGGGCCAAAACTCTTACTTGAGAAAAATTTTGAGCTGAGAGAAAGGCTGAGAAAAGCGTTAATGAGTGGAGTACAAAAAAAGTGGAAGCGAGAAACTTTTTAAACTGAAAGCGAGACTGAGGGAAGCATGATTGAGAAAAAGCGCAGTGAAAAGCAAAGAACAGACTACTACTAGTGGACTCAAAATCTGCTTTTTGGTTCTCAATACTTTTGGCCCTATTTTGATGCCATAGCATTAATGCGGAAAAGTACATTGAGATCTTAGAGCAACATATGCTGTCTGCAATACGACATTTTTTTTCCAGGGGCGTCCATGCATTTTTCAACAAGACAATGCAAAACCACATGCCACTACAGAGGCATGGCTGTGGAATAAGAGGGTGCAGGTACTGGACTGGCCTTCCTGCAGTCCTGACCTGTCCCTAATAGAGAATGTGTGAGGAATTTTGAAATGTAAAATTCAACGACAGCCTTGTACTTTTCACTTTAAGACATGTTTGCAGGACAAATGGGACAAAATAATGCCTGAAACACTAAATCACTTGGTATCCTCAGTGCCAAAGCGTCTATTACGTGTTGTGAGATGGAATGACATCAGTACAAAGTGATAAATGCTTTACCATCCCAACTTTTTTTGGAATGTGTTGCAGGCCTGAAATGCAAGAATAAATGTATATTAACAAATAAAATGAAATTGACCAGAACATAAAATATATTGAGTTCATACTGTCTGCAATGAAATAAAACCCAAAGTAAATGTAAGGAACACTGCATTTTTTTTAATTTGCATTCTTCATATTGTCCCATCTTTTTGTTTGTGTGTGTATATGGCTATTGTAGCTTTATGCACTGTGCAATACTCATCACTTTCCTTACTACATATTTAATGTGTAGTTTCGACTTAAAATTGCACCTCCCTGCACATTCATACGTTCATGATTGCATTATAGATTATCATCATTTGTGTACTAAAATGAGTCTCCATATTTATCTTACGTGTTGGTTGTTACAGTTATTATAGTATATGTATTGTTTATGTACTGTTGAATCATTATAGTGTGTACTATTACAGTTATAGCTCCTGGGGCATTACATTTCTTTGGGATCAATTATCCTGTTATGTCAGTTTGTCTAAGACAGATAAAAAGGATGTATGTGCAGAAACGTTTTGTAGTAGACACAAAAGTAAAACAAGGCAAAAACTTTACAAGGAACATAAATGAGACACTATTAACACTAAGGGGGAGCTAACTATGAACATGGATAAAGCTAGGCTAAAGCTATGCGAATGCTAAATGTAACATTTAGACTTAGAAACCCCTAGGACAGATCCCTAAACTAGACTAAATCAGAAATGTGCTTTCCTATGCTAAAGACTAGACCCACTGGGGAGACAAAGACCCGGACAAGAACACAAACAAGGACATAGATATGACTGGTAAATGACAGGACACATGGATACTTAAGCTAGACTAAAACAAAAAACAAGGATCTCATTACACTACGGCTAGGCTAGAACAAGGAACTCAAGTTAATACTATGGCTAGACTAGAACAATAAAATCAAGATAATAGGGCCAGTGATAGCTCAGTGGTTAAGGTACTGGACTAGTAAACAGAAGGTTGCCGGTTCAAGCCCCGCCACCACCAAGTTGCCACTGTTGGGTCCCTGAGCAAGGCCCTTAACCCTCAATTGCTCATCATGTTCCACTCATTGTGTAAGTCGCTTTGGATAAAAGCGTCTGATAAATGCTGAAAATGTAAATGTAAATAATACTATGGCTACGCTAGAACAATGACATCAAGGTTATCCTACAGCTAGCCTAGATCAAGGAAATCAAGGTTGTACTATGGCTAGGATAGAACTATGAAATCAAGGTTATCTTATGGCTAGGCTAGAACAAGGAAATCAAGGTTATCCTACAGCTAGGCTACACAATTGAATCTATTCTAAAATTGATGCAGGTTTAAGACTAACTTGTCCAATCCTACTTCAACCTGACAGCCCTTGGTGTGACCAAAAACAAGGTATACTTATACATAGTACAATAATTAAACAATAGGGAACAGGTGGTGATCATAAACGTACCGGCAAATCAAGATGCAGGGGGCGGAGACAAAGGGGTAGTGGAGCATAAACAAGAAAATTAAGTCCATGTGCTCCCGGGAACTAAAAGGCCATGGTACATAAACAAAACACAGGTGTTATGTTTTCTGGGAGATGGGTGAGGCTGAAACCATGACCAATCAATCACTCCATCAATCCATCCATCCACCCACCTAAATGTAATCTATACGTTAAGCATAAAAATCCAGAACTCCAGGGATTCCAGGCATTCAGGATTATTTCTTTTATTTTTATAAATCTAATCATATTATCTTAAACAGCTTTAAGCAGCTTTATATTGTGTATGTTGTTATTCATTGGCTTGCACATATTACCACAGCTTGATTGTTATAATCAATATCCTGTCACACATCATCAAATCTTGCATAGATGACCAGATGTTCAGCCTCTGCATGTATTGCCTCACAATGTAGAGCAGGCCATAAACGAACAATAACAAGTACCATCAACCCAGTCCTGACCATATGCCCCTTCGATGTTATGTAAACCCAAAGGCAGGATCTGAGGCAAAACTGGCATCTAGTCTTTCTTCTCCAGTTCCTTTGTGCTTGTGTGTCAGGGTATAAATGGTGAGCATGATGTGCCAGCCCTGTACAGAATTTTCCACTTATAGAAAAAGGCTGGAAATAGATAATTCACCTTTCATAGTTACCACCACCAAATGGGAAAAATGCCCACAGGTGAGGAATTAGTTTGCATAATGCAAAGTGCAAATGGATGATGTCTGTTGGAGCCAGCGAGTGATAACCTTGTCATCTGGTTTAATGTTGCTCTCCCTCTGGCAGTGGGACAACAGCTAGTGGTGGGTAATAATAATTTGCTCAGTGTAAAGCCAGAATTTCAGAGTGCAGTGGAAACCAGCTTAGAGCTTAGACCCATATGTAGCTCAAGTCACAAAAGCCCTTTTGTCATGGCACTTTACCCTACAGTCCAATATGGCATGCATATAAATAAAAAATATACATATATCTAATATGCTACTGTCCATTTTCAATTGCACAAGAGCACTCAGGAAAGTAGGAGGGGTTTGCTGAAGGTGAGACTATGATGGCAGACACTTGGGGCAAATACATAACTGTGACTAAAAATAGCAGTAGCAATAACAGGTTAATTTTCAGATTGTTTTTATTACAAAGCTATTTCAATAAAATGTATTGCGGTTGGATTTTATATATGGCGCTGGTATGGTCTCACTCCAGTGGGGATTATGTTTGACCAATCAATAGTCTGCACTGTTTCATGCTTCAGGCATATGACCTGATTGGGTATGTTTGGTCCCTGGTCAAAAAGGGTAACCAGATTCACTTAGTTACAGTTAGTCAAATGTGGGATCACAGATACAGTATATACCATACCATATTGTTGTTGAGGGTTTGCCATGCAGTTGCCAAAGCGTAGCAGGTGGTCGCTAAGCTGTCACTAGGTGGTTGCAAAGGTATAGTGAATGGTTGCTAAGGTGTTCCTAACTGCCTTTTTAAAGAAACAAATTAAGTATTGAGTGAAATTAAGTTCACATTAAGTAGACATTTTGATGTTATCTAGATCAATATTAAGGTCAGAATGATATACAGCTGTTCCTTGCTAGTCTTCTTTCTAGTCCCATTTATTTTAAATGCACTCCATTACAATTCTGGACATGCTTTTTTTTATTTACCATAGATTTTATGTCAGTTCCTGTCGGATAGAACAATGCAATTAACTTCTGTTTGTTAGTAGTTTGCAAAGTTTGTTTACAGTTGATGTTAACCCTGTCTACAGATGCCTTATTTAAGCCACTGTCATTCCCTTGGGTAACATCACCATAGTAAACAACCCACAAATTAGAAAAATGTGAGAGGAAAAATGACAGCAGGGTTGACAGTGTTTTTAACAAGAATGGCTAATGATTGTAAATGGAAGCACTGCTGACTTTAAAGTAAATTTGTAACAAAGCAGGTGTGCCCCTAAGCCCCAAACCTGCAAGAGAGACACAAATGGCTTGCATGGGTCGATAAATCACCTTACATGGGGGTGAGCAGCTCCACTTGATCAAGCTCTACTGAGTTCATGAACTGTCCAGCTCCTTATGCAACGTTGTGGGTCATGTCTCATCACTTACCAAGGTAGAACGGGGATAGTAAAGAAGGTGACCAAAAAAACAAAAAGTAATAAATGACTGACTCAAAACATTCATAGCCTGCAACAGAGGAAGCTGATAGAAAAGGGATAACAAAGAATATGCAACAACCCAGTTTTTAGAAAGTGTACTGATAGGAAACCCTAATATGAGCCGGGGGTGGAGCAATACGATACTCTGGATAAAGTTGGTTCCATTAGGTCAGCCTCAAACTGCTGTATGCTGGACCAGTTTCAGAGATAACCTTGATAAATAGAAGTTCCACCTGGAGCAACTGTCAGTTAAAAAGAACAACACGTCAATCATCTGAGTCTCCATGCCCCATCTGCAGGTTAAGTTTGGGAAGGCAGAAGGATATGATTTCATAACCAAGCCACGCCTCTGATCTTTATAGCAAGTGGGCTTGTTACAAATTAACATTATTACGTTGTCTTTCTAGAATGCTCAAATACATTTTTTACTAATGTTTAGATTAATCTTCCTTCTTATTTGCTATAGCCACCTACTGCACTGCACCAGTTCTAATGACAGTAAAACAGCCTATAAACTACCACCTAAATGACTGACAGTGGTACAGTGATGTTGGATTTTAATGCCTTACCTTTTCTTCTTCAAGCATACTTCTGGATGTTATGTCCCAATAATTAACGTTTGTTTAATTTGGCCACAAAACATCAATTTACATCCATTTCTGCATTTCAGGCCTGCAACACATTCCAAAAAAATTGGGACAGTAAAGCATTTACCACTTTGTAATGTTGCCATTCCTTCTCACATCCTTCAAATATGTTTTGGCACAGAGGACACCAAGCAATGAAGTCATATAGGTTTTATTATTCTTCCAGCAAATATGTTTAAGGTGTGCAACAAAACAGGGTTACTGTTACGAGGGGGGAGAAAACAGGACCCAGGATGCGGAGAATGGTAACAGAAAATTTTATTAATAAAAGTAAACAAATAATAAACAGGGATATAACACTTAACAAAAGAAAACTTAGCTGAGTCGCGAATCCCCATCGCCGCTTGCGAGGCCGTCGCGACTAGCACTGCAGGGATGGAGCTTCTCCATGGAGGAAACAAGAGAAAACCCCGAACTCGCCTCAGCGCAGCTCGGGGATCAGATTGCTCTGTCACCAGCCGCATTTCACAACACAGCTGGTGATAGAGCCGAACT